>NC_049260.1:84210918-85460918 GCF_011100685.1 Canis lupus familiaris
TATACCCTGGCTTACCTTGCCTCTCTGCCCTCATCATATTCACGTGACAGACATCTAATCTTGGTTAAATCCAACTCTGTCTATTCTAAACCTGCCCCAGCAGTTGAACAAGGTTGTATAAAAACTTAAAACCGTGCTGAATAGTCTCACTTTAGATCCATGACCACCAATTTGAGGTGGGCCCTTAGACTTACCAGCCAGTTTCACTAGATTTCCTTCATCTAGTCATTTTTGAACTTTCCTGGATGGCCATTCTATACCCTCCTTATCCTCAAATTTCTAGCACCTCTCCCCCTACCACTCCTCTGAGCTACTGACTGTGTTTCCTATTTCACTGAGAAAGTAGAAACCATCAGAAGAGACACAGACTTCTACAAACCTACTTGTCTGTCTTCACATGACCTATGTTTCCTCTTGTCACTCTAAATGAGCTGCCTGTGATTCCACTAAAGACTGACCTCCTCTACTTGTGTCCTAAAATCCATCCCTCTTGGCCTAATCAAGATAATTGCTCTTATCATTTTCCCCTCTTTCTGTGACATCAGCAATTTTTCTTCCACCAAAACAACACCTCCAATGTTAAGAAGAAAAATTCTTCACTTGACTTCAGCTATAGCCCCCATTCAGCAAATATTCTGGAAAGAGTTGTCTCTGCTCATGAGCTCCAGATTTTCTCCTCCTTTTCCTTCTTGAACCCTCTCTCATCAGGCTTTTCCTCCCATCACTCCACCAAAAGGATTCATGTCCCTGTCAACAATATATCCTCAATGTTAAATCCAATGATCGCTTTTGTATCATCATTGTACGTTACCCAATAGTGGCATTTGACAAAGTCAATCACCTTTTTTTGAAACACTTTTTTCACTTGGCTTCCAGAATGTCACACCTCCTCAGTTCTCCCCCTACTCCACTGGCAACTCTTTTTTTAGTCTTCTTCCAAGGCTTTCCCTCATCTGTATGACCTTTAGGTTATCTGGCATCTCAACTTGAAATTCTCCAAAACCAAAGTGACTTATTTCCTTATACTTGCTTCTCCCACAGTCTTCTTTCTCCATTCTTCCAGAGGTTCAGGACGAGCTTGGAGTCTTCCTTAACTCCCCTTTCCTCTCACACCCAACATTCAATCTATCAACAATACTGTGTATCTTACAAAATTATTTAGAATCTGAACAGTTCTCACCATTTCCTCTGCTATTCCTTTCATCCAAGCCAGCCTGCTTAAAACCCTTCCATGCTTTCTACATTGTTCACAGTAAAAGTCAAAGTTCTTAGAAAGATCTATATGATTCTCTTTGAGGTGTCTTCTTCCTTGTTATCTTTCTGACCCAAACTCCTACCACTCTTCCCCTTGATGACTCAACTCTAGTCATGTGGACTCTGCTATTTCTCAGACACGCCAAGATAACTCCCAACAGGCCTTTGCTGATCTCTCTAACTAGAATTTTCTTTCCCTCTAGAGCCACAGGCTTACTCACTTGCTTCCCTCAGATCTCTGTGCAAATGACACCTTATCAGAGATAGTTCCTTGGCCACCTTGTTTAAAAATTGCCACTCTCTGCATGCTTCCATATCACTTTACACTGCTGTTTTTCTCCATAATACTTATTAACTTACCATTTTCTATACAATGATATTTACTTGCTTGTTCCTTATCTGCCTTCACTGCTAGAATGTAAACTTTGGGAATGCAGGAACTTATTTTATTACTGTTATGTTCCTCCATACCTAACGTGGTGCCTAGCACATAATAGGTGTTCCATAAATATCTGTCAAGTAGACCAAGAGTGATTTTTAATCTACTAGGAGTTCTTAGACTACTGGCATCTTCTGGTGAGGACAGAACACTCCCATGACCTAAAGCAACCCCCCTCCAAGTGTAGGACTTCTCAATACCACATTGCTAGGGATGAACTTAGTGTTTACATGAGGACTGCCAGGAAGCTCCATATAGTCTGAAGCAAAATGCTCCATAGAGGAGTTTAATTCCTAGAAAGATCTTTGCCAAGAGCCCTTTTAAGATTCACAATATTTTTGAATAGGTATTAAATATACATAATACAAAATGCCAAATGTTCAGGGAACAAGTAGTGAAAAGTATATTCCACCACCTCACACTGCTACCACTCTACTCTAAGCTACCCTTATTCTGTAAACCAGGATCATTACACAAATCCTTTAGAAACATAGGTCAGATCATGTCCCTCATCTGCCTCAAGGTACAAGGTAAAGTTTCCATCTGTCTTCAGCCACCAAGTTCCCTCTTGGAGGCAATCAGTTTTGCCAGTTTTTTGTAATTTTCTAAAAGTAACCTGTACATTATACATTACATACTTGTGTGTGTATAATCCTTTTATGGAAAACTACGTGCTCTATTTGGTACTTTTTCTTTTTCTCACTTGATGCCTAGGTCATTCTTTGCCATGGCTGCATAGTTATCTATTGTGTGGCTGTCCTATTCTCCAGAAATCCTTAACCTGGAGTCCATCTTTGCACTTCACTGGCTCTATGGGCTTCCTGAAATTGCATGTGGATTTTTGCGTGTGTGTGTATAGGTACATCTTTCAGCAGAGAGGGCCCATACCTTTTATCAGGTTCAAAGGGCACTGACACCTAAAATGGTTAGGAATCATTATCCTGAGTTTAAATCTGCCTTCCTGACATGTATAACTCCTTTGTCCTAATTTGGTTATTTGGAGCAGTTCTTTCAGAGCCTGGCACATAACGGACATACGACAAATATTTGTCAAATGAATGAAGGGATGGCACAGAATGAATCTACTCTCTCTTTTCTGTGAGTAGCTTTTGATTGGCTTGAAGAAAGACATGTTCTCCTAAGCTATCTCTTTTCTGGGGCTATAGTGGCTTAGGTCCTTGAACCCTTAATGTGACATGGTTTCCAAACCCATCTGTTTTGTCCTCTGTTGAACCAGCTCTAAAATAGATTTTTTCCCCCGGAATGTCTTCAGGGGTAGGTAGCTAATTTTAAAAAGGTGAGGTAGCTCAGGTGTGAGACAAAAGATGTTTGCAGGCCAATTTTGTCCCATGGGTTGGCAACTGGCAAGTCTGAAAATTTGGAACTCATAGTTTGTCAGTACTCCTTTCACACCTTCCACACTCTATCACTTGATGAACTCTACATTGTTCAGGCCCCAGCTCCTCTGTGAAGCTTCTCTGAGTGCCCTTCCCTCTGACAAAGTCAGGAATTCCCTTGCCTACTTGCGAACATTTCTTAGAGCACTCTGTGCTTATTTATGGCTATCTCTCTCATTAGATCTTAGCTTCTTGTGGGAGGAATGAAGCTTATTCATCATTATTATTTCAGCTCCTGGCCAAGTGGATGATTGGTAAATGTTATTTATCTTTCTTTTGAGGGGGTGAAATCGGAGAGGGAGTAATTTTTGAGATTCTTTCAAATTATTTGCTTTTTAAAAAGAGATGTCTGCACATTATTTTTTAAAATTATAACAGAAGGGAAAAAGTGAAGTAAAAGTAAGGGTCTATCCCTTACATCTATGCTAGAAGTAACCAGGGTAAAAGGTTGTGGTGCACATCCCTCCGGCACATTTTTTATGCATACAAATGCATAAATGTATAGACATATATTTCTTGGCTCCTTGCTTATTCACTTAATAATGCAATATAGGTGTATCCTTTGCCAGATCATATAACTATATAGACATATATTATTTTTCTGGTTGCATTGTATTCCATTTGAAGGATGTACTACAATTTATTTAACAAATGCCCTACTATTGAACAGTTAGCTTATCTGCTATTGTTCACTATTTATTAGCAACACAACTCCAAACACAGAGACCCACTGAATAAAATGTAACCATAAAAACATGCAGCTGAACTCAAGAGGCAAGAAAGGAAAACCCCCAGATTCCAGGAATAAAATAAAACTCAAAATCACAACAATGAGCAGGAATTGAAGTTTCATGACTAATGAAAATAATGGGGCCAGACAATGTGCTTTAGAAATGGAGGTTTTGAGTTCTTTGAAGGACTTGGAACTGAAATAGAATTGTGCTTCCTGCACAAAACAAGGAGCAGAAGAGACCTGCCTCATCTGTGAATTGAAACCAGATTTGCCCAATAGCCAGGGACACAAGAATAACAGATATTATTTAGTGCTTACCATGTGCCAGGTACTTTTCTACCACATGTTTTGCATATAATAGTTTGCTAAATCTTCAAAAACCCCATGAAGCAGGTGCTATTATAACCCCATTTTACAAATAAAGAATTAAATGTTTAAATAACTTGCTTAAGGTCATATAGCCAGAAGGTGGCAGATAGAAGATTCAGATCCAGGGGCCATGCTCTGAGCTATTATGCCATACTGAGTGTCCACAAACAAGATATAGGCCATCTTCCCTAGAATGGGATAGAAATATACTCATAAGAAATTTAAAAATGTAAGTCTGAGCCACCCACTGGTATAAGACTGGAATCCATAGTACCCAGAGTTCACAGACTCTGAGGTGAGAAATTCTCATAGAAGCTGGTCCAGAACTAGGAGCACCATAGATCTCTGGTAGAAGAAAATGGAAAACTGCTGATAAGGTCACCTCTACAACTCAAATTCTCACAGAATACAGCTCCTACAGAAAAGAAGCTCAAAAGGAAAATTATCAAGCAACGTGAAGAAACCCACAACAAGAGTTAGTATGTACAACAAATGGGAGAATTCAGTTCTAAGGAACTAAAGATACTACAGCAATCTTTTTTTTTAAAGATTTTATTTATTTATTCATGACAGACACACAGAGAGAGGCAGAGATATGGGCAGAGGGAGAAGCAGGCTCCCCACGGGGAGCCCAATGTGGGATTTGATCCCAGGACCCCAGGATCACGCCCTGAGCCAAAGGCAGACACTCAACCATGAGCTATCCAGGTACCTTGATACTATTGCAATCTAAACAGGTTTTAAAATATTGTATTTTTAAAGGCTTTAAGAGGTCAAAAAGAAACAGAATAAATAAAGCAAGAATATATATACACAAATACACATTGAAGAAAAGTTCCAGAAATGAAGAATATAGAAAATGTGGGACAAGCATTGGAAGACCTTAGCTCAAATTCCCATTGAAATGTAAAAAAAAGTCAACTGGCAGGTTAAACTACAAATAAGAGGGCAGTCCCAGTGGCTCAGCGGTTTAGCACCACCTTCAGCCCAGGGCATGATCCTGGATACCCAGGATCGAGTCCCACATCAGGCTCCCTGCATGGAGCCTGCTTCTCCCTCTGCATGTGTCTCTGACTCTCTCTCTCTCTGTCTCTCATAAATAAATAAAAATCTTAAAAAAATAAACTACAAATAAGACATAAGAGAGGGGAGAATTAGTGACATAACAAATAGAGCTGAGATATTCATAGAGTATAACACAATACTATAAAAATGCTAAGTATGAAACAGAAATTAAAAGATACAGATGATAGACTAAGACACTCCACATACATCTAATAGAAATTCCAGAAGGAAATAAAATAGGAAGAGGTAATGTTTGAAGAGACATGGCTGAGTATTTCCAGAATTGATAAGACATGAGTCCTCAGGTTAAAATCCTATACCTAGTCCTAAGCAGAATAAAGGAAGACAAATTGATAACTCCTGGATGCATCATGGTGGGACTTCAGGACATCAAGGGAGTATCATAAAACTTTCCATAGATAAATAATGCTGAAAGGTATTTCTGGAACAAAGGGTCTGCACATTGAAAAGAAATGAGTGTTTTTTACATGAATGAGTGAATTAGTGAGTCCAGTAATTATTTCAATCTAAGCATGATATTTCTTCTAGTACAGGCTGAGATTCCATCCTTCACTGTCTATTTTTTAAAAGATTTATTTATTTATTTATTTATTTATTTATTTATTTATTTATTGGAGAGGCAGAGAGAGAATCTTAGACTCCGCACTAAGCATGGAACCCAATGCGAGGCTTGATCTCACGACCCTGAAATCATGACATCAGCCAAAACCAAGAGTCGGATGCTTAACCGACTGCACCACCCAAGCACCCTGCGTCCAGCTATCTATTTACTTATATATTTGTAACTGCATCATTTCAATTGATTCATATTAAGCATGAAGCCAATTTAAATCCCCAGGACTTTTTCAAATGAAGGGCTATCTGCTTTAGTTTGCACTTGGGCAATTAATTTTAAAACCCAGGTGTAAGTCTACTTAGTTATTGATGAGATCCTTGGGAGCTGCAGCCATTTACAGAAGGCTTCATGAAGGAAGTAGGAGTTAGGCTACGTAGGACTTACTTTAGATGGAAGGGACAAAGGCGAGCATCTAGTTCCGTGGGATGAAGGTAACAAGTGTGATGAGGTATGTGAATAGGCCACAGGCTCAGAAATGAACTTGGAATGGATGTGTGAAAGGTGGGGGAATAAAGAGATAAGGTTCAAAGGCAGTGTGGGACCAGATAATAGAAAGCTGTAAAGTCAGGCAGAGTGTTTGAACTTGATAGCATATGTGGGCAATTGAGAGTCACATTAGGCTTTTGAAGAGGGAATTCTACATTACCTAGCCAAAGAAAGGGTGAATTAATCCAGGAATGAGCAGGAAGACTGACTGAAGTAATCCAAGCCAATCCAGTAACCCAATCCAAGTTCTGCTTCTGGGTTACTGACAGGTTATCCAGACAAGTAGTCAAGATCAGCAGACACTTCAAGGACACTAGAGTGACTTGACTTTGAACCCCTGGGCGATGTTTAGAAAGGAAGGCAATGAATGAAGGGGAATAAGAAATGGACTGGGAGGGTGGAATATACACTGAAGTAAGCATCTGAAAACCTTAAGTCTGATCCCACATCTACCCCCTACAATGCATGTGACCTAGTACAGATACTACATAAACATTGAAGCTAGCTTCCTCATCTGCAAATCTACTAGAATATGACCTCTATAGGGTCATAATTGCTTTGTTCACTGTGGTAACCCTAGCCCTGAGTATAGGACTTAGCATATAGTAGAGCTTCAGGAGAGAGTGATGGAATAGATGAATGAATGAATAGATGATATGAACTAATGTCTACCCTGCCTGCCCCATAGAGCTATTGTGAGGTTAAGATGAGATTAGGGATGAAAAACTATTATACAAAATTAAAACACCAAGCAATCTCCTGGTAAAATACTACAACTGCTATTGAGTGTATTCTTTGTTAAACTAGATTATATTAAATTGCTGTACTTTCAAGGTGAAATGATAAGTGGGCTGATGATATCAAGTTTTCTTAGTATAGAAAGTAAGAAGAATAGTGACAATATAAGACTTTTTAAGAGTGATTTTCCCCATTGAGGCAAGAACACATTGGGATCTGTGTTCTATACCATGTTCTGTACTCTGTACTCAATATACTTATGATAGGGGTCATGAACGATGTTAATTTCAGTTACCATTCATTGACTACCTCCAATGTGCTATGTCCTATCTGTCCTTAAAAAAAAAAAACCTGCAAAGAAGGTAAGAGTATTGCCATTTCAGAAACAAGGAAACTGAAGTTCAGAGAGGTGAAAATCACTTGCTTATAGCCACAGAGAGGAGGTTGCTGAGCTAGAAATTGTATCTCAAGTCTGTCTCTGAAGCCAGTGGGAAGAACCTCCAGATACACAGATTTCTTTACACCATAAGAACACCCTTGCTAAGAGACGGTGTAGTCCAAAAATGGAAGGGGCTACTTCCTGAGCTAATGAGGTTTTTTTCCACTAGAAGCAGGACCACTGCATAATTTGGGTGGGGGGCAGTGCAAAATGAAATAGCCCTATGTCCACAAAGCTAGCTCGGAATGGAAATTTTCAAGCAGAAGTTAGCAGACTTCTAGACAGGAATGTTATAAAGAGTAGTTGACAGGAGCTGAATCTGAGGTTCTCCCAGTCTGAGACCAGACTGGATTAGAGTAGCTTCCCAGGGTGACTAACGTAACACCTCAGAGGCCATCAGATGAGTAGGAATTCTACAAGGTGACTCAGAGGGATCCATGGTGCTATGATCATCAAAACATGCTCTACCCTGTGAAGCAGCACAGTCAGGAGAAAACAAGAAAGAAACTCTTTTCGTGGTGGTGAGACATGATAGAGTCAGGAGGTGAGGGTTCAAATTCTAACTCTGCCACTTCCTGGCTAGTGTGTGCCTTTGAATGAGTCACTTAAAACTCTGAGACTGGGTCACCCGGCTGGTTCTGTCAGAAAAGCATGCGACTCTGGATTTTGGGGCTGTGAGTTTAAGCCCCACGTTAGGTGCAGAGCTTACTTCAAAAGAAAAATCATTTAAAAAATCCCTCTCTGAGACTGTTGTCTCACCTACGATATGACCATAGTACCTGCCTTGCAGGGTTGTGGGGAGGTTTTAGTGAGATGAATCAAGCCAAGTGTCCACGGCACTCAGTAAGTCCTCAATCAATGCAAGCCATTGCTTTCTCTGTTACTGATGTGGGAGGGATGGATCTGGTCATTTGCTTCTTGTTGATCACTTAATAGCTCAGTAGACAAGTCTGCCAGACCCAGCCAGAGACACAAAAACTCACTTCCACTGTGGTCTCCCCAGTCAGCATGATCCAGGTGGTGGGCTGGGGGCGAAGTTTGAGTAGAGCCACTAGGCGATGGTAATAACCATGAATCTTCAAGAAGAATGGAACTCAGGATGCCTGGGTGGCTCAGTGGTCCAGCATCTGCCTTTGGTTCTGGTCATGATCCTGGGGTCCTGGGATCGAGTCCTGCGTTGGGCTCCCCGTAGGGAGCCTGCTTCTCTATCTGCCTATGTCTCTGCCTCTCTCTCTCTGTGTCTCTCATGAATAAACAAATAAATTCTTAAAAAGAAGAAAGAGAAGAAGAATGGGACTTGTGGGATTTTCCCCTAGCCCTGAACACACTCCTTCACAGACGAGGACTGTTTAGGCCCAATGTGGAAATCCTGCCAGGGGAATGTTTTACCAATGCTAACTATCAGAACTAAGAATCAAATTTATTCCTGCCCAGTAGAAGTATACACATTAGCCGGTTGGACTCTCAAGAGCCACCAGCTCTGTCTGCAAGACCTCTGTCCCACGTCTTCATGATTCTGTGAAATAGCCAGCATAGCAGAGCACAGATGCCCATGGTTTTCCAGGAACTTCATTGTTTCTTACACAGTGCAGAGAGAATGCTGTGGGGACTGCGGGAACATTGAACTAAATCACTGAATAGCTTGGCTTCTTTTCTTTTCTTTCTTTTCTTTTCTTCTTTTCTTTTCTTTCCTTTTCTTTTCTTTTCTTTTCTTTTCTTTTCTTTTCTTTTCTTTTCTTTTCTTTTCTTTCTTCTTTTTAATAACACCCCAACCAAACCATTAATTAACTGGGCAAAATGCTGAAACTATTATACACTAATCCCCACCCTCCATCCCCCTATGTCCATGTGCTTCACAGCAGTTTCTTACTCAGGACGGGTGGACTATTTCTTTTGCTTTTGTTTGAAAAAAAAATACTTTTCATTTGGCCTTGGGCTCAACTCATAACTTCTCTTTCCCCTAGATTACCTAAGTCATATATCTGCACCCATTTTAATTTGTACAGAGAGTGAGGATTTTAATATCTACCCTCACCTCCAGTATCTCTCCACTTTCATCCTTTTCTTCAAGCTCCCTGATTTTCCGTGGACATTCATTTTGAAATCTGACATGCCGGCTCTGCCCAATTTCCTTTGCTACTGTTTACCACAGCTTTGGTGCCATAAATATGAAATATTTCCAATATGACCTATCTTTGGGGCCGGGGAGGTCCTTAATGTTGGAGAGGAAGACAGAGGAGGTCACGGAAGCTCAATGAATAATTACCTATTTAATAGATGTTTGTATTCTTTCATCTTTCCTCTCTCCTGCATTCCTTGGGCCACTACTCTAGCTTGGTTTTTCATCCTCTCTTCCCTAGACTGTGGCAAAAGCCTCCTAACTAGTTGCTCTGAATCCAGCTTCTTCTTCTTTAAATGATCCTCAACATAGCTGCCAGCCATCTCTGTAAACCTCAGATTTTGTCTAAAGACCCTTAGTGGCTCCCCATTAACTAGTGAGTAATGTACAAACTCCTCATCCTGACATTCAAGGATCTCCTCAATTCCTGGCTGCACTGATCTTTTTCAGCCTTTTCTCCCATGACTCTTCTTCTGCCCCATTTCCTCTGGCTTCAGTTGAACTGGACCACTCCTTGCTTCCAGAGCACCCCCTCTGTTCTCCTGCTTCAGGGTTTCTTCCACCTGGGATCACCTCCTCTCCCCCACCCCCGCAGAGTTCTCTGTTCTCCATTCTGTTCTCTCTTCATTCTCTAGTGCCACACTTCAAATTTTTTTTAAAGAGTTAATTTATTTATTCATGAGACACACACACACACACACACACACAGAGTCAGAGACATAGGCAGAGGGAGAAGCAGACTCCCTGTAGGGAGCCAGATACGGGACTCAATCCCAGGACCCTGGGATCATATCCTGAGCAGAAGGCAGACGCTCAACTGGTGAGCCACCCAGGCTTCCCCCACCTACTTCAAGAAGCCTTTCTAGGATGTCAGCTGGCTTCGAGCTTACCTATCCATGAAATTCCACAGCATTTAGCATTTCTTTTAAGGCACTCATCATAGGGAGCTTATCATGGCTATAGGTATAATAAGATTAACAACTTACATTTATTGAGTGCTTACTATGTGTCAGGCATGTGCTGAATGCTTTTCGGGTGTCATGTGTACCACAGGTTTGCATTTTTTTGGCTTCAGGATTTTTACATGGTTAAAAATTATTGAGGACCTCAAAGAGTATTTGTTTACTTGGCTTATATTTGTCAATGTTAAGTTTGTTATATATTAAAACTAAGAAATTTTATTTTTTGTTTTATTTTTTTAAGATTTTATTTATTTATTCATGAGACACACAGAGAGAGAGGCAGAGACATAGGCAGAGGAAGAAGCAGGCTCCCTGTGGGGAGCCCATGTGAGACTCGATCCCAGGACCTCAGGATCATGACCTGAGCTGAAGGCAGATGCTCAATCGCAGAGCCACCCGGGTGCCCTAAAACTGAGAAATTTAAAAAATATATTTATTTATCATCTTATTAAAATGATAATAGTGCCACACATGGGGCCCTTGGGTGGCTCAGTTGGTTGAGTGTCTGCCTTCGGCTCAAGTCATGATCTCAGGGGCCTAGAATCCAGCCCCGTGTTGGGCTCCCTGCTCAGTGGGGAGTCTGCTTCTCCCTCTGCCCCTCTCCCTGCTTGTGCTCCCTCTTCCTCCCTCTCTGTCTCTCAAATAAATAAATAAAATCTTTTAAAAAATAAAAAAATTTAAATGACAATATTAAACCTATTGCATATGTTAATACAAATAACATTTTTATGAGAAAGAATTATTTTTTCCAAAACTCCTCAAAAATATAGTGAGGATAATAGCATTGTTTCCTATTTTTGCAAATCTTTCTAATATTTGGATGAAGAGAAGATAATTGGATTCTCCCATCTGCTTCTGCATTCAACCTATTGCTAGATCACACATCATGCAGCCTCTGGACAACTCCACTATACATTTGTAAGAATACGAAAGTGAAAAAAGCAAAAACCGGCCTTGGTATTTTTATGAAAATACTGTTGACCTCACAGATCTCCAGGGGTTCCCTGAGCCACACTTCGAGAACTGCTGGTCAACATCAAAGTGCTAACATATATAAATTGCTTAGAATAGTGCCTGGCACATCATCAGTAGTATGTAAGTGTTGGCTATTATTATCTTCTTCAATACCTGCAGTACCACTTCCTACGTGATGTGGGTACTTATTATTCTCATTTTATAGGTGGGAAAACTAAGGCACAGAAATTAAGTAACTTGCCCAAGATGATGCAGAGGCAGATCTAGGGTTTGAAGCCAGGTAGTCTTTCCCCAACACCTGGGCTCTTGACCACTCTGCTAGATTGCCTCTCCACCTACTCAGTAAAGGAGTTAAAGGACAGAGGTTATGCCTTGTCATCTCCATATCCCCACGGTCTGGCCAACCCATTGAACTTTAAATAATCTGGGCATTTATGATTGGCTGTTTGTCAGTGGTCTCTAAAAGTTAAATCTTGAGCATGATGAAATTGACCCTAAGGGTCTGTGGAAGGTCAAAAAGTTGAAAAGGTGAAATTTGTGGATTTTGGAATGAGACAGACATGGGTGGCTTCAAATGTCAGTTCTACCACTACTATTTGGCTGTGTAAGCTTGGCCTGGTTTTGAATCTGTTTGAGCTTTCGTCTCCTCTTTTGTAAAATGGTACTATAAATCTTTCCATAGATTCATCCAGACTAAATGGATGTAAAGTGCCTGGTGTATCAGAGAGGCCCAGTAGCATAAGTTTGCTTTATTCTTCTTTGACCTCATTAAATCAACTCCAGGAGAGCAGGTTTTTTTTTTCTTTTGTCTGTTTTGGTCACTACATTATTCCCAGGGTTCACAGCAATGCCTGACATATAGTAGGTGCTCAATAAACGAATGATCCTGGGTGTGCTAGCATAGCACAAATACATACTGGGTGGCTCAATACTATGTTGAATTTGATGAATTGAAGAGTCGTGCTGATTAGAGTGATTATAGTGCCCCCCAGGAAACTCTACTTCCATGAATAATAACAATTTATGAAGAGCCCTATGGAGGGTATGATTATGGCCACAACTGCCAATCAGCTACCAATTGATTGTGCCCTGGGGGGCACCCAAATCCCTTCTGGGAATTGTTCTCTGGGAAGACACATTTGAGTGGTCCTTAGAGACACTGAAATGACAACTGCTGTGCCCCACTGCTGGCTCTGCCAATCTAGTGGGATATGGACTTTTATTTTAGAGGGGGATGGGATTAGGGAGGAGCAGAGGGAGAGGGAGGGAGAGAATCTCAAGTAGGTTCCATGCCTAGAGCTGAGCCCAACATGGGGCTTGATATCGTGACCCTCAGGTAGTGACCTGAGCTGAAATCAAGAGACACTTACCCACTGAGCCACCCAGGCGCCCCCGGGGGATGTGCGCTTTTAACACCAAGCACAGCTCCTTCTACATGTTCCTTGCTCACTCTCATGCTCTGTTCCCACTGCTGTGCTCACACCTCAGATGATATATTGAGGCCCCTCCCTGGGTTTCCTTTTTAACAACAGGCTTGCTCTTTCATGATATTCAGTATCATCCCACCTCCATCCCCTTTTCACTGCACCTTTGAATTGCTCCCTGGTGTTCTATTCTTGATTGCTTTCCATTTCTATGATAGTTCACAGGAAGAGCCTTTTTGTGGCCTACTTTCTTAGTAAATGGTTTGGGAAGATTCTAATTTCCATCTGATATTAATTCTCTATGAGACACAAAAAAAGAGAAGGATCTTCTTTCAGCAGTTCTTTTAGTGTTATTTTAAATTGTAAGACACAGAAGTCTTCTGTCAGGCTGTCTCCTTCATTTCAAGAGACTTCATTTTCCTTCAGTGATGAGCTGGAACTTCAGAGCTGGAGAACCATGCAGCCCATCATGGTTTTCGGCTAAACCCTACTTTTTCCTCTATGTCCACTCTTGGCCTTAGAGTGGTTTTTACCTATTTTGAAAACAAGTCTTGTTTCCTCAGTTCACTCTGAAATGTAGTTGCTGAGGTAAATACCTATCCTTCCCCCCAGCACATATTCTTTCACATATACTCGTGCACATGTTCATGTGTGTCACATGCGAGCATACTTTTGAGCGATGAGGAAGACAGTGGGAAATGGGGGAGCAAATATATTATTTTTCATTCAGGTAGACTTTCCAATATTGATGAATAAAACTCCAGGGATTCCTTGTTTTGAAATACATGGATGGCCTTTGGGGGGGTCTGCCACATCCCCTGAAATTTAGGCATTCAATAATTTATTGAGCATTTACTATGTGATGGACCCTTCAGTAGGTGTACCTATTTGTGTCATATAATTTATTCTTCACTACACCTCTAAGAATAGATTACTATGATCTGCATTTGCATATGAGGAAAGAGTCTCAGTGAGGGGAAATGACTTGCCCAAGATCACTCGGTCAGTAAGCAGTAAATCTGGCTTTGAAAGCCAGTTCTGATTCCTAACCATAATCAGGCCTTCCAGACACAAAGGAGCAGCTGGCATTTCAACAGATGGGAATGGGAAAGAGAAAGAAAGCTAGCATGAATAACATGACTGCAAGGACAAGCATGGGAAAAGAAGAGCTACATATAGAGTAGTAGGAGTTAAGGTTGCAAAATTATGTTGCAGCCAGAGCCTACAAGGTTTAGAAACATGAACTTCTTTCCATCAACCTTTTTTCCAACCATCTGGAGTAGGATAGTGGCCTGGACAGATGTGCTGGAGGAAGATAAATATGATTTGGGTCTGAATCCATGGCTCCTCTATGGTGTTGATAGTCTTTTAAAAAAATTCTTTGCTAAGAATGTTAGCAAATAAACTCTTAGCAAAGAATTTATTCACTCCAAGCCAATGCTTCAGTAAGAAATTTCTCTTTGTATTTAAATGCTGTAGCAAAAATTCAGAAGGCCATGTGGAAAAACACAGAGAGGAAACAAAGCACACACAAACACAAGATAATTATGTACAAGTCTAGGAAGAAAGAGCATGGTGGGTTATAATGAACTCTATTGAACAGAATATGAGTCAGCAAGGTCCCAATCACAGAGGAAGGGAAGCAGCACCCAGAGTGCTACCATTAGTGAGGACCTGGGAGACATGGAGGAGCGGTGTGGAAATGACGTTTCCAGACTTTCTGATTCCTTTTTTTTTAATTTTTAAAGATTTTATTTACTTATGCATGAGAGGGGGAGAGAGAGAGAGAGAGAGAAAGAGAGAGAGAGGAGGCAGAGACACAGCCAGAGAGGGAAGCAGGCTCCATGCAGGGAGCCTGATGTGGGACTTGATCCTGGGATCCCAGGATCACGCCCCAGGCTGAAGGCGGCGCTAAACTGCTGAGCCACCCGGGCTGCCCCTTCCGATTCCTTTTGTTACAAGAGCAGAAGAGAACCTACAAAGGAGGCCGAGGAGAACCATGGAGTTCTAGACTAAATGAGAGAAAAGAGAAAGGAGATAAGAAGGAAGGGTGTAACCCATGGCTGGCTTTGCTGTCAACACAGTCAGACAACCAAGGCAAGCTCACTAGCTTTAGAAGACTACGCAGGAAGTAGCCAAGTGTGAACAAATCTCCTCCCAAAGTGATGAGTTTGTCAAATTCACTTGTCAGAATAGTTGGCTGTGTCCCAGAGTCCTCTCTCCTTTTCCCTTATTCTCTGTAGTCAGTTGGTCACCAAGTGGCTGCTAGTCTACCTTGGAAGCCTATCCTGAGTTGAGGCACTTCTCCTGACCGCCACCAATGGGTCAATGGTGTTAAACTCCATATCCTCTCTCACCTGGACTAGGCTTCCTGCTTCTAGTTAGTCCCTTCCTCCCTGTAGCTCAGGCTCCAATCAACCTCAAGACTGAGCCTCCTAATACTTCCCTGCTTATAAACCCTCATTGGCAGTCCATTGCCCATAGGACACAGTAGAACTCTCTTAGTTTTGCACAGGGAAGTAGCAAAGGAACCAAAGGATATTCTTCCCCCAGGCCTGTCGATGAAGGGACAACTAAGGAGTTAGACCTCAGGTGAGAAACTCTTGAAACAAGCTAACTAGTAGCTTCTTCCTCCTGATCTCAGAACCATCCCTCTTCCCAGCGTGTGTGTATATATGGTAGTTGAGTGGGTATTGATTAACCTATGCTTGCACTTAACCTAATGGTAGATTAGAGGAGGGTAAATGTCTCTTTCTCAAGTGTGTATATGAGACTCTTTCTTCCAGGAGACTTCTCCATGATAATCTTCTTTACCACCATGGATCATCTCCTTTCCATTAGCAAGACTCATTGCCCAGGCTTGGAAAAATCAAGAGTGAATAAAAAAAGAGGGAGAATCTCACGGTCGACATCCTGGTCCAGCTCACTTTTATTCATTCTTCTGCTGTGCATACCTTCACTCTGACTGCCCAGCCTACTTCTCCAGTCTCATCCTCCACTAGCATTGCTTCTTCCCACCTCTTCGTCATCCCAACATACTCTAGCCTCCAGTCATACTGAACTTTTCAATGTTCCTCAGATAAACTAGGTCTTTGCAGAAGTTCATGAGCATGTTGTTCCCTCTGCTCAAAACACCCTTTCTCCTCTTATTGCACCAGTAAATTCTTACCCTCTTTTAAGACCCAACACAACTTTTGCATGCTGTGGGAAACCTTTACTGACTGCCCCAGATAGATTAATAGCCCTCTTCCTTGGGGTCCCCTAGCATTTTCCCCCCAAACCTTCGTTATGGTACTGCGCTTAGGGAAATCCAATGTAATGACTAGAAGATGAGGCTCTGGAGGCATCTTGCTTACATTCGAGTCCTGACTGTTACTTACCAGCTATCTGGTGCTGAGCCAATGACTTCATCTCCTTTTGCCTGCTTCCTCACCTATAAAGTGGAATAAATGAGATCATAGTTGCAAAACCTTTAGAACAGAGCCTGTCGAATAAATAGTGGGCATCCCCATCTCTCCTAATGTTGTGTTGTTTCTATATAGAGAGCATATTTATACATACATAACATACCTACATTATCATATTATATGAGTATATTATTGGTATAGCACTATTTAACTTTTGCTTTAATATTTTTTATATCTTATCTACTCAGCTGGTTTATAAGTGTTTTGAGGAGAGGACCTTTGTATTACCCTGTAGTGACTTGTGTAAGTATGGGCTCATTAAATATTGGTGGGAGGGAGTATATTATAGTGGAAAGAGCACCAGGGTCAGAGAAAGTTGGGTTTGAATCTCAGCTTCTTCATCTGTAAAATAGGGTGATAATAATACTTACCCAAAGGTGATGTTTTAAGGATTAAATAAGTCAGAACCTGAAAAGCCTAGCACATGGCGGACGTTTGCAAAAATGGTCATCATCATCAACTTTGTGTCCCCCCCCCCCCCATTTAGCTTAATAAATACCGGTGCTAGAATAAATGAACCTAGCTATCTTCTGAAACTTGGGGCTCTAGGGGAGTCTGGCAGGCATTATAATTCCATTTACTCCTAGGAATCAAGAGGAAAATGTGAGTCATCTCCACTCCATTTCATAGATCACTCTGAACTGGGGTGCCCTCCTCTAGAAAGCAACAGACATGACCTGCTGAATCACTGTAAAGTCCATTCTGTACAGATTACTCTGACACCCTCTGCCTCCCGTATAGCTCATCAGACACAGTCACCCACATATTAGGTACAAAGTGCATACTCTTCCTGGGATGGGCAGAAGGAGTAACCAAATTGCTTGTGGTGCCAAAATGTTTATAAATCCATTCCCCTTGTTTGTTCTGTAGCCTTTTCCCTCTTATTTGCTAGTTAACTTGCCCTACCCTTACTCTCAGCCTAGTCTGAGTCTGTGAAGATTGTCTCTTCCTCGCTCCAGCAGAATAATGGAGAGATGGCAAGCATGGAAGAATGGAACACTCTAGATGCAAACGGCCTGGATTAGAATTCTACCTCCACCACTCCCCACTGTGAGACCTTTGGCTAATCCCTTCATGCTTGTGTGACTTCATTTCTGCATCTGTCAAATAGGGGCAGTAAAAGTACCTTCCTTCTGGGGGTTTTGTGAGGATTAAATAAGTTACTACATCTAGGAGGTTTAGAAGACTGTAACACAATAGATGCTATTTAAATACTGGCTATTATTGTTTTAACAACTTTATGGAGACATCATTCGTAGACGGTCAAACCACAGAATTCGCCCGTGTATACAGTTCAGTGGTTTTTAATATAGTCACAGAGTTGTGCAGCTATCCCCACAATCTAATTCTGTAACGTTGGCATCACCCCCAGAAGGAACCCTGGAGCCATTAGCATGTGGCCATTCCCATCCCTGCCTCCCTTCCTCAGCCCCAAGTAACCACCAATCTATTTGCTATAGGTTTGCCTCTTCATATACATTTCATATAAATGGACCTATACAGCACCGGGTCTTTTGTGATTCACTTTTCTCACTTAGTGTAATGTTTTCAAGGTCCATCCCTGTTGTAGAATGTCTCCGTATTTCATTCCTTTTTATGGACGAATACTGTTCCATTGTATTGGTACATCACATTTTGTTTACCCATTCCTCAGATGATTGGCATTTGGGTTGGTTTGGCTATTATGAGTAATGCTGCTATGAACTTTCATTTACAGGCTTGTGTATGAAAAATATGGTTTCAAAAAAAAGAAAGAAAAATATGGTTTCAATTCTTTTGGGTGCATACCTAGGATTGGAACTGCCAGATCAGATGGTGACACTGTGTTTAACAGTATGAGGAACTACCAAACTAGATTCCACAGCGGCTGGACTATTTTACATTCCTGCCAGTGGTGGCAATGAGAGTTCCAATGTCTCCACATCTTCATCAACACTTGTTATCTATTTTATTAAAGCCATCCTAGAGGGTGTGAAACGGTATCTCATTGTGATTTTAATTTGCCATTCCCTGATGGTTGTTGATGTGGAGCATCTTTTCATGTCCTCATTAGCCATTCTTATGTCGTTAGAGAAATGTCTATTCAAATCCTTTGCTCATTCTAAAATTGCATTGTCTTTCTATTACAGGGTTGTAACAGTTCTTTATGTATTCTGGATAAAAGTGCCCTGTCTGATAAGCGTTTGTAAATATTTCCTCTCATCCCCTGTGTTATCTTTTCACTGTTTTGAAGCTATGTTTACTAAATAGAAATGTACAAGTTCGCATATAATCAAGAGCACAGACTATATTGGAGAGAGTACGATCTAAAAATCAGCTGAGAGATTCCCTTAGGTATACTACTCTTTTCTACTATTCTCCTTTAAAATTAAATCCAAAACAGACTATTCTACTCTCTGTCAGGCAGTGTAAAAGAATAAGATCTGGCCTCCATTCTCAAAGAGCTTACTAACTTAGAGGGAAGTAAAGACAAACATATGGACACTTAAATAATTATAACATGTTTAAATAGCAGTTCAAGACCACAAAAGAAAAGGTGCCACAAAGCACCGTGTGATTAATTGCTAAATGAATTGCATGGAAAATAATTGCAATGGGAACTCCAAGAAGGAAGAGAGAGCACTTGGGGCTGGCCTGGTCAGGGAGAGCTTTAAGGAGGAGCTATTTAAGTAGTCTGTAATTGACTGCAGCCATGCCTTTATATAATACCAAATGAAAATGTGGAGAGCAAAAAAATATTGACTTGGTTTGAAGTGAGGCATTGTCACAATTACACTGATCACACCATTTCACTTCAACCTCAGCAAAAATCCCCACAGTTCCATCTTCCTTGTGAAGACTTCTGTGGATCCTGTCTAGTGCTGAGGTTACCAGTTAGCAATATGACCAAAACATTTGGCTCACAGACATGTTTTGTTTGACCCAATTATAAAACTTTAGAATTAGCTGCCAAAAAAATTTTAGTGTGCAAGTGTCACACAAAATAAGTATTTCTGTTTCTCTAGAAAAATCAGAAGACCTGGCAACCCTGGGCTAGAGCATGAATTCTCTAGCACCATGGCTAATTCACCCCTGCTTGCACCTACAGACTTTTCCATTTCAGACCTCTTAGAATCGTGGGTCTTTTTTTTTTTTTTAATTTATGACAGTCAGAGAGAGAGAGAGAGAGAGAGAGAGAGAGAGGCAGAGACACAGGCAGAGGGAGAAGCAGGCTCCATGCACTGGGAGCCCTACGTGGGATTCGATCCCGGGTCTCCAGGATCGCGCCCTGGGCCAAAGGCAGGCGCCAAACCACTGCGCCACCCAGGGATCCCAGAATCGTGGGTCTTATACTGAAAGCTACCTCAAGAGCACATTTGGCAGCACCTGGGTGGCTCAGTCAGTTAAGCATCTGCCTTCAGCTCAGATCATGGTCTCGGGGTCCTGAGATTGAGCCCTGCATTGGGCTCTCTGCTTGGCAAGGAGCCTGCTTCTCCCTCTCCCTTTGCCTCTTCCCCTGCCCATGCACTCTCTCTCTCTCTCTCTCCTTCTCTCAAATAAATAAAAAGCTTTTTTAAAAGAGCACATCCATTTCCATTCCCTGCTTTGGGGCATGTGTAGTATTATTACCCTTAATTTACAGAGTATTAATTAAAACCCATACAGGTTATGACTTGCCCAAGGTCACAGAGCTATTAAGTGGGACACGGAGAACTCCAACCCACGTTTTCTGCTTCTCAACTCAATGTTCTTTCAATAATGTATCTTTCCAGTCCAGATATTGCTTAATAGCATTCTTCTGGCACTTTCTGGTCACTACTCAGTGCAGCTGAATGGTTTTTGATAGGAGAGCTGTCTCTCTGAAACTGCGTGTAACATCCCAGGGGACAGGCGGTCCACATCGTGTTCTCTGAAAGCCTAGAGCGTGGGCACAGTGTCTTGCACTGGAGAGGCACTCAGTAGATATTCGTTGGCTTGTTGATCAGTAGGACTGTGAAAAACTCATAGTATAGCTTTCCTTTGAAACTTGTGTGTGTATAAATGGCTTATTGTTCAGAGACAACTATGTCTGGTGCCTTTAAGAAGTTTCAGCATTGCAATGACTTGGTGGGGCAAGCTGCTTGGTGTGGATAGGCTGGCTTAAGGGATAATCTCCACATATTTCATGCAAAGCTTTTTATCCTAAACTGAATATATCAAAAGAGGGAATGAGTGATTTATTTGCCAAAGGAACTGTCTTTTGATCTAAGGATGGGATATGGAAGGGACTATTATGTAGGTACATGTCATATGATGTAGGCACCTTTCTTTATCTTGGCTGTTTTCTGAGTGATAAGAGGCAAAATGAAATAATAACAGATGTAGGGAAAGTGGTTTAAAGCTTTTCCATAGAAGATTGGGGATTTTCAAACCTGAGGGTGCATCAGAATCCCCTGGAGGGCTTGTTAAAACGCAAATTGTGGCACTCTATCCCAGAGTTTCTGATTTGGTGGTCCTGAAATGAGTGAGGCCCAAGAATTTGCATTTCTGACAAGTTCCCAGGTGATGCCGATGCCACTGATTCGAGGATCAGACTTTAAGAACCATTGCTTTAGATCAACAAGGTAGTTGTCCTGAGAGTAGTTAATTTGAGAGATCTCAGCAAAAGTTAGCAACCGGAAGAAAAAAGACTGTGGGGGAAAGCATGCAATGTATGCAGTGGGGAAAGCATTAACTGGGACCATCTGAGTGGCTCAGTCAGTTAAGTGTCTGCCTTTGGCTTAGGTCATGATCACGGGGTCCTGGGATGTGGCCTCGCATTGGGCTTCTTGCTCAATGGGGGACGGCTTCTCCCTCTCCCTTTGCCCCTCTCCTGGCCTGTGCTGTCTCTCTCTGGTTCTCTCTCTCTCTCTCTCTCTCAAATAAATGAATAAAATCTTTTTAAAAAGAAAGAAATCTCTCTCAATAAATGAATAAAGTATTTTTTAAAAGAAAGAAAGAAAGCATGAACTGTCCAAGAAACCAGTGGTATTTCCTTAAGCAGTGTCCAAAGCATAGTAAGTACAGTTTAATTCACATTACTGACTTAGTTTACTAGCATTTTCCAAATTACACGTTATAGAACACTGTAAGGTGTTAATAGGCATTATTAATAGGATCCATAGTTAATAGGATCCATCGTCTGATAAGGTTGGAAGATTTTGAGTTAAATAAAATTAAGCAGAACTGTTTACTGCAAGTCTTCTCAGAGCCTTTAAAATGCTAACATGCATGGCAAATCTCCAAGTGTAGATAGAATACAAAGCATTTCTCAGCTTTAGTTGACTAAGGATTCTTTATTAATTCCTGACTAGTTTTCTGTAGGATATGGCTTGAGAAATATTTGTTGGTGTACACCCAAGTGCCAAAACATTTTATCAATGGGTGAGGCTGCTTAGGACAATGGAAATAGCCCTGGACAGGGAGTCGAAAGGTCTGGGATTTTGTCCTGTTTCTGCCATTTTGTTCTGCCACAGATTAACTTCTTGCTCCCATGAAGACAGGTGTGACTGAAATTTATCATTCTTTTGCAAATGTGGATAGTCAGTAACCCCTGGCCAACACACACACACACACACACACACACACACACACAAACACACACACTTTAAACCTGGAATTTAGCATGTTCTCAGGAGTATTCAATCTTCAGAGCCAGAACGGTGAAAAGCTCTATGCTGACAGTTTGATAGGAAGGAAGAAAGGAAGAAAGGAAGGAAGGGAGGGACAGTCCAGAGTCAAGTCGTTGCAGACTATGATTCCAATTGCAAAGAACAGACTGAGAGGCATAGACACATCCTGTGTTTATTGGATTCCTGGCTCTCAGAAAAAGTTTTGTTTCACCAAGGACACTGAGTCAGCTTGTTTGTTTACCCAAAGCACTGGAAGTCTGTCTGTCCCCCATTTAATGATTAGTGTTGGGTTTTTTTCCATTTGAACAAAATACAATGTTTCCCCAATAGAAAACATTGCAAATTGAATGTGATTAGGGTGCCACAGCATATACACATTGATATATAGTTAAAATGCATGCCCACCAGCCTGGGTGACTCAGTGGTTTAGTGCCACCTTCAGCTCAGGGTGTGATCCTGGAGACCTGGGATCGAGTCCCACTTCGGGCTCCCTGTGTGGAGCCTGCTTCTCCCTCTGCCTGTGTCTCTGCCTTTCTCTCTGTGTGTGTCTCTCATGAATAAATAAATAAAATCTTTAAAAAAAATGTATGCCCACATTAAACAATGGTTTTAAAAGAAGCAGATGGGATCTCTGATTAAATTAGTATTTGCTACATTTCTACAAGGTACACAAATCTATGCAACATGGGGTCCCTACTAGTTCCGTGTGAAAGATCTCTTTAAAAATATAAGGGTAACTGCAGCTTAAAAAAGTAAAATGTTTACAAGCTCTCTTTTTTAAACTTCAAGGCACAAATCATATTTAATTGCAGGGGAAAATATATATACATATATGCTAATAAATCTGATCACCTATTCGCATCGAAGAACGACAAGAATATCAGCACTGCTTTTGACTACAGTGTTTGAGAAGTTACAATTCAGAAGCAGCTTTTCAATCTTTTATCTTGAAATCAGACCTCCTGGATATCTTGAAGCTAAGTGAATTGAATATGCTCAAAGGATCTCAGGGGACTCCTCACTGCTGTAGAGCCCCAAAGCACAAGGCTAAGTAGAAATTGCACATGCTGTCATACAGCCCAATAGAGAAGGTTCTGGTGAGTTCTTGGATCCTGGCTAGCTTTCAGGAGGGGTTGAGATGTATTGACTAAATTGTCTGCTTACTCCAACCCATCTGCTGCCTCATCCAGTGAACCTTATCAGTGAAGTCAAGAAGGTGAAATTGGTTTTTCATCTAGATTTTGACCATGAGGTCTTTCAAGAAAGAATTTTCCCTTTCTGCAATATGCCTTTATTTTCCATGGCCATTAAAACTTATTTACTCTTGAGCCAGCCTCAGTGGTGAAAAAGCAGCTGGTTGCTACTCTTTCCTATCTACTTTTTGTCAACTGAAACGTGGTAATTCAGAGTAATCGCAATTTCAAAAGGAGGCTGGTTCACTCTGGAGTGGAAATTGGGGAGAATCACTGTGAAGCTCTTTCGCTTTACCTATTTCCTTCCACGATTTTAAGTTGCATTCTATTGATCTGTAGTTTTAAACTGTGTGCCAAAAGCTCTGCTCTTCTGTATTGCTTTTCAGTGTTTCTACTGAGTTTTTCTGGGTTTGCTTTTCTATAATGAAATCCCCTTGTATGGTTTTCCACACATTCACACTGAGGCTGTGAATGTCCACTGACTCAATTCAGAGCTACAATTGAATAGTGTATTAAGAGTACATGTGACTGCCACATGGGTTCTGGACTCCTGAATTCATGGGCAAGTCATTGTTTCCCCAAGCATCATGATCGGGGCATTACATCAGTCCATGGTGAATATGGAATAATAAGCACGGCTTAGCCTAATTTCCTGATAAGTGGTGTAATATTGATGATTTCTTTTTCCTCTTGTTTAAAATAGTAACCATGGTTTTCTTTTTTCAGATTTATTTGTTTATTATTTGAGAGAAAGAGAGAGAGAGAGCAGGAAGAGGGGCAGAGAGAGAGAGAAAGAATCTCAAGCAGACTCCCTGCTGAGCATGCAGCCTGACACAGGCCTCAATCCCATGACCCTGAGATCATGACCTGAGCTGAAATCAAGAGTCACTGGCTTAATAGACTGAGCCACCCAGGAACCCTGTAACCACAATTTTCTACATCGTGATTGCAGCCTTCCCATACTGCTTTAATGTAGAAAATTTGCAAATCCTTTTTCTAGGGCTACAACCCCATGGCAGTGACAGAACCATTTTAGGAATGTCTTCTGCCACAATTTCCCCTTTGTCTATGCCTTCCATTTTTAACTTCTCGTTGCTTCCATATATTGTCTCATAAAGGAGGCATCCAAGTTGTTCAGTGAGAAGCCGTTGATATACACAAAGCCGTCATATGTGGTTGAAAAGCATACACTGTCAATCCTCTCCCGCCAAACACCCAGATGTTGGCAAGTAGTGCACAAACCAAACAGCCTAGTCACTGAACAACATCACCTCCTCCTTTTTATTCATTTGGATCTTGCAGCATCACACAGACATAGCCGGCTTTTACCCATGATTTTGTCAAAGACGGAAAAGAATATGAAAAATATTATGCTTCTCCTATGATGAACAATTATCAATGAACTCTTTGTTCAGAAGAGCAAACAGATAATGGATAATGTTTCCCTTAGAAAGACCAGTTATACTGAATTAAGATAAAATTCCCATGGGACTATTTTTTTTTTTTAGATTCTCATGAATCACAGATGAGTTTAATATGATCCATGCTTGTAGGAAAGAATGACAAATGAATTCATATTGATTAGACATTTAAAATAACATGTCCAAAATGTTTTGTGTCACATTAAATATCAGGCAATTATTCATCTACCAGCTTTGAATGTATGTGGAACGAAAATGGGGTCCAAGGCCCAAGATGGAGTGAAAGACTTAAATGCTAAATTTTCCAGCAATTTTTAAGTCTGCATTTGATTGGAAATTTATATAGTTAGCTTATTATGCCTAGAGCGTTTGGAAAGTAGCTGTGGCTTACGGCAAAATGACTCAGTGGATGTACTAAGTTACTGATTGCTTCAACCCTCAGAGGCACCGGGAGGGGTCAGGGGCAGCAAGGGTCTTGGGGCCTCAAAGTTTTGGTTCTCTGTAGCCCACAAAATGAAAGCGGATGAGAAGTACTGAGGAGGCGTTAATCAAAATATTTGATGATACGCGTGTGCATGAATGTGATTGGGTGAGCTGGGCTGGGGGTAGGGGGGCTGCAGGTGGTTTTGAAAGTATAAGGCTGGAGACGTTGCACACATTGCCCTTCTGCTCCCAGGCCTGCTTCCCCCAGAGACCACATCTCCCAGGAGAATAGGGAGACAGTAGAGAACTTAAGAGCTTTAGCTGTACGTCCGCTGCCTGGGTTCAAATACTGGTAGCATCACTAATTAGCTATCTCATCTTGAGCCAGTT
Source organism: Canis lupus familiaris (assembly GCF_011100685.1). Classification (NCBI taxonomy): domain Eukaryota; kingdom Metazoa; phylum Chordata; class Mammalia; order Carnivora; family Canidae; genus Canis; species Canis lupus. The sequence goes on from NC_049260.1 coordinate 84,236,480, forward strand.
GACTGCCTTGAGCCTCACTTTTCCCTCTTATGAAAGGAGCTAATCACAGCACTTATTTCATAGTCATTATAAGGGATAAATAAGAGAAGGCGTGTAAATTGCTTATCCCATTACCTGTCTTACAGTAGGCACCTATTCAATGTTGGCTATTATGGTTATTGACCAGTGACTATGGACCAGGCACTTTATCTTCATCCTTGATCACCATAACAATCATATGAGGTGGATACTACCATTCCTTATTTCCATCTTACAAGTGAGGAGGCACTGAGCTGAAGCTCAATGAGATCAAGTACTCTGCCCAAGGCCACACCATTCAGAAGAGCAGAAAGCAGGCTCTGAGCCCCGCACCCCCTTGCTCCCAAGGTCCATGCTCTTCCCACTACTATCCCGCCATCCATGCTTCTGAAGATTCCTCTGCCTCATAACAAGCAATGGACAGGTCCAGAACCCCCAACATCTCTGCAGTTTCCAGGTGTATGAAAAATTGCAGAAGATTTCGAAATGAGCAAAAGAAATAATTGGATCGGCTCCTCCCAATGTTATTTTGGAGAAAGACATGACTGGATACCCTCTCAGTCTAATTCTGGAGGCTCTGGGGATTAGATTATATAGGTCTGGTGTCTGGTGGAATATAATTGATTATTGCTGTGAACATTGACCAATTTTTTTTTGTCTTACATGTATTTGTAAATTCGGTTTAGCACTCCTTGAATGAGTACAAATGTCTGCCGTGCTGAGCTGTCCCTTACACGCATTGATATCTTCTGGCTTCCTCACTCATGAATTAAATAAAGCCTTCAACGTGTTTATTTAAAACAAACCGTGGCCAAGTCACCCTTATTTGAGAAGGAGAATTCTTCTTCTAGGGATCTCACCTCCTCTCCCCATTCTCCCCCTTGCCTACCCTGGCCTGAGGGCCACTTGCCACCAAGATACACTAGGAGCCAGCAGGGAAGCCAAGAGAAGGGTGCTAGTTGGAGGATGAGGAGACCTGCAGCTCCTTGCAAGCTCTGGCTCCCTTGTTGGACCATGGTGGATGATCCACTTATCTTCTCCATGCTTTTGCTCCTTCTCTTAGAAAATGGAATCCATACACTGTACCACAAGGTTGCTTCTTGATATTTTACTTGGCCTTCAGGGAGAGCAGACAATCCCTTTACATGTCTAATCAGCTACCCAGGGCTGTGTGGGATTCGTTCAGCAGGTGCTGGCCTGTCCCCAGACTCATACTCCCAGATCCTGAGCTAGTGTCTGGAGCTTCTGGATCTAAAATAATATAGGGCCAAAGATCCTGCTCAACTCAAGGGCAACTTCTAGATAACTGTTGGGGTCCAGGCAGAGCATTTGACCAGAAAGGCAGGGAATGTATATAGGATGCTTCAGGGGTGCCTTGTGGGAATCTGCCCAAAACCTCTGGTGTGGGCTCAGAACTGGGTTCCATAAAAAAATAAAAATAAAAAAGAACTGGGTTCCATTCTTGAGTTTCCTCTAAAATCATACAGTGCCCCCCAGGCCAGAGAGTCTCCACCTTATCCAGGGCCTCTGTGTGATCCCTAGCTCAGTGGGAAAGCACATCGAGTCTTTTGCTTTAGGTTCCATGGTAAAAAGGAGACCTGCAGCCGGATCCTCAGACTGTGATCCAGAGAGACCTCAATTCCTGTTTCCCTGCTTCACCAGAGCAGAAGGATGGATGCTTTCCTGACCTCTCCTTCAGCAATAGCAGTACTCACTTTGGGGAGGATTTACCTTGTATCTGGTGCAGCGTAAGCACTCTACATGTGTTTCCCCAGTAACCTTCACATGACCTTGTAAGGGAGTGGGGCCCTCTGCACATGATTTTACAGAAGAGAGAATGGAGGCTCAGAGCAGGAGGTGACTTACTCAGGGTCATACTGACAGTGAGTCAGTGAAACCAGGATTCCAACGCAGGTCTAAATTTTGAGAGGCCTCGTTTCCCACCTGATTTCAGTTACAACATCTTGTGCAGGGTTGAGGGCTAGAAACGGGTGAGGGAGGGAGAGGGTGATGTACACTTGACTCCAGAGTGTCCCTTGGAGGCTCTGAAATCTCCTAAGAATGAGGATTGGGTAAGCCTATAGAGGGGCTCAGTGCCCTGGAAATGCAGCCCACACCAGAGGGCCCTCCCTGTAAAGGACTTCCTACTTGCTGTGCCACTGGCTACAGCAGCAAAGGTGGCAAAAAGAGAGCTCCAGTGCCCTTCCAGGTTGAAGTGGCTTCTGCCTCCGGAGATCATAGAATTCATTAAAGAGCACTCTGGCCCCGGCAGCCTGGGTGGCTCAGCGGTTTAGTGCTGCCTTAAGCCCAGAGCGTGATCCTGGAGACCCCAGATCGAGTTCCACGTCAGGCTCCCTGCATGGGGCCTGCTTCTCCCTCTACCTGTCTCTGTCTCTCTCTTTCTCTCTGTGTCTCTCATGAATAAATTTAAAAAAGAGCAATTTGGCCCTCTCAAGTGGAAAGTTGCATCAGAATGAACAGAGATTAGAAAGAACATAGACAGACAAAATGGACATTTGTCTTTTTTTTTTTTTTCTGGCCACCTAACATCTAGTGCCTTTCCTGCATTTGAAAATCCTGACCTGGTTTGTGTTGTGCGCCTTATATCCACCTGTGCTGAGTGCTGGCATCCCATATTACTCTATACATATTTGTTGCCTGAATGAATGGGGTTGAACCCAAGTCTTGCTCTAAAATGTAGGTTTTCAAAAATATATTATGAAAAGTGTTGCACACACACAAAAGTAGAACAGCGTAACGACCCCCTATGAACCCATTATCCAGATTCAGTAGCCATCAAGATTTCTCATGTTCTCTTTATTCATCTCCTCCTCCCCTTTCTCTTTTTTATGCTTTGCCTTAATACTTTGGAGAAAAAGGGATGCCTGGGTTGCTCAGCAGTTGAGCATCTGCCTTTGGCCCAGGGCATGATCCCGGAGTCCTGGCATCAAGTCCCACGTTGGGCTCCCTGTACGAAGCCTGCTTCTCCCTCGGCCTATGTCTCTGCCTCTCTCTGTGTGTCTCTCATGAATAAATAAAACTAAAATTAAATTTAAAAATATTTTGGAAAAAGGGATCCCTGGGTGGCGCAGCGGTTTGGCGCCTGCCTTTGGCCCAGGGCGCGATCCTGGAGACCCGGGATCGAATCCCACGTCGGGCTCCCGGTGCATGGAGCCTGCTTCTCCCTCTGCCTGTGTCTCTGCCTCATTCTCTCTCTCTCTCTGTGACTATCACAAATAAATAAAAAAAAATTAAAAAAAATATTTTGGAAAAAAATCCCAGTTATTATAGCATCGACCTCTATGTACTTGATTATGCATTTGAAAAAAATTAAGGCTATTTTCATAAACAATGATATTGTTACCGTCACTGATATCCCAACTGATAATCCTTTCTTTAAAAAACCTGATAAAGGGTCCCTCCATTCTCTTTTCTTTTTCAGCCCCCAGTAGGGAGCATTTCTCAGGCATCTGCTCTTGTATCTCCCCTGAGCTGGAATTACAGTCTGATGTGTATTGGGTACTCGGAAAGTGTCCTTTTAGGTAAGTAGGGGGCCAGACTGCCCTCTCCTTGTTTTACAAGGTCACATAGTCAATTAGTGGCTGATGAATGAGACTCCAGAGCTGTGGCTGGGTCTCTACAGTCCCAAACACAGTTTGCAAGCAAATGCAGTGAAGCGATTCCTGTCCTGGGGACAGTCCTCCATAGTTTCTGTTGCTGTTGAAATCCTCACCACTCAGCCTCAAGCAAATCCCTTCCCTGGGACTGTTTGATACTGGCCCATTAGGCAGACTCCTGGATGGGATGGCTGGGACCTCTGGGTTTGTGCCCCTCCTTCCAATTAGAACGCAGCCTCCTTCTACAGGCAGGCCAACCACACTCCAGAGCTTTTCTTTCCATGTTTCTGAAGCCAATTCAGGGGCCTCAGCTGTCCTCTCTTTCTAGGTTTCGACTTGCTCTCTGCCAAAGCAGAAGATACCTCCAGCACCCACAGGTCGGGACAGGGTGAACACCAGAAGTGGCAAAACAAGCTCTGCTGCTTTTTTTCTGTTCTTGCTTCCTTCTCGTTTCAGGGACCTCTTAGGAGCCTAGACTCTCCTGAATGTGACCCCCATTTCTAATTCTCTGGACCTCTTCTGTGCCCTTGTCTCCCGCCCAGATTTCCCAGATAGGTCTCTTGAGGCCTCGCATTCCACAATGAAAACTGACTAGTGCAAAGAAGGAATCCTCACTGTCAGCTGGCAGAGGATTGATCAGCCTGTTCCAACTGGGATAACAGGAACCACTGAATATTTAAGGGAGAAACAATTCAGTGTGCAAAACTGGTTGCACAGCTGAGGCGAGAGCTTTGATGCCAAGCTGAGGACAATGAGGCAACCCAGAGATGAGCCACACTGAAGGGAGCTCCTACGCTGCAACCTAAATGCTGAGCCACAGTAAACCTGGTCAGCAGTGCTGGAATCACAGGGTGAGATGTAGTCAATGCTGCGGATATCCCACCAAGCCAAGAGGGAGGGGAAGAAAGAGCTCTTTCTCCTGCCTCCCAGTGTCTGGCCAGGGCCTTCAGTTGGCCAAACCCACCAGAACCTGGGAAGCAGCCTGCAAAGGTCCACTTGTGTCCCCGACCCCCTCCCTGTCCCCCTCTACTGCAAAATGGAACAGGGAGGGGAAAAGGAAAGTGTGGGTTTAGAAGAAAATTAGCCTGGGACCAAGCATGGACCTAATGGCTGAAGATACACTCCTCCTGTCCACCCCTCAACCACCAAACTTATTTGGATATATGGCACCTGCAAGCCTTATTTAGATTCTACCCAGTTCCTTTATTTTAAGATTTTATTTATTCATGAGAGAGAGGCAGAGACATAGGCAGAGGGAGAAGTAGGGTCCCTGCAGGGAGCCTGATGCAGGACTCAATCCCAGGACCCCAGGATCACAACATGAGCCAAAGGCAGATGCTCAACCACTGAGCCACTCAGGCACCCCTCCACCCAGTTCTTAACCAGGTCTCTCATTTCCCCTTCACTGAGCATGCCCCCACAACCCCCGCCCCATACACAGAGTCTGACAGAGGTAGGCAGGCCACTTATGCTTTTTGGCAATGTGTGACACATGCATTGGCTCCTAGGACTGCATAAACCCAGCCTTCTTGCCTGCAGCGCTTCTTGACTTGGCAGGGAGGCTCTGAATTGCAATGCTGTCATGCAGGTGAACCTGCTGGCATCACAGTCCAGAAAGCAGACCTACCAATTTTTCAGGTGTTCCACAAGTTCAAATGTGTAGGTGAATGGAAATGCTTGGGAGAGGAGAGAGAAAAGCACCAAATGACATGCTTCCCCACACCTTATCTCATTAGATCTTCACAGCCCTCCAAAGTAGCTTCCCCACTGCCCATTTGTAAATAAATAAATAAATAAAAATAAATAAATAAATAAATAAAAATAAAAATTAAAAATTAAAAAATTAAAAAACAAAACCTTTCGAATTTTGGAATCATTTTAGATTTACAGAACAGTTGCAAAGATAGCACAGAGTTCCTATATATTCATCCCATTGCCCCTCCTACTAACATCTTACTTAACTATCCCAGGTCTGTTTTCAAAAATGAGGAGACTGAGGCTCAGAGAGGTTGTGATGGCCTCTCAGGTCACAGAGCTAGAACACCACAGAAGAAAGGCACAAATCTAGGTTGCCCCTATCGCATTACACCAGTGGATTAAATTATCTGCTTCCATTTCATTAGGCAAGAAGCCACCCTCTAAGCCTGGAACCCTTCACTTCACCTCTGAGTGGGTTTGAGAACATGCTCAGAGAGCACTTCTTCCCCAGAGCCATAGAATGTTCACACTAAAATGTCTATCTGAGGCTATTTAATTAGGGGAAGGCAAATAAGCTTCACTTCATTTGCCAACTCTAATCAAGCAGTAGAGCCTACTTGGGACCTGGCCTTAGGAATGAATGAGTCTAAGTCTGTGTGTTTGCTCATCAGAAAGAATAGTGTGATCGGTGACTGACACCTATCCTGCCCGTTGAGGAGGAGACCAGTGTGGCCCACGTGACCCATTAGCCATCAATCAGCAAAGCTCCTCATTTCACCAAGTGTCTGAGGTCCAGAGAGGCAACAATGCTTTTGCCTCATTAGCGGGTCCAACTAAGAAGAGAAGCCAGGCTCCTGACTCAGGGACTGGGCTTCTTTCTGCTTTGCAATAAACTCAGAGTTAGGTTTACAGTAACTGCCTGTTAATGCATGTCTGCTTGCTGCCAGGCACTGTGCTAGCCACCTTCCACTATCCATCCATTTTTTGGTCCGTGGCTGAACACAATGCACACTTACTACCTTAGAGTGCAATAGATCAGAAAGCCAACACAGGTCTCACTAGGCAAAAAATCCAGGTGTCATCAGGACTGTGTTTCTTTCTGGAGACTCTAGGTAATACTGTGTTTCCTGCCCATTCAGGCAGTTGGCAGTATTTGATTCCCTGTGGTTTATGAGACTTGGGGGCTATCTATTTGCTGTCAGCTGAGGGTCGATCCCAGCTTCCAGAGCCTGCCTCCATGCATCGGCCCAGTGGCTCCTTTCTCCTTCTCAAAGCTGGCAGTGGTGGGTTGAGTCTCCCTTATGCTTTCTCTTTCATAACTCAAATCTCGCTCACTGACCCATCCACCTTCTTCTTCAACTTTGAAGGGCCAGTGTGACGACACCGGGCCCACCTGGGTAATCCAGAATAATCTCCCTATATTGAAAGCCTGGTAAGCCTATTCCATCTACAGGTTACTCTTTTGCCATGTAATGTTAGCTAATGTTCACAGGTTCAAGTTATTAGGATGTGGAACTCCTTGCCGGCGGGGGTGGTGGTGGGGTGATGGATGATTTTGCTCAACTACGGTTCATTACTTCATTTTTTTTTTTTTTTGTGGACTTCCCTTCCTTTTTTTTTTAATTTTTTTTTTATTTATTTATGATAGTCACAGAGAGAGAGAGAGAGAGGCACAGAGACATAGGCAGAGGGAGAAGCAGGCTCCATGCACCGGGAGCCCGATGTGGGATTCGATCCCGGGTCTCCAGGATCGCGCCCTGGGCCAAAGGCAGGCGCCAAACCGCTGCGCCACCCAGGGATCCCGGTTCATTACTTCATACCTCTGTCTTTCTATGAAGTCTGTAACATCCTTATTAAATTCCCATCATTTAAATATAGAGAGTTAATATAGCCATGCAAATGGATATGAGTTGTATGCAGCTCTGTATACTTATGCACCTTTCATATTTAATTGAGTCCATTCCTTACTTTTCATTCTCACAACCACCCTGCAAGGTAAGCATTTTTATATCCAACTTACCTAGACCCGGCAAAGTAAAAAAGGTTGCCTAAGGCTCACAGAAGGCATATAGTAAAGCTGGAATTTAAACAGAGGCTGGTCCGGCTCCAAAGCTTAGATCCCGGGCTCTTGCTTCCTACAAACACAATGCTGAATTTGCTCACCTGGCCTATGGCAGGTGGAGAGATGACCCCGGTCCCACTGATTTGGTTAGGATTAAACCATGGTGGGAAAAAATCATTTTTGTTCTTAATAATTTTCTAAAAAAGATTTGTTTGCAGGCTGTTTCCCAAATGGAACTGATTTCTTTGGGCTGTTTCATGTTAGATGTGTTAAAAATTGACATGTCAGGATTGCTGATGTGAAAGGTGACCTGTTTCCCTTACAAATAAATGATTAATATAACCTCATTGTGTGGCTAGTCTGCATTACTGATTCTCTCTCACTTGGCAGGCCCAGAAAAACAACAGGTCAGACAATAAAGTCCATGCTAGCATAAGACTACTGTGTGGGATGACCATGGATGAGTCAGGGAGAATCAGAAGATAATTAACTAAAGGAAGCTCCAGAGATAATTTAAAAATGTTCCTTCTCTAACCTAAGAATATCTGACATTATTAGCAAAAGCGATGAATGGGCTAAGGGGAAGAGGTGAGTTAATTAGAATTATTAGATAAAACGTTTTAAAGAAATTGAAAGGGATCAAATTTCAAAGGGAAGACATTCAATTCAACAGATTTCATTACAGCAATTCAACATTGATTAGAGGCGTATTATGGATGTGGCCATGGCCTGCGTGCCCTGGGGAGCTGTAAACATATTGTACTCTTCCTTCCTGACCATCTATGGAATAGACCCCCACGTTTGAGCAGGATAGTAAAGAATCTCTCACCTACACATATGGGTGCAATTTATAAAATTGTTTCTGTAAAATAGCATCATGAGCCTCCATACACATAACTTGTATGCCAGATATTATGGCAATTGTCAGGTTAAATATTCAAGCAGCACAAAAGCCTTGGTGTTATCAAATGCACTAATTATCCATCTATATTCACTTCAGTTGCCAAAACTATTCTAAATATGAGGAATCCTTCCCTTGGAGGTCCCAAGGTAGCCTTACTTGTTTTTTAAGGCCCCTGGGTCCTTTCAAAGTGTTTAATGCCCATGCCACCCTGGTTATCATGACTTTTGGGTATCACCCTCCTCTGCTCAGAGGTGTCACTGGGTACCACCCTACCCCTTCTGGCACCTCCAGCGTAATCTCTCCCCAGTCCTCACCATTCCAGTGCCTCCTCAACTAGTTTTTTAAGATTTTACTAATTTATTCATGAGAGACACAGAGACATAGGCAGATGGAGAAGCAGGCTCCCTGTGGGGAGTCTGAGGCAGGACTGGATCCCAGGACCCCAGGATCACAACCTGAGCTGAAGGCAGACGCTCAACCACTGAGCCACCCAGGTGCCCCCAACCCGCCATGTTTTGTTTCTTCACATATGTTCTTCCCTTTGTCTAGAATACACTTTCTTTCCTTGCCTGCCCAAGGACTGCTGCTTGTCCTGAAAGTTCTATCTCAAATATCTTTTCTGCGAAGCTTTCCCAATGCCCTCAGGTGCCCCACTTGCCCTCCCCAATCTGCCTCTATTATAATGTATTCCATTGTACGGGAGTCGAGGGTTGGATTTGTGCTCATTAGAGTGTGAGCTCCTTGAGAAGAAGGACTGATTTATTCATGGCTGACTCTCCGGAGCATAAAGGAAGGATTCAGGGCTTATATATTGAATGAAGCAATGAATGTCCTAGTCCTTACTTATCTTCAGAGACTATTTCCAGGGCTTTTAAATTTGGTCTCCCTTTGCCGCCAAGAGGTAGTGAGAGCCGGACATATGGATCTGATATTTAATGAGTTTCTACTAAGCACCAGGCATGTTGCCGAACATTTCACACATGTGATCTCATGTCTGAAATAGATTTTTTTAAATGCCCTTCTGTGTTTTACAGATGAAGAAGTGGAAATTCAGAGCAGTGACTTGCCTAAGGTCACATAGCTGGCAGGCTACCAAGCCAAGATTTGAACCAAGGCTTTTGGTTTCCAGCTTCTCCCCTTTGTGCATATGGAAAGTGGGGCTACCTTTGGGTGAACCAGTGAAGTTAAGTCAATTTTGCTTTGACATCTTCAGATTCCCATTTTATCTGGGAGACATAGTGTCACCATAGTGTCACCTGCCTCTGCAGCCCCTGCTCTGTAGTGTCAGCCCATCCTTGCTGACAGTTTCATCTTTCTCAACTCCTCGAAGATCTGAAAACAGGGAAGGCTTTTCCCTGGACTTGTAGGTTATGCTAACCTCTTCCAGAGCACATATTTACATTTCAACAGTACGCTTTCCCATCACAGTCTTGAACCCAAAAGCCATAAGTCTCTTAAGCTCAGTAAGCCTCTGTTTCCTCTCCTGTAAAATGGGTCTAATCATAGTTCCCACACCCTAGGGATAACATGAGGCCACACAGGTACAGTGTCCACTGCTTCTCCCCTCACTCCTCTTTTCCCTCTTACCGACACGTTTCTCTTTTCAAAATCTCCCCTTCCTCTCCCGACCCTTGCCTTCCAGCATCCTCAATCTTTTGCAAAACTCCATCTCAAGACTTTCCAGGTCAATCTTGATCTCAGTCCCTCCTGATGTCCGACTAAGGAAACAAAGCCCATTCCTCTGAGGAGCGTTGCCACAGATCCATCTTAATTAAGGAAGGGGAGGCCTTGGTGGCCCCACATCATAATCTGACGGGTGCTAGTCCACCTGCCCCCATGTCTCTCCCTCGTACCTGGGAGTGCTGCCACAAATACCACCATGGGTTTATGGTTCCTATGAGTTCAATTGCGGGGGCTCCTGGGCAAGGCAAGGTTATTATTTATATCAGAGCCTCACAGTCAAGGATAGGGGAGGGCAGTGTTATAGGGAGTGGACTCCCCAGTGGAGAGGAAGGCTGGCGAGGAGGGGCGAGGCATGGGTGTATGTGTAGGAAATCAGCCCGCTGAAGGCTGTGTCCCCAGCTCAGTTTGGCCTAGGGTGGACTCCTTGTGTTGCAACAGTTGTGTGGTTTGGAATCACCAAGGCTGGGAAGCCAGGCCTCAGAGGGAGTGGTTGTAGGCTGAGCTCATCCTGAAATGATGTGGGCTGAGATTCCCAGAGGGCAGAGAGGAGGACCAGGGTGGAGGACTTGCTTTGGTGGTGGTGGTGTTGGGGGGAGGTGTCTAAAGACCGAGAGAGGGCTTTCATTTCTTTGAGCTTGAAGTGTAGGTGGTGGTTGCGGGTAGGTGGTAGCAGAGAATGCACCCCCGCAGGGGACCTCCTTTTTCTGATTGGGAAACAGAATGAGAAAGAGCTCCAGGACTGGCCCCTTTACTTCAGGAAGCCAACTACTTCTGGGGGTGTGACAGAGTTCACTGGGTGTCTCTCTTCGAGGGAGGTTAACCTCTGTGGGAAGCTGCTTGGCCAGGAGAGGATAATTGGGTGCTCCTGAGTCCAGATAACCAGGCTTTCAGGTGTCCCCTCCTGTAGGCTTTTCAGCTTTCTTTATCCCTTGCAGAGCTCTGGCCATCCCCTGGAGTAGGTGTGAGAGAGAAAAGAGGGTGGCCGGTCCCTCCCTGCCCCGGTTCTTCATAGAACACACCTTCCAAAGGCGGGGGGACCAGAAACATGACTCCTCCCACACACAGTGATTCTACCACACCCTGAAAACTCCACATGAGGATGCTTATTCGGAAAATCTGTGGGTGTGTTCATAGGCGCTACAGGGCCAAATATTTGACATCATTGTAACAATAACAAAAACCAGCTCTTGACCATGTGGCTAATTCCTTTGAGATGTATTGCTAGGGTCCACTTAATATATAGGTCATTAAAATATATATTTTATTTATGTATTCATGAGAGACACACAGAGAGAGGCAGAGACACAGGCAGAGGGAGAAGCAGGCTTCATGCAGGGAGCCTAAGGCGGGACTCGATCCCAGGACCCCAGGATCATGACCTGAGCTGAAGGCAAATGCTCAACCACTAAGCCACCCACGTACCCTACATATAGGTCTTGAAAGTGGACGTAAGCTGAGGAACAATGAGGAGGTTCCCCCTGCTACACACACACACATACACACACACACACACACACACACACACACACACACAGCTATCTTCCTCGAAATGTATCCATGGTGCCGAGGCAGTGAGTGGGGTCACATTAGAGACACAAGCTCCGTCCACAGCCAGAAATTCCCCATCATTTCCAAGTCCTTCTGTTGAACCAGATTTCCCTTAAACAGCTCACAGTCCCATATGTATATCATTCCAAAACCCCAAGAGCTATGAGAGCCTTTTGTAAGTTAATGGCTAACTCATTTGGCAGCAAAACTTGAACCGGCATGAGGCATGAGGCTATTTCCAGTCTTTATCACACCCTGTGTGCATATTCGTGTGTTTGTTCTCCAGAAGCATCGATGTAGTTGGTTATAGGGTGCTCCCTCAGACCCCTCTGGAGGTGATATGTCATATTATGCTGTATGCACCCTATTGCCTCTTTAAAATCCAAACACATTCCAAATTCCTTCTGTTACAGAACACATCCCACTGTCTCATGATGATTGATCTGGCATAACCCCCACCACTGTGAGCCTGTGAACTTCTCCAGGGCCTAGCACACAGCCCAGCCCATAGTTGGGGCTCTACCAATGTTTCAGGAATGAAGAATGAACGGATTTGGGTGGTTAAGGAGACCTATCGTTATGGAGTTCTTTCTTACATCTAACCTGAAGTGCCTCATGCTGCTATTCATGTATTTTGTGCCATCAATAGCGAGGAAGAACAGCTGGTCAGCTTCCTTCATTTTATTTTTCCTCTTGGGGCCAAATCATCCTTATAATGTTAATACCTTTAACTTTTCCCCCCAGATCCTCTCTTCCAATCCCTTAATCGTCTTCATTGCTGTCTTTGGAAGCCTTTATAGGTTCTTTCGTTCTGAAATTGTGGCCTAGTACTTAGGATCGGGCTGCAAAGAGCTTGGCTATTACACATAATAGGCCTTCCGTTTCTATGGTGAACTTTGCCAATCAGTTTCATTTGGCTGAGCTAAGAGGCTTTGCCTTTTAAAATACACTTATAGGGCAAACTCGAGGGGACATGGATGACTTTCTTCCAAGCACACTGGTGGGTAAAAGGGAGAGAAAAAAAAAAACACTATCTGACCATAAGAAATGGTCATTACAGAATGTTGAAAGCAACAGGTAATACACGTAATCGTAACCTCCACGTTAAAAACACTATTGATAATTACGGTGACCTCAGCCTGTCATTTCTACTTCGGGAGAAGCAGCCTTATTTGTGTGCATCCTGGGCCCTTTCTCTAACAAGATTGCTGATGGCCATTTCTGACCACTTAGTTCCCATTAAATGTGGGGAATGAGACTGCCTTGGTCTGGGTTATTGCAAAACCACTGGATTAAGTTAAACTCCTCACTAATTAAGCCTGTGAGGCTTCCTGTAACTCACGATTTTTCTTGGCATACGCCAAAGCATTTGACTCAGAGGCAAAATGTATTGTATGAATAGCCAGGAAACAACAAAATACACATGGTAGCATTTTCAGAAGCAAATTCAGTCATCCACATTCTGTTGGAACTGCCATAAAGATTTCTCATAATAACCCATGTTGTTTCCTTTTGGGGCAGAAACTATACATACTGTGAAGGAGATTCAGAGAGCTTTTTGCCTGTTAAATCCGAAAAATCTATTCAGGTGTGCATGGTGCTTCTCTTAAGCATGAATCAGAGCTTTTTGTGGGGTTTTATTTATGTGCATGCATTTTCTAAGAGGCACCGTTGGGTTTTTAAAGTACTGGTCATTCTTCTTTAAAAGGTCACATTAGGGATCCCTGGGTGGCGCAGCGGTTTGGCGCCTGCCTTTGGCCCAGGGCATGATCCTGGAGACCTGGGATCAAGTCCCATGTTGGGCTCCTGGTGCATGGAGCCTGCTTCTCCTTCTGCCTGTGTCTCTGCCTCTCTCTGTGTGTGTGACTATCATAAATAAATAAAAATAAAAAAAAATAAAAAATAAAAGGTCACATTACAATTTTTCTATCCTTTCTTGTGTTGTTAAATACCTCAAGGAAAGAGATGTAGGATGCCTAATTGCAAAGGCAGGTTGTAAGGGAAGGAATATGGAAATCAGATGACCAGCAGCTCCCAGGGAGAGGGCTCAGTGGCGGAAGAGAACTCCTTCTAGGCAAGTAGGTGGAAACATAAAACCCAGATTAATCTGAGGGTAAAAGTTGCTATTGTATGATTATTTTCTTCACCTCGGCATTTTGCCAGGCCCAGTACACTCTTCTTTAAGAATGCTTGTGCTCCAAAAAGCAAGGGAGAACCTGCCCTGCCCTCATCATTATGGAAGAGACTGGCATTTCCTGTCAGTTTCTGGATGTCTTAATCCAACACTAGTAATGGTCGTTTTCTCTCTTTTATTTCAAAATATCATTTTTAAAAAATCTGAGTATAGTTGACATCCAATGTTACATTAGTTTCAGGTGTATAACATAGTGATTCAACATCTCTATACCTTAATGCTGTGCTCACCACAAGTGTTGCAACTGTCACCATACAACGCCATTACAATATCACTATGTTTCCTTTGCTGTGCCTTTTAATCTGATGATTTCTATTCATTCCCTAATAAAGGTCATGTATGAAAAACCAGCAGGCTGACATCATACTCAATGGTGAAAACCAGAACTTTTCCTCAAAGATCAGGAGCAAGACAAGGATGGTCACTCTGGAGACATGTATTCAGTATAGTACTGGAAGTCCTAGCCACAGCAGTCAGACAAGAAAAAGAAATAAGATGCAACCATATGGGTAAGGAAGGAGTTAAACTGTCACTACTTGCAGATGACACAACACTACACATAGAAAACCCTAAACCCTAAAGACTCCACCAAAAAACTACTAGAAGTAATAAATGAATTAAATAAAGTCGCAGGATACAAAATGAATACCCAGAAATGGGTAGCCTTTCTCCATGCTAATAACGAAGTAGCAGAAAGAGAAATTCAGAAAATAATTCTATTTACTATTGCAGCAAAAAGAATAAAATACTTAGGAATACACTTAACCAAAGAGGTGAAAGACCTGCACTCTGAAAACTATAAAACACTGATTAAAGAAATTGCAGATGGCACAAATGGAAAGACATTCCATGCTCATGGATTGGAAGAATTAAGGTTGTTAAAATGTCCATACTACCTGAAGCAAGCTACAGATTCAATGCAATCCCTATCAAAATACCAATGGCATTTTTCACAGAACCAGAATAAATAATACTAAAATGTGTCTGGAGCTGCAAAAGACCCTGAAGAGCCAAAACAATCTTGAGGAAGAAGAACGAAGCTGGAGGTATCATCACAAGACCAGATTTGAAAATACACTACAAAGCTGTAGCAGTCAAAACATTTGGTCTCTTTTAAAGATTACAGTAAGCTACCTTGCTTCCTTTTTAAGGGTATATTAGCTATGTGGTAGGTTCTATGCTGTGTGCTTTACATCGCTTATCTTTTAATCCCCACAACCATCTTTCAAAGGTGCTGTTATTACCTTCAATTTCCACAAGGAGAAATTGGCTCAGAGAGGTTAGGCAACCTGAGCAAGGTCACACAGCTAATAAAATGGTAGAGCCACAACTTAAACTCAGATCTGTCTGATACCAAAACCTGGTTCTGAACCACTCTAAGTCCTTGTAAAGTCAAACAGCCATCCTCATAAGCTTGACTGTATACACACACACACATATATATATATACAGTCAAATATATAAATATATATATTTATAAATATATATACACACATATATATACAGTCAAATATATAAATATATATATATAACCAAATAGCAGAACATCTGGTCTGTTGATTTTGTAGGTTTTAATTACAGCAACCAAAAGGAAGCTGACTTCCTTTTGTAGCTGAAGGGCTTTCGATTGCTTTGTCTATGGATTTGTTCTTCTCCTCCCTACTCTCTCCCCGGCCATGCCTTTGTTCACTTCCCAACTAAATAACAAGTTTTTCCAGGGAAGGCTCTAGACTGATGCTTAGACTCCTCTGCTTTCTATTGCCTGTGTAGTGCCACACACATAGTAGGTGCTCAGTAAATAATGACTGATTGATGAATGATTGGAGGTCCCTGTCAATGACTCCTGCATTGTTCAAGACCCTTTCTTAATGTGAAGCAAACAGATGAGAACATTCAAGATGTCTGTTCCCTCAATCTAGCTGCTTGCACTGAGATGACTTTTTAATATTGTTTCTTCCCAGAAGCTGAAGGCTCTCCTTGGCACCTGGATGATTGATTGTGTTTTCTCCCTCTTCTCCAAAAGCTCTGACATTGCTTGAGGTGATTAAACATGGAGCCCACTTTACTGGACATCTTTTCAGACAATTCTTGAATTTTCTAAGCAAGTGGGTGCTGTATTTAAATATAGTTCCTAGTTAATTCTGCTTCCCCGTCCTTATCTGCTCCATGATTGTCTCTCCTATTTGTATTGTGGAATGAGACAGGGTAGGAAAAATAAAAACACATTCTGGTCAGCCCCACAAAAACTTCTAATTTGGTTCTAGAAGATAAAGTGGAAACATGCAGGATGAGACAAGTAAAGTTCACAGAAGCCAATTTTTGGAGCATATCACATGATTCCCAGAATAGCAACAATAACTATCCTTTTCTGGGGGATTACTATGTACCAGGCCCGCTGCTATGCATCTTGTAGACATTCATTTCATTTCATCCTAAGAAGGACGCTATGTAGGTAGGTACTGTTCTTATTATTAATAGTATCTTCCAGGTGAGCAAACTGCAGAGCAGGGGGTCAAAGTGAAAACTCTGTAAGTCCCTCAGTAGGATGAGGTATAGACCCTGGATTGAAGTCCAGGGCTGTCTGATTTCAGAGCACATACTCTGGGCTACAGTGCTGGACATGGCACTGCGTTGGCTTCTTAAATGGTTTGGGGCTATCTGTGTGATGCTGAGCAAGAAAGTGGTTTAAAGCCTGATAGAAGATAGCCTTGGGACTGACACTCATTGTCTTCCTATTTGCAGAAGAGAATTCTTTCATTTTTCAATATTGTAAGGGAATCTAGCTACAGGCAAAAGTCCACAGGGATCTGGTGAGACCCTACCTCCAACCTGGCTGTATCGGGACCTGTTCTGCTGTTTATCAGCAGTCCGGGGCTGACATAGAGGATGGGCTGGGGGCTGGGGTGCAGAGAGGAAGGCATGGTATCTGTAAGTAGTGGCACCCTGGGGAGGGGGTAGGAGACTTGGCTGCTGGAGCTGATCTCAGTGGGGGTGCCCAAAGAGAGTGGCAGCAACAGGTTGCAATCTAGACAAGTAGCTGGCTTTGGTAGAAACAGCAGTCCTACACAGCCTAGCTAGCTGAGGTGATCAAAAAGAGATGGGGCTTCTGAGTCCCAGCAGGGCCCTGGTAGCAAGAATGGGACTAGATTCCTCAATTCTTCCGGGGCAGGAGTGAAGGGGATGAACTAGACAAAGCCCCTATTTTACTGGAACCGAAAGACTAGATCAGTGGCTCGCAACTGAGGCAATACTGCCCCCTAGGGGACTTTTGGAAAATTCGTGAGGTCATTCAGTGGACTCGAAACGGGATGCTATGCTGGATGTCCTGCCATGCCAGGACCCTCTTGCAAAATAAAGAATAGTCTAGCATCATGCATGATTAATACTACAAATATTTTACACAGAGGCACAAAGGGTTTTTATTCCTCCCAGCATCCCACAGTTGCAATCAAACTATTGTGTAAAGAGATGGAAAATAGCCTTTTTCTTTCCAGAGGTTTAACTAGAGTTGTTATCCATTTCAGAAAATCACATTGATAATTGTGATGCTGCTTTTGGAATTAGAGACACCAGTGCAATAGTCCTTGATTGGTTTGTAGCTATTGCATTTTTGGGGATTCTATATGAAAGCACAAGCCTCTGCCTCCTTCGTCTTTCAGTGGAAGCCCTCTGTGAGCATTTACATATTTAAATACACATTAGTTTACTATGGATTACTTTCATTTCCTCTTGATGTGGCAGAACGTTTATTGATCTTTTTGAATTTATGTGTGTAGACAGATTACAGCATTTATGAATTTCATTTCAGGGTAGTAGAGGGGTAAAACAAAAAAAAAAGATGTATTGTAAGAAAGAGGTGTTGCTTCTGATAAAGTTGAAAATGATCGTGCTAGCTTGTTGGCTTCCTAAGGGCCAGGACCATGTCTGTTTTGCTTCCATTTGGCTTAATTAATCCAGAGCCAGGTCAGAGTATGTGCTTAGTAAATAACAGGCGAATGGAGAATGAATAATGAACATGGACTGAAGCAGAGACTAGAGAGCCAGGGAACTAGGTTAGCAGAGTGGGGGGATGAAGTGGGCAGGAGATGGGGGCTGTTGCTTGCCAAAAGAGGACAGGATTCCAGCTATGAGAAGAGTGCCTCGTGCTTCTCACAGGCTTCTCATTTCAAGTCACACTTTGGCCCGAGGACTATCAGATGGTCCCAGGGGTAGAGAGAGATGTGCTTACACTCTCACCCCCAGGAGCCATTAGACCCCACCAACTAAAGGGAAATCTATCTTCCAGTGGTGCCCTGCCTCTCTGCATTCTGTTCTCCAGGCTGAGGCAGAGGTGATCCCAGGGAAAATGAGCCTCCTGTACGGTCCTTACCATAAGTAAATGTCTTGTACATCCTCAGTGGGGACTTAGGCTGTCCTGGCTTTCAGGCAGATCCAATCTCCCATTTTCCTGCTGTTGCTGCTGTTGCATTTCACTCTCTTGACCCCCATCCCCATCAGTAATGTGTGAACCCCTTCTTTCTGGGTCCTGTCCTCAAAGGTGACTGCTCACTCTCTGATAGATGAATGGCTACAGCTTTCAGGGCTTCTGATGAGATAATGGGCTCCCTTTGTGGGTGTGTGTTGGGGGGGCAGGGGCAGGTGAAGGGAAGCAGCTCTCTTAGAGATAAAACAGAGAAGTGGAAAGGGAGGATCAAGCCACCTATTGCCAGAGGCCAGGTGGAAGTGACCCTGAGGTCACCTGGCTCACTGCACAATGGAAACACAGTGGGGGGTTTTTGTTGAGATTCAGATATGGTGGCTCCTGGGTTTCAGATAGTCTGATTCAGTGAGTCTAGCTTGGGGCCTGAAATCTGCATCTTGATAAGCACCACTGGTAGTCTTCACAAGGAGCCTGGTTGGAGAATCCACTTACACTGACCTTTGCGTTTTACTGGAAGTCAGCTGAGTCCCAGAGAGGGTCAGCAACTTGCCCCAGGGCGCACAGCAAGTCAGGGCAGAGTCAGAGCAGGATGGAACTCCAGTTTCTTTCCCCTGTTAGTTGTCAAAACATCTGATGCTGTGACTGGCTAGCAAGATCCTGGGCATGGAAAGAAAGACTTGAAATCACACTGCAGACACCAGCTTCCCCCTCTGCCTGTAGGTAGGGGAGAGAGAAGATGCTAAAAAGCTGTCACCCTATTCCAAACCATAAATTTATGGCAGGGTTTAGGAGAGAAGCAACAACAACAACAAAAACACACCGAAGGTAACAGGACAAGAACTCACCAACACCTTCAGCTGTGTTGGTCCATGGAAAGCCCAGTGAAATGATGGAGGCAATTATCCACCTGTTTTTTTTTTTTTTCAAACATTTTGACCTAAGATTTCCTGGTAACTGACAGAAAATATCACCCTTAAAAAACTGTCACTTCGAGTCGCCTGAATGACTTGGACTCCCACTTCACCATTCTTTTTTTTTTTCCTGGAGATACCCCCCTGCTTGTCTGTCTCTTGGGGGGAAGGTGGAAATGTAGCAGGAGAAGGGCAAGCCTGGATAGGAAAGCCACCAAATGAAACGGAATGTGAGGGACGCCTCTGTGGCTCAGTGGTTGAGTATCTGCCTTTGACTCAGGTTGTGATCCCGGGGTCCTAGGATTGAGTCCCTCATCAGGTTCCCCACACGGAGCCTGCTTCTCCCTCTGCCTGTGTCTCTGCCCCTCTCTGTGTGTCTCTCATGAATAAATTAATAAAATCTGAAAGAAAGAAAGAAAGAAAGAAAGAAAGAAAGAAAGAAAGAAAGAAAGAAAGAATGTGAAGCCAAGCTGCATTGCAGGTGGTCCTTGCAAGAGAACCTGATGGATTCTAGGTCTGTTCTGCCTGGAGCCCCAGAACTCATCGTATCACTTTGGTATAATTTGAGGCAGCCCCCTTGGAAGGCTCCCGGGACAGCACTTGCTCCATTAGTAACTGAACGAACACAACGCCAGAGTTCTTTATTTAGGAGGGACACTTCCTATTTTGGTTCTGAAATGGTGAATCTGTCTGGCCTTTGCCCCCAGCCCTCTGCTGCCAAAGCTGCCCCAATGCGAGGTATCTCAGCAGAGATCAGCAGGTATTTGCCTATTTATAAGTAGCAGAGCTGCTACGGAGTCACTGCACTGTTGTCCGGGAACGAGAGGAAAAGGGGCTTATCGGAAAGGGGAATTGTCGTGGTGCAGACAGTAAATATTGGCATGGGTCGGGGAAGGTAGTTCAAGAACACCAGGGGATAGAGCAGGGCAAGCTCAGTTGCATATTGTTGCCATGAAAGTCAGCACCCCTGGGACCTTCCTTTTCTGCCAGCTCTGCCACCACCGATTTGTTACATGACCCTAAGAAAGGCTCTTCCTGTCTGTGTGCCTCGCTTTATCATCTCTGGGGACATGGATGCACAGCTTAATACATGGTGCCATTGATTGTGACAACTGCCTTGCCATCAGGAAAAAAAATAAAGCTGAATCTTTATCTCACTCCTTATTCCAAAATATATTCCACCTTAGTTCAAGGATTAGATTTTAAATAGATTTTTTAAAGATTTATTTATTTATTCCCGAGAGACAGAGAGAGAGAGAGAGAGAGAGAGAGAGGCAGAGACACAGGCAGAGGGAGAAGCAGGCTCCCTCCAGGAAGCTAGATTCAGGACTCGATCCTGGACCCCAGGATCACACCCTGAGCCCAAGGCAGATGCTCAACCAGTGAACCACCCAGGTGCCACCAAGGGTTAGATTTTAAGCAGAGAGACCCTGGAAAGTTTGGAAGAACGCACAGTAGAGTATTTTTTAACTCCTGAGGTAGGAAATCTTCGCAAGGCAAGAAGAAACCCTAGCAGCTATAAAGAAAAACAATGACAGATTTGACTATGCAAAAATTGAACAATTTCAGCTCGGCGAAAGATATCTCATGCAAAGCCGAAAGACAAAGGGCAAACCAGGATAAAGTCACACAGAGAAGGAAGACAGAGGGTGATTATTCATAACAGTTTAAGAGCTCCATTATAGGAAGTGCATTATTTTCCTTATAGCACTCACCCTGATCTCCAATTACATTATTTAGGTATTTGCCAATTACCTGTTTCCTTGACTTACATGTGAGCTTCACGAAAGCCGGGGCTCTGCTTACTTGCCACCATCTTCCTAGAGCTAGGGCAATGTGTGGCACACAGTAGGTGTTCGGTAAATACTTGCTGGGGGAACTTAAGTGAGCATGAGCTTCTATAGATCGGCAAGGACATGATGAACAATCTGCTAGTAAAATGGTCAAAGACTAAGGAATAGGCAAGCCAGGGGAGATGCAAAGGACTTCTGCCATAAAAAAATGTTCACAAACTCAGTAATAAATAAGCAATAATAATGCAAATCAAAACAGCATTTAGATCATTGAAATGTCATGGCTCACCTTGAGGGGTGGCCAAACTTTCAAAGGTTGCTAAGACCCCATATCTGTGAGGATATGGCGAAGGAGGCACACACATTCGCTCTTGGAGCATGTCTAACTGAGCACAGCTTCTCGAGAGTGGCTTGTAATAATCATTTGACCCAGTAAGGTCTTCTTTGAGGGGTTGCATCCATTTGAAATGGTCTATGTCTAGAATGTTCCCTTAGATGTAGTTCATAAGGAGCAAAAAGTTGGAATAAGCTAAAGCACCTCTAAATAGAGGCACACTAAGTTTCTTCACAATGCTTATGATTAAGAATGTGAGTTCTGTGCTCAGACTGGCTAAGTTCAAGTTCTTGCTGTTGCCTTTGTGAGCTGTGGGGCCTCAGACTAGTTTCTAACCCTCAGTGTGTCTCGATTCTCTCATCTGTAAAATGGGAACAATACCAACTCCTTTTTCAGAAAGTTGTGAGGAATCCAGAAGCTAATCCAAATGAAATACTTAACACCCAGCACAGAGCATGCAGTAAGTGCCCCTACTATGTACTCTGATGATGACAATAGCAATCAAGTGACAGATTAGGACCGGTTAGATCTTTATATGCTAATATGCAACGATATTTCCAATATAGTATTGTGACAAAAGCAAGCTGCAGAAGAATTGGTAGAGGAGGATCTGATTTTTGTTAAAGGTATTATATGTTATACATAGGAAAAAAATCTGGAAGAATAGACAGACTGTCAACAGTGGTTACCTCTGGGGAACGGTATGGGGGAGGCAGATTTTCACTTCAGTAATGATTAGAATTGTTTGAAACAAGCATGTGTTACTTTTATAATAAACAAAAGACGTAAAGGGGAAAAGCTCCATTTAGAAGTCTGAGGACAGTTAATCCCACCAAGCCCCACATCCCCCCAGTCATTGGCTACAGCCCAAACGTGAGTCTCCCTGCCCGTCATCTGTCTTCTCCTATACCATTCCCATTCTCCTCTTTGCTCACATTCCCCGCTACCCCTGACTCATCTGTTTCCCTCCTGCTGCCCTCTCCTATTCTTCTTCTTTGCACCGTCTGGAATAAATCCCCCCCCTTGTCTCCCCGCCTCGCCTCACGGGGAAACAATCCCCAGAACACTGTTCCCCACCTTGGCGCCTGCAAGTGCTGAAACCTGTCTCCATGGAGGGGCTCACGGCTTTGCCTGCTGCGCCCTCTAGTGGACACTGCTCACACCACAGGCACCCTAGGGCTCGGAGGTGGGGTCTGTGCTCCAGCTTCTCCTGTTTGCTTCCAGACCGGTTACTTCTCCGCCTTCGGCCAAGAAATCCTCCTTTTCATGTCATCTGGCTACAGCACCCTCTTCTCTCCTCTCCTCATCGACCCTTCTTTTTAACCATCCTCTCCTTGCCAAACCACCCCCACTCATCCACTCAACGAAGAGTTCGACATCTGGCTCACTGTCTTCTTCTCCACCCCAAGTCCTGGCATCATTCTGGGTGAGTTCAACATCCATGATCCATGTGCAGGACACATCCCTGTTCTAGTCGTACCATACTTCATCACCGGTCAGACCTGCTCCATCTCAGCACCCCTGCCATCCACATCCCATTCACTGACCCCCAAAGCTCATCGGTTTTATGCCCAAGAAGATCTCTGGGCTCCTGAGCTCCCTTCCTTCCCCCACCCAGTCAGCTCCTTTCACCTTTCTCCCTTCCCTGTCCATCCTTGAAACTGATGACGACGATGATGATGATAAAATAATAATGAATATGTATGTGCCAGGCACATCTTACATCATCATTTCAGTGATCTTGTGTAATTCTCACAGTAACTTTAAGACAGGTACTGTTGTCTTTTTTTTTTTTTTTAATTGTTTTACCAAGTTGACTGGGGCTCAGATAGGTTGAGTGACTTACTCGAAGTCCCACAGCTAGTACTGGACAGAGATGAGATAGGAAGCCTGTTTGCCCAGCTCCCAGAATATAGACCTCAGGATCCTGCCTATATCCTGAACTCCCTTGCCCCATGTCTTTCTGACACATCCACTAGGCAAAAACCCAAGCTCAGATAAATTTAACTGACAGCCTCCTCCTCTGTGCTTACACCCAGATGGAGGAACACTGCTGGAGAAAATCCCATCACTTTGTTGATTAGTCCCACTCGAAAGTCATAGTTTCCAACCTCAGCTGGGTCCTCAACTCAGCTAAACAATCCTTCTAAGTAACTGTCCTGACAACGGCACTTTCAAACTTTCTCCACTGCCCTATGGAGTCAGACTGTCTGGGTTAGAATCCTGCCTCGGCCACTTCCATGCTCCATACCGTGCGTGCCTTTAAGGAAGGGTGAGGTGGAAGAGAAGGGAATGAGGGGGGACGGGAAGGAACATGTGCTGAGTGGCTTCCAGGCAGCAACCCCTATGTCAGGCGCTTTGCATGCAATATCTCATCTAACCCTCCTCTCCACGGCCCCACCAGGGAGATGCTCTGGTGATTTTTGCTTTACAGAGGAGAGGAGACTAAGGCACAGAGAGGTTGAGTCACCCACTAAGGTGACCCAATGTGTAAGTGGCGAAGCCATCTCATTCATTTTGACCCTCCTTAATCTTGAGTGATTGCTGTGACAGCCTGCAGGCCCCCCTGTTACCTAGCTCATGTCCTGTTACCTAGCTTGGGTCCTCCCATCTAGCCTCCATTCTGTTGCTGGGGCAATCTGCTTAAAATGTACATCTGACTGTGCTACTGCCCTGCTTCAAATCTCTCTCTCAGAATGAAACTGAGACTTACACCCCTTTCCTGCCCACCTGCAGTCCTCCTTTCCTCTGTGCTCTCATTGCATGTATGCATTGACCCTAGTATGCTGGAATTTCCTGCTAACTTGTCTGTTTCACCCTAAACTAACTCACTAAAGTGGGAGCTGCTTGAGGGCAGGGACAGCGACTTAGTCATCCCCATCCTCATGCTCCCCAGGGCGACGCACCAGAGCCTGGTTAAATCCGTGTTTGTCAAATGACTGACTGAATGAATGAATGGAGTGAATGAGGGAGGAAAGAGCCCTCACTTGGAAGGTGTAGTGACATGAGCTGTATGGTATCTGGTTCTTGGCTGAAGCTGCTACAGTTTTTCCCTATGACTACAGTGCTGTACGAATATGTCTGCACGTGGAGAAAGCCTGGAAGAGAACTTTCCACACAAAATTAAGAGTTGTGTTAAAGTGGTGAGTTGATGGATGCTTCCCGCCCCCCCCCATTTTCAAAATGTTCTTTGGTGCTGCTTTCAGAGTGTTTTGGCAATGTAGCAGACATTGTAGAAATAGAATCTGGGGCTCTCATGGAGAAATCGAGAACCAATGTCTATTGGTGCCCGGTATATCCTGCTGGGTTCTGGTGCTGTGGGGAGGATGGTGGGTAGAGGCAACTCATTCTGACTCAGGTTCACATGGCCAAGAGTCTTGCCAATTTGGTTGGATTTGCTGGAATAAAATGAGGACTTTCAAGAATTTTCCAAGCTCCTGGATTGAGATATTTTTTTTTCTCCCAAAGCTGGGCAGCAAACAAAGATGGCTTTTGTTTGCAAGTAAAATACTCATTCCTTCGATTTTGTCCTACAAAGTGCCTTCTGCAGCTTTGGGGGGGTGGTGGGCAGTCAGAACTGCTGACTGGGGCAACTGATTGCCCATGCTTGCATGGTTGATAAATGACCAAAAATGTTTCCCTTCTTCCGGCTCTCGGATACAATGTTTAAGAATTTCATTGGCAAAAGTATGAAATTGTTCCTTTACTGTGGTAGGATTTCTAAAACTACATGTCATGTGTTAACCCAGAAGAGGCAAAAAAAAAAAAAATAGGAAGCAGCACTCTCCAAGGTTCAGATGATGAGTCCTTTGTCTTTGTTGGGTGTTAACTCACTTGGTGGCCGCAGGCACTATGTTCATGACCTGGGAGCTATCTCATTTAAAACTTGCCACAAGCTTCAGAGGGAGGACTGGTGCTGTCCCCACATTAGAGATGGTAAGACTGAGGTTCAGAGAGACTCAGCTCTGAAATCATGTGACCGGGATAGGAAGCAGAGTTCAGCCGGCACCCCAGGCAAGCTCTAACCATTTGGCAACACTGCCCCCAGGCTGATCTTGTCAACCCGGGGCAGAGGTAAAATTCATTCTTATTTAACCAACAGTCAGTAGAGTATTTACCGGGCACCAGGCACATGGTACCTTTACCAACACTACTAGCTCATTAAACTCTCATAAACAACCCTGTGAGCAGGTAACTAACTGTTGTTGGCACTTTGCATCAGATGAGAAAACAGAGGCACAGAGAGGTGATATCACTTGCCGGGAGTCAGGCAGACTAGTAAGGGACAGAGCCAGAGTTACAGTCCAGGCAGCCGGGTCCTGGTGTCTGGCTCGTAGCCTCGAACCTGTGCTAGACAGCATACTACTCCTGAGGCCCTGTCTGTCCAGCTCTGGTTCCGACACACTCAAGACAAGGGTGCCTTTTTATAGTCTTACAACCGATTTGTCCCTTTACCACCTCTGCAAGAGAAGGGAGCTTTCTCCTGACACCTGTATTTATTGCCCTTTTGGGGAGTTTCGGGGAGGGGTGGGTTTCCTCATTAGCCAGCCCTGGCTGGGTGAAGGGCTTTTGGCATGTCACTTGGGGAATCAAACCCACCTCTCTGCATTCAACGCAGACATCAGCATAACACCCTCCAAAGGCAGTGTTCTCAAAGTCCCAGGAGCAGACAGAGGGCTCTGCCCTACCTTCCCTTCCCAGCTGGTCTCACCTCCCCTATCCCCACCCCTTCCTATCTCTCCTCACCACCCAGCTTCATTCCCCAGAACCACTAAGACAATGCCCGCCCCCCAGCTCCAAGGGAGGGGGAGTCAGAAGGGGGCAGCAGCAGGCCCAACCCACCAGCTTGAAAGCTTCGTTTGACAGGGGGAGAGGCACATCTGGTTTGGGTTTTCAATTCAATTCAACAATGATTTATTGTGGGCCTGCCAGCTGCAGAGGTTCTGGGCTAGGCCAGGCAGGGAGAGATGCAGAGATAAGTAAAGTATCGTCCGTTCCTTGAGAGGAGTTTTATAGGTTGTTGGGGTGTGTAGACCCGAAGGAGCAGTGTTGATGCAACGAGCCCAGTGCGTGCTTGCTTGGTTTACCTTGCCCACCTTACATCTTTGGGACCCTCCCAAACAGGTTCAGTGATGGGGGTGGGGAAGCTATAATGACTTCATCTCACACGTGAGGAAGCTGGGTCTCCCAGAGGAAGTGACTGGCCCAAGGGCATGCTGTTAGGAAGCGACAGAACTGTGCCCGGAACCTAGAAGCGTCTGGGTCCCAAGCCCACATTCTTAGTCATTTACTTCACCCTGCTTCCCAGAGATGATGAAGAGGATGATGATAAGTAGCACTTACTGAGCTCCTTAGGCCAAGTCTTATGCCGGGTGGGAGGCAGGTAGCATCATACTGTTGGCACCATCCCATATCCCATGGAGGTGGGTTGTTATCCCCTTTTTCAGAAGAGAAAACTGAGGTTGCTTAGAGAAGAAATGGGGTTGGGATCTGAACCTAGGTGTTTCCAGCCCACTGGCCCCGGATCCTGAAAGGGACAGACGCAGGGACCCATGAAGGGTTGGAGAGGAGGCAATGAATTGTGCCCAGGATAGAGCAGGGCCACGGCAGAGATGGCATTCGGATTTGACCTTGAAGAGGTTTTGGAATGTAGAACTGGGAGAGAGGACCTGCCAGTCAGAAGGGCTAATTATAGGCAAAGAGCCACTTTGTGGGGGCATTTTGATGGAGAAGCCTGCAGGTCCATCCTGTCCATGGGCAGGTATCCCCTCACCACGTCCCTATCCCCACGCCCCCCAAGGGTGTAGGGGAGCAAAGGTGATGGCGAGGAAACCAGATACCCCTGAGGGTGTTCTGCAGTTTCATCATGTTGAAGTTCTTGTTTTCCAATGAAGAGCAGGTACTCTACCCAAAAGGCTTTTCAAATGCTACTCCGGCGCAGCTCCCGCAACTCCTGAGGAGAAGCCCGGTGGGGTTCTCACTGCATGCTGAGGGCTGTGCCCTGAGCGGCGGGGAATGCAAGCCTGTGTGCTGAGGGCCCCCGTGTGGTTGGGGAGATGAGATACACACAGGCAGTTTGCTATCAGGGCCAAATGAGTTTTCCCAACGGTCAGATTTCCAGGAACACGAAGATGGGGAGGAAGGGGAGGGGGAGGTGTTGGGAGGCACTGCTGAGGGACGCTTCACCAGGAGAGTGGCTTTGGGCTTTGAGGGCTATTTTAATAGGCATGGATGAAGAGGAGGGCTAGCAAACTTAGGACCAGGTAGAGCTACTAGCGTGGCTCTGCACCAGGCTCTGCAGAGACTCCCCTTCCCACTCGAAGCTCTACCGCCCCCATCCATGTCTTGACCTCTGGGAGCTTATCAGGGAAGATGAGACTGTATGGGGTCAGAGGCAGCCTGTGGGTGCAGGGAAACGGGGCCGGGTACCCGACATTCCTGATCCTCCAATTTTCTACACTTAGCCTCAATTCCTGGCAGCTCCCCCAGCTGCTGAATTGTATGTGTATGTGTGAGCGGTATTTTAAATTAAGCAGTGAGTGCTTTCAGCTCATCATAAACATGCTAAAAAGCTTCAGCCACGGCCTGAGCCCACCCCCGCCCCTTACACTCAGGCGGCAGCTGGGGCCACTCGACCCCACACTCTAATGTGCGTTGCCTATGACTCACCAATGAAAAAGACTGTACATTTCAGTCTTCCTGGGTAGCTGATTCCTAGTTGTGGTGGGAAATCTCAGTCCGAATTGGAAGGCAGATGACCTCAGCCCCGCCCTACTAACTGGGAATTCTGCAACAGATGGAGCACCTACTATGTGCAAGGCATTGTGGGTAAGTCCATTAAGCAATCCGGTCTTTCCGTTCTTCATCTTCAAAATGCATAGAATAATCCTGCTTGCTTTTCCTCCCTGCCGGGGCTGTATGTCCCAGCCAAGCTGTTCTTTTGATTTCTGGAGCATTCGCAGAGTCTTTTCCTGCCCCAGGGCCTTTGCACATGCAGTTCCTTCTGCCTGGACTACCTTTGCTCTTGCTTTTGACCTGCAAGGCTTCTTGACCTTTCAGTCTCAATTTAAAATGTTACCTCCTGAGATAAGACTTCTCTGACCACCTTAGTTCCCTTCTGACTCTCCCTGATATTCCTTTTATTGGTGACCCTTCCTTAACTGCACTTGCCTCTTGGTAATTTTGGCTGTTTATATTTGTCTGTTTATAGTCTGTCTTGCCTATTGGAATGTAAACTCCAAGAAGACAGGGACCTTGTCTTTATTGCTCGGCAATGTATCCCTTTCACCTGGAGGGCTGCTTGACACATAGTAGGCTGACAGAAACAAAACCATCTGGGAAATATTTTCTCCCTGAGGTTTTTGCCAGACATATGGTTGCTGAGGGAAAAATCATGACAGAACTGTGTCATTCCAAATGAAAAAAAAATCAGGCTAAAGGGAGGAATTTGTTGAGAGCAGTTCTGTTTTAGAAACCAGTCCTTAGAGTCCCATCACCAAACAGAGAGTCTTACAAAAATCAAACAAAAGGAACAGAGAGCATAAAAAGCTTTTTGCTGGGTGCTTACTAGGTGCCAAGGACGGTTCTAAGTGTTCTACACAGTTTATTTCATTTAATTCTCATGATAACCCAAAGACATGGGTTCTATTATTAGCCCCATTTTACAGATGAGGGAATTGAGGCCCCAAGATGTGAGGTCACATGCCCAAGGTCACACAGCCAGTGAGAGGCAAGACCAAGAGTTGAACGAGAGGCAGCCTAAGTCTGAGCTGGTGCACTAAGTCACCCATGCCCCCTGAGACCCTTTTGATACCCTGCAGTCCCTAATATACCTCTCCTGAAGCACTAATCACACTGCAGTGCACAGGCTTGTTTATTTATCTCCCCTTCTCACTAGACTGTGAGCTTCTCAAATGCAAGAACTGGGTCTTTTTCATTTTTGCTTCCCCTGTGCCTGGCTGAGCACTTATTCCAGAATAGGTACCGATCAATATTTGTCCGTGAATGAATAAGGGAAAGAGTGAGGGAGGGAATCCATGTTCCTTTATTTTCAGGCTTCTGGGCTCATGTTTATTTCCCTGGTTTATGTTAAAACATAGCAGTGGAGATGAGGATATTCTGGAGCAAGAGGTCCGTCTTACCATAGGCTACAGGGAGGACCAGCTCTGGGAAAACCAGGGCAGTGTGTATAGAGCAAGGCGCTTGATTCAAAAGGTTTCATTTTTGTCGTCAATGTAAAAAAAGTAGCTGGACCTGTTTAGGACTTAAACAAACTTTCAGTGTTCAAATCCCATCTCAAATCCTTTGCAGAAGGAGGCAGGGTGTGGGGGAGGAGGGGGGTAGTTATAAATAAACAAATACCCACAAACAGGCTGGTTTTTTAAACAGAATTTGCTTCAATCAGCACTGCACCACATTTTCCCAACTGGCCTCCATCATGAGAACAAGTGGGAACTTTCATACTGAATGGCTTTATTTTTTTTCCGGCCAGATGAATGGCAGGAGTTTTGGCTAGGGAGGCAGGTTTCAAATCCTCGGCACACAGTTTGCTGCCCTACTGTGTCCCATCTATCACACACACAGTGCCCTGCACAACATACCCAGTCATCACATCTGCTGCTTTAGCCCTCCAAAATAATTGGGTCATTGTTTTATTACACCAGTGAGAGAGCTGCAAGCCTGTTAGGATTATGTCATTGACATTGGCGTGAAAAGGCAATCATGATATGCTGGTCATTTCACACAGCTGGGAATGCAACTGTGTTGTCATTGTTTGAGGTTCTTATCCGACCCCTTGGACTTCGTTTCACAGCCCAATCAGTGTAAATAGATCGCTCTGACGTATGTCATATTTAAAATGTTTTCCAGCCCTTCAAAGGACCAAGCAGGACCTAACTCTTTCCGTGTACTTGGACTGTTCTGCTTGTAGGCACAGTGGTCTGAAGGTGAGAGAGGCCTGCTTTCCATGAGTGTGGGAGTTGTACACTCTAGTGGTAGGATGCCGTAATACAGTGGCATTTGTTCGCTAACTGCTAATCAGAGCCAAGGACAGTTTTGGCTCAAGAACAAACAAGGGCTAATGTCGTCTATGAGGGAAGACTATTTAGACATTTATGATTCAGAATTCTGTTGCGACTTCCATTGTGTGTTTCAGTAGGACCTGTTTTTTTAATTGAAGCTATCAGTATGCTTAAGCGTGGGTCCCTGCTAATGAAATTCAAGCATATTTGCATCTATCAACAGGTATTAATGATGGCAGGACATCTTATTTCCAAACACAGAAATGATTAGCATTGATTATGGCAGTATAAACAGAGCATGAAGTTTTCTATTGCAACTCCTCGATCCTCTTTTCCTACCAGAATACTAGCTGGGGTTTAATGGCATGTGGCCATTAATATATTCATTGGAGGAAGCTAGTACAGACACCTGTCTATCCCTCTTTTTTTTTTTTTTTAAAAAAAGGTTTTATTTATTTATTTTGTGTGTGTGAGAGAGAGAGCAGGGGGAGGGGCTGAGGCCAAGGGAGAGAGAGAGAGAGAATCCCAAGCGGACTCCATGCTGATGATACGGGACTCGATCCCACGATCCTCAGACCATGATCTGAGCTAAAATCAAGAGTTGGATGCTCAACTGACTGAGCCACCCAAGTGCCCCTAGCCCTCTTTTTAAAAAATATTTTAAAAATTTTTTTATGTAATCTATACACACAATGTGGGGCTCAAACTCACAACCCGAGATTAAGAGTCACACATTCCACTGACTGAGCCAGCCAGGCGCCCCTCTTCTGATCCCAGTCCCGGTCAAACCAGCCCTTAACAGCCAGCTCGAGGTGTGACAGGCAGAGCCAACCCAAAAAGGGAGTCAGCTAAAGAGATGGAGTGCTTAGATGCAAATCTCCCAATCCCTACCACCATGACTACAAAGAGCTCAGGTTCCTGAATGTTTCTTGGCAACAGATAGCAAGTCCCTTGCCTTCTGGACACTTTGGTATATGTGCTCTTCCTTGTTCCTGCTTTTGATCCATCTTTCCCTTAGAGATGCAGTTTCCCTTCTGTAAAATGGGGCTCTTGCTGGGACTAAACGAGAGACCATATCCCAACCTGGCATGGTGCCTGGCAGACAGCAAGTGCTCAACAAATGCTGTTTGTCAGCTTCTTTACCCATCCAACTTTTTTCTGCTTCTGCTCTCTACACATCCAACAATGGCCCTGGACCAGGACTTGTTCTGTCCTCTGACTGGCAAGCCAGATCACCTGCCACTCCGATGAGCTTGGCTCCCTTCTCTGGCAGCCTTCTGTTGTCATTACCTGTTGACAAGTGGCATTCGCTATAACTGAGGGTGGACCTCTGCTGGTTGCTGACATTAACCTATTGAATTCTGGCAGGAAGAATGAGTTTGCAGACAGGAATTTGCATGTCTGGGCCAGATACAAGACCAGGAGGCAAAGCCATATTTACCTGCCCTTCCCAATTGTGAGCAAATCACCCATGTTCTGGTTAGAACCAGATGTTTCACACCCATGGCTGTGATGCCACATATCACACAGTGGCTTACAAGGAACACAGAGCAGTTTTCACATCAGAAAAATAACCTGCATGTCACTTCTCAAATTTTGGAAGAGCAGCTACCATACTATATGATACCATACCATACCATACCATACCATACCATACCATACCATACCATACCATAACTTTTCCCTTGAAAATGACTGCTTTGTTGAGCATCTTATAGGGACTTTATTTTGGAAGCCCCTGGGAGTACTTATAAGCTTTTTCCAAGGGGGTCTCTGCCTGCTATAATTTACAGGGAGGTAAATTATTGGAGAAGATAAGAGATCTTCCCCAAACTCACCTGCTCTTTGAAAATGCTCTTCAGTTGCCTTGGCGAACAGCCAATCCAAACAGTAAAAAAAGTTAGAGAATGCAGGAATCCTGAATGCTATTCTCTGTGCATGTCTAAACAAGAATGGAGGTGGTTGGGACAGTGGGGGGACTCCAGAAAGGGGGAGAAGGCCGCTTTTGTATCCTAGGCAGGGAGCTGATCCTACCCCATCATGTTTGGTCTCCTGTCTACTCCTAAAGAGGAGAGGGGACAAATGGTGACATTGTGACACCAGATTCCTCCACTAGGGTCAACTGCACACCTTGAGAGGTTCTCCAGTGTGGCAGGCCACACCAGGGCCAAGAGTGAAAGGTCAGCCCGGTAAGGTCACCTCCATGATGAGTTTGCAATTGCTTTGACTCAGGTTTTCTCTTTGGGCTTTTTTATTACTGGCACAGCTGTTCTGACCCAGTTGGGAGGTGGTGACATGGTCCACTACACTGTATGTGTTAGAGTCATCCTTTTCAACCCTTAGTGAGAGGGTTAAAAAGTCACAGACCCCGAAGGACTCTGAGCTCTGGCTACTAGGTGGGTACACTGCGAAACAGTGGCTTCTTTCTCCGCATCCGCAGGGAATGCTTTGCTCTGTGACATTTATATTTCCCATCTCGGAAATAAAATGTTCTGCCATCATTAATACCTGTTGATAAATGCAAATATGCTTGATTTTCATTAGCAGAGACACAGCATTCAACGTCAGCTGTGACATGGTCAGAGACAGGTGGTTGAGCATTCAACCAGCTAGCTCTTGTTAGGAGTTATCGCCTCCTTTTCCGGACCTGTGAGGTATGCTTTGCAGACCATATCTCACATCGTCCTTGGCACAAAGCTGTGAGGCAGGTACCATCATTATCTTAATTGTACTTGATGAGGAGACTGGGACTCAAGGAGCATAAGGTACGATCACACAATGGACACATGGGCAGCTGGGAGTCACACCCGGGCTGACATAAGTCATCTGCACCATACTTCCCCAACATTGCATATTTCTGGCCCCACAGAGCCCTTTAGAACAAAGGTAATCCTTAGAGAAGTCTTCCTGCTTTGCAGTTTGCTACTAGTTATTATTACTACTGCTGTTTGTTACTATGGTTACTGATGCTGCTGTGATTATTATTAATACTGTCGCTGTTTATCTAGCCCCACATTTTCTCCAGCACTGGTAAGTGCTTTACACCCAGCCACCAACTATAGAGTTCAAACCTACACCTAGAGGAGTCTGATGCTCCTATTCCACTGTCCTGTGCGGCGTGCAGTGCAACACGGGAAGTGTGAGGCATGCGTGATTCACGTAGGTTATTGATGGTGGCTCAGCTCTCAGCACCCACTCAACGTTTATTGAGCACATATTAGATGAATGACCCATAGCTCCTCCCCTGAAGTTGCTCGTCAGAATTTCCAGGTGGACAGATAATGGAAAGCATACCTTTCAACGTCTCAGATTTACTTGATGTAAAAACCAAGCATGATCTGGAATGAATCTAGCAGACTTTGTCTGAACAAGGGTCTGTGAAGGGTTTCAAAGAGGCAGGCTTTGTTTAGTTCTGAGAATAAGGTGCGAAAAGACTTGCCACTACTGTAGCTGGCTACAGGAAAGTGCTCAATAAATGGGGGCTGCAGGACGCCTGGGTGGCTCAGCAGTTGGGCATCTGCCTTCGGCTCAGGGCATGAACCTGGGATCCTGCGATCAAGTCCTGCATCAGGCTCCTTTCGGGGAGACTGCTTCTCCTTCTGCCTCCTGTCTCTGCCTCTCTCTCTCTGTGTTTCTATGAATAAATAGAATCTTTAAAAAATATAAAAAACAAATGAAGGCTGCGACTCCTATTTTGGGGTCTCAGATGTAGAAACAGAGGCTCAGAGAGGGGAAGGGGGCAACCGTTATTCTCACTTTCCCTTTCTGACAGCCAAGGCTCAGAGATGTTAGTAGTATGCCCTAGGTCACACAGCTTTTTGGTGGCCAGCTGTCTGTATGCCCAGAACTGTCTCATAGCCACTAAGTGGTACGGCTTCTGACTGAACTCCCAAGTCAAGTGTTGTCTACTTGGTTGCCTGAAAAATTAAAATCAAAATCAAGGACAATCTTGCTCCATGGAGCCAAGAGGATAAACGTTAGAAATAGCAATTAGTGCGTAGAAATGTTGCCAGGAAGAGCTATACGAAAGTGCAGGAAGATACCCGAGGAAGCTCCCAATGACAGGGTGCTGGGTGATGGGTAACTGGATCCCTGCCAGCCCTCACCTTCTTCTGTATCTTTCCTCTCCACAACGTCTCAGGCTTCTTTCAGAGCACAGCCCACCTAGAGACAGCCAGGGCCGCCATGGGAGGGCACCAGGCCAGGACCGGCAGGCCTAGGGCAGTAGGGCTCTGGGCTGGGAACCATAAATAACCATTTTAATGAAAAGCAGCTTTGGCCAACAGCCTTGCCATTACTTGAGAGATGCTGTACCTCTTCTACGGACCTAGTTACTCGACAAAGGCCTAGGCTCATACCTCCAACACGATGATAATTATGATAATTATAGTTGCCCTTTAGTGAGCACTTACTAGGGGGCCAGGCCCTGTGCTGAACACCTACGTCCATTCACTCAATTGCTCCCTCACGCAGCCCTCTGAGAGCAAGAGCTATTGTTTCTCCCATTTTGCACAGGAAGCCATCAGGCTCCAAGAGGCTAAGTAACGTGCCCAAGTTCATCCAGCTGGTTGGAACTGGAATTTGAAGCCTGAAGCATCTGGTTCCCAGGCCAGAGCTCTTAATTCCCGTATTTAATGAATGTCTGTTGAAGGAATAAACAGATGAATGAATGGACAAATGTATTAATTCATTTCACTTGACTTTAACAAACATTTATTGAGTGCTCTGTATGTGTCAGCCCCTGTGCTAGGCATCGAGGATTCAAATGTTAAACATTTAAACACAGGCACACCCCCTACGTGGTTGCTGCCCATGAGTTCACAAAAGCACTCTCTAATGTGGCATGATTTCTTCTGGAGAAAAGTGATTTGAGTTTTTTTGAACAGCGGGTTTTAATGACGCTATTAAATTGAACCCAAAGTGGGGGGGGGGGCACGGTTTGTGCACCGGTGAACCAAGACTTTCAAATGAGAATGTGCCTTTGATTAATCATTGATTCAGGCAGGGAACGGTTACTACCAGGAATGGAACTGCGACTCCTTATCATTTTAGCTAACTGTTTTTCCATCTATCATGTCTGTCTCCTGTCGAACCCTCCCACTGTACCAAAGTTATCTGTACTCTAATGGACAATTATCCCATCTATCATCCTGCTGGTCCTGCTGATTGCTGGCAGCCTACTTGCCCACGGAGGAGACTTCCATGTAGTCACGACTGATGATGCTCTGGGAAATTGCTCATCTTTACACATTTTAAATCCATGCAGAATGAATGTCTTTGCAGGTTCCCTTTTTAGTTGCATTTGTTTTCCTGGTTACAGAAGAGCGGGTTGTACATTCTTCACCTGCACCTGAAACGTGGCCTCTGAATATTTCACAAACCCTCCAGGCAGCAGCCCTCCAAATGTTACAATGACAAATGAATGAAATAAACCCACCTGGGGTAAGAGCAGAAGTGCTGGCCCTGGACCTGGGGCTCAGGTGGCTGGTCATCACGTTAGGGTGATCCCCATCTGCCTTTTCCCTTCCAGGTATTTTGAAGAGAATCCCATGTAGATTAGGGTTGAGGTGAGGACCCATGGTGCTGAAAGGAGGGGTAGAATGGACAATGGGAGATTACTGTTGAACTCCTCGAGGCTACAGCTATGAGATTTGAGGACAGGGATGCCGTCCTCCCCCAATTCCCACCCCAAGTCTGGTAACATGTTTAACTTTAACTTTCGATTATGGTAACCAGCATGGCCAGCTCAGTCAGAATCACCAGTTCCCTCGGGCGAAAACCGGAGAGTGGTCCTTCCCACCTTATTTCTCACCTTTGCATTCAGTTAGTCACTAAGTCCTGTGAAATCTTCCTAACCATTCCTTAAATTTGAGCTATTTTCTCCAGCTCTTCTGCTATTTCTTTAGTTCAGGACTCTCACTGTCTTCTCTTGCCGTGATTCCTTCAATAACTTCCTGTTTGTTTGCTTAAACCTTTCATCCCCCCCCTTCTGTGACCATTCTCCCCAAAGTGGCCTGAGTGATCTTTTAAAGATGCAAATCAAATAATTTTTACACACACACACACACACACACACACACACACACACTCCCTTAAGTATAACCAGCTTCACAGGAGAGACTAGAGGCTCTCAAAGTGTGGTCCTGGGGCTTGGCGGCAACAGCATCTCTGAGAATGCGTTAGAGTAGGTAGTTGTTAGAGACCTACTGAGTCAGAAACTCTGAGAGTGCTCCCCCAGTTTGTGTTTAACAAGGCTTCCAGGTGATTCTGATAGCACTTAAATGTGAGAGCTCCCACCTTAAAGTCATGGTCTAGAATAAACTGGAGGAGCTTTTAAAAATTCCAGTGCCTCAAAAAAAATTCCAGTGCCTCCCCCACAGAGTTATTAAATCTGAATCCTTGGGGGTGGGATCTAGTCATCAATGTTTCTTAAATCTCCCCCAAGTGATGCAATGTGCAGTCGAGGCTGAGAACTACTGCTCTATAGGATGAAGTCCCGATTCTTCAGCTTGGTACTTGTAACCTCTTTACTCCCATCTTCCCGTGCTCCTAGAGAAGGCGCTCAGGCTGTAAGGGAATCAGAGGGCATCATTTACAACTCTCTGAGACCAGAGACAGTCTCTTGCCTCTGTGCATTTGCACCATCTCTCTCATTAGCTGGTCCTCCCCTCTCTCCCTCTCTTCACCTAGCTGATGTCTTCTCTTCAACTACACATAGTTCAGAAGACACCTGTGGGGAAGCAACTTCCCTGACCTTTCCAACCTGGGTTAGATGACTCTTCTCCATACTCCCACAGCATCTATGGCATAGCACCTGCCACACCATCTTGTTATCCTCTGTTCAGTTGTCTGCCTCTGCACCCTTAATGTAATCTGATTCTAGCCCAAAGCATGTGGGGCTGTCACGGTCTGTTTACTTAACTGCCTCCATCACTGTGAGCAGCTTGAGGTCAGGGGTGGAGTCTTGGGCATCCCTCAATCTCAGCCCCTAGCACAATGCTCAGCACGTGTCCGGTCCTCAGTTAAAAACCTGTAGAATGGACAACTAAATTATGTGAAGACTCTTCTCCATGTCTTCTGCCACTACTCCTGTCTAGGCTTCCCATTGCTTTATTGCAATAGTCTCCTAATTAAGCCCCACCTCTTCTTTCCCTGATCCCCCTGTATTGCATCCACCATGTGGTTTCCTAAAAACCACATTCACTATGTCCCTCCCGTACTCAAACACATTCAGTGATTCCTCACTGTCTGCAAAACAAAGATCATTCAAGGTCCTTCCCAAGAGTGCCTCGCCCCTGCTTTTCCAGCTATCACCCACCCACACCACCCCACCCCCTGCTCCCTGATACAGGACTGGTTACAACATTTTCAGGCCCTGGTGCAAAGTGGAAATGTGAAGCCCTGTGTTCAAAAGTTATTAAGACTTTCAAAACAGTGACAGCAGCGCATTAGCATGGGGCCCTTGCGAGTGCCAGGTCTTGTGTGTTGGCACAGGCCTGTCCCTGCATGCATCCAGCATGCTAGCCAAATGAACTCACTGTTCCCTGAACTGCTCTATAGGATCATCTTCTCCATGATGTTGGTCAGAATAAATAGTGCCCCGTCTCCTCTGCCTTCCTCACCAAATCAAAGCTCCTTTTCCCACAGATACACTTCTCTGTCCTTCAAGGACCTGTCGTCCCTGTCTCGCCTCCTGTCATTCCCAGACCACAGCACTTTCTGCCACACAGACTAATTTCAGGGGCTATTTTTATATGTGCAGAGCCATGGCTCACTATTGGATTTTAATCTACCTGAGGCCAGGGACTCGACTGTGTTCATCTTTGTTGTTTGTATGGACCTAGTGCAGCAAGGATGCCAAAAGGATACTAGACACTAAAAACCTGACTCGAATCCCTCGTTATTAGCTGTGTAACATAGAAAGAATCACTTTGTTCTGCCAGTGTCTTGTTCTTTGTTTATGTTTTCAAAGTATTTTGCTTTTTTTAAAAAATACTTCCAAAACTTAAAAAAAAAGTTCTATCACAAAACTGTAATATCTGAATATGTGAGGATCTAATACTGCTTTGGTTGTTTCTGGCTTCACTGTGTGCTTTGTAATTTTGGATTATGAGTTCATGTTTGGCCACACTTTATCCATGGTAATCCGATTAAAACTGATGGATGGTGTGTTCCTTTAGGGAGGATTTGTTTGCTTCTTCCAGATGCTCCAGGCCACTATTTAGTCTCACAGGTAGGAGCCACGTGTTATTTACCTATATAAACTGGGCTTAGGGACGCCTGGGTGGCTCACTGGTTGATCATCTGCCTTTAGCTCAGGTCGTGATCCCGGGGTCCTGGGATTGAGTTCTGCATCAGGCTCCCCGCAAGGAGCATGCTTCTCCGTCTGCTTATGTCTCTGCCTTTCTCTCAGTGTCTCTCATGAATAAATAAATAAAATCCTTAAAAATATAAACTGGTCTTAGCTCAGGGACTTGTAGATGCTCAACATATATTTATTGATTAAATGGATGAGTGAATAAGACATCCATGAGCTTCCTTTGGAAGCTCAATAAGAATAGTGACCTCTGGAGGTAACAAAGGATAGTAGGTAAATGCTAACATTTCTTGAGTTCTTTTTTCTTTTTTTAAGATTTTATTTATTCATTTGAGAGAGAGAAAGAGCATGATGGGGGAGGCGCAGAGAGAGAGGGAGAAGCATACTCCTGGCTGAGCAGAGAGCCTGATGAGGGGCTTGATCCCAGGACCTTGAGATCATGACCTGAGCTGAAGGCAGACGCTACACTAAGCGTCATTGAGTTCTTATAAGGTGCCAGGTATTGGTCTAAGTGTGCCATGTGTATTAGCTCATTTTATTCTCTCTACAACTCTGTAGAGAGGTGCTGTTATTGTCCTCATTCTACAGAGGAGGCACCGGGCTCAGAGGGGCTGAGTTACTTGGCCAAGTTCACATAGCTAAGGAATGATGGAACTCAGCTATGAACCCAGGCACCCTAAAGATATATCCACCACCATCCTATATTGGAGAAGAGCACAACAGTAGTGATAGTAGCAGTAGGGCAAAAAAATTTACTGCCAAAGGGACTGCAAGAACCACATGACGCATGCTTGAGACTTGGCATGGTCCTGGATTGTCATTTAACCCTTGCATATGGTTTTTCTCCCCTCAACTAGAACAAGGGCCGTCTGAAGGCAGAATCCATGGATTATGGCTCTTTGATGTGCTTAATATATCTGTGCTGACTGAACAAATGAATGTTTTGAAATTATACATGTGTGCCTTAAATAAATTACTTCATGTCTTGTGTGTCAGTCTGGAATCAGTGATAGAGCTTTTACTTTGCTTTAAAATCTGAAAATGTCTAGATGTGGCTATACTACAGTGGTATAATGACACCTTGCATTTGTCCTGGTGTATGGCACTCAGGACTGCTGGGAATGAAGGAAGAAATTTGGATCCTGCCTTCACAGGCCCCAAGGCTGTTAGGAACCAAAGGCCACTGTGTTTATAACCCATTCCTTTGGCTGTTGTCCAAATGCAGGAGGGCTTATAGGAAAGGGGGGCTTTATTTGCTCTTATCCTTGCCAAGACGAGGAAAGAATTCTAGTGTGGACTCTCGGTAAACATTCTAGGTCTTCCCTGAAGTGCTCCTCTGATGAAATGAAATCCCCAGTTTCCACTAATCTTGGTTCAATATTTATCTGGTGGGGGGTGGGGGTGAGGTGGGGTGGCAGGGTTATGGCGAGCTTGGGGACAGGGTTCCAGAATAAAGAGGAATGGTAACCAGGATCTTAAAAGCCCAGATTGGGCAGTTAGCCGCCTGAGTTCCCAAGTTTGCTTTCCCTATGGGTGGGAGGTGACTATTATAAGGGTGAAGGGAAGGACTTGGCTATCCTAGCATGAAGACAGGCCCTAGGATTGGGAGTCTGCCCCATGACTGTGCTAACGTGCACATTGTCCCTAGCCTGCTAGGGGGCATACAGCAAGTCCTCCCCCGCCTCCTCCCATGGCCCCTCAGCAGACTGGGACTCATACACAGTTAGAAACCTCCCCTGGGATGTCATTGCTGACAAATTGAATATGGGTCATGTTGGGTTTGAGGAGTATGAGGGATATTCCGGCAGCTGGCGAGGTCTGGGCTGGAAAGAGCAATACAAAGATCAGGAGCATATAGGGGAGAGTTGAAACTGTCCAGGGGGAGTATCTGGAAATCAAAGCAGGGGAAAGGGCTTGCAGGGTTCTTGTGGTCTGTGAGGTAGGAACAGGGCTTGGGAGGAGTACGGATTTGAGGAGGGTTCATGTATTCATCCATCCCTCCATTCAGCATTTCTTGAGCTTTTTGCCAGATACAGAGTTTGAAGAGGAAGCAGAGGATTGAAGAAGGAGAAGGGTTAAGAGGGGATCCCTGGATAGATTCAGATGAAGGAAGGAGGGAGGAGCTGAGTGCCTGGGCTCTCTCTTGCCAGGAGAGCACATCTGTTAACACAAAGCTGCATCTGTATCCCAGCCAGCTCCCCGCCCCCGGCCCCCCTAGCCCACTTCACCCCCTCTTTCCCACCCACCCCCACAAGACAGGGAGCCACATGGTGGCTTCCTACACCTACATGCCTCTACCCCCCCCCCATGTTCTCTTTCTAGGTGGTGAGGGTGGCGCCAGCAAAGCCCCTTCTTAGAGCTCAGGCAATCCCCAGGGGTGGGTGCTGGGGATGGGGGTAGGGGTTGGTGGAGAGTTTCGAGAAAAAGAGCTGGAGAAGGAGCTGTTGTCTGTAATTAGCTCCAGCTGCTGTGGCGTGGCTGCATCAGGGGCCGTCAGGAGTGTGAACGCACGCATGTGAACCTGTGTGCGTGGCGCCTCATCGTTATCACTCTATTTTTCAAAGTATTGTGCGCTGGCTTCAGCCTTGCTGCTCTGCAATCTCTCCTGTCCCTGAGGAACTCGAAGGACAGAGTGTTCCGCAGGCAGCACCAGCTTGAATCACTAATGCTGCTAAGCAGGAGGACAACAAATATAGGCCCCCATATGTCCTGGATGCGCAAGCCCCTGCTCTCTCCCTCCATCCCCACTTCCTAAATGTTTTCTACTGAGTGAAGTCCTGGCACTTGAAATTAGCAACACCGCACTTCTGCACAACCTTCTGGCAAAGAGCTTTCACAGCTGTCATGCCATGCACCCTCAGACAGCCCTGAGGGGCAGCGTTTTATAGGTGAGGACCATGGGGCGCAGGCAAGCAGGGCGATCAGCATGGGGTCATCAGGCTGGTTGGTGGCAGAGCTGCATCTAGAATGTAGGCTATCAGCCTCTGGGCCTGGTACCCCATCCCCAGCAGGGTGCTGCCAGAAGGGCTTCTACCCCTTGGCTCTGGCTGCTGCTCTCTCTGTGCGCTTGAGAACCTGCCAGCCGTGACTCAAAGATCTGCCTCAGCGATTGATGAAAACTAGGACCTCTTCAGCTGAGCCCAGCCTAGGAGCTAATTGAGAGCCTAATACATGTGCCTCCTATCATGCCAGCACTTATGTGGGCCTCAAACAAGGTACAGCATGGCCCCTGTCCTCAAAGAAAGTGACAACTTCTGTATTCACCTCTCTCCTACTGCAGCCCTGGGGGAGGGTGATGGGTAGTGAGGGCTAATGATAAAGGTTGGAAAGATGGGGAAAGAAAGGAAAACCAGAGTCCCCATTAAGTGTCAGGTACAGGGTGGAGTACATAGGTTATAATATATGTCATCTGTATGATGTTTGTAGTACATATGGATACACACACATACACACAATCAATCTATCAGTTTCCATGGATTAACTCATCAGTTTAGCTGACTCATCCACGCAAAGAGTTTAGGACGGTGTCTAGCCCCTAGAGAGCACTGAATGAATACTAATCATTCTTCCTTCCTATCATCAACATCTTCCTTGTCATTATCTGCAAAAATATTAAATACATGATCTCATGTAATCCTTCCAACTCTAGGAAGTAGCAGCTATTATTCTCATCTGCAGCTTACAAATGAGGAAACCAGCCGCTTAGCATATCCAAGCCTGGGGAACACTGAGAATCCAAAAGGGAACCCAATATGGTCCCAGGCAGCCTTTGGGGATATTTCCATATAATAGGAGAGACAAAGACACACAGTACTCGTAGTCCAATAGGTGCCGTAGCTGAGAAACATAGCATGGGGGCACCAATGGTGAATGACCCAGTATCTGGGGAAGTTGGAGAAGCATCACAGATGAAGGACGTTAGAGCTGGATCCAGGGGGATGGAGGGTTTTTCCAGGAGGAGCAGTGGGGGTGGGGAAAAACATTCCAGGCAGAGGGAACAGTATTTGTGTGAAGGTTCATGTTCTGAATGGTGGGGCACCTGGTGTGGGATGTACAGTTGGTAGCAGTTGGAAGAGAGTGGAAAAGGTGGTTGGGATCAGCTTGTCCAGGGCTTTGTTGGCCAAGCTGAGTTTTTGCACTTTGTTCTGCGAGCAATAGGGAGCCATCAAAGGTATTTATTAAGGAAGAGGAATGACAGACCAGGAAGACAACTTTTTTTTCTGGGTGCCAGAGTGTGGAAGGACTGGAAGGGAGAGAAGACAAAATCAAGTAGGCCCATTGGAAGCCCATCGCAAGGTCCTGGCAAGAGGTGTCAAGTGCTCTGGACCAGGACTGTGGTAGTGAAAGCAAAGAAGAGGGGCCACTCCAGGGAGGTGTCCACAGGGAGAAATCACAGGGCTGGGTGTCTTGGAAGGTTAAGGAGACTGAGAATGTGACAATGACCCTGAGATGGCAGCTTAGGTCTGTGGCGATATTGTTAACCAAGATGGGGAATACAGACTATTAGTTGGCCGAATAATGAGTGGAGGCAGGTGACAAGCTCAGCTCGGACACGGATGCAGTGAGGCTTGCAAGTGGACATGTCCAGAAGGAAGCGGAATGGGAGATGGAGGCAGAGATGCCACCAGGGTCCAAGTGGCACTGGTTGACCCCATAGGACCAGATGGAGTGTCTCTTCTCCCATTTACTCCCCCAGGGCAAAGGCTGGAGCCGGAGCCAGGTGTTCGGTGGGGAACACCAGCCTGGGGTGACAAGATATGTTTTTTCCAGGTGCCCCCAGAAACATCATCCCTTCCCCTCAGGAGCAGTGGCTACTTTCCAGGGCAAAGGGAGGTGTTTTGTGTGCAGAACCCATGTCCACACAGGGGCCATGAGCTTTGAATTCTTGGCGGTGGGTGGAGGTGGGGGGTGTCTTCCAATGCAATCCAATGCGTTGATGACTGGGCATTTGGGACAGAACAAATACCACAGCTACACAATGACCTCCAGAGCATTCAGTG
Organism: Canis lupus familiaris; assembly: GCF_011100685.1. Taxonomy (NCBI): domain Eukaryota; kingdom Metazoa; phylum Chordata; class Mammalia; order Carnivora; family Canidae; genus Canis; species Canis lupus. Next base: position 84,279,999 of record NC_049260.1, read on the forward strand.
TACACAACTGAGTCTTCAGTGCTAAGGAGCCAGGAGTACATTCATGAGGCATTTCTAAAGACCCAGTCTGTATGAACCACAGTCGGTCTCCTAGGAGTCCTAAAACCTTAATTAGGCCAGGCAGGCCCCATAACCAAATCCCATAATCCCACAAATTCACAACAACAAGTTAGGCATGAGAGTTTTAGTCATACTCTGAATTTGTAAGAGACCCCAAACTGCCATCTTCTTTCTGAGCCTCTGCATGACCCCTGACCAGCTCTTCTCCCCACCCAGATCTATGTATCCAGAACAGCCTCTGTCTCTCCTGAAGCCCTGAAGACATCTATGGATTTCTTGGTTAAATCCCTGGGACCACCCTAATAATGGTTCTACACATTTTATACGCAAGAACTCATTTATTCTTCATGAATATTACAGGCCCTGTTTATGCATATAGATGTAATATTTACAGTAACAATAATAGTGATGTTTGCTGCATGCTTAATGTAGGCCAGCATGGTTCTAAACATGTTATAGGAGATAACTCCTAATTCCACGAGAGCAACTCTACCAGGTAGATGTTATTACTATCAATAGCCCCAACCAGCTCAAAATGCCTTGAGATAAAGGCTCTCGCCCATTTGGCACCTCAGGCAGATTGAGGTCTGCAGTCCAGATACGTGAAATTGTTCGGGGTCTTTGTGAAGCAGCTTAGAAGCTACTACCTGGACCAGTGAAGGTCCGGGACTCAGAAGGCATTTACACGTCCTCCCAGAGAGAGTCATGTAGGCTGGGGCTGGTTACAGGAATCTGTCCTGTGACTCTGTCCTCTCTGTCTTCTGATCCTAGAGGAACCATAGGCATGCCTTGGGGTCCATCCTCCCCTTCCCCCCAGCCAAGCGGAGAACCCAGGAGGACTAGAATGCAGAGAGCACGCTGAGGGCATGCCTGCACAGAAAACAGAGCTCTTTCTGCCACCACACCCCTTGCAAGAGAGTGGATTCTGTAACCTCCGGAGTGGGTGGGGAGGGAGAAGAAGAGAGGAAGTGAAGGAAAGCCTCTTGAAGCTGCGGGCACCCTGGAGCCCAGACAAGGGAGTGTCCTGAGGGAGGGAGGGGGAGAAGAAGGGGTGTGTGTGTGGGGGGAGAGCAGCTGTGGGCCAGTAGCTACAGGGTCAGGGAGCCATAGTTGGTGCAAGCGGCAGTGGCTAGGTATCTCTGCATGCTCCAGATGCATTGAACCTAGCAAGAACCAGACAAAGTTTTAGGTGGGACTCTTCTCCTTTTTGTTAGTGCTTTGGGACCTGCATGCTTCTGGACCCTGCCCTCCCAGAGATAAGTCCCTTTCACTGCAGTGAAGCTCAGACTGTGTGGTTGGGGGAAGGCCAGGGAAGGATTTCATGAATCCTTAGCAGAGGTTCTATCTATTTAGTTGGGAGGAGGGGATGGATTGAAGGCAGAACTCATTGTGAGGAAAGGCTTGGGGACACTCTTACCTTGTGGGACTCAGTGGAAAAGGAGTGGAGGGCTACTTTAAGGAAATGGTGAGCCCCCGAAAAACTAGTGGTGTTAGATCTGCACTGTGCAGGACCATCTGATGCTCTAATCCATTCTCTGATGATGTGCACAGCAGAGAGCTGGGGATCTTAGCCACTGTCGATTTTTGTTAAGCACTTGCTCTGTGCCAGACACTGTGCTGGGCTTTATATGCATCAGCTCATTTGAACACTATCTGTGTGATCCTACTATTATTGTGCCCATTTTACAGATGAGGCTCAGGTAGGTTACATGACTTGCTCCCAGGCCGCACAGCTAGGGAGTGGTATAGCCAGGATTTAAAATCCGGTAGTCTTCCCCCAAAACCCTGTCCACTAGGCCCTAGGAAGGATGTGGGAATAGGGGAATGCCTTACAGCTTTTGGTGAACAATGCAAGTCAGTGTTATCTATCATGAATTCCCAGAAGTAGAAGTTCAATGCTGGCCCCAGAGGAAGGAAAGGCTGGGAGCAGAGTCTCAAAGCCTAATTCCCGGTGTAGCTCCCCCTTCCTTAATTAGGCCCACCCTCCTGGACTGGAGAAGTGCCAGGGTTAAGGGGTGACAATTTGATTTTTTGCACTGAGTTTTTTTTAACCGTTTCGAGAGCCCAAGGGTGCCCCAGCAGGGGAACTGTCCTACCTTCTGTCCCACACTAGTACGTGGGAGTCTTTCTACTCCATGTACCTCTGTTTTACAAAGTGGGTCTTTGTCTTATTACCCTAGTCCTGAGTCTCTGCCTCAGTAAGCTGCTGTCCGGGTGGGATGCATCCAGGTAAAGCTTAACAGATTGACCCTCCCAAAAGGTTGGCATTTTAACTGATGCCAAAGCCCCAAGTCAAAGAATTATGTACTTAAGAATTTTCGAGCCCTTGGGAGTGGATGGGGAGAGATTTGGAAGGGCAAGGGAACGTTCTTAATACTCCTGGAATGCCATAAGGTTGATATAAAATGCAGGTGGCTGCCAAGCCAGAACCTGGATTATTTTGGTTATAATCAGAATCCATCACATAGAGCGACCCCCCTCCCCCCACCCAGCACTCAAGGCTTCGACAAAAAAGTCTTCCAGACCATTAATTTCCATGATTCAAGCATCTTTTTCTCAGAGCTCTTTGGAAGGAGGAGGGCTGAGAAACTGCATGAGTTACTAAAGACCACACAAACAGGCAGTAGTCAAAGCAAAACCAAATTCCTCCTGAGGCCAGTTTCCTTGTAGAGCCTGAGAACTCATTCGGTATCCACCGGACACAAGGTGAATTTCCCATTTTAATTCCTCCAGCACCCATATTAACGGCCTGAGAAATCGAAGGTAGCCATCCTTGGTCTAATGATCATCTTACAAAAAAAAAATGATCATCTTACACCTTTCATCATCTTATGCCAATGACAGGGTTTCTTCTATGGGGCCATGTGGAGATAACAGAGCAAGACCTGCTGGCCTTGTCCCGTCCTTCTTCATGGCTGAGGAAGTAATCACAAAAGCCTACAAGGACACTGAGTTTGGGATGGTTCACAGTGCATTTTCTTTCTTTTTTTTTTTTTTTTTTTTTGAAATAGGTGACAGGGATGAAGGAGAGCACCTGTCTTTTTTTTTTTTTTAATTTTTATTTATTTATGATAGTCACAGAGAGAGAAAGAGAGAGGGGCAGAGACACAGGCAGAGGGAGAAGCAGGCTCCATGCACCGGGAGCCCGATGTGGGATTCGATCCCGGGTCTCCAGGATCACGCCCTGGGCCAAAGGCAGGCGCCAAACCGCTGCGCCACCCAGGGATCCCCCACAGTGCATTTTCCAAATGACTTCCTACCAAAGACAGTCCTTACCCTTGCCTCCAAACAAATTCTGTAGCCTACGAATGATTTGGTTTTGGTGTCAAAGGGGGGTGGTAAGCAATAGGGCCTGGCTCTGTTATCCTGGGCCATTTTGAGAGCAATTCAGGGAGCAGTCCCCAACAGAAGGGCTGAATACCACCCCCCCCCCATTTGTTATGGCTTCAGGAATGACAGGCTGGCCAGAGGCAGTCCAGCCTCTCAGGAAAGTGGTAAATAAAAGCATCTGAAATGCTTCTTTCCTGGGGAGCCTGTAGGCTATTTTGGTCTCTTTCCATTAAAATAGGAAGGCAGCAAAAGGGACCCTTTCACTGCAGAGCATGAAGCCTCCTCATTGTGGCAACCTTTCTCACTGCACTGAACCACATTGCTCCTCCTTTTTTTTAAACCATAGAAGAGTTTCTAAATTCTCATTTATATCCTCCTTCTTACCACATCTTTCACTATTTTAGCAAATTGCTGCATAAAAGATGGAGAAGCCAGCAGGGGCTGTGCCCACAATAGTAGTTGTGGTGGCATTGAGGAAATTAAAATGCCAGGGGTGTGCTTCTCCCATTAAGTCTAACATGAGAAATTAAGTGTGCACAGCATTGATGAACAGAAGACCCTGAAGGATGGGCGAAGTTTCTGACATGCCTGGAGGGGGGTGCTTGGGAAAGAGTAAAGAGGCGTTTGCATTCTGTAAACTAAGAAGCAGTTCCGAAGGGTGGGGGGGGGGATTGTCAGGAATTCTTCCAACGCCATGGGCCTGCCCACACCTGAATCAGATTTTGATGACCTCCCTCGGGCCCTGCCCCTTCCCCCCTCCCCAAAAGACAGTGTGAGCGGCAGTGAGCCCCGGTACTTACAGGAGCAGAGGATTTTAGGGCAGGAAAATGGAGACCACAGGCTCTTGAATGCCTGCCGAGTCACTTGCATCAGATTAGGAAGTGGTGATTGGAAGAATAAGATGTTTGGAAAATCTTATCATTCTCCTCCTCCAGCCCGTGTCTTTTCACTCCACATGCACACTCAGACCACCCCCTAGGACATCTGTCTCTCCAGGCTGCCGGGGACCCCTCACCGTGAGGGTGCTGGCAGCCACAGTGCCTCTTGGAGCCTGTGTGGCCGGGCCAGGTAGTCAGGCTCCTGGGATTAGGTTGGCAAGAGCATCTGTCCCCCAAACGGATCAGCCCACAGAAAAAGGGAGAGCGAGCAAGCTGGAAAATGGGTCCGGGACCGAGCGCTCCAGGTTCTTAGCATGTTCCTGGCGTATTCTAAAAGTGGCATCCACAGCAGAGAAAGTGTTCCAAAATAGCTCAGGCTGCCAATGCCTTGCTGAAACCTGAAAAAGAATTGCTGAATTCAAACATCTGGGTCTCTGTGGGTGTGTGATCAAAGTGTGGATTTGTTGGGGGGTAGGGGAGGAGGAACTCCAGCTATGAGCTTAGTAGAGGCACAAGGTCACCTGGGGCATGGCCTGCCTTCCCTTTGCCAACTTGCTTGAGTTGATTGGCAGCGTCAGAAAGCTTGCACATCCGTGCGGAGGCAGGGGACTGGTGGCAGGTCCCAGGGCTGCTTCTTTCATCCCAGGTCTCTGATGTGCTGACCCTCTAAAATAACAGCGCTCTATTTTCTGCATTTCAAACGAGGGGGACTGATACTGGGTGAAGGTCTCTTTAAGGTAATGCTTCAAAACTGGTGGAATTCCCTTTCCAGCAGATTTTTTCATTACCTTCAGCCTTTGGCTTTGGCGTAAGTCAATGTCAGCTTCTTAGAAGTCAACAGAGAAGAGCAAATAGTGGGGGCTCTCCATGTGACTTTGTTGGCATTGGGGCAATCTCCCGTCTCTGGCTTCTGAGCAGACGGCACCTGTACATCCTTGCCAATGATACTGAGAAGGATGAGGTCTCCACCCAGACATACAATCTCATTTTAGTATTTCCTGTGATCTCAGGATGCTCTCCTTTCATCAGGTATGTTGAGAGTTTTCGGGTGATCTGCAGAGAAAGTGGGTCAGTTATGTAGGAAGTTTAGCATATGTCTTCCATGGACCTGACTCGGGTCAAAGAAGATAAAGCACAGAGGTTGGGTTTTTCATTCCAGCTCGGCCTGATTTCTGCTGTGTGACTTGGGGCAGTCACTTCTCTTCTCTGGACCCTAGCTTCCACCTCTGTAAAATGCAAATAATGACAATCCCCATCCTAACCCTAACACAACAGTGTATGTAAAGATTAATGCAAAGAGTCAGAAGAATGCTACTATGGGACAGGCTTGTCACTCTCAGTAGATGGTGGCATTTTTTGGTTCTTCGGGGGACCCTCCTAGTTAGTAGCCACTAGCTTCCTGCATCAACGTGTGTATAGTAAGCCTGAAGCATACCATCGTACTAGACACTGTGGGCTTCATGCTTAAGGGTCAGTATCATTTCTACTTCCAAGGTGTGGGACTTGGGCTAGTTGCTTAACCCTCAGTAGCTCCATTTTCCCATCTGTCAAGTGGGTATGCAAACTAATAATAACATAGGTGCATAATTCCTTGTCTCCAGTCCTTGCAGTTAGGTGTCTTTTAGAGTTCAGGAGTTTTGGATTTTAGAAAAGTACTATGGTACATATCTGTTATATAACACCCATAGTGGGATCTGGGGCAGTCTCCTATGCCTGAATACATTAATATTTATAACTGGGATAAATTAATAGCCTGTTAATTCGAGTCCAATTTTGCCACTGAATAAACTTGCCATAAAGTTTCAGTTTTTGGAATCTCTTAGTTGTTAGAAAGGCAGGTAAGGAACTGTGGATGAATGAAAGAAACAAACAAGGCACCTGGATGGCTCAGTTGGTTAAGCATCTGCCTTTGGCTGAGCTCATAATCTCGGGGTCCTGGAATTGAGCCCCGCTTTGGGCTCTCTGCTCAGCAGGGAGTCTGCTTCTCATTCTCCCTCTGTCCCTCCTCTCTTGCTCATGTTCTCTCTCTCTGTCAAATAAATAAAAATTTTTTTTAAAGAAAGGAACAAATATTTAGTGCTTGGCACATGCCAATTATTGTTTTAAGTAGTTTGTATGCCTAAACTCAATTAGTGAGACCCATAACCCTATGATATGGACATTACTGTCATAATCCCAAGGCCCAGAGAGATTAAATCACTCGCCGAGGGTCCCAAAGCCAGTACAAGATTGAGTTGGGATTCTAACCCAGACAGTTCAGCTTCAGAATCTGTGCTCTTAACCGCCTTCTCTATCTAGTCCATGGGGTTCAATTGAGGCTTTGGATGCCTATAGGGGCCAGATAAGTCATTGTGGAAAAGTAGAGGTGGCTGGGTGGGTACTGAAGCAAACTGGTGAGCCAATGCCTCACATACAGGAGAAGCATATTTAGCTCCAGCTGACTGCTGCCAGAACGAGGAGCTGAGTTTTTCTGTTTTCCCCAGAGGAGCCAGAAATCCCGCTCTTTATAGGAAGTCCCTGACTTTTCAGGGTTGGCAACTAATTTTTAAAATATGCTCAGATACATTGTATGGGTCAAGGAAAATCTGTCTGCAGTCTAGACCCAGTCTGGGACCGCCAGTTTGCAAGCTCTGCAATGAGGAAATAGATATGAAAATGCTTTAAAAACTAAAGACGTCTTCTAGAAATGTACGGTCTCATTTTAGGGTTAAGCTTTTCGTTGTTCTTGTCACCTCCCCCAACCCTTTGACTGTGGTCTCGTTTTTTTTTTTTTTTTTTGAAGACTGGTGTTCCTGGCCTGATGGAGATGAAAAGTCAGAATTCAGTGAACTCGAATGCTTCATTCCTTTGGCAGGCTGGATAAATGAGAAGCCTAGGTGTACTGGATGGGCTAAGCCTCAGAATTCCTGCCACACCCACGGGCCCCTTCTAAGGAGTTTCCATCCACAGACCCTAGCTGGGGGAAATAGCAGTTTCTTATGAATAGGTGGTTATGTTTGGTACCACGTGACCCAGCTTCCTCCTGGCAATAGCTGATTGAGCCAGGAGAGGGCATCTGATCCAAGAGCAGTCACTCTATAGGCTGGCAAGCAGCCTATGAGGGACCCCAGGATGAGAACTTGGCCCAACAAGCACAGTTGTGACTAAATTTGGGCCAATGAGAGTCTCGCACTTGGGGAGTTTGAATATGAGCTGTAGAAAGAGGGAACAGTTGACACCTGGAGCAGAAGGTGAACGCAGAGAAGCAGGTCCCACGAATAAGCAGGAGCAGGGGAGATTACTGAGCTTCACCTAGGTGCCAGACACCTGTCACATGTTTTGTTGTTTAAAACATTCCAAGAGCCTTTGAGGTAGGTACTATTACTCTCCCTGTTTTGTAGACAAGGAAACTGAGGCTAGGTAATTAAGTTCTAGGGTTGAAGCCCAGGCTTGTTTTATATAAAAATCAGGCTGTATGACTGCCCCCCCAAAGCCAGTGGTTCTTTATTTTTTTAAAGATTTTATATATTTATTTGAGAGAGAGAGAGGGAGAGACAGAGAGAGACAGAGATAGCGAGAGAGAGCACGAACAGGGAGGAGAGGGAGAAACAGGCTCTTTGCTGAGCAGGGAGCCCAATGTGGGGCTTGATCCCAGACCCCAGGATCATGACCTGAGCCAAAGGCAGATGCCTAACTGACTAAGCCACCCAGGTACCCCTAAGGCAATGGTTCTTAAGCTTTAGGGTTTCAGAATCACTTGGGTCAAAATGCAGCTTCCTTGGCTCCACCTCAGACCTACTGAGTCTGACTCTTGGAAAGTGGGGTGCATCCAACCTCCGCCCAACCTCCTCAAATCTGCATGTGCATTTTAGTAGTCCTTTTAGGGGGTGGCTGACACAGAGGTTCCCTGATCACACTCATCGAAATTCAGTTTGGGAAAGTTTGGGGGGGTACTGTGTACTGCCTTGACCTCATCTTCAAGAACAAGGTCAATGTCAACAGATGGGGCCAGACTCCAATTTAAACCCCTTGGATCTGGGGCTGATTCTGCAAGAGGATATCAGCTTGTCCTCTTTCCTGATCTGGGAGGTGAACCCCGACACTGGTTATCTCAGGGCAAGTGACAGGGCTGAGATGAATGCCCAGCAGTTTGTCTGGAGGACCCCATCTGCTCTGCAAGGTACAGAGCTCCCAGCCCACATGTGTTCACTAAGCATTTTCCACGAGGAGCACAAATTGCAGGAACTTGGGGGCATGGGCAACAAAGAACAGGAGAAAAAATGACCAAATACAGAGAGATGGATTGTAAACCATGGGATTGAAAATGTAAACCTAACTTCTTCGGCTGAATGTGGCCATTCTCAGCCCTACAATTATTGTGTAAGAATTCCGTTCACGCGTTTATTGATGCCATTGATAAAAATGTTGTACGGGACAGGATCAAGGCTGGCAGCCACTTCTTGGATTGCCGTGGAAAGAGCCCTACTCTGGCCATGGTATTGAGCCAGTTTTGAATTGATCTGCCTTTAGGAACTCTGCCTGGGAAGACGAGTTATGGTCTGAATTTTGCTTGGAGAGCCTTCAGCCGGAAACAGGTCTGTGATCCAAACACTTAATGGCATCAGGCACGTATCAGACATGAGAGCTACGTCGTCCAAGGGGTGGCATAGGTCAGATGTGTTGGCTAAGTCCTGTCTCAGCATGGCTTGAGTCTGAGCTTGGCCACTTTTATTTTTCTCACATTCATTCCTGTGGACGCTTTCTTTATCTAATGTGAGTGTCTTCACTTAGGCTAAGGTCAAACTCTGCTCTCCCATCTTCTGGCCAGAGAGCCTTCCTGTCTTATAGGTATCTGATCTTATCTATGTTGATATTCTAGCTCTGAATGATTCCCTAAAGCAGGTCCTTGGACAAGTGCCCACCTTTCAGGAAAATTGCAGCAGCCCTCCGTGCAATGAGAATGCCCGAGGACTATGTAGTCCGTGTTCTGTAAAGTGAAATCTATTTATTTAAACGACTGTCCTTTATTCTGAGAAGATTGCCTTCTCTTTTCGTGTTTAGAGAAAGCCCTTGCTTTTTTTTTTTCATGAAATGATAATTTGGGGTTGTTTTGTTTTGTTTCTTAATGCCTTTCCTTGGAAAAATCAAAATCCAGCAAAGTCCCCCATTTCTTTGCTTTGCAATAGCTGTGAATCTGGGAACCTGGTCTAATTGGTCCAGTTTTGCCAGTACCTCGAGGTACCTCCTCTGACCACTTATGTCCTAAGTGCTTATAAATTACCTGCTTCATAATCTGCAGCAGAATCTCTCCGAGGATTGACATTAAGCTTACAGCTCTGGAGTTTACAGTATACTGGTCTGTAGTTTCCTTATTGAAGAAAATTGGGACACTGCCCACTCCCAGTCCTCCGGTATCCCTCCTGTTCTTTCCAATTCCACAGATCCTTCAGGACAGCACCTAACATGAGGCAGTTCCGTTTGCTCCTCTTATAATGTTCTTATCCCTATAGAGTTGGACATGCATATACATGTTGTTTGGGGAATTTGCAGCACATCCAATGAAAGCGTAATTCCCAACTAACAGTCAAATCTTTCTCCTTGGAGCTCCCCGGAACACACCTACCCTCTCTTCCATATGACAGCCCTTCACAGACTTGAAGACAGTGTTGTGACTCTCCCGTGAGTTAAGAGCACCAGCTGAGTCAGAGAGACCCAAGTGACAAGCGCAGCTTCACTCTCTCAGCCGTGAGAGCCAAGGTAAGTAGCTTGATTTTATTTTCTCTCTACTTCAGTTCTTTCACTGATTTATAAAATGGGGTTTAAAAAAAACCACCCCACTTCATTGGTTTATTGGGCAATAAATAATGTGATGTATGTAAAGTGCTGCCTGGCAGGGTGAGCATTCAGTAAATACTGGCTATTTCCACCTCCCCTTCATTTATAAAGAGCCGAGTGGGCATTTGAAGCATCAGGGCTGTTGGGGAGCAAATAGGTGAGGAGAGTTTCTCTCTCCCTAATTGATCAGGGAAGGCAGAGGACCCTGACATAGAGCAGGTCTTTCTTTATCATTATCCCGAGGTGGTCTATTTTCACTTAACCAGATGCTTGTTTGCTAGGGCTGGGGGAGAGGATATTGTCGAGAATCTAGGGAAAGGTTTATTTTCAAGAGCTGGAGAGCTATTTGTTGACATATTGAACCGTCTCTTGTTTATTCTTATTTCCCCGAGCAGCTTGCCATGCAATCCCCCAAACTCAATTACCGTTTGTGAGGCGGCAGGATCATGACACCTCCTAGCCATATTGATCAATGCAGACTGGGCAGGACGTGAGGGACCTAAGAGATGCTAAGCAGCAACTTCTGGGCTTTTCTTTCCTTAGAAGGCCTCCCCTTTCTGTGTTTGTAGAGGCACTGACATTAATAGTCTGTGCCCCAAATGGACTGAGCATGCAGTGAGAACTGTGTCTCTCTCAGTAGCCTCCTTCGAAGTACGCTGATGACGACTGGTCACCAGCGACCAGACCTTGGAATCCTGGCGTGACCAGTGCCAGAATGGTTTTCCAACTGTAGCTCTTTGCACACACTGGGTTTTGCAAGCAATTGCATGATATGAACTCTGAATGCCATTGCAGCTAGAAAAAGTTTGGAAGGAGACACACCCAACTGTGAACAGACGGAGGAATGGGACTTGAGGGGATGGGGGGTGGGGTAGGCTCGGGACTAGCTTTATCTACATGTAGAATTTCTTTTTTTTTTACATGTAGAATTTCAAGTTTTTATCCTGAGACTATGTTCCTAGATTATTTGTGTCATTATCAGGCATAAATAAAAGTTAGAAAAATGAGAGATTGCTTTTCACAACAAAACAGAGCAGAACAAAATACAAAATAAATGCAAGCCACTGGATACATTTTTCAGAGGTCACTACTAACCGAGGAGCTGAAGAGCACAAGCCTTAAGTGTGTTGGGAGAGTAAGGTTGCTTAGAGATCCCTAGAGAGCGTGCAGGGAGAGCAGGAAAGAGGGCTAGACATAGAACCCCAGGGTAACACACCTTTTTGCAAAAGAAAAATAACGTTTTCCCCCTCAAATACAAGTAATATGGATCCATTATAGTTTGTATCTGTATAGTCTATACATTATAGAAAATACAGATAAGAAAACGATAGAAATCCCTTTTAATCCCACTGCTCAGGTATGGTCACTGTTAACATTTTGCTTTATTCTATATCCTTCCAGATTGTATGTTTTTCTATGCAAAAATACACATAGTTATTTTATAAAAATCAGCTTGTCATTTTCAATGGCTGCTACAAATCCACCATGATTTGTTTAACCATTACATGACTTGTGTTCTAACACTGGCATTTGAGGTCATTGCCAAATTTTTCTGATCATAAACAACCATGCTTTCTAGTTGTGTGAACTTGGGAAAGCGAATTAACCTCTCTGTGCGTCTGATTCCTCATCTGGAAATGAAGGTGATAACCATACCTGGCACATAGGGTTGTCATAAAAAGCAAGATCCTGTATGTAAGGTGCTTGGCACAGTAAATGCTAGCTTTCCTGATTAGGTATAATAGTAATAATAGCAATTGCTATTGTTGGTTTTCCCGTGAGTATCTCTTGGTATAAGGGAGAGGGGGGAGCTCTGGGGTCAAACGGAGCTGTGTGCTTTTGGTCATGGCAGTTCACCTCACTGGAGCTCAGTTTTCTTATCTGTAGAGTGGGAACTAATAAAGCCTAGCTCACAGGGAGGCTGTCAGGATCAAATGAGAGAATGTAAAGCCCTCAGTGCCGTTCTTGGTCTATGGGAAGAGCTCAATCAAAGTCAGTTGGTGTTATTATTATTAATATTACTATCATGATTTCCATCAGTGAGTCAGCCACTGGTGGGGGGTGGAAAGAGGAAGATGGCAGGGAGTCTAGCACTTGTGGCATTTCCAGCCACTTGTCTGATTCCAAAGAGAAAATGATTGGGGATCACATTGACCCGGGCCCAAATCTGAGCTTTGCCATTTGCTAGTTCTGGGACTTGGTTGCAACTTCTCTAAGCCTGTTTATCCATTGACAAAATGAAAATGGCATCGGTGCCTATGTTGTAAGTGTTGTCTTGGGTCCCAAAGGATATAACCCAAATATAGTGCTTAGCCTGAGTGGTCGAGTATTGTTAGTTGCTAATTATGAGCGTGGAAGGGTTTATAAATGACCTGAATGCCCCCCTCAAACCCTCAGACTCTGATTCCCTATATACCCAGGCTACTTAAACTTCCCCCCTGAAGGCTTTGCCTTGCTCAGGGCTCAAGGACCAATTCGGCCCCTAGTCGGATGGTTAATAGAATCATGATTCGGACAGTTCGAGGGCTCTGGTAAACCTTTCTGCTAGTTCTACTCTGACCTTGTGCCCCAGATGTAGAAAGCAGGCTGGAGCCCTGCTTCTGTGAGCAAACCCTCACCTGGCATGCTCAAGAATGGTGTGCTTTTTTGCCGGCTGTCTGTGCACCCTAGAGCTTCACAGTCATATTCTTGCCCTGTGGCAGGGACACTGGTTGACAGATTCCCCACCGTGTATCTGACACTGGGGCAAATTGGCTTTTTGTTATTACCATGGCAGGCGTCTATTAATAGCACCACGGTCCATCCTCTCAAACCTTGCTCTCCCTGCACCTGAAACTCTTGGAACTCTCCGGACTGTTGCTTGCACTCGGCCTCTGGCCGTGGCTGTGGTTCACCTTACCTCTAACCTCTGCCCACACTTCCACATTATACTGGTGACATTGCCTGGTTCCCAGGACTCCTGGGTCTGCTCAGCTGCAGAGGATGTGTCTCATTTCTGTCTCATCTCTTTAATTGCGTGCATCTCCTCTTTTCCCTGGGACAGCCAGAGGTGGGCAGAGTGGGCTGGTGCAACTATTGGGGGTGAGGGTGGGGTGGAGTTGCATAGGCCAAGTGCTAAAGTGGAGCTTCTGGAGGGCTGTCAAATGAAAGGTGGCCAGAGGCAAATGTCAGAGCCTATATAGAGGCAGGAATCTGGGACCAGAGAGACAGAGCAAGCACTAGCAAGTCAGGAGCAGTGGGGCGGGTGGGCGGGCAGGCTGGCTGGCTGGCTGGCGGGCAGGAGGGGGGCGTGGCAGGGGATAGCTAAGGGAGATTGCAGAGAACAGCTGCTGGTACTGGGTCTTACTTTAATGAACTGGGCATGGGGCATAAGTAAACTGGCCAGCCTGAAAGAGCCAGGGGCGCAAAGGACATACTCTCTTCTCCCTAACTGGCAAGGTAAGATCTTCCTGGGTTTTGCCTGGTGGGAAACTGTAGCATGTTCAGGGATTTTTCTGAAGATGAGAAGTGGACATCTATGAATGGTCTTTTGACTCATCTTTCCCATTGCACCGATTATTGGAGTAATCAAGGTGCCAGCAGGAGGCTAGTATTTCTCTTACTGTGCCCCGTTTCAGGGCTGTCCAGGCTAGAGATGGGTGGGAGGGCTGTTGATGATGTGACTAAGAGGGAGAGAAGGCAGACACGGTGGATCATTACAGTACAGTGAGAGCACATTATGGCATAGTAGGGGGGCTCTGGCATGGAATGTACCTGGTGATCTGTGTGACTGCAGGCAAATTATTAAGCTTCTCTGGGCCTTAGATAACTTGTTTGTAAGATGAAGATGGAGTACCCAAATCTCTTAGCTTTGTTGTAGGGACCAATTGAGATGGTGCATATAAGTGCCTAGTGGAGTGCTTGTCAGTCAATGCATGCTCAAGAAATGTTCACTGTTGGTCTTTCTGTTGTTAGTAATCTCATTATTATTATGGAGGCATAATGCCACGAAATTGATGACTTTTGTGACATTGTCAAATAAGTGTTCCATTTTTGGCATGGGCAGGCTGTGGGAATGCATTGACATTGTGTGATATGTGTGTTCCTTTCCAAGCTATGTGCCAAGAATCCCCTTCTGGGGCCACTTATGGGGGTGGGCAGGTGGGGGTGAAACTCTAGGACTGCCCACCCAAGCGTCATCAGAGAAACTTGAAATCTGTACAAGCTATAGACTATTCAAGAGATGTCGGAACAGTAACTTAATGAAGTGTTAGGGATGCCAAAGGTTAGACAACCCCGAGGAGGACGTGATAGTAAAATCATACAATTTTTACTATCACAGTGATCCTATTTTAGCCCCAACCTTGACTAATCTGAGAAAGCTGGTAAAATGGGAATAATACCATCACACAGGGTATCAGATTCAAATGGGATATTGCTTGCAAATCCCCACACCTTACAGTTTGAATTTGTATGCAGTTGCCTAAGTACAGTGCCTGGAACACACTAAGTGAGCAACACATGGTAATAGTAGTGGCTGTGGTGTTTGTCAGTAATGAAAAGGATACACAGGATTTTCAGTTCATGGAATGCTGTGATCATAAATAGGGTCTTCAGTTTGTGGCTCAGATAAGTGCCTTGCTTTTCCTGAGAGAAACCTTCAGGGCCATCAGAGTAGCAGAATGGAGACTCAACCCCGGGCAGGTCTCAATGAGCCCTAGGAACTAATGATCAGCCTGGAACAAAGGGCTTTCTCCTGCAGGTCCGCCAGTCCTTTGGCTGCCTTGTGAGTGCTCTGGTGGGACAGGAAGCCGTACTTCTCACAGTTTCCCACAAGGTGGCGCTGCTGCTTCATTTGATCCAGGCCGGCCCAGGCTCCTGTAGGCTGAGCTAGCAGAGGTTCATAGCATCTATAAATGGAGAGGTTGTGCTGTGCTGTGCTGTGCTGTGCTGAGCTGTGCTGTGTGACCAAGTGGGTTGGTTTGAAAACGATGGGGTGGAAGGGATCTTTGCTCCAGCTTTAAGTTCATTCTTGCTGCACAGCTTCTTTAGCCTGATGGGCCCATTTCTGGTGCCACGTAGCTGGCAACAGGTGTAAAAGGTCTCTGTCACAAATCTTTGGTCTTTTCCTCAATCTTTTCAATACTGGCTTTTGACTACTAAACTTGTTTCCCATTTACAGATTTTCTTGCCATTTGGGCTTCAGCAAGACTTCCTGATACCATCACTTTAGGGACTCTCTCCACATTATCTTGTGGCCATGGCAGATATGTCAATACCTTTACATTCACTCCGATTCAACAATATGCTGAGGGAAGAAAATGTTGACCCCCAAAACAGGGGGACAGCCTTCTCTGGACCAGTACTAGAGACTCAAGCGGAGGTCCAAATCCTGCATTCCCATGTACAGCCTATAATCTCAACATCAGCGTCAGACCCTGGAGGGATGTCTGCACAGTTGATGACTTCCCCAGCCTTTGATGCCATGTCTACCCCTCTAATGGGAGCACCAAACTCTGGAGCACTGTCCCCACCACTGATGCCAGCCTCAGACTCTGGGGCACTGTCCCCATTGCTAATGCCAGCTCCAGATGCAGAAGCACTGTCCCCTTTGCTAATGCCAGCCTCAGATTCTGGAACGTTGTCCCCATTGCTGTCCACTTCAGACTATGGATTAATGTCCCCAGGGCTGATGACAATTCCCGACTTTGGAACAATGTCCGCAGCACTAATGGCAGCAGCACATCCTGCAGAGATCTCACCATTGGCAATGCCAGCTTCATCCTCTGGAGCGATGTCCACACCTATGATGAGCACTCCATCCTCTGAAGCGATGTCCGCACCATTGATGCTGGCCCCAGATCCTGGAGAGGTATCTTCACTCCAAATTTCAGACATAAACCCTGGAGTGATGTCCACACAGCCAATGCCAGCTCCAGGCTCTGAAGCCATGTCACCACTGCAAATTACGGATGAAGACACTGAAGCAATGTCCAAAGTCCTAATGACTGCTTTGGCCTCTGGAGAGATATCTTCACTGCTAATGTCAGGCACCGACTCGGAAGCCATATCCTCACTGATAATGTCAGCCCTAGCTTCAGAAACATCAGTCCAGCAAGCAAGCACCCAAGACTCTGGGGAGATGTCCACTCAGCTAATGTCAGGCCCAGATTCCGAAGGAATATCTTCACCGCTAATGTCAGCTCCAGGTTCTGGAGCCATGTCTACACCACTCCTGTCAGTCCCAGATGCTGGGGAGGCATCCACAGTGCCAAAGGCAGCTCCAGACACTGAAACAGTGTCCCCACTGCTAATTACAGCCCTAACCTCTGGAGTGATGCCCACCCAACTGATGTCAGCCCAAGACTCTGTAGTGATGCCTCCACAGCTAACACCAAATCTAGAATCTCAAATCATGTCTACTTCACCAATGACAGCAGCAGCCTCTGGGGGGATGTCCACAGCACCAGTGAGAGTCTCAGACTCTGGACCAATGTCCATATCATGCACGAGAGCTCTAGCTTCTGGCAATGTGCCAACATTTCTAAAGACAGTCCCAGACTCTGCAGCATTGTCCACCCCACCAATGATGATCACAACCTCTGGAGCCATGTCCACTGAGCAAATGTCAACCATGGCCTCTAGAGTCATGTCTACACAGTTCACAATGGCCAGAACTTCTGGAGCAGTGTCTACAGGCTTTATGAAAGCGACAACCAGTGGGGCAATGTCCACACCGCGAATGAGATCCCCGGCCTCTGTGATGATGTCCACGCCCCTAAGGAGAGTCCCAGCCTCTGGGGCAGTGTCCACACACCCAATCACAGCCCAAGCGTCTGAGACGATGTCCACCCCGCAACTATCAACCCCAGCCTCTGGAGCAATGTCCACACTGCAAATGAGAGCCCCTGTCTCTGGAACCATGTCTATGTCACAGAAGAGAGCCTCAGCCTCAGGAGTGACAGCTGTACCACAAATGAGAGCCTCAGCCTCTGGAGCCATGTCCACCCCACGGATGACAGTCAAAGCCTCCAGAGCAATGTCTACACTGTTAATGAGAGACACAGCCTCAGGAGTGATGTCCTTGCCACAAATGAGAGCTATGGCCTCAGGCACGTTGTCCAAACCACTAACGACAGCCAAAGCCTCAGAAGCAATGTTCATGCAGCAAATCACAACCACAGCTTCTGGAGAGGTCTCCACCATGCTAATGAGAGACACAGCTTCTGGAGCTCTGTCCGTCCGGCAGATGACAGACATCGCCTCTGTGGGGATGTCCACACCACTAATGCGAGCCCCAGCCTCTGGAGACATGTCCATACCACAGATGACAGCTGCAGCTTCTGGAACGATGTCCATGCCTCTAATGGGAGCCCCAGGCCCTGGAGGAATACCCACAGCATTAATGAGAGCCACAGCCTCTGGAAAGATGCCTAGTCAGCCAATGAGCACCCACGACTCTGGAGGGATGTCCATGTCGTTCATGAGATCCATGACCTCTGGAGGGATGTCCTCACTGCAGATGCAAACACCAGTTTCTGACATGATGTCTACACCAAAAATGAGAGTCCCAGCCTCTGGGATGATGTCCATACCACTAATGAGAGCCCCAGACCCTGGAGAGATGTCTGCACTGCTCACAAGAGCTTTGTCCTCTGGAGAGATGTCCCCACCACTAATGAGACCCCCGGTGTCTGGAGAGAGATCCACATCTTGGAGAGTCCCAGCTTATGGAGCAATGTCTACTCCACCAATGATGGCTCCAGCCCCTGGAATGATGCCCATGCCACAAATGAGGGCTGCAGTCCCCAGAGCAGTGTCCACACCGCTAATGAGATCCACAGCCTCTGAAGTGATGCCCATGCCTCAAATGACAACCACAGCCTCAGGAGGGGTAGCCCTGCCACTAATGAGGACCCCAGCCTCTGGAGCAACATCCATGCCACAGATGATGCCTGCAGCTTCTGGAGAGATGTGCATGCTATCAATGCGAGCTCCAACCTCTGGAGTAATGTCCCCACCACTAGTAAGAGCCTCTGTCTCTGGAATCATGACCACACCACTAAGGAGACCTTCAGCCTCTGAAGCTGTGTGTGCAGAGATATGGAGCGGTCCAGCCTCTGGAAATATGTCCCCTGTGCAAATGAGAGCCATGGCCTCTGGAGAGATGTCTAAGCCATTAATGAGAGCCACAGCCCCTGGAACGATGCCCATGCCATTGATGTCAGCCGTGGCTTCTGGAGACATGTCTGTGCCACTAATGAAAAGCATGGCCTCTGGGGCAGTGTTCGCACTGCAAACAAGAGTCACAAATTCCGGATCCATGTCCTTGCCACAAACAACACACACAACTTCTGGAAGGATGCCTGCACCACCAATGACAGCCTCAGCTTCTGGAATGATGTCCATGCCACTTGTGAGAGCCACAGCCCCTGGGGGGATGTCCGTGCCACAGATGAGGAGCCCGGTCCCAGGAGCCATGTCCACACCACAGATGGCAGCTGCTGCCTCTGGAACGATGTCCATCCTGGAAATCAAAGCCACAGACTCTGGAGAAACATCTGCTTCTCATGTCACCATCACAGCGTCTGGATCAAAGTCCACACCACGCACAACTGCCCCAACCGCTGAAACAATGAAGCCACCACCAGAGGAAGTCCCATCCTTTGGCATGCTGACCCCAGCACTCTGTTACCTCTTAGAAGAACAGGAAGCAGCCCGGGGTGCCTGCTCGGTGGAGGAGGAGATGGAGGTCAATGAGGAGAAGCAAATGAAGGGCTTTTTGAACGACTCCGAGAAAATGGCATTTCTGGTGTCTCTGCATCTGGGGGCAGCGGAGAGGTGGTCCATCTTGCAGATGGAGGTAGGAAACCCCCTCTCCAATGAAAACAAATCCTTCCTGAACAGATCACAGGGCTTATATGACTCCCTCTCCGAGATAGACATCCTCAGTGCTGTTCTTTGCCACCCCAAGCAGGGCCAGAAGTCCGTCCGGCAGTACGCCACTGACTTCCTGCTGCTGGCCCGACATTTGTCTTGGTCTGATGCCATTCTACGGACCAGGTTTCTGGAAGGACTCTCAGAAGCTGTTACCACCAAAATGGGCCGGATCTTCCTGAAGGTGGCCGGCAGCCTAAAGGAGCTGATAGACAGGTCTCTCTACACTGAGTGCCAGCTGGCTGAAGAGAAGGATTCCCCGGGCAGCTCCAGCCAGGTTCTGCTGTCAGCCTGTAAACGGAATAATGAGGAGGCAATGGAGAATGAACTGAACTCTTATCAGCAGACCGAGGAGGTAATGATGGGGAAATACACTCAAGGGGAGTGGTGGGGAGTGATGGGGAATGCTCCTTTGAATAGAATAAGGAAGAGATGAGGGGGAGACGTTGAGCTTCTAGCCCATAACCCCCAAGCTGGAGTTTCATCAGTGGCCTGGCTAGGCAGTTATTTGGGGGTGTATTAACCACTTTGAAGCAACTCCCCAGCTCCTGTTCGTGGGAGCCTGGAGTGGCTAAAGGTCTATGTCTTCTGATTGTGAGGGAACCAGTTGGGGCCCAACTCACCAATTATCCTAAGGGAGGGATCATCTTTGGATCATCTTTGGGGGGGCTGAGTCTTACCTACAGGCACATGTGTTGTGTACCCAGATCACTAGGGAAATTGGCTAGCCTAGTCCTCGGTCACAGATTATGCGCTAACATGGTATATGGTCAAGCCAAGTTTCTTGAACTGCTAAGTTACTGACAATAACCACGCAGAACTCCCTTATCATAGTAAGTGTGGCTCTTACCTCTGCTGGTTTTTGTTTGTTTGTTTGTTTGTTTTCTCACTCTCAGCACCAGCATGTTCCCAAACGCTGTTACTACCTGAAAGAGCATGGAGACCCTCAAGAGGGTCTGCATGACCACCTTCGACAGAGCACAGGCCATAACAAGGCCCCCACCAACAAGTAATGCTTTCTGGAATCTTCTCCTGTGATGTCTGACTCCGCTGCTAACTTGAGGACTGGTTCCTGGACCCATTCCATTCAATTACATCATAAATCTTGTGGCCTTCCCCCCTTCAGACTCCCCCTCCAGGCACATCCCACCCACCCCCCAACTCCCAGTTGTTTGACTTGTCCTTCTCTTTTACCCCACATGCCTATGACTTGCCCTGACAATCAGAAGTGTGGACTTCAAGAGTGTTTGGTGTGTGAGGTTCTGAACTCCTATTGCCATTGAGGCCAGCCCTAGTTCCTGGTCCAGGGAGAAGTCTAGGCAGGAGAAACCATATCCTACCTCAAAAACACCTTAGAGTGTCTTGCCACATGTCATCAGGCAAACGTGAGGAAGCCCTGGTCCCATTTCACCTGGCAGGGGAACCTATAAGGAGAGTGATGCCCACTCCTAAACCACCCTTTTCATATGCCCCAACTCATAGCACCCAAAATGGGTCTCCAGAGCCCTTGCCCTGTTAATAGTCTCCATCTTGAACCATTCATTTTGACCCACAATAGTAATCATAGTAATGGCTGACATTTACTGATTATGTATTATGTCACAGGTACTGGCTAATTGACAAGCACCATCTCACTACATTCTTATCATAACCCCCAATTTGTTCTTGTGTTGTCAACTTATGACTTCTTGATCTTTTGTTTATGGCCCTTGTTTTGTTTCTCAGTGTCAAATTGCTAGCTCTGACTCTTGGTGGCCCCCTCAGTAATTAAGTGCCCCTGCTCCCCTTGGCTATTGTGCTTCGTGGCCAGCACTCTTGATAAAGGTCTTGTCTTTAAACAGGCATAGATAGTTAGAACTTACTATGCACAGTATTTGCCTTCAGGTTGGTAGGATTGTGGGTGTTCTTACTTTCCTCTTTCTACTTCTCTGTACTTTCCAGATTCTCTGCAGTAAGCATGTATTACATTTGTAATCATAAAAGTCAATAAAGTTCATTTATGAAAAACAGAATTAACTGTGGCTGACAGAATTTGATTCATGGAGTCCTTCATTCAGTCAATATTGTTTGATCTAACATGTGTCAGCCACTGTTTTAGGGACAGATAGATAAAAACCCTGATAGAATGAAAACTCCATTCCCGTTGAAGGGGTAATGAGTGAGAAAACACATATGTAAGATGGACTGAAATAATGGTAAAGGCTATGAAGACAAGAAGTCAGGATAGTGGGGAATCTGACACTAATAGGGCCAATTTATTTATTTAGTAACAGTCCATGTAATTGGGTTACTCATAGATCTTTTAAAAACAGTAGGAGCGGCATGATAAGAAACATTATAGAAAGCTAACTTGACCACAGTTTGGAGGCAGGATAGGGGAAGGGGTCAGAGGGCAGTTGTGAGTCCCCTGATGTAAATAGTACAGGTAACTGTCTTGCCAGCTCACTCAGTCTAGGGCTGGGGCAGTGGGGATGGAAAGAGAAGACAGACACCAAATTCTCTCTGAGGACCCACATCTGCTGCTCCATTACCCTAAACATTGGGTCTGATTCCAGGAAGAGAAAAATGATTCTCAGAAAAAAACAAAGGTTGGCAGACAAATTAGTAGCCCCATGGTAATAAAGATAAGAATCTGGCTCTGCAGGCTGCCCAATGTATCAATCACCAGCAATGGTGCCTCTGGAAAAAAAGAGGGGCAATAAATTGGGAAACCCAACTTTGAGGCGAGGAGGCAGTGGGCCTCGGGGGAACCAGCTTTAGCCTCTTCTCCGACCCCGTTGGCTCACAATGGCCCACTCACAATGGCCCAGAGTGGAGTTTGGATCTCCATGTTCAGCCAGGGTTGCTCAGCAAAGCACTGTCAAGCTTACTCTCTACTGAAAAAAAAAATGGATGTACTGAATCATGATTGGTGTCTGGAAAATGTATTTGGGAAAGAAAATGTCTTAAAATGGAAATTTTTTAAAGGAATTTTTATTGATTTTTTTAGAGAAGGAGAGAGAAGGGCAGGTGAGGCAGAGGGAGAAGGAGAGAAAGTATCTTAATCAGGCTCCACGCATAGCACAGAGCCTGATGTGGGGCTCGATTCCACGACCCTGAGACCATGACCTGAGCCAAGATCAAGAGGAAGACGCTTAACCGACTGAGCCACCCAGTGCCCCCAAACTGATTTTCATTTAGCCACGATCTTAGAGAGCAATAGCAATTATTTTTTAAAGAAAATTTCATCATTGAAGTATGATGAAGTATGAAGTTGGCATACAGTGTTATATTTGTGTTCAGATACACAACATAGTGGTTCAACTATCTGATATATTACTCAGTGCTCATCACAATGCGCGGAGTCACTCTCTGTCATCATACAACATTATTATGATATTATTGCCTATAGTCCCTAGGCTGTACTTTTCATCCCTGTGACTTATTTATTTTCTAACTAGAAGTTTGTACCTATTAATCCCCTCTTTTCCTTCTTTTTCTCCCTATTTTTCTTCCCTTTGCTTTTGCCTCTCCTCTTTTTTAAGTTAATGTCCCTAGAGGTAAATGGAACAAATGAAGCCCAAGCAGACCCTGCCAGAACTTGATCCCTGCTCCTCTACTCACCCCAAAGGTTATATTTAGAAATGCTTCAAAGCCGCTCAGCATCTACAGAGTTGGACTATCCCATGCCCAAGTACTCAAGACAGTTTTGTCTGCTGTAAAATAGTGTTTCAATTTTCTCCAGGCCTCACTGGTCGCATAAGCAGTAAAAACTCAGATGGCACTGGCCCCTGTACCCACCTGTGTGTTCCACAACTTTAAGTCCTTGAAGGTTTCCTCCAGGGATCTGTGGAAGACCCTGGAAGCTTCCTGTGTTCTGAGATAGTCTTCTCCTGTTGTGCTCTGGTTCCTACCCTGCCTCATGGCTGTCTGCTACCGACATTGCCACCTGTGGATAGCTCCTCTGTCCCAGCTGCTGGTAGGTGCCTCTGGCTGTGGGAACACAGAGTTCCCTGCTGAGGTAGGACATGAAATGGTGCTGCACTCCCTTCAGGTAGCTTTGGCTGAACTCACTGGTGGTTCACAGGGGTGGGGGATGGGGTGTGGTGGTGACGGTAGTAGTGGTGGCAATTCTCCTCCCCTTCTGTGCCACACTGCCACTTTGTCACCCAGACACCAAAACATTGCTTTTGCCCTGTATCCCAATGAGGCCCATGGGGGAAGAGTGGCTTCAGCAGCTTCCTGTGACAACTTCCAGCTACACACTACCCTGCCACCCATTGCCCCAGCTCAGTGTTGGAGTACAAAAGCCATCGAGTCCTCTAACCAGACCCAACCTCCAGCTCCCATTTTCACATCTCCATCCAAGCTCCTTGAGGCACTGTTAAGTCCACAATCTCTTCAAAACCACTATCCTCCATGTGAATAGACACCAGGAACTCTCTCCACACACACAGTCCTGGGGCCTCTCTTCCAGTCGGGGGAGAGAAAATGTCACCCTGTCCTGTTCCTCTACCTTCCTGCCATTCTCTCATCCACCAGTTGGTTTCTGTCTTTGCTTCTCAAGGACCAAGAGTGTATAAAACCTCTTAAAGACCACTTTCTCCAAGCAAGTATAGACTTGGGCAGCCACTGAGTGTCCAATGCTTCAGTTTCTGGACATTCGAGTCTCACTTTGGGCTCAGACAAGATGCCATTGCCCTGGACTAGTTTGGTCGGCTCAAATACAGGAGCTCTTCCTCTCAACCTCATTCTCCAACCATAATAATTACAGATAAAATAGCTTACCCTGCCTAAGAGCTATAGAGGGATATTTTGTTATCCTTATGGATCATGGGCTTCCTTCCTTCTCACCTTGTCTGAAAGCTCTGTGCATCTTGAACACATGCAGGGTGGGGGAGGCAGGCTGCTTGATTCCTTTGTGATCTACTGGAGGCTTTACAGGACATTAGGTTTCGTAGGCCACTTTACCTCTCAGGGCCTTGGGTTCTCAAATGAAAATAATCATCACGGGCAGCCCCGGTGGCGCAGCGGTTTACCGCCACCTGCAGCCCAGGGCGTGACCCTGGGAACCCCGGGGACCCTGGATCGAGTCCCACGTTGGGCTCTCTGCATGGAGCCTGTTTCTCTCTCTGCCTCTCTCTCTCTCTCTCTCTCTCTCTCTCTGCATCTCTATGAATAAATAAATAAAATAAAAAAAAAGAAAATAATCATCACACTAACCTCATGGCATCGTGGAATAAAGCCTGGAAAAGTGTTTGGAAAAAGCAAATGCAAGACATACCAATATAAGATCTCTTTATTACCTGGCAACTTAAAGCTCAGCCCCGAGGAGGTTGGGAAGAGGAGGGTAGGGCTCGTTGGGACATCTTCAGCATCCAATCTCTTCAGGGTTTCTATTTAAACTGTGGAGGAAGATATAAAAGAAAATTCTTGACTGAAGCCTGGCAAAAGCTACATTTTCAGATGAGTATCTATTGAGTATTTACCAGAAGCTCAAGCATCGGGCTAACTTCTTTACGTACGTTGTCCCATGTCCTCTCCAAAGCAACTGTGAGAGGTGGGTACTCTCATTAACCTTCTTTTACAGACTGAGAATCTCTGGCACAGAGAGGTTGAGTAACTGGCTCAAGGCTCCAGAGCTCAAAAGTAGCAGAGCTGGGATTTGAATATGTGTGGTCGGGATCCAGAGCCCCCAATCCAGTATGTATACCTGGCTTTGTTATTCAGACCGAGATGGCTGCTGTGAAGATTTACCCTGTGCCCCCGAACAAATGTGCCACCCAACAGCAGCCAACATTTGAAACTCAAAGTCTGGGGTCTGAACAAAAATGGCCCTGATTTCCCCTTTCCCTGTCTTAGATCCAGATGTGAATCCTCCTTGGGGTATCTGGGGAAAGTCTTCAATATTCAAGGGAAATGGAATAATTGTGGGATGCTTCTGGGCTCAGGAGATTCTGCCCAGGGGCTAGCTGCAGCCTCAGAGTGGAGCAGCCTCTGTTCTGAGCTCAGGGCTAGGAAGGAAGCTATGATTCTTCCCTGGGCATCTTCCCATTGAGAAAAAAAAAATCATCCTGGGCCCGGGCATCTGTGGAAGGGTGTAGGACTCCAAAAGTGGAAGGGATTTTTGTGGCTGCACCAAGAACTGGCTTTTCTTTCTCAACAGCTATTTTTCCCTCTTGTCACTTCTCTTTTGGGAAACAGAAGAGGGGTAAGGAAGGAAGATGACCTATTATTTGAATACTTCGCTCCCCTCCTTTCCAACATCACCCTCCCCATGGAAGGTGATCATAATTCCAACACTGGGTGAATGCATACATTAAAAAGGCACCAGACATTTCCAGTTTAAACAACTTGATAGAGATAATCTGGAGTGGCTTCTCCCATTACAAATGCAAAGACATGCTGGTTAAAGTATGTCTGTATTTATAGGGGGTGGTGGTAGTGGGGACTCACAGCTGAGTTGCAAAAAAAGAAAGGGAAATCCCCAGTAGCAAAAAAAAAAAAAAAAAAACAAAACTAAAGAGGGGCTTTAAAGGCAGACCAATAAACTCTTGAGCCTTGCAGGGTGGAAATGGTAGAGTTAGAAGAGATTCAGCCTGGCTGACAGTAGAATACTCACACAAAACTGTGAACCTCTGATCCTACACACTGCTAACCTATCACTAAAGATTCAGTATGAAATGTAGACATTTTCTAACAAAGACTGAGTCAAATCATCATTCCTACAAAAGGTGCTGCTCTTAGAGCTGGGCTGGGCTTGGGAAAGCTGGCAAGATTTAAAGAGAAAGAAGTTCCTGCTGTTTGACAACCTTTGCAGAAAATTTCACTGGTCTAAGCACTGGGTATTGAACAAACTGACTGTGGCTTTCCCACAATACCCTCTAACATCTTTTTAAAAGTTCAGCTAGTTTTTGGTCAGAACTTTACTGAGATATAATTCATGTGCCATATACCTCACCCATCTATTTTTTATTTTTGTTTTTGGTAGAGAAAGAGAGAGATAGAGTGCAAGTAGTGAGTGGGGGTGAAGAGGGGCCAAAGGAGAGGGAAAGAGAGAATCTCAAGCAGACTCCACACCCAGCACAGAGTCTGACACAGGGCTTGATCTCATGACCCTGAGATCATGACCTGGGCCAGCATCAAGAGTCAGATGCCCAACTGACTGAGTCATGAAGGCACCCCTACTTCACCCATTTAAAGTGTATAATGCAAGATTGTTGTTGTTATTTTTTAAGTATGTTCACATAGTTGTGTAACCATCACTGCAATATAATTTTAGAACATTCCCATAACCCCCAAAAGAAACTCTGTACCCATTAAGCAATCCCTCCCCAGGCCCTCTTCCCCCAGCACCTGGAAACCACTAACCTACACTTTCTGTCTCTATAGATTTACCTCTCTGGACATCTCAGATAAATGGAATCATATGTGGCTTTTATGGCTGGCTTTTTTCACTTAACACAGTGTTTTCAAGGTTCACTCATGTTGCAGCATGTATCAGTAGTTCATTCCTTTTTTCCAGATGCATAATATTCCATTGTGTGTATATACTATGTTTTATTTATTCATTCATCATTTGATGGAGATTTTGGTTGTTTCCACCTTTTGGCTATTATGAATACTGTTGTTATGAACATTCTTCTTTAAGTTTTTGTTGAAACATTTATTTTCTAAAAAAATACTTTATTTAAATTCAATTTGCCAACATATAGTGTTAACACCCAGTGCTCATCCCATCCAATGCCCTCCTTAGTGCCCATCACCCAGTCGCCCCTTCCCCCCACCCATCTCCCCTTCTTCAACCCTTTGTTTGTTTCCCAGAGTTAGGAGTCTCTCATGGTTTGTCTTCCTCTCTAATTTTTCCCCATTCAGTTCCCCCACTTCCCTTATGGTCTTTTTCACTATGTGGAAACATTTCTGATGCAAACATAACTAGGAGTGAAATTGCTGGAGCATAAGATCATTCTATGTTTAACCATTTGAAGACTTGCCAAACTGTTTTCTGAAGTGGTTGTACCATTTTGTATCCCCATCAGTGGTACATGAAGGATGCAAGTTCTCCACATCCTCATCAACACTTGTTACTATCTCTTTTTGATTGATAGCCATCCTAGTGAGTATCTCATTGTGGTTTTGAATTGCATTTCCCTAATGGCTAATGATGTTGAGTTTCCCTCTAATATCTTTTTGCCACAAACTCAACGATCTTGCAACATATTACCATATATCTTGTTGAAAGCTTCACTTTTGGAGAGGGAGGAGCTACTATTCCCTTGCTATCCAGCCCACCTCCAACTATACTCTTGCTCCAAAATTCTCAGAATTAGAGGGGAAAGGTTTAGAAGGGCAAAGTCTCATGGTGCCATGGAGACCCATAACAGCTTTCTTTTTTTTGCTGCTTTCTGGAACAGAGATTGCTCAGAAGAAAGGTGAGTGTGGGCTTATATTTTAGGGTTTGCTGGAGGCCCAGAAGCCCTAGGTCAAAAGAAAATTTTCAGGGGCATGTGGCCTCTTTACTGTGGATTCTTCCTCCTTTGACCAAAATTAAAAATAGCCCAAATTAATAATTTATTGCTGTGTTCTTCTATTGGGCTAAGACACCACTCAGATTCTCTCCATGACCCAATCTCTCTCTGTCTCTCTCTTTCTCTGTCTCTCTCTGTCTTTCTGTCTCTGTCTCTCTCTCTCTCTCTCTCTCTCACACACACACACACACACACACACACACACACACACAGAATGAAACAAGATGAAAATATCCATTCCAATTCCACCTGTGCCAGCGACAACATGTGTGACCTTGGGCAAGTCATTTGACCATTCCGGACCTCAGTCACCCCATCTTTGTCATTGTTTGATTCTTATTAGAGGTGATAATTCCTTTTCTGTTTAGACAGGCTCTGGGTGTAGGAAGATGTTTAAATAGCCTAGGAAGAGGACTTCTGGGTGGAAGCCCAGTGTGAGCTATTGCTAGAGGGCAGCATTGTATCAATAATTATTCTAATGACACTGGCTGAGGTGTGGTCGCCTCAGAATTCTTTAATTAAAAAATGTAGTATTTTTTTTAAATGTAGTATTATCCTCACTCATAAGTGGCATATTCACAAAAGGGAGGTCATTTCTGAAAATCTGTAGAGAAACCAGAGAGAGAAGAGTGCATCTGGCCCCCTTCACATTTCAAAGTCCATTAACAAATTTAAGATCACAAAAGGGAGATAGTGTATTTTAATTTCTAATTAAACCTGTTTGATTTAGGTCCCAGTTGGATATAATCACATAAATATCTTTTCCTCCTTGAAGATCCCACCAGCACTATGATGGAAATGTTCAAATTCAATTGCAACCTCTTCTAGAGATTTGATTCACAGTTCAGTGACAGAATTTCTTATTAGGCCATTTATTATTTTAAGTTTCTTCCTTCCTTAGCTTATATTTATTACACCCCAAAAATAGAACACTTATGAAATGGATCTGTAATAAAGAATCATCCAGGGGCACATTGGTGGCTCAGTCAGTTAAACATCTGACTCTTGATTTTGGCTCAGGTCATGATCTCAGGATTGTGAGATCAAGCCCTGCATTTGGCTCTGTGATCAGGGAAGTCTGCTTGAGAGTCTCGATCTCCCTCCTTTTCTGGCTCTCTGCACACTCCATCTCTAAAATAAATAAATAACCCTTTAAAAAATAATCAGGGCAGCCTGGGTGGCTCAGCGGTTTAGCAACCTGCCTTCGGCTCAGGGCGTGATCCTGGAGACCTCGATCAAATCCCACGTCAGGCTCCCTGCATGGAGCCTGCTTCTCCCTCTGCCTGTGTCTCTGCATCTCTCTCTCTGTCTCTCTGTCTGTCTTTCATGAATAAATAAATAAAATCTTTTTTTTAAAAAAAAGAATCATCCAGTAATTCCCATTAAATCTTTTGATTACTTTCCACATTTCACAGAAGGTAAGTTTCTGCATGTCAAGGTGGCAGCCCAAGTCACTTGTCTAGGCAAAAAATATATATGGCTTTAGCAATAACTGTTCACACTGTGTATTTCTAGCTGTCCCCTTCAGCTATTGTAAGGCAAATGAGCAATTAATCAGTAATGTCTGCTAAGAACAGGGATCAGGGGGATTCCTGGGTGGCGCAGTGGTTTGGCGCCTGCCTTTGGCCCAGGGCATGATCCTGGAGACCCGGGATTGAGTCCCACGTCGGGCTCCCGGTGCATGGAGCCTGCTTCTCTCTCTGCCTATGTCTCTGCCTCTCTCTTTCTCTCTGTGTGACTATCATAAATAAATAAAAAAATTAAAAGAAAAAAAAAGAACAGGGATCAGGGTGTATAAATTGAGAAAACTGCCATCTGTAAAGTGATGCAAATGGAGTTAATTTACTATTAATAGTGATATCAATAAAGAAAACAGTATTTTTAGTAGCAAAGTAGGATATTAGTGTATCTCAATACACCTCCAGACTATGGCTGGTCCTGGGTGGAAGAGTGAAGCTAATACTCAAGAACTTCTAGAATCAGGGACTTGAATGCCACCATTATTCCTGGTTTTTCTTTCTGCTTCTCAGCTCTGCATATCTCTGCACATTGACTTACTTCTTTTTTCTCTATAGGCTGGCCTTCTCCATGTGGTGGGTGATAGGAAACTCTAGAGCAAATCTGTCCAATATGGCAGCCCCCATCACATGTGGCTATTGAGACTTGAAATGTGGCTAGTTTGAATTGAGATGCAATGACTGTTAAGTGTAAAACACACACTAGATTTTGAAGACTGAATATGAAAAAAAAATCAAAATATCTTATTAATTAAAAATATTGCATGTAGAAATAACATAGTACATGAATTGTGTGAAATAAAACACATTATTAAAATAAATTCCACCTATTTCCTTTCTTAATGTAGTAATTAGAACATTTAAAATTACAGGCTTGGCTCACAGTCTATTTCTATTGGACAGCACTGCTCCACAGCATTGCAACTTATAACTACTTGGAAAGTGATTGATTGAGTTCTCTTGGAGCAAAGCACAAAAAAAGAGAGAAAGGGGCCTTATTGATGAAGTTGGGCCGAATATCCACCAGAGGCATTTTTATGTGGCTCAAGGGGGAGGATCATGTGAAAGCACAGCAGCTCCAGCTGGCATATAAAGTTGGGTTAGCCAGAGAGACAATTGCCAGAAGCATGGAGGGGACTATTAGATCAATAAAACAGAAGGTATTTTCCAATATGAGATGAACCTAAATGCCATTTTTTTTTACCCTCAAACTCCAATAAACAATTATGTAGTGTGTTCTATTTATTCTACCTCCATCCACTTTTTGCCATCTTCAATGTATCATTCTCTTAGTTCACTCACTGTCATCTTAGTTGGGGTTATGCAGTCACTGGCAAATGACTTTTTTTTTAAAGATTTTCTTTATTCATGAAAGACACACAGAGAGACGCAGAGACACAGGCAGAGGGAGAAGCAGGCTCCATGCAGGGAGCTGGATGTGGGACTTGATCCCGGCACTCCAGGGATCACGCCCTGAGCCAAAGGCAGATGCTGAGCCACTCAGCCACCCAGGTGCTCCCTGGCAAATGACTTTTAAACAAGCGTAATATACACTTGTCTGACTGTCTCTTCTCTCAAGACAGGCATTTGGGAAGATACACACTTATTTCCAATTAAGGTGGTTTTAGTTATGTACAGGTTCTGCCATTCATCATACCTGTGAACAGACCATGCCATTTAGCTGTTCTGGGACTTAGTGTGCACATCTCTAAATTGAGACTAGTGTGAATCCTACTTACCCGGGTCATTGGTATTACTCAGGGAAAAACCATCATGAGAATCCTTTCACATGGAAAGTGTAATTTTAGAGAATGGACCAAACTGCAAAGTTAGCTGTGCAACACCTCCTGTATGTAGAATTGCCTTAGCTTCAGGGACACAGTCATCAAATATTTTCAGCAGCAGCAACTCTTCTTTCTTTGAAAGTAGACTTGATTTTGCAAATGGTCAGAAATCACTGAAAGTCAAGTCTAATGAGATGTGTGCTCAAACTGGGTAATACCAAGTTTGGCGAGAGAGAGAGAGAGAGAGAGAGCGAGCAATGATACTAGTTTTATTATCCTTCCAAGAGAGGTTCTGAAAGTGTTTATTGCAGTAACAAACATTGTTGGGCTAAGCAGGTGGTCTTCAGCATGGATGATTCTGATACACCATGCTCATTTGCATGTGGAGACACTCAAGTGTCTTTTTTTCATGTTTTTGGTTTTTTAAAAGGTATTATTTATTTATGTATTTGACAGAGAGAGAGAGAATGCAAGTGTGCACTAGCAGAGGGAGCAGACTCCCTGCTGAGCATGGAGCATTATGTGAGGCTCCATCCCAGGATCCTGGGATCACGACCTGAGCTGAAGGCAGATGCTTAACCCACTGAGCCATCTAGGCACCCCTCAAGTATTGTTTTTATATATACGTTAAGAACAGTCTGACCACTAGTTGGCTCAACCTTGGAAATAATTCTTTATGTTTTAAAGAGCTTTCTCTTACAAAAGTTGTTTCTTTTGAATATTGCTAACAACTCTGTAGCAAATGGGTAGGTCCCACTCCCAATTTAGAGACTTGGCAACTGAGATCAGAGATGTTAAATGACCTATTTTTGATGACAAAACTGCCCAGAGACAGAGTCTGGATGTGATTAGACCATTTGGCTCTGAGTCTTGTCTTCTTTCTGTTGAATATGCTGTCTTCTTGGCATCTCCATTTTTATACATGTAAATCATAACAATGATAATATTTACAATGATAAAACCAAGGAACAGAGAAGGGAAAGTATTTGTCCAAGGACACAGGTTAGAGCTTAGGTTTCAATGCAGAAATCACTTTGTTAGTCTGTTTGCTGCTGATCTGGTCTTTTTTTTTTTCTGCAATCAACACTTGCCTGTCTATTAACACCTGCCTGTCTACTCACCTTCGACATCATATGAAAGTCCTCTATATCCCCTTCCAGCTGCCACCATTCTACTGGCATAACTTCCTCTGATGACCTCTTAGATAATAAATCCAGTGGCATGAACACATAGGTAGTCTCATTTTAAAAGTGTGTGTGTGGGGGGGGGTCCAAATCTGTATAGGGAGATTATAACCACAGCAACAAATGAATCAGAAAATGTCAGTGGCTTAACACAACAGAAGTTATATTGCAATGTAATAGACCAGTATGGGTGTTCTTAGTGCCTCGCTTTCAGCCATGAGGTGTTTCAGGAACCCTGAGCCCTTCCATATTGTGCCTTGGCTATACTCCAGGGCCTCAGATTCCATTCCATTTATGAACACTAGTCACATGGCCTCATCCAGATGCAAAGGAGACAGGAAAACATAGTCCTTGACTGGGCAGCCACTTCCCTGTAACAACTGAACTCTAGGGAAGAGGGAATATAAGTATTGGTGGACTACCTTTCCTATCACACAAACTCAGAAATGTTGCAAAGTCACACAGCTCTTAAGTGGTAGAGAAGGAATTTGAAGGCAAGTCTGTCTAAATCTACAATTTGTCCTCTAAATTATCATGCCTTCTGCCTTTTTTTCTTAAAAAAGAACTCAGCTGATCTATCTCATGACCTCCAATCACACATTACAATGTAGAAATACCAGGAAAGCTGTGGACTGGCTATGCCCTGGCTTCAGACTTCACTTTTGTACATGGAGTTCATATTCAGGAATTCTGAAATGATGATAATGTTGTTCACAGTTTACTTTTATAGGTTTCATCTCCATCCTCCCCTTCCAACTGATCTTTTCTCACTATTTCTCTATTACAATCTACCACTCTGAATCTACTGATTTGTCTTACCTATTATGAAATTAATTTGCCTTTCATTTTCACATATACTCCAACAGGTTGGGCATGGAGAAGTACAAATGGTAGTTTAATTTATTCAAGTAGGTAGATATTTTAAAAGCCAACAATTCAATACAAGTAACTGGTCAATTGCAAAATTATTAATTGGCTGTTTTAAATTCTAAAACCAATTATTTGACCTGCCCCCAATTTCTTCTCTCCTCAGAAGCGCTTTGAGACTCTGGATCCAACTATGGATTGAGCCAAAGGAAATATTTACATTTCCATGTGTCCGTGTTCTCTGATACACAGTTGACCCTTGAGCAATGCCAGGGTTAGGGGTACTGACCTCTAACAGTCAAAAATCTGTATATAACTTTTGACTTCCCTAAAACTTAACTACTAATCGCCTGTTGTTGGTCAGGAATCTTACCAATAGCAGAAACAGTTGATTAACCTACGTTTTGTATGTTGTGTGATTTATTCTTACAATAAAGTAAGCTACAGAAAAGAAAATTTTATTAAGAAAATCATAAGGAAGAGAAAACATACTTATAGTACTATACTGTATTTATGGAAAAAATCAGCATGTAAGTGGACTTGCACAGTTCAAACTCTGTGTGGTTCAAGAGTCAACTGTAATTCTCCTTTCTTTATTTTACTCACTCTAATTCAAAGTACTTCTTTCCAGAATCCCTGATTAGGAAATCCCCTGACTGCCTTAAAATAATTGAGATATGTGATCTTGGCTAAGAATGCTTGATTCTGTGAGAAACTCCTGGAGATGGCTGAAGACAAAGGTATAGGCTTTACTAGGTGGGGATCCAAGTGTTACCAAGGCCAAGATCTCAACTCCCACTGTGGCCTTGACTCAAACTTTTATTTTCTTTCTGGAGAGAAGACTGTTCATCCCTTATCTAATATGTAGGAAGGGCCTAAAGACCAACCTTCTATAGCAAGAGGTCCCATTCTGAGTTTAAACTACACCCATGATTAGAATTCAGATGTGTTCATGCATGTAAATCTATTTGCATGAAAGACTTAGAAATTTCCTAGGAGAGAATTCATCCCTACTGGAGAGAGAGCTAGGCCTACAGTCTTGGTCCACTTATGTAGCCCTAGTGTGGGAAAGGGGGAACACAGTGCTGTCATTTGGCTGTGTCACTAATTCAACATCCTTTTACTAGAGTGTGAATAAAACAGAAGAATCATTTCTTCTACTGCTTTGCCATAGAATTCCATGAAGCTTTGGTGCCTTGAGGACTCTAAGTGTCAGTCCCAGTAGAAGCAGAAGCAGTGTCTGGAAGAAGTGACAGTGGCCAGCAGATACAGTGGTACCCAGCAAAAAGCCTATTATGGAGGCAAGAGTGTCAAATCTCAGAATGGCAAAGTGAACTATCATTGTCACAAAGTAATAATCCATGATTTTGCTGACTTTGGTGCCTAATCCCTGCAAAGTTTTCTCTGAGAGTTCTGGATGTTGTCTCTCAGGTAGGCATAAAGATGGATAGTCAAAAAAGCATTTGGTGTCTGCCATTCTTCCCCTTAGCATGATAGTAAGCTTTTGAAGACATTGCTTCAACCGCAACTCCTGAGATGAGCACATCATTAGGAACCCTGACAGGAACAAAGGCATTCTCTGCCTTTGAATTGGTATCAGGGTCTCTAGACCCCCAAATAAAATGGCCACATTCTGGGCAGCCCCGGTGGCACAGCAGTTTAGCACCACCTGTAGCCCAGAGTGTGATCCTGGAGACCCGGGATCGAGTCCCATGTTGGGCTCCCTGCATGGAGCCTGCTTCTCCCTCTGCCTGTGTCTCTGCCTTTCTCTCTCTCTCTCTGTGTCTCTATGAATAAATTAAAAAATATATATATATATTAAAAAATGGCCACGTTCTTATGATCCAAAGAGCATGAACATATGAACCATGTGGAAAGTCTGATTCTTTGTGCTAGAAAGATAGATGTGAGATGAAAACCAACCCAATTTGAAATAGAATTGCAAAGACTCAGAGCTGCAACTCTTGAGTTGAGCCAAATGAGGATGACTTAATCCACAGAAATACCTGCTTCATGCCCCTAATTTTCAGAAATTTTGTTGTATAGCACTTAGCTTATTGATCTATTACACTTTCAAGATAACACAGGACATCCAGTATTATCTTCATTACTGACATCAGGAGAAAGACATCATGTAACCCCTGAATGCAGTTTTCTCTGATGAGGCCCAAAAGGCATTAGCCACTATTCTTACTCTGTTGCATTTATTTGGCCTTGATCCTGAAGATTCTACCCCTACTCTTGACACTCTACCTCTAAATTTCTCTCTTAACTCAAACTGTGTCACACAGGAGATTGGGAGCTTGATAGGGCAGTAATGATCGTTTTTACTGGGGCACAGGTAATTCAGGACAGAAAAGTGTGAAAAACTCCAGGAAAATGTACATTTGGAAACATTATTTTTTCACTCACTCATTGAACATTTGTTCAGTGACGAAGTTATTTTAGGCTTTGTCCAAAGTGTTTATTGACCCATAAATTTAAATGAACACCTATACATGAATGTGTGACTGTGACTTTCTTCAAATGCTCTAAAGATAAACAAAACTGATATGTAGCTTTTCTTTTTGGTATACATTACTTTTCCTTTGTCTAACCTTTCCCCCTTCCATGCAGAATTATAAATGATCCAGGAGAGGTCCAATTCTGGTAGGCACATAAATGGCTCCCTAGAGATATCTGCATTCTACTTACTGGAAACTATAAATATGTTAGGCCTTATGACAAAGGAGAATTAAATTTTACAGATGGAATTAAGGTTGCTAAGTAGTTGACCTTGAGATGAGGAGATTATTATGGATTATCCAGGTGTGCCAATATAATCACAAGGGTATTTGTAAGAGGAGGAAGGAGGCAGAAGAGAGATAATGCGAGTAATGTAGCGTGAGAAGTACTTGGCCGTATGTTATTGGCTTTAAAAGATGGAAGAAGGGAGCCAAGAATTAAGAAACACTTGCAACCTTTAGAAGCTGGAAAAAGCAAGAAGTATAATACTTGTGGAGCCCCTAGAAAGAATGTAGTCTTGTCTATCCTTTGATTTTAGCCTTATGAGACCAATTTTGGACTTTTGCATTCCAGAACTATAAGATAATAAATTTTAAACCATGAAGTTGATGGCAATTTGTTACAGCAGCAATAGGAAAACAAATACAGTATGAAATTGTCTAAATCAGTAATTCTCAACCTTGATTGCACTATACAATCACTTGTAGATCCTTTAAGATCGTAATGTTCGGGTCACACTTCAGACCAACCAGAAACTAAGGAACTGATATTCAAACATTTTTTAAGCTTTCCAGATAATTCCATGTATAGCAATATTAAGAACCACTGGTCCAACTAAATAATTTTTTTGTACTGTTATATTTTAACAGTGAAAATCTTGCTTGGTTGAGCACAGTCTCTTCTTATCTCTTTCTACAAGTTTGCCTTTCAGCAGGACAAGAAAAAGTCAAAAGAGATTCAATGTCCAGAATCCCAGGGACATGAGACCAGATAAGAAGAGCTTAAAACATCCTCCCAAGGAGCTGAAATAGAAGGTAAAGCATTGGCAGAGGCTCTCATCTAGCTTCAGTTTTGGTAGATCCATTCTCTTTTGAATGCCTGGATGTATATCTATTTATAAAATGCCATTTATTTTATTTTCAGTAAGGCATCTAAAAGTCATTGGAGGATGGACACAAGCTGCCAAATTCACCTTAAAAGGTGACCTTTCAAGACTTCCATGTCAGAAAGCAAATTCAATTGTGTCCTGACCAAACAGACCTGTTACTTACCAGAAAAAAAGTGTGAGCCATGTCTGTGTTACTGGCATCAGCAAGCTGGGGTTTGGAGTTCTTAGCCTGGGTAATGTAAAACTAAAAGTTGCTTTCTGATGAATGAGAACTAAGGAATAGAATGTATATGAAATTAACTGTGTCTTTAGCAAAAAATGAAATATATACACCCTGAACTTGATTCCTCTTATAGGTTCAGGAAGAATGTACTGTGGCAGTTTGGCCAAGACATATAGATAATGTGAGCCCAGACAGTCATATTAAATCTTTCTTGTCACTAAAGAGCATGCCGTTTCATTGTCAGTCTAACAGTGAAGCTTTCCAATTGACTATTTTCTGATCTGGCAAGGGGGCTGGTAGATTTCCGTACATTCATGGAGAGCAATGGATGGAGAATACAGAAAGCCTGCTTTAGTCCATAAAGGTAGGATATATGTGCATCAGGTTGCCATGATACAATGTTCCCTGGGTTAGGGTTTGGTCCAAGGCAGATCAGATGCTTTCTGTAGAATTGACTCCACAAGCCTGAGCAGGGTGGAAGGGCCAAGACTAGGGGAGTGCAGGAGATGCCCTGCACCAGTTCATTAGCAGTGATTAGACACATCTCTGCATTTAATACCAACATAACAGTAGCTTAAAATTGGCTACTTTGTGGTGGAGTATTTACACCATAGAGCTTGGCAAATGCTCCGACTCAGTCTCTCCAATCCTCCCTCTTCCAAAGAGCTGGTTCTAAATATTCACCAATGCACTGGGATTTACAATACAATAAAACGGGCTGGTTCTGAGAGGTGTGGTAAGAGGATGAGGAATGTTTTGCTTGGAGAAGAAAAGACCTGAGTGGACCTAACTGCTGCTAGGGGAAGAAGGCTCAGATCCCTTCTTTATTTCTCCAAAGGGTAAATCAGAACTACTGTGCTTATGTGTACAGGTGTATGTGTATGTGGGGGAGGATTCCATGGAAACTGGATTCAACTCAATATAAAAACAAGACATTATTAATGCTCAGTACCATTCAAAAGGGAAGAAATTTATCTCAGGAGATAGTGAGATTCCACATCACTGGAAGTGAGAAAATAGAGGCTTAAAAACCAGGAATCTAAGAGTTCAAAACCAGTATGAGGGGGAAGATTTTGTAAGAGCTCAAAGATTGCTTCTCTTCCCATTTATATTGTGTCTTCCCATTTATATTATATATATTATATATATATTTGCCAGCACTATGCTACCCAAAAGGGTTTCCCAAACTGAATTAAGGTAAGCATTCTACTCACGCCAGGAGAGAAAAAAAATTCACATTAACTTAAGCAGGCTTTGGAAACAATTATACTACGGTGGGAAGAGTAGTTACATGTTTACATTGCTTGAAACTATGTTCTACAAAGTCATGTCAAACATAGCAGCTATGAAAAATAAACACAAGAAACAGAGGAATTTTATTAGATTAAACATCTTTTCCGAGCAGCAGCTCATGGTTCTCTTTAGTCCACTGTCTGTTTTCATTAAATCAATCATGATTTTTTGAAGCCCAGAGGCACATGATCAAGGAGTGATTTCCATGGTTTGGATAGTTATCTACCTGCATGGGATGTTTGAGGTATTCACAGGGAGAAATGCAGCTGAATTTTCCAGTATCTCCATCTTTCATCACAATCTACCTGGCTATTGATAGAATGGAGTGAAAACAGAACTCTTAGTGTGATATATGTGGCTGTGAGTAGTATATATGTATTACTGGGTTTGGTGATACTTAGACCTTGTTTAGAACAACAGTTTAGGATTAAAACAGAATTATAAGAAAGTGTTCCTGGATTGTCAGATACGGATTTAAAAAAATCTGCTCCTCCATAAAATTAACAAGAACACAGTAAATTGTCAGAATGAGCTTTTTCAGAACTCTGAAAATTGACTGAAATCACCTAACCATCAAGAGCTATTTATTCAAGAAAAATGGCTGAATCTCAATAAGACCAATGAGCTTCGTGGTATTTTAACTTGCTCTGTTCCCATTTTCTTCTCCACAGCTTAGTGGGAGCCTTAAAAACTAGCAGCTTCACAACTATGGCTGTTGTGAGAATCAGGTTATTGGAAGAGGCAAAGTAGGTTTTGAGCTTGCTCATCAAGCCCCATTTTCAGAAAATAGCAATTGTCATTATTTGACTTGCCTGACACCTTCCTGGAAATCTCCACCTGCAAAGCTTGTCTTTATTTGACCTGAGGCAGAGCTTACTCACTGTGAACAGTCTTTTCCCTGGACCATTCAAACAAAAATAATGGTGCTAGAAAATTATGAAGGCAGGGCAAATGATAGGTGGGATGCTCAGGGGAAGTCTTCATTTATAAGGTAATGCTTGTTCAGCCACCTCCGCTAAATGATGGAGTGAACCATGTAGCTCTTTGGAGGCATTAGAAGGGAATTTTAGGCTGAAGTAATAGCATATATAAAGTCCCTGAAGTGGGAGTATGCTTGGTTCCTATCAGGAGGAGAAGATAAATTGATTCTAATCTTTCTTCCTCTGTCTTTACGTAGGAATTCATTGGGGAGGAGGGGGCAAGATGGCGGAAGAGTAGGGTCCCCAAATCACCTGTTCTCACCAAATTACCTAGATAACTTTCAAATCATCCTGAAAATCTACGAATTCGGCCTGAGATTTAAAGAGAGAAGAGCAGGAATGCTACAGTGAGAAGAGTTCGTGCTTCTATCAAGGTAGGAAGACAGGGAAAAAGAAATAAAGAAACAAAAGGCATCCAAGGGGGAGTGGCCCCGCGAGGAGCCAGGTTAAGGCCCGGGCGAGTGCCCCCAGGACAGGAGAGCCCCGACCCGGAGAAGCAGGAGCTTCACCAATCTTCCCGGGTGGAAAGGCGCCCGCAGGGAGTTAGAGCAGGACCCAGGAGGGCGGGGATGCCCTCAGGCTCCCTGGGACACTAACAGACACCTGCGGTGCGCGCAGGAGAGTGCGCCGAGCTCCCTAAGGGCTGCAGCGCGCAGGGCTGGACCCGGGAGCAGCTCAGAGGGGTGGGCGGCGGCTCCACGGAGGGGGCTGCAGGGCGGGAGCGCGAATCCAACAGCGCAGACTGGGAGCACTGGGCGCCGGGACACAGCTCAGGATCCGGCCTCCCCCGGGACAGGCAGAGGCCGGGAGGGCCCAGGACAGCAAGGACGCTCCTGTCCCGAGCTGAGCAAATCAGCAGCCCCGCCCCGGAGCCTCCAGGCCCTGCAGACAGAGAGCTCTGGAGTTACTGCAGGGGCTGAATCCAGGTTTCCAGAGCTGCTGCAGCCACTGTGGTTGTTCCTCCAGGGGCCTCACGGGGTAAACAACCCCCACTGAGCCCTGCACCAGGCAGGGGGCTGAGCAGCTCCCCCAAGTGCTAACAAGTGAAAATCAGCACAACAGGCCCCTCCCCCAGAAGACCAGCTAGACGGACAACTTCCAGGGGAAGCCAAGGGACTTAAAGTATACAGAATCAGAAGATACTCCCCCGTGTTTTTTTTTTCTTTTTGATTTCTGATTGCTTCCCCCACCCTTTTTTCCCCTTTCTTTCTTTTTTCTTTCTCTTTTTCTTCACTGTTTTCCTTTTTTTCTTTCTTTTTTCTTTTTCTCTTTTCTTTCCTTCTCTCTCTCTCTTTTTCTCCTTTTCCCAATACAACTTGTTTTTGGCCACTCTGCACTGAGCAAAATGACTAGAAGGAAAACCTCACCTCAAAAGAAAGAATCAGAAACAGTCCTCTCTCCCACAGAGTTACAAAATCTGGATTACAATTCAATGTCAGAAAGCCAATTCAGAAGCACTATTATACAGCTACTGGTGGCTCTAGAAAAAAGCATAAAGGACTCAAGAGACTTCATGACTGCAGAATTTAGATCCAATCAGGCAGAATTAAAAATCAATTGAATGAGATGCAATCCAAACTAGAAGTCCTAACGACGAGGGTTAACGAGGTGGAAGAATGAGTGAGTGACATAGAAGACAAGTTGATGGCAAAGAGGGAAACTGAGGAAAAAAGAGACAGACAATTAAAAGACCATGAAGACAGATTAAGGGAAATAAACGACAGCCTGAGGAAGAAAAACCTACGTTTAATTGGGGTTCCCGAGGGCGCCGAAAGGGCCAGAGGGCCAGAATATGTATTTGAACAAATTCTAGCTGAAAACTTTCCCAATCTGGGAAGGGAAACAGGCATTCAGATCCAGGAAATAGAGAGATCCCCCCCTAAAATCAATAAAAACCGTTCAACACCTCGACATTTAAAAATGAAGCTTGCAAATTCCAAAGATAAAGAGAAGATCCTTAAAGCAGCAAGAGACAAGAAATCCCTGACTTTTATGGGGGAGGAGTATTAGGGTAACATCAGACCTCTCCACAGAGACCTGGCAGGCCAGAAAGGGCTGGCAGGATATATTCAGGGTCCTAAATGAGAAGAACATGCAACCAAGAATACTTTATCCAGCAAGGCTCTCATTCAAAATGGAAGGAGAGATAAAGAGCTTCCAAGACAGGCAGGAACTGAAAGAATATGTGACCTCCAAACCAGCTCTGCAAGAAATTTTAAGGGGGACTCTTAAAATTCCCCTTTAAGAAGAAGTTCAGTGGAACAATCCACAAAAACAAGGACTGAATAGATATCATGATGACACTGAACTCATATCTCTCAATAGTAACTCTGAACGTGAACAGGCTTAACGACCCCATCCAAAGGCGCAGGGTTTCAACTGGATAAAAAAGCAGGACCCATCTATTTGCTGTCTACAAGAGACTCATTTTAGACAGAAGGACACCTACAACCTGAAAATAAAAGGTTGGAGAACCATTTACCATTCGAATGGTCCTCAAAAGAAAGCAGGGGTAGCCATCCTTATATCAGATAAACTAAAATTTACCCCGAAGACTGTAGTGAGAGATGAAGAGGGACATTATCTCATACTTAAAGGATCTATTCAACAAGAGGATTTAACAATCCTCAATATATAAGCCCCGAATGTGAGAGCTGCCAAATATTTAAACCAATTAATAACCAAAGTGAAGAAATACCTAGATAATAATACACTTCTACTTGGTGACTTCCATCTAGCTCTTTCTACCCTCGATAGGTCTTCTAAGCACAACATCTCCAAAGAAATGAGAGCTTTAAATGATACACTGGACCAGATGGATTTCACAGATATCTACAAAACTTTACATCCAAACTCAACTGAATACACATTCTTCTCAAGTGCACATGAAACTTTCTCCAGAATAGACCACATACTGGGTCCCAAATTGGGTCTGAACCGATACCAAAAGATTGGGATCGTCCCCTGCATATTCTCAGACCATAATGCCTTGAAATTAGAACTAAATCACAACAAGAAGTTTGGAAGGACCTCAAACACGTGGAGGTTAAGGACCATCCTGCTAAAAGATGAAAGGGTCAACCAGGAAATTAAGGAAGAATTAAAAAGATTCATGGAACCTAATGAGAATGAAGATACAACTGTTCAAAATCTTTGGGATGCAGCAAAAGCAGCCCTAAGGGTGGAAATACATCGCAATACAAGCATCCATTCAAAAACTGGAAAGAACTCAAATACAAAAGCTAACCTTACACATAAAAGAGCTAGAGAAAAAACAGCAGATGGACCCTACGCCCAGCAGAAGAAGAGAGTTAATTAAAATTCGAGCAGAACTCAACAAAATCGAGACCAGAAGAACTGTGGAACAGATCAACAGAACCACGAGTTGGTTCTTTGAAAGAATTAATAAGATAGATAAACCATTAGCCAGCCTTATTAAAAAGAAGAGAGAGGAGACTCAAATTAATAAAATCATGAATGAGAAAGGAGAGATCACTACCAACACCAAGGAAATACAAAAGATTTTAAAAACATATTATGAACAGCTATACGCCAATAAATTAGGCAATCTAGAAGAAATGGATGCATTCCTGGAAAGCCACAAACTACCAAAACTGGAACAGGAAGAAATAGAAAACCTGAATGGGCCAATAACCAGGGAGGAAATTGAAGCAGTCATCAAAAACCTCCCAAGACACAAGAGTCCAGGGCCAGATGGCTTCCCAGGGGAATTTTATCAAACGTTTAAAGAAGAAATCATACCTATTCTCCTAAAGCTGTTTGGAAAGATAGAAAGAGATGCAGTACTTCCAAATTCGTTCTATGAGGCCAGCATCACCTTAATTCCAAAACCAGACAAAACCCCACCAAAAAGGAGAATTACAGACTAATATCCCTGATGAACATGGATGCAAAAATTCTCAACAAGATACGCCAATAGGATCCAACAATACATTAAGAAAATTATTCACCATGACCAAGTAGGATTTATCCCCGGGACACAAGGCTGATTCAACACTCGTGAAACAATCAATGTGATTCATCATATCAGCAAGAGAAAAACCAAGAACCATATGATTCTCTCATTAGATGCAGAGAAAGCATTTGACAAAATACAGCATCCATTCCTGATCAAAACTCTTCAGAGTGTAGGGATAGAGGGAACTTTCCTCGACATCTTAAAAGCCACCTACGAAAAGCCCACAGCAAATATCATTCTCCATGGGGAAGCACTGGGAGCCTTTCCCCTAAGATCAGGAACAAGACAGGGATGTCCACTCTCACCAGTGCTATTCAACATAGTCCTGGAAGTCCTAGCCTCAGCAATCAGACAACAAAAAGACATTAAAGGCATTCAAATTTTAAAAAAATTAAAAAATATTAAAAAAAATAAAGGCATTCAAATTGGCAAAGAAGAAGTCAAACTCTCCCTCTTCGCCGATGACATGATACGCTACATAGAAAACCCAAAAGCCTCCACCCCAAGATTGCTAGAACTCATACAGCAATTTGGTACCATGGCAGGATACAAAATCAATGCCCAGAAATCAATGGCATTCTATACACTAATAATGAGACTGAAGAAAGAGAAATTAAGGAGTCAATCCCATTTACAATTGCACCCAAAACATAAGATACCTAGGAATAAACCTAACCAAAGAGGTAAAGGATCTTTACCCTCAAAACTATAGAACACTTCTGAAAGAAATTGAGGAAGACACAAAGAGATGGAAAAATATTCCATGCTCATGGATTGGAAGAATTAATATTGTGAAAATGTCAATGTTACAGAGGGCAATTTACACGTTTAATGCAATCCCTATCAAAATACCATGGACTTTCTTCAGAGAGTTGGAACAAATTATTTTAAGATTTGTGTGGAATCAGAAAAGACTCCGAATAGCCAGGGGAATTTTAAAAAAGAAAACCATATCTGGGGGCATCACAATGCCAGATTTCAGGTTGTACTACAAAGCTGTGGTCATCAAGACAGTGTGGTACTGGCACAAAAACAGACACATAGATCAATGGAACAGAATAGAGAACCCAGAAGTGGACCCTCAACTTTATGGTCAACTAATATTCGACAAAGGAGGAAAGACTATCCATTGGAAGAAAGACAGTCTCTTCAATAAATGGTGCTGGGAAAATTGGGCATCCACATGCAGAAGAATGAAACTAGACCACTCTCTTGCACCATACAAAAAGATAAACTCAAAATGGATGAAAGATCTAAATGTGAGACAAGATTTCATCAAAATCCTAGAGAAGAACACAGGCAACACCCTTTTTGAACTCGGCCACAGTAACTTCTTGCAAGATACATCCACAAAGGCAAAAGAAACAAAAGCAAAAATGAACTATTGGGACTTCATCAAGATAAGAAGCTTTTGCACAGCAAAGGATACAGTCAACAAAACTAAAAGACACCCTACAGAATGGGAGAAGATATTTGCAAATGACATATCAGATAAAGGGCTAGTTTCCAAGATCTATAAAGAACTTATTAAATTCAACAGCAAAGAAACAAACAATCCAATCATGAAATGGGCAAAAGATATGAAGAGAAATCTCACAGAGGAAGACATAGACATGGCCAACAAGCCCATGAGAAAATGCTCTGCATCACTTGCCATCAGGGAAATACAAATCAAAACCACAATGAGATACCACCTCACACCAGTGAGAGTCGAGAAAATTAACAAGGCAGGAAACCACAAATGTTAGAGAGGATGCGGGGAAAAGGGAACCCTCTTACA
The DNA here is from genome assembly GCF_011100685.1 of Canis lupus familiaris. Lineage (NCBI taxonomy): Eukaryota > Metazoa > Chordata > Mammalia > Carnivora > Canidae > Canis > Canis lupus. The sequence continues at coordinate 84,324,724 of NC_049260.1, forward strand.
CTGTTGGTGGGAATGTGAACTGGTGCAGTCACTCTGGAAAACTGTGTGGAGGTTCCTCAAAGAGTTAAAAATAGACCCACTCTATGACCCAGCAATTGCACTGCTGGGGATTCACCCCAAAGATTCAGATGCAATGAAACGCCAGAACACCTTCACCCCAATGTTTCTAGCAGCAATGTCCACAATAGCCAAACTGTGGAAGGAGCCTCGGTGTCCATCGAAAGATGAATGGATAAACAAGATGTGGTTTATGTATACAATGGAATATTACTCAGCCATTAGAAACGACAAATACCCACCATTTGCTTCAACGTGGATGGAACTGGAGGGTATTATGATGAGTGAAGTAAGTCAATCAGAGAAGGACAAACAGTGTATGTTCTCATTCATTTGGGGAATATAAAATAAGTGAAAGGGAATATAAGGGAAGGGAGAAGAAATGTGTGGGAAATATCAGAAAGGGAGACAGAACATAAAGACTCCTAACTCTGGGAAACGAACTAGGGGTGGTGGAAGGGGAGGAGGGTGGGGGGTGGGAGTGAGTGGGTGACGGGCACTGAGGGGGACACTTGAGCACTGGGTGTTATTCTGTATGTTGGTAAATTGAACACCAATAAAAAATTAATTTATTAAAAAAAGAAATAAAAAATAAAAATAAAAATAAGAATAAATAAATAAATAAATAAATAAATAAATAAATAAATAAATAAATGGATTTCCTTGGCTCTTATGACTTCAAAGACCATCACTACAGCACTCCTCACCAGGTCTCTGCTATACTACCTTCATATTCAGAACTCATTCAGGAAAGGTTTCACAAAACACTGATTCTGTCAAGTTATTCCCCGGCTTAAGAACTTTTAGGGGTTCCTATTTACTTACAATAAAAATCCAAATTCCTCCCCAATCTTCCAAAGATCTCCACCAACGTGATCTTGTGTTCTGTTTGTCACTTGTGCTATTTTATAAACTTTGATTCCTATTACTCCTGCACTGACCACTTCAGTTCAGTGGTCCTGCGTGTAATTCTCTCCTGCGTGTAATTTTTATCTTGTGGCAGAATATACATAACATAAATTTTACCATTCTGTTTGACGTAGTTGCTGATAATGTAGCTTACTTTTGCCATTTTGTTGTTTGTTTTGTATATGTTTTGAATCTTTTTTTTTCCTCACACCTTTCATTACTGTTCTGTTTTTGTGTTTGGCTGGGTCTTTTTATACTGGCAAGTTTTGACTCCCTTCTCATTTCCTTTTGCTTATATGCTGTAGATTTATTCTTTTTGGTTACCACAGCAATTTTACGTGTAACACCCTGATGTTTTGGGAATTTATTTTAAATTGTTACCAACTTAACTTCAATTATATACACAAACTGTATTATATTACAGCTCTGTTACTCTCCACTTTATGTTAATAATATAAAAAATTACATCTTTAGTTCTTTTGCTCGGGCCCATGGCACTGGCAGGATGGGCAAGTGTCATGGCCTTTTGTACTGCCAGGAAGCTCCATAGCTACCAACAAAATCAGAACTGGCATGATAAGTAGTACAAGAAAGCCCACTTGGGCACAGCCCCAAAGGCCAACCCCTTTGGAAGTGCTTCCCATGCAAAGGGAATTGTGGTAGAAAAAGTAGGGACTGAAGCTCAACAGCCAAATTCTGCCATCAGGTAGTGTGTCAGGGTCCAGCTGATCAAGAATGGCAAAGATCTAGCCTTTGTACCCAATGATGGTTGTTTGAATTTTATTGAAGAAAAGGATGAGGTTTTTGTTGCTAGATTTGGTCACAAAGGTCATGTTGTCAGTGACATTCCTGGAGTTCATTTTAAGGTTTAAGCCAGTGTATCTCTTTTGGCCTTATACAAAGGCAAGAAGGAGAGACCAAGATCATAAGTTTTGATGGTGAAAATAATAAATTCTCATATGCCAAGAAAATTACATCTTTATACATGTGTACTCATTAATATGGACTTGTCTTTAAATCTATTTGTCTTTTAAATCCTATGGAAAGTAAAAAGTGGAGTTACAAACCAAAATTACAAAAATACTGATATTATATTTGTCCATGTATTTATCATTTATCAAAGATCTTCTCATTCTCATATGATTTGGAATTACTGTGTAGTGTTCTTTCATTTTGATTTGAAGAACTTTTAGCATTTTTTATAGGATAAGTCGGTGGCAATGAATTCCCTCAGCTTATGTTTATGTCTTAATTTCTCCTTCATTCTTGATGAACAGTTTTGTTGAGCATGGAATTCTAGTTGGTAGGTTATTTTTCTTTCAACACTTTAAATATATCATGCCTTATCCCCCCAGGCTTTCTGCTCAGCAGTCCACTGATAATCTGGTTGAGGATCTCTTATATGAGACAGGTCACTTTTCTCTTGCTACTTTCAGGATTCTCTTTGATCTTTGGCAATTTGTTATAATGTGTCTTAGTATGACTCTCTTTGGGTTTAGCCTACTTGGAGTTCATTGGCCTTCTTGTATCTATATTTCCATGTCTTTACACAAATTTGAGTTTTTCGCTATTATTTGTTTCAGTAACCTCATGCCTCTTTATCTCTGATTTCTTATTAGACTTCCATAATGCAAAATAGTGCTGGGCATGGAGCCTGCCTGAGATTCTCCCTCTTCTCCCTCTGACACTCCCCCTCTCTTTCTCTAAAAAAAGGGGGGCATAAAACTTCTTATTGCTTTGAATGTGGCTTTAAAAAAATGGAATGTTCACTTGGTTGCTGTAGACCTTTGACTTTTTTCAGAGTTCCTATAATGTTATTTTAGCCAGCCTCTAGTTGTTTTTTCAAATGTTTCTGTGGGGAAATGTAGATCCATAGCTTCCTAGTCCACCATCTTACTGATATCTCTGTTGGGTATGACATTGGGTTTACTTTTGCCCTTCCTTACATGCCATCACTTCTACCCACAGTATCCAGGTTTCTCTTTCCTCCACCAATTAGTTTAATGCAATGGTGAAGAATAGGGGCTCCAGAGTCAGTCAGACATTACCTTGAACCAAGATATGTCACTTGCTTCAGATGTCATAATGTCACTGAGCCTCAATTTCTCATCTCTAAGATGAGTGTGCAATAGTAGCAATGCTACCTTCCATTTCAGGTAATAAGATAATGTCTATAATGTAAAGTCCAAGCATATAGTTATTTCTTAAGATTAGTTGTTTCTACTGTTATTACTGCAGAGGAATACCATTTTTCACTTACTAGCTCTGTGACCTTGAGTAAGTTACTTAACCACTTCAAGATTCAGTCTTGAAATGTAGCTAACTATAGTATGCACCTCATAGAAAATGTTAGGATTAAATGAGATAACGCCTATGAAATGCTTGTAATAAAGTGGGTAGTAGTGCTCAAATGAATGGTTAAGAGCTTTAGGGGATCGACAAAGGTGAAATCCCATTGTGTGGAATGATTGGAGTAGTTACATAAAAGTTAGGATGTATGTTTGGTCCTTAAAAATAAGTATAATTTGCAGGGGCACCTGTGTAGCTCAGTTGGTTGGGCCTCTGACCCTTGGTTTCAGCTCAGGTCATGACATTATAGTTGTGGGACTGAGCCCTGCAATGGGCTCCACATTTGGCATGGAGTCTGCTTCTGATTCTCTCTACCTTTCTGCCCCTCTGCCCCTCTGCCCCTCTCCTTGCTTGCACACAAGCTCATTCTCTCTCTCTCTCAAAATAAATAAATAAAATATTTTAAAAATAAGTATAATTTGTGGAGTTGGAGAAAGAATGAGTGAAATCAAAGAAGAAGGAACAGCATATGTAAAGTTCAGGGAGGTGAAAATAAGTGTGGTATGTCAGAGAACAACAAAGATATTATTAATGTTGAAGAGCTGTAGGAAGAAAGTGTATGATCAAATCAGGGACAGATTGATAGAGCTTTGGTATTATTTAAAGTATCACTGCTATTAACCCTCAATTCTCAATGGTTTATAATATAATAAATGTTTCTCATTCAACTCACAATATGCTGGGAGTGTTCCTGGTTGGGCAGCTTTCTACTTATGCCATCATATAGGGACCCAGGATCTTTCCATTGTATGGCTATGTCCTCCTCTAGATCCTTGGCATTCTTTCAATTCAGCTGGAGGAAGGGAAAAGAGAGAATAGGGCAGTTTGTATAGGTTTTTATGTGTCAAGCTGATAAGTCATACACATCACTTCTGTTTAAATTTCACTGGCCAGTACTCAGTCACATGGCCACACCTAAAGGCAAGGGAGGCTGAGAAATATAGTCTAACTTTGAAGAGTCTATGAGTTTGTTACAATCATTTAATTATATGAAGATATTTCTTTTAAAGAATACATTGATTAAATTTTTGTGTAACACGTTAGCTTTTTATTCTTAAAAAACTCTGTCCAGAAGTCAGATAAAGACCTTTATAGGTCTTTATAGGCTTTGCTTTTTTTATTTTATTTATTTTATTTTTCTTTTTTCTTAAAGATTTCATTTATTTATTCATAAGAGACAGAGGGGGGGGGCAAAGGCACAGGCAGGGGGAGAGGGAGAAGCGGGCTCCATGCAGGGAGCCCGACGTGAAACTCGATCCCGGGTCTCCAGGATCACGTCCTAGGCCAAAGGCGGTGCTAAACCGCTGAACTACCGGGACTGCCCCCTTTATAGGCTTTAAATGAAATGCCAAAAATATGATTGTACTAACTGGCATACACAATTTCAAGTTAGAAAAAGTATAACTAAACTATAACAAAATTCAAGAAGGTTTTGGTTTTTTTCCCTCCATGATGATTACTTTGATTTTTTTTAAAGAAAATTCAGTATCAATTTTTTCCCCATAAGCTTTTTATTCTGATTTTAGGGGCATCTTTGTTGATGCATCTGTTTTAGCTATTTATTGAATAATCCAATTCAAATTTGGCCTTTCAAAAAACCATTTTAATGTACAATTATTCTTTGGTTTCACTTTGAGGAGTTTAGGGAAACTCTGTTAAAACAGGAGGCCATACCTTCACTTCCTCCCTGCTCTCACATGTTGTTTATAGATGCAGAGAAAAAGAGGCAGTTCAGAGAGATTTACTTCTGACAGAAAATAAGAGGGCTGTATTTTTCTGGCTTAGGACTTGCTGTACAGACTTGTTTTAGACAGTAATTCAAAGGAAGACCTATTTTAGCAGAAGAGCCACAAAAGAGAGTGTTTACATTGAGCTTATTTTTTGACTTTCCATTAAGTGGTGATTATCGTTCTGAAATTCAGATCTACAGCTCACCACAAAATAAGAACAGAGTAGAAAATCAAAATCAATCAAGAATTATGGTAAAATTTAGCTGTTTTTTTTTTAAATAGCTCTAAATGACATGTGAGAATGAGATCAGAACCAATGTTTCAAGTGTAGTTATAAAACTGATTATGTTTCTTTCTTTGTGCTTCCCTTTGTCCTTTATTTTTTATTTATTTCATTATGGTTATAAAGTCTGTTAACCATTTCATGTTTTATCATTGTTAAATCATATGAATTATTCTCTATGTCAATAATATTGTGGATGTGACATTTTTCTACAGTTCTATAGTATTTGATTATAAGGTTTGAGACTAAGCATCACTATGTCACTTGAGCAGTCATTCCAGCTCAACCTCCGGGAGAGTGAGCAAGCAACATGTCCAACTTAGGGAAGACACAACAGTCTCCCCAAAGGGACCATGTTGCCTTAAGGTGATGGAACCTATACTACAGTGTTGGCATAATAGAAATTGGAGTAAGGAGTATATATCAGAGGTATCAATAATGTCAACCTGTGAAGCCAAACAAGGTCGTAGGGATGGATTTTGTTCAATGAGATATGAGGGAGGGCAGAGGGCATGTCATCTAAGTCATATGATCAATAGTAGGAACTAAGATTGGAGGTCTTGAATACTGGGTGACTATGGCCCAAGGAGGTAAAGGTAAGAATCAAAAATGACTTACTCCAAAAATTCAAGCTTACATGATTTGGGAGACAGAAGAAAAGGGGAAAAGTTTATGGGAAATAATAATGGCTTAAAATTGGAATAAGCTTGATTTTGGGTTGGCTGAGGACCATTGACATGGATGGTGTAGATCTGGGAGTTAGAGAAATAAGACTATTGTTCCAGGGAGATTCCTACTAAAGCCAGAGTTGGGAGTCATGTACATCAGTGAATATGGAGAGAAAAAAAGCCTAGGGCTGGAGAGGAACATGATAAGGGGGATATAAAGTTGGGGGAATTGGTTCTTTTCTTTTTTCAAGAGATTTTATTTATTTATTCATGAGAGACACACAGAGAAACATAGGCAGAGGGAGGAGCAAGCTCCCTCTGGGGAACCGGATGTGGGACTTGATCCCAGGATCCCAGGATCACAACCTGAGCCGAAGGCAGATGCTCAACCACTGAGCCACCTAGGCATCCCTGGGAGAACAGATTCTTGAAGAAGACCATATAGATTCAGAGTAGACAGATTGGAGAAAATAATATGGGTGGGGAAACACCGTGTTATAGACAAAACATAGCAAAAAATGAAAGCAACAAAAACACAAAGCATATATTCTTTTCCTCCGAAGTATTATTGGCCTCCAACCATTCCTTTGTGGGTTCCTGGGTCCAAAGCATAGCAAGGGAAGTTGAAATTCTGCTGGAAGACACATTACCACACATGTCTCAGAAAAAGAGAAGATCTACATGGTAAAAAAAAAACAATGAAATGGTTATGTTTCATGAAGGAAATGTTAAAGAATAAGGCTTTTGTTTGCTTTTGTTCTTTTTTACCTCTAGAATGCAGCAATTAGGGTGTAATCTGACCTTTCAATACACAGCTGACCCTTGAACAACATGGGTCTGAACTGTGCGGGTCCACTTATATGCAGGTGTTTTTTGATAAATACAGTACAATACTGTAAATGTATTTTCTCTTCCTTAAAATTTTCTGACCAAGAGTCAGATGCTTAACTGACTGCACCACCTAAGCATCTTTATTCCTCATGATTTTCTTTTTTCAAAAGATTTATTTATTTTTTGAAAGAGAGAGAGGGGGGGGGGAGAGAGAGAGAGAGAGAATGAATCCGTGTGCACACAAGTAAGGGAGAGGGGCAGAGGGAGAGAATCTTTCAAGCAGACCTCTGCTAGGCATGGAGCTCAATAATGGGCTCAATCCCACAACCCATGAGATCATAATCTGAACTGTAACCAAGAGTTGGATATTTAACCATCTGAGCCACCCAGGTGCCCACTCTTATGATTTTCTTAATAACGTTTTCTTTTCTCTAGCTTACTTTATTGTAGGAATATAGTATATAATACATATACAAAATATGTGTTAATCAACCATTTATGTTATCTATAAGGCTTCTGGTCAACAGCGGGTAGTTAAGTTTTGGAGGGGTCAAAAGTTATATGTGGGGGTTGGTACCCCTAACCCCCACGTGGCTAAGTGTCAACTGTATGTATGTATTCAGCATTGGTGAAGAGGAGCCAATGGGCCAGAACTGGGATCTAATGCCTACCCCCCCCTTTTTTTCTTCCTGACTCACTTTATTTTTTTTTAATCCTCTTGAAAAAAATTTTAGCACCATTGCAAATATGTGAAGGATTTATGGAAACTCAGGACACAGCACTAATTTTGGTACTTGCTCAATGTGGAGTGAGGAGTATGTCAATGTTTTTGTTCTGTACTTCTATCTTAACAAACATATTATTTGGGTAAAAAACTTGACTTTACGCTGTAATATAGAATATTAGGTGTTGACTCCAAAACAAATTGGTTTTCACTGAGATTCAAAACAAGTTTGTTTATATATTTGAAATTAAGATTCATTTCCCCTATCATACTCATATTTTTGATATATTTTCCACCCACAAACAATTTTCATCAAAATAGAAAAATATACACTCAAGTTAAGCAAGCAATACATCCTTATTAATACAGAGTATTTCTGGAAGTAAGTCATATATCAAAATAGCTCTCAATTCCAGCTTTGCTGAAGGCTTTCCTTCTAAAGAGAATCTTTGTCCATTTTGGTAGATAGCCACTGAAATAACCATTTTCAGTTGAAGCAGCATTGTTATTGTTTTTCTTCAGCTATCTGGTTGATTGGTTGCTCTACCATTGTTTGCCACTATGTACACTTAAACATAACAAATAAGCACTACAAAATCTGCTTTCAACATGGAAACATGTTTGAATTAATTCTAGTGGAGGCTGAGAAACCAGGAACCAATCAATGTCTGTTTTATGGTGGTGTGGCCACCAATTCCTTTATACTTTGCTGATAAAACCCAACAGCAACAACTACTACAACAACCCAACTATTGTGAGCACCATGTAAAATACATCACTTGCTTTGTCTCATTGAATCCCTATGACAGTCCTCTAAGATGACTATTATATCCCTGTTTTGTGAAAGAAGCTGATTTAAGTGATTTGCTTCAAAGTCACATAGCAAGTGGCAGACTGAGATAGGAACACAAGCTGATCTAACACCAAGGTCCAGGTTGCTGTATTTCTTCTCAGAGTGAGGCTATACTATAGACAGCCCAAATAATTTGGAAAAGGAGAAAATATGGTGGAAACTGTGATGAAGACATCTTAAATATTTGCTCTGATTGTAGGGATTTACATTCAAAAAGTCAAACTGATTTGAAAGCTTTTACCTAACTCCTTCTCCCTACTCCTAGTTTGCTGTTCAATTTATATATATATATATATATGTAAATGCCAAGTGGGCCAACTCAAGTGTTTATCAGAATTGTGTCAAATACTATCTTCTCAGTGAAGTCTACTTTGCTGTATTAAAAATTTCACCATTCCCAACCCAAAATACTCTCTATTTCTCTTCCCTGATTTAATCTTCTCTTTAGCACTCACTGCCATCTACCATACTACGACACTAACCTGTTTATTTTGTTCATTGTCTCTCCAACCAGGATGTAAGCTCACCCAAGAGCAAAATTTTCTCATTATGATAGCCCCAAAATTGTGTTTAAAATGGTGTCTTATATATAGTAGACTTCCAGTAAATATTTGTTGAGTGAACAAATCTTAAAAGTCCTCCTTGGCCTCTAGAAGAAGGCCAGTTCTTTGACTAGTATTGTGTGCTAGTTACTGATATTTCCATTCTTTTAAGTCTCTTTATATATTTTTCTGGGCTAAATAATGGAGATGGAGTTGTTTAGGCAAGGCTTCCTAGAAAGTGAGTTTGGAAGTGTGTTTCAAGAAGACTGAAGTCCAGAGAATAGCAGAGAATAAAAGAAATATCTCCCAAATTGAGGAAACATTATCCTCCAGAATGGGGATAATTTGGTTGGTTAAAGGGGAAAGCCCCTGTTCAGCAGTAATCAGAAATTAGGATGAGAGCAGCATAGTGAGCCAAGGGCCCTGAAAGCCAGATAAAGACACTTAAAGTTGATATGCCAAAGAATGATAATGAGAGGAACATGATCCACAGATGTCAAGTTTCCTACTATTAACTGTGTGGACTTTTCTAAGTTAGTGTATTTCTCTGGGCTTCAGTTTTCTCGTCTGTAAAATGAGGGCAGACATAATTGAGTCCTAAGCTCATAGAGTTGTTGTAGGACTTGAGGTAATACAGACAACATGCTTAGCATGTGACAGTAAATGAACGTTACTATCATCATCATCATCACTACCTTTAAAATATTATCAGTCTTTTAATACTTTATCATGAGTATTTGACATTTACTATTCAAAACTGTTGTGGCTTTAGGGGACTATCAAACCAAGGGCAGTGGTTGAAAATATGCTGTGTGTGTGTGTGTATGTGTGTGACTGGTATGAAAATTATTCTATCCACAGTGCAGAAACCATGAATCACTTTTACGGGGTTGCCCAAGGAAATGCTGACACCAGTAACTACTGGTTTCAGTGGATTTGTGACACCTTCCTGGATTCTGGGCAGTCTAGGACAAAGGACAGAGTTGAGTAGGGGAAGGCAGGTCATCTGAAGTTTTCAATTTTGGTACTGAGGATCAGTTCTGCATATACACTACTACTACTTTTTTATACAAACAAATGCCTGAGTATAACTCCTTACACTTGACAGTTTTAGCAACTAACCTATCAAACAAGACAGAGGGGAAGAAAAGCGATGTGGTAGAATTGGTAAATGAAGTCAAGACCATCATCACCATGTTAGGTTCTGGCCACAAGATATGAGGTTTCTTGGTGACCAAATATAACAGACAAAGAAAGAGAGGGAGCTGGAATCAAGGAGAAAGTCAGTTTACTAGGACAATGCCGGCAGGGTACTCAGGGTAGGTGGTACTTGTAAGTCAGCTAGGTCATCATGAAGTAAGTCTGTTTACATGCAGTGGAGGCCCTAGGCCCTGGATTGGGATCTGATCCTGGGGAAAAAGCTGAACAAAAGCAAGAGTGGCTGGGAAGATCATTCTATGAAGGGAGGGAGTATTTGAATGATTATTCAATTTGATGACAGAAGGACCCTGAAGGTATGATTAGAACATGTGGAATTGCTTGTGGGGAGAAAGGAATTGAAGCCACAGGGAATAAGGTAGGCAAAACAATGGAGTTGAAAAAGCACAGAGAGGCTGAAATGTCAGGGTAGTGTAGGTCAGTTGTGTGGGTCAAGGCTAGAAAGGTAGGTTGGGACCATGTTGTGAATGGTTTTAAACACCGAGTTGAAGAGTTTTAGGATGAATTCAAAATATGAAACTATTGAAAGTGTTGGCATAGAAGCATAACATTCTTAGAGCTATGTCTTAGAAAGATTAATTGGTTAGCAAACCAGAGGGTAGGTTTCAAGGGTGTTAACACAGAGACAGAAAAGCTAGTTAAGAGACAATTGCTACTATTTGGATAGAAGAGAATTTGGAACTAAACTAGTGACAGTGGGGATGGACATGAAAAGCCAGAGCCAAATCATTTAAATAATTATAGCAGAGAATGGCATCTCATTGGCTCCAAGCAGAATAGACAGAAGCAGATTTGTAGGCTCTGTGCTATGGGGAAGAAATGGGCAAGAATTTCCCTATGTGATAACTTGGACAACAGATTACAATTTAGTCTTAAACACCCATTTAGTAAAAATTCTCTCATAGGTAGAATTCATTTTAAAAAGAAAACTTAAAAAGCAACCCATCTTGTCAATTTGAAATAATTTCAATTATTTATCCAGGTTTTAAGAAATACCACCACATTTTGGTTTCATGATAGTATACTAGAAATGCTTTTTAGACCCTAGTTTTGAAAGAAAAAAACCCTGATTTTCAGGACAGCCAAATGCAACTAAAGACAGAGATGAGAGGTTAAGTTCAATTTTGCTATATTTTTGAGGTCACAGAAGTTCAGAGCAACCAAAGTGAATTGAGGGGAACCAAGAAAGCCAAATAAAATTCTTAAGAGTTGAGAATCAAGAAAAGCTTCATGACCATGCTTGAATTTGAGCTTTTAGTTAGGAGGCACTACAGGCAAAATTGCAAGTAGATTTGAGCATTTTTAGAAATGGCTAGTGTTTAAAATCACACTCATCTAGCATCCTTATGTAAGACTTCTTATCTTGAGAAGGCTTAGGAAATGCTGGGTTCTGATTTTCCCTTGTGTCCTTTTAGCAGTAAGTTAGATACCTTGGAAAGCAAAGACATGCAGCCTGGCTACTGGGAACAATTTTTTGCACAGCTGGAGAGAAATATGGTTCATCTAATTCACACAAAACCTCCTTACAGGTAGAAGTCTTATTTCAATTTAGTTGAGAACTTTTTGAACTGTTCAAATGTCACTTTTGCTCCTATTCCCCCAAACCAAATACTCTCCTTGAGGCGAGTGACTCAGGGTCTGACAGAGTTATAAGAGGCCATTAGGCTTGAGCCTACTGAACACTACAGGAAGATTTACAGTTAGCCAGCTGAGACTGAATGTCTAATGTGAACATAAGCAGAGAAAATTATTTTGGCCTCTTAAATTCCACTTGGATGGACCAATTTATCTGAGTTGATTGCCTATACTGATCAAGGGGACTTCCAGTTCCTCTTTCACAACTTTATGGAGGGGCCATTTGACAAAGTCAAATATAGCTAGTGGGTTCCAATTAGTGACATCTCAAGGGAGCATAGCAAGAGCCTATGTCGTAATGATCTTCAGGAGTGACAAGGTGATTGAAGAAGCTTGGGCCTGTGTCTTTGCTTATGGTGGAAGCAAATTTTTCTCAAACATATTGACGAAGCACAATATGGTGATTTTGCTACCTTTTAGATGAGCCAGAGTGGATGGTTTTAGGGAAAGGTGATGGGATTGGTCCCATGTATCACCATGGATCAAGCATTATAGTTACAAATTCACACTACTTAGACATCCTTGATTTCAAATCTGGTTCTACCACTTATTACCTATATGACTGAAGGTCAATTAATTTCTCTGATGCTTAAAGTCCTCAAGTATAGAGGACTATAGTATAGAACTATATATATATAATATATAGTATTAGAACTATATATATATATAGTATATATATATAGAAGCAACTATATTCATAATATATATATATTATATATACAGTATTAGAACCTACCTCAAAGCATAGATGTGATGATTAAATGAACTAAAAAAAATGAACTAAAAATACTGCATCAATCTCAATGCTTAGCACATAGTAAGTGCCCAGTACTTGTTAGAAATTATGTAAATTAGCTCTGATCAGGTTTGAGGAGGGATGTTGCACTTGTGGAGGGCAGAGGTAGGGTAACGGTGTATAGAGGCCTGTCAAAGGCTCAAAACAGCATCTCTATCTGTCACTGATGCCTTCAAGTACCATTGGATCTGCTGGATTATATGTCCCAAGTGGCAGAGTGGCTTGCACAGCAGTCTGCAGTTGTTGTAGAGCTTTTTCTTGTTATGGGCCCCCCTCAAAATGCAGCTTTCAAGGTCACTCAGCAATAGGCTAGTGTAACACACCCAAATGTGTGGTGGAATATTTTGCTTTTAAAATCCAGAAAGTATTTCCTACAGGGTGTTATGACTCTTTCTTGGTTGTAGGAAGGCCATATGCAACCACTTATCTTTTGCTTTAAAAGGTATATTTCAACATGCCCCACACCACTGGATCCCTAGAAATTTCACTAAAGTAGAAGGCCCCTGAATTTTTGTTAGATGTGTGTCTTACTCTCTGATATGCAAATGTCATATCAATAAGGCTAGTTAGTTCCTGCTTGTTTACTAAGTACAAGCAGCATAATGTCATCAGTGTAATGGACCCATGTAATATCTTGTGCAAGCTGATCAAGATCCCTATGACCAGATTATGACATAGGCCTTGGAGCGTTGAGTCAATACAGTGAAGGTGTATTGCTGGCCTTGCCAGCTAAAGCTGCTTCTGGTGGTCCTTATTGACAGGAATGGAAAAAAGGCATTTGTCAAATAATTGCTGCATACCAAGCACCAGGGGACATGTTGATTTGCTCAAGCAAAGAAACTATATCTGGTGCAGCAGGTACAAATCGGAGTCACCACCTGGTAAAGCATATGATAATCCACTACCATTCTCAAACATCCATCTGTTTTCTGCATAAACCAAATAGAAGAATTGAATTGGGATGTCGTGGGAATCACCATCCCCTGCATCTTTCAAGACCTTGATAGTAGCACTAATCTCTGCATTTTCTACAGGAATGCAATATTGCTTTTTATTTACTATTTTTCCAAAACTATCAGCAGTTCTAGTGACCTCTGCTTGGCCTTTCCTACTATAATAGCCCTAAGTCCACCAGTCAGAGAATCAACGTGGAGATTGTGCCAGCTGCTAAGTATGTCTATTCTAATGCATTCTGGAACTGGGGAAGTAGCCATGGAAAGAATTGAGGGACCCACTGGACCCACTATAAGATGGAGTGGAGCTACAACTCCATTGATCACCTGACCTCCATGAGCTCCTACTCTGATCAGTGGGCCACAGTGATGTTTTGGGTCTCCTGGATCTGGTGCAGTTCAGACCCAGTATCTGGTATTACCAGAAAGTTTGGATTATTTTGATTCCTCAGTGCAGAGTTACTCGGTAAAAGTGTCCCTTTGAGGAAGGCTGGGAGAAAGATTAACAGTATACATTTTCAGTAGTGTACCAAGGTCCTTCCTCAAGGGGACCCAAGCTCCCTTTTATTCAAGGGATTCTGGGTCTGTAAACTGGTTCAAGTCTGGGAATTAATTGAGGGGTTATGGCTCTCTGTTTTTATGATTTAGGTTAGACTCTGTTCACTTGACCTACATTTCTGCTTATACAGATCAAGTAAGAATTTAGTAAACTTCCTATCTATTTCAACATCATGATCAATGTCAGTGCCATAGGACAACATGAGTCAGACTATTTTGACTGCTGCTTTGATCCATTATGGTAAACATGTCCACATTGCCTTTGGTGATTAAGTGCTGCCATTTGGCCCCTGCCATCCTGAGATTCAGCTACTTCCATTTTATTTAGATATCTCAGTTCAGTGACCATAGTTCCCCCATAAGGTCTAGTGTACAGAGAATAGTTATCACAAAGCTTTTCAAGGATGCCAGAGCTCCCCCTCACAAATTTATTTGTCACAGTACTTGTTAAAGGTGTGTCTTCTGGACACTCAGTGTGGCCAAGTCATTTTTATATGACAAATCCACTTTAACATTCCAATATCCCTAAGCCTTTGAATCCCTTCCTCTACATTAAACCAAGGCAGATCCAGTATTCCTAACTGGTTCACAGTGGGCCACCTTTTGGTTCGTGTTTCAGCCAACCAACCAACCAACCAACCAACCAGTTAGAGCCATTTCTAACTCCCCAAGCTGTAGCATTAAGTGCAGAATCTCTGCTTAGGGAGTCTATATCAAATTTTGCCTGACTCAACTTCATGTTCCTTCCACCACTACCCCATACTTTTTTTTTTCCTCATTAAACTTTTGTTTTAATGGGTCTCAAAATTCTGTGACAGATTTTTGGTCAAGTTGTTTCCATTAAAAAGCACTGATTTTAAAAACTAATAACCTAAAACTGCCACACACACACACACACACACACACACATACACACACACACAACAACAAATGGTCCACAAAACATTCTCCTTTCCTTCTGAAGGTTTGACGATGCATTGTTATCATTAACCAGTCTTTTACTATTAAACTTAAATGGCCAATTGACACAAACAGTTCTGAGACCGTTCTTCTACCGCTGATTAAGACTGGTGTGGCAGGTATTGGAGATAATATTCATTTAGCCTTCTGAGCTTTCTGGGCAGACTTGATGACTTTGCCAGCTCCAGCTATCTTCTCGTCCATTGCTTTGATGACACCCACAGTAACCATCTGTCTCATGTCATGAACAGCAAAACAGCCCAGAGGAGGATAGTCAGAGAAGATCTCAACACACATAGGTTTGCCAGGAACCATATCAACAATGGCAGCATCCCAAGATTTCAAGAACTTGGGACCATATTCCAGCTTTTTTCCAGAATGACGATCTATTTTCTTCAGCTCAGCAAACTTGCAAGCAATGTGAGCTGTGTGACAATCCAGCAAGGTGCATATCTAGCACTGATTTGGCCTGGATGGTTCAGGATAATCACCTGAGCCGTGAAGCCAGCTTCTTCCATTGGTGGGTCATTTTTGCTGTCACCAGCCACATTGCCACGATGAACATCTTTGACAGATATGTTCTTGACATTGAAGCCCACGTTGTCCCCAGGAAGAGACTCACTCAAAGCTTCATGGTCCATTTCAACAGACTTTACTTCAGTTGTAACATTGACTGGAGCAGGTGACCACCATGCCAGGCTTAAGAACACCAGTCTCCCCTCGGCCCACTGGGACAGTACCAATACCACCAATTTCGTAGACGTCCTGGAGAGGCAGATGCAGGGGCTTATCAGTTGGACGAGTTGGTGGAAGAATGCAATCCAGAGCTTCAAGCAGTGTGGTTCCACTGGCATTCCCATCTTAACGGGTGACTTTCCATCCCTTGAACCAAAGCCTTTTAGCACATGGCTCTAGCATGTTGTCACCATTCCAACCAGAAATTGGCACAAATGCTACTGTGTCGGGGTTGTAGCCAATTTTCTTAATGTAGGTGCTGACTTCCTTAACGATTTCCTCATATCTCTTCTGGCTGTAGGGTGGCTCAGTGGAATCCATTTTGTTAACAACAATTAGTTGTTTTACACCCAGTGTGTAAGCCAGAAGGGCATGCTCACGGGTCTGCCTATTCTTGGAGATACCTGCTTCAAATTCACCAACACCAGCAGCAACAATCAGGACAGCACAGTCAGCCTGAGATGTGCCTGTAATCATGTTTTTGATAAAGTCTCTGTGTCCTGGGGTGTCAATGATGGTCACATAATACTGCTGGTCTCGAATTTCCGCAGGGAGATATCAATGGTGATACCATTGTTAACATTCCGCTTTGAGTTTATCCAAGACCCAGACATACTTGAAGAAGCCTTTTCCCATCTCAGCAGCCTCCTTCTCAAATTTTTCAATAGTTCTTTTGTTGATCCCACCACATTTATAGATCAGATGGCCAGTAGTGGTAGACTTGCCCGAATCTACGTGTCCAATGATGATGATGTTGATGTGTGTCTTCTCCTTTCCCGTTTTGGTTTAGGTTTAGTGGTGGTTTTCACAACACCTGTGTTCTGGTGGCAAATCCATTGCAAAAATGCATCCACACCTTTTTTTTTAGATTTTATTTATTTATTCGAGAGAGAGAGAGAGGCAGAGAGACAGAGACACAGGCAGAGGGAGAAGCAGGCTCCATGCAGGGAGCCTGATGTGGGACTTGATCCCGGGACCCCAGGATTACGCCCTGAGCCAAAGGCAGACACTCAACTGCTGAGCCACCCAGGCATTCTGCACCCACACTCTTAATATCCATTCCCACACATGTTCCCTGGGATTTTGTCTGTATATATTAGAAAGCTTAGGTAGTTCTATTGCAATGAAGTATACTTTCTCCTGGGTCGCTCTGCACCTCACCTTTAGGCTTCTGCTGGAACTTGAATCTGGTTACAAGTGCCTGAAAGTGAAGAAGGGCAATGGAATGGATCATCAGGAGAATCAGCATTGTCTTGCATGGTAACTGCCTCAGGAGAGGCCATTATACATTCCTCGGGTAATGCAAGTTTAATCCCCCAGACACGGGTAAAGAAGCCACTTCTACTAGGATCAAGGAGGCTCCTTCTACCAATTATGGAGAGGCCTCTTCCACTGACAAAGAAGGCTCATCAATATTTAGGGGATTTTGTCCCTAGCTTTGTCAGTGTCTTCCCACACATCCTCTTTCCAATTTTGGGACCCCACTCCTAACCAATGCCCTCATTTTAACAGTAGACACACTAGGAGGCTGGGATTTCAACTTGAATTGTAATTCGTCCCATCACAGGGTGAGATTATGTGTTTGATTTTTCAGCAGTTTCAGTCCCACAGCTATAGGAGGTAAGAGTCTCCTTCAGGGCACACACAGAAGGCTTCAGGGCATTTATGTGCCACTTGAGCTGGGAATTCAAGACCCTGAGCTCATCCTTTTGTTTTCCTGCTTTGCCCAATGACAGGAAGCCAAATCAGCCAATCTCATTATATGCATTAATTTGACCAAAATGTTTGAAACTGGTATATACATAACCATCCACATCCTTGCTTCTTATAAGTGGATGATAAGAAGCATACAATGGTGATAATTTGCATATCTATATGGTCAGATCACATCACTGACTCTGTGCCCTCTTTATTACTGCAAATAGAATCATTAGCATCTTTAAATCTAATCAGATTAGAGAGCCAATTTCAGAAACCCCAGAACCAATTCAGAAAATTCATCTGAAAAATTCTGTTCTCCTAGAACTACTTTTGGCACCAAAATCTATATTAGGTTCTCCAGAGAAATAGAACAAATAGGATATGTATGTTTATGTGTGTATATGTGTGTATGGATGTGGATTTATAATAAGGATTTGGCTCATGTGATTATGGAGTCTGATAAGCCCCAGTATCTGCAGTCAGCAAGCTGGAGACCCAGGAGAATCAATTGTGCAGTTCCAGTCTAAGGACATGAAAACCAGGAGAGTTGATAGTATAGTTCCAGCCTAAAGGTCAATAGGCTGAAACCCAGGAAGAGTTGTTATTTCAGTTTGAGTGTGAAGGAAGGAAGAAATGGATGTCCTAGCTCAAGGCAGTCATGCAAAAGGAGTTCCCTCTTTTTTTTTTTTTTTGTATATTTTTTATTGGAGTTCGATTTTCCAACATATAGTATAACACCCAGTGCTCATCCCATCAAGTGCCCCTCTCAGTGCCCGTCACCCAGTTACCCCATCCCCCCACCCACTTCCCCTTCCAATGGAATATTACTCAGCCATTAGAAATGATGAATACCCACCATTTGCTTCGAAGAGAAGTTCCCTCTTATTCAAGGGAAGGTCGTTCTTATTGCTCTTTTTAGGTCTTCAACTGATTGGATGAGGCTCATCCACATCAGGGAGAGGAACCTGTTTTACTCAGTCTACTGACTCAAATACTAATCTCATTCAAAAATGTCTTGGGGCACCTGGGTTGCTCAGTTGGTTAAGCATCTGCCTTTGGCTCAGGTTATGATCTCAGGGTCCTGGAATAGAGCCCCAGATCAGGCTCTGGGCTCAATGGGGAATATGCTTCTCCCTTTCCCTCTGTCTCTCCCCCTGCTGTACTCTCTCTCTCAAATAAATAAATAAAATCTTTTTAAAAAATTACCTTCACAGACACACCTGGAATTGTTCGACCAAATATCTGGGCACCCCATGACCTAGCAAGTTGACATGTAAAATTAACTATCACAGTGCTTTTAATAACAAAGGAAAAAATTTTAAAGATTTTATTTATTTATTCATGAGAGACAGAGAGATAGAGAGGCAAAGACGTACACAGAAGCAGGCTCCCTGCAAGGAGCCTGATGCAGGACTCGATCCTGGAACCTGGGATCACGCCCTGAGCCAAAGGCAGAGGCTCAACCGCTGAGCCACCCAGGCATCCCACAAAAACATTTTTTAATCTGGTTTTCAAGTGACACAGTTAAGAAAATAAGAAGACATAACAGACTTGGGGAGAAAATATTCTTAAAGATCTTTATTTGGCATTATAACGAGCTCTTACAATTCAGTAAGAAGAGACCAAACAACTCAATTCTTAAAAATTGAGACTCGGACACTTCATCGAAGAATGTATATGAATGGCTAATTAGTCTATACGCACCTGGAAAAGGTGTCTAAAATAATTAGTCATTAGGGAAAGGCAAATTAAAATCACAGTGAGATACCATTTCACAGTGAATAGAATGAATAATATTGGAAAGACTATAGTAACACATGTAGATGAGGTTGTAGTACAACTAGAATTCTCATACATCATTGGTGGGTATTAAAATGGCACTGTCACTTCATAAGCACAGCGGTTTAGCACTGCCTTCAGCCCAGGGCGTGATCCTGAAGACCCGGGATCGAGTCCCACGTCAGGCTCCCTGCATGGAGCCTGCTTCTCCCTCTGCCTGTGTCTGTGCCTCTGTGTGTGTGTGTGTGTGTGTGTGTGTGTGTGTCTCATGAATAAATAAATAAAATATTTAAAATTTATTCATTCATGAGAGATTTTGTTTACTCACTCATGAGAGACACAGAGAGGCAGAGACATAGGCAGAGGGAGAAGCAGGTTCCCTGTGGGCAGCCTGATCTGGGACTTGATTCCAGGACCCTGGGATCATGACCTGAGCCAAAGGCAGATGCTCAACCACTGAGCCAACCAGGTGCCCCAGGTTGATAGTTTCTTATGAAGCTAAACATATATCTATCCATGATTCAGCAATGCCACTTGGAGGTATTTATCCAATAGAAATTAAAACGTGTCCACACAAAGACCTGCATACAAATGTTCATAGCAGTTTTATTCATAATATCTGGAAGCTGGAAACAATGTTCATAAACTAGTGAATAGACACACTGGCATATCCATAAATGGAATACTACTTGGCAATGAAAAGGAATAAGCTTCAGGTACTGGCAACAGCATGGGTGTTGCTGAACAAAAGAAACAAGATGCAAAAGAATACATACCATATACATCATATTCTACATCAGCCTGAACTAATCTATATCTAAATACCACTACCAGTTGTTTTAGACTTGAGGGAGACAGATTACAAAGGAGCACAAGGGAACTTTCCTGTGTGACAGAAATGTTCCATGACTTAATTGGCGGGATCGTTACATGACTCTATACATTTGTCATCAAATCACACATTTAAATGGGTGCACTTTATTGCATGGACGACATACCTCAATAATATTAGTTCATAAAAAATATTGAATATACAACTTCAGTAGATACATAGAACAATAGACCAGACATCACTGAAAGGTGAATTTCTGAACTGAATGAGAGATTTTATTCAATGAGATCTCTCAATGAGGAAATCACCGAGAATGCAGGACAGCGAGCTAAAGAGAGAAAAGATATGAAAGAAATATGAAAGGTAAAAGGTTACATTTATCTAATGGGAGTTCCAGGAAAATGGAGATACCAAGGAGGCATAATTTTAGTCGTTGAGAATTTTCCAGAATTGAACACAGACACAAGTAAAGATGCCCCACTGAAATCCAAGCAGGGGAAATAAAAATGAATCAATGATTAGCCACATCACAATAAGCTTCAAATCATTGGCTCTGGCAGCCCTTTAGGATTTAAAGTGCCATTCCTGATTCTTTTACAGGTTGCCTTTCTCACTACCTGAAACTTCTTTTGATTGCCTCCTCCTCAGAGAAACCGATGAGCTTGAAGGGGAAATCTGAAGAGCATGGTTTCTGAGCTTTTAGAAGCTTCTTTTTCTTTTAATCTCGTCCTCCAGAGATCTGGCAGATGTCCACATTCCAGGCACTCTCACGGGGTTAATATTTTTATTTTATATCTATTTGTGAAAGAAGATCTTTGGCTTTCTTAAGAGGATTCCAGGCACAGAAGTGGGGAAGACTAACAAGTTTGAACAAAGGGATCTTCCTAGAACACTGAAAGAATTCTCCCTAAATGGCCACCGTTCCATGCAAGCACAAAACTGGCTGCTGGACCAGTGTGAACCTCATCTCTACCACACAGTATCTTAAGGCCCCTTTCACTTACTTTTAAATGGTGAAGAGGCTATACTAAAGCAAGTGTGGCAAGTCAGCAGGGCCATGTCCAGTGAATTCTGTGAGATGCTTTATCTTCATTCCATCTGATCAGCATTGTATGGCTGTAACAATGGCAATTGCTCCATAATCTAGGGTTTGTAGCTTTGCTCCAATCTTCTCTCCTTTCTACCATAAATATACAACACTTTTGCTGTTCCTTAGTATCTCTTAAGGGTGGGCCAGGAGAAGGAGGAAATTTAAAGGAGCTAATCTGGCTTCTTGTGAGCAGCTGCTCAGTTCGGTAGAGGAGAAGGTTGAAAATGTGGCAGACTGATTTTAAGGTTTTAAAACAACCATGGACTTCAATTACCCAGGACCTTTTTTTTTTTTAAATTTTTATTTATTTATGATAGTCACACACAGAGAGAGAGAGAGAGAGAGAGAAGCAGAGACATAGGCAGAGGGAGAAACAGGCTCCATGCACTGGGAGCCCGACGTGGGATTCGATCCCGGGTCTCCAGGATCGCGCCCTGGGCCAAAGTCAGGTGCCAAACCGCTGCGCCACCCAGGGATCCCCACCCAGGACCTTTATATAGCTTTTCTCCATGTCTTCATTGGCAGGCTGGGCAGTTCCTGCTGCTTTATGTGGTTTAAACCCCAGTGCAAGTGATAGAAATTAAGGAGGGCACTTGCTAATGATGAGCACCGGGTGTTGTATTGGAGAAGTGATGGATTGCTTCTACACCTGACACTAATATTACACTGCATGTTCACTAACTGAATTTGAACTGAAAGTTTGAAAAAGGAAAAAAATTAAATAATAAGAAAAAATCCCCTGTGATTACAGCCAGTTCTCGATATAAAGGAGAAAAAAAATTCACATATTCACATCATTAGAAGTGTAACTTTTTCTCCCCCCAGAAAAAAACATGAGATTGGCATGTCAGGAATGCAGATGTTTGTCTATATCTGCGGATTCCAGCCTTTCTCACAGTCCCCTTGCTAATTGTTCTGCCAGGCGGGCTTTGCCTTTTCACAAAGCAAACCTGACCTGTGTGTCACTGCCCTTTTTAACAAAATTCAATCTCAAAAAATAAAATAATGAAGGTGCCCTTAAAGGACGTATGGAAGGGGAAAAAAAGAAAAAGACAAAGTTTAAGTCAATAGAAATTGAATAAGAGGTTGGAACCTTGGGGTAAAATTACACGTAACTAATTGGAATTCTTTTCTTTTCATGAGGTAATAAAATTAGGCTCCTTAATAACTATTCCTTGGGATTAAATGAATGGCCTCAAGCCACTGAGAGGGGACAACAGGGCTAGTCTGAGTCTGTAGTGATTAGGGGACCCAAGTCTGTTGCTACAGCTACAGACAAAATGCTCGACTATATGTTGTGAAAGGACAAGTAGTTTACTGGTGGTTTAACAGAAGTGATGGACCAAATTTAGCCAGGATGACATAATTATTTGAGTCTGCATGGAGAGATCATAATCATCTAGATTAAAAAAGGGAATAACTTAAATCCACTACCCATATATTTATGTTTCCATGGTACCAAGCATGAGGAATGGGGTAAACAGCTGAATGATAGATTCTGTTTTACTATTTTACCTGGATGCCTTTTCAAACACCCTGAGTCTTCGAAAGGTACTTACCATGCTTGATGCATTATTTCTCTTCCACACAGCACTTCCCATGAAGAGCCTACAATAACCACTTGATCAATTGGTCAGTAGGATATTTGTCTGTTCTGTATAAAGGATATAACTTTGCATCAGCCTGCAAAACTGTCTGGCAAAGATGTCTACAGGGTCCCCAAAGACTCCAGTTCCCATTCCATTTTGGAGGGTAGTGGCTCTGAAGCCAGGGGCCGCATTTCCAAGCCCCACCTCACATCTAGATGGAGCCATCTGACCAATTTAATGTCGAAGGAACTTCTTTGTGTGGTTGTTAGGCCAAAGTAGGTAAGAAGCAGCAGCGGTTTTAGTCTATTTTCCTGTCTACTGGCTGAGTGGAGGGAACTCCAAAGGCCCAGAGGAGGGCAGAAGCATGAGATGAAGGGAACCCAGGCCCCTGTGGAACACTTGCACAGCCAGGAACACTCACATTGGCCCATGAAATATTTTCACTTTGTTACACCACTAGGAGTTTGGAGCTTATGTATTAGAACAGCTAGCCATATCTTAATTGATACACTGTGGATTTTAGTATCTCAAAGCTAGACTGATCTCTGGGAGGCCACTTCTGTTGAGTCTGCATGGTGTCAGCAGAGAGGGATAGGTAACAAGACATTCTGGTAGGTTCCTGTTGCCACAGCACTGTCACAGGGGAACTGTGCTGGATGTCTTCTATTTGTCCCTTCCAAGGCCCCTCTCCACCCTTTTTCCCCCTGTTCTCTGCCCTCTGTAATCTGAAATGTATGGATTACATCAAGTGGCCCTCTTGCCCTCTGGCATCTGGCAGGGTTTAGCTAATAGGAAGCTCCCCCAGGAGGTCAGAGAGAACGAAGGAGTGAGGTCAGAGTATTGATTCCCTGGGCTTTCTCATTGTGAAGTTTCCTGTGGGTGGCTGTGTCCCTCAAGCAAAGGTCACTGCTGCTCTCAAAGCAGCCTTCTCCACACCACACTCTCTCCTCTGCCTTCCAGCAATCACCCTTCATCCTGTGCCTTCAGGCCTAGGGCTGGTGATAGCTTTGCTGCTTCTAGCTCTTGGTTACTGTACTATGCATTATAGGTCCCTTATATCCCATCCACTTTTATATAAATTACCCTTTTTATGTGTCTATTATATCTCAGTGATGCAGGGGGTAGAGACAGGGGATAGCCCCTTGATTCAACATCTCTCAAATTCGCCTATTTGAATGTGCCATCTGTTTCTTGTTGAGACCATGACTGATACAGGGAACCAGAATTAGATGCTCCTGAGATACTCTCCACTCATCAATATGGGGCCCATTGAATCTGCCAGTCTCATCCAATTCCAGCTGTGTACACTTTGTGGAGGACTTGTTTTCAGCACCACAGCAGCCATAGTGGCTGAAGACTGAATTTTTACCCTTTCAGAGAGATCGAAGGTTGTAGCCCAAAGCAGTTGGCTATGATTTGACACTTCTTTGAAATGTTATGTAACATGAATTTCACTTTCTATTATATATCTGTGCTTGAAAGAAGTGGAACATAGTAGTGAAGAATGCTTGGCATCAGCTCAAGTTAGCCTTCAAATTAGGCTGTCTCCACTGCTTATTAGCTATGACCTTGGACCACTTTGTCTCTCTATAGGCCTCCCTTTCCTAATCACTAAAGTGAGGCTAATAATGTTATTCCCCTCACGTGGTTGCTTTGTGGACTAAATGCCTGACTCGTAGCGCTCAGGAAATTCTAGCTCCATATAACTATGTATGCCTGACTAAAATCAATGCTCCAAGAAGATGGAGCTTGTTTAGCTTCTAAACTCATATACCCCCAGTAGATAAATGACACTTATTCCAGTTTGAGAAGCGAGCATACTTTTGTATGAAGTCTAAAGCTATGTTGGTAAAAGTAAAACCACGATAAGGGCCAATATTGCTGAGTTTTTATTATCTGATATTTGATTTCTCAGAAGAAAGAAAGGAAGGAAAGAAAATAAGGAAAGAAGGATGAAGGGAGAGAGGGAGAGAGACAGAGATAGAGACAGGGACAGAGAAGGGTCATCTTGAAGAGGCTACATAGCATAGCAATTAAGGACATAAGCCGGGTTTAAAATCCTGACTGCCAGGACATCTGGGTGGTTCAGCGGTTGAGCATCTGCCTTGGGCTCAGGGAGTGATCCTGCGGTCCCGGGATCAAATCCCTTATCCAGCTCCCTGCATGGAGCCTGCTTTTGTCTCTGCCTCTCTCTGTGTCTCTCATGAATAAATAAATAAAATATTTAATAAATAAAATCCTGACTCCATTACTTGTCAACAGTGGGACCTTGGGCAACTTACTTAACCTCTATGTGTTCCAGTTTTTTTATCTATAAAATGGGGCATCATAATGGTATCTGTCTCATGGGATTGTCATAAAGATTACAGGAGTTAAATGTAAAATGCTTATGACAGTGCCTGGAAAACAGTAAGCACCATATAAATGTTTATTGTTATTTATTATTTCTTGAGGGAAAATTCAGAATTTAGTTTTACTTCCTTACAAATTATTTTTATTCTGAATTACATATGGAGGGAGGTGCTGTATGTTTTTCAAGTACTTAGTGTCATTCAAGATTTTAATCAGGCCTTGCTCTGCTTCAAAGTGTTTCTTGTGTTTGGAATACACTCCCGAGGTAACCCCCACCTTCTTATAGCCCACCCCACTTCCTCTCTAGTTGGTAAAATTATATTCATCATAGCCTTCCTCTAACTTCCCCAGGTTATTGGTTGCTCTTTCTCCTCTGAGCTCTCACAGCACTATGTTTATCACCTTATATATGTAGATACTTCACTCACCAACCCAAGACTTCTTTCCATCTTCATAACTCCTAGTGTCTGGCACGTGATAGGCTTTCAATAATTAATTGAGTTGAAGCATGTATTCAGCCACAGTCTATGCAATGGTCTCACTGGCTTTAATCTTAACCACAGCCAAGCAAAATAGGCATTCCAATCCTCATTTTATAGTTGGGGAACTCCAGATGATAATAGAAAGAGCTTTTGTTGTCAGGACCAAATCTCTCTTGCCACAAATTAGGTTTACTTCCTCTTTAAGAGTAATACCTTATAACACCTTATAATTTTTTTCATCTTATAATTTTAATAGTAACTTAAGAGCATGTTTTTTTTTTTCTGTGCTCAAGAAAATGGAATTAACACATTGGCCACATTTCTACATAGACCCAAACACTTTTCTCATGCTAAATCTTAGAAGATAAATCTTTCTCCCAATGAAGATATCAGGGATAAGGTAGAGCCATAGTTTAAGGTAGAAATTAGCATACAAGAGGTTTCTAGGAGAAATCAGTCCAGGGGCCCACCCAGTTAGGAGTCAAAGTTCTTTAAGCCATGATCTAAAATTTAGTGTGAGAACTCAAAGTCAGTAAAATGGTCAAAGCCAAGTGGAGGCTGCCATAGAAACAGTCACCAGAACAGCCCTGAGGATGGTCATTGAACAGATGATAAGCAAGTTTTTTCTGACCAGTCAATCTAGAAGATAAAGGGTTGACTCTCCTTGAGGAAATCAGAAGACCAGCCATGGTATGAGAAGCCATAACATATATCAACCTATAGATAGACATTTGCCTGTTTTTCCCAACTACATGTTACAGGCCATGCCCCCAATTCTGACCCTACACCAATCTGACAGAGTGAAATCACAACTACTAATACAATTTCCACTAATAAACTAGAACACTCTTTGATTAAAGTCACCAGTTTGTAGTTGACATCAAAGTTGTTATTTACCAACATTATTGTCTGAAAACTGGTTACCCATTCAGGTTTGTTAGTTTTTTTGCAGAGGAAAGAAGAAGAAAGAGAAGAAGGAGGAGAGGACTTGTGTTTTCACTTAAAATGCAGACCTTATAGTAAATTGTCATTGAATTGGTTATTATCATTGAACACTTTTTACTTTAGGTCATTTCAGTGTACAAAGAGTACTATAAGTCAAATCTCAGCTAGCAGCTAGAATAGATCTAGATTGTCTCTGATCAATTCAATTGAAACAGTTGACTATTTTTGTGGATATAGTCTTGGGATAAGGAGAGCCATATTTCAAATACAGTTTATAACAAACAAGCATGTCTCTGTGCAAACAAGCTTGCGGTCATTGGAGTCTCTTTAGAATGAGGACAAATCTATGGGCACATGATGGAACTGAGTGTATTTGAAAAGGTTGTTTCTAAATTGTCCCATCTTAATCAGGTGGCCCCATAAACCAAAAGAGCAGAATTTCTGGGTCTCTGCCACTGACGGGGTCATGGTCCTGGGTTAATGAATTGGTGTCGCTGATTTTCCATTTTGTCTGATTCATGAGTTCTATCTAGATTCTGTTTCAAGCCTTATTCACCAAGGAGACTGTCTTCTGCTCACACAACAAGAGAGAAAACCTAATGAGAACTAAGTGGAAAATAAAGAGTTGTTTCTTTTTCAGATTCATTTTGGCTCTAGAGTGAACACACATGCTTGAGGGTGTGTTTTTGTAAACCTCCCTACCCCCCTCCTCTAAAGTTACTTAGTTGGCTTACCCCATCGTTGTGACTAAGTTGGAACAGTCTTACTGGGTGTGCCTTTCTCTTTCTGGAGGGAGTACAGAAGAAGTGGGATCAGATCGTTTTGACCTGGAGTGGACTACGGCTGGGGTCATTTCCCATTGTAACCCTTTGTCCTTGGGATAAAAAATATTTTGTCTTCTAAGTGCCCTCACCTTCAAGTGTCTACGAGGATGTCAGAAGACACAGTGAAAAACAGCAGTTTTTGTTCCCATATGAATTAATGTTGGATTCTACAAAATTTGGCTATGTGTCTAGGATCCGGTTGTTATTTGCAGGGCACAGTTGAGAAAAATGTCCCAAAAGACTATATCTAAGCATATGTACATGTTTCTTCACCCACATAAATCTATTTTGCATTTTAAGTGTAGTTCAGAGTTGGTCCACACACTTGTTTGTCTCTGAGAGTCCTGAAGGACACAGTGTAACATTTGTACACTCAAAGAAGTTTAAGAAAAACTCCACAGTCCAATTCAGATCTCAAGAAAAGTTCTTTTAATGACAGTCACTTCTCCTTTATAACTACTAGAATTGTGACCTGCATTTTCAAATCTTTCTATAGGTCTAAAAGCCCTATGCCAGGAGCCTAGGCACTCTTAGACTTTTCCTTGCCTGAGTTGTTTCAATGAGAAGTCAGATTTTTTTGTTTCCAAGTACCCTTGATCTCACTTTCTTCCTTCAAGTTGCTTACACTTATTTTCTTCTCTAGAACTGGCCATGTGGACAAGTAGGGGACGTAGCTGTGCATTGTGATTTGAGAGGTACTGTGGGAGGTACCACGAGAGAACACCACACAAGGAATTCCACTACTCAACCTTAGTGCCTTGTCTATGTTCCAGGTCTACCTTCTGAGATCCTATATTTCCTTGCAGTAGCAGGGCCCAATGTCGTTGCTTGTTTACCCAACTTGGACTCTTTCTCTCTAAATTTGGTTCCAGAGTTGATTGCAATTTCCCTGGCCCCTCGCCTCTGTGGGTGTTTCTAATGAGAAGCCCATGGGTCACATTAGGGTCTAGAGCAGCCTGCAATGTGTATGTATGTGTGTGTGTGTGGGGGGGGGGGTTGGCAAACTATATTTCACTGCCCAAACCTCAGGCTCCTGTCTGGTTCTGTAAATGAAGTTTTATTAGAACACAGCATGCCCATTGGTTTACATATTGTCTATGAACATTTTTGCTCAGTAATGGCAATGAGTAGTTGTGACAAGAGTCTATATACTGCATTGTATCCAGTATTTTTCAGAATAAGTTTTCTGACCCCTGCCCCAGGGGTTTAAAGGCTGATCACTACAGGAGAATGAGCACAAATAGCAAATGGAGCCAAGCTATAAAATTTACAACTTCTTATGTAATGGTTTCTGTTCAGTTGTTTCTAACTCCTAGAGTGGAAAATCCAAATCTAAATGGGCTTCAGGTGATTGCTTTTAATTCTGTGGGTGGGCCTTACCCTCTCTGCTTCATGTCTTTCCTTTTCCTCAGATCTGGAGAAGGGCAGGTGGGTTCCACTCTATAAAGGCCTATCTTCTCAGCATATAGTCTTAAAATGCAATCCAGGTGAAAAATCCAGATGCCTCCTTCATATGAGGTAGCCAATTTGTATTTCTAGGACCTCTAGACCCAGTGACATTTAGCTACACTAGATTTCTTCTTACTCTCTGTACCTCCTATCCCCAGCTCCACCCAGAAACATATCTACATGAGCACTCTACTCATTTCTTATTTTGGGTTAAAATGTAAATGTGCTCTGGAAAAGGCTGACACAGCCAATAAAATCTTGGTTTAATCATTTTTACTAATTTTCTACCAGAAGGAAGGACTCTAAGTATCAAATGCTGTCTGCTTCTAAGGCTAGATACTCTTTTCCCAGAGCCGAAGCTACTTAATTCCCTCCTGCAGAGCTTCAGCTACATCTACTTTCAAGGACCAAACTTAGCCTTGGTCAAGAAGGATGAAAAGTCTCTTCATCTAATACTCTGGGAAAAGACATTAGGTTAACCTTGTTTTAGGCAAGCTCTGGCTTTGTGTTGCAGCTCTTATGGCCCTGTAGCCTTCTTTCTCAATTATTCATTTTGCCTTGCTTCACAGTCTAGTACCTCCAGTTCTACTTTGTCTGTATCTTCTTGCGATGGGAATCCTGTCAGAAACCCCAAACCCAGTGGTTGTGACCCTGATATCTGCCAACATATTTACTGGATATTGACTTTCTATCTGAATTTCCAAGTGCCACCTACTTTTGGATAACCAGTTTCTATATTCTGTCCACCCTAGGGGTAAATATTATTTCATTTTAGATCTCTCCAGTGCCTACTACTGGATCATTAAACAAATAATTACTGCATCCCTGCAGAAGGTTCACTCTCCTGTTCTTAGAAACCAATATTGATTCAATTTGGGGGTTTTCATCTCACTGATGGTTCTCTCTGTGCCTCCCCATGGAGGATCAGAGCCTTGGAGGTCAAAGAACAGCAGCCTTGGCTGAAGAAAGAAGTATCATATAGTCGATAAAAGCTCATGGAAAATTTGACTGATCTGATCTTTTTAAGGCTGACTAATGTGATTTTCATGGCTATTTTTTGTTCTTCCCTGTTTATGTTCTTAGTATAATTTCTGTGTACTTTTCCAACTTTTTTTTTTAATTTTTTTTTATTTATTTATGATAGTCACAGAGAGAGAGAGAGAGAGAGAGAGAGAGAGAGGCAGAGACACAGGCAGAGGGAGAAGCAGGCTCCATGCACCGGGAGCCCGACGTGGGATTCGATCCTGGGTCTCCAGGATCGCGCCCTGGGCCAAAGGCAGGCACCAAACCGCTGCGCCACCCAGGGATCCCCCCAACTTTGTTTTTAATTTGCGTCTTTTTTAATAATTTGTGCACCTTGCCTCTGATGATTGAGAAATCAGGGAAAGAATACAGTGTGATGATTTACCCTCTAGGATGGGTTACTCTGGCAGGAATAGTGACATTTTGATTTAGAGGCCCAAAGAGGTTAAACTGCAGCTCTAATCTCCCCAGCATCTTCACCATGGCATCTAGGAGAGACATTAGGAATGAGAGAGAGAGTCCTGGATGGAGAGGGAGAAAGAATCGTACATTGTTTCCTCCCAAAGCAGCACCTAGCATAATTCCTGACAGAGTATCTACTCATGAAAGCCTCTGATAAATGAATAACAGTGTCAGTTTTTAAAGTGTGGTTCAACCCATTCATCTAGTTAACACTGACTGTAAGTTGATAGTAGTTGTTTTCTGTGTGTGTGTCTACTCTTCTTTGACCAAAGTAATTCATCTTCATCCCTCTGCTTCCCCAATACATAAACAGTGATAAAACACAATTTGTACAATTGAAGAGCATTTGAATTTATCCCTGAAGAAGTCTTATAAGCAACACCAAACCTGAAAGCTGTGAGGTGGAGTAACAGCTAATATTTATGACATTCAATAAAATTCCTTGCTTGAAAAGAACATCCCCTTCCATGAGAGACTTGGATGACATGTGGGTGAATTGAAGATAGTGAGATGTTAAACACTGGCTTGTGTTTCAACACAGCTTGGGTTCATAAGGCACTGTGTGCCTGGCCTTGTCAGATGGATGAACCCTACAGCAGCAGACTGTTCCCGATGCCTATCAGCTACACCTAGTGGGCTATAGCTGTGGTGCAGCCCAGAACTGGTGAAGAAAATTTCCTGTTCTAGGAAACAGGACCGTATCTCAGCCAGTTTTAGGATATAGTGATGCTTCATCATCTTCCAGCCTTTTTGAGCTATTTATCATTTTTTTATAGATGAGGAAACAAAGAGATGAAGTAGCCAGTTCACCAATTGCCCAGCTAGACTTGGGACTAAACTCAAACTTAGCTTTCCTGATTCCCTATTCAGGGTTCTTCTGATCTCCCCACTTTCTCATCCTGATTGTGGTGACACTGATCATTCTCCTTGGATACCTTGGTTCCATGGCTGTCTCACCACTGGTGTTACAACTGTCTGATGTCATAACCACTGGTTGAAAAGCAGGAAATAATAGTCCATAAACCTCAGTCACTTAGTTGATTTTCTGACCAAAAAGGACTACATGTAGATGTAGACAAACAAAACAGAAGTCTTCACCCTCCTTCAAAGCAGCCACCTCTCTACAATTTCTCCATGTAGGATGAACCAATTTCACTAATTGTGCTGGAATATGATTTCCTAGTGAGAGAAGCAACCTGATATATTTTGTTTCCTTCAGTTTGCCTCAGAACAATTCTGAGGACTTTGTTCTCATTAAGAGGCTACTTACCTACTCAAGACTCTCCAATGGGATGCCTGAGTGGCTCAGTGGTTGAGAGTCTGCCTTTGGCTCAGGGCATGATCCTGGGGTCCTGGGATCGAGTCCCACAGCGTGCTCCCCGCAGGGAGCCTGCTTCTCCCTCTGCCTATGTCCCTGCCTCTCTCTGTGTGTCTTTCATGAATAAATAAATAATATCTTTTTTAAAAAAGACTCTCCAATGACCTCTGCTGCATATAGATAATTAACATTTATTGTCTTCTATGTGTGAGATGCTCCTTTGGGCACGCTGTGTGTATAGAAGGGAAAGCAGTTCATGAGCAACAAAGCACACGTGGTTCCTTCCTTTGAAGATCTTACAATCCAGTTAGCGAGATAAGGCTAATACTTAAGAGACAAACATAGAGGGACACCTGGGTTGCTCAGTGGTTGAGCATCTGCCTTCGGTTCAGGTCATAATCCTGGAGTCCTAGGATTGAGTCCTGCATTGGGATCTCCACAGGGAGTCTGCTTCTCTCTCTGCCATGTCTCTGCCTCTCTCTGTGTGTCTCTCATGAATAAATAAATAAAATCTCTTTTTAACAAAGAGACATAGAGCAATATAAGAGGTGTAGCCAGATGCTGGTGTGGGTTCTACCACTTATGATGAGGGACAGATATCCTTAATCTGGGCAATGAAAGCTTTTCAGAAAATATGGAACTTGATATAAGCTTCAAAAACTTATTAGAATTTTGACAGACAAATATTTCCAGGTAGAGAAACAGCCTAGAAAATACAAGAGTGAGAAATGTTGAAGTTGGGGCAACAATGAGATAATCAGTATAAATGGAGTAGAGAGTATGTCTGGGAGGGGTAAGCTCAGCTCAAACTCCTCTGCTTAATCCTCAAACCCTCGGCAGCCTGGGTGGCTCAGTGGTTTAGCACCCACCTTCAGCCCAGGGCCTGTTCCTGGAGACTCAGGATTGAGTGTCATGTCGGGCTCCCTGCATGGAGCCTGCTTCTCCCTCTGCCTGTGTCTCTGCCTCTCT
Organism: Canis lupus familiaris; assembly: GCF_011100685.1. Classification (NCBI taxonomy): domain Eukaryota; kingdom Metazoa; phylum Chordata; class Mammalia; order Carnivora; family Canidae; genus Canis; species Canis lupus. The sequence continues at coordinate 84,357,340 of NC_049260.1, forward strand.
CTTTCTCTGTCTCTCATGAATAAATAAAATCTTTTTAAAAAATCCTCAAACCCTACATTATCTTCCCTCATGTAGTCATGCTACAATCCAATGGCTTCTCTTCCCAGAGAGTAGGCTAAAAGACCATTATCCTGATAAAGTCTAATGTCCTAGTAGTGTCACCTTCCTCCACACCCAGTTGGGACCAAAACCAATTGCATCTTAAAAACTGAGTAGCAACTCCACCAAAGCCTATTAAATCAGTGTGAGCACCCAAAGAGCAGATGTAGGACACTGCTCCTTAAATGGACATTTTGTCCTAGAATGAGCAATGTTGTTAAGGATGATAGGGAAGGTCATGGAAACAGTTTTGGAAACTTTTGATGTTAGAATTAATTACCTTCAGTTTCGAGAGGGCCTATTTTATCTTTCTCATTTACAGTCAGAATTCGGTGAAAGGGAAAAGTCACTTCTAAATAATGGCACGAAAATAGCTCAATGTTTTACAGAATTAGCTGGCTCTTAGTGGAATTGATCTACCTCTTGGGCAAGCTGTGAGTGGTATAAGGTCTGAGACATTCTCCATGATCCCATTACTGCTTCAGATCCTTTGTCATGCCAACAGTTTGAGGGTTTCTTCAAACATGCCTCCAGTGTGGGATCCCTGGGTGGTGCAGCGGTTTGGCGCCTGCCTTTGGCCCAGGGCGCTATCCTGGAGACCCGGGATCGAATCCCTCGTCGGGCTCCCGGTGCATGGAGCCTGCTTCTCCCTCTGCCTATGTCTCTGCCTCTCTCTCTCTCTCTCTCTCTCTCTCTCTGTGACTATCATAAATAAATAAAAAATTAAAAAAAAACCATGCCTCCAGTGTTTACTCACAAATAAGCCCTAACTAAGCTGCATGGTCTTTCATCTGAAGATGACCCATCTCACCTGTGTGTGAAATCATTTCTCATAATCACCCCAACAGCTGCATTTTGATGATCTGCCTGGGGAATAATTGTCAATGGATAAAATACAGTCAGTTCATCTCACCAGTGAATAATATACTTCCCGGATTCCACCAAGTTAAAATGAACCTCTTAGAATCTTTGTGTCTGGAATGATTTTCAGAGAAGAATGAATGACCTGGATGGCTGACACTTTTTAGAACAAACACTTGATGGCTTTGATGCTTGCTCTAACTAACTTGTCTTGGGATAAGCTTGTACACCATGTAAGGTGACTGATTCCAAAATCACCCAACCGTTGCCTTGTCCTCCTGTTTGAATACACCAGTGTTGTTGGTGTTTGAATGAAAGCTCCTATCAGGCAAGGAGCATGCTCTTCAGAACTCTACTCTTTAGAGTTCCCAAGACAGAAACAAAGCATCTTTTCTCATTTTCAAAATTGCTGTAGAGTGGCCTGAAGATAGATTTGGGGCTGTGGTTGGCTGTGTAGGCTCCACATTCCAGATAGTTATTGGAGTGTATTAGCTAAGTAGGAGTTGAGATCAAATGAAATGAGTAGCAGATGCCCATTTATTTCTTTTTATTAGTTTATTTGCCAAATTCTACCTATAACTAATGAGAGAAATGGTGACTTTCCTTTCTTGATGCAATTAGATGCATATTTGAAGAGGAGTTGAGTTCCAAACAGAAGTAGACCTTACATCCAAGGGCAAAATGGTGTTTATGTATTTAGGGGTAGGAGTTAAGATTGCCTTTCCACTAAAACTAGGATTCCTAACTTCTATTAGAGGAGGAATTACGTGGATAGAATCCGTAATCTCTCCTGTGGTATATTACCTACAGGAGTATTGAGGATGTCTGTCTCAGGGTTCTTACCAAGTAGAGATTTAGGGAACAAGTCATACATGGGACATGTCCTTGGGAAACCCATTTTGAAACTGAGACATGCACATATTACATCAATCCAATTTCATTTATTCAGTGAGGAAGTTCTTTGCTGACTGGCTGATGCAGCCTGGAAAGAATCCTTCTCTGGTCCTTTCCTGGTTACCAACTATTCAGTTGATGCATTCATGACAACCATTCTCTTCCATTTCTTTAATTGACCTTTGGGCACTGTGGTGTAGTAATGGCACTGATTTGTTCATATCTCTCTGTTCCATGCCCTCATAAAATCTCCTTCCACACTCACTCTGGGGTTGATTGTGTGATGTGCTTTGACCTTTTGGGCAGTGGCACATGTAATGCAATCAAAGACTTGAAAATTGCTCACACATGGGGGCTTGTTCTCTTTCACTGCTTACAGGAATCTATAAAAACATCAGATGAAGAGGCTTGTGCCAGCCTGCCAAATGAAGAGATATATGGGGGCCCAGTCATTAGCCTACCAAATGTCAGACATGTGAGTGAGGCTGTCCTAGATCATCAAACTGTTAGTTGACTCATGATCTGACCACCATAGCATGAAAGAATGCTGAAAAGATCACCCCAGCTGGCTTAGATCAGAAGAATCATCACAACTAGCACCAGGATGAGGCAAGTGAAGGGCCTAGGACATAAAATCTAAGGAGGCACTAACAGGAATATGCTAACAGGGAACTGGGGCAGGGGTCAGCTTTTTGATGTCTGATGTGTGTGAGAAAGATTATCTAGCCAACAGAGTAATCTATCCTTGATAGTATTTATTCATTCAGCAGGCTGGCACAAGCTTCTTCATCCAAATAAATAGTGGTTGTTTTAAATCACTAAGTTTTGGGGTGATTTGTTACACAGCAATAGATAACTGGTATATATTGACTATTTCCAAAATTCTTTGCTCCCCCACCCCCTGGCCTTTATTTAGAATGGCAGAACAAGCCTATAAGAAATTGAACTGCAAATCCAATTAAGCATTTAGCTCCTCAAGAGTACATCCCCTGATGCAGTGGATGAACAAAAAGTTTTCCATGTGAACTATGGATCCAAATATGCCTTATTCTTATCTGGGGGTTGATGGTGCAACAATTTCACAAAGCTGGTGTCCACTGACCTAATGGTAGGATGTAGCTGGCTCCTTTTTCTTTTTTTTGCTATACCTGGCTCTGTCTAATGAGTCTACGCCCACACACAGCTTGGTCTCCTCAGCAGCACTCATTAATGTCCCCGGCCAACTTGATAGCTTTGTGCATCTAGACCCTCTCCACGGTCATCTTCTTCTTCTTCTTCCTCCTCCTCCTCCTCCTTCTTCTAAGATTTTATGTATTTATTCATGAGAGACACACAGAGAGAGTCAGAGTCGTAGGCAGAGGGAGAAGCAGGCTCCTCGCAGGGAGTCTGAGGCGGGACTCTATCCCAGGACCCCGGGATCACGTCCTGAGTGGAAGGCAGATGCTCAACCGCTGAGCCACCCAAGCATCCCTCCACAGTCATCTTCTAAGGTGAAATGAAGAGGAGCTGGATTAACATGACCTAACCTATTTTTATCCTATGAAAGAAAATCCTTTATTAAAATAACAGCATCAATTGTTAATTTTTCAATATTCGGTGTCATCTTAAGAATAGGTAATATGAAGTAAGGTTTAAGGAAACAAACATTGGATATACACTTAATCCCTTTTATCACAAAAAACTGCAAATAATGTACCCTAGATAGTACTTACTCTGTTTGCTAGAGAATCTTTCTCACACACACCAGATGTCAAAAAGCTGACCCCTCCAGTTCCCTGTTAGTATATTTCAAGCAGTTTGAGTAACTTCTATGCTCAGATGGTTTTTTCCTGCTGGCAATTCATCAAGTGCTTTGCTTTTATTTCTAATTGTATTAGTGGAAGTATCTACTGGGTGAGCACATCATACTGATTTCTGGAAGTTAACGTTTTCTCACTTTTTTTTCTTTTTTTTTTTAATTTTTATTTATTTATGATAGTCACAGAGAGAGAGAGAGAGAGAGGCGCAGAGACACAGGCAGAGGGAGAAGCAGGCTCCATGCACCGGGAGCCCGATGTGGGATTCGATCCCGGGTCTCCAGGATCGCGCCCTGGGCCAAAGGCAGGCACCAAACCACTGCGCCACCCAGGGATCCCTTTTTTTTCTTTTTAGAAAAGAAAGATTACGTTCCTTTCACATGGCTTTCCTGTATCTTATACTTTTCCTTCCTTTAGGGGTGTTCCTGTATCTTATACTTTCTAGATCTAACTAAAGTACTAAAGAAATGTCAGGATCTGTGACTGACCTTTAGATATTGAGATGGTCTCTTTCCAATCAAACCTTCTCTGGACCTAAAACATCTGTCTTTCCCCTGCTGCCAGTCAGGACTGGGGTTTTCTCATACATACTCTCAAGCATCCCTTGCCCCTGGCATTTAATATGTTGTCCCACTACATTATACTTATGGCTGCTTATTTATATCCTACAATCTAATGTAAGTTCCTCAAGGATGGGAAAGCTATCTCATTTTTCTCTACATTCTTAGCACAATGCCTCACACATAGTATGTGCTCAGGAAGTTTGGTAGGATTATTCTATAAATTTATGGATGAATCAAAATGAACCACTCTGGCCCTTTAGGGCATAAAACAGCTTAAGAGCAAAGGGCCAAAGGGCTTTTGAATCACTGTAGCTCCAAATCATACTAGCTGTGTGGCCTTCAGCAACTTAATCTCTTGGTGAGTTGAGTTTGTTGTCACCTGACACAGTGCCTGGCACATAGTAAAGAGGCACTCAAAAATGGTAAGCTCTCTCAGTAGTGGTAGCAGTAAAAATAGTCATGACAGTATCCTTTGGGCTTTCCATATGAGGTCAATTTTCACTCTGCAGGGCTCAGAACCCTGAGAATGCAGGTGACAACAAGATAGCTCTGCATTAAGTCACCTGAAATAGTTGAAGCCATTCCCTCCAAGATGGAAATGAAAGTACAAAGATCCAGAGTCAGGTATTTATTGCATGGAGAAGAATTGGTATGCCCATAAAATGAGACTATCTTTAGCGCTTTTTATATCAACACACCAGAACACTTTTACACCAACAGATGAGAACAACTTTGAAGTGGTTGTTATCCTTTTAAGATGCAGCCTTACCTGGTTACCTGCTTACACCAGAGCAGCCACTAGTGTTCAAACATTTTAGACTTCCTTTTTTGGGAAGTGCCTTTAGAACAGCTTTTGAGACGCCGAAGAAACCAGGGTTATTTTTTTTATTATTATTTTTCAGTTGTAGTCACACACTTCATGCTATGAATATACACTCCGTCGTCTGACCGTGGGCATCAGCACTGGCCTTTGACCTGGATTCCACAACACAGTTTCCCCAGAGCCCAGCTTCCACTGTGACTGTCTAATCAGTGGGGAGAAGGGATTCTTTCTCTTGGATTTGCACATAATGGTTCTAAGAGTGGGAAAGTGCCATCTGTTGTTTCCTAATAGACCTTGGGGTATTAAACGTGAAACATGCCTTTAAGTATTTCTACTTTAATTTCTGCTAACCAAAAAAGGTGATATTTACTACATGTTAAAGAGAAACACTGATTTTTTTTACTACAAAACCATAATATGTTTTATTGTAACAAAAAGTAAAGCAGTGTATGAAGGGAAAAAGAGAGTTGTTTCCCATATTCCTCTTCTGCCAATTTTATCCTCCTAATGTGGTAAATATTATCAGCTTGATATGTGTATTTCCATACCATTTTGTATGTACAAACACACATAAACACATAGGCTTTCACTCTTTTTTGGTTTGCAAAAATCAGACCACGATATATACATTCTTATACAATCTATTTATACTTGCCAATATTTTTATGGACATTTCTCCTCTGGGTCAGCACTATAGATCTAATCCATTAAAAACTACCTGCAGAGTATTCTGTTAAATGATGTACTTTAGTTTATATACCATATAAGCTTGTACTTCCAATTCTACAGAATATATTCCCCACAGTGAGATTGCCACGTCAAAGGGCTTATGTATTTAAGATTTTTAGAACTACTGCCTGAATACAAAAAGTTCAAACAATTCACATTCCCACCAGCTTTGCATAAGGGTACTCACCAATAGTGAATACTAACAATCTCTGAAGTTTTTATTTTATAATCTGAAAGACAAAAAGCATTTTCTTGTGATATTAAGTGAGGGTATTTTGCATTTTCATACATGGCTTTGCCATTTGCATTCTAGACACTTTCTGTTGTGAATCTGAGCAAGTCAAGATTTTTCTGATATGATTCACCTGTTCATAATCTTTGCTGTTTTTCTATTGCAAGGGTTGTCTTTTTCATATCAAATTGTAAGAGCCTTTTAAAATAGTAGAGCTATCAACTCTTAGTCTGTTCTGTGCATTGCAAATATTTTTCTCCCAGTTTGCTTCTCTACTGAAAAATCCCATTGTCTTTTGCTTGTGAAATTCCTTTTAAGGAGCCATTTGGACATCTCTCTGTTGTCAAAAACCTTCCCTTACATTTAACCTAATTCTTTGTGTTGCAATTCAACTCTCTTTCCCTGGGTTCTGTGCCTCATTATTGCTCTCCATCTCCCCAAAGACAACTGAGCTGTGTCTATTGGAGCTTTTCTACTGGCTGAATGGAGCGAATTGACCGACCAGTTTAGTCATGAATGTCCTTTGACTTACTTTTTTCCCTCTCCATCAAATTGACTGGGTGTTTGACTGAATTGACCTTGTTAGCCAGTCTTTTTAGCACTATGAATCTGTGTGGGTGCACCTGTGTGTGTGGGTGCACCTGTGTGTGCAGGCGCATGCCCAGGAGTAGAACTACTAATCAGTGGTTTTGGTTGTTGCTTCCAGTTGAACTGGCCTTCCTTGGTCCATTTTTCTGGCATTGCAATTAGCAGCAACCTCACTGTGGATATATAGCACTCCAGTTGCCTCACTGGGTAGAGAGAAGATGAATTTGATCAATTCAGCTGAGAATCCTGTTATGATTCTGCCACTGCACACATAGAGCAAGACTGTGAAAAAGGTCTATTTGGCTTCATCATTGGTAAAATGAAGTAAGCACAATACAAAGATCAAAAGAATGTTTGGTGGATAGAATAAGCTACCACTTGTAAAATGCTTAGCATGAGGCCTGGTACTATAAGTACTCAATTAATGTGAACTCTTCTTATTCATAAATATCTTTGGGAAACTTTGGATTATACATATCACATCTCAGAGTCTCTAATATGCTGATGTTCCTAGCGTATCACCATAAGAGAAATAGATAAAGAAGTAAATGCTTCTTGGATCATGGGACCCCTCTCTCTGTTAAGATAATTCTCAATGAACTTGTGCTCTGTGAAAAACACTTGGGGAAATACCATTGTAGAGAGAGAAGACACAATTTTGAGAAAGAACACTTGAGTTCCAGATAACTCTCTTGTTTATGTGATTTTGAGCAAGTCATTTAATCTTTCTGGGCCACATGTTGCCCACTTGTAAAATGAGGAGCATGAGACTGTTTTTACCTGCTTTACAGGTTACCAGGAGAGAACTCTATAAGCTGTCATTTGCTATACCAACCTCATAGACCAGAAGCAGGACTGATTGTTGTGAATCTAGGTGCAGAAAGAGGTAAAGGGAGGATTCCTTATGTGTTGAGTTCAAGGGCATGATTAGTGAGACATTTTGATGGCAGTGATTAGGAGTGAAGTGTGCACACAACATAACTCCATGGAGGTTGCAGCATGAGGAAGCCCGGACTTCTAGGCCCCATCCAGGTCTCTGAGCCATTTTCTTACTGCAATGAATCATCAAAACAGAAATGTTTTAAAAAAAAAACAGACAGGAGAGTTCTAAAGAAATCCAAGCACTCCATGATCTATTGGTTAAGTCCCTGGCTTAGATAATTTGTTGCTTTCCTCAGTATGAATTGATAGAACCTCTGGAAATCAAATATATTCCTAATTCATACCAAGATTTTAGTGGCTGGAAACAGTCTTCAGTATTTTCTCCTCAGGGCTTTTTAAAAGCCAGCCTTCAGGAAAGGCAATACTTACCTGAAATAGCAGCCTGATGGGGAAGATCATTTGGGGCAGGAGAGCCTCCTCTGCACCCCAAATCAGATCGCAGAGGCAACTGTCTCCTTTCTCTACAAATGGATCAGGCACAGGTCCAAATTAATTTTTTCTCTGCCTGTTGTTCCCAGACTCATGCAACTCAATGGAAAGACTGTACAAGAAAAGCATGTGACTGACCCTTTTCTGTAACATTCTGGCTGGATGTTAAGAATCTTTGCCTTGGATCCACCCACTAGGTCCTTAATCAGTTACTTTCAGCATGCTTCTTCCAACTGGTCTAAATGCTTGATGAGTATGCTGGAAAGAGCACTAGGCTGGGAGTTGAGACCTGGAGGTCCTGTCTGTGCTACTTACTCTGTGATGTAAGGCAAACCATGACCCCTCCTTGAACTCAGTTTTCTCATCTGTTATACAAGGCATTTGAACTGGGGTGATCCTAAAGGTCCCTTTCAGTCCAGTCTATAGTTTCACTTGTTTGTCTATACCCTCAGATCAGATTCATCCTCATTCCATCTTCCTGTGTGGAGCATATCCATTTGAGGCTAATTGCAGGATGTTGGCAAGCTGTCCAGGAACATATGAAGCATTGGAATATTCATTTGAAATTAATCAGACACAACAAAACATGCAGGTGGTTGGTCTTTCCCTTCGACTTCTGGCCCTTGGGATCTCGCCTCCTGGAAGGTGTTCATGGGTTGCAGCTGCAGAGGACAACCTGTGGATTATTGCCCAGATGAGCAACTTCTGTGAATGGGAGGGCAAGACCACTCATTGGGCTCTTTCTCCAGTGGATAGGGATAAGAATGTTGAGGGATGTAAGATAGAATAGAAGTCAAGAAATCCAGACCTATCAATAATAAGAAGTGAGGTTACAGCCTTTATTTCTTGGCCCTTTGTCTTCTTGTCTGGGAATTGGCTTGGAATGACATTATGAAGGAGACTGTCTCATGCTAGCCCACTCCAAGCATCTATATGTTTTCAAATATACTGATGCCTGGTATCACATAGACCTCATAGTGGCCTGGCATTGTTTCATTTCTCACCAGTGCTTGAATCCCCATGAAGCTCCTCCAACCCTGTTGCCTTCTGCTGTTCAGCCATATTCAACTTGAATTCCCTCACTTTAAAGGTCTTTACATATGCTTTCCTCAACTTGACTCACTGTCTTTTGTGGAGAATCCTTTTCCCCTTCAACATATGTTACAGTCTATGTGATGTCTTCTGCTATTACTCTTGACCGAGTTGATCAATCCCTCCTCTGTTTCCATAGGACTCTGGACATTCCTCTACTGTGTACACGCTAGGCTGCAAGCTGCATGAAGGCAAGGACCACTGATTTGGGAATTGATATAATGCTAGTTTTAGTAAGAGACAAATCCCTAAATCTCAGTCTCAATGGTTTAAAAAGTAGTTTATTTCTTATTCATATTAGGTCCAGTTGGTGATCGTAGGGTAGATACTAGTATTATGTAGTCTGTTTCATGAAGTCATTCAGGACCCAGGCTGATGGAGGTGCCAGCATCTTTAACACGTGGCTTTTAAGGTCCTCGTGAGAATCCATATCCAGTCCATTATTGGGGGAGGGGGAGAAAGAAGATCATGCACCTTATGTGCTTTTTATGGACTAGGTTTGTTAAGTGGCACATATCACTTCTGTTCACTTTCTGTTTGCTGGAACTCAATCATATTACCACATCTAACTATAAAGAAGACTAAGAAGTATAGTCTAGTTATGTACATGAGAACAAGAAGGAAAGCCTTTTGGTAAACACATAGTTGTCTTTAGAGGCCATAGTGTTTTATTCACTGCTAAATCCCTAGGACTGAGCACAGTGACTCAGAGGTGGTGACTACATTGGATTGTGATTGAAATTCCACCACTGGATCATGACTTCATGGTCTAGCTTCTTATTACCCCAATCAAACACAGGCACATAGTAGGTGCTCAATAAATGTTAGCTGGCCATTATTGAAATTGCAGTATCCTGGGTGTATTTCTGCTCTGGAAGATATTTTGGTCTAATTTACCTCCTAAGGACAACTCATGCTCTAGAAGATTGCTCCTGATTAGGCTGGCCTTTTTGCCCTTGGTCTTTGAGCCAACATTCTCCAATCACAGTATTTACCTGTTTCTCAGACTTCTTGGAACCTAGGTGTCAATTCCTATCTAGCTAAGAACAATTTCTTAAGTCCTGAGCCTTTTCCTCTGTGATGGCTTGTCATTCTATTTCTTCTTCCCTTTTCCACAAACATACATTTTTGTATCTTATCATTTTCTTTGCCAGCTCCAAGCATATTTAGCCACCTTCTGCCCCATTATTTCCATAATTGGAGAGATAGAGGTAAATGGAATGGAGGAAATGATGATATCCTAGCCAACATTAGTGTTATGAATACCTTACAAGGCTTATCTCTGCTCTAGTTTAATGGAATCCATCCCATTCCAGCCCAGTCCAGATTAGCCATTGTGCTTTGCCATCAGGTCTTGGAGACACATTTCTGGATCCATAAAGGGGGTACTGACTAACAGTGACTGGGATATGTGTCTTGTCTTTCAGAATGTCCCACCAGCTAAAGGTCCACTCAGTCACATATTGTGATAAAAGTAGAATCTGTAGTAGGTACATAGGCCCAGATATACCAATACTTCTGAACAGGTCTAGAGAATCACCTGTACACAGCAGACAGTAGCATTTGACCATGAAGGATGTGATATTTAGGATTAGCGACTGCCAAAGGTAAGCCTTAATTGGTTTTGTAATATAGCCACAGAAGCCTCTGAGAGGCCTCAATCTCCCTTCCCTGAGGTTTTCCTTTTGCTACAAGGTGATTTTTTCACCAGCCCCTTGCAGGAGCCCAAAGACCTGTGCCCCTAGGATCTCTCCCCTACTCCCCTTGGCCATGCTTGGTCAGGTTGTTTCCACTTCTAGGAAAAATGACAGTTAATGTGCTTTCTCATTTCCCCCAAATTTCTTTGTCAGGCCTTTGTGATCAGGAGAAAAAGGGACCTAAAGGTCTGACTCAATGAATAAGTAAGGGAGGTGGTTATTAGTCTCTGAAAGGCAGCTGTTTGCTTTGCCAATGCTTAATGGTAGCTCTGGCCTGACTCAATTATTTTTCCAAAAAGAGTCCTTTTACTTCCACAGAATTTGGATCACAGACAACTGGACACTGGAGCCTGATTTATTTATTTTTCTTACTTCTGCTTTAGGTAAACATATGGAAGCTTGTTCAACTGACTGAGGCCCTCAGATACAGATTTTCCTTAACCCTCAGATAGTTCAAGGAAAATCTCTCAGGCTTTGGGCTCACTGAAAGAAAAAAGCAAGAAATGATCCCCTTCTCCGACACCTTGAGAGTGAAATGACAACATACTGCTATTAGATTGGTGGAGGCCATAGCTTTTGAAGAGAAGGAAGGTAAGTACAAAAGTTGAATCTACTGAGAAATATAGCACAAGTCATAGTCATTTTGGAGGTATTTTGGAGAAAAAAGAACTGGAAAAGCTGAAATGTGACTTTCTCTGAAATTTCTAACTAAAAGTTAAAAAGAAACAAAACCTCACTGAGTTATGGGAGCAGAACTTGTGAGATGCAGGAGGTAGGGGTCAGAGGTTGGGAAGAGAGAGAAAAAAAGAGATAGAGGGAGGGGGGAGGGAGAGAGAATAAGATTGAGAGAGAGAGAGAGAGAGAGAGAGAGAGAATCTAAAGAAGTTGGCCACAGACACTTTTTTCCTTTAAAAGAGGAAAGAAATGTTTATTTGGATTAACCAAGAAAACAAAAGGAAATCTAATAAACACTGTAAATTCTGATCCCAAAGTGTTTGTGTCAAATGCCTTTCTTGCCTGTGGTATAGTAATAATGAGATTAGAGGGAAAAAAATCCTGGGGTTGTTTACTTGAAAAAATGAAAAAAAAAAAAAAAACCCAACAACAGGGAAAGATGTTTAATTTAATCATTTGGGGAAAACAATTGCATGAAGTAGCTTTTCTTACTCTGCTGTGAAAGCCTTGTCTGAGTCACCAGAGAGTCCACGATTCCAGTGTGTCACTAAAGGAGAATATAAGATGAATTTTGCATACACATTAATACTTTTACCAGGGCCCTGGGATTGAACCCTGCATCAGGCTCCCTGCCCGGTGGGGAGCCTGCTTCTCCCTCTCCCTCTCCTTCTGCCTACCACTCTGCCTGTTTGTGAGCACTCTCTCTCTCTCTGTCAAATAAATAAAATATTCAAAAAAATGTAAACATGGATGGAAATTAAGATGAAAACACTAATGCTTTAACAAGGCTGGACTTTAAACAAATTTTTCTCTTCCTCATTCTTAAAGCCTCCCCCTTCCCTTCATTTGTTCTTTTGTAGAATCCTTTGTTCCAGAAACTCAGTATTGATATTGATATCTTGCTAACCTCAATGTATACTTAATAACAAGACTCAGATGTCTGGCACCAGTGCTAGTCATGAGACCACCTTGACATGACAAACTCAGCTGGCAACAGGTACCAGATTCTCATTGAAACTGCCCAGATCCTATATTTTCCTGTAAAACCCCTTAGCCTTTTAACCTAGGCTGGCTTGCAGTCTTGGAAACATTAGCCTGCTGCAGCCTCCTTTGCCTGGCAAAGTAATAAACTGTCTTCCTTCTTTATACCCAAAGTCTGTCATGGTGTTATGTATTTTGGCTCTGGAGCACAGAGGTCAGTTTTCAATAATAAGCACATTGTTCACCATCATAATGGAAATCCTAGCCACTGCAATAAAACAAGAAAAAATAAATAAAAGCATACATATTGGGAAGGAAGAAATAAAATTGCCCTTATTTACAGATCACAGAATTGTCTTTGCAGAAAATCACAAGTAATCTACAAAAGACTTCCGTAGAACTAATAAGTGAATTTGGCAAGGTTGAAGATACAGAACCAACACCCATAAATCAATTGCATATCTATGTATTAACAAGTGAACACGCAGAAAATTAAATTAAAAACAAACTTTTAAAATAATTCCAAAAAAATCATTCCAAAGAAAATTAAATACTTAGGCATAAACTTAACAAAAATGTACAGTATTCATATGCTGAAATCACAAAACACTAATGAAAGAAGTATGGAAGACCTATGTAAATGGAGAAATATATGGTGTTCATAGATTGGAAGACTCAACAGAGTAAAAATGTCAATCCTCCTCAAATTTATCTATATGTTTTATACAAATCTTATCAAAATTCCAACAAGTTTGGATATTTAGTTTATATCTTTTGTAGATATAAACAAGCTTATTCTAAAATTTATATAGAAAGTAGAGGCCCTAGAATGGTTAAAACAATTTTTAAATAGATAAAGTGGAAGGAGTTATTCTATCCAATATTAAGATTTTCTATATGGCCATAGTAATCAAGATAGTGTGGTGCTAATGCATAGATAGGTGGAATATAGATCAATGGAACAGAATAGGCTACCCACATAATTAACCTCAATGTACTGTTAACAAAGGTGCAAAGGCAATTTAATTGAAGAAGAATAGTCTTTTCATCAAAAGGCACCAGAGCAATGGACATCCACTGGCAAAAAAATGAACCTTTACCTAAAACTCATTCCTTATACAAAAATTAACTCAAAATGAGTCATAGTCTTAAAGGTAAAACATAAAACTTTAAGGAAAAAATTTGGGAAAAAGTCTTTAGGATCTAGGGCTAGGCAAAGAATTCTCAGACTTGACACCAAACATGATCCATAAAAGGGAAAATTGATAAATTGAGCCTCATCAAAATTAAAAGCTTTTGTTCTGTGAAAGTACATATGAAGAGAATGAAAAGACAAGCCACAGACTGGAAGAAAATAATTGCAAACCACATTCACCACAAAGGACTAGTGTCCAGAATATATATAAAGAACTCTTAAAAACTCAACATTAAAAAGTAGACAATCCAGTTGGAAAATGGGCAAGGGACATGAAGAAACATTTCACCAAAAAATAAATACAGATGTCAACTAAGTACATGAAAAGATGTTCAATATCATTAGCCATCAGGAAAACGCAAATTAGAACCACAATGAGATGTCACTTGAAAAACCTATAAGAATGGCAAAACAAACAAACAAACAAAAAAAACAGTGAAAAACTGCGGGGGATTATATGGAGAAACTGGAGTTTTCATACTTTGCTGGTGAGAATGTAAAATGGTACAGCCACACTTGAAAACAGTTTGACAGGTTCTTAAAAAACCAAACATACAATTACCCATGACCTAGCAATTGCACTATTGGGCATTTATTCCAGAGAAATAAAAAATTGCATGAATATAAAAACATGTACATGAATCTTTATAGTAGCTTTGTTTTTAATCACCAAAAACTGAAATAATCTCAAAGGTCTTTAATTAGGTGAATGATTAAGCAAACTGTGGTGTATCCATACCATGGAATACTACTCAGCAATATAAAGGAATCTACTACTGATAGATATGTGCCACCACTTGGACAAATCTCCAGGGAATTGTGCTGAATGAATAAAGCCAATTCCTTAAAGTTATGTAGTATGTGGTTCCATTTATATAATATTTTTGATGTGACAAATTTTAGAAATGGAGAACAAATAGGAGGTTTATGGGGGTTAATTGTATGGGGAGTGGTGAGGAAGGATATTGGGTACGGTTATAAACAGGTACCAGGAGGAATCTTTGAAATGTTAAAACTTGCAGTATCTTGACTGTGGTGATGGAGACACAAACCCCTATACATATGCTAAAATTGTATAGGGCTTAATGCACACGCATACACACACATACACGTAAACATGAATGAGAGGAAATATGAATAATATTGGCTGATTGCATCAATGTCAATATCCTGGTTTTAATTTTATACTATAGGTTTTCAAGATGTTAACACTCAGGAAAACTGGGTAAAAGGTACATGGGATATATCTGCATTATTTCTTATGACTGCATGTAAATCTATAATTATCTCTTTGTGTCTTCCTCAATTTCTTTCAGAAGTGTTCAACGAAAGATGAATGGATAAAGAAGATGTGGTTTATGTATACAATGGAATATTACTCAGCTATTAGAAATGACAAATACCCACCATTTGCTTCAACGTGGATGGAACTGGAGGGTATTATGCTGAGTGAAGTAAGTCAGTCGTAGAAGGACAAACATTATATGTTCTCATTCATTTGGGGAATATAAATAATAGTGAAAGGGAATATAAGGGAAGGGAGAAGAAATGTGTGGGAAATATCAGAAAGGGAGACAGAACGTAAAGACTGCTAACTCTGGGAAACGAACTAGGGGTGGTAGAAGGGGAGGAGGGCGGGGGGTGGGAGTGAATGGGTGACGGGCACTGGGGGTTATTCTGTATGTTAGTAAATTGAACACCAATAAAAAATAAATTAAAAAAATCTATAATTATCTTAAAATTTTCAATTAAAAAAGCTAACATTTATGTATCTTGACATTATTATTTATTCTCTAGGGAATAGTGTCACCCAAAACCACATTACTCATTTGCCATTGTGCTGAGAGTTGAGAGCTGATTCCAATTGGAAATAACAGTATAAACTTAACTGTTTTATGGTTAACCATTGCGGAACTCCATAATGAAATTGTGGAGTCAAAACACTGGGTCTCTGCTTTGCCACTTATTAACTGGTGTGACCTCTAGCCAATCTATCTCTTTTTCCTCATCATTAAAATGGAAGTTACAATTTTTCCTTCCCAAGGAAAGAATAAGGAGGCCAAGTGTAAACAGGGAAGGATTGCCTGCCCTCTGGCACCAATTAGCTCTTGAAAGCAAGAATGGAATATTCACGTCAGAATATTCCTTATGCCCCAGCATGGCATAGTGTTTCTCCCTGGAAGTACTATGGATGTTTAAT
Organism: Canis lupus familiaris; assembly: GCF_011100685.1. NCBI lineage: Eukaryota > Metazoa > Chordata > Mammalia > Carnivora > Canidae > Canis > Canis lupus. The sequence goes on from NC_049260.1 coordinate 84,373,136, forward strand.
GTAGGACAGTTCTGTTGTGCGAATCAGCTTACACATTGCAGAATATTTAGCATTCCTAATTCTCACCCACTAAATTCTAGTAGTGTCATTAATCCCCCTTCTTTGTGCCAAAAAAGTTTCTATGCATTTCTAATTGCCCTTTAGGAGACATGCTTGCTCCCTAGTTGAGAACCACAAGCAAGTATCTCACTAGTATGCAGCAGGTGCTCAACAAATGTTAGACTAACTGCTTGATTGATGGATTTTTTTTCTTGGCTACAACTTGTGCTTATCTCATCATTGGTATCTAGAGCTAGTATAGGTTTGTTTACTGTGCTCTGCTCAGCACCCAGAGAACCATTGGCATGGGCACCATTTCACTAGGATCTTGACCGTGGAAATGAATGGGTGATTCCCAAGTCTGGACACCCTGGGAGATATAAAATTGGAAGGCAAAGGTGAGGCATTGTCCCCTATGCATTGTAGAGTCTGCATGGGTAAGGCTTGCATGGCTACAAGGAGCCCTTTACCATATTATTGAGCTAATGTATTCATTGCAGGTATAGTCAACTCTCAGTTATCCTCCAATGGAACAACCAAATTACAGTGAAATAATTAGGTACAGTTAGTAGATAATGAAGCACTTCATGTGCACTGTTTACTAGTTTTTGCTTCACTTTAGTCTTTCATGAGGTCTGCAATCCAGCCAAGATGCCTATTTATCTCTTTCAACCTCATGAAGATACAAACTAAAAAATTCAATAGGTTGAGAGAAAGATGGAGAGTTTTTATTTTTTTATTTTTATTTTTATTTTTTTAATAATTTTTTATTGGTGTTCAATTTGCCAACATATAGAATAACACCCAGTGCTCATCTCAACAAGTGCCCCCCTCAATGCCTGTCATCCAGTCACCTCTACCCCCCGCCCACCTCCCTTTCTACCACACCTAGTTCGTTTCCCAGACTTAGGAGTCTCTCATGTTCTTGTCTCCCTTTCTGATATTTCCCACTCATTTTTTCTCCTTTCCCCTTTATTCCCTTTCACTATTTTTTATATTCCCCAAAAGAATGAGACCATATAATGTTTGTCCTTCTCCCAATGACTTATCTCACTCAGCATAACACCCTCCAGTTCATCCACATCGAAGCAGATGGTGGGTATTTTCGTTTCTAATGGCTGAGTAATATTCCATTGTATACATAAACCACATCTTCTTTATCCATTCATCTTTCGATGGACACTGAGGCTCCTTCCACAGGTTGGCTATTGTGGACATTGCTGCTATAAACATCGGGGTGCAGGTGTCCCGGCGTTTCACTGCATCTGTATCTTTGGGGTAAATCCCCAGCAGTGCAACTGCTGGCTCATAGGGCAGATCTATTTTTAACTCTTTGAGGAACCTCCACAGTTTTCCAGAGTGGCTGTACCAGTTCACATTCCCACCAACAGTGCAAGAGGGTTTCCCTTTCTCCACATCCTCTCCAACATTTGTTGTTTCCTGCCTTGTTAATTTTCCCCATTCTCACTGGTGTGAGATGGTATCTCATTGTCATTTTGATTTGTATTTCCCTGATGGCAAGTAATGTGGAGCATTTTCTCATGTGCTTGTTGGCCATGTCTAAGTCTTCCTCTGTGAGATTTCTGTTCATGTCTTTTGCCCATTTCATGATTGGATTGTTTGTTTCTTTGCTGTTGAGTTTAAGAAGTTCTTTATAGATTTTGGAAACTAGCCCTTTATCTGATATGTCATTTCAAATATCTTCTCCCATTCTGTAGGGTGTCTTTTAGTTTTGTTGACTGTATCCTTTGCTGTGCAAAATTTTCTTATCTTGATGAAGTCTCAATAGTTCATTTTTGCTTTTGTTTCTCTTGCCTTCATGGATGTGTCTTGCAAGAAGTTACTGTGGCCAACTTCAAAAAGGGTGTTGCTTGTGTTCTCCTCTAGTATTTTGATGGAATCTTGTCTCACATATAGATCTTTCATCCATTTTGAGTTTATCTTTGTGTATGGTGCAAGAGAGTGGTCTAGTTTCATTCTTCTGCATGTGGATGTCCAATTTTCCCAGCACCATTATTGAAGAGACTGTCTTTTTTCCAATGGATAGTCTTTCCTGCTTTGTTGAATATTAGTTGACTATAAAGTTGAGGGTCCACTTCTGGATTCTCCATTCTGTTCCATTGATCTATGTGTCTGTTTTTGTGCCAGTACTACACTGTCTTGATGACCACAGCTTTCTAGTACAACCTGAAACCTGGCATTGTGATGCCCACAGCTATGGTTTTCTTTTTTAATATTCCCCTGGCTATTCGAGGTCTTTTATGATTCCATACAAATCTTAAGATTATTTGTTCCAACTCTCTGAAGAAAGTCCATGGTATTTTGATAGGGATTGCACAGAATGTGTAAATTGCCCTGGGTAGCATTGACATTGTCACAATATTAATTCTTCCAATCCATGAGCATGGAATATTTTTCCATCTCTTTGTGTCTTCCTCAATTTCTTTCAGAAGTGTTCTGTAGTCTTTAGGGTATAGATCCTTTACCTCTTTGGTTAGGTTTATTCCTATGTATCTTATGCTTTTGGGTGCAACTGTCAATGGGGTTAACTCCTTCATTTCTCTTTCTTCAGTCTCATTGTTAGTGTATAGAAATGCCACTGATTTCTGGGCACTGATTTTGTACCCTGCCACATTGCCGAATTGCTGTATGAGTTCTAGCAATCTTGGGGTGGAGGCTTTTGGGTTTTCTATGTACAATATCATGTCATATGCAAATAGGGAGAGTTTGACTTCTTCTTTGCCAATTTGAATGCCTTTTCTTTCTTTTTGTTGCCTGATTGCTGAGGCTAGGAATTCTAGTACCATGTTGAATAGCAGTGGTGAGAGTGGACATCCCTGTCTTGTTCCTGATCTTAGGGGAAAGGCTCCCAGTGCTTCCCCATTGAGAATTATATTTGCTGTGGGCTTTTCGTAGATGGCTTTTAAGATGTCGAGGAAAGTTCCCTCTATCCCTACACTCTGAAGAGTTTTGATCAGGAATGGATGCTGTATTTTGTCAAATGCTTTCTCTGCATCTATTGAGAGCATCATAGGGTTCTTGTTTTTCCTCTTGCTGATATGATCAATCACATTGATTGCTTTACGAGTGTTGAACCAGCCTTGCATCCCAGGGATAAATCCCACTTGGTCATGGTAAATAATCTTCTTAATGTATCATTGGATCCTATTGGCTAGTATCTTGTTGAGAATTTTTGCATCCATGTTTATCAGGGATATTGGTCTATCATTCTCCTTTTTGGTGGGGTCTTTGTCTGGTTTTGGAATTAGGGTGATGCTGGCTTCATACAACGAGTTTGGAAGTACTCCATCTCTTTCTATCTTTCCAAACAGCTTTAGTAGAAGAGGTAAGATTTCTTCTTTAAACGTTTTATAGAATTCCCCTGGGAAGCCATCTGGCCCTGGACTTTTGTGTCTTGGGAGGTTTTTGATGACTGCTTCTATTTCCTCCCTGGTTATTGGCCTGTTCAGGTTTTCTATTTCTTCCTGTTCCAGTTTTGGTAGTTTGTGGTTTTCCAGAAATGCATCCATTTCTTCTAGATTGCCTAATTTATTGGCATATAACTGCACATAATAAGTTTTTTAAAAATCGATTTTATTTCCTTGGTATTGGTGGTGATCTCTCCTTTCTCATTCATGATTTTATTAATTTGAGTCTTTTCTCTCTTCGTTTTAATAAGACTGGCTAGTGGTTTATGTATCTTATTAATTCTTTCAAAAACCAACTCCTGGTTTTATTATCTGTTTCACATTTCTTCTGGTCTTTATTTCATTGAGTTCTGCTCGAACCTTTATTAACTCTCTTCTCCTGCTGGGTGTAGGATCTATTTGCTGTTTTTTCTCTAGCTCCTTTAGGTGTAAGGTTAGCTTTTGTATTTGAGTTCTTTCCAGTTTTTGGATGGATGCTTGAATTGTGATGTATTTCCCCCCAGGACTGCTTTTGCTGTATCCCAAAGATTTTTAACAGTTGTATCTTCATTCTCATTAGTTTCTATGAATAATTTTAATTCTTCCCTTATTTCCTGGTTGACCCTTTCATCTTTTAGCAGGATGGTCCTTAACCTCCACGTGTTTGAAATCCTTCCAAACTTCTTCTTGTGATTTAGTTCTAGTTTCAAAGCATTATGGTCTGAAAATATGCAGGGGACGATCCCAATCTTTTGGTATGGGTTAAGACTTGATTTGTGACCCAGTATGTGGTCTATTCTGGAGAAAATTCCATGTGCACTTGAGAAGAATGTGTATTCAATTGCGTTTGGATGTAAAGTTCTGTAAATATCTGTGAAATCCATCTGGTCCAGTGTATCATTTAAAGCTCTTGTTTCGGGCAACCGGGGTGGCTCTGCGGTTTAGTGCCGCCTTCAGCCCAGGGCCTGATCCTGGAGACCCGGGATCGAGTCCCATGTTAGGCTCCCTGCATGGAGCCTACTTATCCCTCTGCCTGTGTCTCTGCCTCTCTCTCTCTCTCTCTCTCCCTCTCTGTTTCTCTCATGAATAAATAAATAAAATCTTTAAAGTAAATAAATAAAGCTCTTGTTTCTTTGGAGATGTTGTGCTTAGAAGATCTGTCGATTGTAGAAAGCGCTATATTCAAGTCACCAAGTATAAGTGTATTATTATCTAAGTATGTCTTAACTTTGGTTATTAACTGATTGATATACTTGGCAGCTCCCACATTCGGGGCATAAATATTCATTGTTGTTAGGTCCTCTTGTTGGATAGATCCTTTAACTAATTGATATACTTGGCAGCTCCCACATTCGGGGCATAAATATTCATTGTTGTTAGGTCCTCTTGTTGGATAGATCCTTTAAGCATGATATACTGTCCCTCTTCATCTCTTACTACACTCTTTGGGATAAACTTTAATTTATCTGATATAAGGATGGCTACCCTTGCTTTCTTTTGAGGACCATTTGAATGGTAAATGGTTCTCCAACCTTTTATTTTCAGGCTGTAGATGTCCTGAGGTCTAAAATGAGTCTCTTGTAGACAGCAAATAGATGGGTCTTGCTTTTCTATCCAGTCTGAAACCCTGCACCTTTTGATGGGGTCATTAAGCCCATTCATATTCATAGTTACTATTGAAAGATATGAATTTAGTGTCATCATGATACCTATTCAATCCCTGTTTTTGTGGATTGTTTCCTTGGACTTCCTTTTTCTTTGATAGAGTCCCCCTTAATATTTCTTGCAGAGCCAGTTTGGTGGTCACATATTCTTTGATTCTGCCTATCTTGGAAGCTCTTTATCTCTCCTATTCTGAATGAGAGCCTTGCTGGATAAAGTATTCTTGGTTGCATGTTCTTCTCATTTAAGATCCTGAATATATCCTGCCAGCCCTTTCTGGCCTGCCAGGTCTCTGTGGAGAGGTCTGCTGTTATCCTAATGCTTCTCCCCATAAAGGTTAGGGATTTCTTGTCTCTTGCTGCTTTAAGGATCTTCTTTTTATCTTTGGAATTTGCAAGTTTCACTATTAAATGTCAAAGTGTTGAGTGGTTTTTATTGATTTTAGGGGGGATCTCTCTATCTCCTGGATCTGAATGCCTGTTTCCCTTCCCAAGTTAGGTAAGTTCTCAGCTATGATTTGTTCAAATACACTTTCTGGTTGACCCTTTCATCTTTCGGCACCCTCTGGAACCCCTATTAAACATAGATTTTTCCTTCTGAGGCTGTCATTTATTTCCCTTAACCTATTCTCATAATCTTTTAATTGTTTTTCTCTTTTTTACTCAGTTTCCTTCCTTGCCATCAACTTGTCCTCTATGTCACTCACTCGTTCTTCTCCCTCGTTAGCCCTCATCATTAGGACCTCCAGTTTGGATTGTATCTCATTTAACTGATTTTTAATTTCTGCCTGTTTAGATCTAAATTCTGCAGTTATGAAGCCTCTTGAATCCTTTATGCTTTTTTCTAGAGCCACCAGTAGCTTTATAATTGTGCTTCTGAATTGGCTTTCTGACATCGAATTGTAATCCAAATTTTGTAACTCCGTGGGAGAGAGTGCTGTTTCTGATTCTTTCTTTTGTGGTGAATTTTTCCTTCTAGTCATTTTGCTCAGTGCAGAGTGGCCAAAAACAAGATGTACTGGAAAAGGGAGAAAAAGGGAGAAAAAAAAGGGGGGGGGGGCAAACAGAAAACAAAAACAAGGGGGAATATCCTCTGATTCTATATAGTGTAAATCCCTCGACTTCCCCTGGAACTTTCCAGTGCTGCTTGGTCAATAACTTGCTTTTACCCTGTCCCTCTGGCTAGTCTTCTAGGGGAGGAGCCTGCTGTGCTGATTCTCAGGTGTGTGCACCTGGGGGAGCTGCCCAGCCCCCTGCCAGGTGCACGGGCTCAGTGGGAGCTGTTTATCCTGTGAGGCCCCTGGTCAGTCCCAGGTACAAGGTGACACCAGGAGGAACAACAACAGTGGTTGCGGCCAGGTCTCCAGCCCTAGAGTCAGCTCTCGCAGTAACTACCGCAGCTCCCAGTCCGCAGGGGCCTGGATGCTCCGGGGGCGAGGAGCGCTGACTTGCACAGCTCGGGGGCACCCAGCAGCAGGAGCATCCTTGCTGCCTTGTGTCCTCCTGGACTCTGCCTGTTCCGGGGGGAGCACAGGATCCTGGGCTGTGTCTCCCGGTGCCCTGGGCTCCAGGGTCTGCACTGCTGGAATCGCACTCCCCTTCGCAGCCCCCTCCGCTGGAGCTGCTGCCTGAGCCGCCGTGGAGCTGCTCCTAGGCCCCACCAGGCGCACTGCAGCCGTTTAGGGAGCTCAGCCCACAGTGTGTGGGGTGCTCTCCCCCCGGGGTGCAGTTCCTCTATTAGTGCCCTTGGGAGCCTGAGGGCATCCCCGCCCCTCCTGGGGTCCTGCCCGAGTTTCCTGCGAATGCCTTTCTGTCCGGGAAGATTGGTGAAGCCCCTGCTTCTCCGGGATGGGGCTTTCCTGTCCTGGGGGCACTCACCGCCCGATCTCAGCCCAGCTCCTCGTGGGGGCCCCTCCCCCTTGGATGCTTTTTTATTTCTTTATTTTTTTCCCCATCTTCCTACCTTGATAGAAGCATAAATTCTTCTCACTGTAGCATTCCAGCTGTTCTTTCTTTAAATCTCAGGCCGAATTCGTAGGTTTTCAGGATGATTTGAAAGTTATCTAGGTAAGTTGGTGGGGACAGGTGACTTGGGGACCCTTCTCTTCTGCCATCTTGCCCCGCCTTCATGGCTCCTTTTCTATCAGCTGGGATATCAGAGTGAGGACAACTAAGATCTACTGATCAGTAGAATTGTCCTCACCGCTCTCCTACCAACCTATTTTGGACATGTATGAACAAGAAATAAATGTTTAGTATAAGCCACTAAAATATTGAGATTGCTTCTACTGCAGCATAATCTAGCTTACCCTACCTTGTTTCACTTCCGAGGATGCGAGAAGGCTGGCAGTATATAAATAATTCATCTGCAGTTGGTACATAACAACTGTTGAGCTTGGACTGAGGGACCAACTTATTTTTGCTTCAATTCTGGTATAGATATTGAAAAAGTCCAAATCACAGAGCACAAGAACTACAGGTGTGAGGAGTGGCCTTCTTAAAGACAAAGCCTGTTCTGTGACTAAGCATTCTCTCCCTTTGCCCTCTCCCTGGATAATGAGGTAGAATTTTGGGACTGGCTCCCAGAGGTCCCTGCTCAATGGCTGTAGGACTTGATGGAAAGCATATTATAAATTTTCACTTTCTCTCATCATAAACCAGTGTGAGAGTGGACATCTGTGTTGCAAGTGGAATTTTCTGCTTTTAGTGACTTGATGCTTTGGCCCTTTTGTTACAAATTCAGTTTTAATTTTTTTAACATAGTCCAGGCATGGCACATAAACCTTTGCACCCTGGGGAGGCCTATGTGGTCAGTTCCAGTAGGGGGCTAAGCTTTTGATTTTTTTTTTTTTATTTTGCTTGAATTGATTACAAGCATTTCAACAAGTAGCCAGGTGATTTTCTTGTTTGGGCAGTTCAGGGGCAAGGAGGAAACCAAGCACATATGGTAATTGGTAAATTTGAGGAAGGCATATTACAGACCACATGAGTAGAAAACAAGGCACTGTCAGTGCTTTTTTCTAGCTTTCAGGTTTGATATTTCCAGAGTCCTTTGCATCCGGAAAATTGCAAGTGAAAAATAGCTATTCAAAAAATATTCAATGGCCACTTGTCAGTCCTTATATTACTTGATCTCTCAGTCCTTGGCATTTCACACAGTTGGCCTCCTCTCCTTGAAATATCCTCTTTTCTTGGCTTCCGTGACACTTCTCCTGGTTCTCATCATATCTCTCTAGTTCTTCCTTGATCTCTTTTGCTGGATATTCTAGCTCTGCCTAGTTGTTGATGGTTGGTATTCACAGTGGCTCTGTCTTGCCACCTATTCTGATTCTGCACACTATCCCTGAATAATTTCACACATTTCTATTACTCTATTACCTCTATATCTCCAACACAAATCTCTTCCTAGAACATCATATCTATATATCCAAATCCTTACTGAACATATTGATTTGGATGTCCCATGGGTATCTGAAAATCAACATGCCCCAAAGACCATATTATTTCCTCCTCCTTGTGCTCCTTCTCCTATATGTTCCTTACCTCTTTGAGGGCACCATTGCCTACCCAGTTGCCCAAACAAGAACGTAAGTTTTATTCATGATCACTCTCTCTCTCCTATCTTATCTAGCTAACACCTGTATACCAATGTCTCAAATCTCTCTATATTTCTGTTCCTATTGGTTTATAACATTCAAAAAGAAGTTCCATAGGCATCTTAAAAGTCAATATTTTCGGGGATGCCTGGGTGGATCAGTGGTTTAGTGCCTGCCTTTGACCCAGGGCATGATCCTGGAGCCCCAGGATCGAGTCCCACATCAGGCTCCCTGCATGGAGCCTGCTTCTCCCTCTGTCTGTGTCTCTGCCTCTCTCTCTCTCTCTCTCTGTGTGTCTCATGAATAAATAAAATCTTTTTAAAAAGTCAATATTTTCCAAATGTAATTCATTGCTTCCCCCTTCCTTGTCTACTTCATTTGCTTTATCTGCCACCATGCCTAAATATTATCCTCATGATACATGCCATGTGATTTTATGCCTCCTTCCATTTACTCATGGGTTTACCTCTACCTAAAATACTCTTCTTTTCTCCATCTCCTTCCAAGTCCAGCACTAATGCTGTTTCTCTGTGAAGTCTTTCTTAACATCCCTTAGAATTAATTTTTTATTCATCTGTGTTCTTTTGGCATATGTATATCTGCCCCCAAACACCCACCATATTATAACATATTTATTTCTCATATTTGTCTTTCTATTAGACTTTAAGCTTCTTGGTGGCCCAGACCATGCTTTATTAATCTTTGTTCCCCTAGTAGCAACTAATCATGTGCCTAACACAAAGTCAGCCCTCCACTCATCTGTGGCTGATTCACAATTCTTTTTTTTGTGAAACAAAGGAATTTATTAAATAATATTTTACTGATCTCCACATCTTCAGAGTAATATGGACAAGGTCAGAGACTAATTAGGTTCAAATGGAGACAGTGAAGAGATAATTTAACACATTTCTTCAAGTAACTATGAATCCCTTACATTTATAGAGCCCTTTAAGCAATCAAACAGTGATCAGTCAAATCACTTTATGCAGTCGTTACAGCCATTTTGGGAGGTGGGTGGGTAGAGTAGGAATTATCCTCTTTCACGAGGTACAAAATAAATGACTAAAAAAATGAATTACTAAAGGACACTTAGTCCACTGCTCTTGAAATGTTAGTACAAGGATGGTAAACTTATTCTTTAGTTCTAGGATGGTCCAAGCTAGAGTAAACAGCCTTCAATATTGTAAAGAGAAAGCATTTAATTGGATGAGAAACTAGATCCTGGATTAAGCTGTGAAGAGAGGTTGTAGTTCCAGGTCCATGAACAAATTGAGGACATACTTAGCTCCGTCAATCTCTGATTATTGCGATGACTGCTAATATACTGTGTGCCAGGCACTGTGCAGATGCTATCTTATTTAATTCTCATAGAAACCCTATGAGGTATCTTCATTTCAAAATAAGAAAACAAGCTCAAGGAACTTGATCAAATTGTCCAAGGTTACATGGCTTAGTACTAAGCTGAGCTGGAATTCTAGGCCTATCTGACTCTAAAGCTGTTCATTCTTTTCTCTGTATTTTAAATATTTTTTTAAAATAGACTATTTTTTAGAGCAGTTTTAGGTTCATAGCAAAATTGAGTGTCAGGAACAGAGAATTCCCATATACCCCCTTCTCCCATGTACACACAACCTCTCTCACTATTAACATCCACCAGAGTGGTATATTTGTTATGATCAATAGCTCTACATCAACATATCATTATCATCCAAAGTCCATACTCTATATTCCCGCTTTGTTGTACATTCTATGAGTTTGGGCAAATGTGTAATGTCATGAATCCACCATTACAGTATTATACAGAATAGTTTTACTTCCCTAAGAATACTCTGTGATTCACCAGTTCATCCCTCACTGTCTTCAACCACTGGCAACCACAGATCCTTTTTTTTTTAAGATTTTTACTTATTCATGAGAGACACAGAGAGAAAGGGAGAGGCAGAGACACAGGCAGAGGGAGAAGCAGGCTCCATGCAGGGAGCCCGACGTGGGACTCGATCCCGGGTCTCCAGGATCATGCCCTGGGCGGAAGGCAGCCGCTAAACCGCTGAGCCACCCGGGCTGCCCAAACCACAGATCCTTTAACTGTGACCATAGTTTTGCCTTTTCTGGAATGTTATATAGTTAGAATCACATGGTATGTAGCCTTTTCAGATTGGCTTCTTTCACATAGTAAAGTGCATTTGAGATTCATCCATATCTTTTCATTACTTGGTTGCTCATTTAATTTTAGTGCTAAATAACATTCTATTATCTGCATGTAGCACAGTTTATTTATCCACACACCGCCTGAAGGGCATCTTGGTTGCTTCCATATTTTGGCAATTATGAATGAAGCTACTATAACCATCTGTATGTAGGTTTTTGTGTGGATATAAGCTTTCAACTCATTTGGGTAAATAACAAGTAGAGTGATTGCTGGATTGTATTGTAAGAGTATGTCTAGTTGTGTAAGAACCTGCCAAACTGTCTTCTAAAGTAGCTGCATCATTTTGTATTCCTTTTAGCAAAGGATGAATGTTACTGTTGGTTAACATTGTTGCCAACATAAACATTTTCTAGGTTTCAACAACAACAAAAAATATGAAATATGCCAAAACAAAACAAAACAAAACAAGAAAATGTGCCCATTCACAAGAAGAATAAAGAAATTAATAGAAACTGTTCCAGATGAGGACCAGGCAAAAAGATTTAATAATAAAGACCTCAAATCAACCATGTGTAAGCTCAAAGAGCTAGAGAGAATAATAGAAAAAGCACTAAAGAAAACCAGAACAACAAAGTATCACCAAAAAGAGAATATCAACAAAGGAACAGAAATTATTCAAAACAACCAAATAGAGATTTCAGAGCTGACAGGAAGAGTAAAAGACATGAAAAATTTATTAGAGGAATTCAACAGCAGATTTGAGGAGACAGAAGAAAGAATCAGCCAATTTGAATATAGGCCATTTGAGATTATCCAGTCTGAGGAAAAGAATAAACAATGGACAGAGTCTAAGAGACGTGTGGAATGCCATAGAGTACACCAAAATGAATGTAATAGAAGCCCTAGAAGGAAAGGATTGAGAGAAACAGGAAGAAAGTATATTTGAAGAAATGATGGCCAAAAACTTCCCAGATTTAATAAAATACATTAAGGGGTATCTAAGAGCTCAATAAGCTCCAGGCAAGTTAAACTCGAAGAGATCTACACTAAGGCACATTATACTCAAATATGGTAGTCTCCCCCTCTCCCTGTGGATTTGCTTTCTGTAGTTTTAGTTACTCATGGTCAACCATGGTCCAGAAGGAGATGATCCTCTTTCTGATGTGCTGTCAGAGGTCAATAGTAGCCTAATGCTATGTCATAATGTGTATGTCATTCACTTGTCTTCATCATATAGGCATGTTACCATCTCACATCATCACAAGAAGGGTAAGTACAGTACAATAAGATATTTTAAGAGAGAGAGGCCACATTTATGTAACTTTTAGTATAGTATATTGTTATACCTGTTATATTTTATATCAGTAATTACTTTTTCAACAAATGATGCTGTGACAATTGGGTATCCACATACAAAAGAATGAAGTTGGATCCCTAAATCAAAATATATACAAAAGTAACTCAAAATAGCAGCTTAAGTTTAGGAGCTGAAATGTTGACTCTTAGAAGAAAACAAATTTTTATGACATTACATTTGACAATGGATTCTTAGATATGACCTCCAAAGCTCAAGCAACAGAAGATATGAAGACAAAGCAGATAAATTTTACTTCATAAAATTAAAACATTTGTGCATCAAATGACATTATCAAGAAAGTGAGGGAAAAAAACAATCTACAATATGTTAGAAAATATTTGTAAATCATATATCTGGTGAGGTTTTAGTATATAGAATATATGAAGAAATATAACTGAACAACAACAAAAAACAACTCACTTAAAAACTGGATAAAGGACTTGAATAGACATTTCTCCAAAGAAGATATACAAATGGCCAAAAATCACATGAAAGGATATTTAATATCTGTAGTCATTGGGAAAATATAAATGGAAACCACTATGGCTATCTCTTCACACCTACTAGGAAGGCTTAATAACAAAAAAGGAAAAGAGGATACCGAGTGTTTGCAGGACTTTGGAAAAAATTGGAACCCTACATTGCTAGTGGGAATAAAAATGGTGCACCCACTGTGGAAATCAATTTGATTCCTCACAAAGTCCAACACAGAATTACCACATGATCCAGCAATTCCACTCCTAAGTATATATATCCAAAAGAATTGAAAATTGGTGTTCAAACAGACAGTTGTACATGAATGTTCAAAAGAGCATTATTTGAAAAAGCCCAAAGGTGGAAACAACCTAAATAACCATCAACTAATGAATAGAAAAGCAAAAGTGGTATATCTATACAATGCAATATTACTCATCCATAGAAGGGATCAATTGATACATACTATACCATGGATGAACCTTGAAAACATTATGTGAAGTGGAAGAAGCCAGACACAAAATGTCATATATTATATGATTCTATATATATGAAATGTCCGAAATAGGCTAATACATAGAGTCAGATAGTCAATAGTGGGGCAGCCCAGGTGGCTCAGCAGTTTAGCACCGCCTTTGGCCCAGGGCATGATCCTGGAGTCCTGGGATCAAGTCCCATGTTGGGCTCCCTGCATGGAGTCTGCTTCTCCCTCTGCCTGTGTCTCTGCCTCTCTCTCTGTGTCTCTCATGAATAAATAAATAAAATCTTTTTTTAAAAAGTCAATAGTGGTTCTCAGGGGTCTGGTGGGATGAGGAAATGAGGAGTGACTGCTTAATGGGTATGGGGTTCCCTCTGGAGTAATGAAAATGTTTTAGAGCTAGAATGAGGTTAAAACTGCACAATAATGAGAACATACTAATTGTCTTTTGTACTCTTAAAAATAATTGGTTTTACGTTGTGTAAATTTTACCTTAAAAATGTTTTTAAATAATATAATTGATATAATAGTGATACTGTTTGTTTCTACGCTATGTTTTTGAGATCTGTACATGTCAATATACACAGATCTAACTCATTCATTTTATTTTATGAATATATCACAATTCATATGTGTATTCCTATACTGATATGTTTTTTCCCTTATTTTTCACTATTTAAAATGGTGCTGAAGTAAACACCCTTTTACACTTTTTTCTGGTGCATATGTACCAGAGTTTCTCTAGGTTATGTATGCAGAAGTGGAATTGCTGATTTGTGTGGGATGCATATTTTGAAATTTTACTAGACAATGCCAAATTATACCTCAAAGTGGCTGTACTGCTTTACATTCTCATCCTCTTTATATCATCAGATTTTTAAATCTTTATTAATCTGATGGGTGTTAAATGGCATCCCATTTATGCTTTTTTAAAATTTATTTTACCTGATTACAAATAAATTTGAATCTCTCTCTCCCTCTCCTCCTCCTTGCCAGTCAGATTTCCTCTAAAGTGAGCTTGAGCTATCTATAACCTTTGTTCATCTTTTTTTTTTCTATTGAGATACTTGTGGTTTTCTTGTTGATCAGAAGTTCTTCATTTATTTTGGGTACTGATTGTTTATTACATATGTTGCAAATACCTCTTTCTATTTGTTGCTTGACTTTGTATTTAGTATGTGCTAAATACTAGGAATAGTCCTATATAGTTTTAAATTTGATTTGTCAAATCTATCAATATTTCCTTAATCTGTGGAGTTTTCTGTATTTTAAGTAATCCTGAGGTCATAACAATATTCATCTTTTCATCCATTCATATTTTATTTTAATTAATTAAAATTTTGGTTTTCTTTTTTTAAGTTTCTATTTTCATTCTAGTCAACACTAAAATTTTGTTTTTCATAATGTAGATTTCAAATATATCTAGAATTTACTTCCCTGTGTGGTGAAAGGAGTCTAGTTGATTTTTTCCATATGTAAAGCCAATGATCTGAATCCCACTTATAGTTTGTCCTTTTTCAGATGTGTAAAGCCATCTGTATGATACAGGAAATTCTGGTATACACATGAGTCTATTACTGGGCTTTCTTTTCTGTTCTATTGAGCTATTTGACTATTCCTGTGCCAAACTACATTATTTTAATTGCTCTTGTTTTATAAAAATTCATGCTATTTTGTTGGCAAGTTCTTCTTTGGTAGTCTAGAATTTTCTTGGCTATTTTTGGACATTTATCTCTCCATATTAAATTTTAGAATAAATTTGTCAAGTGATACCAGAAAGTACTATTGGAATTTTGTTCGGCATTGACTTATATTTATGGGTGAGTTTTGAAAGAACTGCCATGTATCCTCGGATTTATTTAGATCTTGCATATCCTTCAGTAAAGTTTTATAAGACTTTGCATAGAGATGTTGTACATATTGTGATATATTTATCATTAAGGTATCTACACCCAGCCTGTCATGGGAGCAAAATAAAGGGGGAGTAATGCCATAACTCTGGTTGGTGACATGAGGGTCTGCTATACCTGCTAATGCAGCTTAATTCTGTCCTTTGTTCCTGTTCTGTCTCAATCCCAGAATACAATTTCTGTCTTATGTTGGACACCTGCTGGATCTTACTGACTTTATGACTTTGTCGATATGACAGAACTCAGCTCATAAGCAGTTCTGGATACTTTGTCACTTGATGTCCCATAGCTAAGCATTCCATCTCTACCAGGATTCAGCAAAATTCTAAGAGATGTTTCTCAACATGTTTCATTAATGTAGGCAATCTTCTAGTCCACATGCATTATGATCTTCCTCCAGAACTTCAGAGCCCTGCATTGTGGTTTTGCCATTGGAATTTGCCATAAGCTTTTCTCACCATTGGCGTCTCCAGTAACATAGGGTCTTTCAAATCATAGGCCTCCCACAGAAGAGGAGCTGATTGGGCAGTCCGGTGGCTCAGCGGTTTAGCTCCGTCTTCATCCCAGGGCCTGATCCTGGAGACCCGGGATTGAGTCCCGTCGGGCTCCTTGCATGGAGCCTGCTTCTCCCTCTGCCTGTGTCTCTGCCTCTCTCTCGTGAATAAATAAATAAAATCTTAAAAAAAAAGAGGAGCTGATTTTCTACAGCCTTGATGTGCTGCAAAGCCCTATTTTTCCCCAAGCTCCACTCAAAGCTGGCAGCCTTTTATGTCACCACTGTATGGGCCACTGTGGAATGCGCTGGCTCTAGAGCCCCAAAAATCCCTATCAAGTATTGTGCTTCCTTTTTTTTGTGATAAAGAATGCAGGATGCTACATATTTTTTTGTGCTATGGAATGGATATCTAGGCATGTTCTTTACCACTGAACCCCTAAAAACTAACAAATTGGCAAGTCTGAATCTTTCTAGGATTTGTCTTTCATGGCATGTAGTACATGGTCTTGACAAGTCCTCGAGTGTATTAGTCACCTCTTTGTTTATTCTGCCTAATCAGCACAATGTCAACAATGCCATATTTCTGTGTGATGTCCTGAAATGTGTGCACAATCCAAATATCTTCAAATTGTGTAGACAGAGAGCAGAGGAGTTAACAAACATAAACCTGTAAATATATGGAAATATACAAGTAAAATAAATATATGTTTTTGTATGAATGAAATCTGTTTCTCTGATACCCTTTTCTGAATGGAATAGAAAAAAAATCACATTTTCTAAATCATTGGCCACATACCTTATACCTGAGGCCATATTAATCTGTTCTGGTAAAGATAACTGACCAACATGGCAACTGCAATTGTAAATGCTCAGTGAATCTGTTACTGCAGACTTGATAGATTTCCTAACGTTAAATTATCCTTATATTCCTGGATAAACTTGGTTAGAATGATTTTTGTTGTGTGTTTCTACTGATGGATTTGATTTGTACATTTTTTAAATTTAGGGTTTTGTTTTCATTTCTGTTCATAAGTGAGACTTATCTCCCCTTTTCAAAAAAATATTTTATTTATTTATTCATGAAAGACACACAGAGAGAGGCAGAGACATAGGCAGAGGGAGAAGCAGGCTCCCTGCAGGGAGCCCTATGCGGGACTCGATCCCAGGATCCTAGATCATGACCTGCACCAAAGGCAGACGCTCAACCGCTGAACCAGCCAGGTGTCCCTGATCTACACTTTTCTTACTTGTTTTTGTTTAATTTTATTATCAAAGTTATACCAACTAATAAAATGAGATGGCTGCCTTATCCTCTTTTTCTATTTCATAGCAGAGTTTGTAAAAGATGGAATTATCAGTTCCTTAAGGGTTTAGTAAATCTCACCTACCAAAACTGTCTGGACAGATCTTTTTTTGGAGATACATTTTCATTTACAACTTCAATTTCTTTCATGGTTGTTGGTATATTTATATTTTTGTTTATATTTTTTTATTTCTTCTTGAGTCAATTATGTTGAATTATACACTTTTCTATAAAACTGTCCATTCCTTCTACTCACTGGCATAAATCATTAACATATATAGTATTCGTTAATGATTAAAAACTCTCTATATGTATACATTTTTCCAAGTTTACATTCCTAATATTGCCTATTTGTGCCTTTTCTTTTTTCTTTATTGGTCTTACCAAATATTTGACTATTACATTAACCTTTGTGAAGAACCAGCTTTTTGTTTCATTACTCATCTTGCTATTTTGTGTATTTTATATTTTATTAATTTCTGCTTTCATCTTCATTTCTTCTCTCCTTCTACATTCTTTGAGTTTACCGGTTGTGTGCTGGAAGCAGCTCATATCAGCTAATGAGAACTGATTGTAACATTTTCATGAAATTTGCCATCTGGTTGTTAAAGACAGCCATTATTAAAAATTAAATTATATAAAATTACAATTAAAAATAAAGTTAATAAACATTCCAAACTTGTCACTTAGTTTACTACATTTTACTATTATTCATGCTCTTGAGGTTATTTAGTTCTATTACACATGAATGAAGGAGATGCTGTAGATGTGCTACTACTATGCATCTTTTCCCAGTGATGTTATGTTGCCAGCTTGAAATTGACCACAATTTAAATCACAGTAATTTGTATATGCTGTCAATTAGGGTTTGATTTATTGTGTTGGTGATTGTCTAGACTTAAGAAAGTGATAAAGAAAACATTAATAATGCAGATTGAAGTTAAAACTGTGCTGTGTCTGTAACTATTACATTTTTGAATAGCACAAAATATGGAGGAAATATTCTTCCAGTATTTGAAAACTATTATCTGAGTCAGCAAATAAGTTACTCTTATTACTGACAAGTGAGTGAAGTTCCTACATAAGTTTTTGTTGTTTCTTTTCTGTCTTGATCATTAACATAAATGAAAATATCAACCAATATTCATGGTGGAACTACACTAAAAAATCTGATTGTTAAACATTTACCAGCACAGGGCTGCTTTATTCTCTTATTCTTTTACCATCTTGAATTGAACATTTTACTTATTAATTTTCAGTGTTTCTTGTTTTGTAATAAATGCCTTTATATCTTTATATTTCTTTCTAATTACCACTTTGGCTAGTGGTGTGCTGGTAAACAGACTCTGAAAAAAAAGTTAAAGGAAAAAAAGGGGGGAAGCCCTGATTTGCAGCATTTGCTGATTTTAATAGTATGAATGCTCCCACCATGGCTGATTTCAAGCTATGTAACAACTTGCTGGCAAAATTCCTGAATATTTAAAACCAAGGTTTGGGAGCTGGTATAAAGGAGTTCTTGTCAACTGCTAATAAGCTATATGGCATAGCTTCTTATATGTAGCATTTCTTTATCAATCAGTTATAAACATTTGATAATTTTCAAAAATGTGTATTTCCTAATACCTGAGAATTTAGAAGTGCATATTTATAGTTTGAAGTCTATGACTTTTTGAGGGGCTTCTTTTGGTTATTTATTTCTCATTTTATTGCATTATGGTTGAAGAATGAGGTATTATATTCACATTTTGTTTTTCAAAATTTTTGTGTCCTAGAATGTGTTCAGTTTTTGCAAGTTTCCCTTATGTGCTTAAAAAGTTTTGTTTTTCATTTGGTAGATGCAGGATTTTTAAAAAATATAGCTTTTATGTTTTTTAGAAGTTTTGGGTTCATAACAAATTAAGTAGAATGTACAGTGAGTTCCCATATACTCCCTCCCACTGACATGCACATCCTCCCCCAATATCAACAACCTGCACCAGTGTTAAATTTGTTGCAATCAATCAATCAGTTAGAGTTAATCAATCGTTGAACCAACTTTCACACATTAGCACCCAAAGTCCATAGTTTATATTAGAGGTCACTCTTGGTTTCATAGGTTCTATGGGTTTTGACAATATATAATGACATGTGTTCACCATTATAGTATTGTACAGAAAAGTTTCCTTGCCATAAAAATCCCTGGTGCTCTACTCATTCATTTGTCCCTTTCTTCAATCTCCTGACAATCACTGCATTTTTACTGTCTCCAGAGTTTTGCCTTTTCTAGGATGTCATATAGTTAAAATCATATAGTATGTGGCCTCATCAGATTGGTCAGTGTTTTTTTTTTATATATGTACTTATTAGCTCAATTTTATTATCTTATTCAAATCTTATATACATATCCCTGTTAACTTTTGTCTACTTTGTCACTTCCTGATTGGACTGTGTTAAAATCTCTCACTGTGATTATGGACTTGGTTATTTCGCATTTGAATTTTGTCAGCTTTCACTTCAGATATTTTGGAGCTATATTTGTAGATGCACTGAAATTGTTGTCTTTCAGTGGATGACTATTTGTTAATTAAATAGTATGTCTCTTTGTCTTCATTAATGCTTTTCTCCTTAAATTCCTTTTTGTGTATTCTTTTTCCATCTCCTCCCCACTTTTATTTTAACTTCTCTGATTAATGATATTTTAGGTGTGTTTCTTTTTTTTTAATTTTTTTATTTATTTATGATAGTCACAGAGAGAGAGAGAGAGAGAGAGAGAGAGAGGCAGAGACACAGGCAGAGGGAGAAGCAGGCTCCATGCACCGGGAGCCTGATGTGGGATTCGATCCCGGGTCTCCAGGATCGCGCCCTGGGCCAAAGGCAGGCGCCAAACCGCTGCGCCACCCAGGGATCCCCAGGTGTGTTTCATATAGACAACACATAGCTGAATTTTTAATATCTAATCTGAGTGTCTCTGTATTCAAATAGGCATTTCTAATCCATTTACATTTATTGTGACTATTGATGTAGTACTTTTGTGTTTTCTGACTACCAGGTTTTTCCTTTGCTTTGCTTTTTTCCCTTCTCTTTCATGTCACACTATTTAAGGGCATTGAGTTTTTCAGGTTGACTTGGAGTGGGGACCACATAATTGCTATCCTCAGGCCAGCAACTAGGCTTTTTTCAAAGAATATACTTTTTCCATTTCTCTGCATTTTATCTTCCCCAGTTATATCATATCTAACTCTGCTATACCCAGAATTTACAACCCTGACTTCTATCTTCTTTTGAGCATTAAAATTCTAGATCCTAAGACCTATATCTGGTTCACTTATCTATTTGTGACACAAGTCTTCAAATCCTACCTACCACTTTGGATATTTTCTCTGTTTCTGGTGCCTGGAGATTTCTTTTCTTCTTCTCAAGATCAGGTATGCATTAATACTTTTATATCTGGCATTTTTACAAATTTGGAATGTATAAGTTTGTGGTATATGTATATGCATGTCTGTGTGTATTGCTGAGATGTTGGATTACTTCCTACATCAGCTAAGGCTTTGATCTCAAGTGAAAAACAAGTCTGTGCTCTTAACCACTAGGCTCTACTCCTGCCAGTGTTGTTTTCCCTATTAGGCTTCCAATATTATCCTTGATGTTTCTGTGCACTTTATAGATAAAGAGCCAGAATTTGTGAGATACACTTTCTCTATATAGTATAAATAAACCTATCTGTCACATTTGAAGTTAGCAAGTATGGAAAACAAGTTAGCAAATTAATTATCCTTCATTTACTTTCCAAATGAGCCGATTATTTCCTTCGTTATCTAATAATTTGTTTTTTTTTTTTATTCAGGACCTTAATAAATGAAGACATTCACCTACTATATTAGTTATAAATTACCTTTCACTGGACACCAGGGTGCCAAATTCAGACAGTTCCTTTTTACATAAATAAGGCCTAAAGTTTGATGAAGAAACTAAAATTTCGTTCTTAAAATTAGAGTGTAAGCAGGATTCTATATAGATATGCTGTTTATTCCTGCTGTGGACATTTTGCTTTGACTAATATATTTAGAGGACTGAAGATGAACACCTGTTTCTCTAGTGGTTCTCTTTTGTACAGTGACCTTTGCCTCGCCCATATAAATACACACATGGTGATTAAGCTGTCAGATATCACAGGAAACTTTTTCAGGGGTGAGGACAATGAATCACTTTTGGAATTTCTCACTTATGGTCCCCCAATGTCTGCCTTCCAGCTATTTCTTTGCCCACTCTTTTATTAAGCCAGAGTCTCCAAATGGGCCACTATATTGTGGTATTTGAGGATTCTCTATCAAGCATAGGGCTTGGATTAGATCATCTCTTACTAAAAGCCCTCCCAATTCTGACATTTTATGGGCTCATATTTCACTGCCAGTTTCCATGATAGAGGACAGATATCACATGATATTGAGTTTGTGCTTAGGAAAGTGTCAATGCTCATGTTTATTGCCACAATAGGACTTAACACAAAGCTATTTATCAGTAGAGAACTCACTATGCCCCAGAGCTTTTCCTTTTTGTGGAAGAAAAGGGAAGGAGGCTAACATTTATTAAGTTATCACATAGCATATATTATCTTAGTTGAAACTTACTACCTATGAAGGAGATGCTATGTCTCCCTTTTACAAGAAAATAAGTTTGAGAGAATGGAAATGATTTGCTCGATATTGCTTATCTAGTAAGTAGTGGAAATGAGATTGGAATTTAAGTCCTTCTTGTTTCAAAGTTTTTCCACAGCTCATGCTACCTGTCCATCCATCCATCAATTTATTTCTCATATAGTTATTAAGCACCCACTATGTGCCAGGTAGGCACTGTGGATACAGTGGGAAATAAAATAGACAAGATCTAAGGCATCTGGGTCGCTCAGTCGGTTAAGTGTCTGCCTTTGGCTCAGGTCATGATCCTGTGGTCCTGGGATTGAGCCCCACATTGGGTTCCCTGCTCAGTGGGGGTCTGCTTCTCCCTCTCTCTCTGCCCCTCCTGCTGCTAATGCTCTTTCTCTCGCTCTCTCTCTCAAATGAATAAATATTTTAAAAAATAGACAAGATCCTTGCTCTCTATCATGTTTTTTTTAAAATATTTTATCCATTCATTTGAAATAGAGGGAGAGCAGGAGCAGAGGGAGAGGTACAAGTAGAGGGAGAAGCAGACTCCCCACTGAGCTGGGAGCTCAATATGGGGCTTAATCCAAGGACCCAGAGATCATGACCTGAGCCAAAGGCTGATGCTTAACCATATGAGTGACCCAGGCATCCTCCATGGGTTTTTTACGGTATTAAATTATCCTAAATATGGTAGACCACAGGACAATAAGCATCCCCATGGCTGCAGTAAGATTCAAACAGATGACTTGATTGTAAAGATCCTGGAGAGGAATGGTAAGATCTGGTTAACATTGGTCTGGAGAAGGACTAATCATCTGATTTGGTCATTCGTTTGTTAGGACTCCCAAAATACCCAATCACATTTGAGCAAAATTAACATCAAAGTGTTATGGTAGGGACTTAACACTTCTCAGGTGTATATGCCTCTAAGAAAACTTTTATTGAGGTTTAAATACTTATCATAAAATTCACCCATTTTAAATATATACCCAATGGTTTTTAGTGCATTCCAAGGGTTGCAAACTATCACCACAATCCAGTTTCAGAACACTTTCATCACCTTTGAAAGAAACCACATAAACATTATCAGTCACTTCCATTCCTGCTGTTCCCTCCCTCTCTACTCCAACCCCAGGAAACTACTCATCTATTTTCTGCCTCTATGGATTTGCCTATTCTAGACATTTTACATAAATGGAATCATGTAACATATGGCGCTTTGTGACTTGCTTGTTTTACTTAGCATAACGCTTTCAACATTTATCCAAGTTGTAGCATAATTCAGTACTTCATTCTATTTTATGGCCAAATAAAACTCCACTGTATGATTTACCACATTTTATTTATCCATTCATCAGCTGACAGACATTTGGGTCATTTCCACCTATTGTGAATAATGGTGTTGTGAAACTTTTGTACCAGTTTTTGTTTGGATAGTCAGTTTCAATTCTTAATTTTGATAGATATTTAAGAGTGGAATTACTTGATTCTGTGTTAATTTTATGCTTAAAATATTAATGAACTATCAAACTGTTTTTCCATGGAGGCTCCACCATTTTACATTCCCATCAACAATGTATGTTCAAGTTCCTCCACATTCTCACCAAAATTTTATTTTATTTTTAAGATTTTTATTTATTTATTCATGAGAGACACAGAGAGAGGCAGAAACATAGGCAGAGGGAGAAGCAGGCTCCCTGCAGGGGAGGACTTGATCCCAGGACCCCGGGATCACGACCCGAGGCAAAGGCTGATGCTCAACCACTGAGCCACCCAGGGCACCAGCCACCAGGTTGGTGCCCCTCTCACCACATTTTATAAGCCTATTTAAAGTAGTCTTTATAGCACTTTAATAATAATAACAACAATATTATTAGCCAGCATTCCCTTTGTGTCAGATACTCTTCTGAGTACTTTATGTAAATGAACTTACTAATTCTTCATAGAACTCTATGACATAGGAACTCTTATTTCAGATGAATAAATTCAGGCACAGAGAAGAAATATAAATTGCCCAAACTCACACAATTAAAAAATATCAGAGCCAAGACTTGAATCTAGGAAGTTTGACCCTAAAATGTATACTCTTGACAAATAGACAATAGGCCTCTTTAATAATAGATAATAGCTCACATTCTGAGTGTTTTATACCCATTTCCTGACTTCATCTCAAAAACGCCAATGAATTAGGTATTATTTTATCCCCTTCCATCCCACAGATTCAGCGACTAAGCCATAGAAAGGTTAAGTACTTACTCAAGGTCACATGGTTTGTATCTGCAAGACTAAGATCCAAACCTGGTGAAGCGTACTTCACCCCTGTGCTCTTGGGAACAGAGCTGGAGCTCAAGCAACTTCAATGGTAGAAACGGAAGGGAAAACAATACATATAAGTAGTCTGTACACTTAGGTAATAAAAGCTACAAGAAACAGGATCGCCTCCACCCTACTGAATTTTCAGTGACACCTGCTTGCAAATAACTGCAATTAAAAAAGTAATGCAAAATTAGCTGAGAGGTTTAGGTGGAACTCAGTGACATGGGGGATGGGCTTTTTTTAGTAGATAAGTAGAACATTGTCCAAATTGGAATGCATTTCCCCTGGATCATCATCAGCTGTCATTGTTGCTAAAGCAGAAGCAATGACTCACTTTCAAAATGGTTTCTACTGTTTTAAAAAGTTAAGTTACAGGGGCACCTGGGTGGCTCAAACATCAGACTGTTTGATTCTGGCTCAGGTCATGATCTCAGGGTCATGAGACTAAGCCCCAGATAGAGCTCCACACTGGAGATGGAGACTGCTTGAGATTCTCTCTCCCTCTCCACTTGCCCCTCCCTCTCCAAAAAACGTTTTAAAAATTAACAGTTACATTTGATATTTTGTATTTTTCAGGTAAGAAATAAATGACAGGGGACACTTGGTGGCTCAGGACTCCTGGTGGCTCAAAAGTTGAGCATCTGCCTTCGGCTCAGGGAGTGATCCTGGAGCACAGGGATTGAATCCCACAGAAAAAAAGATTTGAAGTTCTAGCCCACAGTTGAAGTTGTAAAGTATTTCCCAATATTTTCTAAACTTGTCCTCACCATTTCATCCATCAAATCAAGTACATTATCCATGGAGTCTGTTATTTCTTTTTGTAATCTTTTTTTTAATTTATTTTTTATTGGTGTTCAATTTACCAACATACAGAATAACCCCCAGTGCCCGTCATCCATTCACTCCCACCCCCCGCCCTCCTCCCCTTCTACCACCCTTAGTTCGTTTCCCAGAGTTAGCAGTCTTTACGTTCTGTCTCCCTTTCTGATATTTCCCACACATTTCTTCTCCCTTCCCTTATATTCCCTTTCACTATTATTTATATTCCCCAAATGAGTGAGAACATATAATGTTTGTCCTTCTCCGACTGACTTACTTCACTCAGCATAATACCCTCCAGTTCCATCCACGTTGAAGCAAATGGTGGGTATTTGTCATTTCTAATAGCTGAGTAATATTCCATTGTATACATAAACCACATCTTCTTTATCCACTCATCTTTCGATGGACACCGAGGCTTCTTCCACAGTTTGGCTATTGTGGCCATTGCTGCTAGAAACATCGGGGTGCAGGTGTCCCGGCGTTTCATTGCATCTGAATCTTTGGGGTAAATCCCCAACAGTGCAATTGCTGGGTCGTAAGGCAGGTCTATTTTTAACTCTTTGAGGAACCTCCAAACAGTTTTCCAGAGTGGCTGCACCAGTTCACATTCCCACCAACAGTGTAAGAGGGTTCCCATTTCTCCGCATCCTCTCCAACATTTGTGGTTTCCTGCCTTGTTAATTTTCCCCATTCTCACTGGTGTGAGGTGGTATCTCATTATGGTTTTGATTTGTATTTCCCTGATGGCAAGTGATGCAGAGCATTTTCTCATATGCATGTTGGCCATGTCTATGTCTTCCTCTGTGAGATTTCTCTTCATGTCTTTTGCCCATTTCATGATTGGATTGTTTGTTTCTTTGGTGTTGAGTTCTTTATAGATCTTGGAAACTAGCCCTTTATCTGATATGTCATTTCAAATATCTTCTCCCATTCTGTAGGTTGTCTTTTAGTTTTGTTGACTGTATCCTTTGCTGTGCAAAAGCTTCTTATCTTGATGAAGTCCTAATAGTTCATTTTTGCTTTTGTTTCTTTTGCCTTTGTGGATGTATCTTGCAAGAAGTTACTGTGGCCAAGTTCAGAAAGGGTGTTGCCTGTGTTCTTCTCTAGGATTTTGATGAAATCTTGTCTCACATTTAGATCTTTCATCCATTTTGAGTTTATCTTTGTGTATGGTGCAAGAGAGTGGTCTAGTTTCATTCTTCTGCATGTGGATGTCCAATTTTCCCAGCACCATTTATTGAAGAGACTGTCTTTCTTCCAATGGATAGTCTTTCCTCCTTTATCGAATATTAGTTGCCCATAAAGTTCAGGGTCCACTTCTGGGTTCTCTATTCTGTTCCATCGATCTATGTGTCTGTTTTTGTGCCAGTACCACACTGTCTTGATGACCACAGCTTTGTAGTACAACTTGGAATCTGGCATTGTGATGCCCCCAGCTATGGTTTTCTTTTTTAAAATTCCCCTGGCTATTCGGGGTCTTTTCTGATTCCACACAAATCTTAAAATAATTTGTTCTAACTCTCTGAAGAAAGTCCATGGCATTTTGATAGGGATTGCATTAAACGTGTAAATTGCCCTGCGTAACATTGACATTTTCACAATATTAATTCTGCCAATCCACGAGCATGGAATATTTTTCCATCTCTTTGTGTCTTCCTCAATTTCTTTCAGAAGTGTTCTATAGTTTTTAGGGTATAGATCCTTTACCTCTTTGGTTAGGTTTATTCCTAGGTATCTTATGCTTTTGGGTGCAATAGTAAGTGGGATTGACTCCTTAATTTCTCTTTCTTCAGTATTACTGTTAGTGTATAGAAATGCCACTGACTTCTGGGCATTGATTTTGTATCCTGCCACACTGCCAAATTGCTGTGTGAGTTCTAGCAATCTTGGGGTGGAGGCTTTTGGGTTTTCTATGTAGAGTATCATGTCATCGGTGAAGAGGCAGAGTTTGACTTCTTTTGCCAATTTGAATGCCTTTTCTTTCTTTTTGTTGCCTGATTGCTGAGGCTAGGACTTCCAGTACTATGTTGAATAGCACTGGTTAGAGTGGACATCCCTGTCTTGCTCCTGATCTTAGGGGAAAGGCTCCCAGTGCTTCCCCATTGAGAATGATATTTGCTGTGGGCTTTTCGTAGATGGCTTTTAAGATGCTGAGGAATGTTCCCTCTATCCCTACATTCTGAAGAATTTTGATCAGGAATGGATGCTGTATTTTGTCAAATGCTTTCTCTGCATCTAATGAGAGGATCATATGGTTCTTGGTTTTTCTCTTGCTGATATGATCTATCTCATTGATTGTTTCACGAGTGTTGAACCAGCCTTGTGTCCCGGGGATAAATCCTACTTGGTCATGGTGAATAATTTTCTTAATGTATTGTTGGATCCTATTGGCGTATCTTGTTGAGAATTTTTGCATCCATGTTCATCACGATATTGGTCTGTAATTCTCCTTTTTGGTGGGGTCTTTGCCTGGTTTCAGAATTAAGGTGATGCTGGCCTCATAGAACGAATTTGGAAGTACTGCATCTCTTTCTTTCCAAACAGCTTTAGGAGAATAGGTATGATTTCTTCTTTAAACGTTTGATAGAATTCCCCTGGGAAGCCATCAGGCCCTGGACTCTTGTGTCTTGGGAGGTTTTTGACGACTGCTTCAATTTCCTCCCTGGTTATTGATCTGTTCAGGTTTTCAATTTCTTCCTGTTCCAGTTTTGGTAGTTTGTGGCTTTCCAGGAATGCATCCATTTCTTCTAGATTGCCTAATTTGTTGGCGTATAGCTGTTCATAATATGTTTTTAAAATCGTTTGTATTTCCTTGGTGTTGGTAGTGATCTCTCCTTTTTCATTCATGATTTTATTAATTTGAGTCTTCTCTCTCTTCTTTTTAATAAGGCTGGCTAATGGTTTATCTATCTTATTAATTCTTTCAAAGAACCAACTCCTGGTTCTGTTGATCTGTTCCACAGTTCTTCCGGTCTCGATTTCGTTGAGTTCTGCTCGAATCTTTATTAACTCTCTTCGTCTCCTGGGTGTAGGCTCTATTTGCTGTTTTTTCTCTAGCTCCTTTAGGTGTAAGGTTAGCTTTTGTACTTGAGTTCTTTCCAGTTTTTGAATGGATGCTTGTATTGCGATGTATTTCCCCCTCAGGACTGCTATTGCTGCATCCCAAAGATTTTGAATGGTTGTATCTTCATTCTCATTAGGTTCCATGAATCTTTTTAAATCTTCCTTAATTTCCTGGTTGACCCTCATCTTTTAGCAGGATGGTCCTTAACCTCCACGTGTTTGAGGTCCTTCCAAACTTCTTGTTGTGATTTAGTTCTAATTTCAAGGCATTATGGTCTGAGAATATGCAGGGGACGATCCCAATCTTTTGGTATCGGTTCAGACCCAATTTGTGACCCAGTATGTGGTCTATTCTGGAGAAAGTTTCATGTGCACTTGAGAAGAATGTGTATTCAGTTGAGTTTGGATGTAAAGTTCTGTAGATATCTGTGAAATCCATCTGGTCCAGTGTATCATTTAAAGCTCTTGTTTCAAAAAAAAAAAAAAAAAAAAAAAAAAAAAAAAATAAAGCTCTTGTTTCGGGATCCCTGGGTGGCGCAGCGGTTTAGCGCCTGCCTTTGGCCCAGGGCGCGGTCCTGGAGACCCGGGATCGAATCCCACTTCTGGCTCCCGGTGCATGGAGCCTGCTTCTCCCTCTGCCTATGTCTCTGCCTCTCTCTCTCTCTCTCTCTCTCTCTCTGTGTGTGACTACCATAAATAAATAAAAATTTAAAAAAAAATAAAGCTCTTGTTTCTTTGGAGATGTTGTGTTTAGAAGACCTATCGAGTATAGAAAGAGCTAGATTGAAGTCACCAAGTATGTGTATTATTATCTAAGTATTTCTTCACTTTGGTTAATAATTGATTTATATATTTGGCAGCTCCCACATTCGGGGCATATATATTGAGGATTGTTAAGTCCTCTTGTTGAATAGATCCTTTAAGTATGATATAGTGTCCCTCTTCATCTCTCACTACAGTCTTCGGGGTAAATTTTAGTTTATCTGATATAAGGATGGCTACCCCTGCTTTCTTTTCAGGACCATTCGAATGGTAAATGGTTCTCCAACCTTTTATTTTCAGACTGTAGGTGTCCTTCTGTCTAAAATGAGTCTCTTGTAGACAGCAAATAGATGGGTTCTGCTTTTTTATCCAGTTGAAACCCTGCGCCTTTGGATGGGGTCATTAAGCCTGTTCACGTTCAGAGTTACTATTGAGAGATATGAGTTCAGTGTCATCATGATATCTATTCAGTCCTTGTTTTTGTGGATTGTTCCACTGAACTTTTTCTTAAAGGGGAATTTTAAGAGTCCCCCTTAAAATTTCTTGCAGAGCTGGTTTGGAGGTCACATATTCTTTCAGTTGCTGCCTGTCTTGGAAGCTCTTTATCTCTCCTTCCATTTTGAATGAGAGCCTTGCTGGATAAAGTATTCTTGGTTGCATGTTCTTCTCACTTAGGACCCTGAATATATCCTGTCAGCCCTTTCTGGCCTGCCAGGTCTCTGTGGAGAGGTCTGCTGTTACCCTAATACTCCTCCCCATAAAAGTCAGGGATTTCTTGTCTCTTGCTGCTTTAAGGATCTTCTCTTTATCTTTGGAATTTGCAAGCTTCACTATTAAATGTCGAGGTGTTGAACGGTTTTTATTGATTTTAGGGGGGATCTCTCTATTTCCTGGATCTGAATGCCTGTTTCCCTTCCCAAATTAGGAAAGTTTTCAGCTAGAATTTGTTCAAATACATATTCTGGCCCTCTGTCCCTTTCGGCGCCCTCGGGAACACCAATTAAACATAGGTTTTTCTTCCTCAGGCTGTTGTTTATTTCCCTTAATCTATCTTCATGGTCTTTTAATTGTTTGTCTCTTTTTTTCCTCAGTTTCCCTCTTTGCCATCAACTTGTCTTCTATGTTACTCACTCACTCGTTCTTCCACCTCGTTAACCCTCGTCGTTAGGACTTCTAGTTTGGATTGCATCTCATTCAATTGATTTTTAATTTCTGCCGGATTAGCTCTAAATTCTGCAGTCATGAAGTCTCTTGAGTCCTTTATGCTTTTTTCTAGAGCCACCAGTAGCTGTATAATAGTGCTTCTGAATTGGCTTTCTGACATTGAATTGTAATCCAGATTTTGTAACTCTGGGAGAGAGGACTGTTTCTGATTCTTTCTTTTGAGGTGAGGTTTTCCTTCTAGTCATTTTGCTCAGTGCAGAGTGGCCAAAAACAAGTTGTATTGGCAAAAGGAGAAAACGAGAGGAGAGAAAGAAGGAAAGAAAAGAGAAAGAGGAAAAAAAAAGGAAGAAAAAAACGAAAAAAAAGAAGAAAAAGAGAAAGAAAAAGAAAGAAAGGAAAAAAGGGGTGTGGGGGAAGGAAACAAATCAAAAAGCAAAGCAAAACAAAACAAAACAAAAACAACAACAACAACAAAAAAAAACACGGGGGAGTATCTTCTGATTCTGTATACTTTAAGTCCCTTAACTTCCCCTGGAACTTGTCCGTCTAGCTGGTCTTCTGGGGGAGGGGCCTGTTGTGCTGATTTTCACTTGTTAGCACTTGGGGGAGCTGCTCTGCCCCCTGCCTGGTGCAGGGCTCAGTGGGGGTTGTTTACCCCATGAGGCCCCAGGAGGAACAACGCCAGTGGCGGGGTCAGCTCTGGAGCCCTGGAGTCAGCCCCCGCAGTAACTCCGGAGCTCTCCGTCTGCAGGGTGGAGGCTCCGGGGCGGGGCCGCTGATCTGCTCAGCTCGGGGCAGGAGCGTCCTTGCTGTCCTGGGCCCTCCCGGCCTCTGCCTGTCCCGGGGGAGGCTGGATCCTGGGCTGTGTCCGGGCGCCCGGTGCTCCTGGTCTGCGCTGTTGGATTCGCCCTCCCGGCCGTGCAGCCCCCTCCGCGGAGCCGCCACCCGAGCACCTCCGAGCTCCTCCGGGTCCCTCCATGCGCGCTGCAGCCCTTAGTGAGCTCGGAGCACTCTCCTGGGCGCGCAGGTGTCTGTTAGTGTCCCAGGGAGCCTGAGGGCATCCCCGCCCTCCTGGGGTCCTGCTCCAACTCCCTGCGAGCCCCTTTCTGCCCGGAAAGTTGGTTCAGCTCCTGCTTCTCCGGGACGGGGCTCTCCTGTCCTGGGGACACTCGCCCCGGCCTCAGCCCATCTCCTCGCGGGGCCCCTCCCCCTTGGATGCCTTCTGTTTCTTTCTTTTTTCCCGTCTTCCTACCTTGGTAGAAGCGCGAACTCTTCTCATTGTAGCATTCCAGGTGTTCTCTCTAATTCTCAGGCTGAATTCATAGATTTTCAGGAAAATTTGAAGGTTTTCTAGGTAATTTGGTGGGGACAGGTGATTTGGAGACCCTACTCTTCAGCCATCTTGCCCCTCACCCCTCTTTTTTTAATCTTAAAGATTTTATTTATTCATGAGAGACACAGAGAGACAGATTGGCAGAGACATAGGCAGATGGAGAAGCAGGCTCCCTGCAGGGATCCTGATGAGGGTACTATCTCTGGACCCAAGGATCACACCCTGAGCCAAAGACAGATACTCTATAGCTTAGCCACCCAGGTGTCTCTAGAACTTCAAATCTTAAGGTTGATTTTTACTTTATCAAACTGACTAAGTCTGTGTGGTGGATAAGGACCTTGCTGCTTACTAGCTTCAATCAAGCTACTTAATTTTTCTCTATCTCAGTTCCCCTCTCTGTAAATGGGCATCATAATACCTATTACATGGACTTGTACAGAGGATTGAAATGGATGAATATGTATAAAATGCTTAGAACACTTTCTGGCATATAGTAGATCTAAATAAGTGTTTGCTGCTTATATAATAGTAGTTGTAGTAATAATAATTATTGTCATACAAAAATACTGAATGGTGCCAGGGAAGAGACAGGAGCATAAATTTTAAAATGTACCTACCCTGAAATCCCACTTTTAGATAATTTTCTTAAATAATTACATGCTCAATTACAAGTATGTTCATTGCAACTATGTTTATGTAACAAAAAACTGGAGGTCCTAAATAATGTAGACCTGCATGTCTTGACAAGGAATAATCTTTACAATGTATGGCTCAGGGAAAAAATTCAGGCCATAAAATAGTACATTATGATCCCTTGTTTTGAAAAATATGTGTATTTTTGGGGATCCCTGGGTGGCGCAGCGGTTTGGCGCCTGCCTTTGGCCCAGGGCGCGATCCTGGAGACCCGGGATCGAATCCCACATCGGGCTCCCGGTGCATGGAGCCTGCTTCTCCCTCTGCCTGTGTCTGCCTCTCTCTCTCTCACTGTGTGCCTATCATAAAATAAAAATAATAAAAAAAATTTTTGAAAAATATGTGTATTTTCATGCTTGAAGAAAGGTCTGGAATATCAATATATGAACATTAGCTTTCCCTGGGCTGTTGATCATTTTGATGCCCTCCCAGTTATTTATATTCTACTCATTTTGTTCTCAATGAGCAGGTATTATTTGTGTAATTTTAAACAGTCATTTCAAAACGTTGAAGCCTGCCAGTGTCTGATTGGCCTCACCTGGCAGCGAGTTTGGTCACTAATGGATGTTGCCCAGATTGTATATGAGGCACTTTACATTCTCTACAGCCATCCAGGGACAGAATCTCAATTAGAGCATCAAGGTCTGCCTTCTGTGGCCCCTTGAGGTGTGGAGTCCACCTATGATCTGCTGTGGATTTGCATAAATTAAATGTCCACTGGATAGCTGCCATTGTCTTGAAAAATAGAATGTGATCAGCATGGGGGAGGAAAGGAAAGGGAAAATTTGCTTTTGTTTCATGGCACCCTCTTCCTGTTAATGCTGATTCAAGACTGCTTTGACCACAGCTCTGTTGTGGTTTGGTAATTTCCATGGCTGCTGCTTCTTCTTTTTTATGATGGGGAAAACAATTTGAGCAGGAGTTTCTTCCATGAGTGGCACTCCTTAGTAAAAGAGATGTCCTACAGCTGGTCATGTGCTGTCGGAGGTGCACAGGCTCAGAATCACAGAATTTTCAAGAGAGGGGGGCTTTAGGGACTCAGCCCCATGCTGCTGTGACCATTATAAATCCATGCCAACCTTTCCAGTGTCAGGGAGACCTTCCTTTGCCCTTCCAGGTCCTTATAGATGGACTAAGAATCAAATTGATAGGAGACAGATTAACAAGAGGAAATCAGATTTAATGGCGTACTTACAGGGAATCCAGACAGACAAGGAAAGTCTGAAGGCAATGAGGCAAGGAAGCTTTATATGAGCTAAGGGGAGGAGTAAGGCAAAAGGTGATATTTTGAAAAACAAAGGTTGCCCTATTATGCAGATAATTTTCTTAGGTCAAAGGGAGAGCATAGGCTTTCCTTTCTGAGGTGAATTTGGGCTGTTGAGGACCTGGAAGAGAGCTTTTCTAGCATATGCTGGGTTTTGATTACTTTTAACTCAAAATAGTGTTCCTGCCAAAGTGGCCCATCCTGGGGCAACCTGCCTTCAGCTCCTCCTACATAAGAAACAAAAAGTTTGGGGCACTTGAGTGGCTCAGTGGTTGAGTGTCTGCTTTTGGATCAGGTCCTGATGCTGGGGGTGGGGGAGGGGGTTGTTCCTGGGATCAAGCCTCTCGCATGGGGCTCCCTGCAGGGAGCCTTCTTGTACCTCTGCCTATGTCTCTGCCTCTCTTTCTGTGTCTCCCATGAATAAATAAATAAAAATCTTTTTTAAAAAATAGTGAGCTGGAGCTTACATTCTAGCGGAGAGAAAGGCAATATATAAGTAATATAAAGCCAGGCACTAGTAAGTGCTATGAAGAAAACAGAGCAGGGTATGGGATGCTTCTTTAGATGGGATAGTCAAGGAAGGCTTTTCTCCTTGTTGCTTGGTGCACTGGGGAGACCCCAGGTCCTGGAGCCTGTCCTAAAGATGTTACTGAAGGTTTTTGTTCTCCTCAGGAGAAAGAATTCAAGGACAGACGCAACAACAAGTGGGGAAATTTGTTAAAATGAAAGTATACTCTAGAGATATAGAGAGAACGAGAGCTGCATGCCCTGAGGTTGGGTTTCTTCCTTTTCCATCATGGCACCTGCCATCTTGATTTGCTCTGGGTTCTTGTGAAGTGTGCCCAAAAGAGGCCTCTGACTTCTGATACCTGGCCATGACTTCCTCTTTGCTGATCTCCAGGTATTCTGTTAGAACCTAACTAACTATCTAACATCAGTTGACACTTGAGCAGGTAGCTGAATGGAAGAGACTAGAGCATGATCAGAGGCAATCCTGGGGCTGAAATGTATTTTAAATAGTTACCTCATATCAATTTCCAGAATTTGTTGCCACTCATGGCAGAAAGGTTCCCCTGATTCCAGAAGGAGAGATGACCAGGTTCAGGCAAGTAGCAGGAAGCATTTCACAGCCCATATCAGAAAGTAAGAGTCAGAGCATCACTCAGGCCACAGCAGACAAAGACTTAGAATGCCCATACCAGGATGGCCTGGGTCAGGAACAAAACTCAGCATTGAGACTCAATTCCTCAGCCTCTCAGGCTTTCTGCTGGAGAAGTTATTTGCCCCTGCTAATCTCCTCTACTCTTCCTTTGTACCCTTACCCTACTCACCCAATACAGTGACAGAAAGATCTGGATGAGCTCCACATTACACAGAGCAACATTTTAAAACCATGGAACTAGATACTTTAAAGCCTGCCCCAGGAAGGCACAAGCCCTGGTTGTCAGGGAATTGAGGGAGCATCTAACTGAAAGGATGAGAGGAGCAAACCAGAAGGCCACTTCTACTCATTAGAGCCAGAGCACAAGCCAGTGGTGGGGAGATAGGGAGAGAAACCAGGTAAACCCAAAGAGGCCTCAGGGAAGATAGTACCTAAATAGAACTAACTCTGAGCAAACATGGAGGTCAACAGTGGCTGTGTTTGTCCCCCTTTTAGGACCCCTAAATGAGAGGTGTTTCTAGCACCCCTCATTTAGCTTCCATCCCGATGCTGAGTTTGTTCTTAATCAGTGGTCTCCTAATCTCACCAAAAAGGGTAACCCATAACATCCCTAAGCACTGGGTTGTAAACTGAGTTCCCCAGGGTCCCAGGGTTCTGAGATGATGCTTTAGGAGCTGCTGTGGCAGGCAAGTAGGGAAGGCTGAACAGGTGGGCTCTGGGATCCCCAGTTTTGCTAAACAGATAAATTATATTTGTGTCTGTTATACATACAGGTTGCTAGGAAAAGGTCCAGCTTCTTTATTTTTTTTTAAAGATTTACTTATTTATTTTAGAGAGGGACAGAGAGAGCGCACGAGAGTGAGGGCAGGAAGGGGCAGAGGGAGATGGAGAGAGAAACTTTAGCAGACTCCTGGCTGAGCTCCCAGCACCACATGGGGCTCTATCTCAAGACCCTGATATCAAGATCTGAGCTGAAACTGAGAGTCAGATGCTTCACCACCTGAGCCATCCAGGGCCCCCCGTCCAGCTTCTTTAAACACACACGCACACACACACACACACACACACACACACAAAACTAAAATTGTTATCTTAAGGTGTTACTCCTTCTGGGAGGGAATGGAGTCTGGGAGCTACAAGTTAGGGTCCAGGATGAGGCAGCCTGCATATGATTCCGGTTTCATCATGGCAGTGGCCTTGGGAAAATGACTGAGAATTCTCTGAAATTGAGATTTTGGTCATTTTCAAATTACAAAAAATTCTTGGTTCCCTTATATGTTGCCATGAGTATCAGATGCACTGATAGTATATGAAGGGCTTTTATAATGCCTGCCATATCAAAAGGACAAAGTAAATGTTAGCTATTATCAGCTACATTTCTCTTTTTTTAATAGAGATGTAGTGAAATGATGGGACACCTGCACCCCAACGTTCATAGCAGCAATGTCCACAATAGCCAAACCGTGGAAGGAACCACGGTTCATCCATTCATCCTTTAACAGATTAATGAGTAAAGAAGATGTGGTATATGTATACAATAGAATATTCTTGAGCTATCAGAAAGGATGAATACCTACCATTTGCTTCAACATGGATGGAACTAGAGGGCACTATGCTGAGTGATACTTCAGTGATAAGTCAATGGAGAAAGACAATTATTATATTGTTTCAGTCATATGTGGAATATAATAAATAGTGAAAGGGACTATAATGGAAAGGAAGGAAACCGAGTGGGGAAAAATTAGAGAGGAAGACAAACCATGAGAGACTCCTAACTCTGGGAAACAAACAAAGGGTGGCAGAAGGGGAGGTGGGTGGGGGCATGGGGTAACTGTGATGGGTACTTAGGAGGGCACTGGATGGGATGAGCACTGGGTGTTATACTATATGTGGCAAATTAAATTTAAATAAAATATTAAAAAATAAAAAATAAAAATAAATTGAATTTAAATTTTAAAAATTAGCTACATTTCTTAAAGTATTCTAGAACCTTACTATTCAAAGCATGGTCCAGTGCTCACCTTGGCAGCACATATACTAAAATTGGAACAAGACAGGATTAGCATGGCCCCTGCTTAAGGATGATATGCAAACTTGTGAAGCATTCCATATTTAAAAACAAAACAAAACACAAAGTGTGGTCCATAGACCAACATCACCAGCATCCCCTAGGAGCATGTTAGAAATGCAGAGTCTCAGGCTGAAATACAGACCTACAGCATCAGACTCTGTACCTTAACAATATCCACAGGTGATTCATATGCACATGACAGTTCGAGAAACACTAGTTTAGAAGACATTCAAGACCAAAAGAATAGATATTTAATAGTGGTATTCTAGAGGCTATTTGCGGGGCATTACATGTGTTTCCTGGTACCCCTGGTGTGGAAAATTTGCTCATCTTTCAAGGCACAGTTCAAGCATTCCTTCCTCAGTGCAACCTTTCCTGACCCACCTATCCCACCACCCCACCCTCCTGGAACTGAACACTTCTCCCTTTGTCCTCTTCTTGACTTTGAACTGACTTCTATATCATAGTGCCAAAACACATACAGCAGAGTTGGAATGTATACCCAGCAACTCAGATGTGCAAAAATGTTCTCTAGAGCTGAGCTAAACTACCCCCAGGAGCTTCCCATCCTGCTAGGCAGAGAGGAGAGGAAATGCACACACACAATTCATTGTGTCAGTTGAGAGAATCTGCTAGAAAGAATCTGGATAAATGCTGAGTCTTGCATATTTTAACTTCATTTTTCCTCCCTTACAAAACACTGGGTGTGGAAGCAGTGGGTTGAAGACAAGAGGGCCTTGGATCCACGCTCCTTCTTCTGGGTACTCACTATTTTTGGCTATGGAATTTCTGGTCTGGAACAGTCACTACACCCCTGTGCTAATATGTCTACTGAAGTGCAGTGGATCCCTTCTGGCCTTTTAGGGACTTCATTGGTTGTACCTGTTGTTAAATCCATAGCCCTAGCTATTTGTTTCTGTTTGCAAAGCCCCCTGATTTTGTAACCTCTTCATCCCAAACATAGGCCTCTGGTGGCCCACTAGGGGCTCCCTACTCCTTCGAACCTTGGATGTTCTACATGCCACAAGGCCAGCTATGAAGAAACAAGTGTTACATCAGGCCC
Source organism: Canis lupus familiaris (assembly GCF_011100685.1). Lineage (NCBI taxonomy): Eukaryota > Metazoa > Chordata > Mammalia > Carnivora > Canidae > Canis > Canis lupus. Next base: position 84,410,344 of record NC_049260.1, read on the forward strand.
ATGAACTTAGAGACTTGCCACACCTGTTGCTGTCCTACCATCTGGATGCCAGATTGCTCCAGCACCAAGGTAAATGCAGGTTGTCTCCAAGGGGGATTCACATCTTCCCAGTTTGTTCTGGCTGAGGAACTCCCCTCACTGCTTTGGGGGTTTCTACCCGGTCCCTCTGGCATCTGTCCACTTGCTACTCTCCTTCTCTACTGTCTTTTACAGCTCCACATCTCTTCACTTCCTAAGCAGGCGGAACCTTCCTTTGCATCACAGACTGAGTTAATCACGTCTTACATAATCACATCTTATATATAGTAAAACCCCATGCTTTGCTTTGAATATGTAAAGGGAGCTGTTGGTGTTTGCAAATTCTTTTTTTCCCTGATGAAACCTCACTCCTAAAATTATTATCCAACTGAGGTTCTTTGCCAGAACACAGTGACCTCCTTCATCACTCTGATGACCCCTTATGGGTCCTTTCTCTCAATAATATGCTTAAATAGGTAAAATAAAGTGCATAGGATTACAAAGAAAGCCAATGATACTAAAACACAATTATCAAAATATATTTTTAAAAATCGTGATAGAATAGCACCTGTGCCTCTTTGTGAATGGCTTAAATGATAAGATCTAGTGTCAGATCGAGTAACCACCACAATTTCAAACTAATAATGAGGGTCATTAATATTTTGAAAGAACTATTACATTATTAATATGACAGGAAAGTGTCTGTGATAGCTACTGATGGCCAAGTCACAGTTATGGCTAATATAACTGTGGTCTGTTGCCTACATCTATAATGAAAGTCAAAGCTAATTTTTGGCAAGAGATTAATAAACATTAAGATGAACTTTGTCCTTTGTCTACTTTATTTAGCTGGGGATCTCAAGTTTAAAAACAATGTGGTTCTCTTCCTTGGCGCTGCCTGCGGAGGTGGCAGCCATTGATTGCTGGGCATCATGGCTGCCCTCAGACCTCTGGTGAAGCCCAAGATCGTTAAAAAGAGGACCAAGAAGTTCATCCGGCACCAGTCAGACCGATATGTCAAAATTAAGCGCAACTGGCGGAAACCCAGAGGCATTGACAATAGGATACTCAGAAGATTCAAGGGCCAGATCTTGATGCCCAACATTGGTTACAGGAGCAACAAGAAAACAAAGCACATGCTGCCCAGTGGCTTCTGGAAGTTCCTAGTCCACAATGTCAAGGAGCTTGAAGTGCTGCTGATGTGCAACAAATCTTATTGTGCAGAGATTGCTCACAATGTACCCTTCAAGAACCGCTGTGGAAAGAGCGGCCCAGCTGGCCATCAGAGTCACCAATCCCAATGCCAGGCTGTGTGCCGAAGAAAATGAATAGACAGCTTATGTGCATGTCATATTTGCGTTAATAAACCATAAAAGTACAAAAAATAAAAATAATAAAAATAAAAACAATGTGGCTACAGGCTAAAAACCCAAAGCCTAAGTCAGAGCTAAGTAATGACTTCTTGTTCTAGCTGAAATCCACTCTCACTCACAGATTTGGTGACTCTTGGGGCATCAAGATTTGCAGAGAATGAAAGATATATCAGTGTAACACTTTTCAAATGGCTATAGTCATTACACTATTTCGTCAGCACTGATTTGTTTCCATATATCCTTCACCAGGACTGTAAGCCCTGGGAGGGGAGGGACTGTGTTTTAGTCAGTGTTGTCTCTGAGGAACTAACCCAACACATGGCAGGAGATCACTAACACATGAAGGAGCAAACCGACAAGCATTGCTGGCAAATATGCAGGACATAGTAGCCTGCTTAGCCATTCATCACTCACTATGCAGCTCCTCTTCACACTGCAACTGTTGCAAGCTCATCATCAAAGACTTGGTCATTCATTTCAATTCCAGTGCATTCCAACACTCAGCTCTTCTGTCTTCCCTTCATTGTACAGGCACAGGCACACACACACATCATAGGAGGCGGAGTCACTTGCTAACTGACAACGATCCCCACAAGACACAAGTACCTCCTGTTCATATTCCATATCTGATTATGATGCTATTACTATGCTCCAGGTATGGATCACATAGCTGGGGATAGAGAGGCTAGTAAGCCAGATGCGGTCCACACTCCTCTGCCATGGAGCTTACAGTTAAGGGCAGTAACCTTTGAATTGTGTTCTACACCCTCTTGGTTTCATGGGTAGTCCTCAGAGCCTGATGCAGGGGGAGACAAAGCTGTCAGAGGTCTAAGGCCCCTTCCCTATGTTGTCCAGAGTAACTACACTTTGGGTCTATTTCATACATTGAGGTTCACTTTTAGAAGCCATTTCATAGCCAAGAAATATTTGAAAACCACTGCCCCAGTCAATCGAAATGCCTCTCACCCTTAAAGTCTTCAGGAAAGGAGATTCTAGATCTCTGTCCCCTTGACTATCTGGGCCTCGGCACCTTTCTGCCTTTGATAAGGGTAGGGAAAGGGGATAAAAGTAGAGCAGCTGTGTGGCCTCTGTCCCAAGTTGTGGGCCCTAGCCACAAGATGAACAGGAAGGAGATGTGGATTTTGCAGAGAATGGAATTTCTGGAGTGTTCATGCCACAGACACCAGGCTGATGCCTTCTGCCTGGCACCCCACTTCCCTTCTCTGCCTTTATAAGTGAGATGGCAGAGAGTATCAGAAATGAAACTTTTTCAAGTTCAAAATGTGGTTCATTCCATTGATGGCTGAAAATCAAGACCAAAAATTTTAATACATAATGGTGCCCTTTATAGACTGCCTTGTTTGGATGGGAAGTGCAAATTGCATTAGAAAAAATGTATGGGGCCTGTGGAGACTGTGTTTGGAAATATTTGAGGCAAAACACTTTCCCAAGAGCTACCTCCTTCAGGATTGCATTAGCTTGTTTGCTCTTCAAGGCAAATGTGGGAACAAAGAATTTGAATGTGATTGGCTAAGCAACCTCTTCCTTCCACTGCCATCCCACCTCTAGCCTTGGAAAAGGTCAGACAGTGATGGTGGCCCCATCTAAGTGGTGAAGGATGAGAAAGGTGACTATGCAACCGGGGTGAATCACAATGGCTTACATGTACAAAGAGGCTATTGCTCGCTCCGTTTTTCATTCATTCAACTACTTTCTCAGCACCCACTGCACATCAGGTACTGTGTAAGGTGCTGGAAATGCAGAGACACAGACAAATTCTGCCTTATTGGAGCACGAACAAGTTACCATAGCTTAGCAAGTATTGGTTCACTCATTTATAAAGTCCAGTTCATTGGAGTAGCTGCCTCATGGGGATGTTACAAGGACAAAATGAATTAAAGCTCAGACATGCTCCACTGAAATACTTTGCAGATTTAAATTAAGACCAGATATTTCTCTGTTCGCTTACCTGCTTAAAAGTTTATAAATGTTCTAGGAAAACACATGAATATGGAATCCATCCATAGGAATTTACCTGTGAATTTGGTGAGACTGTGACCAGTAATTTATTGCCCTGGTTGGTTAGGGAATTTCACAGTTTCACAACTCCAGCTACCTTTTCCCTCTTAGTTGTTTGTTTCCTGATCGACTAGGGTCTTTGGGGGCATCCTATCTAATAAAAACTCAGGTCCTGGCCCTCTCCAGAAGCTGCAATATTAGTGGTATTGTTCCAAAAAGTATGGATCTTTTGATCCTAAGACCCATGGAGCCTTCTTTCATTAGAGTTTAGTTCTAGGGTCTTCCTGGTGAGCATCCTTGATTTTGGGGTCCCCTTTCTTTTGAGTTTAAATAGAACACACCCTGAAGGCAGGCTTAGGTGACCCCAGGTAATTGGTGGCTCATTTCTATCCTAGGAAAGGGGAAAAGTAGATTAAGCACATGCTTAATTCCAAGACTGGCAGTGATCTTTATAAATACACAGAGGTATGTATATGTATGTATATATATATATTTGGTTACAAAACCTGAGTGGCAATGAACTATCATTATTTTGAATGTGTTTGACTTTTATGTTGAAATATGACTGGAACTGTTGTTTTTGTGGAATTCATACATTAGTGCATTGGAATTGGTTTTTTTTTTAAGATTTTATTTATTTATTCATGAGAGACACACAGAGACAGGCAGAGACATAGGCAGAGGGAGAAGCAGGCTCCTTGCAGGGAGCGTGATGTGGGACACAATCCCAGGACCCCAGGATCATGACATGAGCTGAAGGCAGATGCTCAACCACTGAGCCACCCAGGTGTCCCAATACATTGGAATTATACTGAAGTCTCCTCTGGAGTCATAGCATTTGGCATAACCAATTTTTTCATGACCTATTTAAAATACCCATTTGGGGCTAGGGTTAAAGTGTAGTACCTAGGGTTTGATGAGAAGCCCAATGTAAATGGCAATAGTATGGTGTTTAAGAGCACAAGCTCTGGAGTCACACTGGTTGGGTTCTAAATCGCAGCTTGGCTACTTTTCAACTGTGACTTTCAAGAAAGTCATGAATCTCTGAGTCTCCATTTCTTCATCTCTAAAATGGGGTAATTATAGCACCTGTCCTATAAGATTGTTGTAAATATAGATGAAGAGAGCCTTGTGTATAATACGAATGGTAGATTATAGTACTGTTTGTCTATATTTCTTAATCCTTTTTGAAGGGCCTCTCTTTGTTGAATGATTTATATGTATATCTCTGTCCTGTTGAATTCAGGCTTCGCTTGAATTAATTATTTGCTTTGGTCAATAAAATATGAGCAAAAATGGCATGAGTAACATACAGGCAGAGGTTTTAAGAGCCAGGGTATGCTTTATCATATTTCCTTTCCCCTATGCTATGTTAACTGCAATGCTCCAGGTAGAGGCTAATCTATTTGACTGGGTCCCAGAGTGAAAATAATATGGAACAGAGGCTCAACCAAGCCATGATGGACACATAGTATGAATGAGAAATAACCCTTTGTGGTTCACAACTAAGATTTTGGAATTATTTGTTACTGTAGCAAATCTCCTCTATTCTGGATGATATAAAAGGTGCTAAATAAATATTAACTCATTATTAAGCAGAATCTTCCTCTCTCTCATTTTATTTTATTTTTATTTTATTTTATTGTTTTTATTTTTTTCCTCTCTCTCATTTTATATAAAATCTTAGTACATTGTGATATTGACAAATTTAGTAATTCAACTGACTGCTTCATCTTCAATAGTTTTCAAGCCTGTTTATTAATGAAGCTGCCCTTCTGAAACTAATAATACAATATATGTTAATTAAATTAATTTAAATAACAAATTTTTAAAAAATAAAGCAGCCTTTACAAATAAAGTTCTATACAGTCTATAATACATTAAAACAGCTAAAAGCAGTATTTTATTCATATAAAGGTATTTGATAACCCGAACACATAATTACTTATTAAAAGGAACAACTAATCAAACTAAAACTGTTCTGATAAACACAAACACTTGAAATTGGGAGTTATAATGCAGTGGTATCAATCCATATCTGTAATTGATTTTGGTTGCACAGTAGTAAGAATATTCTGACCCACAAAGATAAGTATTTGCAAAAAGTGATAGTATTTTTTAAAGATTTTATTTTTAGGTAATCTCTACACCTAACGTGAGGCTCAAACTCAACGACCCAGAGATCAAGAGTTTGATACTCCATGGATTGAGCCAGCCGGGTGCCCACAAATGGTAATTGCTTTTATTCTCTTAACCAACTGCATGTTGTTGAGTTACATTATATTCTTCGATTAAACTGAATGGCAAATGAAGTTTATCTTGACTTCTGCATGATAAATGAATCTACAGAGCAGCTTAAGCTTAATGCATTGTTTGCCTTCAATATGTAAAAATTTGGCATATATAACATTCTTTAGTGTATGCACTGCTTTTAGTTACTTTTTCTAGTTATAAACTTTGAGCTATTTCCAAATATCTTTAAATAATACTCTAATTAGCTTTAGAACTCCTGGGTCATTTATCAAGAAATGACCTTGGAAGGAAACAAAAACATCTGCTTGCATCAGTATTGTTCAAGTAGTGCTCATTTACATATGACTTTCACTATTTTTGCTGTAGCTACACACTACCTGCCCTATTCACTTCGTGTTTTTCACTTAATATTTTTCATCAAATTGACTCACTTAAAAAAAAGTGTCCTCATCCTAAGCAATAATATTTCTGAAATCATGAATCTGATGTAATAGTTATGTTTTTCTAACATGTGTTAAAATAAATACATTTTTAAAATAAAAAACCCAAAGTGAGTCTGTTTACCGGCTTTCATTTTGCATTTGCTATTGGTAATAAATATCACACTTACCAAAATTGTTGACCACAATCCAAAGAAATCCTTTGAACCATGAGTTTTCTTTTGTTTTGGTTTGGTTTTGTATGATTACATGACAGTTTTTACAAGCAATACTGAGCTACTCTGATTTACATCTTGATTTTGTATCACGTAGAAACATCTTAACTTTTTTGGAGAAAGAATTGGAATGTAGAGTGGGAAAAAGATTTTGCATGTGGAATGGGGCACATAAGTCCTTAGGATCACTGAAGTTGCCGACTTGACTTCAGGCTACGTAGCTAGAAAGAATTCACAGAGAAAGTAGGTGGTAGCAGTGAAAGACTTAATCTAAGAAAGTAAACATGTCTGTAAGTGTTTAAACTACTTTTCCCAGGAACATCTGGGTGGCTCAGTGGCTGAGCATTTGCCTTTGGCTCAGGTCGTGATCCTGGGGTCCTGGGTTCGAGTTCCCCGTTGGGCTCCCTGTGGGGAGCCTGCTTCTTCCTCTGCCTATGTCTCTGCCTCTTTCTGTGTGTCTCTCATGAATAAATAAATAAAATCTTTTTTTAAAACTAGTTTTTCCAGACCAACCTCAATGCAGGGATGCAATGTAGATAAAAGAATTGCGGTGATTCTTTGGGTCTTTAAGGACAGTGGCATCAGATACTTATAAAATAATGGATGTAATGAACAGAGACAAAAAGGTAGAAAGTATTTCTATTATAACCTGATAATATAATGATAATATCCGTTGATTCTAAGTGATATGCTAAATGATGTCAAATGATATCTTCATTGATGCTTCAAAATTTTTTTTCCTGTTTCTGTCAGATCCTGACAATTGACAATCTCTACGGGCAGCTCTATAAAGGGGGTAAATGTGAACACAGTGAGGAACAAAAAATCTTCAGGAACTCTTCTATGGAAAAAAAAAAACCAACAACAGTTCACATTAATGTCCAAACTGTTGAGTCTCTCACTGACTTATAATGTGAGTCTTCTTGGTAGAAATCCATAAACTTCAGATACTCTTTTGTCCAGCTCTACAGAGCAATAGCAGGAAACACCTGGAGAACAATTTGGAAATTCTGGGGGTGGCTGGCTATTTGGTTACCTTTTGCCTTTGTGCCATAAGACATTCTGGGTTTGACTCCACAATCTGGAAGCCTTCCACTACATGTGATACTTGACAGAATGACATTGCAACCTGATTCTTACTGACCACTAAAATCTCCCTCCATGGGGCACCTGGGTGGCTCAGTGGTTGAATGTCTGCTTTCATCTCAGGGTGTGATCCTGGATCAAGTCTTGCACTGGGCTCCCCATGGAGAGCCTGCTTCTCCCTCTGCCGGTGTCTCTGCCTCTCTCTGTGTGTCTCTCATGAATAAATAAATAAAATCTTAAAAAAAATTTCCCTCCATCATGGATACATGTGAATCCAGGCCAGAAGAGTCTTTGGCCAAACAAAAATATTTTGCTTTGATTCTCAGGAACCAAGATACCGAATTGAGAATCAGGGGAGAAGGTGACCGTGACCTTGTCACTTTAGCTTCTCCTGGCTTGGTCATTTTGGTTTAGATTGAAACTCTTTACCCAACTACAGTGAGTTAAGAGGTTCTGAAGGCCTTTTAGTGTTTTGGTCCAAGAGGGGACTTTATCTTTCTACATAGGCTGCTGTTATATAGAGTAAGTCTCCAAGGACATTGGGAGGAGAGCTCAGAAAAATAGCAGCACTTCATTCCTCAAATATGGTACCAGGAGATTAAACCAAAATGTTTACTGCGGCATTTTTTGAAATAGTATAAAATTGTAATCAGCCTAAGAAATCATTGATGGGGGATGCCTGGGTGGCTCAGTGGTTGAGCATCTGCCTTTGACTCAGGGTGTGAACCTGGGGTCCTGGAATCGGGTCCCACACGGGTTCCCCGCAGGGAGTCTGTTTCTCCCTCTGCCTCTCTGTGTCTCTCATGAATAAATAAATAAAATCTTTTAAAAAAAGAAATCATTGATTGGTGAATGGTATATTCTTACAATAGAAGTAGTGCAAATGAATGAACTAGAAGTGTATTATCAATTATGGATCCAACTTGAAAACACCTTTATGGTATTATATCACTAATACAAAGGTTACTAGCATTCAAAGCAATACTATATATTGTTTAGGGATGTTTTCACATGTATCCCTTCATATGTAGTAAAAGTACAAAGAAAGGACACAACCGTCTTCAAGATAGAGGTTACTTTGGGAAAAAAAGGGAAGAAAATGACACCAAGGAGGTGTATACAAAGGGTTTTGACTAGATCTATAATATTTTATTTATTAAGCTGGGTGTTGAGTATATACATGTATTCATTACATTTTTTCTTTACTTCTTTTAAATATATCCAAAATTTTTTCATAAATAAAAAGCTTCTTCCAAATATGCTCATTGCTATAGCCCATCTGACAGAGGTCCACTAAATTCCAAAGATCATGCATATGTGAGCTGAACTGTTCTATAGACTGAAAATTGTACCAGGACCCTTGTACAGACCTCAGAAAAAGCAGGCCATTTGGTGCCCCATCCTCAAAAGTAAGCTTTGGATTAAATTGTCTGGGAGGTGGAAGCCATTAATAATTTATAACTGGATTAGATTGTCACCCGGCAAGACCCTGAGAAGGATAGGGCCTGGGATATGTTGGCTGGCTTGGGGAGAACAGAGACAGTTTTAGAGCAGTGGCCAGCAACTTTGCTTTTTAAATGTAATAAGGGTAAATTCAGGAAAAATTAAAATGCTTACCAGCCACCTTTGTTTCTCCTTATTCCAAATGAAGGGAGTTTTGAGTTCCAACTTGGATTAGTCACTTTATAGAGTAAAAGAATGTCAGTGAGGGGCACCTGGGTGGCTCAGTGGTTGAGCATCTGCCTTTGGCTCAGGTTGTGATTCTGGGGTCCTGGGATTGAGTCCCACATTGGGCTCCCTTCAGGAAGCCTGCTTCTCCCTCTGCCTGTGTCTCTGCCTTTCTCTGTGTGTCTCTCATGAATAAATAAATAAAATTTAAAATAAATTTTATTCTTTTAAAAGAATAAAGAATAAATTCTTTTAAAAAAAGAATGCCAATGAGACCACTTGTTCAGCCACTAAAATATTAATATATAGCTGTATTTGAGAGATAGCTACCCAGAGATACCTCTCTAACATTTCATATTGGAGTTTGATTATAAGTGTGTTACAAGGTCCATTGGCCATGTGAGACTTGCCTTTCTGTGGATAGCTCTTCACACATCTAGAGCAGGGAATGACAAACTACAACCCATGCACGGGCCAAATCAGGTCATGGTCTGCTTTTAAAAATAGGATTTTTATTGGACCACAGCCATACTCATTTTACCTATTGTCAATGACTGCTTTTGCACTACATGGCAGAGTTGAGTAACTACAACAGTGCCCAACTGGCCCACAAAGCTTAAAATCTTTAAGCTTTGGATCTTAAAATCTTTAAGCTTTGGATCTAAAATCTTTAAGCTTTAATTTGGATCTTTAGAAAACTTATCATCCCCAAAACAGGACATGAGGGATTGACCAAGCAGGATGGAGTTCAGCAAGGCTGCAGAGGCACTGGATTCCAGGCAGGAGAAAGGAGAGGCAGAGGAAGAGCAGCTCGTGTCCAACTGGGTCCAGTTCCCCAAACCACCACCAACTAGCTTCATCTGCAGTTATACCGAGGTTTGTTTCAATCCATTTTCCATCATGACCCATCCAGTGTGGCCACCAGCTACTATCTTTTTTTCTAGTGCCTCCAGATTTGGGCAAACCCAAGTCCATTAATTATCAAACTCTGATGCTCTTTCACCTCTCACAGCTATTCCTCTACTTGTCCTTCCCAACTTGCTGCCGGCAATCTGATCCTTCCAATTGCTGAGGCCAAAGCCTTGCAGTCATTCTTGACCTCATCTTTCTGTCTTTACATCACCCATATCCAATCCATCAGCAAATTCAATCAGTTCTACTTTTCAAGTATACCAGAGCTTAACCACTTCTTATCTTTCTATAACTGCCTCACTGGCCCAAATACTCTTTTGCCCAGATTACTACAGCTCCTTCCTAAAGGTCTTCCCACTTCCACCCATTCTTCCTTATAGTCTATCCTCCAAACAGCAGCCAAAATGATTTTTAACCATAAATAAGATTATGTTACTCCTCCTTTCCTGAAAACCTGCCAGAGGCCTCCCATTTTATAATAAAATTAAAATCCATAATATATAAGGCACTCCACTATTTGGCTTTGTTATCTCTTCAACCTCAGCTCTTATCATTTCACACCACTCTTCTATCAGTTCAGCCACACTAGCTTCCTTGTTCTCTTCAATATGCCAGACCCCTTAGCCCATGATCTTCCCTCTGCCTGGGACAATCTTCCCACAGATATTCACATGACTGTCTTCTTCACTTCCTTTTTTTAAAAAAATTTTTTATTTAAATTCAATTAACTAAATTGAACATTTAGTGTATTAGTTTTAGCCTTTGAATTTAGTGATTCATCAGTTACATATAAGACTCAGTGCTCATTACATCAAGGTCCCTCCTTAATGTCCATCACCCAGTTTCACCATCCCCCACACCTCCCCTCCAGCAACCCTGTTTGTTTCCTAGAGTTAAGAGTCTGTTATGGTTTGCCTCTCTCTCTGTTTTTATCTTATTCTATTTTTCCTTCCCTTTCCCTATGTTCATTTGTTTTGTTCCTTAAAGTCATATTTGAGACATTTAAAGACATATATTTGTCTTTCTCTGACTGATTTATTTTTGCTTAGCATAATACCCTCTAGTTCTATCCATGTCGTTACTATTGACAAGATTCCATTTTTTAATGGCTGAGTAATATTCTATTGTACATACATATAACCACTTCTTCTTTATCCATTCATCTGTTGATGGACATCTGAGTTCTTTCCATAGTTTGGCTATTGTGGACATTGCTGCTATAAACATTGGGGTACATGTGCCTCTTCAAATTACTGTGTTTGTATCCTTTGCATAAATACCTAGTAGTGCAATTGCGGGGTTGTAGGGTAGCTCTATTTTTAACTTTTTGAGGAACCTCCATATTGTTTTCTAGAGCAGGTGAATCAGTTTGCAAACAGTGTAAGAGGATTCCGTTTCTTTTTTTTTAATAATAAATTTATTTTTTATTGGTGTTCAATTTGCCAACATACAGAATAACACCCAGTGCTCATCCCATCAAGTGCCCCCCTCAGTGCCTGTCACCCATTCACCCCCACCCCCGCCCTCCTCCCCTTCCACCACCCTTAGTTCGTTTCCCAGAGTTAGGAGTCTTTACGTTCTGTCTCCCTTTCTGATATTTCCTACCCATTTCTTCTCCCTTCCCTTCTATTCCCTTTCGCTATTATTTATATTCCCCAAATGAATGAGGACATATAAAGTTTGTCCTTCTCCGATTGACTTATTTCACTCAGCGTAATACCCTCCAGTTCCATCCACGTTGAAGCAAATGGTGGGTATTTGTCATTTCTAATGGCTGAGTAATATTCCATTGTATACATAGACGACATCTTCTTTATCCATTCATCTTTTGATGGACACCGAGGCTCCTTCCACAGTTTGGCTATTGTGGACATTGCTGCTATAAACATCGGGGTGCAGGTGTCCCGGCGTTTCACTGCATCTGTATCTTTGGGGTAAATCCCCAACAGTGCAATTGCTGGGTCGTAGGGCAGGTCTATTTCTAACTCTTTGAGGAACCTCCACACAGTTTTCCAGAGTGGCTGCACCAGTTCACATTCCCACCAACAGTGTAAGAGGGTTCCCTTTTCTCCGCATCTTCCTTTCTCTGCAATCTCACCAACATCTGTTGTTTCCCAAGTTGTTAATTTTTAACCATCTGGCTGGTGTGAAGTAGTATCTCATTGTGGTTTTGATTTGTATTTCCCTGATGCTGAGTGATGAGCATTTTTTCATGTGTCTGTTGGCCATTTGTATGTCTTCTTTGGAGAAATGTCTGTTCATGTCTTCTGCCCTCTTCTTGACTGGATTTTTTGTTTTTTGGGTGTTGAGTTTTATAAGTCCCTTATAGATTTTGGATATTAGCCCTTTATCTGAAATGTCATTTGTGAATATCTTCTCCTATCCCATAGGTTCCCTTTTAGTTTTGTTCATTGTTTCCTTTGCCATGCAGAAGCTTTTTATCCTGATCCTTCGTTTCCATTAAATCTCTGTTCAAATATCCCCATCTCTATGAGATCATCCCTGACCTATCTAAAGTTGTGAACCCTCACTGCCAGCCTGTACTTCCCATCCTTTCCAACTCTGGTTTTCTTTTCTTCATAACATTCATCATCATTTGACACCACATTTATTTAATTATCTTGCTTATGGCCTGTCACCCTCTATTAGGAGATAAGCTCTGTGAGAGTAAAGATGTTTGTCTGCTTTGTTCACCATTATATTCAATTGATCTAGGACAGTTCCTGGCATATAGTATGAATTTAAAAATTTTTGTGTTGAGTGACTTATTGGAAGCTAGGTTTTAGTGGGGATTCACGGATCTTGAAAATCTCTGGGAAATCTCACTAACGTAATTACCATGGTTTTTTTCCCCCAAGATAGCTACTTGTTCTACACACCTTGAAAAGGGAGCATCCAAACAAAAAAGCCTAGAACTTGAGGTCTCTGAGCATAAGGCACAATGGTCTCCTATTAGATACCTCAGGTCAAATGTGACACTTTGCTTCTGGAATGACCAATTAGCCCCTGGAGAGGCCTTATCTTTCTCATTCTCCACTCATCTTCCCTCCAAACAAGGAGGTTAGGACATAGATTTTTTATTTTGCCTTCCTCAGAGTAGTGAGGGCTCTTGTTGTCTTTGATTCTATGTGAGCACGCCCTATCCAGTCAGCTGCTTGAGAACGGGAACAGCATAGGAGCAGCTGTGGTAGCCGCAGCAGGGACAGCAGCACCACAGGCAGCTCATTAGGCCCAACAAGCCCATCTCTTGGCCCCATGCCCTCCTCCCTCCAAAGGAGCAGCCTCTCTTTTGTTTAGCCCCAGCCACAGTTCCTGGGGGATAAAAGAGTCTGTAGCAGCTTGAATTCGAGGCCAGCATCAAGCAATGGAACAGGCTTAAAATAGCTCCATGAAGCCATAAACTCTTAATGATCCCATCTCTCAGCAGCCCTGGGACGCTGGAGGAAATCCAACTCCAAGTCCCTGCTTGATGGTTGCCAACCCCACTGACAGTAGTCTCTTTGTTCCTTATCAGCCTGGATAATTATGCTGTGGCGAGTGGGCCCTTTCACCATTTCCTCCCTTTACAAGGCTCCTCAGAGAATGAGTAGGCCATATGGACACAAAGGGTGCACTTGACTTTTTCCACCTCAGAGCTGGCCTTGCCCTTTGGGAATGATCGATTTCAACATTTAGAGGCTCTGCTGAGGAGATGCTCCAGAGGAACTGGTTTCTGTCCACTGAGCTCTTCTCACCCCAACTTCATTGCTGCTACTTGCCCTAGAGATAGGTTAGGAAGACTGATATTTTAGAAACCTGGGAACCAGAAGAGACACCAAGATGCCATGCTGACCATTCTCTCACTCTAGCCTAGGCAAGCCAGAGGGGTTAGAATGTCTGCTATTTAGTATCATTAAAGAGAAAATGGTTTGACAGTAGTGATTGTACAACCTACACCTGTGTTCAGCATCAGAGTGACATTTCTCTCCAAGAACAAGAATTTCAAGTTCATTCCATAAGGTTGCCAATTCCACTGTCCATGCTTCACAAACAGAGTCAGATGTGAGGTCACTTTTCGAGCATGAGAACATATTTTTTCAAATATAATTATTTCTTTATTTCTCCCCAGTTTAATTGACATAGAATTGACATGTAACATTGTACAAATTGAAGGTATACACCATAATTATTTGATATACATATATATTACAAAATGATCACCACCATAAGTTTATTTAATATCCATCACCTCACACGGCTATACACTTTTTTCCTGTGATGAAAACTTTTAAAGATCTACTCTCTCAGCAACTTTACAGTATTTGTTTACCATAATCACCATGTTGCACATTATATCCCAAGAACTTATTTATCTTCTAACTGGAAGTTTTTACCCTTTGACCAACTTCGCCTATTTTCCCCATCCTCCTTCTGCCACCTCTGCCAACCACTAATCTCTTCTCTGTTTCTATGAGTCTGTTTTTTAAGATTCTACATGTAAGTGATATAATACACTGTCTTTTTCTGACTTGTTTTATTTAGCACGATGCTCTTAGAGTTCATTCATGTTATTACAAATGGCAAGATTCCTTTCTTTTTATGACTGAATAATATTCATATTTATATAATGTATACATCCCATTTTGTTTATCCATTCATCTGTTGATGGACATTTAGGTTGTTTCCATGTCTTGGCTATCATACATAATGCCTCTATGAACACAAAGGTGCAGATATCTTTAAGGCAGTGATTTAGTTTCCTTTGGATGTATACCCAGAAATGGAATTGCCAGATCACACGGTAGTTCTCTTTTTAATATTTTTTGAGGATCCTCTATACTGTTGTCCAGAAAGGCTGCACTTATTTACATTCCCATCAATACTGTATAAGGGTTCCCTTTTCTCCACATCCTTTCCAACACTTACCTCTTATCTTTTGATGACAACCATTCAAACAGGGGTGAGGTGATACCTCATTGTTTTGAGGTGCATTTTCCTGATGACGAGTGATGTGAAGCACATTTTCATGTGCCTGTTGGCCATCTGGATATTGTCTTTGGAAAAATGTCTATTCAGATCATTTGCCCATTTTAAAATTGGATTATTTGTTTTTCACTTCTGAGTTGTATGACTTCCTTATATATTTTGGCTATAAATCCCTTGTCAGATATATGACTTGCAAATATTTTCTCCCATTCTGATTGTCGCCTCATAAAGGATCCTGAACCAGAATCACCCAGATAAGCTTCTCCTAGATTCCTGGCCTTGAGAAACTGTAATGTAATAAATGTTTGTTTGTAGCCACAAAGTTTTGTAATAACTTGTTACATAGCAATAGATAACTAATACAGGAATTGGACAGGCAAGGACTCATATAGCTAATAATAAGAAGTTATCTACAGATAAGGGTTTTGGCCTTTCCTCTGCCCATAAGTAGGGAATGTCCATATTTGAGTGGTAGTAAGGTGGAGGTATCGTCTGCCTTCTGGCTCCACTTGACTTTAGATTGGTGTTATAAATGTTTGTAGTGTCAATAGCAAGTAATATGGTCAAGAGGAAATAGCTTGTCTAGGCACAGGAAGCTTGGAATAGGTGAGTTAGGTTTGGGGGGGCAGCATATTTGTTCCAAACTTCTTCTCAGCCTTTTAAGCTATTCCTTCTGGATAATCCTGAAGGTCTTGTAGATACCTTCATCATCCAAGACAGATATATAATTTCAATAAACATATGATTACTTGATTTCCTTTGATTTCAACTAGAGTAATTAATTTAACAATAACTATATCATTAGTAAAGCTTTTCTATGAAATCTGTGTATACCCTATAGCTGTACATCTGATATCAAGATTCTTGATTTAGGCGATTTGGAGATAATTTTAATGTCCTTTGGGTCTTAGATCAGATGGAAACCAAGGCACAGAACGCAAATGGCTTGCAAAAGGACACAGGCTGCATCCACACCATATTGCAGAACTGAAATGCTCTCTCTTCCCTGAACTCCGTTCTTCATATTTTTATCATTATTATTTTATTTGCTTCTTCGAAATTCTTTACTGAAGAGTATACTTTAAGACACGTAGATGGCCAACAGACATGAAAAGATGCTCAACATCACTCATCGTCAGGGAAATCAAGATAAAAACCACAATGAGGTGTCACCTCACACCTGTCAGAATGGCTAGTATCAAAAATACAGGAAACTACAAGTGTTGGTGAGGATGTGGAGAAAAGAGAATCCTTGTGTACCACTGGTAGGAATGTAAATTGTTGCAGCCACTCTGGGAAACAATATGGAAGTTCCTTAAAAAATTAAAAAAAGAAATACCATATGATCTAGTAGTTCCACTTTTGAGTATTTACCCAAAGAAAACAAAAACACTAATTCAAAAAGATATGTGCATCCCTATGTTTATTGCAGCATTATCTACAATATCCAAGATATGGAAGCAACCTCAGTGTCTATTAATAAATGAACGGATAAAGAAAATGATAAGTATGTACTATATATTATTTTATAAATATATATTTATAAATATATATTATATATACTATATATATTACTCGGCCATAAAAAAAGGAAACCTTGCCATTTGTGACAACATGGATAGACTGGGAGGGTATTATGCTAAGTGAAATAAGCCAGATAGAAAAAGACAAATACCATATGATTTCATTTATATGTGAAATCTAAAAAATAAAACAATAAGCAAACAAAAAAGAAAAGACTCATAAATACAAGGAACAAACTGGTGGTTGCCAGAAAGTAGGGTGTTGGAGGGATGGGTGGAATAGGTAAAGTGGATTAAGAGATACAAACTTCCAGTTATAAAATAAGTCACAGTGATGGCAAGTACAGCATAGGAATATATTCAATAATTATAATAATTTTGTATGGTGACAGATGGTAACTACATTCATTGCAAGCACTACATAATGTATGTAAATGTCAAATCACTACGTTGTACATCTGAAACTAATATAATATTGTATGTCAGCTATATTTCAATTAAAATAAATGAAAAAAATTAAAATGTGCTTTAAATAAGCAGCAAATAAAACACAAATTTGGTTTAACAATACAAAATCACTGTGAAAATCTTTTTTTAAAGATCTTATTTATCTTATTTGACACAGAGAGAGAGAGAGAGAACACAAGCAGGGGGAGCGGCAGGCAGAGGGAGAGAGAAACAGGCTCCCTGCTGAACAAAGAGCCCAATGTGAGACTTGATCCCAGGTCCCTGGGATCATGACCTGAGCCAAAAGCATACACTTAACCGATGAGCCACCCAGTGCCCTGTGAAAATAAGTTTAAAAAATACTTTCTTCCAAAGCAATCTACAGATTCAATACAATCCCAATTATGTTGTGTGTGTGTGTGTGTGTGTATAAATAGGAAATTTCATCCTAAAATTCATATAGAATCTCAAGAGATCCCAAACAGACAAAATAATTTTGAAAAAGACAAAGCTGGATGTCTCATATTTGATTTCAGAACTTATTACAAAGTGATGGTAATTAAACTGTGGTACTAGCACAAGGGCAGGCATATAGACCAATGGCATATAACAGAGAGCCCAGAAATAAACTCTAATATATGTGATCAAATGATTTTTGACAAACATACCAAGACCATTTAATGGGGAAAGGACAGTCTCTTCAACTAATGGTGCTGGGAAAACTGGACATCTGCATGCAAAACAAAATGAAGATGGAGTTTTATCTTATACCATACATAAAAATGAAATGTATCAAAAGACCTAAACATATGAGCTAAAACTATAAAACTCTTAGAAGAATACATAGGGAAAAAGCTTAATGACACTGGATATGGCAATGATTTCTTGTATATAACACCAAAAGCATAGGCAACAAAAGAAAAAAATGGACTTCACCAAAATTAAAAAATTTGTGCTACAGAGGATACTAATGAGTAAGAAAACAATCTATGAATAGAGAGAAAATATTTGAGAATTCTATATCTGAAAATGGATTATTTTTTTCTGAAAATGGATTATTATCCAGAATATATAAAGAAGTCCTCCAACTCAACAATAAAAAATAAACAACCCAATTAAAAAATAGGCAGGGTGTGGGGAGCACCTGGGTGGTGCAGTGGGTTAAGCATCTGACTCTTGGTTTCAACTCAGGTCATGATCTCAGGATTGTGAATGTACCTCTGTCAGGCTCCACACTCAGTGAGGAATCTACTTGAGATTCTCCCTCCCTCTCCGTCTGCACCTCCCATTTGCGCTCTCTCTGTGTCTGTCTGTCAAATAAATAAAATAAGTCTTTAAAAGATAGACAAAAGAGGGATCCCTGGGTGGCGCAGCGGTTTGGCGCCTGCCTTTGGCCCGGGGCGCGATCCTGGAGACCGAGGATCGAATCCTACATCGGGCTCCCGGTGCATGGAGCCTGCTTCTCCCTCTGCCTGTGTCTCTGCCTCTCTCTCTCTCTCTCTCTGTGACTATCATAAATAAATAAATAAATATTTAAAAAAAATAAATAAAAGATAGACAAAAGACTTCAATGGGCATTTCTCTAAAGAAGTTATACAGATGCCCAATAAGCACATAAAAAGATTCTCAACATCATCAATCATTAGGGAATTATGAACCAAATCATAATGAGATGCCACTTCGCATTCATTAGAATGATGATTTTAAAAAGAAAATAAACAGAAAATGACAAGTGTCAGCAAGGATGTGGTGAGAGTGGAACCATTGTGTATTGCTGGTGAAAATATAAAATGGCAGCCATCGTGGAAAATAGTATAGTGGTTCCTCAAAAAAATAGAATTATCATATGATCCAGCAATTCCACTTCTAAGTATATACCCAAAAGAATTGAAAGCAAGAACCTGAACAGATATTTGTATGTCAGTGTTCATAGCAGCATTATTCACAACAGCCAAAAGATGGAAACTGCTCAAGTGTCCATCAATGGATGAATGGATAAACAAAATGTGGTAGATACATACAATGGGATATTTTTCAGCCTTAAAAGGGAATAAGAGTTGGACACATGCTATGAAATTGATGAACCTTGAAGACATTATACTGAGTGAAATAAACAAGATACAGAAGGACAAACGTTATTTGATTCCACTTATATGAGGTTCCTGGAATCATGAAATTCAGAGACAGAAAGTAGGATAGTGGTTTCCAGGGGTGGGGGAGAGGAGGCAATGAAGAGTTAATTGCTTAATGAATGCAGAGTTTCAGTTTAGGATAATGAAAAAGTTCTGGAGATGGATATTGGTGATGGTTGTGCAGTAATGTGACTGTACTTAATGCCACTGAAATGTATACTTAAAAATGGTTAAAATGGTAAATTTTATGTTATGTATATTTCACCACAATAAAAAGTTGTTTAAATGCTTTCTGTCTGCAAAAATGTTTCCCAGCCTGCCACATTTGCATTGGCTCCATCCCAGTTTCCCACTGCCCGCGATTAGGCAGACTTCCTCCAAATCCCCTACTTCTGGCTCAAGTCAGCTAAATCGCCACAACACCAAGCCACTGGAAATAATTTCTTTGTAGGGATAAGCTTCCCAGAAATTGGAAAGTCCCTGGTGATGCCACCATGAATCAGACAAAACTCTGTAGTTTCTCTTCAGGCCAAAGAATTCCTGAATGTCCCCTGAAAACTCTCCCCTCCTCTTTACATTTATTTTGTTCCCCATGAAAATACTTATTACCATTTGGGAGGGATATGAATATATTTATTTATTAGGATGCTCACAAGAATAACATGCTAACACTGTCCTTATGATGTTATAAAAATATATACCCACATCGTGGCAGGAAACAGGGGTAAGGGCTCTCAGAGCTGGTACCAAGTGTCCACTGAAGACATCTCCATTCACCAGGGAGGATGTTTCCTAGATTCCAACATCTCTAAAATGTAGCTTCCAGTCAGGTCTCCATGACTTGCCCAGACTTCTTCATTCCAGCATCAGCTGGCACCCTTTCTTGCCACTCTGGACTCCTTCATAACCTAGATCAGCTACCCCATGTCTAACTCACCCAGGCAGCCTCTAGAATTCTGCAGCACATCTCTGGAATGCTGCTGCCCTGCCACCCTCAGGGGCATGACTGGGAGTTAGGGAACAGAGGGAATAAGATCACATTATCAAAGCAAGTAGCAAGGGTATATTAGCAAATGACACTTGGACATATACCCGACGACCTCACAGAATATGTGCTTTCTCCCCAAATGATACATAATCCCTTAGAGAGAAAACAAGCACAGAGCGATTATGTCTGCCAGGCACAAGGGTGACAAAGAATGCTGTTTACTTCCATCATGTCCTTCACACAAACAGGAAGTTAGCAACTGAAAGCCAGAAGCAGATCTCTATCCTAGCTCTCCCCTTCCTTTGAATGGTGTCCCCACTCGGCTTCCATCTGTTTTGGCATTAGTTTATTTTCAAAAGAGAGGACAAGATGCCCCAGGGAGAGTAGAATAGGAGACTGGGGTGAGATGCAGGAGTCATGTATGGATAACAACCTGTAAAACCAAATGAAAACAGTACAAAAATGCAGAAACCAGATCTAGTACTAGAACATACGTCGAGAAGGTAGCTGGAGACCCTACATGTGAACAATATGGTACACAACCCCAGGGGGAGAACTCTGTGCCAAGTGGGCCAGAGGCCACTGGGTTAGCCTGAGAGCCTCTCAATGGATGGCTGAACTGACCTACGTCTGCTGTTGCAGCTGGGAGCCTTCTTTGGTGGTGACAGAACAGGAGATGACAGGCCCGGCAACCCCACAGGCCCACCCCAGGGCCTGCTTGGAGCTCACAAACATGTAGGACACATTCTTCTCTTCACACAGCAGTGGGAGGTGCAGAGTGATCTCTAGGGGCTCAGGGTCTGCAGCCATTTTCCTGAACTCAGAGATGCCCTGTTGGGGGTTTTGGTGCCTCATTGACCCCTTGCCGAAGCTGCTTATAGTTTCATGACTGCTGAACAAGGGCCAGTAGTTTCTTGGTGAGGAGGGCATTTGTGAGGGGGTAGATCCTTGGGTTTACTTCAGGCTCAGTCATATCTGCAATTAGGTGATCTCACCACCCCTAAGGGAGTGCAGCCAATGTCAGAGCCAGAGCTCACACCTTTGCCAGAAAGAAGGCACACCACACTGGAGGCATGGATATGGCCAAGCACCACTTATTACCATCTACCTGCATTTTAGAATTTCCATAGTGCCTTCTTGCACAAACTCTTACATTTAATAAAACTAACAACATGATGAAGCTGGATATTTTCAGCACATTTTACAGATGAGAAAACAGGCTCAGAGGGTTGGAACTGCCCAAGTTCTTATAGCTACTAAGTAGTGGAACTGGAACTTCTTTTTTAAATTAATTAATTAATTAATTAATTAATTTTTAAGATTTTATTTCTTTATTCATGAGAGACACAGAAAGTGAGAGGCAGAGACATAGGCAGAGGGAGAAGCAGGTTCCATGCATGGAGCCCGATGTGGGACTCGATCCTGGGACTCCAGGATCACACCTTGAGCCGAAGACAGATGCTTAACCACTGAGCCACCCAGACGTCCCAGACTTCTTTTTTTTTAAATAAAATAATTAACTTATAGTGTATTATTAGTTTCAGAGACAGAGTTTAGTGATTCATCAGTTGCATAGAACACCCAGTGCTCATTACATCAAGTGTCCTCCTTAATGCCCATCACCCAGTTACCCATCCTCCCACCCTACCTCCCCTCCAGCAACCCTCAGTTTGTTCCCTAGAGTTCAGAGTCTCTTATGGTTTGCCTCTCTCTCTGATTTTATCTTATTTCAGTTTTCCCTCCCTTGACCTATGTTCATCTGTTTGGTTTCTTAAATTACACACGTGAGTGAAATCATATTTGTCTTTCTCTGACTTACTTTGCTTAGCATAAAACCCTCTAGTTCCATCCAGGTCTTTGCAGATGGTCAGATTTCATTTCTTTCTTTCCTTTTTTAAAAGATTTATTTATTTATTCATTCCTAGAGACACAGAGAGCAGCAGAGATGTAAGCAGAGGGAGAAGCAGGAGAGTGCAATGCGGACTCTATCCCAGGACTCCAAGATCACGATAATCAGAAAGCAGACGTTCAACCACTGAGCCACTCAGGCGTCCCAGATTTCTTTTTTTTTTTTTTTTCTGTTGACTGTAGAACTGGAACTTTTTGAACGAAGACCTCTCTCCTGAGAGTACTCCCAACCTGACTGTTTTCGAGGCATGTAGCCATCAACATATTCAGGAGCGGGCTCATCAGCTTCTCCCCTAACCTGCTTCTCCTCCTGTGATTCCCGTCTCAGGGAATGGCACTGACATTCAGTCCATGGCAGAAATCCTAGAGTCATCCTTGACGCCTTTCTTTCTCTCTCTCACTCACCCTCAGAGTCCATCTGCCACCAAGTCTATAGATTCTATTTCCTAAATATTTTCTTAAATATATTCACTTCTTTCCACCCCCACTGCCACCTCCGTAGTTCAGTTGGCCATCATCTCTTATCTGGATTCTTGTAGCAACCTCCAAAGTGATCTCTTTCCCTCCAGTCTTGCCTATTAGCAATCCTATCTCCAGATCTACAACAATCTTTCTAAAATCTAGTCTGATCATGATTCATTTGGGCTTTTAGCTCATTTTTTTGTTGTTGTTAGTGAAACCTTGTTTTAAAAATGGAATTTTAAATAAGTCCTAATAGATAATGGATAAAAGCAGAAGTGTCTTATGGAAGTGAGGGTCAGAGGCCTAGATCACTGAATACTCCCTGAGGCACTAAGGGTTCTGCAGACCAGGAAATAGCAACCACTAATCCCACAAGGTAAAGCTTCTTTATTAAAGATGTTATTTATTCATGAGAGGAACAGAGAGAGAGGCAAAGACACAGGCAGAGGGAGAAGCAGGCCTCCTGTGGGAAGCCTGATGAGGTACTTGATCCTAAGACCTGGAGATCATGCCCTGAGCTGAAGGCAGCCGCTCAACCACTGAGCCACCCAGGCATCCCTAGGTAAAGCTTCTTAACATGGCTTAAGAAGTGAAATCATGATGAGGTCTGTGTTTACCTCTGTGGCTCCGTTCCTCACTCCTGCTTCCCTTGCCTTCCATATTAATCAGGATAGGCTAGGTTACGTTGCAATAACAACCAAACACCAAATCTTAGTGAAAGAAAGTGACAGTCATTTATTTCTCAGCTACTTGCCAATTGCAAGTCAACAGGGACTCTGGGCCACCTCCTCTCCATTCTGGGACAAAGGCTCATGGAGTTTCCAGCACCTGGCCCATTGCCTATCGCCGAGGCAAAAGAAAGATAACCTGGTGGCTCTCACTCTGGTAGTGAAATGATCAACCTAGAAATGACAGTCATCACTTCTGTTCTAATTCATCGACCTTCCCTGGGCACAAGGAGGGGGCAGGAATTGCTATCTATAATATACTCAGAAAGATGGGGTGGCAGAGAACTGGAATATTTGACAAAAATTGGTAACATCTACCACACTTTTCTCCCCTCATTTTAAGCCACAGTGAGCTGTCTGTAGATTTTTGGAATGTGCACATGCTTTTCTTTTTGCCCCCTGCTCTAATCCTTCTGGTAAGCTTCTACTTGATCTTCTAGTTTCAGTTCAAGCAATATGCCTCTGAGGAACCTTCCTTCTGTTTCATCCCTTTGTTTCTCCTTTCCCTGGCCAGGTCAAATGACCTTCTGTTGTGCACACCAACATTCTGCTCTTCCTTCCAGCATAAACCTTATCATAGTCCCTGAATATAATTGCTTATACAGTGTGACTCTTTGCCCACAAGATTGCAATTGCCTGAGGTCAGGGACTGTATCCCCAGGGCCTAGAATGCTTTCTGGCACATCATAGAGTCTTAATAAAGATGGAATGAGTGAATGCTTAGAACTTTGTCTCCTTGACCCTAAGTCTTTGCCCATTTGGCACACCAAGCTGCTTAGATCAGAGCAGAAGATGAAGCTAAAACCTGCTCTCTCCTGTGGATTGAGACAATCTAGAAAATGTCTATAAGTGGGGGGTGAGTGGCATTTCCCTTAATGAAGGAAAAAAAATGGCTATTCCAATAATTTTATGTCCATTAAGTGAAGCATGCCATGGAATTCTACTTCTTCCACAGGTTCTATTGATGTGCTTGTAGCAGCCAAAAGATTCATGATTTAGGAGGTAGAGTTGAAATTGATGTTCTGAATACTTGTTTTGGGTTTTAGAGTGCTTTTTGTAAATTGGATGTTAGACATTCTGACTACGCTTGTTTTTAGCTAGGGATGTGGATGTATAGCCCATGGCATTTCTCTGGGAATCTACTAGTACTTGATTTGCCATTTTGGTAACAAAGAGCTTACTACCAAAGGCAGCACTTAGATAGAATGACATCCATGAGAAAGTGCTAAAGCTCATTAGTAATTACAGAAACACAAGTTTAACTAAGCAGCTCTCAGGCTGGCAAAAATTTAAAAAGTGGATAATGTGTTGATAAGGACATGGGGATATAAGAAGTCTTACATTCTGCGTGATGTAGACTGGATCAGCTATTCTGGAGAACAATTTGGCACTACTCCATTCACTCAATGAATGTTTATAAAGCACCATTCATGTGTCAAGAACTTTTCTAAGTGCTTGGGATATAAGCAGTGAATGAAACAGACACAAATCTGTTGGAATCTTATTATGATAATTGTTATAAGATAATAAAGATAACATACAAATATTTCATTTATTCAATAATGGTAAGTGCAAGCAGAGAAACTAAAGCAGGAAAGGGAACTATGAAACTGACAGGTTGAAATTGAAGAAAGAGTGGCCAAGGAAAGCCCCACTGGCCTGAGGGTTACATAGTTAATGTAGTCACATTAAATATATACATGTCCTCTCACCTAACAATTCTGCTACTGAATATTTGAGAATATTCCCAAAATAAGCTCATAAGGAGACATGTATAAAGATGTTCATGGAGCTGTTACTTGTGCTGGTGGCAGTTTAGCGGAATTCCAGTGGGAATTCTTGACTTGAGAGAGTGGATAGATAAAACGTAGATGTGTGCCATAAAGTATTACACAACTACTGGAAGTAACAGATTAAAAATACACATGGCAACATAGAATGATCTAAGAACAGTGTGGCATGAAAAAAATAAGAAACATTGAAATAGGTAGCATGGAACTACTTATATAGATCAAGGATACATGCACACAAAACAACCATACAGAGTTTGAAAACATAGTCTAAAAAAAAAAAACCCTACATGTCAAACATACTAAAATGGCACTGGGGATGTGGAGTAAGAGGGGCATAAGAATGGGTTATGGAGTTAAAAAATAAGATGAAATACAAACAACCCAACATATGGATTTGATGTTCCTAAAATCCAGATTTCTACAGGCTGAGAGTCAAGTGTCTCTAACACTCTGCAATTGTGCAGACTTATCCAATTCACTTGACATATCTGACATATCAGTTTCCTACTATATCCAGCGTTAGCTCCCTTCAAGGATTGTTGTAAGGCTCCCGTATGCTAATGAACAGAAAAGGACTTCCAGAAGTTTAAAGTGAAAACACTTATCTAATATAAGCAACAATTATTGTTGCACAGAGTGGCAGTTTCTCGTTTGCCTTCCCACCACGCATTTCCATTTTGTCCATTCCCACCAATTCTGATTCCCATTTAGGGATACAGGCAATTTTGAGGCAGCCAACTCTATCCCAGGTGGAACACATGACCTAGGATAAGCCATTCATTTGATCCCCAGTCTCAATAGTGATTGTTTTGGGATGGGCATATCATCCAAGCTATTCAGATGAGACCTAATCTTAAGACTTTGGCTGGGAATACTGAGGAAAGTAAGCTCCTTCCTTGTTTGACATAAATGGGGTAAGTAGTATGCAGCCCTGTAAATAGCAGCTAAGTCCATCTTCAGACCACGAAGGGAGAGTCTACCTGAGAATAGAGATCTAACCAAGGAAGTGGAGCTAAGAGATGGAGAGAGAGAAAGCAACTGAGCAGAATAAAAACTCACCTAAAACTGAATTTATCCATGAACTATACAGTGACATTGGCCAATAATTTCCCTTTTGGGGTGATTAAGACCATTCAGATTGGGTCTTCAGTGGCTTGCAAACAGAGTCCAATCCTAACTGATGTATTGTTGTTGTTTATTGTTATCTGTTTTTTATTTTTACAAGTAGACACAAAACCTCTTAAAATACTGCAAAGCTGTAAGCAAAATGGGTGGATCCTGAAGTTAAATTGGTACAATCTTTACACTGGATGGAAATATTCTCCTCAAAGTGCCCTGAAATGGATTGTTCAAGGTTTTCAGCAGTTCCAGACTGCAAATTATGTCATCTGCTCCAATTTTGGATGAGGAAAAAAGATATCTGCTTTCATACATTTGTTTCCTGGTCTATAGTTGACAAGAGAAAGAATCCTGGAAATAAAATTGTTGCAGGTGCCTGATGATTCTGATTCTTTGGCCACATGTGATAGAATGGAGACTTTAGCTTGTAAAGAATGCCCCCCCCCCCAGAGGATCATGGGTTCAGAAGTGAATGCCATAGGGAGGCAAGAGGAAACTCAGCCTACAGTGTCCTTTGATTAGCACTTCTTAGATTCCCAGGGCTGAGTCTATGGAGCAAATGCTCCATAATAATACAGCAGCCAAAATACTAAGGGAGTTAACATTCAGCATCCAAACTGCTCCTTCCCCTCACCGGCCTTGACTTTTTCTAGAAAGAATGCTTTAACACTCCCAAACATTCTTTGCACAGTTGGTTTGTGAAGATTTTTCCAGATTGAGGGCTGCCAGGTAAAAGGGAAGAATCAGCCTCCAGAATTGTGGTTCTTACTTGTCATAAACATCATCAGACTTGTCTGGGATGCCAATCATGCTTACCGGGCATGATGGAGTCTACAGAGGTTTGAGACTCGGGTTGTGCTTTCATCTAACAGAGTACTTAGTAAGACAGGAAACAGAATCACTCATCTTGCTTGTCCAAAAATATGGTTTTTGCCTAATTTACTCCTACTTATCCTCAGTTCAAATACCACTTCCTCAGAAATGCCTTCTCTGGTCAAATCGCCATAAAGCAAGTGTAAGTCTTCTATGTAGCACTGACCACACTCGAATTTAACATTTACTGGTGTGGTTTTTAAATTCAAGTCAGTTCTCCCACTAGACTCCAGGTTCTTTAGGAGCAGAGATCATCAAAGTCTTTGTCATTTAACAAACACTCACTATGTGTTAGGCAATTTTCTTAGTAGTTTATAAATATTAATTCACCTAATTCTCATAGCTACTCCATGAGGCATTATCATTATCATCCACATAGAGGAAAGTGAGACCCAAAGAGGCAGAATAGCTTGCTGAAGTTCAGAAAACTAAATAAATTACTTAGCCAGGATTCAAACCCATGGAAGCTTGTTCCTGTCCATGCTCTCAAATATTATTCCATGATGTTTTGCTCACCATTGCATCCCCAGTACCTACCACAATGCCTGACACATAATAAATTTATGCTCAGTAAAGTTTTTTGGATGAATCAATGGATCTTGTCCTTTCTAATGCTAAGTCAGACAACCAAAAAATTTAATTAGCATTGACTTGTAAATCCAATTCATTAAATTTACAGATCATTTATAGTAAGATTGTTATAATCCTTCTTGTAATTTTTTGACATTTTTGTATTTTTTCATATTCTTCTATTTTAACTGTTTAAACTGAGATGTAATTGACTTATAACATTATATTCGTTTCAGGTGTACAACAAAATGATTTGATATATATATATATCAATGTATCTATATCTATATATATTGCAGAATATTCACTACAGTAAGTTTAGTTAATGTCCATCACCAAAACTATTTACAATTTTTTCTCTGTAACAAAAAGTTTTAACATCTACTATTTTAGCAACTTTCAGATATATGATACGATATTATTAACTGTGGTTAATAGTTATTATCTGTATATTCCTTCCTCATGACTTATTTATTTTATAGCTGGATGTTTATACCTTTTGACTATTTGAACCATGTCACTCACACTCACCCCCCACTTTAAATTTTATTAATTTGAATTTCCTTCTATTTAGTCAATTAACATGGAAGTATCCTAAAGTGAATTAGCTAAAACAGAAAATATTATATAGATAAGTTTCAGCTACTGCTGTAGTCAAGTAAGTTCCTATTAGATTTGACCCTCTTGTAAATTGGAGCCTAGGGTTTGGCAAACTATGGGCCATAGGTCAAATCTAGCCAGCCACCTGTCTTTGTAGATAAAGTTTTATTGGAGCACAGCCACAGCAATTGGTTTATATAGTTTCTATTGCTGTTTTCATGCTATAATGGCAGAATTGGTTACTTGTGTCACACTATATGACCCACAAAGCTTAACATAGTTATTATTTGGCCCTTTATAGAAAAAGCTTGCCATCATCTGCTCTAGGCAAAACAGAACAAATGATGACACGAAGGCATTGATGAGTGAACAAAGGATGTTGACACATGAACAAAAGGAAAGTAAAGAATATATTTCCTATTTTTTATTCCTTTTAACTTGAGGGTAGATGAAAGATGGGATTATGTGAGGCAGTTAATGTTTTTTTTCTAATTTTTATTTTATTTAGAAAAATTTTAATTCCAACACAGTTAGCATACAGTGTTAAGTTAGTTTCAGGTGTACAATATAGTGACTCAACTATTATATACATTACTCAGTGCTAATAATGATAAGTGTTCTTTTAATTCATATAATCTACTTCACCCATCACCCATCCCTATCCCCTCTGGTACCATCAGTTTGTTGTCTATAGTTAAGAGGCTGTTTCTTGCTTTGTCTCTTTTTTCCTTTGTTCATTTGTTTTGTTTCTTGAATTCCACATATGAGTGAAATTATATGCTATTTCTCTTTCTCTGACTTATTTCCCTTACCCTCCAGATCTACCCATGTTGCTGCAAATGGCAAGAGTTCACTCTCTTTATGGCTGAGTAATATTCCATTACAAATGTAACATTTATATATATATATAATATTATATATATAATATAATATATATTCCATTATATTTATATCATCTTCTTTGTGCATTCACCTGTTGAAGGAGATTGGGGCTGCTTCCATAATTTGGCTATTGTAAATAATGCTGCAATAAACATAGGGGTGCATGTATCCCTTTGAATTAGTGTTTTTGTATTTGTGTGTGTGTGTGTTTGTATTTTTTGGGGTAAATACCCAGCAGTAGAATTATTGGATCATATGGTAATTCTATTTTTAATGTTTTGAGGAGCCTCCATACTGTTTTCCACAGTGGCTGTCCCAGTTTACATTCCCACCAACAGTGCACAAGTGTTCCTTTTTCTCCACATTCTCGCCAACACCTATTGTTTCTTGTGTTGTTGATTTTAGCCATTCTGACAGGTGTAAGTTGATATTTTATTGTGGTTTGATCTGCATCTCCCTGATGATAAGTGATGTTGAGGATTTTTCATATGTATATTGGCCATCTGGTTGTCTTCCTTGGAGAAATGTCTGTTCATGTCTTCAGCCCATATTTTGATTGGATTATTTGGGTGTTTTTTGTGTGTGTTGAGCTGCATAAGTGTTTTCTTTTTTTCTTTTACTGATGGAGAGAGAGAATCTTAAACAGGCTCATGGAGCTTGATGCAGGACTTGATCTCTCAACCCTGAGATCGTGACCCAAGCTGAAATCAAAAGTCATACATTTAACGGACTGAGCCACCCAGGCACACAACATAAGTCTTTCTATATTTTGGATACTAACCCTTTATCGGATATGTCATTTGCAAATATCTTCTCCCATTCAATAGGTTATCTTTTAGTTTCATTGAGTATCTCCTTTGTTGTAGAGAAGCTTTTATTTTGATGTAGTCCCAATAGTTTATTTTTGCTTTTGTTCCCTTCCCTCAGGAGACACAGAAAAAAAAGGTTTCTATGGCTGATGTCAGAGAAATGACTGTCTGTACTTTCTTCTAAGCTTTTTATGGTTTCGTATTTCACATTTAAGTCCTTAACCCATCTGGGATTTATTTTTAAATATGGTGTCAATCATAGATCAATGGAACAGAATAGAGAATCCAGAAGTGGACCCTCAACTTTATGGTCAACTAATATTTTACAAAGCAGGAAAGACTATCCACTGCAAAAAAAGACAGTCTCTTCAATAAATGGTGCTGGGAAAATTGGACATCCACATGCAGAAGAATGAAACTAGACCATTTCCTTACACCATACACAAAGATAAACTCAAAATGGAGGAAAGATATAAATGTGAGACAAGATTCCATCAAAATACTAGAGGAGAACATAGGCAACACTCTTTTTGAACTCAGCCACAGTAACTTCTTGCAAGATACATCCACGAAGGCAAAAGAAACAAAAGCAAAAATGAACTATTGGGACTTCATCAAGATAAGAAGCTTTTGCACAGCAAAGGATACAGTCACAAAACTAAAAGACAACCTACAGAATGGGAGAAGATATTTGCAAATGACATATCAGATAAAGGGCTAGTTTCCAAGATTTATAAAGAACTTATTAAACTCAACAGCAAAGAAACAAAAAATCCAATCATGAAATGGGCCAAAGACATGAACAGGCATTTCACAGAGGAAGACATACACATGGCCAACACGCACATGAGAAAATGCTCCGCATCACTTGCCTTCAGGGAAATACAAATCAAAACCTCAATGAGATACCACCTCACACCAGTGAGAATGGTGAAAATTAACAAGAGAGAAAACAACAAATGTTGGAGAGGATGTGGAGAAAGGGGGACCCTCTTGCACTGTTGGTGGGAATGTGAACTGGTGCAACCACTCTGGAAAACTGTGTGGAGGTTCCTCAAAGAGTTAAAAATAGATCTGCCCTATGAGCCAGCAATTGCACTGCTGGGGATTTACCCCAAAGATACAGATGCAGTGAAATGCGGGGACACCTGCACCCGATGTTTCTAGCAGCAATGTCTACAATAGCTAAACTGTGGAAGGAGCTTCGGTGTCCATCGAAAGATGAATGGATAAAGAAGATGTGGTTTATGTATACCATGGAATATTACTCAGCTATTAGAAACAAAAATACCCACCATTTGCTTCGACGTGGATGGACCTGGAGGGTATTATGCTCAGTGAAATAAGTCATTCAGAGAAGGACAAACATATGGTCTCATTCATTTGGGGAATATAAATATTAGTGAAAGGGAATAAAGGGAAAGGAGAGAAAATGAGTGAAAATGTCAGTGAGGGTGACAAAACATGAGAGACATCTAACTCTGGGAAATGAACAAGGGGTAGTGGAAGGAGAGGTGGGTGGGGGTTGGGGTGACTGGGTGATGGGCACCGAGGGGGGCACTTGGCGGGATGAGCACTGGGTGTTATGCTATATGTTGGCAAATTGAACTCCAATAAAAAATTTTTAAAAATAAATATGGTGTCAGAAAGTGGTTCACTTTCATTCTTTTGCATGTTGCTGTTCAGTTTTCCCAACGCCATTTGTTGAAGTGACTTTTTCCCATTGCATATTCTTGCATCCTTTGTGGAAGAATAATTGACCCTATAATCATGGGTTTATTTCTGAGTTCTCCATTCTGTTCTATTGATCTCTGTGTCTATTTTTGTGCCAGTACCATATTGGTTTGATTACTACAGCTCTGTAGTATATCTTGAAATCTGGAATTGTGATACCTCCAGTTTTGTTCTTCTTTTTCAAGATTGTTTTGGATCTTCAGGGTCTTTTTTGGTTCTGTACAAATTTTAGGATTATTCGTTCTAATTCTGTGAAAAGTACTATTTGTATTTTGATAGAGCTTGCATTAAATCTGTGGAGTGCTTTGGGTAGTATGAATATTTTAACTATATTTGTTCCTCCAATCCAGGAGCATGGAATATATTTCCATATGTTATTGTTGTCTTCAATATCTTTCATCAGTGTTTTATACTTTTAAGAGTATAGTTCTTCCACCTTCTTGGTTAAATTTATTCCTAGGTATTTTATTATTTTGGGTGCAATTGTAGGGAGGATTGTTTTCTCTTTACTGCTTCATTATTGATGTATAGAAATGCAACGGATTTCTGCATATTGATTTTGTATTCTGCAACCTTACTGAATTCATTTATCAGTTCTAGTAGTTTTTTTTTGTTTGTTTTTTTTTTTTTTTTTGGTGGAGTCTTTCAGGTTTTCTATATGTAGTGTTGTGTCACCTGCAAATAGTGAAAGTTTTACTTTTCCTTACCAATTGAATGCTTTCTATTCCTTTTTGTTGTCTGATTGCTGTGGCTAGGGCTTTTAGTACTATGTTGAATAAAAGTGATGAGAGTGGATATCCCTGTCTTGTTGCTGATCTTAGAGAAAAAGCTCTCCGTTTGTCACCATTGAATATGATGTTAGCTGTGGAATTTTCATAGATGGCCTTTGTAATGTTGAGGTATGTTCTGTCTAAACCTATTTTGCTGAGGGTTTTTATCATGAACAGATGTTATACTTTGTCAAGGTCTTTTTCTGCATCTATTAAAAGGATCATATGTTTCTTATCCTTTCTTTTATTGATGTTATGTATCACACTGATTGCTTTGTGACTATTAAACCACCTTTGCAAACCAGGAGTAATTCCCACTTGATCATGGTTAATGATTTTTTAAAATGTAATGTTGGATTCAGTTTGCAAATGTTTTGCTGAGTATTTTTGCATCTATGTTCATCAGATAGATTGTCCTATAGTTCTCTTTTTGTAGTGTCTTTATCTGGTTTTGGTATAAAGGTAATGTTGGACTCATAGAATGAATTTTGAAATTTTACTTCCTTTTCTATTTTTTGTAATAATTTGAGAAGAACAGATATTTATTCTTCTTTAAAACTTTGGTAGAATTCAACTGTGAAACTGTCTGGTCCCGGACTTTTGTTTGTTGTGAGTTTTTTGATTATGGATTCAATTTCATTGGTGGTACTTGGTCTATTCAAATTTTCTATTTCTCTCTGATTGAGTTTTAGATGGTTATATGTTTCTAGGAATTTACTCATTTCTTCTAGTTTGTCCAATTTGTTCACATACAATTTTTCATAATAGTCTCTTTTAATCCTTTGTATTTCTGTGATGTTGGTTGTTATCTCTTTTCATTGACTTGATTTCATTTATTTGGGTCCTCTCTCTCTTTTTCTTAATGTGTCTGGCTAGATTTCTATCAATTTTGTTGATCTCTTCAATGAACCAGCTCCTGGTTTCATTGATCTGTTCTATTGTTTTTTTTAAGATTCTTTTTTGTTTACTTCTGCTCTAATCTTTATTATATCCTTCCTCCTACTGGTTTTTTGTGTTTGTTGTTCCTTTTATAGCTGCTTTAGGTATAAGATTAGGTTGTTTATTTGAGTTTTTTGTTGTTTCTTGAAGTAGGCCTGTATTACTATAAACCTCCCTCTTAGAACAGCTTTTGCTATATCCCAAAGATTTTGGAGAATTTTGTTTTCATATTCCTTTGTCTCCAAGCATTTTTTAAATTTCTTCTTTGATTTCTTGGTTGACCAATTTATTGTTTATTAGCATGTTATTTTACCTCAATGTTTTTGTGTTTTTTCCAGATTTCTTCTTGTGGCTAGTTTCTAGTTTCATAGCATTGTGATCAGAAAAGATGCAAGGTATCACTTCAGTCTTTTTGAGTTTGTTGAGACTTGTTTTATGGGCTAATCTGTGATCTATTCTGGAGAATAGTCCATGTGCACTTGAAAAGAATGTGTATTCTGCTGTTTTAGGATAGAATATTCTGAATATATCTGCTAAGTCCATTTGGTCCAGTGTGTCATTCAGAACCTTCGTTTTCTTGTTGATTTTCCGTTTGAATGATCTGTTCACTGATGTAAATGGGGTGCTAAAGTCCTACTATTATTGTATTACCATCTATTACTTCTTTATGTTTATTATTAGCTGCTTTGTGTATATGGATGCTTCCATGTTGGGTGCATAAATATTTATAATTGTTATATCTTATTCTTTGTTCCCTTTATGATAATATGGTGTCTTTCTATATCTGTTGCTACAGTCTTTGTTTTAAAGTCTATTTTATATAATATAAGAATTGCTACCCTGATTTTCTTTTTCCTTCCATTTGCATGATAAATGCTTTTCCATCACTTCGCTTTCAACATGCGTGTGCTTTTAGGTCTGAAATGAGTCTCTTATAGACAGAATATAGATGGATCTTGCCCCTTTTTAATCCATTTCATCATCCTATGTCTTTTGATTTGAGCATTTAATCCATTTATATTCAAAGTAATTTTTCAAGTTTTTATTTAAATTCTAGTTAGTTAACATACAATGTGATATTAATTTTAGGTGTACTATATAGTAATTCAACACTTCCATACAAGAACGTGGGGGAGGACTGTTTTTGGCAAGTTAGGTGGAGAGTGTTGGCACTGTGCTTGTCCCCACAGGTGTCCATGTATCTAGACTGGATGGTGGGGGAAGAAAATGGCACCTTTCAGTTCTTTTGTTCATGGAGAAGTCTCCCAAAGATCCCTGCCCCTCCAATACATGCTCTGAGACTAGTAAACAAATCTGTCTCCCGTATACCCCGAGTGTTTTTCAAACTGCTGTTTCTATGCTCTATCTCCATGGGGCTGTTTGTTGTGATGTCTTTTTAAAGGTAGGGTTCAGTTTCTCACAGTCCTCATGGCTCTCGCAGGGCCAAGGCTGATGATTTTTAAAGTTCCAGGTGTTAAGCCATGCTCATTGTAAGAACTTGTGAAATTAGGCCCTGGTTTTCAAAGTCAAATGTTATAAGGATTTGTCTTCCCCATGTGAGTTCTCTGTGCCTTGGGTACCTGGCTGTTTCTCGCCTCTCTCCGTGTTCATGGGGTCTCTTCCTCCTGAGGATAGTCTCACTGGTCTGCTTAACTCCAAGTGTGTCTCTCTGCCTTTCCTACCCTCTTTGATGTGGATTATTCTCTATATTTAGCTGTGGAGAGTCTGTTCTGACAATCTTGGTTCCTTTTCTGGGTTATTTACACTGATGTGAGTGTTATCTATCTATATTTATGGGAAGAGGTAAGATTATGATTTTCCTACTTCACTATCTTCCCCAAGAATGTGAAGTAGTTAATATTCTGATAGAAAGTTAGCAGTCCTTCTGGCCTGAAGAATTGGAGGACAGTTTTTGGCAACCACAGCCACTGGGAATTGAGGGAGAAATTCCAGAAAGTATAGAGCTGGAGAAGAAGAGCATTAAATTTTGCCTAAGTTTCTAACTTACTGCTAAACCATGCATATATGAGACAGATGCAAACCAGCACAGCTAAATAATAAGAGTTGGCAGTTTAAGTTTATTTGGTACCAATGCAAAAATATCAATACTCTTCAGGGTATTCAGAATCTTATCAGAATCTTAGAACCTACACAACCAAGCATTCTGAATATCCAGGTGATAATACAAAACTGCTTAACACATGAAGAAACAAGAAAGTATCACCTAATTACAAGAAAAAAAGACATAGAAAAATGGCCAAGAGATTACCATAATGTCAGAAAGAGTAGACAAGGATTATAAAACAGCTATTATAGCTATGTTTAATGAAACGAAGAAAACTATGCTTGTGATCAATGATATGATGGAAAATGTGAGTAGAAAAAATACATTGTTATCTTTTAAAAAAACATAATGGAAATACCAGAATAAAAAAATACAACATATGAAATAAAAATTCACTGAATAGGCTTAATAGCAGAATGGAAATGAGAGGAGAAAGAATCTGTAAACTTGAAGATAAAATAATTATATCTATCTAATCTGAAACAAAGAGAGAAATAATATTGGGAAAAAACTGTAAAGTTTTAGACACTTATAGAATGACACCTAAAGTTCTAGCTTAAATGTCATTGGAATCCTAGAAAGAGAGAAGAGAGGGGCAAAAAAATTAAAGATAGGGGCACCTGGGTGGCTCAGTTGGTTAAGCAGCTGCCGTTGGCTCAGGTCATGATCCCAGGGTCCTGGAATCGAGTCCTACATCAGGCTCCCTGCTGGATGGGCAGCCTGCTTCTCCCTCTCCAATGCTTGTCCTCTCCTACTTTCTCTCTTTCTCTCAAATAAATAAATAAAATCACTCAGCATAATACCCTCCAGTTCCATCCACGTTGAAGCAAATGGTGGGTATTTGTCATTTCTAATAGCTGAGTAATATTCCATTGTATACATAAACCACATCTTCTTTATCCATTCATCTTTCGTTGGACACCGAGGCTCCTTCCACAGTTTGGCTATCGTGGCCATTGCTGCTAGAAACATCGGGGTGCAGGTGTCCCGGCGTTTCATTGCATTTGTATCTTTGGGGTAAATCCCCAGCAGTGCAATTGCTGGGTCGTAGGGCAGGTATATTTTTAACTGTTTGAGGAACCTCCAAACAGTTTTCCAGAGTGGCTGCACCAGTTCACATTCCCACCAACAGTGTAAGAGGGTTCCCTTTTCTCCGCATCCTCTCCAACATTTGTTGTTTCCTGCCTTGTTAATTTTCCCCATTCTCACTGGTGTGAGGTGGTATCTCATTGTAGTTTTGATTTGTATTTCCCTGATGGCAAGTGATGCAGAGCATTTTCTCATATGCATGTTGGCCATGTCTATGTCTTCCTCTGTGAGATTTCTCTTCATGTCTTTTGCCCATTTCATGATTGGATTGTTTGTTTCTTTGGTGTTGAGTTTAATAAGTTCTTTATAGATCTTGGAAACTAGCCCTTTATCTGATATGTCATTTGCAAATATCTTCTCCCATTCTGTAGGTTGTCTTTGAGTTTTGTTGACTGTATCCTTTGCTGTGCAAAAGCTTCTTATCTTGATGAAGTCCCAATAGTTCATTTTTGCTTTTGTTTCTTTTGCCTTCGTGGATGTATCTTGCAAGAAGTTACTATGGCCGAGTTCAAAAAGGGTGTTGCCTGTGTTCTTCTCTAGGATTTTGATGGAATCTTGTCTCACATTTAGATCTTTCATCCATTTTGAGTTTATCTTTGTGTATGGTGAAAGAGAGTGGTCTAGTTTCATTCTTCTGCATGTGGATGTCCAATTTTCCCAGCACCATTTATTGAAGAGACTGTCTTTCTTCCAATGGATAGTCTTTCCTCCTTTATCGAATATTAGTTGCCCATAAAGTTCAGGGTCCACTTCTGGATTCTCTATTCTGTTCCACTGATCTATGTGTCTGTTTTTGTGCCAGTACCACACTGTCTTGATGACCACAGCTTTGTAGTACAACCTGAAATCTGGCATTGTGATGCCCCCAGATATGGTTTTCTTTTTTAAAATTCCCCTGGCTATTCGGGGTCTTTTCTGATTCCACACATATCTTAAAATAATTTGTTCTAACTCTCTGAAGAAAGTCCATGGTATTTTGATAGGGATTGCATTAAACGTGTATATTGCCCTGGGTAACATTGACATTTTCACAATATTAATTCTGCCAATCCATGAGCATGGAATATTTTTCCATCTCTTTGTGTCTTCCTCAATTTCTTTCAGAAGTGTTCTATAGTTTTGAGGGTATTGATCCTTTACATCTTTGGTTAGGTTTATTCCTAGGTATCTTATGCTTTTGGGTGCAATTGTAAATGGGATTGACTCCTTAATTTCTCTTTCTTCAGTCTCATTGTTAGTGTATAGAAATGCCACTGACTTCTGGGCATTGATTTTGTATCCTGCCACGCTACCGAATTGCTGTATGAGTTCTAGCAATCTTGGGGTGGAGACTTTTGGGTTTTCTATGTAGAGTATCATGTCATCGGCGAAGAGGGAGAGTTTGACTTCTTCTTTGCCAATTTGAATGCCTTTAATGTTTTTTTGTTGTCTGATTGCTGAGGCTAGGACTTCCAGTACTATGTTGAATAGCAGTGGTGAGAGTGGACATCCCTGTCTTGTTCCTGATCTTAGGGGAAAGGCTCCCAGTGCTTCCCCATTGAGAATTATATTTGCTGTGGGCTTTTCATAGATGACTTTTAAGATGTCGAGGAATGTTCCCTCTATCCCTACACTCTGAAGAGTTTTGATCAGGAATGGATGCTGTATTTTGTCAAATGCTTTCTCTGCATCCAATGAGAGGATCATATGGTTCTTGGTTTTTCTCTTGCTGATATGATGAATCACATTGATTGTTTTACGGGTGTTGAACCAGCCTTGTGTCCCAGGGATAAATCCTACTTGGTCATGGTGAATAATTTTCTTAATGTACTGTTGGATCCTATTGGCCAGTATCTTGTTGAGAATTTTTGCATCCATGTTCATCAGGGATATTGGTCTGTAATTCTCCTTTTTGGCGGGGTCTTTGTCTGGCTTTGGAATTAAGGTGATGTTGGCTTCATAGAACGAATTTGGAAGTACTCCATCTCTTTCTATCTTTCCAAACAGCTTTAGGAGAATAGGTATGATTTCTTCTTTAAACGTTTGATAAAATTCTCCTGGGAAGCCATCTGGCCCTGGACTCTTGTGTCTTGGGAGGTTTTTGACAAACATTATATGTTCTCATTCATTTGGGGAATATA
The DNA here is from genome assembly GCF_011100685.1 of Canis lupus familiaris. Lineage (NCBI taxonomy): Eukaryota > Metazoa > Chordata > Mammalia > Carnivora > Canidae > Canis > Canis lupus. The sequence continues at coordinate 84,448,844 of NC_049260.1, forward strand.
AATAATAGTGAAAGGGAAAATAAGGGAAGGGAGAAGAAATGTGTGGGAAATATCAGAAAGGGAGACAGAACGTAAAGACTGCTAACTCTGGGAAACGAACTAGGGGTGGTAGAAGGGGAGGAGGGCGGGGGGTGGGAGTGAATGGGTGACGGGCACTGGGTGTTATTCTGTATGTTAGTAAATTGAACACCAATAAAAGAAAAACCATAAAAAAAAAGAGAGACACTTTGGATTAAAAGATATATGGCCTAAATAAATAAATAAATAAATAAATAAATAAATAAATAAAATCTGAAAAAATTAATATAATGGCTAAACATGTCCGAAATTTGTTGAAAATTTTGAGCAGTTTAGTGAACTTTAACTAGGATAAATACGAATAAAACCGTGCACAGGCACATCATAGTAATATTTCTAAAAACCAAGTGTAAAATCTTGAGGCAAATAGGAAATGATACCAGATGGAAACTGGGATCTTCAAGAATGAAAGAAGATCAAGAGAAATGATAAATATCTATATGTAAATATAATGGACTATTCCCTTTTAAAGTAAAAAAAATCTGTTATGATGAATGAAAGTAAAAACTATAACATTATTTGATGGAGACTCCACTATATGTAAATGTAATATATATAATAATGACTACAACATAATAGCAGAGAGTGCATAGGGACTCAATTCACTTGGCTGTAAGGTTTCTACATTCTAGTAAAAGTGATAAAAGATTAATTATAACCCTAGAGCTGTTGAAAATCAAGGGTGTATATTTTAATCCCTAGAGCATCCACTAAAATTATTTAGAGATCTACTTAAAATTCAATAGGTAAGTTAAAATGTAACACTAAAAATACTCAAATGACACAAAAGAAAGCAGGACAGGATTTAAAAAGGGAAACAAACATAAAAATAAGATTGCAGACTTAAATCCATGCATACCAATAATTAAATTAAATTCAAATGGTCCAAAAGACAGAGATTAACAGATTACATAGAAACACAAAACTCAACCGTGATGATTAATCTTATTAACCTTAGGGTGCCCAGATTAAACATTCGTTCTGGATATGTCTGTGAGAGTGTTTCCACTTGAGATTAGTGTTTCAATCCGTGGACTCAGTAAGGTAAATTGCCCTCCCCAACGTGGGTAGGCATCATTCAATCTAAGGACCTGAATAGAACAAAACGTAGAGGAAGGAGTAGTTTTCTTTTTTTCTTTCTTTTTTCTTGCTTTACTGCTTGAGCTGGGACATTTTATTTTACTTATTTATTTTTCTACTGAAGTACAGTTGACACACAAGGATACGTTAATTTCTGGTATACAACAAGGTGACTCAACAACTCTGTATATTATATTATGCTCACCACAAGTGTAGATAAACTCTTTCACCATAAAACACTATTACGATACCATTGACTATATTCATTATGCTGTATCTTTTATCCCTGTGACTTATCCATTCCATAACTGGAAGCCTGCATCTCCCATTTCCCTTCACTCATTTTATCTGTCTCCCACTTCCCTCCCCTTTGGCAGTCATCAGTTTGTTCTCTGTATTTTTGGGTATGTTTCTGCTTTTTGTTTATTTATTCATTTGTTTTGTTTAGATTCCACATATAAGTGAAATCATATGGTATTTGTCTTTCTCTGACTTATTTCACTTAGTGTAATGCCCTCTAGGTCCATCCATGTTGTTGTAAATGACAAGATCTCATCCCTTTAAATGGCTGAGTCATATCCCAGTGTGTGTGTGTGTGTGTGTGTGTGTGTGTGTAGCACAACTTCTTTATCCATTCATCTATTGATGTACACTTGGGTTGCTGCCATATCTTGGCTATTGTAAATAGCTGCAATAAATACAAGTGCATATATCTTTTGGAATTAGTGTATTTGTTTTCTTTTGGTAAATCCTTAATAGTGGAATTACTGGATCATATGGTGTTTCTATTTTCAATTTTTTGAGGAACCTCTATACAGTTTTAAACAGTGACTGCACCAAATTTACATTCCCACTGATATTGCATAAGGGTTCCTTTTTCTCCACATCCTTTCCAACACCTGTTATCTCTTGTCTCTGATTTTAGCCATTCTGACAGGTGTAAGATGATATCTCATTGTGGTTTTCATTTGCATTTCCCTGATGATTAGTGATGTTAGGCATATTTTCATGTGTCTGTTGGCCATCTGTATGTCTATTTTGAAAAAATATCTATTCAGGTCCTCTGCATGTTTTTTAATTGGATTTTTTTTTTGTTTTCTTGGTGTTGAATTATATAAGTTCTTTATTTTGGATATTAACCCCTTATCATTCCAAATATCTTCTCCCATTCAGCAGATTACCTTTTTGTTTTGCTGATATTTTCCCTCACTGTGCAAAAGCTTTTTATTTTGATGTAGTCCCAATAGTTTATTTTTGCTTTTGTTTCCCTTGCCTCAGGAGACATATCTAGAAAAAATGTTTCTATGGCTGATGTCAAATAAATTATTGCCTATATTTTCTTCTAGGAGTTTTAAGGTTTCAGATCTCACATTTGGGTCATTAATCCAGTTTGAGTTTATTTTTGTGTATGATGTAAGAAAGTGATCCAATTAATTTTTTTACATGTAGCTGTCCATTTTCCCAGAATCATTTATTGAAGAGATTATCTTTTTCTTTTTTATATTCTTGCCTCCTTTGTTGCAGATTAATTGACCAAATAAGTGTAGGCTTATTTCTGGGCTCTCTATTCTGTTTCATTGATGTTTGTGTCTATTTTTGTGCCAGTACCACACTACTTGAATTACTACAGATTTATAGATATGTTGTAATCTGTGATTGTGATACCTCCGGCATCGGTCTTCTGTCTCAAGATTACTTTGGCTACTACGGGTCTTTTGTGTTTCTAGACAAATTTTATGATGATTTGTTCTAGTTCTGTGAAAAGTTCTATTGGTAGTTTGATAGGGATTGCACTGAATCTGTAGGTTGACTTGGGTAGTATGAACATTTTAGCAATATTAATTCTTCCAATCCATGAGCATGGAATGTCTTTCCATTTGTTTGTGTTGTCTTCAGTTTCTTTCTTCAGTGTTTTATAGTTTTAAGAACATAGGTCTTTTGCCTGCTTGGTTAAATTAATTCCTGCATATTTTATTCATCTTGGTGCAATTATAAATGAAATTGTTTCCTTAATTTCTCTTTCTCCTACTTCAGTATTAGTGTATAGAAATGCAACTGATTTCTAAGTATTAATTTTCTGCCCTGCAACTTTATCACTTCTTTAATTATTACATATATATATATATATATATATATATATATTTATGTGTGTGTGTGTGTAGCCTTTATGATTTTCTACATATAGTATCATGTTATCTGCATCAGCTTCTGTGTCAACTTCTTCCTGGCCAATTTGGATGCCTATTTCTTTTTATTGTTGGATTGCTATGGCTAGGCCATCCAATACCATGTTGAATAAAAGTGGTGAGAGTGGACATCCTTGTCTTGTTCCTGAGCTGGGACGTTTTATCTCATCTCCTCTGTCTGATCCTAAAACCAGGTTTTATACCATTGGCTGCTTTGGTGCTCAGGACTTTGGACTCAGACTGAATTACACCTTTAGCTTTAATAGGTGTCCAGCTTGCAAATGACAGATTGTGGGACTTTTCAATCTCTATAATTACATAAGCCAATTCCTCATAATAAATATATATTTATTATATACTATAAATTATTGTGTGTATAGCACACACAGAGAGACATATCTCTATATCCTATCGGATTTGTTTCTCTGGAGAAGCCTGACTTATACATCAACTCTATACTATCTATATGAAACCACTTTAAGTATAAAGAGACACATATGTTAAAAGGAAAACCATGGAATATGATATACCATGAAAACACTAAAAAGAAAGCTGGAATAGTGATATTAATATCAGATAAAGTATATTATCAGGTACTAAAAGACATTCCATAATTATGCAGGCAACAATTCTCCCTGAAGATATGATATTTTAAAATGTGTAATTTATCTAGCAAAGAGCTTCAAATATTTGAGCAAAAATTGATAAAAATTAGAAGAAATAGACAAATCCACAATTACTGTTGAACACTTCAACACTCCTCTCTCAGCAATCGATAGAGCAATTATACAGAGAATCAGTAAGGACAGAGAAGACCAGAATACACTTTCAACAATTTTATCTAATTTCCATTTATAGAATACTTCATCCAACAACAGGGGAATACATCCTTTTCAAGTGCATATGGAACAATGCCAAGAGAAAGCATATTATGTAGCACAAAACAAACCTTAAGAAATTTAACAGAATAGAAATAATACAACAATCCCAACAGAATCAAACTAAAATTCAATAACAAAGATACCTAGAAAACCTCCAAATACTCAGAAATGACAGAAAATACTTCTTAATCATTGAGGAGTGAAAAAGGAACTCTTAAGGTAAATTTTAAAAAATATTCTGAACTGAATGAATGAAAATAAAAATACAACATGTCATAGCTGTATGATGCATTTGAAGCATCCCTCAGTGGGAAATTCATAGCAGTTAATGCCTATACTAGAATTAGGGATGGTCTAAAATCAGTAATCTCAACTTCTAATTCATGAAACTAGGAAGATCAAAATTAAACCCAAAGGAAGCATAATAAATTATTGAAAAGATAAGACCTGAAATCAATTAAATTAACAGAAAAGCATGAGAAAATCAATTAAACCAAAGTAGTTTATTGACAAGATCAATAAAATTAACAAATCTCTGGCCAGATTGACCAACACAGAAAGAGGAAAGACACAAATTATCAATATCAGTCATGAACAATGGACTCTTACCACAGGACCTATAAGCGTGAAAAAGAAAATAAAAGAAAACTATAAAGGACTCTATGCCTTTAATTCTGCAATTTAGATAAAATGGATCTCAAATAGTCCTATATTCATTAAAGAATTGAGCATACAATTAGTGCATAATCCAGGGTGGTCAGAGAGAATTTATTAAAAAGGATTATACAAAAAAAAAAAAGAAAGGATTATACTACAGAAATGGCTACTGCAAGTCCTTTTGCCATCCCTTTCAAGAACTGATATTTTGCTAACTGGCAGGTTGTACATCAAACCTTTTTTATTGGTGAAACTAATGCCATACTGTTGTTATGAATACTAGAAATGGGATCTTATTTGTAAAATTAAAAGTATTCAATATAAGGGCACCTGGATGGCTCAGTAGTTAATTATCAGACTCTTGATCTCGGTTCAGGTTGTGATCTCATGAGATTGAGACCCATGTTGGGCTCTGTGCTGGGTGTGAAGCCTGCTTAGGATTCTTTCTCTCCCTCTCCCTCTGCTCCTCCCCACCACCACTGCTTGCATGCTCTCTCTGAAAAAAAAAAGTATTCAATATATGTATATTAGTTAAATATAAGACACTGAATAGCTTCACATGAACAGGGTGTAAGAATACCCCAACATTTTACTCTATAGAATAACACTAGTGATTTGATCCCCAACTGTTCCTGTGTTCTGCCATTAGTTTTGGAGGATTTCTGATGCTATGAAGCTAACGAGAAAACTATGTACTGTATCTTGCATGGAGGCATGTGCTCAGAGCACTTAAAAGGATAGAGATCTAGAACTTCAACAAGCATATAGAAGAGGTTTTATGATGAGCTGTACTTACTTTGCTAATGAATAATGTCTGTATGAGGCAGAATTTTATAGAACCCCTTGTTTTTATTGTAACCTCGTAGGGAGAACACAGAGGTGTAGTTAGATCTCTCACCACCTCAAACTTCTTTGCCCGCTATCACTATGTATCAAATCATAATTGTACATGATCAAGTGACTTAGGTCAGTTTGCATTAGCTAGGTATTATGCTAAGAATTTTGTGTTCATTAACTCATTTATTTTTCAAAGCAGTATTAGGGGACAGAAACAAAGTCATATGATAAAACAATAAGGTGAGTAAGGTGGGGCTCAGAGAGATGAAATTACTTATCCAGAGTTACACAGCAAGGTCAAGTTACCAGGACTGCCTGGTTTCCGTGCTGGTGTTTTAACCACTCCACTCCATTCCACTACCTGCTGGGTTTTTTTTTAAAGATTTTATTTATTTATTTGAGAGAGAGAGCAGAGGGAGGGGCAGAATGAGAGGGAGACAAGCAGAGGCTGTGCTGAGCATGGAGCCCAAAGTGGGGCTAAATCTCCCGACCCTGAGGTCATGATCTGAGCTGAAACCAAGAGTTGAATGTTCAACCAATTGAGCCACCCAGGTGCCCCCCACTGCCTGAAGTTTTTAATAATCTCCTTGGAATATACAAAGTCAGATAGATAATATCAATAGGAATCAACCTTCTGCAGAGCTGAGGACAGGCTAAATTTACAGTCCCTGGATAGTAGGGATACCAGGGGGCTCAGTTATGGAGAGCTTAATATGGTAACTATGTTGACCTCAATATTCCTGACACCACCTGTGGTTGAGGTTTTTTTGTCATAACCCCTTTATTGAGATATAATTTGCATACCATAAAACTCAATCCTTTAAATGTACAATTAGGTGGTTTTTAGTATATTCAGAGTTGTGCAACGCTTCTCTGTTAGCCCTGGTTGGGGAAATTGATTCTTTTGTATTTGTGACATTGGTCAAATTTTGATTAATAGCCTATTGTTGGCTATCTCCGCTCCAACAAGTCAAACCCTGAGTGTTCCACCAGCTTCCTCCAGCATTGGTCTTTGTGGAAATCATTCAAAGGAGCAGTTAGGGTGGCTCCCTGAAACATGAGCATTTTTTCATTTTTCTTTTGTCAGCTATTAATTAACCCTGCCCAGATTTCCTACAGAAAATACCTCTGGGAGGTACATGGGAGAGGCTCCACCCTACCCTGCAGGCACAAAAGTATCTTCATTATGAACCTTTCAAAGAGATTAAACTTTCTGTTTCAATCATTTCTTCTGGTTAAAAGAGTGGTTCTTAATCTGAGGTCACAACCAGGTTAACCAGTTACTTATTATGAATGAGGCATTTTGTCTTACACATATATTCATTACTACTTCTAAAACACACATGGCTGATGTGATTAAAAGCACAATGCCTTCTAAATGTGGCTGAATTCCTAGTAACTTTTTCTCTTATATTTTCTCAATCAGCAGATACAAAAAATCCAACTACTATTATGGGATAATCAGAGAACATTTTGATTGACAAAAGAGGTCATGTGGACTCAAAAAAGTGGAGCGACCACTGAGTTAAGTACAAGACTTCATCACAGGGTATAAAATTTTCACTTGGGAGGGTGTCAACTTATCAGCAGTCATTAACACAATGGTCTTGTTTAATTGGATTGCTTCTGTGTAGGCCATTAAATAATTCCATCCTAAAACCAGAGTGGGGATCAGAAATGGCCCCGAGCAGGTCTAGTGGGCTAAGGAGCTCCAGTATTTGGAGTGCCACGTGGGCTTGGGGAAATCGATGGTTTTTGTACTGATGTCAGTAGTCAGTGTCTGATGGATTATTGTTTGGCTGGTACCACTCCACGGAGCCAAACCCTGAATGTTCTTGAGTGTTGGAAGATACTCGAGGGGGAAAAAGAGGGTGCCGAGCATCAGGGATGGAGTCTGAAAGGAAGGAGGGGGCTGCCAAATTTGCGATCAAGACCAAATCTGCCCACTTCTTCATTTGTTGGGAGGGCAAAGAGACAGTAACATCTATCCCCCAAACGTTAGATGACTTCAGGCTTCCTTTTCTTTGGAGCTTCTCTCTTCCTGTTGTTTCTTCCCAGAAACTCCCCCACCCCATACTTGCTTGCAAACCCTCCCGATCCCATCCAACCCGGAGTCTCACTTTCTATCCAAAGCCATTCAATCAGCTTGAATTGTCTTGTGTTTTTCTGGAGGGGTTCCCTCTCCAAAGTTGCCAGAATGTCTCAATATTCTTGGAGCTTGTCCTCAGTTTCCAAAACTTTAGGGCCTCCCATCAACCACAGTTCTGACTTCAAATGCACATTGACCTTTTCATTTCAACCAAACACCCTCCTCTGTCCCCATTGCATTGCATCAGAGCCTTCTCAAGCCTGTTGTCTTGCTCCAGGCATCCCCCTGCCTGTGGCTTGGGGTTAATATCTGGTCCTTTCCAATCCCACCCCATGTGATTGTGTCTTTGTTTCAGATCCAGGAGAGTAATCACACTCAGACTGGGTCTCCACTAGCCAAAGCAAAAGAGACATTTGAAGAAACAATTGGCCAGTCCCCACAGAAGGGGATTCGGGGCTGCCTGAAAACCACCCAATTGCCTCAATCCTCCTCTCTACCTGACATGACCTCAGAGCCATAAGTAAACTACTTTCTTTGGCACTAATAAGGCCAGTGCATGATGACTTCAGTTGCTTGAGAGGAGGCCATATCCCAAGAGACAGCTTATTTTCTTAGAGTGATTTTTCTTAGAATTGCAGGGGAAAAGGTTCTTGAAAACTGGGCTGAAAATTTCCCATCTGCCACTCTCCAACCTCTTTCTGACTGCCACCTAATGGCAGATGTGGGGGGTGAGGGTGAGAAGAGCAGGGGTGGAAGGATGGGGCTGGGGTGGAGGGCCAGAGTGGTCCACAGGCTGTGGTCAGTTAAGCAGGTATGGTGTTCATAGGGAATGTAAAACCACAGTAGGACTAACTATAAAAACTAGTCAGACCTGGATAATCACCATGTTCCAGTAATTCTAAACAGTGGCAGTGTTGAACACTACTCGCTTGGGTGCCTCACTGCCTCTGCAGCAGCACCTCTGTGGGTCCCTCATCCCCTTGGGAGGGTCACCCTTCAGGCTGAGCTTTCAGGCAAGACTTCAGATTCATAGCCCTTTCCTCCATTGACATTTCCATCTTGTGTTCCATCCCCTTAGGACTCTGCTGTCTACTTTCGTTGGTGTGATTTCTTTATAGGAGAGCTCGTACAGGGGATGCCCAGCTCTCTCTCTCTCCCAGGTGCACCTGCGTGGTCATGGGAGTCACTCGTAAAATCCGGGTTTCAGTCTCATGCTTGTTTGAACTCTTTCAAAACAAGGACACCCTGTTTGCAAGCAAAATATGGTGTGGAACCCCAACCCCTAAGCCTTCTGCAAGCCTCCCCTTCAATGTCATTTCCTCAGGGACATCTTCCTTGTCCTTGAATGCTAAGGACAAGAGCTTCTGACCTACACTGTCATCGCCCCTTGTCATCTTGCCCTTTCCTGCCGCTCTTAGGATTATTCTCTGGTAGACAATGACCTCCATGCAGGCAAATGCCATCTCTATCTTGTCCGCCACTGGAACCCCAGAACCAAGTCTAGTATGTGGCCCTCTCTGGGCATTCCACATGTGAATGAATAAATGGAAGTGTTTCTATTCTTACAGCCTGTAAGTAAAAGAACATTGGAAATAGCCATGTCACATGTCACACTAGGGGGCTTTTATTGAAATTATGGTCAACAACCACCTCCAGGTCATTTTTTTTTTTTCAGAAGAGAAGTGGTCAGTCAGAGTTTCCTACCTTGTAGTCATGTGGTTACATTTCAAAACAGACGGCAGTTGCCACAATTCCCAGATTCTGGTGGGGAGATTTATTCCTCCTCTCCTTGGCACTGAAATCAGATTCTTGCTCTTACAAAAGCCTGGCTGAAGTTCTATGGGGACATATCCTCTCCTTTTCTATATCAGGAGCCCCAGTAGCCTTCTCCTTTTTAGTTGTCCCAGATTGGTACTTCCCTTAAAACCAGGCTCAGTTTCTACTGTTTTGCTTAGAAGAAGCCAAGACTTGGCTGCTTTCCCCTTTCTTTGAACTATGGGAGCTCGAGGACAAATGGCTCATCAAATTTTTAAAAATGGAATTTATTGTGTATTTGCTAATGTACCTGTCAATATCATGAACACAGTGTTATCTCACTTAAGTCCCACATCAACCCTTTAAGCAGGGACTATTCTTTTTTTAAAAAAAGATTTTAGGGATCCCTGGGTGGCGCAGCGGTTTCGCACCTGCCTTTGGCCCAGGGCGTGATCCTGGAGACCCGGGATCGAATCCCACGTCGGGCTCCCGGTGCATGGAGCCTGCTTCTCCCTCTGCCTGTGTCTCTGCCTCTCTCTCTCTCTCTCTGTGTGACTATCATAAATAAAAAATAAAAAATTTAAAAAATAAATAAAAAAATAAAAAAAGATTTTATTTATTTATTTATTTATTTATTTATTTATTTATTTATTTATGAGAGACACACAGAGAGAGGCAGAGACATAGGCAGAGGGAGAAGCAGGCTCCCTGGGGGGAGTCTGATATGGGACTCGATCCCAGGATCCCGGAATCATGCCCTGAGCCAAATGCAGATGCTCAAACACTGAGCCACCCAGGCATCAGAAGCAGAGACTATTTTTATAGAATTTTACAGACAGGGAATCAGAGATTAAGAGATGGGGTGAGGGGGGGCATTTGGGTGGCTCAGTTGGTAAGTGGTTAAGTGTCCAACTCTTGATTTTGGCTCAGGTCATGATCTAATGGGTTGCCAGATCAAGCCCTGTCTCGGGCTCCACACTTAGTGAGGAGTCTGCTTCTCTCCCTCTGCCCACCCTCTCTCTCTCTAACATAAATCTTTTAAAAAGAGAGAGAAAGATATGTAGGGAATAGAGAGAAAGGGAGAGAAATGTGAATTGTTTGCATGTGTTAATTCCTTGCCTTTTCTGGGTTTCCTTATAGGACCGGACTCCTTGCTAGGTTTGGCTCCAAACTACTACTACTACTACTACTACTACTACTACTACTACTTCTTCTTCTTCTTCTTTTTTTTCTTCTTCTTCTTCTTCTTCTTCTTCTTCTTCTTCTTCTTCTTCTTCTTCTTCTTCTAAGATTTTATTTATCATTCACAAGAGAGACACAGAAGAGGCAGAGGCATAGGCAGAGGGAGAAGCAGGTTCCCTGCAGGAAGCACGATACAGGACTCAATCCCGGACACCAGGATCATGACCTGAGCCAAAGGCAGAGGCTCAACCACTGAGCCACCCAGGTGCCCTGACTCCAAACTTCTTATGTGATTTTATTATAAATTGCAGTAATACTTTGAACAAAGGTGAATATCTTGACAACCAGATTGAAAATGGTTAGAGCCCTTGTGCAGTGTTTTCTTTTTCTGAGACTCCCTCCTGATGAAGCCATCTCTCTCCATGGATACATTCCTGAATTTCAGGATTCACTTCTAAGCGCCCCCTCCTAGGGCTAGCACATGGCCACAGCCTTCTGAGTGCTGCTAGACAGCCCACACAGCGCAGACAGTTGTCAACAAAGCTAGTAGAGGAGCAGCCCCTCCCTCCTCATCAGGCCTCCACACACTGCACCCTCTCAAGTTGCTATTTCCCACCATAAACAAACCCAAATCTGGGCATTTTAAAGAAGTAGCAGGTTCAGAAATAAAGGGAGATGAAAGTAGAGAGGGAGACAAACCATAAGAGCCTCTTAATTCTCGGAAACAAATTGAGAGTAGCTGGAGGGGAGGGGGGGTTGGGTAACTGGGTGATGGGCATTAAGGAGGGCATTTGATGGGATGAGCACTGGGTGTTATATGCAACTGATGAATCACTAAATCCTACCGCTGAAACTACTACTACTACTGCTACTACTACTACTACTAAAAGAAGTAAAAGAAGAAGGCTGGAAAAGAGGAATAGTGTAAAGGATCTTTCCAAAGGGTAGAGGTGGATCAGCAGAGACTCAGATGGAAAGGTGAGCATGGCTTCCTTACTTGATGCTGCCTACTTCCCCTGCCCCCCCATATTAAACTTTACCCCCAGCCCCCCACCCCAACATACACACACACACACACACACACACACCTCCCTCCTATTGTCTCCATTCCCAGAAGGTTTTCACTCCCTCCAGCCCTCTGCCTGTAATTTTGTAATTGGGGAATTCATTGTGAGAGTAATCAAGAGTAATGAAGTCTTTCAAGGTGAAAAAGGATCTGAGGGTTATCTCTCACTCACTTCACTAAATGCGTTTCCTCTCTAAGGCCCAGACAGCAGCCCTGAGTGGGGGGGCGGGACTCAGGCTCTGAGTGTCCCGTGAGGTCCCTAACCGTGGAGCCTGCCACCTGTGGTCATCCGTCATCCAGGCCAGGCAGGACTAGGTCTGGGACAACCGAGTGCGAAGGGTGGAGTGGCAGCAGTGGACAGCAGCGTGCGTGATCAAACAGGAGGCTGTCAAGTACAAACGCTGCCTTTGCCATTTTGCCTACAGCCTGCTCTTCACCCACCTCTCAGCCGCCCCGCCCAGAAAGGTGAAACTTTCTGCTCACTCTTCTCTCCTCACCACCCACCCTTGCCCCTGGGACTGAGCTTAAGCAGGGACTATATACATATATATATATATATATATATATATATATATATATATATATATATATTATTACTTGGTTATGTTCAGGATTCAAGAGGCTTGTGGGGACTGGCCCAGGAATTCAAGCACCAAATAAAATGATATTTTTTAAAGATTTTATTTATTCATAAGCGACAGAGAGAGAGAGGCAGAGACATAGGCAGAGACATAGGCAGAGGGAGAAGCAGTCTCCTCACAGGGAGCCTGATGCAGGACTCAATCACAGGACCCCGAGATCATGACCCGAGCCAAAGGCAGACACTCAACCACTGAGCCACCCAGGTGTCCCTAAAATGATGTTTCTATAAGAAAATGCATGCTGGATTCTAATTTGCAGGCCAACACTTCACTCCCAGATTGAAGACTGCTTGTACTTGGAGGCAGCTCAGAACTCCTGTCTATGTTAACTTGAAACCAGGCTTTGGGTATCTTGTATTTTGTCCATTTTGTGAAAGCTCCATACACTGTGGAGGCCGAGAAAAACCAAAGCCATTCACCTCAAGTTTAGCATTAGCACAAGCACAGCCATCTTAGGCCCCTGTGAATAAGAGCTGAACTTTATGGGAAAAACTGCAGAATGTCCTCAATGTCCTCGGTAGGTAATCCCATATCAGAAAGACAACAGAACTCAGAATTGCCCTCGGCAGAGAATCCCATATCAGAAAGACAACAGAGCCCACGCCCGTGGTAGAAAGTCCCATATTAGAATGAGAACAGAGTGCAATGCCCTTGAAAGCCCCACATCAGAATGTAAACAGAACTTGAGAAATTCCTCCACCCCTTCTGAAAATCCCCTAGACCAGCCTATAAAAAAAAAAAAAAAAAAAAAAAAAAAAAAAAAAACAGCTGTAACCCACTTCGGGGTCCAAGTCCCTGCTCCGCTGTATGGAGTATACTTGAGCCCAAGCTCGAGCTTGCTAGTAAATCCTCGTGTGCTTGCATTGGTGTCGGCTCCTTGGTGGTTTCTGGGATTCGCAATCTTGGGCACAACAACACACCATGTCAGAGTCTAATTATTCACACACACACATGCTCACACATGCACACGGATAGAGATGTAAGTATTGTAATATGCACTACAGCTATTCCAAATACTACAACACAGATAGTCTATACAGAAATATAGCTACTACTTGTCATACACGATATTGAAGTCTTACCAAGAATCCTTCACAGCTGTGAGGCCTATGCCACAAATGTGGACATCTTGCTTTAAGCATTGCAAAAGAAAGTCGCTACGTAAATCTGGTATCTGTGAGTTATTTTAGAAGACGCCTTATGGTAAATCATTTTGTGAGACAAACAAGCACTTTTTCATTTCTATTTGTTAACCAGGATTTTATTAGTTTTTCCTAAGAGAGGTTGACAGAAAAGCTGTTCTAAGGGCTGCATAGCCCCTGGATATAGTAATCTCTAGACTGCTTTCTTTCTCAAGCAGAGAAAGAATCTTATTAGATTGACCATGCACTTGGCAAATATTTATTGAATGCCTAAAGGGCTGGCCAGTAGGTCTCTGCCCTATCAGAACCCTCCAGTCTAATCATGGAGACTGGGGCTGGGCAAATATGTCATTTTTATGCACATGATTGACCCTCAAAGAATACAGGTTTGAATTGGGCAGGTCGACTTAAACATGAAAATTTTGCACAGTACAGTACTGTAAATGTATTTTCTCTTCCTTGTGCATTTCTTAATAATATTTCCTTTTCTTTAACTTTATTGTAAGAATCCAGTATCTGCTACATATAACATACAAAATATTAGTTAATCAACTCTATGTTATCGGCAAGGCTTCTGGTCAATAGTAGTCTGTTAGTAGTTAAGTTTGCGGGGAGTCAAAAATTATATGCAAATTTTTTACCATGGTGGGGGGCTGAAACCTGTAACCCCCAACATATTCAAGGGTCCACTGTAATGGCATATAATGTGAATGCTTTCAATGTCCTCATCTCTAAAATAGGGCTAGTAATGGGACCTACCACACAGGGCTGTGGTTGAGGATTAGCCAAGAAAACATGCATGTCATTAGATTGTACTACAGAGACTGGCATGAGCTAAGTGCTTTGGTTGTTTAGGAGCACGGGGGATGGAACTAATAACCATGCCTGAAAGAGGTGGACAAGGTCGGAGATGAGCAACATGAGTTTTAAAAGATGAGTAGGTGTTAAGTAGAGACACCAGGGGATGAATATTTCAGGCAAAGGGAGCTGTGTGCAAAGGCACATAAGTATTAAGGACTTCTAAGTATTAAGTTGTTCTTAGTACTTCCTAGTACTAAGGACTTTGTTCTACACAATAAGTTCCAAGAGAATGGAGTTGGCATGGTGGGAGGATATAGTACATAAGGAGAAAGGATAAATGGTAGTCAATTAGGAAGGGAGCAGGTAAGGTTCCACAGAGGAGGTGACATTTCCACTGGGCCTTGAAGGATAAATAGGAGTTTGCTGGGTGAAGGAGAGGGAAGAAACATTCTATCCCATGGGAAGAGCATATACAAAGGCACAACTTTGTAAATGTGTATGAAATATTTGGGAGACCATGTACTGGAGCTGGAGCTCTGCATTTAGGGACTCATGTCTCCCACATAGTTATTTCAGAGGAATCTGAGCTTGTTTGGCTGACTGGTGGTGTGGGCCTCCTAAAGTCAATCTGCATGACTGATCCCCTGAGGGAGTCAGTGGGGGAAAGAGGCTGAACATGTGAATCATAAGGAAGAGGGATTAGGAGGACAGACCGGAATGTCTGTCTGTCTTGGAGGCTTATACTCAGCACAGTCTCTGCACTCTGGTCAAAAGGGCTGGAAGTGGAGCATGAAGGATTTGTTTCCATACAGAAGTCCAGGAGACTCTGAGACACAAGAAGACCTCTGCCTTGGTCCACGTAATACACCACCAATAGCTATATGTTAAATTGGTTTCACGTAAGGTGGCAAAGTATTAACAACACAGGTAGGGGGGATCCCTGGGTGGCTCAGCAGTTTAGCACCTGCCTTCGACCCAGGGCATGATCCTGGAGTCCCGGGATCGAGTCTCACATCAGGTTCCCTGCATAGAACTGCTTCTCCCTCTGCCTGTGTCTTTGCCTCTGTGAGTGTGTGAGTGTGTGTGTTTCATGAATAAATAAATAAAATCTTAAAACAAAACAAAACACAGGTAGGGAAGGAGGCATTCTCTCCACTGGCACACAGGATAAGGTGCCACCAGGGAAGATGACTGAGGATCCCAGAGCGCCACCACCATGCTGGCAAATCTGGGCCTGCAGAAGGAGCCCCTGCCTGCCATGTCACAGCGGGCAATGGTGGTGAGTGTCAGAAGATGGGTGGTGATGGAAGCATTTGGTGGCCATGTACTTCAGCAGTGCCCATCACAGAGGGAGGCCAGAGGAAGAAGGGAATGGAAAGGGTGGGTACCACGTGGTCGTAGGCAGGACTGGTCCTTGAGCCTACATGAGATGACCTTTGGGACTTCCTGGGAATCACCTGGAAGTGGAGACTACAAAGAAAAAGATCCTACAGAAGGAGAGATGTGCAAACAGCAGCAAACATGGGCCACATCTAGGAGACCAAATTGCTAGGGCTCAGTGAAATTTGGAATGTGGGTGATAATGGATAGAGAGCAGCGTGCCAGAGGGAGCCAGAGTGTCTGGTCTGAGTTCCATGTGGTTATCCCACTGGAGGTCAGGTAATGGTGGAATCTAGAGCCTTTCATTCTAGAAGAAACTCTGCTGGGTATAAGGGTGGGGCAGGACAAGCTAACAGAGATGAAGGATAACAGCTAATGCACAGTAAGGGGTTGGCAACCAGCGGCCAAAATTCAGTCCAGGTTGTAGGTCAAGAATTGGGGGCTTCGAGGCTCAGCACGGGGAAATGGCTTCTCATGTACCTCCCACACCAGGGTATACTCCTTTCCCTGTTACCTTTCATCTTTCTCTTTCTATAGGGTCCCACCCTTCAGTGCTCAGACATGGCCAAGTATCTCCCATATTTAAAACAAAAACTTTCTAGGGGTGCCTGGGTGGCTCAGTCGGTTAAGCATCTGACTCTTGGTTTCCACTCAGGTCCTGATCTCAGGGTTGTGGGATACAGCCCCGCCTTGGGGTCCCTGCTCAGGGGCGAGTCTGCTTATCCCCTTTCTCTGCCCCTCCCCCTGCTTGCACACACGCACAGTCCCTCCCTTTCTCTGAAATAAATACATAAGTCTTTAAAACAAAAACGAGGGATCCCTGGGTGGCGCAGCGGTTTGGCGCCTGCCTTTGGCCCGGGGCACGATCCTGGAGACCCGGGATCGAATCCCATGTCGGGCTCCCAGTGCATGGAGCCTGCTTCTCCCTCTGCCTGTGTCTCTGCCTCTCTCTCTCTCTCTGTGACTATCATAAATAAATAAAAATTTAAAAAAAAAATTTAAAAAAAAAAAATAAATAAAACAAAAACGAGAGAGGCCTGGATGGCTCAGCGGTTGAGTGTCTGCCTTTGACTCAGGGAGTGATCCCAGGGTTTGGGATCGAGTCCCACATCGGGGACCTGCATGGAGCCTGCTTCTCCTCTGCCTGTGTCTCTGCCTCTCTCTCTCTCTCTCTCTCTCTCTCTCTCTCTCTGTCTGTCTCTGTCTCTCATGAATAAATAAATACAATCTTTAAAATAAAATAAAAACTAAAAAGAAAACCCAAAAACTTTCCTTTGACCCCATAATCCTCCAGCTACTTCTTCCATGTAATCTCTCTACTCTCTGTAATGAAGCTTCTCCAAAGAGTGGCTCTAACTTCTGTCTCCAATTCCTCATCTCCCCACTCACTTCTGGCTTCTGCCCCCATCAGTCCCCCAACATGTCACCACCAGTGACTTCTGTATTGGCTCACACCAGTGTACACTTTTCTGTCCCATTATCTGACATTTTAGTGCTCTTGGTTTCTGTGATAGCACACATATAACCGGTATTAGGGGTTTGAGGGAACTTATTTTGGATCAACATAGATGGCAAAACTCTTAACCTGCTCCCTATACAATTCTGCTACGGAGCAGCAGACTGAAACTGAGGCCCTCCTGAAACCCAAGTCAGTGGCTTACTGTCCCCAGTCCCTTAAATGTCTTTGCCTAAAGGGGATGCCAGAAATCAATGGCCATTTTCAATGCCATGCCCTTCTTGAACTCATCCACGGTCATAAATGAACATAGGCTACTCACTGGATGTGCACTGGCTAAACTAAGCCTCACCGTGCAATTGCAGGCGAAAGATAGTACCATAATTATCCCCATTTTATAGATGGGGAGACTGACATGGCTGGGAAGCACAAAGTTGAGATTTTTAATTTTTTAAAAAGATTTTATTTATCCATGAGAGACAAATAGAGAAAGGCAGAGACATAGGTACAGGGAGAAACGGGCTCCCCGGGGGGAGCCTGATTCGGGACTCGATCCCAGGATCTGAGCCACTAAGCCACCCAGGCACCCCCAGAGCTGGGATTAAAACTGCTGGCGTGCTGACCCCAGAGTCCCCACTCTTACCAGAGGATGCTACAGTGGGAGAGAGAGGGTGTCGAGCTGCATGCAAAACAGGCCCACCCATCACTCGCTACCCAGTCCAAGGTCAATACCAAGCCAGAGAGACAATCACTCACATGGCATTCCTGCAGATGATTTTTCAAAATTAACTTTTTTATTAATTTAAAAATCCAGAAATACAGCGACTACATAAATAAGTACCCTATTTAGGTACCTGTCCTGTGAGAAGAGCGAAAGGCTAATACTGTTACGTTACTCTGGTTTACACGAGTTAACTAGAAAATGGCTACGACTGCTAAATGGTGCTTATGGTCTTTGTTGTTCCAAGTGTTTATGATACAAATAAATACAAGAAGAACCACATCCATTCCTTTCCTAGCTACAGGTGGCTCGGCCTCTTCTCTCTACTGTCCTACTGCCTACACCAAACGCTGAAAGGTTTCTCCATTGGCCTAGCACAGCTCCCCAGCTCCTGCTTCCCACAGTACTTTGTAAAGGTGTGTTCCAGCCCCTGGGGGCAGAAGTCTATCTAGGGAAGCTCTCTGGGTGTTCCCTTATGGTTGAGATTTCAGAGAACACCTGGGTGGGAAGGCTTTGGGGTGAGTCATCCAGAAGGGGAAATCACCACTTTGCTTCAGGATCCAGTCACTTGTTTCCACACTATGGAAATACTGCCACCTCTGGGAGGGAGGCAGCAGCTACTAAGCAGCCTCTGCAATAAAGCTCTGTGGCCTCTCAGCCCTGGGTGTCCTCCCTCCCTTTCCCACAGAGACTATGTAGGAAGGGTTGGTAAGAGACTTGTCTCTTGAAGGCCTGGCCATGAGGCACCCCCGTCTCTTATGAGAACAGATTCCTTTATGCCAGGTGGCCATAAAGACCTCTGCATTTTTCCCTCTTGGTGTCAGCTACTGTAAGGAAAACACTGTTCCTCTTTCCTGCAGTCATGGAGTGGGAATATGGGATGTCTGCCTCCTTAATACTTCTGAGTACTCATTAGAGTTCATTCATGCCTCTCAGAAGGGATGAATCTAGAAGGCCCACTTGAGAGCCAGGTGGAGAATTTAGAGTTTTGCCACAAAAATGATTTCTAAAAGCCAGGCCTCAGAATGGATAAGTTCCACTCTGGTATCCAGCTGCAAATTGACATTTTTGGAGCAGCCTTCTCTAGGATTCATGATTCAAACCCCTGCTTGGTGGATGAGATGAGAATGGCAGCAAAGCTTAGAACAAAGATCCTAACCAGAATGTCCACCTCCCCTAATGAGCAATAACTCTTCTAACTGAAGAGCCAATAATCAGAAGCTTGTGGGGGACTGAGCCCTTTTGCAAAGTCAAAATGAACTCCTGTAACTGGAGAAGAAGGAACCCTGCCCTTTTAAGGAGCTTCTAGAATGTAATCGTTTAACCTAAAGTTTTGGACTACAGATTCTGGCATCAAGAAAATGAATGAATATTGAGCTATTCGTCGGTGATTTCTATGGACTTGAAAACACAGAATGTTGCCTTGTGGACCCTGAGCCACCATTTTCTTCAACATTTATTTTGTCTTGTGTGGACTCAGTTTCAGAAGATTCTATCCCAGTTCTAACTTCTTTATGGGGGCCTCACGGGCTCAGGGAAAAAAGAGAAGTGTAGCACTAGGGAAAAGTTATTTAGAGCTTCAAAGTGAATGTGGCCACGAGACGGTGTTCTTATTCTTCACCTTGCCACCATAGTTGGTGACGGTGGCAACCACACCACTGACCCAAGGGCAGAGCCTTTTGCTCACAATTCCTTCTTTCTCCTCCTGGGTACCCACAACTTCCAAGCTACCTGGGAGCCAGGCAAGGAGGGGAGAGCCTGTGCTGGCTTTGCCTCAGAAGGAAGGTTGCAGTTTAGTGTCTGGTGTATGTGTGTGTGTGTGCACGCATGTGTGCGTGAGTGTGTGCATATGCATGCGTCTCTGGGTGGATGTGGAGGGGGAATTAATTTTTTCTTAAAAACACAAGACATCCTAAAAGTCGAAGAGTATAATTTCATACACATATTTTCTCTGTACTACACAAATCCTGCTAAGCAAATTCTTGTCTTTTTCTTTCACTGGAGTGACTTTCTAGATAGAAACCCTAGGGTTTTGTTTACTCTTTAACCTGTAAAGAAATGTGATTCTCCCAGAAACTAGAGCAGTGCTGTGGTGTTCTATCCTGCTTCCTCCCACAAATAATTCGAGACTCTTCTAGTCTCTTTGGAGGAGATGTTTAAGGACTGACACACCACTCCACATAAAGGAGCAAGTTATACTGTGCATGGCGTGGATAATGAACTGCATTTGAATTTGGGGTTTTAGGGCACTGGTGACTTAAGCAAAATAAGCCCGCAGTCCAGCTGCAGCTTCAGTTTTCTTGCTTCACCCTCTCCAACACCATCTGTCTCGTTTAACAGTGGCCCTTTTCAGACCTCTCCAGGTACAAAACCTTGACCAAATCTTCAAGCTCTGTTCTGCACACACGACTTGAACACATCTGGCTGATCTGAGCTTCTCCTTCGGTGAATATCTTCCACTGGCCTACAAAGCAAACACAAAGCAGCCCAGAGATGAAAGAGGAGAGAGCAGAGCCAATGAGGAGTGTAACCAATCTACCCCATCCTTACAAATGCCATGTGGTTTCAAGCAGAACAGCCCCCAAAACACTTTTTGGGGAACAGATACGGACAACGGGCCGAGGAGTGTTCAACACTCAGTATTTTTAAGAACGCCACGAATAATACATAACTGCCTCACAAGTTGAACCGAAGTAGTATTCTTGGAATTTTTCCAGTATGTTTAGCATTTGCAAAATGCTCCTCTATCAGGTCATTAGCTATTTAGGTGGCTGATTTGGCCTCAGGTCAAATAAAGCAGTACCTGCGTGTTACTGAGGCTCTGCTTACTTTTTCGGGGCCAGATACTAGTTTAGGGGACCTGATTATTTACCACTCTTTTCTCTATTTGTGCCACCCCTGGCTAAAAACTGTCCACCTGTTTTCTTCCATGCTCAGATGCTGTCTTTACCAACCCCTTTTGCACCTCTCACTTCACTCTTCCCCTCAGTGGCTCTCTCTTCCATTCCCTGTTTTCTCCTCTTCCTCCATGGACATGTCTATGCATCCAGCATGTCCTTACCAACTTGCCTCTTCCCCATTCCGTCATGCTAGTTGAGCAAACATTTTGGAGTACACACCCTGTGCTGAGCATTGGAAACTACTCTAGATCCTCTCTCTTCTGGACCATCCCTTTTCTGACTTTCCTGATCCTTGGGTGGCAAGGTCTTCCTTTGTCCTGCTGTCATCTTGCCACGGCAAATAATCTTTGTAACAAACTGCCCACCCTGGATATCCTCTGTGGTCTTTTTATTCCTGCTCTCATGGTGTTACAAGCTGGGGAGCTCCTGGTCCAAGGTCAGCGAGCTCCTCTTAATCCAGAACCTATTTCGAACCTCTTTTCTTTCCCAGGCCACAGGAGATCATGACCCTCTTCCCTTACAGACTCAATTCCTCTGCTCCTTCCCTTCTTCCTGGGATCCTTCACTTTTCTCTGTTCTCTCCAACTCAACAGGAAAGAAGAGTTGAGCAAGGCACTGGCTTCCACGGAAGCCCTGCTGTGTGTCAGGATCTGATAGCTACATGGGAGGAAGGATCAGGCTTATTTTGCTTTGTCCCTAGGTGACCCCACAGGATCATCTCATTCCCCACTTCCTTCAGCTGCACACAGGTGGAGGTACATGCCATCTACATTTGTTATATACCCCAAATTCTATTATGGACAAAGAATTTATTTCAATCATCTTTTGAGCCGCCTGCCCTCCTGGTGCCCAGCACAGTGCCTTGCTCATGGGACAAACAAAAACGTGTTCTGTGAAATTACTTGGTAATTTCAAAAGTCACATCATTGGTACCAAATCCTAGATTCTGCCCCCTTTATTCCTTACTCACATGTAAGGACTCCCAACCCCCACCCCCACCTCATTTGAATTCTCCTCCCATTCAGTTTATGGTCTCCTGTCCCCTACAGAATAAACAAGTGACCTCATCAACCCTATTTTCAGCTGCCCATAGGATAAATTCTGCTCAGATGGCCTTTAAGTATCTTCATCTAAACATGTTCTGAGTGAAATGCATTTCCCCCCCCCACCAGTACCTGCTTATTCTCCAGTTTCCCATTAGCTAATTACCACTATTCACCAGGTCTATAAAGTTGTTACTCCTGGAGTCATTCCAAACTCCTTTCTCTCTTTGTAATGATCCTGATGATTTAACCCCAGAGTTGTCCCTCATAGTGACCTCTGTTCCCTGTCTCACTGACCTAATACAGTGTTAAGAGCTTTTTTTTTTTCCTTTTTAATGGTATAAGAGCTTCCTAATTCAGAGTACCACCAGCTACTCACCATGGGAGTTCACTTTTCACTCTGCACAGCGGGACTCCTTTCTAAAAAAAACAGATCTGCATGCATCGTGCACTTGCTTAAAACACTCCCTTGGGGTTCTCTGGTCTGGAAAGCAAGCTGAACTTCTCAGCATGGCATACTGGGCTCTTTGGAATATGGCTTCACCAAAGTAAATTTGTATTAAATCTATCTGATAGCCAAGAGACATCTTTCCAAAGCACCATTTTCGTATTATGAGGCCATTTGTAAGTCTGTAGCAACTATCAATGCCACCTGCCTTCTACATGAACGTCTCTCCAGTTTCTTCCAGGGCCACCCACTCACACATTTGTTTGCTCCTGAGTTAAGTTGCTCCCTCTTCCTGAATGGATGCCCTGACCTGTTGCCCCATCACACCCTGGTCTTTCAAAATATACCTCCTCCAGGAAGCCTTCCTTGCCTAAGCCCACCTGGCTCTCATCTCATTGTTCCTTGCAGATTTCCTCTGAGTGCTTAGGTATTTAACTCTTCAGACCTAGATTGATTCATAGAGAAGGCATCTTCGTGTTCTTTCTTGCCCACTGGCAATCCCTGTGGATAGAAATTCTGGGCCTTGTATTCCTTCACAAGTGCTCCCCACCCCCCAGGGCCTAGAAGTATCTAGTCCTTAGGCTGCATCCTGTGTAGAAAGAGGGAGCCCTGCATGTATGCTTGAGTGGCCAGATGCTTTTAGAGAAACATGACCGCTCAGGAGGCAGTTCCAAAGAGTCGACCAGAGCTTTGACAAATTGGGATGCGTTCAATTTCTCTCTGTCTCTTATCCCCACCACAGAAGGATGTAGCCTTCTGGATGTGAAGTCTCTACAAATGTTACCAACCCAGGAATCCTGTGAACTTTCTCTGATCTTTTTGAGACTCTAGGGTTAGCAATTTTCATTAAAGATAATCAGGGGAACCTTGACTCAAGGTAGCTTATGCTCAGACTGCATCTGGATTTGTATTCCCCAGGTCTAAGCTTTTCAGTTCACGTTCAGACACCCCCTCTGCTGCTAGGGTCCTCCAGAGAAGAGAAAGAAAATTAATGGACAAGGCAAAGGGACTTTCTTTAGGGCTACGCTACATCGAAGGCTGGAGGCGTTTTCTGGGGAGGAGTAAAGAAAGGCAGGTACCACTTACTCAGGGTTGTTCTGGTCACCAGCTTGAAGTGATGGAGTTCCTCAAACATCCTTTTGGAGATCTTCTCAATATGGAAGTGCTGGAGGATGCCTGGGGCCAAGTGAAAAGTGCGGCAGGTGGTCAGGCCCTCTCTAACTGGAACCACCACCACCCCTTTTTCTGCTTGGGTTGAGCATATCATCTCATTACAGGGGCTTAGGAGCATCGAGCTAGGCTGTGTAATGTGCTTAACCAGGAACTTGGATGACTTCAGGGTTATAATTGACTCCATCTGTTTCCTTGGCTCATTGGCCTCCCCCTCTGGTTCTCCGGAGGATAGAGATATGGAAGATAGTGTTGCTGACCATGGGATCCCCCTCCTGGGGAGAGCCACACAGAATCGAGCATGGGTGCTGGTGGGAGCTTCTAGAGCCAAAGGCAGGACTGGAAATTCTGCCCTCACCCCAAGTCTAGGTAGATGATGTTCTTGCCAACCACTGGGCTGCCCTTCTGGCCAGCAGTGAGAGCCAGCAGTGGAACTGCAGACAGGTTGTTTGTGTAAATGGAGAAGCCATCCCTGTTCCCAAATTCACTGAAAAGCGTATTTCCCTTTGGGAAATATTCACAGCTCCTTCAGTGTTCCCTTACAGAAAATGGGGAAAGTTAAAATAAGGGGGGGGGGCACCCGGTCTCAACTTTGCCTGAAAAGCTTTTATCGGCGTAACACACAAGCTGGAAAAATGGCCTTGCAGTTAAGGAGCAACAAGCTACCAGCCTACTTCATCCTCATGTCTAGAGAGGGCAACATAACTGAAGCCTGGATTTTTCTCTGCTAGCCAAGCACTGAACAAGAGGTCATATAGATGCTATGCTAGCAAGCTGAAAGACACCCGCATGCTTCAAGGGGGTGAGCGATGTGGAGCAAAAAATACCAGGTCCATTGCTAGGGAAGCCAAAAGAAGAGGGCTTAGTCCTAGGTGACCAGTTACAGAGGAGCTAGGGAATCAGAGACAGAAAACCAACATTCCTAGGTATAGAGCAAAAATAAACACGGATGAGAAACATAGGTGCATTAAAGCATATTTTTAAGGGGTGTGGAGGAACTCGCTCTTTTGGGTAAGAAAAGTTGGGGAAAGGGAGCCAAAGAAGCCCTACTAACACTCGAGCAGTTGTTGTTCAAAGTATGGTCCAGGTGCCACCTGAATTAGAATCACTGGCTGTTTGTGACATGTTGGGGCACTACCCAAGGCCTACTGAATTCACAGCTCTTGGATGGGGCCAGGTGAACATGTTGTAAACCAGCTCCCTTGTATGATGTCGAAGCACAGTAAAGTTTGAGCTCTCTCAAGCCTTATGCAGGAGCCAGGAGAAAAAGGATGTGCTTTATTTCCCAACTGAAATCTTACCTCTTAGATTTCTAGAAAACTTGACCAGACTAGATCAACACTAGCCTCATATCTGTGGGATGGTTTGAAGAGCTTGCTATGGCAGTCAGCTGAGTAAGCAGAAAAGGAATTGGAGGGACATAAAGACTGGGATTGTCCCTTTGGTGAGACTCTAAATCTTTTTGAGGGTGGGGATGATGTTTTCAATGTGTCTTACTCCAGAGAACACAGCATGCTTTGAGAGATTAGCCTCGCACCACATGAATGAATTTTCGTGTTGGTTGAGCTTCGTGTCGGAAAGAATGGTAGGCTATAGTCTGGTAGGTTGTGATCTTAGCTACACATTAGAATCACCTGTGGAGCCTTATGAACAAATGCTTATGCCAAGGCCCCTTCCTGGCTGATCAATTGGCATCTCTGGGGATAGGGCTCAGGCATTTGGTATTTACAAAAACCTCTCCCAGAAGATTCTGATGTGCACTCCGAGAGGAGGAAGACTCCTCCAGCCTTTGTTGGTATGAGAAAGACAATAAACCCCAAGGGTCGATACTTTAATTTTTGGACAGGTCCTAGTTGAAACGAAAGGTCATAATCACAAACGTGTTAGTCATGTGTTAGTCTCTGAGCAATCAGGAGAACTGAGTCAAACAGAAGAATAGTTTGAAGCAAAAATCAAGGTAAGTCTTCCCCTCTTTTCCTGTTCCTCCAACCCCTTACAAAAAATGACAAGAAATTAATATTGTCGTGCTCACCTTTTCGAATGGTCCAAACGTGGACCTCTACCTGAGGTGGTCTCTCTGTCTCCAGGGCTATTTTTCTGGTGGTCTCCCCATCCTCCATGAACACAGACTCATACACAGGCATCGTTTCTTCTCCACAAAAGTAGCCCTTGCTGTCAAAGTTTTGGCCTGGAAGTTCTTCTGAAATCAGGAAGCAAGCAGAGGTTCACAATGGCTTTCCAAAACTAGAAACAAACATCTGCATTCAGGTATCTCGTTGTTCGGAACACCTGGCACTTGTCAAACGTGGACAGTCAACAAGAGCATTCTCACGGGGATAGAAATCCCACCTATATTTCCTTGGCTCAGTTTAGGCCACCCTGTAACAGCCACCAAATCACAAAGGAACACATGACCTTCCATTTAAGGCCATATGGTGACAGAATCCAGAGCTCTGCAGAACACTGACCCACAAAGTATACTGGATCCATCCCCTGCCGCTGCTCCCCTGCCCGCCACAGAGGAGTAGGCCTTCATGAGGAGGAAGAATGTGGCCAGGTACAAATCTCTTAGGCATTTCAGGGTATATAGGATTTTCCATGCTGGGTCCAGGTCATGGTCTGTTTAGCTCGGTGTTACCAACAGAGACCCAGGGAATGGGCTGACAGAGCGCTTTGGTTAACTTCCCTGACATCACTTAGGTATACTTAGAAAACATTTATGACACTCATTTATGTGCATATACTTGCCCAAAGGATCTATTCAAATTGGCTTGACATTTGTGAATGCTCTTTGATTTGTTTGTAAGGGGAAAGATAATACCAGATCAACACCAGTGCCAAAACCTAGATGTCAGATTAGTCATATGTATGCTATGCCAAATGAATGGTTGGGACACGCACACACACACACAGACACACACGCACAAAGACTGGTCAAATCCCTCAACTATGGATCATTTAAATTATAAACTAAACTGCTGTATTTCAGCTTCCAGGCATAAAGATACCAGCCCCCTCATCCTTCCCATTCTGCTCCACCCTCCTCTTTCCTCAGCCCCCAACCAAAAATAAAAAGTTTCTCTCCTAGTTGGATTATCCATGAGTTCAATTTCCTTGCTGGCTTCATGGTCAGCACCCTCTTCAGCTGTGTCTTTAAAGTATACTCAAGTCAGAACAACAAAGAGAAGCCATGGACAGCCTGAAAACTTTGAGTATGTACAGAAGTCACCTGTAAGATTATCTGAGGAAACCCCTGAGAGCTGGGCGCTTTGGATCTGTGACTTCAATTAGGGAGACTTGTTAATAGCCAATTGGATGCATTTGAACCAGACGCTGGAATCAAATTGCTATCGTGCATCTCTCACTGACCTGATTAGCTTTCCCACCCTCACCAGTATTCTGGCAGTGTTTAGGACAAAATCAGTCTTCTCTTGATGATTCCAAGTTGGACTACTCCATTTGCAGGTCATCCTAGAGCCAAGCTTCCTTTCTCCTTTTGTCCTTTTTAATTACTTAATTGCTCAATGGGCCAGCCTTTTTTGATGTGTTACGTAATTAAGGGATGTGTGCTGGCACTTCTCATAACGTGGGAGAAGTGGGTCTCTGGGTATACAGGGACCTCTATGTATGTATCACACTTAGAATGAGAGCTGAGGGGATCCCTGGGTGGCGCAGCGGTTTAGCGCCTGCCTTTGGCCCAGGGCGCGATCCTGGAGACCTGGGATCGGATCCCACGTCGGGCTCCCGGTGCATGGAGCCTGCTTCTCCCTCTGCCTGTGTCTCTGCCTCTCTCTCTCTCTCTCTGTGTGACTATCATAAAAAAGAATGAGAGCTGAGTTCAGTTTTCAATTTTTTTACACCAACGGGGTGCCTAGGTGGCTCAGTCGGTTGAGCATCTGACTCTTGATTTTGGCTCAGGTCTTGATCTCAGGGTCATGGGATAGAGCCCGGCGTCAGGCTCTGCGTTCAACATGGAGTCTGCTTGTCCCTCTCCCTCTGCTCCTTCCCCGCGCCCATGTGCTCTCTCTCAAATAAATAAATAAAACCTTAAAAAAAAGTTTTGCACCAGCTTAATATTGGCTACAGCTATAACTGCTAAGTGATATCCTTGATGGCACTGTAAATACCCATAATGTACTGAAAGTTCTCCCAGTGTCCTGAAGAGTCATCTTACACATCCCACCAAGAGCTTAGTTTGTTCAGGAGAAGGGCTCTACAAACAAGAAACCCCATCAGTGACTCAACCTCAGTTGGCATTTGAAAATATTGAGTAAACCAAGTGTGTCTTTCAAACTACCCAGTGGGCAACATCCTCCTCATTCCACACCCTTCACTTCAATGTGTTTTCTAATTGCTTCATGTTCACCTCATTTCATTTCCTTCCAAGGAAGCCTGCTATGTCTCAAGTCATTTCCATCCATTTCCGCTTCCCTGAAGAATGCTTGTATCCCGAGCACTCCAGAACTAAGAAACTGAGAAAGCATTTCCTTATGGAAGTGGAGAGGACTGGCGATGTATTATCCCCACTTAGGTAACTTTTAAGTCTCAAAGAGGTGTTTTCTGCTATAAACCAAAAGAAGTGTGTAATTTTGGGTATTCCAGACATCAGGGAGGTGTAGTGAGGGCGGGAGAGAAGTTGGAGAGCCTTCAAGGAGTAGAAGTCCTACACAACACTGTAGGTGACCACTGCTGTGCAACGCCAGGCTGGCCTCTACCAGAGCAAGGGCAAAAGAGAAAAAAACTCACATCCTTTATTTTGGCCTTTGCTTGTGACTGGAGGAGCCTGTGATCATTTGTTATAATGAAGCTTTTGGATGGGTCATCAGTGAATTCTATTTCTCTCTTTTCCCTTCTCAACACAAATAACTGACTTTACTGTTTTTTTTTCCATCTATCTTCCTCCCTCTTCACTCTTTGTCCCCTTTTCTCTGTCATGTGTTGTTTTCTAAGAGGCTGGTGATGTTGTGATCTTTCCCTTTCTCGTTCCTTATACTGCTCGGGACTTTAGTCAAGTATCCCTTCTTCAGAGAAGCCTCCCCTGACCATTCTTTTGAAAGTGCCATTCAGGGACATCTGGGTGGCTCAGTTGGTTGGGCGTGATCTCGGGGTCCTGGGATCAAGCCCCATGTCGGGCTCCCTGTTCAGCAGGGAGTCTGCTTTTCCCTCTCCCTCTGCTTCTCCCCCACCTGTGCTGGCTCACTGTCTCTCTCAAATAAATAAATAATTTTTTTTTTTAAAAAAAAGAAAGTGCCATTCATTGTCACCACCCCCATTTACTGTTACCTGATCCTGCTTGGTCTTTTTCACAGTACCCATCACAATGTAAAATCACCTTGTTTGTGTTCATTGTCTTTCTTTTCCCTATAGGATGTAAGGATCAGGCTGGCAAAGGGCCTTTGGCTTGTTCATCTCTCTCTCTACTTGCAGATAGTAGGCACATAATATGTATTTTCAGATTGAAGGCACAAGTGAGTGCACGTTCCCTAATGCTCTGAGGTTTCTGAGTAGCTGGAGCAGGTGCCCTGGCATCTGTGGATAATGACTCCATTAGGCAATGTGACTATCAGGTGTCACTCAGTTTGCCGACACTCCTGCCTGGCTCACTGAGAGACAGGCACACAGAATGGGACAGAGATTCTCACTTTCCATGTTGCTCTCTAAGTCCTGTATCTTTCTCTACCCCCTGAGCAGGGTGGGAAAGTAGCTCTTCTAGAGAGAAAGGTTGGATCAACCAGACTCTTTGACATATTGTGGATTGGGATTCTGAAGGGCAGTTTTTTAAATAATAACTTATTCTTCTCCCTACAAAGGTAATAGACATTGTCGAAAATTTTGGAAAATATGGATAAACCAAAAGAATAAAATGAGAACTACCTATAGTTCAATCATCCAAAGACAGCTACTGTTAACAGTCTGTGATATGCCCTTCCAGACTTTTTTTTTTTGTCTAAGTGTATTATACAGGCTTGCTTTTTTAACGCAAGTGGAATCATAATATTGTTTTGTAGCATGCTCTTTGTACTTATCAGATGTCACAAACATCTTTCCATGCAATTAAATCTTGGCCTACAATGATTTTTGCTGGTCGTAGTATACAGCACAGTATTTATTTAACAATTCTTTTTCTATATTCAGTTGATGTGTTCACTTCTTGTTTGAATCACCCGCATCCCTAAAGGCCTAAGCATACAATGAAATGGGATTTGGTCTGAAGGTCTGAGGTTGAAATTGCAGTACTGTATAGTGGGAAGGATTTACCTTCCCTGTGGTAGTTTAGATAATGATTAGCTTTTGTCTGAAATTATCATGCTGTATTACTTATATGACTGTAGATGTTTCACTCTTGACCAAAGAGAAAACTGTGTTGGTGGAATTACTCCTAAGGGGCACTAAAAGGTTTGAGGATCCAGTAAGATTGCACACTTGGAGGTTGTGATAGGTTACTGTGGCTTGGTAGCCCTCATGTCTGTATCATGCTCAGACTGTACTCTCTCCCTACCCCTAATGAGTGTAGTTCCTCATCAGATCTAATGCCCCAATTCTCTACTCCAGATCAGATAGGTCCTGTCTTCCCTATCTACATCTTACCCACTGTTTACTGTGGAAGATGAGGGCCATTCCACTAAGAAAGATTTTGTTTTTGCCACAAATAGATCTCATACTTTAACGTGCATGGGGATCAACTGGGGGATCTTGTTAAAATGTTGATTTCTGGTGCAGTCGGTTTGGGGTGGGACCTGAGTCTGCATTTCTCACTAGCTTCCAAGTTCTTCTGGTCCACAAACCAAATCTTGAGCAAGGCCATAAACTACCTATGTCAGAACTTCCCAAACCTGTCTGCACATTAGGATCACCTGGGGATGTTTTCAAAGGGCTCCCTCCCAGCCCACACCTGAAATCAATGAAATCATAATCTCTGGGAATGGGACACAGGTATTTTTAGAAGCTTTCCTGGGGGTTCCAATGTGCATACGAGTTTGGGAATGACTGGCCTACATGAAGATGCTCAAAAAAAATATGCATTGACTAAGTTCATGTTGGCCTGCTGATCATAAGGAATTGCCTAAGTTGAAGGAATATACGATTTAGCTCTCTGCCTACCTTGAAAAAGTTTTTGGTTTTTCACCTGTGTTTACAAAAATGCAGGTAGGCATAATAAATGATAGATTAATTCATGTACATGGAATTCATTCACTCCTAGAATGCTGGGAGCTGGAAAGACCCTAAGAAATCATCCACTCTAACCCTCTCATTTTGCAGATAAGGAAATTGAAGCTCAGAGAGGTGCAGTGACTTTTTCTACGTCACACAGGAAACCAGTGGCAGAGCCAGGATTAGAATGCTGGATCACCAATTCCCTATGCTGTCAACTCCAACACTACAGACTATGTTTTTATCTATTTCGTATGCGTTAAAACCACTATTTAATCCACTTGCTTTTTTTGTTATCAGTTCATATCTTCTACTGCCCTGGAAAAGACAATGGGCTGTAGGTGACCTGACATCCAAACCTTGATTTTATTATCGATTTGTGGACTCAGGGCAGGTCACTCAATATGCTTCAGTTTTAAATTTTATAGAGCAATAATAGTATCATTATAAAACTGTAGCGTTAGGACAGGTGCTTGGAGATTAATTGTTCTAAGCATACCATTTTAAGGAAAAGCTGATGGAGGCCAGAGCAGATCTGTCACATTTCCAAGGTCACACAACAACTTCACTCAGGCCCAGAACCCACTCTCCTTCCACTCTACCTCACCTGCCTCCCATCCTGTCTCAAAAGGGTCATGGATGTGATTGTGCTTGATCAGTTAGATAGTGACATCAATGACAGGTGCTACTGCTCTTCTGTATAATCCTCATAACTCAATTTCTCTGCAATTTAGAAAAGCCAGGCTTAAGTCTGGCGCTTAGGGCTACATGGGGCCAAAAGTTTAGCAGACATAGGCACCCCTCCCAGTCTATTTCTGAGTAGTAAATTTCTTCTAATCAACCATCTTATCAGCCCTTCAAAAGAGGGGGGAATTAAGTTCATTGTTAGAACTAGTAATATTGAGATGATGTGTCAGGTTGATTAGGTTTCTGATGCTCAATGAATACTGAGAAGGACTCTGGGGATCTCAGTCAACCAAAGGCAGGGCTTCCAACCAACGCACCTTTTGCCTTTTTACCTGGACACACCTTGCAGCATTTTCCATCTATTTTTTGAGGATACTTGCAGGGGTATCGATTGGGGCAGTGGATTTTCTTACACTCTTGCTTGGTGACATTACAAGTGCACAGCACACACTCCACAATGCCAAATGCCCGGAGGTTTGGGTGCCAGGACTCGCCGTGGGAGTAGGTCTTTCCATTGGAAACACACACTGAAAGAGAACATAGGACTGGAAATTAAAGGCTAGGGAGCTGAAACGGGCCCCTGTGCTCAGAATGTAAGCCCTGAACCCCTCAAGACATCAAGCATCCTTTGTCCTTTTCATGCTGTGGATATATGTTTACAGAGCAGCCTCTGTAACCAAAAACAAACACAAAAACAACCTCCCCACAAAACAAAAAAACCCAGCTCAGTTCCTGTTTTATCATTAGCAACCATTCAGGTCCTTCAGGAGCAGCCTCTGGGTGCTCACAAGAGCCCAGCACATGGTGAGCAGTCACTAAATGCTCTGAAAGTGGAGGAATGAAACAATGCATGAAAACAGAGTTCCATCTGCCCTGGTTATCTGCAAAGGAACCTCTAGTAGAATTTAGTGTCAATACCTGCAATTTCAAAAAAAAAAAATACCTGCAATTTCATAAAAGATCTGTATGGCCCAAGTGGATATGCTTCTTGGTATAAAAATTTCCCAGAGATATTGGCTGCCAGGGAGGCCAGTTGCAGAAACTATTGCTCTTCACAAAGGGCCAGTATTTGCATATCCTGAAGCAAATCCTTTCAAAATATCAAATGTTATGAGAATCTGATCCACCAACACAGATGGATATGGAGTTAATGGCGATGGCC
Source organism: Canis lupus familiaris (assembly GCF_011100685.1). Taxonomy (NCBI): domain Eukaryota; kingdom Metazoa; phylum Chordata; class Mammalia; order Carnivora; family Canidae; genus Canis; species Canis lupus. Next base: position 84,481,358 of record NC_049260.1, read on the forward strand.
TTCTGTCTGGCATGGGAAGGAAGGCACTAAAATGGGATCAAGAGGGAAAGGATCATGAAGGAGCCTTTCATGCCTCTAATCTCTAGGCAATATCTGTTGCCCACCTCAGTGGCTATAGATTCCACTACAGTGAATCACTACCTGTCCTACAGGTAGACTTTGGTGGTCTCACATTCGTTGGGTAGGAGGTGAAGTCACTGGTGCCATGTTTTCTAAGGGGCCTTGCAAGAGCAAGTATCCTAAAAGCTGCAGGCAAAGAGGCCTATGAAGGGAAGGGGCCATAGGAACATCTGCCAATGCAAACCAACCAAAACATAACCAGCTCCCACTGTAAGGCATGGGGCTAGGCTCCAGGATAAGAACTATATTGGGCTGCAAATGGGGAGGGCTGAGAATAAGTTCTCTCCCTTTTTGAAAGTGCTGAGACATTCTGGAGATTTTAATCCATGGCTGGGACTGGGTGTGTTTCTCATTATTCCCATCACCTCATCATACCCAGGGATACCTGTCGGCATCCTGATCAACAACGTCTCTAGGGTGGGTTGTATCACTTAAGGCAGGGCTGGTGTGGGAGAAACAGCCCCACTTGGGGCCTTTCTAGGAACTGATCTGGCTGTGAGACAATGGCCTCAGAATGATGAATCATTGGGCTAGTTCTTTCTCATCAAGTCCACTGGGTCCCTTTTGGAAATATGGATGATGTCGGCTGCCTTTTCCTGTCCTTTGCAAGTACTGCTAGAGTACTAGGTGCTCTCACAGGTCAATCCATGCAAAGATTTCCAAGAACCAAGAACCTAAACCAGTGAAGCTCCCAACCATACAGGGAGCTAGAACAGGGACTTGACACGTGGACTTTGAGGCTCAGAGCCATGGATGGAATCACGTGACAAGACAGGCCAGATGTGTTCTCTCTCCTGCCCCTACTCCTTCTCTCTCCTCCAAAGATAGTGACACTCCCTTCTAGACCATGTGACCAAGTGGGTACCTAGTCTGCTTCAAGCAAATTTAGGCAGGGGTCAAGTTCAAAATGGCAGAGTCCTATCACTCCTCTTTGACTCAAGCAAGGGACCAAGCAGATGTGTCTCAGTGGAGCATGTCTGTTAACACGAAAGCTACAGAGAAGGGCAGGTAGGACCTCCAGTGTTATATTGCCAGGATCACTCTCCTCTAAACATTTGGGCTAAGGGAACAATCTAGACTGGGTGAGAGCCTACACTCTGAGATTTAAGAGTGGGAGGTCAATGCTCTAGTGGGAAAAGATGGCTTCTTCCCACCAACAAACTCTCGAGATGGTTTTGAATCATCCAGCTGGGGCACTGAGGGTTGGGAGTGGGGGCAAGTGATTCTCCAGTAACCTATAATAGGTCAGGAAAGAACCACTGCATCCAAATCAATGGGAGCAATAAAAAAATGTAAACCAGCTGGGCCTTTTGTAGGACACACAGAAAATCAAGGGATGAGCCTTTGCCCTGAAATGAAGAGGCCTCTGGAAATTATGGGATTTAGGATTTTCAAAGTCCATTTGCCCACAGGTTTTTTTTTTTTTTTTTTAAGGCTTTGAAATACTTTCAGGGCAAATGGAATCTACCGGAGGCAATTTAGGATTGAAAATCAAACTGCATCTTTACCTCCTACTCCTCCGCATTTCATAAATTTGTATCAGAATGCCTCAGAATTTAAAAATAATACACTTCAAATCAAACCCAGATCGATAATAAATACTTCCAATTCTTCTAATACATCACCATTTTTTATTAAGAGTTTTATTTTGCATGCTCTTCTTTTAAGCCTGTTAGTTTCCAAAGCGATTCAATGTTTTTTATCTGTAATCTGAAATTTACATCTAACTCGTAACAGATGTGATCAACTAGCTTTGGTTTGACCAGCTTTGTTGAGATTTATAGTAGGGGTTCTTTGTAACGGATTGGTTTTCACCCATGTTATTCAATCATTTGGTTTAATAATTTATTACTTTTAACCCGTTCAGAGAACCAGCTTTGATTTGTTTCTCCTTTAAAGGAAACAAAACATGTTTGTGGTTTCATAAAAAGGAACCAGCTGAGCTCTTGCTCTAAAGAGCCTAAAAAAGTAAGAAGCAGTCAATTGTTTGATTGAATTTCTCCTCCCCCTACCCCCACTACTGGGGTGGAAGTGGGGACTGGGGAACTAGGCTCAGGAAGGTCTGGGCCACGGACGTGTGTGGGTGCCTGCTGCAGCCAGCTGGTTGGCTGAGTGGGCTGCGTGTCCCTGTTAACCTAATGTCAGTTCTCCTGGTGCTTGGCCAGGATGTTTCTGGATTTCTTACTGGATTACTCATTTCTAACGACAATCTCCTCATATGAGTTAGAATCTCTGAGCCTGGGGCCCAGAATATGTCTCTTTAGCAAGAGGCCGGGGGAGAATCCTGGGCACAGAGAGGTATGAGAATTACTGCTTCTAAGGCACAGGGTTAAGAGCTTCAGAAGTGTCTGGCACTGAGTATCTGTGAATATCAAGTGCCCAACTGGAAAAACAACCAACCTCTCATTCTATTAACCAGCCAATCCAATCCAACACACTTTCCCCCAGTGCCCTGCGACCCCCTAGGGCAACTGAGAAAACGCTGGGCACTGCATTAGTTCCCTGCTTTTTTGCCTTTTGTCCTAAATAAAGACAGACTCGCTTTGAGGCTTGATGGTAAGTGATGCTTGTGTAACTTTCTGATATGCATGGGAGACAAGGCCCTTTCCAGGTCCAGCCCTCCAAATACGGGGCAGAGGAGGGGGTGCGCTGTGGTAGAACTGCTGTGGATGTGGTACAAAAGGAGCATGCTCCTTACCTTGGCCATGCTTGTGTTTGTTGTTGATGACAATCTGCACAATGGTGCCCGACGCTTGCTGGGAATCCATAAGAGCTCCTCGGTGACTTCTGGCCCCAGGAAAGCGGGGCAGACCTCCAGCCTGTCGGCTTGGTGGAGGGTCATAGTGCGAACGGTGGTAAGAATGTCTCTGTAAAATGACAGGGCACATTCAGCTCCCCAAATCTGCCAGAGGGAAGGCAGGAGTGGACTTATACACAGCTAGAGTCCATCTGATGACTTCTAGCAATGAGCTTAGGTCTGATCTTAAATGAACTACACATCCACCCACACTGGTAGCAACACAGGGATGTGAAATAAGAGCAGCCTTGAGAATGGACTGAGATTTCCCTCTCTTCTTGCAGAAGACTGGGCTAGCTTCATAGACAAACCTCAGAGGGAGCAAAGAGCCAAAGAACGGTCAATAAAATGTCCTTCCCACTCCTGAGAATCTCATACGTAAGAATTAAGGTAGCAGCCTGCAACACAAGGGCAGAATGGGACACAGGCCACAGAAGTAGGAATTGCTGTGCAAAGTAGGAAGAGAAAGAGAACTGGTTGGGGACGGTTTGTGACCTGGACCAAGGAGGCTGGACAGACTTTTTGCAGGCAGAGCTGGTGAGGAATATTCCAGGCAGTGATTCCAAGTTGAGAAGGTGTAGCAGAGAACATAGAGTCCATAAAAGGGAACAGATGAAGGATAACATTCCAAAACGTGGGCTGCAGCCAGATCAGGGAGGACTTTACATGACAGGCGAAGGGGTGAAGACTTTATGTGGTAGGCAACAGAGGTGATGGTGTGGGAGCCTTTATGGGATTTTTTTTAAGGTAGGGAAATCCTCAGAATTGTGTTTCCAAGCATTGATTCCGGATCATGTATAGAGTAAACTGAGCAGGAGGAAGAGATGGGACCCTAGGATAGTCCAGATTAGATGCACTGACACTAAATGCAGCCAATGGCATGAGATTACACGGCAGAGTAGAGATACCCTAGACATGTTGTAGAATTGACAGTATATGACAGTACCAGGATGTGAGCCAGAGGTGAGAACTTTGTTTTGCTCACTGCTATATCTCCAGGGCCCCAAACAGTGTCCAGCATTTAGACGGGGCTCATTAAACACTTGCTGAATGAATGAATGAATGAATGCCATGGTCCCTAATGAAAGCTGAAAATCTTATAGTCCAAATGATGCAACCATTGCTCTCTTAGTGAGGGTTCAACACATGATGAGCCCACTATTCTGCTACCCACCCCTTTCCCAGGAGCTAAGGGAGCATGAAGGCAGAGGAGGATGGAATGGATGAAGACTGGACCCTCAAGCGAAAAACCATATAACATTTTGTTTTAGGGGCAAGTGTTAGGGGTAACACTAGTGGGACAGGAGACCCACTAAAAATCTTCCACAGGCAATTAGAAAGATGCTTATATTCAGTGTTAGAAATGGCAAGGGGTCTTGGGAAGGTAGTTATAAGATCCTCTGACCCCACCATCCCAGAAAACATGTATTACAGTTATGTCCCATAGACACACATGTTGCAAATGTAGCTTTCGGAATTATTATTACTCTCTTGTGGAGGGAGGCACTGGTGGGAGAAGGGGGGAGAGAACAGGAGCTGGCGTAAGAGAAAGAGAACATAATTCTGTCAATCTAGGAAGAGTCCATGCTGGTGCATTGCTATGAAATCTCACACAAATAAGAATTTGCATCAATTGATTATCATGTACACAGATGGGATTCTTAGTACAAATATTTTTCATTCCCACAATGGCTCATGTGTCTTTTTCACTCACATTCCACCAAGACCGTTACAGATTGTTCTGTCCTTTCTGGAGTTTAGCAAAGTTTTGCCAAAGGAACACAGAGAGGACAGTTTGGCTGGTGGGTGTCCTACCAATGATGCCGAAGGAAGGGAGTTCACCGGGGCTAGAACTTGAGAGAGAAAAGGTCGCTGACCCAAAATGAGCTGCAAGTACAAGAAGTTCTCTGATTCATGAGGGTGAAAACAAAGTGAAAAGCTCTTCTTCGGTACCAGGCACTCAGACCCTGGACATTGGGTAAGGGCAGAAAAAAAAAAGAGAGAGATTCAAAACCAAAAAACAAAACAAAACAAATTTTTAAAAAATCACAAAAAACACAACACAAAAAAACCTTAAGGATTTTGATTAGCTCTCCAGAACATCCCCCTATTCAAGTCTTTCATTTTACAGATGGAGAAACCGAGGCCAGAGAGGAGTGGGGTTTTTTATTCAGGGTGACAGTGAAGATTGAGTTTTTGGAGATGGCAGGAGAGTGAGGATTGGGGGAGAAGACAGGAAGAAAGGAAAGAGAAAGTGAGAGAGGGAATGTGTGGTCAAGCTCAGTGGCCTGCAGATGGTTGGCTAAAAGCTGCTCCAAAGAAAATATCAAAGTCTGCTAAGAGAGAGGCGCCTGGGGGGTGTAGTCGGGTAAAGTATCCAACTCTTGGTTTCAGCTCTGATCATGAACTCGGGATTGTGAGATTGAGCCCCATGTCGGTCTCTGTGCTCAGTGGGGAGTCTGCTTGAGATTCTCTCCCGCTGTCCCTGCCCTCTCCCACCCAAATAAATCAATAAATCTTAAAAAGAAAAAAGTCTGCTAAAATACAGTGTTCACAACCTGGGGGTGGGGGTTTTTTGATTTAAGGGTAATGGCTCTTTTAGAGTTGCTCCCCTAAACAAAGGAATGAAGGAGGCTTACCAGGGACCATTCTGACCTTGTAACTTAATGCAAGGGAGAAAAAAGACATTAAGGCCTTGGAGTTCTAAGTGAAACTGGACCTTATCTTCAAACCCAGCTGTGAAGATCTGGCTTTGAGAGAGCAGGTTAAGGTAGAAATGGCCATATGCCTATGCTTTGTTTTATTCTGTTCAATATTTTGGTATTATTTGATTTCCTGACTTCAGTGCTGGTAACTCTCTCAGGCATTTTTTTTAAAAGATTGATTGACTGACTGATTGATTGATTGAAGTAATTTCTATACCCAACACGAGGCTCAAACTCACAACCCAGAGATCAAGAGTCACATGCTCCACTGACTGAGCTCTACCAACCAGCCAGGTACCTCTATCTCAGGCTTTTGAAGTAGTTCTCACACACTTCTTTTCTGGTGGTGGAAAATCCCATTATAGAAAGTTCCCCAGGAACTTTTTCCTTACTTGTCCTAGGTCTAAGATGGGAGGGTTTTATTGGCAGAGATAGGAAAATAGGACAGTTCAGGAAAAGCCTTCAAAGGGCCTTCAGGGCTATGAATCTAAAGTTACCATAAAATAAAAAGTTTAATTTTAAAAAAAGGTCTTCAGGGGCATCCAGGTGGCTCAGTAGATTATGAGTCTGCCTTCATCTCAGGCTCAAGTCATGATCCCAGGGTCCTGTGATCGAGCCCTGCTTTGGGCTTCCTGCTCAGCAGAGAGTCTGCTTCTCCCTCTCCCTCTGCCCCTGCCACCCCCACCCTGTGCTGTCTGTCATAAATAAGTAACTCTTTAAAAATGTCTTCAGAATGTGTCATGATTCACACAGCCATGAGCACATTATATCTTCATCACTGGCACTCTAGGACCATCCCCACCTGAGAGACCCTTGGGCCAGTTTCCTTCCCAAACCATTGTTCTGACAATGTGAGTGAGACATGGATTTCTATCTGTTTCATATTGTTTCTATCGCTAAATCTTTCCCTTTTCTAATGGTAAATCTCTGAGTAATCTATTGGGGGCAAAGTCAGAGTTTGGCCGTTGTCCAAAACAAAATTCGGCTTGCTTTCATGTTCTGGCTTTATGACCTGTGTCTACTTCTCCCTCCCTGTAACACACACAGAAACACATGCACACACACACACCCATGGTATTAGGACCAGTGCATATGAACTTATGATCCGGAAACCAAACAGAAACCACTTCAGGTTTTTATAAAGGAGTTGTAATTGAGCCACTGGTGACGGGTTCTCCTTCCTGTGAACTTCATAAAACTTGGTAAACTGATGGTTTTCAGCCCACTTGGCAAAATAAAGCAATCCTCTGTGTTTCTGTCAAACTAAGGTTTTTGATGGTTTCCTGTAAATATGAATGGTCTATTAAAGTGACAGTCTACTGAATTGGCAATGTGCTGTTAGTGCTGCATTAAATTTTTTTAATTTTTAAGATTTTATTTATGAGAGACACAGAGAGAGGCAGAGTCATAGGCAGAGGGAGAAGCAGGCTCCCCGTGGGGAGCCTAATGCAGGACCCGTTTCCAGAACCCCGGGATCATGTCCTGAGCCAAAAGCAGCTGCTCAACCACTGAGTCACCCAGGTGTCCCAGTGCTGCATTTCTTGATCCCATAGAGAGCATTAGGCCTGCAAAGGATATTCAGAATGGGTTCTCCTACCTTCTAATTTTCGGCTGGTCAAGAGCCAGCAACAAGTTAGAAGCATCTCTCTCTGATTTGGGACAAATTTCTGTGCATTCACATTCATGAAAAGCCCCTCACATACATTTCACCCTGCCTTCCATACCCATTCATTCAAAATGAATTTCTTGGGGGCCTACTGTGTGCCAGGTACATATTTTTCTAGTACTACAGATGCTCTTTATTATTCAAATCATATCCCACAGTATCTACCCACTTTTAGAACAAAGGAAAATATTTATTTATAATAAAGTGGAACCATCTGGACATTTTGTTCTACCGGGCCCCAATGTTTGTTTCTAAAGATAGGTCTCAAACTCCTTTGAAAATCAATAACTATTTCAAGGCCCTGCATTCTATACCTGACCTCTTTCTGCTACAGGAAGTATGGGATTAAGCTCAGTCCCATCACTGGCAGTTTCGGAAGAAGGACAGACGAGACTGCAAGACAAGGGTGCAGCTGGAGGCAGCATAAAATGAAGTCAGGAAGAAAGGCGAATTAATGGCCTTACCAGCAGGACCACCAACCTGGCCTCAACGCTTAGCAGATAGAGCTAGGTGGAGAAAATCTTTTTAAGTTTTTTAAACTTTTTTTTAAGTTCCAGTTAGTGAACTTTCAGCCCAATATGAGTTTCAGGTGTACAATATAGTGATTCAACACTTCCCTACAATGCCCAGAGATCATCACAAGTGCCCTCCTTCATCTCCATCTCCTGTTTCACCCATCCTGGGGATCCAGAATCACTGGGAAACTGGGAAGCCCATTCTCTCTTGCAGGAATGCTGCTTTTTTTTTTTTGAGATATCCAGAGTATTGTTCTTCACATTCCCCCAACCCACAATCCTTCCACACTCATTCAGAAACAGCAAGGTCTAGAAAATAGTAGGAGCAGAGAATAAAGCAGACATCATTTCAACTCCCTACTGAGGGTGTGCTGGTGAGCCGGGTATATGCAGGTCAGAAGTGGCACATGAGACAACCAGGACACATGGACTAAGCAACGCCGGGATGTTTAGACTGGCTATTTTATTACATTCCTATCAACACTTTCCTCACACCTGCCTCCCTCCCCATCCTCAGGCTTGCCATATAATTCCCTAGACTCTGGCCTTCTATACAATGCTTGTTGAGAACTAATTCCACAGGTTTTAAACAATCATTTAAACGTTATATACTGCACAACAAATTGACGCTCATTGAAAAACATCCAATGATACAGAAGAGATAAGGAAAAAAATCAGGCTCTCCCTTTCCCCCTGCTGCTTCTACCCCTCTGAGATTATCACTCGTAACCTATTGGTATCTGACCTTCCAGATCTTTTCATATGCATTCAATTTGTGCAGGCACACAGGAAATGACAGTATGAGTTGCACCCTGCACCTTGGTTTGTTTACATAACATATCTTGGGGATCAGGGCACCTGGGTGGCTCAGTGGTTGAGTATCTGCCTTCAGCTCAGGGCATGATCCCAGGGTCCTGGGATCGAGTCCTGCATCAGGTTCCCTCTGAGGAGCCTGCTTCTCCCTCTGTCTATGTCTCTGCCTCTCTCTGTCTTTTAAATAAATAAATAAAATCTTTATCTTGAGGATCCCTCCACTTGAGTACACTTTTGATGTCTTGCATTCTACTTAACAACAGTACCATGTCCCACAGATTGGGTGTGTTCAACCAAGCCCCTATTACTTACGTTTGGGTTCCTTCCACTGGCTTTGCTCTTATAAAAATAATGTTGCACTGAATGCCCCGTATACTTTTTTGTATAGGGTTTCAATCAGTACCCATTTATGTACCATGAATGCCTTCATACATTTTGTATATTTTTATAATCCATCAGTATGATGAGATTCTTTGAATTGGAACATCTCCTTTTCAGATTTTAAGAAGTTCAAGGTATTGCTGTACTTAGACATATGTTTTGGAGAGAGGGATTGCATTTTGCCAATTACTTTGAAATACACAGGAACAAGAGATGCTGTTGCTATACACTGAACATACAAATGGGATATTGCAGGGTGGGGAAGGAGTGTGTAGCTGCTACCTTTTTTTCTCTTGCTGCTGTATGACTGAGAGCCTAAGGCTTAGGAGAGGCTTTATGGAGACATGTCCACAGTACCTCTGCCTAAAGAATGGACAGATCCACCTTATAATCCCACAGAAGCTCCTCTGTTAAGGACTATTGAGGACAGAGGCAGTGACCTGCCTTCCATCCAGAAGGCAAAGATTTGGCAAGCTAGCCCGAAAGGCTACCAACTTCCAATCTAGATAAGGGATACTTAGGTGCTGGGGCTGTGATTTTTTTTGTGCCCCTGTCCTGGCTCTAGTTACCAAATATACAGTGGACTTACATGTTTTGAGATTGGTGATAATATCGTTTAGTTTTCTAAGGCAAGGGAAAGAGAAATGGTGTTATAAATGGGCCCTTTTATGGAGTTCCTAGGATAACAGCCATGGAAGGAGAAAAGTTTGGCCTGGTTCTGCGGGGTGTTAAATTATTTGAGCTATTCACACTTACTGCTTCTCTGTTGGCAGGTTGCCGGAAGATATCACCATCAGAATGTTCCCACGACAATTCTCCATCCCCTGTTTATTGCAAAATAAAGAGAGTCATACAAACATAGAAGGGAAAATCGTCACCCTTGTGACCTAGCAACATTTTTGATTCTATGATCCCAAATTTCTCCAGACATTTTAACTGTTGTTAAGATGGCTATCCTTCTGTGTGCTGGGGGGCTCGGCTGGTTGGGCGTTGGACTCGATTTCGGCTCAGGTCATGATCTCAGGGTCATGAGATCGAGCCCTGTATTGGGCTCTGTGATGGGTGCAGAGCCTGCTTAAGATTATCTCTGCTCCCCCTCCCTTCTCTCTCTCTCTCTCAAAAAAATGGCTCTCCTTCATAAAGTGACCCTGAAAGATTCCTCTCTGGGCCTGCCTCATTTTTCAAAACAACTCTGAAGAAAGCTGCCACTTTTCAAAAGAGCCGATCGATTCACATTGCACAAAATTTGGGAAACAAAAGACAAAATAATCACTTTCCACTGTAATAGAGCTGTCAGCCTCATTTTTGCTTATCTTATCCAGTGACAGTTAAGTATTTTGCAGGTCATATTTAACCTGTGTTTAAACTACCCTTACAAAATAAGAGATTCGAGGATTTGGGCTGTCATAATTTGTTAAAATCACCATTATGTCTCTGGAAAGTTAGGCCCTGGTCTGAAAGTTAAGGTAAGACTTGTGGTGGCTGGAATATTTACATAACAGATATCCAAGATTTACTCCTCTTTTTTTTGCCTGAGATCACTTCCCCTGGTTTGTATGTCCATTCTTTGAACAGTAAACTACTTATCATTGCCTCACTGCCAGAGTAACTGGTTTGAGGAGGAAGATCCGACTTTTAGTCTTGAGAACAACACACTACAGACAGTGATATTCCTCTACTGATTAAAGATCACCAACCACAGGACAATTTCCAAGGATTTTACCTCGTGTTATCTATGACCAACCAAGTCACTGGGAAGAGCTTGGTCTTACTCTCAGTATCAATTCAACCATGTATTTGGCAGGGTAACAGGAAATACCAAAAAGTATCAGCATTTATGGATTTTCTGTTTGAATTTATCCCTCGAGCTTTCAAAGCCCACATGGAGATAGTAACATGTTACTGGTTCAAGGATGTGGTAGTCCTGTGAGGGAAAATTAGATAATATCATTGGCTTTTAGGATGTGCCAAAGACCTCGAAATTCCTTTGAAAGCAATATTATCTGGCAGTGACATATAACAAAGTTATGACTTTAGCCCTTCATGATTTAAAGATCATTTCATGGGAGAAAAAATTAGGATTCGTCAAGAGGTGCTTGGGAGAGATTGAAGGAGTAAGTGATCAGTAAGACAGAATCATGGAAAGCTTCCCAAAATAATCAGTCATGTTTTTAGAAGTAGGCATCACGGTGATATGATTTAACATAAGTAACTGCAAAGGAGCAGAGCTTTGAAACAGTAAGGAACATATGGAAACAGCCAACAGGATGTGGCTGTGGCTGTAGTAGAAAGTTCAGATGTGAAACAAGAGAGATGGTGGAGAGATGATGGAGAAGGAAGAGGGAAAGGGGAATAAGAGAAAGAGGGGAGGGAGACTTAAGTAAGGGTAGTAAATAATTGCTGTGTAGACTTCAGAAAGAGGCTAAAGAATTCACATTTTATCCTGTTACTGATTTTTATGTAGAGTTCCTACAGTAAAAGAAAGAGGTGACTTGTGGCAGCTTTGCCTGGCAATTGAGTGTCACCTAGCTGGGGAGCAAGTGGAATCTTGAGAGGCCAACCAAGAGGTTGTTGTAGTAACATGTGACAGGTCCCGAGAATCTCTAAAACAATGAAACAATGAAGGAGGGACAAACCAGACTACTCCAGATAAAAAGGAAATGATAAGATCCCTTGGGGATATTTGCTAACAGAGAATGGTGGTAAGGGAAAAAACAGTACAAAAGGATGTTAGGATTGGAGGGCACCTGGGGGGCTCCATCAGTTAAGTAGCCCACTCTTGATTTCAGTTCAGGTCGTGATCTTGGGGTCCTGGGATCGGGCCCCATGTCCGTCGGGGAGTCTGCTTGAGGATTCTCCCTTTCCTTCTCCCTCAGCCCCTCCCTGCTGCTCTCATGATCTCACTCTCAAATAAATAATTAAATCTTAAAAAAAATTTTTTTTTACATAAAAAGATGCTAAGGGTTGCAAGTATGACCAGCTGGGAAATGGCACTGCCCTTGACAGTAAGGTGGGATGAACTTAAATGTACTCATTCTGTTTTCACTGGCAGTGGCAGGTCTAAGCTTTGTCGTGAGCCAGATGAAAATGTGGGACCGGAGAGAAGACTGGAAACCAGAAGAGATTCACCAGCAAATGGCAGAACAGAATGTCAAAGCTATAGGATATGTTTTCTAATCTAAGTAGCCCAAAAAGAACAAATTTTAAAAGAAAAATGAGGGGATCCCTGGGTGGCTCAGTGGTTTAGCGCCTGCCTTCAGCCCAGGGCATGATCCTGGAGACCCGGGATCAAGTCCCACATCGGGCTCCCTGCATGGAGCCTGCTTCTCCCTCTGCCTGTGTCTCTGCCTCTCTCTCTGTCTCTCATGAATAAATAAAATCTTTAAAAAATAAAAAAAAAGAAAAATGAGAGAAGAGCTCTCTTCCCCAAATGCCCTTTGCAAATGTAGACTTAACGGTTGGTACTGGCATGCAATGTTTACTTAGCATGACCTTCTGAGAAGGTCAATTTATTGCATTTAGACTCTAGAGTCTTCAAAGGGCTTTTAGATAGTGTCTTGAAATACTTAGCGTCTAAGCAGAATCTCGAAGCAAGTAGTCCCTGTTAAGTGAGCCGATAGGTAAGATAGCAAGACAATGAGGAGGCAAGTCGGGATCAAGCATGGGAGTGGACTATTGATGTCTTGTAACAACAACGTGTCGCAACACCTAAGCATTTGCAGACAGGCATGTGTGCCTCAATCGGAATCATTTCACCTCATTAAAAACTACTGGAGTCATTACTTCTGTATAGATCTCAAGTAGGAATGACTACTATTTTGGTTGCTTTTGAGCTTTTGACATCATCAAAATGGCATTCTCTAAGTTGGAATGTTCTGTAAGCAAGGAGTCATTCGATATAATTTGAACCATAGTTAAATTGGAAGAATCTTCTCAGATGTCCACATTTTGTTCAACTGTGAGTGATTCTCTTAGACTTGGGCCTAATCTGTCTGGAGAGGTGATAATAGTTATCCATTTACTACTTTAGATACTACACTTTAGATATATCTAAGAGACAAAATGCATAAAAGAAAAAAGCAAGCACCAATACTCTAAAACCTGTTCCTTTCCCTCCTCCCTCCCCCATCCGATTCACTGGTAAATTATCTTGAGTGAGAGGGAGCTTCTTTTTTCAGCCAAGGCCTTACTTAAAACAAAACAAAACAAACAAAAAACCCCCCAGTGATTCTAATGGAGACAGATGGATTCTAGTTAATTCTGAGAAGCAACAAGATGTAATTTTAACCAATTTTTAAAACCAAAATGAAAAACAACTCTAGTGTACTGTATGTCAAACAATATTCGTTTAACCTTAAAAGCCACGTGTTGTTTATTCAAACCTCAATTATAATCTGAGTGGTACCCTATAGAGCTAAAATGGCTTGGCTTTCTGGTAATGGGAGAAATGGAGAACAAGCATTTGAAATACAGTCAAGAGCTGGGCTACAATTCGGACTGTTTATAACTCCCGTGGCTTCCATTAATCTCTGGTTAGCTTGAGTAGGTCACAGAAGTAAACCCTGTCCTCTCAAAAGGACTAAGTGTACAATGAGATTATTAGATACCCATGAAGATAAGCCTCAGAAAGCAAAACTACGCCAGCATGTGGCCACTTCTGAACCACACACAACATCATAAAGAGCGTGCCTATAGGTCCTGATGGATCTGAGACAACCCAGTTTCATGCCTCTTTTTCTACAGGCATAATTACTGAGCCCTCTCCCTTTCAAAAGTGTCTTGGTTTGGATGATAAGATATGTAGTCGCTCTAATCATAAGGCACATGGAAATGAAATGAATCCCCGAGACTGGGTGGGGGCTGGATGGTGATCTCTGTGACAAGGGAAAGGGATCTCTGTACTTTCAGAGCAACATGTCAAAATCAGCAGAACCAGGGCAAATTATTAAAGGGCTTTTGTGAGGGGAAACCGGAAGAAGGCGGAGAGGAAGAAAGTGATCGATCGTGACATCTCCACCTACTACGTGCCAGGTTCTGGGGTGAGCCACTTGATGGCCAGCAGATAATACCCAAGCTGGAGATGAGAGAGTGGAAGCAGATGACTCAGGGGCCTCTGCCAAACATCTAATTCTACAAATTCTGTTGAGAGGGAGCAAGCATGCTGAAATTTAAGTGAAGCTTTAAAGAACCTGGGTCACAAGGATTCTCCACTGTTAGACCTTGGAGCTAACAACGATATACAGTACCACAGGAAGTCCTCCAGTATTTTGTAGACAGTCATGTTTTCTAGAAAATACTTCACTGTCAAAGCACTTTATTGTTTGGGCTGTCAATACAAGCTCTTAGTATTTTAAACACAGTATCTGCTTGAGACACACAAAGGCACAGACAAGGGGGAATCCTGCCAAGAGGAGCAAGCCAAATCTGAAGAAGAATACAAAAGCATTTATCCAGAAAAATCAGAAATATATACTTTTTAAAAAAGGGCATTGTGAAAGTTGCATGTGCTTGTGAGAGGGAATTATGGGAGAGGGCACAGAGAAGTTATTAGCTAGATGGTACCCACAACCCAGTCTGCTCTTCCAATGGCATTGTGGTTATGCATATCCAAGATGATACTTAGAAATGGGGCCTTTGAGTCTCATCCCAATAACTCGGCTGGAAGAATTACCATGTCCAGCCCCGGGGAGCAGAGTTGTCACAAAGTCTGTTCCTCCCAGTAGCCTCAGAGTTCAGAGTCCTCAAAGTTGCTCCACATCCCCAAGTTGAGAGGCAACATAGCAGTCACAGCTAAGAGAACCACCCACGTCAGCCAGACTACCTGGGTCCAAGTCCTGGCTCTGCCCCTTTGCACCCGTGTGACTCTGGGCAAGTGATGAACCTCTCTGAGTCTCAGCTTCCTTATGGCTAAAATGGAGACAATCAAATCCAGCCCAGAGAGTAGTGGGGGATGAAATGGATTAGTGTGAGCAAAGAGCTCAGAGCAGTGCCTGGCATAGCAAGTGTTATTCCTCCTATTCCTCCCATCTTTTCCCTCCTCTTCTTCCCTCATTCCCCTCAAGAGTAGCTTACCCATGGGGAAAACCCAACTTAAGGACTCCCGTGAGCATTTGAAGTATCTAACAAGGAAAGGCTCTGGATTAAACAAAAAATGAAGCCCAACAATAAGAAAAACATTTATGCCTGCTCATAGAAATGGAATTATCTCATTTTAAAATCATTCCATTTTGATTTTTTTTGTATAGATATTTTTCCCTTTTTTATTTTATTTATTTTATTTTTATTTTATTTTTTATTGGAGTTCAATTTGCCAACACATATCATAACACCCAGCGCTCATCCCGCCTAGTGCCCCCCTCAGTGCCTGTCACCCAGTCACCCCATCCTCCGCCCACCTCCCCTTCCACTACCCCTTGTTCATTCCATTTTGAAAGCCAGGATCCTGGATGCAGGAAAAGAAAAAAAGAAAGAAAAAAGGCCACAGAGATTCTTTTAGCCCCATTCCTTCTGAACTGGCTTAGATTCTCTCATAATTATGCTAGTCCTCTCCTAATTGTCATCTTTGTCAAAGAGGCATTTGAGTTTTAATGCCATCCCTTATTCTCTCTTGACTTAAGATGAGGCTGAAGAGGGCAGATACCTGCTTCATTGGGAGACAGTGCAATCTTGTAGTCATAAAGCAGAGTGATAACAGTCCAAGGACCCAAATAAAGAGAGTCCTATGATACCACATCCATACAGGGAAAATAACAAGCAGATAGATGGAGAAGGGAAGCTCAGAGATCTATCAATGTTTACTGCTGGTCAACCTGGGAATTAATGGAAAGCAGTCCATTTAAAGTCCTTCAATTCACAAATACTGCATTAGCTCCCCGGCCTTATCCAAAGAGGACTGGGATGTCTGGTGGGAGTAGGGGACATGGGGTTGGTTTTCATGGCTAAATCCAAGGGGTAAGTGGATGTAGTCATTCTAGTGATTTGCTTGAATAAGTGGTATTCACTGTCCACTTTGCCTCGGCTACAAGAGACTTGGACTTTGTTGTAACATAGATAATATTCAAATATGACTCCCCCTGCCTGACACTGCTTGTCTTGCTCACATTTCTTTTTCTTGTTCATGCTGTCAGTCAACAAATCAGACCAATTTCTAGAAATACTGGGGTCTAGGCTCACGAAGATTATTCCAATGAGAATAATGCACATATGTGGTGGTGTGTTTCTGGGCAGTCATGGCATCCCTTGAAGCAGTCAGAAGGACAGGGCTGAAGGAAGAGTAGCTTTAACCTGTGAAGAAGTACTTGCTCTGAAATACTTCACTGGAAATTCCTTATTTTTATTATAGAACCAGATCCCTATACATATGAGAAACCCTTCAATCCCAGAGCAGGATGGGGGTGTTTATTCGACATGGCCAATTAGGAATCGGTGTTATTCATTTGTTAAGCTCAGAATGAAAGTCAATGTCAACGCTGTCTCATCCACTGTCTGAAGGGCTTTCTGTCTAAGAAGAAACATTCTAAGTGGCACCTGGGTGGCTCAGTCGGTGAAGTGTCTGCCTTTGGCTCAGGCCATGATCCTGGGATCCTGGGATTGAGCCCTGCACTGGGCTCCCTGTTCGGTGGGGAGTCTGCTTCTCTCTCTCTCCCCTGCTAGTTCTCTCTCTCTCTCTCTCATTCTAATAAAATAAAAATAAAATCTTTAAAATAAAAAAGAAACATTCTAGACATAAGAGATATCCCAAGTAGGAACACGATGACCAGAGAGGAGTGAGAGTCCTGGGAGTGTCAGTAAGTACCTGAACATGAAATCTGAGCACAAGGGCTGGAGAGAGAACAAAAGCAAGCTGGAAAGTTTCCATGGAAAAAGGAAGCTTCCAGTGGAGATTTAGATTTAGATTTAGAAGAGGAAGGCCAAGGGTGGGCTGTCAGATGGTCCCCATCTTCATGAACATGAATGGTTCACCTGAGAACAGGGCTTATTAATGGTTGTCAGACTCTTCTGTCACTGAAGAGGTCAGAGTGTTTCAGCACATTTTGAAGTTTCAGTTAGAGCACAGCAACTCAAAAACCATAAATGACTGAATTCATTTTTATCTTTTTTGAGCAGTGTGTCTCATTAACGATGTCTTCTTCCTCATCATGACCTGGTGATGGTGGTGTTTCTGCAGAAAATGTGGACAAAACCCAAAACAATGCTAGGCCAATACACGAGGATCTATATTTGGAGGTGCTGTTATTTTCCCCAGTTCTGTTTGATTTTGAGAAGTTTGAAAACTTGGGGAGATTTTTTTGACATTATTACAAAATGAACTACCTTGCTCACCACTTCCCTCAAGACCTCTGGGTTCCAGCCAAGAAGGCACCTCACGTGTAATTTTGCTGCTTGTTTTTGTTTTTGTTTTTGAAAGAGAAATAAAAAGCCTTAGGTAAAATGGTAGCTGTCTTGAATACTGACAAATTGCTTTTAGACAGTTGCTTCTGGTTTTCAGTCACTTGTGGAAGTTTGTAGAAATAGCTCCAATTTCATAAAGCAAGATTCAATTTTCTCCTTTGGCTCTTTGGAAATGTATTGGATAAATGAGCTTGGATTGATTAAGTTGTAAGTTCAGTCATCTCTCTGGCCTCCCTACCTAGGACTCACTTAGAATGCTGTCAAGAGATTTTCATAGCTGTAGCTCTTTCTTTTTAATATATCCACCACAAGAAATGCGTAATTTTATGCTAGGGTAAACAGAGGAAAAGGGTGGCCCTTCCCCAGGTAAGGAGCTGAGACCAATGAAATGATGAACAATACAAGAAAATGTTTTAAATACTGGACTCTACAAGCCAGACTAAGCCCTAAGTGTGGTCCAAGGAGCTCAAGGAGGACTAGAGTTATCAGGTGGGGCTCTTTAGAAAGGGTGGGACATGAGCTGGGCTCTTGAAAGATGGATTAGGATCGTAATCTGTAGGAGAGAGGAGGAAAGCTATTCTAAGCTTGTGGGGAGTGAGAGCTAAGAGAGGCACATAGCAGGAGACAAAAGTGGGAAGGAACAGAGCATATTTTAGGACAAAGGGAACAGCCAGCCCAGAGTATAAGGTGTGCGTGTTGGCGTCAGAGGAATGAGGATGAGTAGTAGGTTAAGGAAGGGGAAGATTGCTTTATAAATCACCTTTTAAAACCATCTGAAGAACTGACACTGTATAATGTGGTAAGATATGGTAGGCACTGACCAACAGGATCAAGTATTTCTGTAAGAAGAAAAGCCTGGACTAGGGTATTATGCACACGTAAAACAGAGGAAGGACAGTTATAGACGCTCCTACAGCATCAGGTGGCCAGTTCCACTCCCTGGTGAGATCCTGGGAGTGTAAGACTGCCATTGCTATGCCCTAACTTTTTAAAAAAGATTTTATTTATTTATTCATGAGAGACACACAAAGTAAGATTTTATTTATGTATTCATGAGAGACACACAGAGAGAGGCAGAGACATAGGCAGAGAGAGAAGCAGGGTCCCTGCAGGGAGCCTGATGTGAGACTCGATCCCAGGACCCTGGGATCACACCCTGAGCCAAAGACAGATGCTCAACCACTGAGCCACCCAGGCATCCCTGTCATGAGGATTAAATGAGGTATTACACACATATGTGCTTACACCACTGCCTGGCACATAGTAAGTGCCACATATGTACTCTGTCTATGCAAGCTTGCCTCTCAATACAGTCAACAACACCAAACCTCTCTCGTCTAGAGTTCAAGTACAGAGCCTTCCCCTTTGCTTTGGCAAGATACGCAGGAGACAGGAAGCAGAAATGATAAGTGGGAGAGGGAAGCTGGGAATGGGTATAAGTTTGAGGCCTGCCTGCCCAGAATGTGGTAGTCGTATGAGATTTTTGTTCTGATCAAGTTTCTCTAAAGGTTCCAGTGGCTGTTTGCACTCCATTTCCAGTCCAGATGAGGTTTGCTGAAGTGCCAGCAATGACATGCCAATGCTCTCCTGACTCCTAGCCTCAGGGACAGTCGAAAGCCCTGGAGCTGGGGTTGAGATCCAGTCTGTGGCTAATACTGCCATGTGACCCAGGAAGAGAGCACACACCTGTGTTGGGTGACAGCGCAGAGAAAGAACCCGTTCAAATAGGGCCCTTTATATTAACGTTTGTGAGTTCAGCACTTAAAAGGGTATTTCTCTTGCAGTATTTTGTCTGCAATTAGGGTGGTCAGCATAGGGGAGAAGTGTGTCTGCATTCCCAGCTGTATGAGTAATACGCTTATGCAAGATATACCTTTGTAAAAACACCATCTCAGCAGGAAAAAAAAATAACAAGGTGCTTCCAACATTAGCACTTCAAAGGAGATTCAATCACATTATATGCAATTGAAAGATGGAAAGAAATTCGAGGCAGAGAGAAAAGCATCAATTTTATGAAAGTGTGGGATTTAGTCTTCATAGGGAAAGATGAAAGAGAAGGGTTTATTTAGGCTGGAGGAGAGATGGTAGAGAAAGAACTTTGGGAATTGTCAAGTGTATGAAGGGACAACACAGGATCCGTCACAGCTCGCTTTTATGCATTGCTTTTGAGGACATGATAAAAGAAAGGAAATTTATTTATTTTTTTTTAAGAAAGGAAATTTAAATTGTGACAAGAGAATCACTGAGAAGATGGTGCACCCCAGGATCTGTTACCACAAGAGGGATGAGAAATTAAGTTCTGTGTGTGGAGATTAAGTAAAGAAAAAGGCAAGACTATCAGACATAGAGGAGAGGGTGCAATCATACTTAACTCCAGCCAATAAATATAATAATATTGTGTGAAATATAATAATTATTTCATATGAAGCAATAACTCTGTATCAGAATTTCTCCTAGGGAAGCTGAGGTGGCTTAGTGTTTGAGTATCTGCCTTCGGCTCAGGTTATGATCCCAGGACCCCTGGGATCGAGTCCCGTATCGGGCTCCCCACAGGGAGCTTGCTTCTCCCTCTGCCCATGTCTCTGCCTCTCTCTCTCTCTGTCTCTCTCATGAATAAATAAAATCTTAAATTAAAAAGGAAAAGAAAAAGACTTTCCTAGCTCTCTTCATCACCTTGGTTAATTTTTACCTTTCCATAGATGTTAGGTATTATAAGCTCCATTTTCAGAGCTGAAAAAAAAATGAGGCTCCATGTAGGTAAGCAGCTTGCCAGAGGTATCACTAGTAGGCGGAAGCTCAGTTACATCAAATCTGCGTCCTTCTGGCTTCAAAGCCTATGTCCGTGGCACCACGCCTTTTCTCAGGAGCAATAGTATGTCTTTTGGCATCTGCCTTTCTTTTTTTTTTTTTTTCTTTTATTCATTGTTCTTCAGTTTAGATTTCTCACGGTTTCCCTTGCTTCAAACAATATAATCTCAATCTGACAAGTGGATTATAGCAACTAGCTGGTGATGTGAGCAAACACGTGTACTCTGTGCGGATTCTCTTCCCTTTGGAGCAGACTCAAATTAAGGTGGGGGCAAAGATAGGTAGGGAGATGAGGAACAAAATGCTCATCTTTTCTGGCTTAAATGTCATAGCTGTATGGATGTACGGACACCCTCACTGTGAGAAAGCGTCATAGAAAGATACAAGGCAAACCAAATGAGGCTGTCATGAAATCCACGCTGACTTGTGAGGACCACTAGAAAGGGCATAAGAAAAGGGATGAGCATAAACTGGTACTCAGAACGAGGTCATTTCCTGAAGTGTGATGGGGTTGGAAAAGTACCTGGTCATCAGAAATGACACCAAATGATTTCTTACCTACCATGAATCAATGTACAGCCAGCACCACCCCTACCACAGCCTGTCAGTAATTCAGAGGCATAAAACACAGCAATAATATCATATGTCAGGTGCATCTAATTCAAACTATCATTTTCTTTTTATTTTATTTTATTTATTTATGATAGTCACAGAGAGAGAGAGAGAGAGAGAGAGGCAGAGACACAGGCAGAGGGAGAAGCAGGCTCCATGCACCGGGAGCCCGATGTGGGATTCGATCCTGGGTCTCCAGGATCGCGCCCTAGGCCAAAGGCAGGCGCCAAACCGCTGCGCCACCTAGGGATCCCTCAAACTATCACTTTCTGGCAGTACTTCCAAGCTAGTGTGCATTCATTCAAAGAGCGCCTACTTTGTACCTAGAGCAGTGCAGGGGGAAGAAGATGAACCAGAAATAGCTTTTGCCCTAAGAAGCTCATAATTGGGGACACCTGGGTGGCTCAGTGGTTGAGCATCTGCCTTTGGCTCAGGTCATGATCCCGGGGTCCTGGTATCAAGTCCCACGTCGGGCTCCCCTCAGGGTGCCTGCTTCTCTCTCTGCCTAGGTCTCTGCCTCTCTTTCTCTGTCTGTCATAAATAAATAAATAAAATCTTTAAAAAGAAGCTCATAATTGATAGGGAGGATAGGACATGGGCACACATAATAAAAAACAAAAGGTAATGAAGTGATAAATGCTACTAGAGAAGCACCCAGGAAGTGCTGTGGAGTCTCAGAAAGGAAGGTGGTTTACTCCTCACTTATAGATTTAAAAAAAATGCTTCATAGAGGAAGTGGCAGTTGGGCTGGCCTTTGGATAAGCGGGAATTCAGGATGGAGAAATTAAGGATGGCAGGGGGAAGGCAGAGGAGAGAGAAAGGCCTTCTGTCTAGTATTTATCGAGATGTGGCCAGAGGATTGCCTGCATCAGAATCTGAGGAGGTTGTACCTGAGCTACGTCTTGGGAAACTTGTAGGATTTCCATAGGCAGAGATGAAAGGAAAAGGATTTTCCAGAAAAAAGGCAAGTTTCCCTCCTCCAAGATCTTGCTGTCCATGTCAGTTTGTACCTAGGCATCCATTTTGTTCCCTTGACCTCCTAGTTCCCTATCATGAAATGGCTGTGACTCATTCATCCCAAAGTCAGTTGCCATATAGTTGGAATTAGATCCTCCGGCCAGTCAGAATGACATTTGCTACTTTTCTACTGCTTCCAGGTTTCAGATTTTTAATGTGCTCAGTTTAAGTGCACTAAACCCAAATATGAACCATTGTTAGGGCTGCCTCCAGTCATCTACATGGTCTTAGGAATAGGTTCTTAAAGCAGAGTCTACGGGCCATCTGCCTCCAAGTGGACAATGGGGCCTGCCCACATGTACATGCCGGGACCCCACCCCAAAGCCATTGAATCACAATCTTGCAATTGTTGTCTGAGGATCTGAAAGTTCTCCAGGTGATTCTGAAGCACACTAATGTTGGAAAAATCTTGCTGGCAGGGGGGCGGGTAGTGAAAGCACAAAGGTAAGACAGCACAGGAACACTGAGAGAAGAACCTGAGGTGCGGGAATGGAAGAATATGGGCTAGAAAGGTAAGTTGAAGCTACAGTGTGAGAGGCCTTCACTGTCTGAAGCAGGGGATTGATGTATATTCTAAATGGTCCTTTTCCTGCAAGATCTCATTTAAACCTCACAGGCATTTGGAAGTAAGTACTAACATTATCCTCCCTTTAGAGATTGTTAGAAAGGCTGAATGCACTGCTCATGATCCAGCTAGAAAGTAGCAAGACTGGGCTCAGAGCCGAGGCAGCTGGTTCCAGAGGCTCCAGTGTGAACCACTAGTTTGTACTGTGTCCCCAAACCAGACACCTGCCCTTTCACACGAGACAGGCTACTACACTCGCCTTCTTCCTGGGCTCTCCCCTTGCTTTGCAGCCTCCCTCCAATCTAGTATGGATACAACAGCCAATGAGATCTTTTAAGGCATCAACTGGTTCATGTCATGCCCTGCTCACAACCTTCCAGTGGCTTCCCAAGGTATTTAGAAACTGAAATGCAAACTCCATCCCATGGCCTTGAAGGTCCTGCATGGTCTGACCCCCGCTCACTTCTTCAGCCTCATCTCCAGCCAGTGTGGACTACAATTACTACAGTCCAGAGAAGAAAAATGTAAGTACACTGTTTCAATCTTTATTTATTTGTTTATCATTTGTCTTCTCTGGTAGAATGTGAGTTCCACAAGAGTGAAGAATGGGTTTTTGCTACTATGTATGCCACATCTGGTTGTAGAGGGTATGTACTGCATAAATGTGCTGCACAGAAGGGGTGCATTAACAAGGACTTTCTGGAAAATGGCAGTAAAGTCTCTTAAGTAAAAAATAATTCTCTTTGTAATTTGCATAAAGATGCCTTAGAGTCTAGCAGTGCCCTGTAGGTTACTCTACTTACCGATACGTATCTAGCTTCTAGCACTGGGCTGAGCTTACAGTAGATGCTCAATAAATATGTCGACTGGATGGAAGGAAAGAAGACAAAATCAGAATGCTGCTAGAGGGAAAGCCAGAAAGGAAAGGGATAGTGAAGACAGCTGATAGATTTAATAATTTGCGAAGAGGCAATAAAGGATAAATTAAAGGTGATTATGCTCGATCTGAGAGGATAGAAATGGCGTCATTATCAAAGAAATGGAAACCAAACAAAAAAACACTGGCTTGAGAACAATGATGCCATTTTGGCTATAATCTGAGAAGATGACACCTTCTGCCTTCCATTTTGCTTTTACTGAGTTTGTCACCATTTGACTGTGGGGCTTTAAAGAATATACCTAGATTTTCCCTGCAGAGTCTTCAAAATGGTCACATCAGGGCTCTGCAAGGCCCATTCTTCCTGTTAAGGCTATTCATGGAAATGGCCTATGTTTCACAATTCAATAACACAGAGGCCCAGCTAAAAGTGATCAAGGGAGAAAAGATACAGGCACTCACTTTCTCAGTAGATGACACTCACTCTTATTCTTCTGCCACATGTAGGGCAGTTTCTTTCAGGTGGTGGCCCTTAAAATCAGTGTTTCTTTCCTCCCTTTTTTGAATGGATTGCCCCCCTCTCCACCCCAGCTAAAACCTAACGTTTCCACAAAAAATCCCTTTCTTACAACATTGGACAGCTATCCAGGATGGCAGCACCCCTATGTCTTGTGATATGGGACACATACCTCTGCATACCCGGCAGCAGGAATCCGGAACAGAGACTGGGAATGCACAGGTTAACTTGGGACAAGTCTTGAGACCACAGTACACATTTCCCTCCTGCCAAGGAGAAACAGAATTTAAGGTCAGAAGGATCTGGGTAGAAGCATAAAGTCTTCTTAGCTCAGGATCTGGGATGAGTAGGAATCCAAAACATGCCACCCATTCCCAGAGCTCTCCCATAGTTAGTTCTAGAGCTTCCTAAATGTTATGATGCTTTATTTTTTTTTTCTGTTTACTATTTCTCCACATCAGAGACTATGTTACCGAAGAATTGGCAATCCTTGTTGGACATCCTGGTCTAAGATGGTACAAAGCAGTCAGTGTTAGGGCTGCCACTGGCCTGCCAAACCCCGAAATATGGTCTTGCTCCTGTCTTCTCTGTTCACTGTATTCCCTGGTCCACATCACACCCCAGATGGATATTAGGATTCCAGGGAACGCAGATTTGTATGACAGCCATCTTTTATAACACTCCAAACCAGGGAGACTGGCTGTCTGGGGTAATACAAAACTACACAAGACGATCTGAATGGATTCCCCAGTTCAGCACCAGGCAAGGGAGAGGATCAAATTTACCTGCTATTATGTCTGTCTTGACATAGTTTCCACTCCCTAAAGTTCTATGTTCCAAACATCCTTCCTTAAAACTTGTTCTTATAAGCATATTATTCTGGGGCTAGAAGGCTCCCTAAAAAGTCATTAGTAGGGCAAGGCCACAACCAAATTCTCCCAAACCACCAAGATACCATATTTTTACTGTAAGTCCCCAAGGGAAGGGATTCTAGAACTTCCCTTGGCAATCCAGTGTTTAATGCCTTTACAGAAAAAAAAAAAAAAATCCTAATTCTAACTTCATTGCTTCACACTTCAGTTGAAACAACCATTTTATCCCATTTTCTGGTCCTACCTATTACATTCTTTGGACTGCACAATTCCATGAAGATATAATCAGTACACTTTATTCCTAAGGTATATACGTTTCTTCTGACAAGTGATATCACAGGAACAATCATGTTTTGCTGAGAGCGTTCTCACTGCAAGTTATCCAGAGCAAACTGGCTGGGAGAAGACATCGGAGATGGGAACCAAGACATCCCCCATTTTCTTGTGAATTGGACTGAGTGGCCTTCAATGGTGCCAATGGCTTTTCTAGCCACAGCATCCCCAAAGCTTCGAATAGTTGAGTCCCTCTGATGAAGGCTTTGCTGGGGTGGTTATTGTGAAAAGGATGGCAGATCAAGACCATCAGGTCATGTCTATCCATTTAAACAGTCCTAAAGCTTTAAGACCAGGATATGACAGGGTCTGATTTCTTTAACAGAGGTCAGGGTTGTTCAGGGTTTGTGAAATTCAGGGAGTCTAGATTAACAGGGAGGCTGAGGATTTCAATGCAATTCGTCTTGGGACACCTGGGTGGCTCAGTTGGTTGAGTGTCTAGCTCTTGGTTTCAGCGCAGGTCGTCATCTCAGGGCTTGTCAGATTGAGCCCCATGGGGGCTCCACGCTCAGCAGGGAGTCCGCTTGAGATTCTCTCTGCCCCTCCCCCTACTTGTGCACACACTCGCGCTCTCTCTCAAATAAATAAATCTTTTAAAAAAATAAATGCAATTTGTCTTCCTTTCAAATAACTCACTGTGTAGGCTCAAAGAAAAGGTATAAGCACTGGAGAAGCTCTGGTATTGGGGTAGGGGCCAGCAGGAATGAGAAGACGCTGGGTCTTACCGAACAGCTGCACTGCGTACACTGATTGGGTTGCCGGTTCTGAAAGAGCCCTTCAGCCACGAACAGCTCACCATGTTGGTAAGTAGTCCCGTTGTATTCACAGGACTTGCTGGTCACCTTATTGTTCGCTGGGGGTAGGGAGTCTTCTGGGACAGAGCGGAGAAAAACCACACCGAGTATTGGCATTACTGCAGAGAATTTCATAAATCCCAACAGCAGAGGGGGCTGTACCACATAGAGGGAGTTCAAGATAACCCCCGATTCAGTGGCTGATGACTTTAGATAATATGAAAGCAACCAGACAAGAATGGGAAGGGACATGACCATCCATCTATTCTTTCATTTGTTGAGCGTTTATTGAATGCTTACTATGTGCCAGGTTCTGTGATGGGCGCTAGAGAGAAATCGGAGAAGGACAAGACCCCTGCCAGCACTGAGCTAAGAGACCAGGCGAATAACGTGTTAACTTGGCTGGAAGGAGGGAGTTCTTTCAGAAGAAGAATAATCTATTACAACTACCTTGGTAACCTTACCTCCTCCCATGTTTTGTATCACTTGGCATGTGTTTGTATGCTTATTCCGGCCTCTGGAGTCCTTGCTTTTTTTTTTTTTTTAATATATAGTTGACAGAGAGTCTTTGCTTATTTTAAATACCACCACAAAGATCACCCCCCTCCTCCCACTCTTTTCCACCTATTGCAGTCCTGATTTTAAAGGCTTGGGAAAAGTTCCTTTTCCTCTAGGAAGCATCCCCACATAGCTCCAGCCCATAATCTGGACCTTGAAAGACACGTCATTTCCAAAGTGCACAAACCGGCACCTGAATGTTACTATAACTCCCATTTGTGAATTATAGTCACCTAGCCAAAAATTTACAAAGAGATTTAATATAAATTATTACCAGGGAGCCTCATAACAACCCTATCAATCAAGTAAGGCTTAACTTCATTTTTCATTTGAGGTTGACTTCTCTGAAGTCCCAGATGTAGTATGTGATGACCCTAAACTCCATCTTTTTTCTGTCAACCTCTGTATACATGCAGATGTATTGCTTTTTAAGGACCAGGACTCTACCTTACAGGTCTCTTTTCTCTGTGGCATCTAGTGCAGGGTGGCCATGTAGCAAAAAGTCAATGTACCAATGCACCTGGGGACTTGGCTCTAAGTGAATGGTCTCAAGAACTCTTTTTACAGGGCTTCCTTAAAATGCGTGGTGTATGTACTTGTGTGTACATACTCACACACTCGTGCATACACACACCCAACAATGAACAAGCCCCCAGATTAAACTCATCACTGATGTACAAATTAACAAAAGATCTAAATAGGGCTTGGAAAGTGCCCTCTGTAGAACAGTGGAAGAAGAGAAATCAGGGGAGTTGTGTGTTTCACTAGGGGAAGGCCTAGACATTAGACCAGCATCCCTTCCTTCCTATGAGTCAAAAGTATAATGCAAATGAGTTCATCTTATGGGTTAATTATACCTCAGGATAAATACAACTGTTTAAAAAAAAACAATGATACTCTGTTTTCCCTTCAGATCGTATAAATCTTTCACCCTTTGAAAAAACAGAATAAAATTCTTCTTAGAGGGACTCCTGGGTGGCTGAGTGGTTGAGCGTCTGCCTTTGACTCAGCGTAATCCAAGGATCCGGGGATCAAATCCCATATTGGGCTCACTGCAAGGAGCCTGCTTCTCCCTCGCCTATGTCTCTGCCTCTCTCTATGTGTCTCTCATGAATAAATAAATAAAATCTTTTAAAAAAAAAGAAATCTTCCTTAGGATGTAGGTGAAAATGATAAAGGCTAATGGTAATAGTAATAATAATAATAAAATAATAGCTAACATTTACTGAGCCCTAATTAATATGCAAGGCACAGTGGTGAGTGCTTTTCCATACATGCTCACATTGGCTTTTACCAATAATATTCTAAAATGGACATGATTATGCCCATTTTGCTGACGGGGAAAGTAAGGCTTAAGAAATTAACTGATTTGCTCCAGGTCACACAATTTGCAAGTGGTAGCACCAAAATCTGAACTGACGTCGGACTGATTTTAGAATCTTCCAACCTTACCACTACACCAAGGGCGGTGTCAATCACATCAAACCTGTAACAAGGAAGGGACCATTTAATTTTAAAACCAAAACCAATGGAACAGGAAGGCTATGTTGTCTCTCTACAATGTTTTGGCCTACATTAACCAGAAAACTGCTATTACACTTACTTTGGCTTCAGCAATTTGCATAACTAACTCAACTCTACACTTTGCTTTATACATTGATCTGGCTGCAATTTCTGAGTAACTCACTACTTATTAACGACTCTGTACAGGATACAAAAGTAGTTCCTTAACAAGAAGAAGCCTTAGGGACACCTGGATGGCTCTGTTGCTTAAGCATCCAACTCTTCATTTTGGCTCAGGTTATGATCTCAAGATCCAGGGATTGAGCCCCAACTAAGGTTCCACACTCAGCAGGAGTCTGAGATTCTCTCTCTCTCCCCCCGCCCCTCCCCCTGCTTACATGCTCCCTGTAAAATAAATCTTTCAAAAAAGAAAAAAGAAAGAAGAAACCTTAGCTCCTAGAGAATGTTTAACTCATACCACTTGACCCTAAGCCCCTGCTCCTGCCCACAAATACATGCAACCAGATAGCTGCAGCTGGTAGACAGGAGTGAAACTCACTGGAGAAAGGACAGAGGCCAGCCCCTTCACTCCCCTGGGCTTTAATTATACCAAATCTCAGTGTTTTGTGGTGAAGGAAAACTGGGATGACCTACAAAAGAATATCTACCATGACTCTTACAGGAGTTGACAGATCTTTGGAATGCCAAAAAAGGAAAAAGAAGGTTGGAATTATTTTGCTTCAAAATAATGTGGATTGATTTTCTTTCAAATTGAGTCTGCTGCTAAAAGGTCAATGGGGAAGCAACTGCAGGGTGAGGTTTTTTTTTTTTTTCCTTGAGAGTCTTTCTTGCAACGGTCTTCAGAGTTGCCTAGCATTGAATCTATTAATCAGCTCAACGGGAGATGGAGGAGGAAGCAAAAGAGAAAAAGACAAAAGAGAATCAAAGAAAAAAAAAACGATTATAAGCATGCTTACTGCTAGTTTTACACAACAAACTTATCTAAATATCTTTCCACTTATTCTTATTTCATTCTTTTAATAGCCTTAATGGAGTGATGGGAGAATTACGGAAACGAGGCTACTGACATCCAAAAAGATTCCGCCCACAACACCTAGCTATTTAACAGGAAAGCCGACTCAAAAATAGAGTTTTCCCATCTCACAATTTGTGCTCTTTTTACAGAGTGGGTGTTAATACTGGCGTGTGGAAAGGAAATGAAATCTGTACCTGGAAGAGATCTGGGCTCCCATGTTACTTGCATCCCATGCTCTTTACAGCATTATTCACAATAGCCAAGGTATGGAAACATCCTGTCAGTCAACGAACGGATAAAGCAACTGTGGTACATGTACATATACAATTGAATAGTATTTGACCCTAAAAAAGACATTTCCCCAACTTGCAACAACATGGATGAACACGCTAAGTGAAATAAGCCAGATACAGAAAGAAAAAAAAAACTTGTATGGCCTCACTTTTTGTGAAATGTAAAAACCCGTCAAATCTATAGGAGCAGAGAGTAGAATGGTGGTTACCTGGGCTCAGGGGCGGGGGCAATGGGGTGATGTTGGTCAAAGGGCACAAAGTTGAGGTTCCGTAAGATGAATTATGTCTAGAGATCTAATGGATAGAGAGCATGATGACTGTAATTAATCATACTAGGTTGTATACCGGACATTTGCTCAGAGAGCAGATGTCAAGTGTTCTCACCACAGAGTAAATGGTTACTATGTGAAGAGATGATGCTAATTAACGTGGCTGTAGTAGTCATATATATATATCAAAGCAGGATGTTGCACACCAATTTCTACTAAAGAAAATAATTTTTTTTAAAACTGGGAGGTAGGATCACTGAGTCAGAAATGCCAGCTTGGGGTGCTCTCCATAACATTGCACAAGCCACTTCACCCCTCTTGGCCTCCATTTTTCTTTCTAAGAATGAGATGTATGGAGGTATTGAATCACCATATTGTACATCTGAACCTCACACAGCACTGTATGTTACTTATACTAGAATTAAAATATATATTTATTTATATATTATAAATACATTTATTTTAAATATATATATTTATCTTAATATGTAAATATATATATGGGGAAAAAGCCACCCCCAAACTTCATGGTTAAAAACCATAAAAATCAAAACTCATCATCATAATAAATTAGTTTATTTAGGGCATGGATGCAAATGCTAGCTTCATAGTACAGTGGAACAGCAGGGTCCTTACATTCCGAATTTATAACGTGAAGTAAAGGGTGCACAGTCTCAGAAATAAATAAGTGGGAGAAGTGACTTGTAATCTGCAGTTTTATCGAATGAAAATGGGTAGTTGTAGCATAAAAAAATGGGACATGGGATTCAAATCTCCTCTTGCATCTTTAGAAGGCCACCTGGTTCTCTGCCCTCTCCCTTCCTAGATTTTCCAAGGTGACTGGGCTTCTAAACCAACGGTCCTGGGAACACATTCGGTGTTCCTGGCCGGAAACTGGCAGAAAAAAATAGTCCAAAGCAGAGCTGGTCTCAGGGCCCCTCAGAGGAATGCTATTCTGAGGAGGATCATGGGGTAGCCGACAAGCACGAAGCTGTGTGACTATAGTTGTGCCTGGAAAAGAAGCTGTTCTTCCAGGCCTCCCCCCACATTAGGGATGGTCTTATATGCAACAGAACCATGACTTCTGGAGGGGGGCTCGGAAAAATGCTCCCCTAGTCTAAATATCTCTTTCTTTGATCTCACTGGTGCCTAAAATGCCATCCCTACAAGTCTACTCCTTTGGGGTAAAAGGTTGCCTTTCTGCCATCAGGTTTTATAATCCTAGTATTTCTGTGAGAGGTTATACATTGTCAAGAACATCTCAGTATGAGTAACTTTGCCACAAGTTTGTTTTCTTTTTTTCTCTTCAGAGAAACAGGCAAATCCTACCAAGAAGTCTGTGGTCCTATCCCACTTCCTTTGGTACACCATTCTCTCCCCTCCTGGCACTGGCCTCCTTCCCACCCTCCAGAACCCAACGTCCTCATGCTGGTTGCTGATTTCTATTTTGAGGGTAGGGTTGCTCCCCCTACCCTCCAATTTCTATTTTCTTGGTGGGCCACTGCTTGACAAGTCAGAAAGGCTGCTTGCATGTCAGGAGACCAATCAACTCCCAGTGTTTATGAGAGAAATGCAAACCTCTCCAGAGCTCCCAGGGATCAGTTGCCAATCTCCTGGACTCCAAGTCCCTCCCTTCTCTTGCCCATTGCTACTGTTACTTGGGTTCCTACTTTACTCTGATGGCTTAGCCTGGTGCTAATGTTTCCAGTCTGGTTCTCTGTCATTCTATTGGTGTGATCCCAGCACATCTGCAGACCATGCTGGAGGTGTGGCAGAGGGGAATTTAGAGATGAAGACAGAAGGCTTGGAGTAATTTAATTATGATGAGATATACAGACACACACACACACACAACTGTACAGTCCAAAGAGTTTGACCCTAGACCTCAGAAACCCGAGAAGGAAAAGGCAAAAGTGTCAAGGAACGAAGTCCTGAGATAGGGAGCTGCTTATAGGCAGTGTTTTCAGCCCTGTCTCACATCGATGCAAACAAACAGAATTGAGCCTGGTCTCTGAGGTCTGTGAACATTAGGTACAAATCCCAGTTTTGGCCTTTCTTTGAGCAGTGACCTTGGGAAGGCTACTTAATCTCTTTGCATCTTGGTTTCCTCATCTTCAAACTAACTATATCATCTACCTTCCATGGCTGTGAGGTTTAGAGATCATTTATTTGAAAAAGCCCCCAAGTATCTGGTATGTAACAACAGTGCACAGTAAATGGTATAGAAAGAAGGCCCACAGAGGAATGCTATTAAACCTGAAAAACATAGAGGGATTTCCTTGTTTCCATGGATAACTGGGCAATTAATTAAATGGCATTGGGGGCACCTGGGTGGCTCAGTGGTTGAGCATCTGCCTTTGGCTCGGGGTGTGATCCCGGGGTCCTGAGATCGAGTCCACATCAGGCTCCCTGCAGGGAGCCTGCTTCTCCCTCTGCCTCTGTCTCTGCCTCTCTGTGTTTCTCATGAATGAATAGATTTTTAAAAAATCTTTAAAAATTAAATGTCGTTTGCTTTGTGCTTATGTGTACCTTGGTACTCTGGGAATAAAGACTATTTTATGTGTGCTTTGTGCTTATGTGTACCTTGGTACTCTGGGAATAAAGACTATTTATAGACTATTAAGAGACTATTTTACTTTTTTTTTTTCCTTCTTCATTCAACTTCTACTTATGGGGGTCTCTGACTATACCTAGAGCAAACAGGTCCTTGACTGTATCTTGATAATAGTTGGCACCATGCTAGGTTAGAGCTACAGAGATAAATAAGACATGTCCCTGATTTCAAGGAAAATCCTACTCTTGTTGGAGGGGCTGGCATTAAAAGATGTTAAAAAATAACATGTTTAGATAACTCGTATGGGTTAAGGTTGGAAGAGAGGTCAGATTACTGCAAACTGCCGAACTATGGCAAATGGGAAGAAATGTCACCTGCATCATGAACAATTTTAGGTTAGACACTAGAAGGCTGCATTTCTCATTCTAAAATTGTATGAAGAGTTTCGGTTGGAAAAAAAATTCTCAAAATTCAGTTTGAAGAGTTTTTGTTGGAGGAAAAAAATTCTACTTGAAGGCCAAAGGCTAGACTAGGTGACTATTTCAGGTCCTTTCCAACAATAGAAAATCAATCCTACAAAGCTGGTCACAGCTCTACTCCTACTCATGGAACAGACCCTAGTTAGAACTCTGTATCCCCAGCCCAACCACAGTGAGATGGTTCTTTCTTCCTGACACCATTCAACACCTCCGCGGAAAGTGGGAGCTTTCTAAAGCTTTCTGCTTTCTAAAACAAACTGTTTTAAAGTATGCAAATTCCGGCCACTTTTAGGTCTTGGCCGGACAGCAAGAAAGCAGACGCCTGAGGGTGCTCGTGGGAAACCACTTAGGCTTCTCCAAGGAGCGCAGCTGCAGTGGGACAGCTGGGTGCTGCATAAAGCAAGGATGCAACAAATCCTGCAGAATGAATGTATCCTGAACAGTGGCCGCCTATAGCCCCCTTCCAAAAAGGAACAGTGCTCAGCCTCTGAGGCCATGTGGGCTCAGATGAGTTTTTCTTTGGGATGCTCACTAAGAGCAAAGGTACTGCTTCAGATGGGTGCAGCAGCCACATCAGGGATGCCTACCATTTAGATTTCTTCCTTTCAGTGCATAAGACTTCCAGATCTTTCCCAAACTGTCCTCCTCCATAAAAGCTGAACTCTCTGGCCCACCACACTGAGATCCTGGTAGGGAGGCTTGGGATTCATCTCCATTCATACCCAGGTGCCAATGGAAGACAATGTTTGCAAACAGGTTATTTTTCTAGATAATTAAATTGTTACAGGGGCCTTTGATGCTTTAACCATAATGAAGCTGTAGAGCAAGAGGCAAGGGGTGTGGAACTTTCCAGAATTTAGGGCTTATGTGGAGGAGATTACTGAAAATACAGCCTCTAAGATCTGTCCAACTGAGAAGAGAGAGAAGAGTTTCCCATTCGGGTCCAAATTCCAGCTTCGCTATTAATTAGTTACCATTATTAGCTGAGCAAATCACTTTACACTACTGAGCCTCAGTTCCCCCACCCAAAAAATGGAGCAGATAACAGGACCCACCTCATAGGCTGTTGTGAGGAACCAACAATTTGAGATGCGTAATAATGTGCTTGCCATACTACTGGGTACATATTAATGCTTAGTAACTGCTGTTACTAACATTGTGTTACTATTAGCTATAAATGACAGAACTTCTGGAAGGTAGAAAGTAGGCTGGTGAGGGAAGAGATGTGGGCCTGCCTAATCTTTATAGTGCCTGCAGTACACTTGAGTTTGTGTCCTCTCTCCCCCACGAATTCATATATTAAAAAACTAATCTCCAATGAGATGCTATTAGGAGGTGGGGCCTTTGTGGAAGACATGAAGAGACATTTTTCCAAAGAAGACTTACAGATGGTTGGGGTGCCTGCATGGCTCAGTCAGTTAAGCATGTGACTCTTGATTTCGACTCAGACCATGATGTTAGGGTTGTTAGATTGAGCCCCCAATTAGGCTCCATTCTCAGCATAGAGTCTGCTTGGGATTCTCTCTCCCTCTGCCCCTCTTCCTGCTTGCATTCTCCCCACCCCATCTCTCTCCTAAATAAATAAATAAATAAATAAATAAATAAATAAATAAATAAATAAATAAAAATCTTTTTAAAAAAAGAAGACAGAGTTGCCTGGGTGGCTCAGTTGGTTAAGTGTCTGCCTTCGGCTCAGGTCATGATCCAAGAGTCCCGGGATCAAGCCCCCACTGGGTTCCTTACTCATCTGGGAGCCTGCTTCTCCCTCTCCCTCTTCCCCTCCCCCTGCTCTTGTGCATTCTCTCTCATAAATAAATAAATAAATAAATAAATAAATAAATAAATAAATAAATAAATAAATTTTTAAAAAAGAAGACATATAGATGGATAACAGATGCATGAAAAGATGCTCAACATCATTTATCAGGGAAATACAAATCAAAACTATGAACAGATAATCACCTCACACCTGTCAGAATGGTTAAAATGAACAACACAGGAAACAACAGGTGTTGGCAAAGATGTGGAGAGAGGGGAATGTGCTGTTGGTGGGAATGCAAACTGGTACAGTCACTCTGGGAAACTGTATGGAAGTTCCTCAAAAAGTTAAAAATAGAACTACCCTACCAATTGTACTACTAGGTATTTACCCAAAGGCTACAAAAATACTGATTCAAAGGGACACATGCACCCTGATATTTCTAACAGCATTATCAACAATAGCCAAATTATGGAAAGAGCCCCAATGTCCATCAACTGATGAATGGATAAAGAAGAAGTGGGGGCAGCCCAGGTGGCTCAGTGGTTTAGCGCTGCCTTCAGCCCAGGGCCTGATCCTGAAGACCCAGGATGGAGTCCCACGTTACGCTCCCTGCATGGAGCCTGCTTCTCCGAACTCTGCCTGTGTCTCTGACTCTCTCTGTCTCTCTCTCCCTGTGTCTCTCATGAATAAATAAATAAAATCATTTAAAAAAAAGAAGAAATGATACATGTGTACAACGGAATATAACTCAGCTATAAAAATGAACAAAAGCTTGCCATTTGCAACAACATGAAAATACAATGCTAAATGAAATAAGTTAGTCAGAGAAAGACCAATACTATATGATCTCACTCCTATGTGGAATTTAAGAAACAAAACAAACTAGCATAGGGGGAAAAAAGAGTGAGAGAAGCAAACCAAGAAACAGACTCAACTCTAGAGAACACACTGATGATCACCAGAGGGGAGGTGGGTGGGGGGATGGGGGGAATTTGTGATGGGGATTAAGAGGGGCCCTTGTGATGAGCAACCAGGTGTCACGTGGAAGTGTTGAATCACTATATTGGTACACCTGAAGCTAATACTACACTGTATGTTAACTAGCTCGAATTTAAATAAAAATGTGAAAAAGAAAAAAAGGGAGATGGAACCTTTGGAAGGTGATTAGGTGAAGACAGCACAGCTCTCATGAATGGGATTAGTACCCTTATCAGAAGAGACGGGGGGAAAATGATCTCTGTTCTCAGCATGTGAGGAAACACATGAAGGTGGTTGTCTGCAAGCCAAGAGGTGGAGTCTCACCAGACACAGTATTTGCTGGCACTTTGATCTTGGACTTCCCAGCCACCAGAACTGTGAGAAATAAATATTTGTTGTTGAAGCCACTCAATCTATGGTATTTTTGTTCTAGCAGACCACGCTGAAACAACTGTATTCCACTGCTCCGTAGAACTTAAAAATTGCCAGATTCTGAGTGGTGACTAGAAAGTCACATCTGAGCCATCACATTCACCAAGAATCCTTTTATGCCTTTGTTCTCAGCTGACTGGTAGGGCAGACTGTTCCTGCTACAGTAGAGCTTCCAAAGGTGGCAAGTCCACTCTGTCCCTAAACTCTCTTCTTCTGCTCTGCCAGAGTGCCTGACATAGCCCCAGGTTCCAACATTAGTTAGGGGCTTTACCTTTCCCAGAGGTTTAATAAATTCACACTAGTGAGTCCCAAAGACTGGAAAGGAGTCCCCCGATAAAGAGTAGGGCATTGGTGTAGGGGAGAAAAAACCACAGTGTGGGACCACTTTGTACCCACCTAGGATGGCTATAATAAAAAAGTCAGTAACACCAAGTGTTGGCGAGGATGTAGAGAAACTGGAACCCTCCTCCACTGCTGGTGGGAGTGTAAAAATGTAAAATGGTACAGCTGCTTTGGAAAACAGTCTGGCAGTTCATCCAAGGTAAATACAGAGTTACCACATGAACCAGTAATTCCACTGTGGGGCATGTACCCAGAGAAGTCAAAGCAGGGATTCAAACAGATGTGGTACACGCATCTTCAGAGCGGCATGATTCATAATGGCCAAAAGGTGAGAACAGCCCAAGTGTCCATCAATGGATTAAAGGATAAACAAAAGGTGGTATATCCACATAGTAGCAATATTATTCAGTTAGCCTAGATCCACCTTGAAAACATTAGGCTAAAGAAGAAAGCCAGACACAAAAGTTCACATAATGTTATGATTCTATTTGTATGAAATGTCCAGAATCGACAAATCCACAGAGGCAGACAGTAGATCACCAGATGCCAGGACCTGTGGGGAGGAGGGCTGGAGTGACTGCCAGTGGCTATGAGGCTTCTTTTGAGGTTGAGGAAAATATTCTGGAAGTGGCCAGTGGTGATGGCGGTAGTATCTTGTGATGGCACTAAATCCAAATAAATGGCACACTTCAAAAGAGTAAATGATATGTGAATTATATCTCAATAAAACTGTTACCAATTAAACTAAACCACTTCAACATCCTAAAATGCAGACACAGGGGCTGAGTATCAGAGTGGGGCAGGCCTGGGAAAAATGAAGGTGCTGTGTAAAGTGATAGGGAGGCAGGCAAAGAAGGAAAGGTAGATGAAAAAGGAAAGGAGAACCCACAAAGGGGTGGGAGTAAGGTAGGGTGGGGTGGTCAATCCCAAGTCATAGTTTTATCTGGTGTTCCGTGGCCATGCCACGGGGTACCCCCACTTGGGAGATGGGATAGGTCTGCCAGACAGCTGAGCTGAAAGAGGGGGCTGATGGCAAGGGAGTATTTTCCTGCTCGGAATCTTCCAGACTGTGTTCAGGCCCACACCTTCCACAAGACTCGTGGCCTCCCAACTCGCACCCCAGCCTAACTCCCTGGTGGGGACCCGGGCCAGGAAATTCCTGCAGCAGGTTCAGATCACTCTGCAGTTCCACAGACAGACACAACACTCTGTCCCAAAGCAAGAAGGTGCTGAGTGAAAGAAAACAGTCATCTGCCCGTCCAGCTGGAGTGCAGAGTGCAAGAAAGTGCTGAAAGCTCACACCCTGGTATAATCCTGCTTCTTCCCTCCTCACCCGGAACCCATCTGTGGACTGTTTTTCATCCCACTTCCCTTAATGTTTCAGCTGTTGGCAGTCAGTAGCTGACCCTGCCTGGATATGCCCTCTTGTCAGACAGATGCTGGGAAGGATGGCTTGAGGAGAGAGTCTGAGCCAGAGAAAAGACCACGTCTCTCTGCAGACAAGCGCTGTTGGCAGCCCCAGCACTAGATCTGGGGATTGGGCTGGGGGGAAGCACATGCCTTCTTGGCTGGGTTGTGCCACTGATTTGCTCTGTCAGTCCGCATCTCTGTGCTTCGGTTTCTAAAGAATGTTCTGCGTTTGCAAGCAGGTAGTAAGTATCGGTCAGGCACCATCATTTCATTTGATTCTACTTCATGGGGATGTGGTGAGAATGCCCAAGATCCCAGTTTTGGAAAAGGCTCTGGGAACAAAGAAGCTATACCCAACAGAGCCCATTGATTATGATTATCTCTGGCTTACCAAGTGCACTTCGTCCGAAGGTAGAAGGAGAATGATCACTGAGTCTGCTCCAGTGGTACAGGATCCAGAGCTTACTACATCTCATGATGGTTCTGCCAACTCAAAATAGTCCCCTCAGTTTGTGACCCGCTGCCTTTCAGATGCCCATTCTAGCCTTGTGGTGTCAGTCACCTGCCTGTGGGCAAGCATCCAAGGCTTGAAGCTCTAGGTGGGGAGCACCTTCGTGGCATGGCCCAGCCAGGGTAATGAAGCACACCTCAAAGAGACATCCCTTGGCTAAAGAATGTTCCACTTCAGACCAGCGGGTCCTTGGCCTCACTGTGCTCCTTGGCAACTCTGCCTTGGCTCATGCTAGACCCAACCACTCCCACAGACTATCCTTTGCTTACTCATATTTTATCCAGCCCTCACTGTCCATCCCACATGCTCTGATTTCCTGTGGCAGCTCTAATAGTCTGTTTGTTTAGTCTAACACCTGATGACAAGTGTACTGTTTTCTAAGGAACCCATAAGTGTAAAGGAGGCAAGGCTTATGTCTTGACTTCTCCATCTTCTGCTGGCTCTAGCACTGGAGCAGAGGAAGAAACATTCACATAGTAATACAAGCTCAAACGTTGAGAGTTTATTATTAATTCCATGAAGAGTTATGTGCACAACCAGGGGCAAGGTTGCTCTTCACTGAAGTTCCAGAGAGCTGGGGTGCTAGAAGCATGACTCTTGAAAGGGATTCTGAAGTGAGTTACAGAATTTTGAGTGCATGAGGGTAGGTGCATTCTTCTGAGAAGAGGGTCCAGCTTCTCAAAATGTTCCATGAACCCAAAGAGGTGCCTCCACTCGTTTAATATAAAGCGAAGAGCTTGTGGGTTTCACCTTAGCACCATGGGGATTTTGCTGGCAATTCAGTCCATGTTCTAGGGTTCCAGGATCCCTCATGCTCATTTTCAGCTTTCTGTGCACTGGCGAAAACTTCCCATAATCCAGTCTTTAGAGGGAACCTCTATGTTCCGTTCTGTCAAAATGCCTTCTTCCACTTTATTGAATAGCTTTATCATCAGCTCCATTATTCAGCTCATGGACCATTCCACTCTCGTCACATAAACCTTCTAGAGTTTCCTGTGTATATCTCCAAGAGGAAACTGGAAATGGCCTCCCTCTCTTGACAGGTGCAGGTGAGGCCAGAGTTGCCAAGAGGGCTCTGTTAATTTAGTGCCAAAGCAAGGACTCAAACTTAATTTTACCCGGAGCTACAAAACGTGAGGGCTAGGGAAGCCCACTAAAATCCAGTCCAACAGCTGGGGAAAAGATAAAACAAATCCTTCTGTTTTCATGGGCCAAGTTCAGAATCCCAAGTCTCCATCCGAACTTGGATTATGCAGCCCAACAACAAGAATCCCCTTCTGCAGTGGCACCAATTCTCTCATTCCTAAACTACTACACAATGGGTTTTTAAAATTTTCTAATTTTCCAATGGTGTAATAACAAATGCATTTGTAGTTGAAATGGGAATGCGAAATCAAGTATTCTGCATAACACCTGATTGTTAATAGACAGGTTTTGTAGTAACAGGTGTCACTCACTGTCATTCCCCTTCTCCCCTAAATAAAGAATGAGTTCTATTACTCAGTTAGTTCTAATCCTTTGGGAACTTGGCTTTTTTTTTGAAGGTCAACGACCCTTTGAAATGGACAAATTAGTCACTACCCTCAAGCAGCATTTACAGAAACAATGCAAGGCATCTGGCTGAGACAGTGGGGAGTGTAGTCAAGCATTCCTTTGTATTGCCTACACCAGCATTTCCCAAGTCTGCTAGGCAGAGCACTCCTAGTCCACAAGATGCCTTGTTCAAACAAAATGCTGTGCTTCAACTAAAGTTGGGAAAAGATCCATGTTCTATGCTCACAATATCCCTTTCGGTGGGTTAACGGATATCCAAAGTCCCATAGTAAATAGTCCTGTTTAACTAAAATCCTGCATTTCCCCTGACTAATTTTACTAAACCACTGCACTTTTTTTCCCATTGATATGATAGCTATGAAAATCCCTGGATATTAGGAATATGACTCCTAACTAGATACCTTGAGGATCTGGACATCTGCCATCTCGTGGACACTAGACACTACTGAATTCAGGACCCTGTTTCCACCCTCAATCACTCAAGCTTCTGCTAAGACCTAACGTGTTTCTATCCCTAGGTAGCTGTGGGCATTTCCTGAACCTTTTCTTTCTCCTTTCCCTTCTTTTCTTTTTCTCATTAGCCAGCCCTGTAAAACAAGAGAAAACATCCCCCATAAAACATTGTTAACTTGAACCATACAGTTTGGCACTCGCAACAACAGCGGCCCAGTGACATCAGGCTGTAGGGAGGAAAGAAGTCCAGCCCAGGAGTTTGGATTTTTCCTGCAGAGGAGGAGAAGCCAGTGAAATGATTTCAGCAATGAAGTTATTTAGTGAGATGAATATTTCGGAGAGGCTGGTCTAAGATGACTGGACAAGAAGCCGTGGGGTAGGAGGCAGGATCTGTCAGGAGGCTAGAGAAAGAACCCATTGTTACCACATTACATACTCAAGGAAGAAAAGAGGCATTCAGGACTTAAGGATTAATTGAGAAAACATATCCCCCAACACAGCGTTTTGTTGTGTTTGGAAAAGTGTTAGTGGCAGGCTTCAGAAAGTGGTCCCTGGAGGCCACTTGTAGAGGCTGATGGAAGGCGATGGCAGACAAAGGTTCCAGGCTGCTGCAGCAGTCCGAGTGCTGTTAGGAAAAGTCAGTCCACCTCTTCCTGGAGACCAAAAGAGGCAGTTCCTCTGCCTTCTCATGCACTTCGGATATCCTTTAACCCGCCAAAAGGGATACTGTGAGCATAGAATATGGATACCAACAAATATCGTGTTTGCCATGACAGGAGAACCTTTAAGTATGGAAGCCGAAGTTCCTGCTGGGCAAAGGGTAACACAGGTAAGAGCATACATTACAGAGAATGAAAAGCAAGTTGGGTTAGGGAATGTGGATTCAAAAGAATCCTACCACTGATTGCCATGGGACTGTGACTATCCCTCAGGAAATGGAGGCATGAATAGTCAAAAAAAATATTGATTTCCTGAAACTGGGACTCTTCTTTCAGCAGCCAGATGCTCACAGGATGGCCCTTCTCCCCACTTTCAAGTGAAATGATTATGGGCAGCAGTGGTTGCAGGGGCCAGAGATTAAGCAGGTAGATAAGGTGTGCTGCCATTTTTGGATTTACCAGGACTGGAAATCTAATACAAGATTCGATCATTGCTCTAGGCCAGTCATTCTCAAAAGCAGGGTGTGTGTGTGTGTGTGGGGTCTCTTCATTCTCAAAAGGACTGGGGTCTCTGGCAGGAGTGGTTTCAAAGTTCACACACTGGCCCAGTTCAAACTGGGAAACACTGAACATAATGCCAGATGTCACCTGTGGGAGCATGGTCTACACAGATACTCCAGAGGCAGAAAGAGATCTGACAGCCCTGGTTCTGATAATTACAAAGACAGCATCAGTATCATTAGCAACTGGGATTTACTGACTCATGCTTCTGCTGAGCAGGCTCTGTTCAGCACAGTATGTGTATGTCATAGGCTTTAGCTCTGTTCTCCCGAGCCACCCCAGGAGGTAGGGGTCATCATTATCTCCCTCCTCAGGGGAGGACACTAAAGCAAGGAAGTGAGCTGGAACCAGAACCACGGTGGTGTCTGGTCCTGGAAGTAGAGCTACACTCTATTGCTGTCAAGATCAACACTGCATTATTTGAAAGCACAGCTTGGTTAACATAGCCACTCACACAAAATCCTGTCTGAACTGCTTTTCCTAAGTTCCCCACTCTGAAAAGAACCTCCTGCCTCATTTGTGCTTTCTCTGTCTCTGTCTCTGTCTCTCTCTCACAGAGGTGGTCTAAAAAGATACAGGGATCGAAAGGAAGCACATGACCACCTCACTTCCTATGAGCCCCAAATGGTTAGGGTGAGTGTGCGAAAGTGGGTAGGGGAGGCTATAACCTAGGGCTCTGCTTTCTTTTCTTTTTTTTTAAAGATTTTATTTATTTATTCATGAGCGACACAGAGAGAGAGGCAGAGACAGGCAGAGGGAGAAGCAGGCTTCCTGCAGGGAACCCCATTCAGGACTTGATCCCAGAACCCTGGGATCATGCCTGGAGCCAGAGGCAGACGCTCAACTGCTGAGCCACCCAGGCATCCTAGGTCTGTGATTTTTTAAGAGGGGTAGAAAGAGGGAATGTGGGCAGCCTGGGTGGCTCAGCGGTTAAGTACCACCTTCAGCCCAGGGCGTGATCCTGGAGACCTGAGATCGAGTCCCACATCGGGCTCCCTGCATGGAGCCTGCTTCTCCTTCTGCCTGTGTCTCTGCCTCTCTCTCTCTCTCTCTCTGCCTCTGTGTGTGTGTGTCTCTCTCATGAATAAATGAATAAAGTATTTTTAAAAAAAGAAGGAAGGAATGTTTAAAAATTGCAGATTACCTTCTTAGTTACTGGGCCAATGACAATCTGGAACAGAACCATTCCCTCTACAAAGCCAAAAAACTGAATCGATCAGCCAGCTCCACTTCTCCGGGACCACATACCCTCTACTCAAAGTGTGGTAGGGGGACCAGCAGTGTTAGTGTCAACTTGAGAGCCAGTTAGAAATGCAGAATCTTGGACCCCCCATCCAGACCTACCAACTCAGCATGTGGAGTTCAACAAGGGTCCTAGTGATTCATGGGCATATTAAAGTTTGAGAGGTACTGCTTTAGGGCTTCAGATTCTAGAGCTCATCTTCTTCCAAACTTTTGATAATATCCTAGAAATGGAGTCAGCTTTTTACAGGTTCATGAGTATTGAGAAGGCCTTTTTTTTAATTCCCAGTTCTGGACATACACACGTGATGTTTCTTCCATACTGCCTCATCCTCTGCCCCATGGGAGTAGAAATGCAGGCAATCTTAGAACTTTGTTCCCTGCCACCCCTAACCTCTGTCTCCAACTGCCATCTGTATGGTAAATGGCAAAATACATTGAATTAAAGACTGGGATCCTGAGGGGATGTGAGTATCTATGCAAGACCATAAATATTTTCAGACTAAAGCAATGGTTCTCAACTGAGGGCAATGCTTCCCCCAGAGGACATTTGGCAATGTCCGGAGGCATATTTTTTTTTATCATCGCAAGTAGAGGAGGGTGCGGTGCTACTGGCATCTAGCAGGTAAAGGTCAGATATGCCACTAACCATCCTTCAGTGCACAGGACAGCAACTGACCAGAAAGAATTCCCTGGCTCCCAAAGAGGTTTAGAAACTCTGGAGTAGAGGAAATAATAAAAACAAATGATCTGACCCATAAATATTCAACATAAAGCTACAGAGAAAAGGAACTTGAAAGGGCTTTCTACATTCTGACCAACAGCTATGGGCTAGTCACAGAAGCTCTAGCTGCCCTCAGAGTAGCGATACACCCCTTTGGTTTAGAGAGTTGAGCCTTTGTTCAACATGAGGTTCTTCTCCAAAACTACACCATGTAAAATCAACTGCACAGAAGCCACAATACATACCAAATATCTCTTTCACAAATATTAATCTTCAAACTCAGCATTAAATAAAACAAGAAAAAAAGACCTTTTACCTCTTTCTTTTTTTTCCTCTTTATTTCTACAAGAAAAGGCAAATACCATGAAGTAATTACAAAGTAAATTGAAAAAACATGAAGGAAGAAGTAGTTGTAAGAAATACCAACCAGGGGCACCCGCGTGGCTCAGTAAGTGAAGTGTCTGCCTTCGGCTCAGGTTGTGATCTCAGACTCCTGGGATCTAGTCATGCATTAGGCTCCCTGCTCAGTGGGGAGTCTGCTTCTCTCTCTTTCTCTGCCCCTTCCCCTGTTCATGCTTTTCCTCTTGCTCACTCTCTTTCTCAAATAAATAAATATAAAACATCTTTTTTTAAAAAAAATAAATACCAACCTATAGAGTTAATATAATTATTGAATGTGAGCATTAAAGACTGAGTACCCTGGTAGCCAGGGAAAAAAGTTCTCCTTTTAATGCCTGCCTTTTAGTTTCTTAGAATGATTTGTGAACAGTCTAGGATTCAGAAGGAGTTGCCCATGGTCACTGATCATCATTTCACTGAATGTCATCTTTTTTTACTTTTCTGCCCCTAGGACACACATTCCAAGCCTCTGTACCAGCAAGAATATAACTGCTTTTACCTACGAGTTGAGGCCATGTGAAGTACAATGCAAAATGTGAGATTTGGCGGGGGTGGGTGCGGGGGTGGGGATTGCCTTTATATTTATTTATAATGCAAATTCTCTGAAGGCAAGACTAGACTCTTACTTCACCAAAGCCTACAATGCTCTGTGAGTGGCAAACATTTCAATATTGAAAGGATGTGAGTAAAAACTTCAGTTGGACACTCAGAAGCTGGAGCTCTTACTAGGAAAAGTCACACTTGCTAAAGGCAGCTATTCAGTAATATACACAATGGTGTGTGGTCCTTAAACCCACTTTCTTCCTCTCTACCTCACCCCCACCCCAACACCCAGCTACACTGCATTTCACAGTCTTGCGTGCAATTGGATGGGGCTATAGGAATGCAATCAGGTCAATGGAGTGTGGTGAGAAGTGATATACATGTATCAGAAGCCTGACTGGCAAAACCTAATTCACAACCCTCCTTTCTTTTCCCTAGACTGAGGGCCATGTGCATGGAGGACGCCAAGGCCCCAGAGGATGGTGAAGCCACCACCCTGGACAGGGCCTGGATCCCTGAGTGACTACAAGGAGCAGAGCCCCCCATCCATGGTGTTGAGTCACCGAGATATTAGGATTTGGAGCAATTAGCTTATTCCTTTGTCCCTACAAATATGTTCCCTCCTCCAAAATCATGGGCCCTAAATTTCTCTGTAGCCTATAACATTGCATTAACATCACTTTCCACCATTCATTTTGACCTCTTGCTTCCATTTGGACAACTGCCCTCCATAGCTCTAAGGGCAGGAACTGCCTAGAGTCAATATGCTTAGAACTTCCCCTATGATTCAAATTCCCATTAAAAGCAAACCAAAGTGAAATCAAACCCAGAG
The DNA here is from genome assembly GCF_011100685.1 of Canis lupus familiaris. Lineage (NCBI taxonomy): Eukaryota > Metazoa > Chordata > Mammalia > Carnivora > Canidae > Canis > Canis lupus. The sequence goes on from NC_049260.1 coordinate 84,526,235, forward strand.
GCATGAGATGTCCAACTGTTCTCAGGCTTGCTGCCCAGCAATAATCAATCCTTGGATCCAATGGCATGGAGGACCCAGCTCGAAGGCCTGACTTTATTTTCATGGCTGGTCAATATAGCATTTTAAGGAATAAGTACTGTCCCAATGCCTTTTAGTTCCTAAGCTATTCTCTCATGTGTCAATATCAAAGACTAGCAGGACTAAGAAAGCCAGGCAGAGTTGGGCAAGAGATAAACAGATAATCTATCAGCTGGGCAAGAAAGGATATGAAGAAGAAACCTGGAAAAAAAAAAGGTTTTTGGAATGTGTGATAGTCATCAGGGCTATTCATCAATGTTCTTGTTCTCCTTTCAGACAGACCCAATGATAGCATTGCGATTCCCTGTCCCTTCAAAGTCAAAACATGGCCATGTGACCTGCAGTGGCCAACGACACATGAGCAAAAGTAATCTGTGTCACTTATGGGCAGAAGTCTTTGAGAGCCATGGCCAAATGTGCTAGGTTCCCTTCCCATGCCCCTGGAACTAAATTCCAGATGGCAATGATCAGTCAGCCAGGGTCCCTGCGTGAGAAAGACATGTGCCAGTCTGAGGAGTACAGGCAGCATGAGTAAGGAATAAATCTTTGTTTGAAGCCACTGAGATTTTTAAGTAGTGACTGAATCATAATTTAGCCTATTCGGATTATTATAGGGTATCCAACATTTAATGAAGAATGGGCTTTCACATTCAAAATGGGAAAGATGAAAAATACTCCCACAATTTTTACATCTCTTCCCCAAAGAGATACTCCTAAACACAGTAGCAGCCGAAAACAGGTCCTGCCAACTAATTTGAATCAGCACATTATGTCTAGAAGAGCAGTCATGGGCCAAATTTGACCTGCAGTTTGTTTTTGTAAATAAAGTTTTACTGGGACACAGACATGATCGTTTGTTTACATCTTGTCTATGGCTGCTTCAACACTACAGTGGAAGAGTCTTTGCAACAGAGACTGTATGGCCTGCAACACCTAGAATATTTACTTTCTGACCTTTACAGCAAAAAGAAAAGTACTGACTCCTGGTCTAGAAGAAGCCAAGTGAAAAGAGGTCCATGGAGTGTCTGGAAAAGAAATCCAACACATGCTTCCACCAGAGTAAAGAGTACACACTCTTGGTAGCCATGTAGCCAAGAAAGGGCACACACCAATCAAGAGTCGGCACCAGCAGGATTTTAATTAGTGCTTCAGGCCTTTTCAGAGATAGGCAAAGGGAGCTCTGCTACAAGTGAGTTCCAATAAAGTACATCTTTAAAGCTCTGTTGTTTACCAACCCCTCTCTCCCATTATCAGGATGGGGACAGGATCTGAACAAAGGATATACACAGTATATGTCAGGATTAGTGAACCTGACAGTTCTCAGGATGACTCAGTGGAAAGTTGCTTAAGTGCTTGCTCGAAATGATTCACTGCCTAGAGATTCCATGGCAAATGAGATTCTTAGGCTAAACTGGGTGGTACAGTTTGTCCACCTCCCCGAACTCAGCATAAAGCAAGCAGGCAGACCCTAAGCAAGGGAGCAGACTCTCGGAGGGTCCCATGAGGGTCTCAGCCTGCTGGATGGACCTTAACCTCCACTGTGGCCACTGGCTGCCCTCTGGGGGTGGGGGTGTATATGGCGTGGCTGGAATGCTAGGAATCCTGGACTGGCTTAGCAGGCACTCCAATTGGCTTGGTGTACTACATGTTCCAAAGATTTTCTCCAGTGTCCTTGGCATCCAATGACTATACTTGGGCTTAAGATTTTTAGGACTGGGCGGGTCCCTGGAAGCCTTCTATCTCAGAACCAGATCGCTCCTTCATTAGGTGGTACCAACAAACGAGCTGGCCATTCCACTTCAGATGGGATGCAGGCCATTTGCTTCCTTGCTTCAGCCTGGCTTTTGGCAGGGCCGCCTGGAGGAGCCAGCTGCTTGGCTAAAACTCAGGCTTCAGTGGCTGTTAACAGGTTTTGCTTCAATTCAGCTATTTGTGAGTTACTGTTGCTTGGCTCTGGGGTGGGGACAAAGGCCTGGGGTAGGAAATGGAGAGAGGAAAAGAAAGATGAAAATGCATACTTTACTTGGACCTATGAGTTGATTTGGCTCTTGTAGCAGTTGGTTTTCAAGTGAGCACTGTGGATCAGGTGTTTCCTCTCAATTTCCAAGGTGACTAGTAAGCTCTGGCTCCTATGCCCTGCCTGTGGTACCTTTGTTCTAGGTGATTATGTTTTGCCAGAGAAAAGTGGAGAAGGGAGAGAGTTATGCTTGCTGTTCCTGGTTACCATCAATTCTAGAGAATTCGAAATGCAGATAGGTCCTTAGGGCACAAAGCGCTACAACATTTTCATCAGCCTGCCAGGCAGCTTCCAGAGGTTCTCTAGTTTATACGTGAGTACCTGCCCGGGCCACAGCCACGTCCACAGAGCAGAGCCCCTGCCTCCCCGGGCTAAGACAGCATGAGTGCCAGCCGACTCAAACACCCTGAATGAGACAGTCTGTGTTAACGCAGACTCGGAACCAGCCAGAGATTGCCATGAGGTCTCTGTATCAAGTCCCCATCTCCCTCCTGGCTGGCACATTCTTGCCTCCCTCGGACCCAACTGTGAGGCCCCACACTCGAAAATAATAAAAGGAGGGATGCCTGGGTGGCTCAGTGGTGGAGCATCTGCCTTTGGCTCAGGGCGTGATCCCGGGGTCCTGGGATCAAGTCCCACATTGGGCTCCTCATTTTCTTGGAAAATATAGCCTAAAAAAGAAGAGACACCAGAAAGGACTTAGCGAATTAATCCGTTCCACGAACATTCGATTTGTCCAGAGCCTACATTGTGCCTTGGCTCATGAGGAGATAAAGACAGACTTGGGATCCAAATTATTTCCAAATATCAGGACATTAATCCCAGTCATAAACCGTGAAGAGAAGGAAGAGGGTATTTACTATTTTTGAAACTCATCCGCGAGAGAGATGTGGCAGAAGCACAGTCTAAGTGGCTGGGAGACCTGGGCTCCAGGCTTAGCTACTTGTAATGCGCACTGTGGTTTCAGGCTAATTGTAGAGTCTTCCTCCATCCCCCCAGTTCACAAAAATGTGAGGGAGAGAAATGGACAAAAAAAAAAAATCCCTTCAAGACAGGATTTTCTGTGGTTGTAGGATATATCATTCCTGTCCTCAAGAAGTTTACAATCTAATTGTAAGACACTAAGGAGACGGGTTGGAAGAGACAAAATTAAATTCAATGCAACAGGAAAGTATCCAACGAATGATACCGAGCCATGCTATCCACAATGGTAGGTGCTAATTACGTGTATCTGTGTATGTTCAAAATAACTGACATTAAATAAATTTTAAATGCAGTTCCTTAATCACAGTAGTCACATTTCAAAAGCCCAAGAGCTATATGAGCTAGTGGCTTGCCATATTGGACAGTGTGAATATAGAAGAGTTCCATTGTTGCAAAAAGTTCCATTGGGCAGCATCTGTTGAGACAACCTGCACCAAAGCTAACCAGAGAACACACAACTTTCCCCCTCCATGCCCTCTAGGCCTGGGCTCATCATGGCTGTCCAGCTGTGACCAATGCTGATGTTCCCAGATGGCGGGGCTGTGCTCTGGTCCCCATTACCGCCTTGCTCAGAGAGTTCAGCCACTCCACACTTCTTCCACTGACTCTTCTCCTTTGATCTTTTCCCACGGCCTTCAGAAAAGCCAATAGAAGTCATCTCATGAAAAATTCCCTTTTAAATAGAACTGTGAATAATCTAGATAATCCAACAACACATGCATCTTTCAGAGCTCCCTCGGGTGATTTTTCCAAGAGGTATGGTGGGCAAAGTCTGAAGAGGACCAGTTTGATCAGTCAGCGCCGTATTTATTATTTGGGAGAAGCAGGCATGGCCAGGACTGAGGATAAAGTCCTTACATGCTCCCTTCACAGCACTACTAATAACATGAAAAAAAAGATCATCCAATGTAATCCCAAAGACTGATTTCAAATCAAAACAAAGCAAATGAAGGAAAGCAAAACAAAAGAAGAGCAAGACAGGCACAAGGGCTCCCCAGGGTTCCTCTAGCTCATGGGATGGGTGTGGGTGTGAGTGCAAGGGTGGTGAGACTGTTTGTGAGGGTCACATGCATGTGAGCGGGGATGGTGGGGGCCGGGTGTGGGCTGACTTGGGAGGCTTGCAGAGCAAGGGCGCTCTGGCAAACCTCTGACTCAGAGGAGGAGTCTCTGCTTCCCTTGGTGGGGAGAGGAGAGTTTAATTTTTGTCATGCAACCTCATGCGCCCCATTCTTCCGAAGGGGGGCAGGGAGGACAGTGTCATTACACGGACCTATTTGCACAATCAAATTTGCTGCCCCCAGAGTGCCAGGAGAATCAGAATGGTCTTACTGCAAAGGGTGCAATTGTACGAAAATCAAATAAATAGCTGAAGGCACACTCCTATTGAACCTGTGCCCAACGCAGTGTCAATCAACAAGTTTTCACTGATGCTGGACAAGCCAAGCTGCCTTCCAAAGAGAACACAGAAAACATTATAAGTTCAGTTGGGGGGCAGCTGGATGATCTTTATGTATCCTGTCCCAGTTTTTTTTTCTTCCCCCTTTTGCTGCTTCCCTTCTCTAGCTAACACTTTCATTCCTTCATCCAGCCCCTCTCACGTTAATATCTTTTAATGCGTCTCTCCCAGGCTCTGGCCTTAGGTGCTGTGGTTCTCCCATCTTGGTGTTCCCATGGTGGTGGGGCAGATGGCAGAGGCAAGTCTGCACTGTTTGGGAAACTGCAGCTTCCCACCTGCATGTGCTCTGCAAGGGGGCGGGGTGGGGAGTAAGAAGGCAAACCCCAACATACACTGAATAATGCTCTGACTCCACTGGAGATTTCCATTCTGATAAGCCGTGTCCTAAAGCACCATATTGTTTGGTGGGGAGGCAATGACGTGGCCCCGCTAACACACAGACTCGGAACCAGCCAGAGATTGCCATGAGGTCTCTGCATCAAGTCCTCATCTCCCTCCTGGCTGGCACATTCTTGCTTCTCTCAGACCCAACTGTGAGGCCCCACCCTCGAAAATAATAAAAGGAGGGACGCCCGGGTGGCTCAGTGGTGGAGCATCTGCCTTTGGCTCAAGGCGTGATCCCGGGGTCCTGGGATCAAGTCCCGCATTGGGCTCCCCATGAGGAGCCTGCTTTTCCCTCTGCCTATGTCTCTGCCTCTCTCTCTGTGTGTTTATCATGAATAAATAAATAAAATATTTTTTTAAAAAAGAAAATAATAAAAGGAGCTTTTGCATTTGTTTGAGGGTGGGCTGCGGTCTGGCTTGGGGCTAAGCCCGTTCAGTGTATTAATTCAGTGAATCCTCACACTGGTCCTTTGAGTGGGGAACCATCACTGCCCGCCCCTCCCCTTCGCAGCTGCTCCCATGCACAGGAGCTCACCAGCTCTCACACACACCTTAAGTACGCTCACGCTCTCATGGAGTGTGTGTCCACTAAAGGGAAGCCCCCTCTGCACTATCTCCTCAGGGCTCAGCTTCCAAGTCTTCCCAGAAGTCGCTCCCCCTGGTGTCTAGAATTCTATCTGTGGTGGGTTCTTTTGGGGAAGGGTGGGCCTTTGTGCTGCTGCAGGCTGAACGCCCCTGGAAGGGGTCACCCAGCCTCCCTTTCCTCAGATGCTAAGTGATTGCATGACAGCTGAGGGGCGGGGATGGGTGTGAGGCTGTGGGGGAACCGAGACACAGGAAAGGGGGTGCAAAAAGATGTCTGGGGGCATGACAGACAAACTTCATCTATTTCCGATGTCTGCAGCAGGCTGGCTCTACAAAATAAAGTCTGACTGTAGGACACACGAGGCCCTTTGAGACTGGGTGCCCACCAACGAACCTTCCAAACTGCCTCCTTCATGGCCCACACCCACTCCAGGCCCCATCCTGCTTTTGCACGTGCCCTCCGCCTCCCTCCTCCTCCACCTGGAAAAGCTCCATAAACATAAAGTCTGTTAGAACTCAGCTTGAGTATTGATTTCTTGAAGAGCCTGGCTCCTGGTTCTTGGAGAGTGTTTCCCTTCCTCCCTTCTCTGCTTATCCCTGTCCACACCTCTACTGAAGAACTCATCACATTATGTCTAGTCATCTCATTAAGCCTGTCTCCCCAACTAGCCTGTGGGCTCTCTGAGGCACGGACTGAGCCCTCAGCACTATTTATGGGACCTGGCCCAAAGCCTGTACTCAGTAAACATTTGTGAGAAGAACGAACAAGTGAGCGAGTGAGTGAGTGAATGGACACGAACCACCAACTTCTGGTTGGGAGGAGACTCCCTTCCCTAGGCTTCTCTGAATAAGGCTGCTGTCCAGTGTTTCTCGATAGGGTCACTGCCAGAATTCAGATGGGACACTTCTTCACAGCACTGTGTTCCTGCCCCCTGTGGAACATTTAGCATCCCTGGTTCCTGCCCAGTAAAGGTCAAGGACATTCCCCAATCACTGTGATGACCAAAAGAGTTCCCCCAACATTTCCAAAGCCCTGGGAGAAAGGTAGGGAGGCCCTGATCTGCCCAGGTTTGGAGGCAGCACTATGGCAATAGCTCTTTTGCCTGATCCTGGTGGTCTGATAGGCCTCCTGCAACAGGGTCATGCTGTGTGGCTAGACAAGGTGCAGGATGACAGGCGCCAGCCAGAACATGAATTTGTAAGACATTAGGGACTGGAGCACTCCTGGCCTGTTAACAGGAATTATGGCAGCCTAATCAGCACTTGACAGTGCAGAGCGAAGAATCCTGCTCGACGTTCTTTATGACTGGAGGCAAGGGGCAGGAGCAGGCCTAGCCAAAAGGAAAACAAAAAACAAAAAACAAAAAAAATTAGTCAAGCTTTCAAGGCAACCCCAAAGATTGCTACCTTATCTCCCAATGCAATTCTGGGCATTACCCTATGTCTCTGCTAAGTGCTCACTCGGCCTTGGGAACATGAGCATTACTGAGCAGCGCGCTCACTTGGGGCACTTCTAAATATCTACTCAGAATGAAAAAGAAAGGAAGGGCAGAGCAGCATGTGGGTGGCTCAGTCAGTTGACTGATTTTGGATTTTGCCTCAGGTCATGGTCCTAGAGTCCTAGGATGGAGCCCCATGTTGGGGCTTGAGGACTCTCTCCTTCTCCCTCTGCCTTTCCCCCTGCTAATGCATGCCCACTCTCGCTCTCAAATAAATAAATAAATAAATAAATAAATAAATCTTTTGTAAAAAGGCAGAGATGATGCCATTTATTTTATGCCTTCCGCCTGACACTCATTAAACCTGTCACCTTTAAGCCTCCCACAACTTTTCCCTAAGGCTGGAGACATATGGCCAGTGCCTGTTTATGGGCCTGCTGTCACTGGGATCTATGAGAACATATACGAAAATGCCTGAGTTTCAGGCTTTGCCCACATTCCCTACTAATGATGTAATCCGGGGACTTGGGGTTCAAATTCCTTCTTTCCCTTGCCAGATACTGCCTTGCTTATATACACACCTCTTTATACTTTTCAAAGCAATTTCCCACATCAACTTTGTTTTCCCTGCCAATGCGAACCTTAGTGGAAGGGAGGAATTATCACTCTCATTTTACAAGTTGAGAAAACAGGCGCAAAGAGGTCAGCCAGCTCTATTCACGTTCCACAGTGAATTGGGGGGAAGAAGCAAGGTAAGACCCCATATCTTTTCTGGCCCTGTGCCTCCCCCCAACATATGATAGCACAATACAGCCTCAAGGGATGTGGGGAGGGAATGTGGAACCCATAGAACCAAAGCTTTCTCTTCTTCCCAAATTTTGCCTAGATTCTGAAAGCCCTCTGGTCAGTGATACAGACCTGAGCCAGATGGCTTCATCTAAAAAGCCCATATACTGCTGGGCTCTGCGGTTCAGAGGACAAAGGCCAAATGCCCCCAGATGCCTTCTTATTAATTCCAAAGGCATACCCGGAGGACGGAGGGCACAGCCTTTGTCCAGGCTTTGGTACTGATCAGCGCATGTGGGAGTGGGGAGCGGGGTGGGGGGTGCAGGAAGACCAGACCAGACCAAAGGAAACCAAACCAAACACCAAAAAGATCAAAATAACGTAAACAATTACACAAAAATAACATGTCCTAAACAGCCATATGTGTAAACACAATCCTATGCTTAACTCTAACATTTAAAGGTTTTCAGGTCAACATTTGCCTCCAATCATTACCATCCAAAAACAAATGAAAATGTGTCAGTATTGCCGACACCCTAGGGGGCCTGTTCTCTCCCCTTGGAAGGAGCCACAATCTTGCCTTTTGGGATAACCACTGCCTTGTTGTTTATTATAGTTTTATCACATTTATGTACCTCTGTAAACAATATAGTTTAATTTTGCCTGTTTTGAACTTCATATTACTCGAAATGCATTGTATGCACTTGTGCATATACATGTGTCTGGGTTTTACTCAGCATTAAGTTTGAGTTGTTATATGCTGACTTTTAAAAGACTCCTGCTCCCCTTATCCATGCCTAGAAGTAGAGCTGACCTTTGAACAACCCCGGCTTTGAACTGTGAGGTCCACTTATAGGCTGATTATTTTTCCAATAAATACGGTGCAGTACCATACATGTATTTTCTCTTCCTTATGATTTTAAGTAGGCTCTACACCCAGAATGGAATACAACATGGGGTTTGAACTCATGACCCTGAGATCAAGGCCTGAGCTGAGACCAAGAGTTGGATGCTTAACTGACTGAGCCTACCAGGAGTCCCTCTTATAAGGATTTTCATAATAACATTTTTTCTCTAGTTTCCTTTATTGCAAGAATCCAGTATATAATACATGTAACACACAAATATGTATCCATTGACTATTCATGTTATCAGTAAGGCTTCTAGTCGACAGTAGGGTATTTGTCATTAAGTTTTTGGGGGAGTCGAAAAGTTATACACAGATTTTAAACTGTGGGGCATCAGCATCCTTAAGCCCTGCCCAAGTCCATTGTTCCATGTCAACTGTGCTAAAGTCCATTTCTTCCCATTCCCCATCTTTGGTGGTGGAAGGAGAAAGCTGATCAGCATCCTCGAGGGTCCATTTATTTTTCAGAAAATTGTTGAAATCTCTTCAATCTTTCTTTCACGGGGCTCATTAATTATCTTTTTCTTCCAACATTGCCTCTTAGGTTTGCTACTCTGATCCTTTAATAATCTTTCTCCTCGAACCATACTGAATGGCCCAGATGTTCTTCCCCTCAGAAAGAAATCTCAGAGGAGGCCCTTTTGGAAATATAACTTCTCCAGATAAAGAGAAACAAGGACACCATTCTATCTCTATGTATTTCTCCAAAAAATGACAAGACCTGCTGGTCATCAGCTGCTAATAGATGACACGGTCTGAAGTTCCCCAGGAAACGTTAATAATGAAAATGTCTTTCAAAAGCCAGGACTTCACACAGTCATTAGCACCAGTTACCACCAGTCATGGCTGTCACTGCTCAAGACAGAGTGGTTTTTGGAGTCTTCCTCAGCCTATGAAAAGTGTGCTCTGAAAATTGACATTTGCTAGATTCTTCTAGGAACCCTTGGTTGTCTCCAACTTCAGCTGTTCCTCTGTACCACCATCCCCTTCTGAAATTTCTCCTCTGCTCACTTCCCCAATGGGAAAGAAACAGACACACCACAATTAGGCTGCATCTTGATGATATTGCCCTAAGTGAAAGGTGGCAGTCCCAGGAGGAAATATACTGTTTGATTCCACTTACAGGAGGTACCTACAGCAGTCCATTTCATAGAGACATAAAGGAAAGAGATGGTCGCCAGGGGCTGAGGGAGGGGAAAATGCAGGTTTGTTTCATGGGAACAGGGTTTCAGTCCGGGAAGACGAAAAACATCCCTGAGATCGATAGTGGTGATGGTTGCATAACAATACAAATGTACATTATGCTACAAAACTGTATACTTAAAAGTGGTTAAAATGATAGGGACACCTGGGTGGCTCATTCAGTTAAGCATCCAACTCTGGATTTCAGCTCAGGTCATGATCTCAGGATCTGAGGGAGAGGGAGAGAGAGAATCCCAAGAGGACTCTGATCCAAGCGTAGAGCCCGACATGGGGCTTGATCTCAGGACCCTGAGATCATGACCTGAGTGGAAATCAGGAGTCGGTCGCTTAGCTGACTGAGCCACCCAGGCTACAGAAAAAAAAAATTTAAATAAAAAGACATTTAGGACAGCCCGGGTGGCTCAGCGGTTTAGCGCCTTCTTCAGCCCAGGGCCTGATCCTGGAGAACTGGGATCAAGTCCCATGTCAGGCTCCCTGCATGGACCTGCTTCTCCCTCTGCCTGTGTCTCTGTCTCTCTCTCTCTCTCTGTGTGTGTGTATCTCATGAATAAATAAATAAAATCTTTAAGAAAAATAAAAATAAAAAACTAAAAGACATTTAAAAAGAAGAATGGAAAGAAGGGAGGGAGAGAGGCAGGGAAGAGATAAAAAGGGAAACAAAGAAAAAGCAAGGAAAAAAGCAAGCCAAATTTCCTTGCCCCTCCTTCTCAACCCCCATTTCTGTCCGATCAGTCATAATAGAATACACCATACAGAGGATATGATGGTGACTGTGGACTCTGATTTGGCCCTAGATTCTTTGAGGGCATGATTTTGCAAATGTGGGAAAAAACAAATCAAAGCTGTAGGAATTTGCTAAAAGAAAGAAAAATTGAGCTTGCAAGGACACGTACCTTATCTTGATGTTTTAAAAGTAACCTCTACTCCCAAGTTTGAGGTCTTACCCATTCTCTCCAATTATTAAAAAAAAAAATCCAACCAACCTTCTTCTTCCCCGTCCTGCCCACAACTTTGATTTATTCCTTTCTTTAAAGATACAGTACATATCCTTCATAGCTTCTCTCCTATTCAGGGAGTATAGCCCTAGGAAAAAAAACTATTTCAGGAGCCACACACGCACTGCTGAACCACCTCCCACTCTCTGGGTCTTAGCATGTATGTGGCAAAGATAAGCGACAACACATCAAGACATTTATACAATAGCCTATTTTGATGGCCAAAAAAAGAGTCCTGTGAGGAGGTAGATTTTGGAACAGATTGCAACAACTGACACCCTATGTCTGCCAGTTTCTAAAATCACTTTTAGGGAATAGCTGACAGTGTAAAACTCCAAACGCAAAAATCAGATGAAAATCATTCTAATAAAGACTGTTATTTATCTTAGTGGCTGCAAATAATCTGGTAAACCTTTGGGTCATAGTGATTTTGCATCCAAAACCTGGAGTGAAACCTTTTGGCTCTAGGCAACAGATAGCAAGGATATTTGGTTCCTTCTAGAACATATTGGTTTTAAATTAACAATCCCAAAGTAAAAAACTTGAGAGTTGGCAACTCATCCTAGAAACTATTGTGTCCTCTGCCACAAATAAAGAATTTATCCTTGATATTACAGAGAGGTTTGGTGCCCCACAAGAGCATGGAAAACATAGAGCCTGACTCTCCAGCCTCCCCCTTAAGCCCCCATCCCCCAAAACTCCTCTGGGTACCCAGGCTAGTGGCCTACCCCCCCATCCATGATGTTCTACCATCAACTCCTGCTCTCTAGATCCTCTGAGCAGAGGAAACTGAGAAGGTTAATATGAGTTAAGTCACCACTTTCAAAGATAGACCAATGCCTGAATTAAGAAGATAAAACTGGGTGGCTCTGTCCATTAAGCGTCTTGGTTTTGGTGCAGGTCATGATCTCAGAGTCACGGATCGAGCCCCGCAATGGGGTGTGCAGTCTGCTTAAGATTCTTTCTCTACCTCTCCCTCTGCCTCTCCCCCTTCTCTTTCTCTCTCTCTCCCAAATAAATACATGTATCTTTTTAAAAATATTTAAAAAATAAAGACAATGAAGCTGTAATAATGATAGCATTTTAGGGGTCAGGCAGCTTGGCAGGGACACAGGGGAAGAGAATGGAGGCTGTCGCCCTGCTGGCCGGACAGGCACAGGTGATGGGAAATTGAGGCGATAATCACCTGCTCTGCTTCCTCTAAAAGCAGGTCCTGCTTTAAGAGGTCAGAGGCAGCCCCGCAACCAGGAAGAACGCTCACTAAAGGGCATTTTACTAAGCCTTTCCTTAAAACACCCTAGATGTGACTCTTAATTCAGAGGCAGTTGAAAACAGACTAAGCTGAAAACACTGATTTTATTTCAAACTATGTTGATTGCTTTTCCCTTTGAGAGTTTCATTTGTTTATCAGCAGAAATTCCTGGGCAAATTCCGAGAAATGCCATTCATTTCTTGCCAACAACAAGTCACGGACAATGGGCGGGGAGAAGCGGGGAGCTCCCCCACGGAGGGTCCTTCTTTCTGACCATGACAGCCAGAGGCTCTGAATGTGGAAAGTAGCAGAAGAGGAAGGCTTTAGGTGGGAACTCTGGGAAAGCAGGTTGCCTGGCCAGACGCAACACTATGCACATGTCACTTTAGGGCTGGTCCTGGGAAAGTGTCATGTAGTCATGCTGTATCTATGCTCCCCATTATCAGAGAAACAATGCTGTTTTGTTGCCCTTGGCGTGTGCACAGGGTCCTCTCCTCCAAGACCCTGCCCAGCACTGCTCTCTGTAGGCAGCGCTCTTGATCTCCTTTACCAAGATCTTCCCTGAGACCGAAGTGCCATCCCAGTCCAACTGCATCAGAATGAACTGAGGTGCTTATTTCAAGTGCAGAATGCCCACTGCAGCTCAACTGAATCAGAATGTTTAGTGTAAGGCCTGAGAGTCTGCATTTTATCAAATCTCCCAAGGTAGTCCTTAAACACACAAAAGTTTGAGCCACATTAGTCTGGGGACTTGTTTTAAAAGGGCCTGACAGGGATCCCTGGGTGGCGCAGCGGTTTGGCGCCTGCCTTTGGCCCAGGGCGCGATCCTGGAGACCCGGGATCGAATCCCACGTCGGGCTTCCGGTGCATGGAGCCTGCTTCTCCCTCTGCCTGTGTCTCTGCCTCTCTCTCTCTCTGTGACTATCATAAATAAATAAAAAATTAAAAAAAAATAAAAGGGCCTGACACCCTAATGAACTTCTCCAAACTAAGATACTCTATATACTAATAACTTATTGCTATTATATAAATAACTTCTGGAAACTGAATGGCATAATCCAAGAGTTCTTTTTTTTTTTTAATCCAAGAGTTCTTAAAACACATACTAAAGCACACTAATTTTTCAAAGTGCCTTACAAAAAACCTCAGCTGAATAAGTTTGAAAAAGATTGCATCCCATACACCTGTCTCATAGATTCATAATGTATATTAATATATTAAAGGCTCTGAGAAGTCCTGCATTAAAAGCTACCTATTTAACTTTGTCTTATCCAGAAAGTTTATTTGCCCAGAAACTTTCAAGTTTACCTGCCTATATAAATGCTTCCTTAGTAGATTCTATTATCATCTCATAAAACTGTGCTCCTGGAGACAAACTTTAACCCAGAAGAGTGACTGTAATGGTGGAGGTTTCCTAAATACAGAAAACAAATGAAAGATTTCTTTGGGACAAATGGAGCTTCTCAGTATCCCTCAATGAAGTGTCACCTTCTTTACCTTTCTCTGGGGCAAGCTTTGCTTAATGTCCACTGAAATAGAGGGGTTCTACTCTACCATGAAGCAAAGGCATAGTTATCCTAAAAGTCTTGTTCTCATATGACATAGGGGCTTCTAACATGCTAGCAGGAAATCAAATCCTTTTTCTAGTTATTTACTTCTTAGAGAAGGAGAGAGAGAGAGAGAGAGAGAGAGAGAACAGGGAGGAGCAGCAGGAGAAAGAGAAGCAGACTGAAACGAGCACAGAGCCTGACATGGGACTCGAGCTCACGACCTTGAGATCATGACCTAAGCCAAAATCAAGAGCCGAGTGCTTAACTGACTGAGCCACCCAGGCATCCCCACATTCTTTTTCAAAAACCACTAAATCCCCAGGGTTTACCAGAGACAATGATAACCTCACTTGGCAGGAGGCAAGCTGGGTGCCACTTTTCTGAAGAAGGCTGTAATACTTTGTACTCTGCACAGTGTTCAAGGACTGAGTGCATGAGAAAGATAATAGAAATAAAGCATGGAAGACAGTGAAAGGGTCTAAGATGTAAGAGAGCAGACAGCATAGACATGGAGGGGCTAGTGATTAGCAGTGCATATCTCTGTGGATACCTCTCAACAATTGGTATAAGAAAACTAACAACAACAACAGTAATAATAATAAAGTAAAACTCTTGCTATCTGAAGACTAATATTTTAAAATCCTGAGGATTTTGGATAGCTCTGGAGTCAGAAAAGGGTTTTTTGAAAATACTTTTGCAAGTAAGGAAATGGCCCCCAACGATCATCTTGCATACTATAATTATTGTAGTTGCCTTAAAGGAAGAAGAGTATGATAGTTGGCTGTTATTTTACTGTTTAAAAGGAATTGACTCTTTTCAATAAAATCCAAGGGGGAGGTGAATAGAGAATTCAGAAAAGAACAAAAGAAGACAGGAGAGAGCAATGGAGATCAGACACAGAGGATGACAACAGCAGCACTTAGCAGCCATGAAGATGGCCATCAACAGATACTCAAAGAGATGAACCAAAAGAAGATGAGGTGGCTGAAAATCAGACAAGATTCCTCGGTAAGGTACAAAGATAATTACCATATGACACAGAAATCCGACTCCTAGGGAGATACCCCAAATAATTTAAAACATGCCACAGAAAAACCTGCACATAAATGTTAACAGAAGCAGCGCTAGTCACAATAGCCAAAAAGTGGAAACAACCCAAATGTCCATGAGCTACTGAATTAATGTGGCATGTCCATACAGTGGAATATTATGTAGCCCTAAAAAAGAATGAAATGCAGATACATGTGACAACACGAATAAATCTTGAAAATATTATGCTGAGTGAAAGAAGCCAAAGGCAAAAGGCTACATACATACTCCATGATTTGATTCACATAAAATGTCCAGAAAAGGACAAATCCATAGAAACAGAAAGCAGATTAGTGGTTACTCAGGGCTGGTGGAGGAAGGGAATATACTGTTTAATTGGCACGGGGTTTCCCTTTGGGGTGGTGAAAATTTTCAGGAACTACATCACTGGTGATAGTTGCACAACATTTTGATTGTTCTTAAGGCCACTGAGTCATATACTCTGAAATCATGTTAGGTCATGCGTACCTTACTACCTTACCACAACAGAAATTAAAGAAATCCCCCCTTGTTTTTTTTTTTTAACCACTGGAGAGAGCAAAACAGGCCTGTTTACTTAATTGTTGTAACAGTAAAAGTCACAGACATGGACACAGTCATAGAACAAGAAGGGGAACATACTGTGTAGTTAGGTCAGTGATTAAAGGCCAAAAACCAGAATCAGAGTGGTCGAGTGACCAGCAAGCCTCACTGGAAATTGTCGAAGGCTAAATGATGTATATCTACCTCATCTTATGGAGGCGATTTCCCCTATGGTATAGATTTGTGTCATCCTAAATTGTCCAAACTCAAGTGGTAAATAAGAGAACGCTATTGGTATAAAGTAGAAACTGCATTGGTTCATACATGATTTTTCCCAGCACATTATTATTTATCCCAGTACATTACTCTATTGAGGATAGCAGCTGAAGGCCACGTACATGAACTCAACTGAAACTGGCAAACCATGAAAAGATACAGTACTATCTCCAATTCCCATTCACACCCGACCCCCCATTCTTTGTCTTGGCTGAGTTTGGCCATACGCTCTGTTCTATAAGTGCTGATAACATGATTCTTTCTGATCTCTGGGCATTTCTCTCCTATCTTTACAACTCAGCAGCTTCAACCCTTCCTGATTCCCTCTTCCCTCAAGCTAGTGTTGCTATCTTATTTTATTTTTTTTAAAAGATTTTATTGATTTACTCATGAGAGACACACAGAGAGAGGCAGAAACATAGGCAGAAGGAGAAGCAGGCTCCCTGCAGGGAGCCTGATGCGGGACTTGATCCCAGGATCCCGGGATCATGACCTGAGCCAAAGGCAGATGCTCAACCACTGACACCCAGGTGCCCCTAAAAAAGAAGATGAGGTGTATCACCATTTGAAAAGGTGAAGTCTGCACTTACTGTAATTTTCTTTTATTTACTAGATATCTAAGATACATTCTTAAATCATGCTAGCTTTTTATTAGTATAGTTCATTTTTTAAAGATTTTATTATTTATTTGAGAGAGAGAGAGTAGAGTGAGTGAATGAGTGAGAAAGAGCACAAATGGGGAGAGAGGCAGAGGGAGAGTGAGAAGTAGGCTCCCCACTTCTTTACAAAGTTGTATAACTTTCCAGTTATTTCTCCAATATTGTTTGTTCTTTAAGCCTTGTTACTTTTCAGTGTGTGATTTTGCAGAATGTGAGGATTTTCAGAAATGCATATATTGCAGGCACTCTGGAAAACAGTATGGAGGTTCCTCAAAAAATTAAAAATAGGGGTGCCTGGGTAGTTCAGTCGGTGAAGCATCTGCTTTTCAGCTCAGGTCATGATCACAGCATCCTGGGATCGAGTCCCACATCGGATTGCCTGCACAGCAGGGAGTCTGCTTCTCCCTCCCCCTGCTCTTGTGTTCTCACTCACTCTCTTTCTCTCCCTCCCAAATACATAAATACAATATTTTTTAAAAGGTTAAAAATAAAAAAAAGGTTAAAAATAGAACTACCTTACCATCCAACAATTGTACTACTAGGTATTTACCCAAAAGGATACTATAAAATGCAATTCAAGGAGATACATGCACCCTGATGTTCATAGCAGCCTCATCAACAATAGCCAAATTATGGAAAGAGCCTAAATGGCCACTGACTTATGGATGAATAAAGAAGATTTGGGGGATACACACACACACATATATGTATATATATGTAATATATTATATTATATGTTGCACAGAGCAATATTGTACATTGCAACAATGTGGATAGAGCTAGAGAGTATTATGCTAAGCAAAGTAAGTCAGAGAAAGACAAATATCATATGATTTCACTCGTGTGGAATTTAAGAAACAAAACAAACAAACATGGGAGGAGGGAAGAGAGGCAAACTAGAAAATAGACTCTTAACTATAGAGAACAAACTGATGGTCACCAGAGGAGAGGTGGGTGGGAAGACTGGTTAAATGGGTGATGGGGATTAAGGATGGCTTGTGACAAGCATGGGATGTTGCACATAAGTGTTAAATCACTAAATTGTACACCTGAAACTAATATTACACTCCGTGTTAACTAACTGGAATTTAAAACTTCTAAAAAACTTCTTTAAAATCAAGAAATGCAGGCAGCCTGGGTGGCTCAGTGGTTTAGTGCCTGCCTTCAGCCCAAGGCGTGATACTGGAGACGCAAGATCGAGTCCCGTGTCAGGCTCCCTGCATGGAGCCTGTGCCTGCTTCTCCCTCTGCCTGTGTCTCTGCCTCTCTCTCTCTCTCTCTTTCTGTGTCTCTCGTGAATAAATAAATAAAATCTTTTTTAAAAATTAAGAAATGAATGGATCATATTATAGCAGAAATGCCTGTATTTGCCAGCTAGCTCACAATCCAACTACTGTCAGGAGACAAGTGACATGGGGATTCCAGCTTCTCCTTACACAAACACACAGACTAGAAAGCATCACTGGAGAGGTCATTTCTTTAATCTCCCTTGAATTTAAAAGTCTGTGGTGAGGGTTGCCTCTCTTGGCAAAACCACACCATCACTGTCCTTAAAACCATTTCACAGAACTACATTTTTCACACCCAGCAAAAAGGGAATGCTGTGGATTAGGTTGCTGGTAAGAGATCAAAATGAGATATTTTGGCAATTTTAAAACAGCTCTTTAATGAGCCAAGAATGTCCGAATACCCCCAAAGGAACCCAAATTTATGAATTCTGAGTGGCAAATTCATTAAGAATGGCCATTTTTAAAAAAACCTTAGGTAGGGGTTTCTGGGTGGCTCTGTCAGCTGAGATTCTTACTCTTGATTTCAGCTCAGGTCTAGATCTCCGGGTTGTGAGTTTGAACCCCACATTGGGGTCCATGCTGGGAGTGGAGCCTACTTAAAAAAAATCTTATGTAATATCAGGACTTAGGCTCCCGGTCACTATGAGTCTTTTCATAAAATTGTATATAAAGAACAAAAGGAAAGAAGTCATAATCTTTCTCTTCTCCTTCCCCCTTTACCACTCCACTTCTCCAAAAGAGAAGATATAGAATTTCATTCCTATAAATCTCCCATTATCAGGGTCTATAGAGAGTCCTGCTTATAGACTGGGATAGATTTAGTGACCCTTCTGACTTCTGTGCAGTCTTGACTTTTCCATTAAGAATGTTCCAACCTCCATGCAGTATCAGCCTCCTTGGGCTCAGTAGAGCACCCTGTTGTATGTAACCAAGACATGACCTCTGCCATGGACACTTGAGGAAGTACTGATGAAAAAATTTTCATTTTCTCTTAATGGGGATCAGTGTGGATTTCTCTCTGGGAATTCTGGAAAAGCAGTCTGCAAACTTTGATTCCCACGGTTCAGCAGGAGCTGCAGGAGACAACCTCGAATGCAAGTGGGAACCTTGGAAATGTCTAGGGTACAGAGTTTAGAGAGCAAGAACCAGGAGAAACATAGAAACAAATGGGGGGTGCTGGTTCCTCTGTCTCCTTCAGTGGAAGATGAGCTCTAGACATGACCAGCAGGATCCTCCTACAGAATCCATCTCTGTCCATATAAATGCTCCCTGAAGTCCACGCTGCTATCGGACAGTGTGTAGAGCCCAAACCTTGGGTATATGGCTTCCTTGCTTGTCTTCTCTTTTTAATACAGGACTCATTCTGGCTATAAAGCTCCTATTGTTAAATGAGGACATTTTCATCACGGTGCCTTCCCCTTTGGGTTAAGACAGAAAATTGGAGCCCCTTCCTTTGACCAAACATTCCTGTGGCCCTGAAGGCATGAGTTTCCTCATGCCTAATAACCACTGGGGTGGAAGGAGTACAGAGGAGTCATCACAGCCATTGCCCTGTCTCAAAGCAGAATTGTGACAACTCTATCTCAGATGGGTGGGCATCTTTTTCCTTACAGAAATATGCCTGTACAGAGACTAAAATTCTCTTTAGACATTTATACTAGGATTTAACAGCTACTGTGTCCCACAGTTCATCCTCTTACCAAACTCCACTCTTCTCTGCTATGGTTTAAGGTTTAAACCTGTTTACTCTTGTTTGATCTTCAACAGAAAGAATAGCCAGTTTGCATTCCAGGTCAATATGGCAGGCTGAACACAGGAGAGAATGCCCTGCTCTTTTCTCACCAAAGAGTGAGGGATAAAATGTAAAACTTACAGTTATATAAAAAAATAAGTAATTAAAAGGGTGAGTAAATTAAAAAAATGAATGAATAAAACTGCAAAATCATGCTCAGAAACAAAAGAAGATTCCTTGTGGAATAAAACACAGAAGGAAAAGCAGAGCAAAGAATGGAGGGCCAAAATCATATGGTCCACTGGCGCCTGGGACTGGATACAGACAGTTGGGCCAGAAGGCCAGGCAAGAACTATGGCCTCCAAGTGGCTTCTCATGTAAAGATGGGGATGAAGGACACACTCCTCACATGTAACCAGGGGCTGACATAGCTCTTCCCACCTGAGTAGCTCCTTCAAATGGACTACTTGCCCAAGGTACGCAGCTGCAACTGAGGTCCCAGTCTAAGATCATCATCAGGGACTAGCACTGTATAAGAAAATAGAGATAGAGGGGCACCTGGGTGGCTCAGTGGTTGAGCGTCTGCCTTCAGCTCAGGTCATGATCCTGGGGTCCTGGGATCGAGTCCTGATCGGGCTCCCCAAAGGGAGCCTGCTTCTCCCTCTGACTATGTCTCTGCCTCACCGTGTCTCTCATTAATAAATAAATAAAATATTAAAAAAAAGAAAAGAAAAGAAAATAGAGGTAGAAATAGACCATCCAGGTATGAAGGAGCCCAAGCTAAGACACTAATATATGACCTGATTCAGAGCTAAGTGAACTACATGGCCTAGAATAACCTTCCCAAAAGAAAGGAAGGACATATGCAAGAGAAACCATCCCTCTACACACAGACAATGAGCTTTTGAACAAAGATTTTAGAAAGCAAGGAGAAACTCAGAACTAAGAAAAGAAACCCAGGAAAGTCAAGAAACCCAGTTAGAGTGAGAATTTACACCTGAAAAAACACATTGAAACAATCTAAAATGGACTCTAATTAGATAGTTAAATACCTTTAAGAAATAAAGAAAATAAGATCCCAAGAAATACTAACATGGGTCTATTAGATAGCAATATGTAGATATTTTAAAATGTAATCCAAAAACGTGGGGGGGGGAATACAGTTATTGAAAATAAAAGAACAAACAGAACCAGACTGCCTAAAAAGTAGGCATGAAAAGGCTTGAGAAAGAATTCATGAATTGGAGGACAGAACTGAAGAATTATTTCATTATGGGGAGTGTACCAGGATGAAAAAAAAAATAAAGGACACATTAAGAGACACAGAGGATAGGGACATCTTGGTGGTATAGTTAGGTTTCCAATGCTTGGTTTCAGCTCAGGTCATGATCTCAGGGTCATAAGATTGAGCCCCATGCTCAGCTCAGAGTCTGCTTAAGTTTCCCTCTTCCTCTGCCCCTCCCTGCAATGGTCTCTCTCTTTCTAAAATAAATACATTTTTTAAAAAGAGAGAGAGACACACAGAGTATAAGTTAAATGAGCTGCAAAAATATATGCCAAAGGCAACTTTGAAAATGAGAAAAAAAAAAGGTAAGATGTAATTTTCAGAAAACCAGTGAGTAAAAATTGAAAAGAAATTTGTGTCCTTTAGCTGAAAAAATTATGTACTTAACAGGCATAAAAATAAATGACATGTCTGTACACCTCATCGTGTACACCAAAGAAAAAGAGGAAAACGTAAAAGCTAGAAGAAGGAGAAAATGAGTTACCTACAAAAGAACTACAATCAAACAGCAGACTTCTTATCCACAAATGGAGGAAGTCAACAGACCATTTGTTAGTATCTTCAAAATGCTAAGGGAAAACAAGCATGCACCTATAATTTTATACCCAGCCAAATTATCACTCAAGGATGAGGGCAAAATAAAGACATTTTTGCATATTAAGGATTAAGGAACCTTGGTACCACTGCTCAAAGAAAGAACTGGTAAAGGTTATAGAGTTAACAAGAAGGAAAGTGAATTCACAAGGACATGACCTGCAAGGACAAGAAGGAAAAGAAAATGAACACCTCCTTTCTATAGTTCACAAAATTGGCTTTATTTAAGTCTTAAAGGCAACTCTCTTTTTTCTGCTATTTATGACCTCAATTCCTTTAACGCTTTCTTCTTCACTCAGAAAACCTGCTGGCTTATACTTTTCCTTTTTCTTAAAATTTGCTTCCTATTCTGTAGCTTGGGTAGGTGATAGCCATAATGCACTGTACGCTCTTCTACCCTGTGATTCGCATCTGGGTCACTTCCTTCCCAGGAAATAACAATATCTTCATAGTTTAGATAAATTTCTATGGCATTAGAGCACTTTTGGCGACTTCTGGGGTAAAAAGGTAGAAAAAAATCTCCAGATTGGCCTTTTTAATCAGAAATTTCGCTCCCATCTACCAAATCCTTCCTTCATAATCCCGTTTATTTTTTTTTAAGATTTTATTTATTTATTCATGAAAGAGGCAGAGACAAAGGCAGAGGGAGAAGCAGGCTCCTCACAGGAGGCCCAATGTGGGACTCAATCCCCAGCCTGGGATCATGCCCTGAGCCAAAGGCAGATGCTCAACCGCTGAGCCACCCGGGCATCCCCATAATCCAGTTTAATTAGAAGAAACAAAGAAACACATATAAAAATAGTAAGCCTTATTTGGGGATTTATTCCAAAAGCCAACTTTCAGGTAGATCTTATGCCAAATCAGTCTCTTACATCTTAAAGCATATACTATCATCACCAATATTCAGAATGATAAATGTGACATGGCATGATCTTTTGCCAGCTGGGAAAAAGAACCCCCTGTGTTCAGCAGAGTGTATTTATTGATGCAGAAAAGTATAGTTCACAAAGGTAGTGACCAAAATGGTTTGGGGGCTTCTTCTCCATTAAACACCTCCATTCCCTGGGATGCCAGGGTGGCTCAAGTGGTTGAGCATCTGCCTTTGGCTCAGCTCATGATTCTGGGGTCCTGGGATCAAGTCCTGCATCCGGCTCCCCACAGGAAGCCTGCTTCTCCTTCTGCCTATATCTCTGCCTCTCTCTGTGTGTCTCTCATGAATAAATAAAATACCTAAAAAATAAAAAAATAAACACCTCCATTTCTGTAACTGAAATGTTAGCCAAATTTTCACTGAATTTTATTCCTGGCCCCATTCCTATCATTGCTACCTGGACACTTTCCGTTTCTCTAAGTTTTGGAGGTTCCTTACTACTTAAAAAAGCACCACCAATGCCCCAGACTAGTGGTTCTTCATGTTTTTAGGGTCATGTACACCCCCTTAACAAATACCGATAAAGCTATGGAATTTCTCTAAAGGAATTTACATGTATACATAGTTACACCAAAAACAAAACCATTTTAAAGGGTTCACTGACCCCATAAAACCCACCCACAGACTTCAGCTGAAGAATCTTCATCCTAGAGGGAAACAAGATCAACTTATAGGAGTATAAGGCTTCTACTACCCAGATCCTGAGGCTGTCACTTAGCTTTTCCTAGGACCACAGTCCAGCCCTCAGACATCATCTTAATCATTCCACGCTTGCATGCCTCTGGTGTGGGAGCCAGGCCCCAGTCAGACGTGAACAAAGTGTCATTGAGGGAGCCCCTGCCTCAGACACACACCCTAGCCGCAAACCATCAAAGTAGATGTCCTAACAGCCTTGTGAGAAAGTCTCTGCCCACCTTCCCCTGGGATTTGCTCTTAACAATGTGTACATAATAACTGCGAAGTCTGGAGGAGGTGACTATTCAGCGGGCAAGCAGCTTTATACTGTCATAAACCTTACTGGTTCAGCTCCTTTGATTTATGCAATCCCAGTACTAATTGCTTAAGACACGTGCCGCCATGCTACAACTCCCCTGGTGCCCGCTGCCTACGGCAGGAAGAGGCTGTTTATGGCACAGACTTTCTGGGCCACAATTCCCTTCCCCCAACTGACATCCACCTTCAAATGATTAAAAGCCCAATGAAAATCTGTTACTGGGTGACCAATAACTTATTAGAGCCTAAAATATGCCCCACTTGGGCTATAAACAGTATTTAGGGGCCAGCGCAGGCTGCCTAAAAGTGTCCTATTGTAATTTCTGTCTGGAAGTTTCCCTTCTGGGGAATTAGGCAGATGGAGTGGGTTGGGTGGAAGTGGGAGGAAGGAGAACCACAGCTGGGAAAGAAAGAGGAAATCCAGTTTACCTGGGCAGCGTGGGCAGCACAGATGAGGAATATGCACGGGGGACAGGCAATGAAGGCTTGGACATCTGACTCGGCTACAGAGTACATTCCCATTCTGGAAGAGAAGGGGCAAACCATGAAAAAAACGTTAAGGTCTTTCACAGGTCACCTGTGCTCATGCCCGTTTGGGAAATAGTCATGCAGGGACTCACCCAGACAATGAATGATGCACTCCCAAGAAGCTGAATGAAATCAGCATTTTCTTCCCTTTTCGCATCACTAGTCCCTCTGCTGGGTTGGTTGATAGTTTACTGGCATATTTTTCTAAAGCTGGGGTCACTCTTGCTCCAGTTATCAAAGCCTCTCACCAATTGTGGCAGGCACCTCCTGGCCTGCTTATGTAGTGTTTTCACCATTTCCTCGTCCAGCTGCACATTGACAGGAGCCTAGTCTAATTACACAATCACCTGCCTGATGCCATGGGAAGGAAGGGACAATGAGTGGTGGGTCCTCTGAGCTGCTAGCCAACCCTGGGCAAGGAGACATCACTGGCACATGAGTCCTGGATTCCATATAACTCTGCCTTGGTCCAGCAGGCTGGGTTGCCTTCTCTCCTCATTTTCCATTTCAGTCATAAGCTTTCTGAGAACAGGTTAGGGTTTGGAATTGGGTTGATTACCTAGTATGCCTGGGCGGGGTGACTGACTGGGTCCCTGCCTGATTTACAATTACAAGATCCCCAGCTCTGACAGCTCTCAACTATTGCTAGATCAAAGGAAGCCTTTGGAAATAAATTTATAATTAGCATTTCCATCCATAATTCATTCCAAACAAGGGTGACTTGCATCTATCATGTGCTTGTGGGGGAAGAGGGTGACAAAGAGGATAGGGAAAGAGAAGATGCCTAGCACTTGAGCTGTCGGCCCTGGGATCATATTAACATTTTCACAGCCCTGCAGACAGCAAAGCTCAGCCCCCAAGGGTTAGCTGTCCATTTCCAACATGTTGGGTCAAGAATCTGACACAATCATGTCATACCAGGCAGCTAATCAGTCTCCAGATGCTCTATTTACTACCTACCCTAGCCATTTAAAGAGGCAGGCTTCTTTTATACAAATCTGAATTCCCATACCCTAAACCTCCTTCTTTTCTCATGGACTTCCTAGAACACGTTTTTTGGATTGTTGCATTTGGAAACACCACAGAGCCTCCTTATGTGCCACTCTCATCAGAGCCAAGTAGTATCATCTTCAAGTGAAATCAACAAAGCACATCAGAAACCACTCCTGGCTGGGGCCTACTCCAATGCCTCCTTAAGGCTTTAAACTGAATTCTGCTCTAGAGTTAACAGATTAATAAAAATAATAGCCATAATGATAGTGAGGATGATGACACTGACAGCAGTTAACATCTTTTAAATGTTGACTCTGACCAAGCCCATTTTCAAGTAGCTGAATTGTATTAGTGAATTTAATCCTTCCCACAGTCATATGAAATACACAGTATCATTATCCCGTTTTGAAGAAAAAGAAGCTGAAGGGAGCTTAGAGAGTTTAGGTAACTTGTCCGAGGTAACAGGGCTCACAGGTGGCAGAGCCAGGGTTGGAAACATGGTCTGTCTTTACTCCAGAGCCCAATTTTCTGTGTAAATGGCAAAAGAAATCTGGCTTGCAAGTGACTGCTTCTGTTCTACCTGGGCACTAAGGAGGAGTTATAGTTTGGAATTCCAAAAGGTCTCAAGTGAGAGGCCAGTACTAAAAACTCTTTCCATATGCTCAGAGTTCTCCATTCTCAAGGCCTTACCTACTTGGTTTCCCCCAGGGGTCATTTTGATCCCCAAGCCACTTTGGCCCTGTCTCAGAACATTCTAGGTTGTCACAACCAGGATCAGTGCTATTGGCATCTAGTGGGTAGAGGCCAAGTGTGCTGCTAAACTTCCTACAATGTACAGGACAACCTCCCATCCCCACTACCAAAAAGGAATGATCTGTCCCTGAATGTCACTAGTCCAGAGGTTGAGAAACCCTGGCCTAGGGTAAGATGGTAGGGGGCTTCTTGAGAAAGATGGACCGTAGCTATGGTCCTGAGTCAAGGCCATGGAAAGAAGACGAGACTTCCTGCATTGCCTATTGCAAAGATGGCATTTAAGGTGTCCAAACGCCCCTCTGAATGACTGGCCAGGGGCCAAGGCCAAGCCAAGAGAACTCTAGTCATCAGCAGGTACAGGCCAAGGTTTCACAGCCTCGATCTTAATTACCCCTACTGGCTGAGACAACATAGAATACACTCTCTCCCAATGAACCAGTGTATGATCTGTCTTAATCTCTTCTCCAAAGGCCAGCCTTGAAAATGATCCTCAAAACGATTTTGTCTTATGATCCAGGCACTACAATGGTCTGTCTTTGTTTCCCCATTCCCACTATCAAACTATTCTACATTCTCCCACCACGTGCCACATCATCTGCCTAAGAGACCATAAATATATGTCCCTAGAAAATACTCAGAGATCCCCCCCACACACACACACACACAAATCCAACCAAAAGGCACCAAGGGGAAAATTAGTCAGGAGACGTATATTTCTCCTTATAAACTGCTTCCTAACTCCTCTTAGGCTTTAACCATGCCTGCTTCCCAGCCAACCTGGGCATTGGAAGTACCCAATGCATGATGAGGAGCAAAATTGGGTATGGCACTGTACCTCTGAGCAGATGCAGTTCACACAGTAAACCAACCCATAAGGTTCCAGGTAAGGATGCCATCTCTCACCCACTCTGTACTTCTTGTCTTGAAACACACAATATGTCTCTGAATCTGCAAGGAAGGAGATGGAAAATATGACTGTTAGACACCATGGACAAAGTCGTTAAACCCAAAGGCAATCACACATTCTACCTGGTTTAGTGTATATCAGGAGCAGAGGCATAGGGAATGTTGACAGAAGCTCTCCTATGGGCTCAGGCTTTTAAGTGCTGTGCTTATTTGATCCTACCATGATCCAGTAAGGTTGGAAGCACTGTTAGAATCATTTCATAGATGAGGGAAATCAAGAGTCATATAACCAGTAAGTAACTGACAGGAGATTCAGACCCAGCTTTGCCCGAGTGAAGCACAGATCTTGGTTACTGCTCTGTTACAACAGTAGGATAAGGGAGCCTGTCATGTGTCCTTCCTGAAAGAAGTTGTACTCCTTTGCTTTTGAAATGCAAGCGAACATCCGAAATGCTGATCAATCCTTCTCAGAGTTGCCCAGAGGTGTGTAGGAGTAATGAACTAAACACAATATGTTAAGTTCCTGTAAATGGCTTTGCCCATGCATGCTAATATCATTAAATCATTAAACAATATTTGGACACTTACTGATTATCTGGCACTCTGCTGACTGCTGAGGATAAAATGGTGAGCAAATATACCCATAGTCCTTGCTTTCCTCCAACTTACAGACTTTTTCTTATATAAGCAACTCCCAATTTACTCAAAAGCAATGCCTCCTTCTTCTTTGATGAACAGAGATTTTCATAGCCACAGCTTATCTTGTGCTACAGTTACTTGAGCACATACTATGTTACTTGCATTACTTTTCATGTCTTATTTCTCCATTAAAGTAAAAGTTCCTTAAAAGCAGGCAGCATTTATTCTTCACTCTCTGCTAGCAGGCCTAGCATACTGTGGCTGATAAATGTAATCAATTAGCAAATGACTGGTAAATGAATTTCCAAACCACATGATTCACCTTTGCATCCCATCCTCATCTACCTCCTGCATCCCATCATACAAGGTCAAAGCAAACCAAGACTGTTCTTGTAACAAACACATTAGTTTCCCCCATTCTCCAGTACACCATTTCTCTGATGATCCAAATCTTAAAATAAAGGAAAGGCAGATAAGCAAGAAACTGGGAGAAGATATTTCCAACAAATAAAATGTTAGTATCGGGAACATTTTCTGATCATTTAAATTAATAAGTTAAAGACCAACCAATCCAGTAAAAAGATGATCTATTTATCCAGGACATGAGTAAAAATTTGGGGTAAGAAAAAAGGAAAATAGGCAATAAACATAAAAGATGTTCAACCTCACTAGTAAGGAGAGATGCAAACAACACTGAGATCCTTGTCTCAGGTCAATCACTGCTTCAAAGACGCTCAATGTTTTTTTTTTTTTTTCCAGCTACTCACAAGATAAATTCCAATTTACTTTTCAAATCTTGATTTTCAACTTCTTCAGAATGATGAGCTGTTAGAAAATCTGGGTTTGCATTTTAGCTAGCTCTAGCTGTGTGTCATTGAGCAAATCATTGAAACTGTCAATCACAAAAAAAAGTTAAAAATAGGGGTGCATGGGTGTCTTGGTCAGTTAAGCATCCTACTCCTGATTTTGGCTCAGGTCATTATCTCAGGGTCATGAGATTGAGCCACGTGCCAGGGTCTGCACTCAGTGCAGAGTCTGCTTGATATTCTCTCTCTTTCTTCCTCTGCCACTCCCCCCTCTCCTCTCCTCTCCCTTCTCAGAAACAATAAAATTTAAAAATATAAAATAAAAAAATAAACTGTCAATCTCAGTTTTCAACATCTGTGGAATATAGATTATCTGTTTCTCAAGCAGAGATTGCAGGATTAAATGAAACTCTCTGTAGATTATAAAGTACTACAAAATGCAGAGCATTATTTTATGTTAACTGATTATTTTATTTTTAGAAAAGTGATGCGTACTTAATGTAGAAAACTGGAATACATTCACAAAGTTCCAAAAAGAATAAAATAATAACGTCAATGTATATATATGAAAAACATGACACCAATTCCTGCAGGAGACAACCACTTGTAATATACCGGTATCTTACAGCCTGTGGGTCGAAGAAAAAATCAAAAGGGAAATTAGAAAACTGTTTGTACTAAGTGAAAATAAAAACACAGGATATCAAAATCAGTGGGGTTCAGCTAAAGAAGTACTTGAAGGGAAATTTATATCACTAAAATACCTATATTAGAAAAGGAGAAAAGTCTCAAACCAACACCTTAAGAAACTAGAAAAACTAGAGCAAAATAATCCAGTGAAATTGAAGACAGAAAATCAACAGAAAAAGAAAGCTGTGAGACCAAACCTGTTTTATAATAAAATTAATAAAATGGATAAGCTTCTTACAAAACAAGCAAAGAAAAAAGATAGAAGATGCAAATTCTCAATATTAGGGACAACAGAGGGCATTTTTTAAAAAGCATAAAAAAGGAGTATTACAAATA
Organism: Canis lupus familiaris; assembly: GCF_011100685.1. Classification (NCBI taxonomy): domain Eukaryota; kingdom Metazoa; phylum Chordata; class Mammalia; order Carnivora; family Canidae; genus Canis; species Canis lupus. The sequence continues at coordinate 84,554,891 of NC_049260.1, forward strand.
ACTTTATGTTACTTAGTTTAGCAACTTAGATGAAACGGATGAATTCATTGAATGACACAAATTACCAAAGCTAAATCTAGAAAAACTATATAACAGGAATGTTCCATTTATTTATTTATTTATTTATTTATTTATTTATTTATTTATTTCTAAGAGAGAGCCAGCACATGAGCAGGGGCAGGGGCAGAGGGAGAAGGAGGGAAAGAATCTCAGACCCGCTGAGTGTAGAGCCTGAAACACGGGGTGGATCTCAGACCCTGAGATCACGATCTGAGCTGAAATCAAGAGTTAGAGGCTTACTGCTGTTCAACATAGTACTGGAAGTCCTAGCCTCAGCAATCAGACAACAAAAAGACATTAAAGGCATTCAAATTGGCAAAGAAGAAGTCAAACTCTCCCTCTTCGCCGATGACATGATACTCTACATAGAAAACCCAAAAGTCTCCACCCCAAGATTGCTAGAACTCATACAGCAATTTGGTAGCGTGGCAGGATACAAAATCAATGCCCAGAAATCAGTGGCATTTCTATACACTAACAAGGAGACTGAAGAAAGAGAAATTAAGGAGTCAATCCCATTTACAATCGCACCCAAAAGCATAAGATACCTAGGAATAAACCTAACCAAAGATGTAAAGGATCTATACCCTCAAAACTATAGAACACTTCTGAAAGAAATTGAGGAAGACACAAAGAGATGGAAAAATATTCCATGCTCATGGATTGGCAGAATTAATATTGTGAAAATGTCAATGTTACCCAGGGCAATATACACGTTTAATGCAATCCCTATCAAAATACCATGGACTTTCTTCAGAGAGTTAGAACAAATTATTTTAAGATTTGTGTGGAATCAGAAAAGACCCCGAATAGCCAGGGGAATTTTAAAAAAGAAAACCATATCTGGGGGCATCACAATGCCAGATTTCAGGTTGTACTACAAAGCTGTGGTCATCAAGACAGTGTGGTACTGGCACAAAAACAGACGCATAGATCAGTGGAACAGAATAGAGAATCCAGAAGTGGACCCTGAACTTTATGGTCAACTAATATTCGATAAAGGAGGAAAGACTATCCATTGGAAGAAAGACAGTCTCTTCAATAAATGGTGCTGGGAAATTGGACATCCACATGCAGAAGAATGAAACTAGACCACTCTCTTTCACCATACACAAAGATAAACTCAAAATGGATGAAAGATCTAAATGTGAGACAAGATTCCATCAAAATCCTAGAGAAGAACACAGGCAACACCCTTTTTGAACTCGGCCATAGTAACTTCTTGCAAGATACATCCACGAAGCAAAAGAAACAAAAGCAAAAATGAACTATTGGGACTTCATCAAGATAAGAAGCTTTTGCACAGCAAAGGATACAGTCAACAAAACTCAAAGACAACCTACAGAATGGGAGAAGATATTTACAAATGACATAACAGATAAAGGGCTAGTTTCCAAGATCTATAAAGAACTTATTAAACTCAACACCAAAGAAACAAACAATCCAATCATGAAATGGGCAAAAGATATGAAGAGAAATCTCACAGAGGAAGACATAGACATGGCCAACATGCATATGATAAAATGCTCTGCATCACTTGCCATCAGGGAAATACAAATCAAAACCACAATGAGATACCACCTCACACCAGTGAGAATGGGGAAAATTAACAAGGCAGGAAACAACAAATGTTGGAGAGGATGCGGAGAAAAGGGAACCCTCTTACACTGTTGGTGGGAATGTGAACTGGTGCAGCCACTCTGGAAAACTGTGTGGAGGTTCCTCAAAGAGTTAAAAATAGACCTGCCCTACGACTCAGCAATTGCACTGTTGGGGATTTACCCCAAAGATACAAATGCAATGAAACGCCGGGACCCCTGCACCCCGATGTTTATAGCAGCAATGGCCACGATAGCCAAACTGTGGAAGGAGCCTCGGTGTCCAACGAAAGATGAATGGATAAAGAAGATGTGGTTTATGTATACAATGGAATATTACTCAGCTATTAGAAATGACAAATACCCACCATTTGCTTCAACGTGGATGGAACTGGAGGGTATTATGCTGAGTGAAGTAAGTCAGTCGGTGAAGGACAAACATTATATGTTCTCATTCATTTGGGGAATATAAATAATAGTGAAAGGGAATATAAGGGAAGGGAGAAGAAATGTGTGGGAAATATCAGAAAGGGAGACAGAACGTAAAGACTGCTAACTCTGGGAAACGAACTAGGGGTGGTGGAAGGGGAGAAGGGCGGGGGGTGGGAGTGAATGGGTGACGGGCACTGGGGGTTATTCTGTATGTTAGTAAATTGAACACCAATAAAAAATAAATTAAAAAAAAAGAGTTAGAGGCTTAACTGACTAAGCCACCCAGGAGTGCCTCTTATATCTTTTAAAGAACATGAGTTAAAAAAAAAAAAAAAAAAAAAAAAAAAAAAGAACATGAGTTAGTAGTGTAAAAAAAAAGAAAAAAAAACTCTGTCACAAAGAAAACTTCAAGGCCAGATAGCTTCAGTGGTGAATTCTATCATTATATCAAATATTTCAGAAAAAATGAAGAGGAGAGATTGCTTCCTAACTAAATCACTGATGTAAGCATGACACTGACATGAAAAACAAGATTAAAGGTATTACAAGAATGAAAATAGAGGGGCACCTGGGTGGCTCAGTGGTTGAGTATCTACTTTCGACTCAGGTCATGATCCTGGGGCCCTGGGATCAAGTCTCACATCAGGCTCCCTGAAGGCTGCCTGCTTCTGCCTCTGCCTGTGTCTCTGCCTCTCTCTCTCTGTGTCTCTCACGAATAAATAAATAAAATTTTTTTTTAAAAAAAGAAGGAAAATAGAGACCAATATCCCTCCTGAACATAGATACAAACATTTTCAATAAAACTTCAGTAATTTAAACCTAACAATATATAAAAAGGATAATATTTTTGAGCAAGTGGTTTTTATCCTGAAAATTAAAGGATAATTCAACATTCACAAGTCAGGCAACATAATTCATCCATAATTCATCACCAATCTGGAGAAGAAAAATCATGTGATCAACACAATAGATGCTGAAAAAGCATTTAACAAAATTCTACATCAACCTGTGACAGAAACTCTCAGCGAAGTAGAAAAGGACCTTCGTCAACCTAATAAGAGCATCTTCCAAAAAACCTGCAGCTAATAACATATTTAATGGAAAAAGACAATGCTTTTTCCCTAAGATTGAGAGTTATGCAAGGATGCCTGCTCTACCACTTTGGAGAGCATAGCCAGTGAAATCAGATAAGAAAAAGAAGGAAAAGGCATACATATTAGAGAATAAAACACAAAACTGATCTAATATTAGATGGTATGGCTATCTACAAAGAAAAATCCCAAAATAATCGATTTAGAGTTACTATAAATAGTAAGATTTAGAGTTGCTATACATTCCTCTCTAGTGCACATGGAACTTTCTCCAGAACAGACCACATACTGGGTCACAAATCAGGTCTCAACTGATACCAAAAGATTGGGATTGTCCCCTGAATATTTTCAGACCACAAGGCTTTCTTTTTTTTTTTTTCATTTTTTTTTCACAAGGCTTTCAAACTAGAACTCAATCACAAGAAGAAATTTGGAACTCAAACACATGAAGGTTCAAGACGATCCTACTAACAGATCCAACCAGGAAATCAGAGAATTAAAAAGATTCATGGAAACTAATTAAAATGAAGATACAACCGTTCAAAACCTTTGGGATTCAGCAAAGCAATCCTAAGAGGGAAATACATCACAATACAAGCCTTCCTCAAAAAACTGGAAAAAAATACACAAGCTAACCTTGCACCTAAAGGAATTGGAGAAAGAACAGCAAGTAAAACCTACACCAGGCAGAATAAGGGAGATAATAAAGATTCGAGCAGAACTCAATGAAATAGAGACCAGAAGAACTGTAGAACAGATTGACAAAACCAGGAGTTGGTTCTTTGAAAGGATTAATAAGATATAATAAACCACTAGCAGCGTTACTAAAAAGAAAGAGAAAAGACTCAAATTAATAGAATCATAAATGAAAGAGATCACAACCAATACCAAGGAAATACAATTTGAAAAAATGTATTATAAGCAGCTATTTGCCAACAAATTAAGCAATCTAGAAGAAATGGATGCATTTCTGAAAACCACAAATTACCAAAACCGGAACAGGAAGAAATAGAAAACCTGAATAGGCCAATGACCAGGGAGGAAATTGAAGCAGTCATCAAAAACTTCCCGAGACACAAAAGTCCAGGGCCAGATGGCTTTTCAGGAGAATTCTATCAAACGTTTAAAGAAGAAACCATACCTATTCTACTAAAGCTGTTTGGAAAGATAGAAAGAGATGGAATACTTCCAAATTCGTTCTATGAGTCCAGCATCACCTTAACTCCAAAACCAGACAAAGACCCCACCAAAAAGGAGAATGATAGACCAATATCCTTGATGAACATGGATGCAAAAATTGTTAACAAGATACTAGCCAATAGGATCTGACAGTACATTAAGAAGACTATTCACCATGACCAAGTGGGATTTATCCCTGGGATGCAAGGTTAGTTCAACACTCGTAAAACAATCAATGTGATAGATCACATCAACAAGAGAAAAACAAGAACCATATGATCATCTCAATAGATGCAGAGAAAGCATTTGACAAAATACAGCATCCAATCCTGATCAAAACTCTTCAGAGTGTAGGGATAGAGGGAACATTCCTCAGCATCCTAAAAGCTATTTATGAAAAGCCCACAACAAATATCATTCTCAATGGGGAAACACTGAGAGCCTTTCCCCTAAGGTCAGGAACACGACAGGGACGTCCACTCTCACCACTGGTATTCAACATAGTACTAGAAGTCCTAGCCTCAGCAAACAGGCAACAAAAAGAAAGAAAAGGCATTCAAATTGGCAAAGAAGAAGTCAAATTCTCCCTCTTTGCAGATGACATGATACTGTCCATAGAGAACTGAAAGACTCCACTCCAAGATTGCTAGAACTCCCACAGCAATTCGGCAGTGTGGCAGGATAAAAAATCAATGCACAGAAATCAGTGGCATGTCTATACACCAACAATTTGACTGAAGAAAGAGAAATTAAGGAATCATTCCCATTTATAATTGCACCCCAAGGCAGCCCTGGTGGCTTAGCGGTTTAGCACCACCTTCAGCCCAGGACCTGATCCTGGAGACCCGGGATCGAGTCCCATGTCGGGCTCCCTGCGTGGAGTCTGCTTGTGTCTCTGTCTCTCTGTCTCATGAATAAATAGATAAATTTTTTTTAAAAATTGCATCCCAAGCCATACAGCACCTAGTAATAAACCTAACCAAAGAGGTAAAGGATCCATACCCTACAAACTACAGAACACTTCTGAAAGAAATTAAGGAAGACACAAAGAGATGGAAAAATATTCCATGCCCATGGATTGGAAGAATACATATCATGAACATGTCTATACTACCTAGGGCAATTTACACATTCAATGCAATCCCTATCAAAATACCATGGACTTTCTTCAGAGAGTTGGAACAAATAATCTTAAGATTTGTGTGGAATCTAATAGTGAAAGGGAATAAAGGGGAAAGGAGAGAAAATGAGTGGGAAATATCAGTGAGGGTGGCAGAACATGAGAGACATCTAACTCTGGGAAACGAACAAGGGGTGGTGGAAAGGGAGGTGGGCGGGGGGTGGGGGTGACTAGGTGACGGGCACTGAGGGAGGCACTTGATGGGATGAGAACTGAGTGTTATGCTATATGTTGGCAAATAAAACTCCAATAAAAAATATACAAAAAAAGATTTGTGTGGAATCATAAAAGGCCCCGAATAGCCAGGGGAATATTCAATAAGTGGTGCTGGGAATATTGGACAGCTACGTGCAGAAGAATGAAACTGGACCACTCTCTTTCACCATACACAAAGATAAATTCAAAATGGATGAAAGATCTAAATGTGAGACAAGATTACATCAAAATCCCAGAGGAGAACACAGGCAACACCTCTTTTGAACTTGGCCACAGTAACTTCTTACAAGATACATCTATGAAGGCAAGGGAAACAAAAGGAAAAATGAACTACTGGGACTTAATCAAGATAAAAAGCTTCTGCACAGCAAAAGAAACAGTCAACAAAACTAAAAGACAACCTACAGAATGGGAAAGCATATTTGCAAATCGACATATCAGATAAAGGGCTAGTATCCAAGATCTATAAAGAACTTATTAAATTCAATACCCAAGAAACAAACAATCCAATCATGAAACGGGCAAAAGACATGAACAGAAATTTCACCAAAGAAGATCTACACATGGCCAATAAGTACATGAGAAAGTGCTTCACATCACTGGCCATCAGGGAAATACAAATCAAAACCACAATGAGATACCACCTCACACCAGTGAGAATGGGGAAAATTAACAAGACAGGAAACAAGAAATGTTGGAGAGGATGTGGAGAAAGGGGAACCCTCTTGCACTGTTGGTCGGAATGTGAAGTGGTACAGCCACTCTGGAAAACTATGTGGAGGTTTGTCAAGGAGTTAAAAATAGAACTATCCTACGACTCAGCAATTACCCTGCTGGGGATTTACCCCAAGGATACAGATACAGTGAAAAACCGAGACACCTGCACCCCAATGTTTATAGCAGCAATGTCCACAATAGCCAAACTGTGGAAGGAGCCTGGGTGTCCTTCGACAGATGAATGGATAAAGATGTGGTCTATATATACAATGGAATATTACTCAACCATTAGAAAGGACAAAAAGCCATCATTTGTTTCAACATGGATGGAACTGGAGGGTATTATGCTGAGTGAAGTAAGTCAATTGGAGAAGGACGATCGTCATATGGTTTCACTCATACGGGGAATATAAGAAATATTAAAATGGATTATAAGGGCAAGGAGGGAAAATAAGTGGGAAAAGTTGGAAGGGGAGGCGGGCAGGGCAATGGGGTAACTGGGTGATGGGCACTGAGGAGGGCACTTGATGGGATGAGCACTGGGTGTCATATTGTATGTTGGCAAATCAAACTTCAATAAATAATAAATTAAAAAGTTGCTATAAATCATAAGAGAATTTAGCAAGATTACAGAACACAAGGCCAATAGAAAAAAATCCGATCACATTTATATATTCTATAAAGAACAAACAAATAGAAATTTTAAAAATTACCACTTGAAATAGCTCCCTCTAAACATGGAAACACTGAGGTATTTATTAATCCAACAAAATGTGTCCCAGATCTGTACTCAGAAATCTACAAGATGATGATAAAAGAAATCAAAGAAGGCTTAAAAATGGATAGGTATGTCTTGTTTGTGAATCAAGAGTCACAATATTGTGAAGATGTCAATTCCCCCCACAGTGATTTATAGATTCAAGGAAACCTAAGACCAAATATTAGCAGGATATTTTGTAAAAATTGGTACACTAATTCAAAAGTTCATGTCGAAAGGCAAAGAATTAGAATAGCCAAAACAATTCTGACCAAGAAAGATTTGGGAGGACATATATGATGTGATTTCAAGACTTAATGTAAAATCATAGTTTTCAAGGCAAAAGGTTAGACAAATATACCAACAGAACAGAATGATAAGTCAAAATATAGACCCACACTTATGTATTCAATTGATTTTCAACCAGCGTGCAAAGACCATTCAATGGAGAAACAGTCTTCTTGAACAAATGCTGCTGGAACATTTGGACAGTCATGTACAAAACATGAACTAAAATGAATCTGTAACTCAAACCATATACAAAAATTAATTCAAGATGGATCATAGATAGACTTTCATGTAAACTTTCATATTTCAAAACTTTTAGAAGAGGGATGCCTGGGTGGCTCACTGGTTGAGTGTCTGTCTTCGGCTCAGGGTGCTATCCCAAGGTCCGGGATCGAGTCCCACATTGGGCTCCTTTCGGGGACCCTGCTTCTCCTTCTGCCTGTGTCTCGGCCTCTCTCTATATGTATCTCTCATGAATAAATAAAATCTTTAAAGAAATAAAAAATAAAATTTCTAGAAGAAATTATTGAAGGCTATCTTTGTGATATTGGATTAGGCAAAGATTTCTGAGATATGACACCAAAACCACAGTACATAAAAGAAATAGAAAATAGGACCTTGTTAAAATTAAGAACTTCTGTTTTTGAAAGAGTGTTGAGAGGCACCGGGGTGGCTCAGCTGGTTAAGCCTCTGCCTTCCACTCAGGTCATGATCTTAGGGTCCTGGGATGGGGCCCTGAGTGGCTCCCCGCTCAGCAGGGAATCTGCTTCTCTCTCTCTCCCTCTGCCCCTACCCCTGTTTGTGCGCACACACACTCTCTCTCTCAAATAAATAAAATCTTCTTTTTAGAAAACAAGCATAGAGAATAAAAAGTAAATCCATGGTTGAGAGAAATTATTTGCAAATCATATTTCTAATTAAAGGCTTTTATCTAGAATATGTAAAGAAATCTCAAAACTTAAGGATAAGGAAACAATCCAGTTTTTAAAATGAGAATACAATTTGAAGGCATTTTACCATGGAGGATATACAGATATCAAACATATAGTTAATCAGCAGAGAAATGCAACTTGAAGCCACGATGTGATATCATCACCCACCTATCAGAATGGCTAAACTCAAAAAACCTAAACCATGCTAAGTACTGGTGAGGATGTGAAACAACTGGGACTCTCCTCATATTTGCTGGTGGAAATGCAAAACTGTAAAGCCACATGGAAACAAGCTGGCAGTTTCTTATGAAATTAAACATAACACTTACTTATTACACAACTCAACAATGTCACTCCTAGGTAAATAAAAACATATATGCAGTTCATGAAAACCCTGGCACTTTAGTCAGCTAATGAAGGTTTTAAAAACTGGTTAGTGAAATATTGTTGACACAGTGTCACTAAGCTGTATGCAAATTTCCCCCCAAAAAACCCATATATTAACACAAAAACGTATACCTATGTGTTTAGAATGGCTCTTTTCATTATCCACAAAACCTAAAGCAACTAGAATGTCCTTCAACTCATGAATTTATAAACATCCACACAATGGAATATTAGCAATAAAAAGAAATGAAAGTCGGAAGCACACAAACATAGATGAATCTCAAAGGCATTATGCTAAATGAATAAAAGTCCGATTGAAAGTCCACATGTGGTATGATTCCACTTCTTTTGATTCTGGAAAAGGCAAAACTGCAGAGAGAGAAAACAGATCCATAGTTATCTAGGCCCAGGGAGGGGGGAAGAATCTTAACTACAAAGGGGCGCAGAGGAAATGTGGATGATGGAGCCATTTTTGTATCTTGATTATGGTGGTGCCTACCTGGCAGAATGCCTCTGTCAAAAGTCAGAAAACTTCACCCTACAAAAAGGGTGAATTTTGTTGCATGTAAGTCATACCTTAATAAAACAAAAGAAATATAGAGAGGAATGAGAAATCACATATTAATTCCACTACCAGAAGATCACCACTTTTAACATTTTCAGAAGATCACTCCTACTCTTTTTTCTTTTTTTTAGTTAATAGACTTTATTTCTTATACCAGTTTGAAGTCTACAAAAAAAATTGAGCAGAAAGTACAGAGGGTTCCCATATGGCCTCTCTTGACCCCACCCCCAACTCCCTTGTTATTAACATCTTACATTGACAGTGGTACCTTTGTTACAATTAATGAACCGCTAGTGATGCTAGTGATATATTAACTAAAGCACGTGGTTTATGTGAGCATGCACTTTGTTTTGCGTAGTTGTATGTGTTATGACAGATGCATGATGATATATAGCGACCTTTATGGTATCATACAGAATAGCTTCAGTGCCCTAAATATCCCCTGTATTCTGTCTGTTCATCTCCCCCATCCCCCCAACTCCTGAAAGTCAGTGATTTTTTTCTACTGTCTTTATAGTCTCATCTTTTCAAGATGTCATATGGTTGGAATCACCATATGACATATGGATGTGAAGTCTTTTTAACCTTGCTTCTTGCACTTAGAAATATGCATTTACAGTTCCTCCTTGTCTTTGCATTACTTAACAGCTCATACTGTTGTATGGGCGTACAGCTTATTTACCAATTCACCTACTGAAGGGCATCCTGGTTGCTTCCAATTATTGGAAACTATGAATAAAGCTGCTATAAACATATGTGTACACGTTTCATGTGGACATGGTTCCAACTCATTTGGATAATGCCTAGGAGTATGGCTGCTAGATCACATAGTGAAGCAATGCTTTGCTTTGTAGGAAACTTTGAAACTGTCTTCCAAGGTGATTATACCATTTTACATTCCCACCAGCAATGAATGACAGGTCCTGCTGCTCCATATCCTTACAAGTATTTTTGGTGTTCTCTGTATTTCTGGTATCAGCCATTCTGATGGGTGTGCTGACTTAATTTGTAATTTCCTAATGACATATGATGGGGAGCATCTTTCCATATACTTATTTACCACCTGTATATCTTCTTTGGTGAGGTGTCTGTTTAGCTCTTCGTTTATTTATTAATTGGCTTGGTCATTTCCTTTTCTTTTTTGTGTGAGATTTAAGAGTTCTTTGCATATTTTAGACACAAGTCCTCTACCAGATACGTGTGTTGCTAGTATTTTCCCTCTGTCTGTGGCTTGTATTTCCATTTGCTCAACAGTGTCTTTTGCAGAGCAGAACTTATTACTTTTAATGAAGTCTGATTTATCAATTTTTTTCTGTCATGGAGTGTGCTTCCGGTGTTGCATTTAAAAGCTCACTACCAAACCCAAGGTCACCTGGATTTTCTCACATGTTATCTTTTAGAAGTTTTATATTTATGTATTTTATATTTAGACATTTGATCTATTTCAAGTTATTTTGGGGAAAGGTTTAAGGTTGGTGTCTACATTCATTTTTTTGCATGTGGGTATCTAGTTCTTCTGGTACCATTTGTTGAAAAGATTACCCTTTTTCCAATGAAATGTCACTGCTCCTTTTGTCAGAAATCAGTTGACTATATTTGTGTGGGTCTATTTCTGGCTATTACATACAAGTTGGGTAGTGTCAGTCCTCAAACTCATTGTTTTTCAATATTGTGTAGGAAACTCTGGGTCTTTTGCCTTCTCACTGAAACTTTACAATCACTTCATTTATTTCCACAAAGTAAATTGCTGGGATTGTGATTGGTATTATATAGAATCTACATATCAACTTGGGAAGAACTGGCATCTTGACCATATTGGGTCTTCCTATCCATGAATATGGCATATCTTTCCATTTATTTGATTTTTTTTCCTGATAATTTTATAGTTTTCCTTAGAGATCTTGTAAACATTTTACTAGATTTTACCTAAGTATTTTTTTGGTGCTAATGTAAATGGCATTGTGTTTTTAATTACAAATTCCAATAGTTCATTGCTGATATATAGGAAAGCAATTGACTTTTCCTTATTAACCTTGTATCCTTCAACTTTACTATGATTGCTTATTAATTTAAGGAGGGGTTTTTTTGTTTATTTATTTATTTATTTATGATAGTCACAGAGAGAGAAAGGGAGAGAGGCAGAGACATAGGCAGAGGGAGAGGCAGGCTCCATGCACCGGGAGGCTGATGTGGGATTTGATCCCGGGTCTCCAGGATCACGCCCTGGGCCAAAGGCAGGCGCCAAACTGCTGCGCCACCCAGGGATCCCTAAGGAGGGTTTTTTATTGATTCCTTAGGACTTTTTACATAGATGATCATTTCATCTATAAACAAAGGTAGATTTATTTCTTCCTTCTAAACCTTTACACCCTTTGTTTCCATTTCCCATCTTATTGCATTAGCTAGGATTTCAAGTACAATGTTGAATTGGAGTGGTCAAAGGAGACATCATTGCCTTGTTCCTGATCTTAAGAGGAAAGCACCTAATTTTTCTCCATTGAGTGTGGTGTTAGTCATAGATTATTTTCATAGATGTGCTTTATGAAGTTGAAGAAATTTCCCTGTATTCCTGGTTTGCTGGATAGTGCTGGATTTCATCAAATGCCTTTTATTCATCTATTGATATAATCATGTGATTTTTCTTCTTTAGCCTGTTAATGTGATAGGTTACATTAATTGAGTTTTGAATGCTGAAACAGCCTAGTATGCTTAAAAAAAACTCCATAACTTGTGGATTTTTCAAACATTGTTGGATTCAATTTGCTAATATTTTGCTGAGGATTTTTGCATAAGAGATATTGACCTGTAGTTTTCCTTTCTTGTGACATCTCTTCTTGATTTGAGTATTAGGTTAATGTTGGCCTCATAGAATGTGTTAAGTGGTATTCTTCCTGCTTCTATCTTTTAAACCAGACTGAAGAGTGTCAGTATTATTTCTTCCTTAGATATTTGGTCAATTTCATCAGCTCACCATCTGGGCCTGGTACTTTGTTTTGGAAGGTTACAAATTGTTGATTCAATTTATTTAATAGATATAAGCTATTCAGAGTATTTCTTCTTGTGTGAGTTTTGTTGAATTGTATCTTCCAAAGTATTGGTTCGTAGTTCCTAAGTCATCAAATTTGTGGACACAGAGTTGTTCATTATATTCCTTGATTATCCTTTTGATGTCAATGGGTCAACAGTGATGATGGCCTTTCTTTCATTTCTGATATTAGTAATTTCTGTCTTCTCCCTTTTTTCTTAATTAACCTGCTTAGAGATTTATTATATGGATCTCTTCAAAAACCAGTTTTGGTTTCATTGATTTTTCTCTATTGTTTCCTCATTTCATTTTCACTGATTTCTGCTTTAATTTTTTTGACTTATTTTTCTCTGCTTACTTTGGATTTGATTTGCTCCTATTTTTCTAGGTAGGTGAAACTCAAATTGTTTACATTATATCTTTCTTTTTCTAATATATTAATTTTATGCTACAAATTTCCCCTAAGCACTGCTTTTGCTGCATCCTGTAAATTTTGATAAGCACAGAGCCTGACTTGGGGCTTAATTTCATAACCAGGAAATCATGGCCTGAGCAGAATGCAAGAGTTGGAAACTCAACTGACTGAGCCACCCAGGCACCCCAACCCATGTGCTCTTTTAAATTGTATTATTTAATCTCTAAATATTTGGGGATTTTATAGCTATCTTTCTGTTACTGAGTTCTAGTTTAGTTCCAGTGTGGTCTGAGAGGATACTTTGTATAATAATGTCTATTATATCTAATGTAGTAAGGTGTGTTTTATGACCCATGAATGTGGTCTATCTTGATGGATGATTCACATAAGCTTAAGGATAATGTGTATTCTACTATTGTTGGATGAAATATTCTATAGAGGTCAATGATATCTGGTTGATTGATGGTGCTGTTCAGTTTAATTATATCCTTACTGATTTTCTGTCTTCTGGATCTGTTAATTATTAATAAAGAGATGTAAAAATCTCCAACTATAATAGTGGATTTGTGTTTCTCCTTGAAGCTCTGTTTTTTGCCACACATACTTTGATGCCCTGTTAAGTGCATACATGTAATTTTCCTTGCTCTGAAAGTCTACTTTATCTGTAATTAATATAGCTACTCCTACTTACTTTTGATTAGTGTCAGCATGCTATATCTTTCTCCATCTTTCTACTTTTAATCTACACAGACCTTTATATTTAAGGTGGGTTTCTTATAGACAACATTTAGTTGAGTCTTGATTTATTTTTTTTACCAACTACATTAGTCTCTTTTAATTGATATGTATAGACCATTCATATTTTTTTATTTTTTTAAATTTTTATTGATTTATTTGAGAGAAAGAGCATAAGCAGGGGGAGGGGCAGAGGGAGAGGGAGAAGCAGATTCCTCACTGAGAAGGGAGCCCAATATGGGGTTCCATCTCAGGACCCTAAGACCATGATATGATCTAAAGGCAGCTGCCCAACTGACTGAGCCACCCAGGCACCCCCACATTTCTTTTAAAGATGTATTTACCTGAGGAGGGGAGAGGCTGAGGCAGAGGGAGAGAGAGAATCTCAAGCAGACTCCCCACTGAGTATGGAGCCCGACACAAGGCTTGACCTAACAACTTTGAGATCATGACTTGAGCTGAACAAGAGTTGGACACTCAGTTGATTAACTGAGCCACCCAGGCACCCCCTGCTACAGCTTTTCGGATTTCTCACATTTCCTTTTAATTCATTTTTAAGTGTTTCCATCTCCCTGTTTCCATTCCCCATATATTTTTGCATATTATCCATTTTCACTATCAGAGTCCTAAGCATATTACTCAGTTATTACAAATTCCCAGTCTGATCGTTCCAAAGTAAATTCTATAATTGAGGCTGATTCTGATGCTTGACTTCTATCTTCACACTGTGTCTTTTGCCTTCTAACCTGCCTTTGCCTTTTTGTTGAAAGTCAGACATGATGTACCGAATAAAAGAAACTAAGTTAAATAAGCCTTTGGCATGAGGTTTTATGTTAACCTAGCTAGGAATTAGGGTACTTTTACTCTTTGTCATAGATGTGATATCAGAGCTAAAACTTGCTCTAATGTCCTTGTTTGTTTCCCTCTTGTTGTTTTGGCTTCCCTAGATACTCTTTCTTAAATATTGTCTGAGGTGTGCAGTTCTTTAAGCTATAATCTCCTGTTACTATACAAGGGCCCTATTGATGTGGTGGCAAATTGTGGCAGGGGTTGGAGGGAGAAACATTCTACAATAATATGATCAGTTCTCAGTCTTTTACTGGGTCTGTGCTTCTGAGATGTGACCTCCAAAGTGCTGATTAGGTCTGCTCTCCTCCACTAGTGTAGATAAGACAGGAAGGCTAGTAGACTTGGGTATTTCCTTTCTCCCCAGCTGGTTAGACTGCAACAAAATGCAAATCAGTTAAACTCTAGTAAAATCATTTCCCTTGAGGGCAGGCGTCAATTAAGGAGAACTCAGAGCTTTGGGCTTATTTCAGAATGGTTACTTTTTCTCTCCTGCGTCTGGAGCAGCACTGAATTCTTCTCCAGTCTTCATCTTGAGAACCTGGATGAAACTCACAAAAAAGTTTTTCTCTCAAGGGAGTACATCAGCCTTCACCTTCCTCCTACTAGGATCCAACAGTGGTGATTGCATTCACCAGGCTTTTCAGATTTTAGAGTAAAAAACAGGGCAGTTTGCCCTATGATGTCAATGTTGTAATTGATTTATGAAAAGTTGTTCCTTCTGCTTTTTTTGTGTGGCAATGGGAATGATGACTTCTAAGCCCTTTACATTTCAGACCAGTAACCACAAGCTCATTTTCTGTGCATTTCGTGTAAAAAGGTTTTATCGCAAAATTAACAGCATATAGTAATGCATTTTTGTGAGCCATATTCTAAAATTAACATGAGTATTTTTGTGCCATTAAATATTCCCTTATACTTCCTGCTTAGTGTCATGACTCTACACCAACATAATTGAACCATGATTTATTTATTAACGAATCCCCTATTTGGGGATATTAGGTTGTCTCATTCTCTTTTTAAAAAACAAACTCCATGATAAATATCTTAGAATATAAAGTTCTATATGCAACACTGGTTATTTTCTTAATATAAATTCTTAGAAGTAGATTAGTCAAAGGTTTTGAGTGTATTCAAGTTCTTGACCTGTACTGTCAAACTGCCTTCCAGAAAAGCTATACTAATTTACCTTCCCACTTGCAGTACATGAGAATGCCCAATACTGGATGGTTTAATTGAATAAAACTCTGCCAATTTGGGTACTTGGGATGCCTCAATAATTTGGCTATTGTAAATAATTCTGAAATAACATGCAGTGCATGTATCCCTTTGAATTAGTGTTTTCATATTTTTTTGGTAAATACTCAGTGTGATTACTGGATCATAGGGTAGTTCTATTTATAACTTTTTTGAGGAACCTCCATATTGTTTTCTACAAGTGGCTGCACCAGTTTGCATTTCCACTAACAACACGTGAGGGTTCCTTTTTCTTAACACTCTTGCCAATACTTGTTCCTTGTGTTCTTGATTTATGTCTTTCTCACAGGTATGAGGTACTATCGTAGTTTTGGTTTGCATTTCCCTGTTGACAAATGACGTTGAGCATCATTTCATGTATTTGCTGGCCATCTGGATGTCTTCTCTGGAGAAATTTCTGTTCATGTCTTCTGCCCACTTTTAATTAGATTATTTGTTTTTTGGCTGTTGAGTTGTATCAGTTCTTTATATATTTTGAATACTAACCCTTTATCAGATATGTCATTTGCCAATGTCTTCCCCTATTCAGTAGGCTGCCTTTTAGTTTTGTTGATTGTTTCCTTCACTGTGTAGACAATTCTTACTTGGTTTAGTTCCAATAGTTTGTGGTATACATATACAATGAAATATTATTCAGAAGGAACAAAGAATGAAATTTTGCCATGTGTAACAACATGGATGGAGCTAGAGAGTATAATGCTAAGCAAAGTAAGAGAAAGACAAAGACCATGTGATTTCACTGGTATGCGAAATTTAAGAAACAAAACAAATGAACAAAGGGGAAAAAAGAGAGAGTCAAACAAAAAAACAGACCCTTACTATACAGAACAAACTGATGGTTGCCAGAGGGGAGGTGTGTTTGGGGATGGGTGAAATGGATGAAGGGGATTAAAGAGTATACTTATCATGATGAGCACTGAGTAATGTACAGAATTGTTGAATCACTATATTACACACCTGAAACTAATATAATATTGTATATGTTAACTATACTAGAATCATCATTAAAAATTTAATCAAAATTAAAGTGAAACTGCCAATTTGGTACTGGAAAACAGAACCAGTATTTTCCTTTATCAGGAAGTTGAATATATATTCATTTTTAATAAGTATTTTATTTCCCCTTTTGTAATATTACTATTATTATTGTTATATTAATCTACATTTCTGAGCTAAGGGTAGGTGTTCAAAACCATTTATATTTTGAGAATTTTTTAAAGATTTCATTTATTTATTCATGAGAGACACAGAGAGAAGGCAGAGACATAGCCAGATGGAGAAGCAGGTTCCTCGCAGGAAGCCCAATGTGGGACTCTATCCTGGATACCCTGAGCCAAAGGCAGACACTCAACCACTGAGCCACCCAGGTGTCCTGCTCAAAACCATTTATTAACTGGAAGAACTCAGAAAATCAAAATTACTTTTTAGGCAGAACTTGCATGCTTTTTAGCCAAGTCTTAGAAATACAATTTTCTTGGTATAGACACAAATTAAGACTCTTGGTCCACAATATTCTAGAATGGAGTAGAAGTATTTTAAATATGTTAACAATTCCAGCATCTTCAATTGATGAGAAGTGATCATGAGTTTTCCAAAACAATATCTAAATGAGGCATCTTTTGCTACCTCCCACATGTGGGTGAGAGGCGAGTGACTTTGTCTACAGTAAATTTATAATCTCACTCTCAAACACCTAGGTGATTTGCATTTCACATATACAATTTATCTAGACACTTCAGAAAGAATATGGGTATACACTTAGAAGCAAATCCATGAAGGGGGTTATTCAAGGGACATTAGTACTTTAGCATAAATAGTTCTACTCGTATGGGCCTGCAGCCACTAAGACATAAATGGAGCTAAGCTACAAGTTAGTTTGTTGATTTAAATCCATATTGCAGCCAAGAGACAGAAGTAGAGATGGAAGGCACAGAGACACAGATGTCCGGAAAAAAAAAATCCATATTGCAAAGTAAGATGAAACCTTGTGCATTATGCATTTAATTCCAGATTATTGTACTTGCTTGAATTAGCTCCCTCAGAGGTTGATGTTAAATCTACCTATTTAAAATATGAAAGGGGATGAGCTTTCACTATCTGCTATGTGTCTGTATGGTTGGGTGATTTACCCCTTAATAGATGAAAGAAAAAAAAGGGATAAATAAAAGATCAAGGCCTATGACAGACTCAGGAAACACTAAAATAAGACAAGCCATCAGAGTGTGGGTTTCAAGTGTATTTACATATTTTTAAAACTCACATCCAAATTATTGAAAAGTTTTAGCTTGCAGGAAAGTCTGTTTCCAAAGGAACAGTATTCACTTGTGCTACAGGAGGGTATCCTTTATATAATAAGCAAGTTGCCATCTCATTTCCAAAATATCTTTAAGGTGGGTTATTTCACAGGCACTATTATTAAAATGGATCCTTTCAATATACCAGAGCTCGTATATTCATGAAATCCATAGATCTATCAAAAATAACTTATTTCAGTCAACAGATTCCACTTTCCCCAAAGTCAGTCGCTAAAGAGTGTTGCTGGGAGGCACCTGGGTGGCTCAGCGGTTAAGTGTCTGCCTTTGGCTCAGGTCATGATCCTGGAGTCCTGGGATTGAGTCCCACATCAGGATCCCTGCAGGGAGCTTGCTTCTTCTGCCTATGTCTCTGCCTCTCTCTCTGTTTCTCTCGCAAATAAATAAATAAAATCTTTAAGAAATTAAATAAAATGAATAGCGTTGTTGGACAACATGTGAAAACTAATCAATCTGAATTTTCCTGCTCTAAATGTGGCTCAAAGTCTAAGAGGTAGCTGGTAAATATAAAAGCAGCCAGGGAACCCAGCCCTAAACAACAGAATCAGATGAGAAGGGTCATAACAGCAAGAGCAAAAACAGCAACTAGTATTTGCTGAACACCTGCCTATAAGCCAGGCTCAGTTCTAAGGGTTTCACATTGACAAATTCACTAAATTCCCACAATTCCATAAGGTAGGTTCCATTATTAGTCTCATTTTACAGACAAGGAATCTGAGGAAGAGAGAGATTTGGTAATGTACCCAAGTTAATGTGACTGGTCAGGGTATGGGGCTGGGATTCAAACCTAAGTAGTATGGCTTCAGACCCAAGGGCTGCAACCACTAGAAGATTCTGCCTTTCCAGCGACATACTTGTCAGGTACAGGTCACCCACTTTGAGAAATTGGAAAAGGCTTCTACACATTCTTGCCTGATGTTTTTTCAAATTAACCTTCCACCAGACCTTTGAAAAAGCTCTGATCACCTTTTAAAGAATCAGGTGTTGGCCACAGTAAAGTCAAGTCATAATCAGACTGTATAAAACAGTACAGCTGGCAGGCTTTATTATGCATTTTTTGTATCTAGCACTGGGATAAAGGCACAAACTATAAAATAGTACCCAAGCTTGTTTTGTTCTTTACAGTCCACATATGAGTAAAACCACATGGTATTTATCTTTCTCTGTCTGATTTATTTCACTTAGCATAATGCCCTCTAGGTCCAACTATGTTGTTGCAATTGGCAAGATTTCATTCTTTTTTTTTATGGATGAGTAATATTCCACTGTGTGTGTCTGTGTGTGTCCCACATTTCTTTATCCATTCATCTACACTTGGGTTGCTTCCATATCTTGGCTATTGTAAATAATGCTGTGATAAACATAGGGGTAGGTATATCTTTTTGAATTAGCGCTATCATTTTCATTGGTCCTATTATCTCAGCAATTTGTCCAGTTATGCCCCAGATAGAAACCCACAAACTATTGGAAGGAGCAAATTCAGGAATTGGAGGCAGACAGGAAGTGGAACAGTAATGCCACTGGAGTTACTAAACAAAGTTTCTACAATTACCAACACTGATTTTTTAAAAGCACATAATGAGAGTAAACATTATAATCTTTAAGACATGTTTTACCATGGGTGTCTAGGATTGAGCAGTTGGCACAATCCCAGCCGACTGCTCGATGAGTGCACTGAACCATTATCAATTTTAAGAAACTATGGTCAAGTCCATTTCAACACATGCTTCTAAGTCTGAACTTTTACAAAATTTTGGCGTTAGCCCATGGGAGAATTTAATGACTTGCACACATAATCGACCACGCCTAAAATCCCAGTGTATCATTTTGGACAAGAAGCACATGTGAGCTGATTTTATTAAAACAACAATGACTCGCCAACTTCTACACGACACAGGCAAGAAAAAGTAAGCTTATCACTTGCCAGTAGCTGACAGATACCAGCTGGAGAATGCATGACTTACCACTAATTAATGATATCTGTGAGTAGAACTTGGTCCCAAAGGAACTGCAACTAACATTTGAGATGGACCTTCAACCTGCATCATCAGAGCTAATTTTCAAATGGTGTGGCTGGCCCTAATCAGCAGTGGCAATCCCTGCTACTTTAGGGGCCCCGGTTAACAGATATAATGATGATTAAAAGTGAACAACAGAGATGTGCCACTATGCCATCAATATTTTGCCCAATTGTTACTGTCTAGCACCCAGAGCTAGGTTGTAAGGTTGATAACTTCATCGCCAGGCTAAAAGCAAGAAAACATTCTTAGGAACTGTTTTTGATAAGAGCTATTACTGTAGACACATCATCATGCAAGTATTGCAATAATATTTATTTTATTATGACACATACAGCCAGTGAAATGAGCGATGAATCTTTGCTGTTCCTTACACAAGTGGACAAATCAAGTAACCCAATTCCTTTTTAATTATTTTTTAAAAGACTACTATAGACTATAATAAGGCAGAAAAAAATAAAAGCATAACTACTTCTGTTATTCATCAAACTTGAAGCAGAGTAGAGGAAGGGCAAGACACCATAGCATCGTTAAAGATGTAAAAGTCTCCTATTTCCCTGGCAACTGGGTTTTTGGGATTGAAATCTCTATCAGGTTTCCTCATGGCTTTAAGACTTCATTTCCAGGTTTATGGAAGCTAGTGAAAAAGAAAAGCCAGGAAAAAGCCAAAATCTCCATCCTGTACGTGCAGCTTATTCCTCTGTATTGGTCTTATTTACCTTACTCCTACTTATTAGATCATTTGGCCCCAATTAATTCAAATTAATATATATTGAGCAGCCTAAACCCATCATGGCCCTTCCACTATCTGCCTTGTGGCTAGTTCAATTTTCTACTAGCAGGTGGGCAAACTCAATGAGAAGAGGAGAGTCCATATTTCGAAGAGGTCTGACAGTGAGCAAGGCCACACCACTGGCTCAGATGAGAATTTGAGATTTTCCATGAAATCTCAACTTACTGGGCTCTTCTAGGACCTTCCCTGCCATTAGCATGGATAACTGGGAGTTGGTGGTATTCTCATCAGGCCTCATGATGAGGCCATGTGGAGATCTTTTACAGAAAGGCTGTTAGACTGGTAAAATGTGACCTGATTATTTTTCTGGCTAAAAATCATCTCTTACATGTCATCTGGCACAGAACTTTGGGTAAAAATCAAAGCTTTTGTTTGGACAAACAAGTTGTCCTTCCTATCAGCACCTTGGTGGCAGCGCAAGTCTCTGCTAAAGGAGGCTTGCCTTCTATCCATTATGGTCAAGAATTCAAGATGCGCTCTCGACCTTTTTTCACAACGGGATCAACTTTGCCTGCCCTGCAACAGATAATCGAGAAAATCCAGCTTTCACTTCAAACCACATAGGATCTATCACCATTGCAAGTGCATTTCAGAGAATAGATTGTGAATTGACTTAATAAACCAAGCTGATTCTGAAGCAGGGCTTCATTTCTGTAAAATGATGTATATGTATGATAATATGTATAAATGAGCATGAAGAAAAAAGACTAGAAGCATATATACTAATTAGCTATGGTCTTCCTTACACACTGAGATTACCAGTGATTTTTGTTTTCTTATATTTTTGTCTTTTGATTGTTTAACAGCGAGCATCTATTTCATTTTTTTTATTATCTTTTGGAGGCAACTTAGCTTTCTTTCTGGGCATGTTTTAAAATCATTAAAAAATAATTTTGATATAAAGCTTGCTTAGGGTGTCTGATAATTGACAACCTAGCCTACGTCGAGATCCTCTGAAGTTAAAAGGATCTGGACCTCACTGCCTTAGCACTTACAGAAGGACTTTTATTGAGTTATGATTTACTACTTGCCCTCTTCCTTTACAGAGTCAATAAAGAAAGGCCATTCTTTCTTCTCTGAAACCAAGGTTACTGATGGTATCCTTGTACTATTCAAACGTGCCTTATGCAAACATCCCATGATTGATATTGCCTGAGTGGGTGGGAGGTAGGGACCAGTCCCTGTAGATGAAACTGTCATTTCCTCTTGCCCACCAACCCAAACTGCCTCTTTTTATCTTTTCAGAAGCACAAGCCAAATTTAGAGTGTGAATACCATAGTGCACCAAACCAGGTGCTAAAAACATCTACACTTTCTACTTTCTTCAGATGTGCTCTATTTTATTTCATCTTTAAAACTGTTAGCTTGCAGCTATTCTTTCACATACAACCTGTATCTAAATCTTTTTTAGAAGCAGGCAGCCTATAAAGCTTACGGGAATAATACCCTTTGCAATAACCTCGTGACAATGATAAAAGTCCAGGTGTGCTCCAAGGACCTAAAGGCAGGGCTTCAACTTCCCTTACCCCACTTCCTCAGTGCCTACTCTGGTGTCTTTTACTCTGCTGTCCAGAAAGCAAGAACCCTCACTTATAAGTAGAAAATTCTTAGCTCAGAGAGCCTGAATGACTCAACCAATACCACATAGCAAGCAACAGAAATGACCAGGTCTCCTGACTTTAAAGTCAGGACAGCCTTCTTCCCATCGGACTATGAGGACATTCCAATCCTACTGAGAAGTCAGGGAAATCTAAGAAGCACGGACATAAAGGCACATATTTTTACCCTTCCTCACAAATTTGCTTTGGCTTAGCTTATTTAGTTTCCTGAATAACGTTTGTGTGAGTCCCTTTTAATTCCCACATAGTAAAATAAATAAAATAAAATAATAATAATAATAATAATAATAATAATAATAATTCCCACAGTATACTGCCTCTCAAGAATTCTGGTCACGAAGTTCTCTCTTCATACACTTGAATCATCCATTATGTGTTAAGGGGCTGCCATAAGCAAAGGAATGGGCTTCTATTCAAGAGAATGAACTGGCTGCCCCCAGAGACCTGGTAGAACCAAAGTGGGGTTGTGAACCCAACACTGATTTTGAAGACCTGGGTTTTAGTTCTAGTCCTGGCTCGGACTTGTTGTCTGTCTTTGTCAAGGCACTTGACCTCACTGGGTTTCAAATCTCTTACTGAAAAATTAAGAGCATAATATCATTTGGCTTGCAAGAGAGTTCCACTACTGGTTACTGCTCATTCAAGACTAACTACATGCCAGCCCCTGTGGCAAGGCACTTGGCACACACAATACCAATGATTTTGCTAGTGACCATGTTCATGGTTGTCAAGCTATAATTTCCCCTACTTGTGCTGATAAGGAAACTAAAGCTGGAGAACTTAGGTAACAATCTCAAAGCCCATAAGAAAGCCATGGAGAAAAAAGGAAAAGAAAGAAAAGAAAAGAAAAGAAAAGAAAAGAAAAGAAAAGAAAAGAAAAGAAAAGAAAAGAAAAGAGAAAGAAAAGAAAGAAAGAAAAGAAAAAGAAAGAAAGAAAGAAAGAAAGAAAGAAAGAAAGAAAGAAAGAAAGCAAGCCAGCCAGCCAGCCATGGAGCTGGGGGTTGGGATCTAAGCTGACTCCAGAGCCTCTACACCCCACCCCGGTGGCACTCCCAACATAAAGAATAATTAAGAATGTACTTTGCAAAGCGTTAAGGTATCCAAAGTTAAGGTGCTTTCCCTTTCATCTGCTCCCACCTACAAAAGCCTCCAAGAGGCAAAGATATCTAACTCTTTTGCTTGCTTCTTTCTACTGTCCGAAAATCACCTCAAATCTCCAAGTGAGAATCTGGAAGAGGAAAACTCAAGCCTCTCTGGTTGGTTTTCACAACAGAGAAGCTCTGGGTAGGTTCACATAAAAGGCCCATTTTCGGCCAAATGTGAATGTTGGATGCTTTTTTCCTGAAGAGAAAAAATGAGTGAGATTCTAGTCCCTTGGAAGATCCAGCTAAGTCACCTTATACAGCAGGAACAGACTCCATGAAATAACACGGACAATCCCTCTCCCCAGAACCTTTGCCAGTCCTGGCACAGGCTGGTCCTTTGGAAATACATCACTGAACATTCCCAACAACTCACTTCTTCCACCTCACTTTGATTGATCGCTCATTACCCACGTTAGAACTGCCAAAAGAGGCAAACTCTTCAGCTCGTTTGTCCCATATTTGCATGAGTTATTATGCGCTGAATGTTCCGCTCCTTTGAACTTCAAAAGAGCTTCCTGGCCTCTTTGACTGCAACTTTAACAACAGAGCATAATGCAGTTACAGAAAGACTTTTTCCCCCTGGCTGCAGACCTCAAACCTTGCTGATTCTGGACACAGACTTTTCGATAAACCACACACGGCTCCGTCATCCATTGCAATAAACCATCAGGATTCTCTGGGTTCCTGAACCCATCTTGTCTCCTGAGAGAGCAACATAACTACAGCTAATTAGCCACTAGCAAGTGGCAGCATCCAGCCCTCCCTTTCCTGGTGAAACAGCTTTCTGCAAATATGGCCTTTTCTCCAGACCTCTTTAGACTCCTCTATACCAATGGAGTGAGCATCTTTTTTTTTTTTTTTTTTGAGTGAGCATCTTTAACCAAAGGCACGACTCCTCCTTCCACCCTGATGCCCTAGACAGGAGGGCGCAAGCAGGCTGCAGAGCATCTGAATTGATACAGAAGCTTATACTGAAACCAACCCATGAAGAGTCAAAAGCCTTGGCTTCCTTGTGTACAATGGCATCAGGCAGCAAGGAGAGATGTGAGGGTTTACAGCCCTTACACTTTATGTTTCCTGGAATTATTGCAGATTTTTATCCATGTTTTAAAAGTCATGCTTGCCAACTGTGGAAATTCCAGAATGAACAGAAGCACAAGGATGAGCAAAAAGAAGTCATGAACCTTCCACCCACAGATTTAAAAAAAGTCAGCTCCCCATAGCACACCATAGATGACTATACATTTCAGGTGGAATGGAGAACTATGGGTAAAACCCCACATTATGGAAGCAGTAGTAAAAAAATATAATAGAGTAAGTGGTAAAGACCTCCCTGGGAATAAGAAGAGATTCAGAAGCCATAATGGAAATACATAACCGTCCTGACTACACAAAAACTTAAAACCTCCATTTGGGAAAATCCAAATTAAAGTTTAAAGCAAACGGCAGAGGGGAAAAATAGTATTTTAAATACCAAAGGTTGGGATGCCTGGGTGGCTCGGTGGTTGAATGCCTGCCTTTAGCTCAGGGCATGATCCTGGAGTCCTGGGATCAAGTCCCACATTGGGCTTCTCACTGGGCCTAGGCCTCTGCCTCTCTCCATATCTCTCATTAATGGATAAATAAAAAATCTTTTTTTTAAAAAAAAGTAAATACCAAAAGTCACTAACAAGGTTCGAAATAACAACATGTTAATAAATAAGTTTTTCCCAACCACTAAAGTCAAGCAACCTAACTGCAAAATAGGTTGCTCACTGAAGAAATATGATTGGATGGAAAACTAAATGCAAAGATACTCTAGTAATAGGAAAAGTATCACAGCAAAACTGAAATCTAATTCCCCCTATTAAATGGGCCCCAAGATACAAAGATTAATTGTAATTTTTGGTGAAGGAATTAAAAAAGGACACTCATACACAGACAGTGGAAGTGTGACCTGACGTCAACTTTTTTTGAAGGACAATTTGATGGCACTTTACCAAGGTGAAAACCAAACAGCCACTCTGACAAAACAATTCCTCGCAAATACTGGCCTAAGTGCCCTAAGGTGTTCATCAATGCCTTAGTTGTGAGAGCAAAGCCTGGAAACAACCTCAATATATACAACTAGCGACTGGTTAATTAAACCGTGGCATGCTTATACAACCAGATAGCAAGTATGCATGAGAAAGAATATGGCACCATTATGTGGCAAGGTTCTGACACGGAAGGATGTCGTAGACCGTACCTGAAGAAAAGGTTACAGAACACTACATATCATACCCCATCTTTGGAAAAGGAAAAACCCTACAAACATGTATGTGTATTTTTATGACACAGAGAGAAAGAAGAGTTTGGAAGAATACATAGCAAATTATTAGTCATGGCTACCCTTGGGAAGTGTGTTGATAGCTGAGGGACACGCATTCTTCATAAAGCCCAGATACTCTCAGATCATTTTGCATAAGTATTATTAATTTTAAAATTTAAGAAATACAAGATGCCTAGGTGGCTCAAAGGTTGGGTGTCTGCCTTCGGCTCAGGGCGTGATCCTGGAGTCCGGGGATCGAGTCCCGCATTGGGCTCCCTGTATGGAACCTGCTTTTCCCTCTCTCTGCCTGTGTCTCTGCCTCTCTCTCTCTCTGTGTCTCTCATGAATAAATAAATAAAATCTTTTAAAAAATAAAATTCAAGAAATTTAAAAAGGAATTAATTTGGCATTTAGCAGGGCTCTCAAATTTGTAATATGTGATGTTTTTAATGGTAGCATGGTAGTACATTACATGGATCTTTTATGTAACCATTCCCCACTAGACTGACATTTCCATTGCTTCTAATGTCTCATTGTTAGAGCTGCAGTACAATCTCCGTGCATGCATTGTGTGTGTGTATGATTGTGTGTGTGTGTATGTGTGTGTATCAAGGCAACATACAGACATCATATGCTTTGAGATTTCCCTTTTAGTGGAGATAACTTAGCACATGTCCTCGAGACAGCTTGGGCATGGCCACACAGAATGGCACTTTGTGGCCCTGAATGAGCTGTTCATTCAGGGAATAATTATGCCCTTAGCCTCATCATCTGACTGTGAACTTGAGCCACTAGAACAGAACTGGGGCCCTAGGCCACCTTCTATATAATTATTTTGACACCAACTGAGTAACAAAAGGGCTTGGGACAAATTCATAGGTAGCAGGACACTTTAGAAAGTGATAGCTTGGGGCCTGTAAATGCTTTTGAAGTCCTATTTTTCTTCGGTTTGTCGGTTAAGCTCAAAGTTGCATGGACTGCATTCCTCAGTTCTTCATACATATGGAAGACTTCCCAGAAGAGATGGCTTGTAAGAGTTGCAAGCTTCCCCGTGATGCCATCAGAAATAGGTCATAAGGGAAGTTTCTTCAGAAGAAAGCAAGGATCTTTGGCCCAGATGGCTTGTAAGCAGAGCTGAGAATGGATGGACAATGTTTCTATCACAGCCTCTCAAAGAAGAGCTTCCTGATAGAAGGAGGTCAATTTGAGGAAGAGAGGAGAGAGAAAGAGGAAGGGAGACTGATGCAGGTTTCCTTGCCAATAATTGTACCCTGCCAAATTTCCTTCCCATTGCTCTAGATACCACCATAGGTCATTCATTCATAGGAACCCCATCAAGAGCACCCCTTCTCCCAGGCAGAAGACAGAGATTACTATGAAAAGCACTGCGGGTCAGAAAGACACCTAATGGTGGTATGAATCCGGCACCAATTTTCCTGCCGCCAAGCCTCATGCCTGCAACATTCAACTTCTGCTGATAATGGAGAGAAATGTTTAAGTGATGGGCTTCAGATGCTGCTTTAGCTCCGACCAAGAAGATTTTCCCAGTTCCTCCTCATGAATAAGTTCAGTGGAGCAGAGAATGAATGCCCCTCTTGGACCAGCTCCATTTTGAGCTTCTTTTGATGCAGCCAAAGACAGGAACTGGAGCTGTCGCTTTTCCTTCCAGTTTAGAGCAAGTGTCCACCCCCAGAGAGGGCTGCAAGTGGCCCCAAGAAGGTGAGGCTCGTCCTTTAAGCAGAAAGCTCCTAACCAGAGCAGCAATGTCAACGATTACGCATAAATCTCCCAAATGTGGCGGCCAGGAGGCTTAATTATCCCCCCACCCCCCTGGCCTTGCTGCCACTCAGCTTTCTCCAATGTGTTAGCCCATCACACGGATCGCTGACTTTCTAGAAATATTCCCTGGCTTTGCGGGGACGTTCTTTCAATAAACGGCATCCAATTTGTTCACGGTCCCTGGAATCTCAATTTCCTCAAAGGATTTCTCATCTGAATCCAGTTCATGTGAAGATTTTTTTCCTTCTTTATTTTGTGGCATAAGGGAATAGGCAGAGCCTGCTTGACTTTTTCTTTTTCTTTTTTTTTCTTTTCTGAGTCTTTTTTTTTTTTTTCATAAACTAAAAACCTTTGCTGAAGAGTCTGAAATTTGGGAAAAAATCCAGCTCATCTGTCAGATATTTCTAGAGTTACGTAAAATGGAATGATATTTGTACAGTTTAGAACAGGAAAAGGAAAATAGGCTAATGTGTCATGTGTTCTAGGAGATGAAAACTATATGATAATCAGAAAAACAGCCCCAAATTGAGTTGGCCCGATTCAAAGCTCTTATTCTTTTATCAACTCGTGCATAAACCAGTAACATTGACTTTCTCCTCCTAGAATAATGGTATGGCCACATTTGAGCTAAATCACCATCCCTACAGATTATAACCACATTTTCATAGAAATTACAAGAAAGTATCCTGTTTTTCAAACTCAAGATACTTACGTTTCACTTGCTCTGTTTTGCTTCCTTCTAGGAAAAGAAAGAACAGCAACAAGGAGAAGATGTATTTCATGCCTTCCATTTTCCACTTTTTTCTCATCCTGTCCACTGTAAAAGGCCACTTAAAACTTTCAGGGCCCGGTGTATTCAAGCTGCTGGGAAAAAAGCAGAAAAAAGAGACTTAGGTCTTCTGAAACTGATTGAAGATCACCAATGCTTATGCTTTTAACTTGTCAGGGGGAAAAATATGCTGGAGAATTTATGCACGTGTAAGCACTGTTTTCCTGTGTAAGAAAGAGAACTTGCCTCTCCTGTCTTGCAAAGTTTGGGGGGAAATTCAAGCAGATGAGCATGCATTCTTATCCACTGCTAAGGCTAAAATCCTTACAAGCAAGTCGTAGGAAAATAAAAATGAATATTGAAATCATCCTTTCTAACAGAATTAGAGTTGATTTCTCAAGAGATTTTCTTTGGGAGAAAAGGAAAATGGGTTTGCAAAATGGCTCCTTTGGTAACTAAGACAAAAATAATAGGCATGGGACCCAAATACTTCCTGAAATGAAAAGTTAACTCATCTCAGCTTCAAGACTACTGCTATGATTAATCCTTCAGGGGTGAGGCATAAATCGGTCAATGTTTCTCCTGTGTCTTCTATGAGATCTTTAAAGATCCGCAGTTTGGTTACTTTTGATGGAAAAGATGGATGTTATTAGCAAATGGATACAATTAAACACTTTGATGGTTCAGACATACCGCTCTCACATGAAATCTACTGAGAAATGGAAATTTCCAGTGGGCCATTTTTAAAAGACATTAGGCAAATTTAAATAGACAATGTGTTCACACTCCACCACCATGCCAAAGACCATCAAAAACAGCGACCACTCTTAAAAGTTTGATATTTGCATTTCTAGTTGAAGGGGTGGAAATCTTCAACCTTTTGAGCCTTAGAACATAGAAAGATTGCTAGCTCAGGTCCCGCCACAGGTCATTTCCATAGACTTCAGAGTCTGCAACACCCTTCCAACAGATGATCTGAAAATATTTAAACGTTCAAGAAACACCACCTTTTAATTCGGGGTTAACCCCAGATGGGAAGAGAACACACTGATTGCCCTTTTTATGATTTTATTTATTTATTTGAGAGCAAAAGCAGGGGGAGAAGAAGAAGCAGGCTCCCCGCTGAGCAGGGAGCCCAACTCACAGCTGCATCCCAGGATCCCTAACCTAAGCTGAAGGCAGACACTCAATCGCTCAATCGATTGAGCCACCCAGGTGCCTCGCATTGATATCTTCTGAGGAGCCAACCTAAATCTTAAGAATAAAGATCCGACAGAAATGCAAGATGATCATTCTGGAAAACTGAACTGTCTTTGGGCCGTGATGTGGATGCCATAGCTCCTACTTCGAACGTTACTAACTTGTCTGGATAACTGGAAAGCCATTGTTTGAAACTATGGCTACGCAGCCAAAGAAAAACTGATCATACAGAATCACGTGCCACGATTGATTTGTGGAACCCGCCTGTCTTCTCTACCTCCTTCCCAAGATTGTGATCCAGCTTCAATCACTCAGAATGTCTCTGTCCTCTGAGGGTGACCAGGTTCCCTTGAAGCAAATAATTTCCATGAACAGTTTAACACAGCTGCCCACCCCAGTGAGGCTCTTTCTGAGCCTCATTTAATAAGCTTATCTCCCAAGCCTTCGAACCAGAAAGATTTTTCTAACTGCTGAAATCCAATTTATCACAATCACATATGGATCTCAGGGAGTAGTTCTCAAACTGCAATTTGCGGGTCTCCCCAAGCAAGAACCAACAGGGTTGTTTTTCTTGTACAATGGCTGGGCAATTTGGCGAACAGTAGCATTGCTTCATAACTCAAGCTGGCAAGAAAACGGCTCTCAGAATTTTTTTGCTTTTCTTGGGTCCCAACTAATGTAATGAGCAAATAGAAAAGTTGGTGACGAGAGAGCAATTAATCTCTTTTGGCGTTCCTGTCATCTATGTGGCCTCCCAGGCTGTGACGGAGAACATCAGAAAATGAATCGCTTTATAAATATTCACTTTTGATTTACAAGATCTGAAGTCCTGTCTTTGTATTCCGTGCAGAAATATAAACTGAGGAGAATTCTCTCCCTAGGACTCCCCCCCGCCCCGCCCCATTCAATTTCTCTTGATCCCTTTAACTTTTTCTTTTGGGGGAGGGAGGTTCTTCAGACATTTGTTGGGCAGAAAGCAATAAACCTAAGCAAGCATTGCTCAGCAAACATGCCGACTCTTATACTTGCAAAGAGCCAAAGTGTCCTTAATTTTTCAAATTATACTTTGACCCAGTTAACTGGAGTTATTTCTGCATTAACTCTCTGCTTCACACAGGCTGTTGTGCCATTGAACTTGCACTGACTCTTCTACAGTTTACTTAGAAACATAGCCACCTACATGTTTTGGGGGATCCAGGCCCCCTCCCCCAGAAGAAAGCAAGTAAGAAAACAAAATCCTGCAACTAACACTGGGGAGGAGTGTGGGAAGGCAGAGGCTTTGCAAGAGAACAAGAAACATGTCAGAACCTAAAGAAGTGTAATCCATTAAGGTACCTCCATGAAACAAGCATTCACATAATTCATTTGCATCAAGCAAAGGGACCAAAGGCTCCTTGCGGGGCTGGGACTGCTAGGCCATCAGGGCCATCAAGTTGTCAGAAGTCCAGACCTTCTTAGAAGAGGTCTCCTGGATAGAAGAGAACCAAAGAGGCATTCCCAAAGGAAGGCTAAGGGATGGGCACATCAGCCAGTTCTTCTTGGTCCACAGTGTCTCTTTAATCCTCCTGAGAGGCCTGACTGACCTTGTAAATTCACATTCACTGTCTCCTGTGGTACAGCCCCCTGGTACAGAGCATTCTCTCTGGGACAAACAAGAAGACCCTGGGGTCTCGGGCCCCCGTCCATCTGCTGAAATCCTCTCCCCACTCCACCACCCAACAAGAAAAGCTCAGCTCACTGGTGGTGGTGGGTTTCCACCAAAAAATGCAACCCTATCTAGCCCAGGGTGTTTGTGTCTCAGAGTCCATGCCTTCACTGCTGTTTATGATTGACAAACAATGCCTTGCATTTGACTTGCAAAACACCTTGCTATATCCATCATTTCATTTTATGCCCCACAACAACTCCACCTTCAAAATGGGCACCCTGGAGCTCGGAGAACTCAACTGCCCACTCTCACAGAGTTAGTGGCAGGGCCAGCAGGGAGGGTCTGGAAGGCAGGCTTTCCAGGCCCTAATCTCTGGCAGTACTCCCTTGCTTCCTGAGCCTAGCGTCTCAAGCTCTGACCCCAGAGGTCTGGGCCGGAAAATGAGACATACCCAGAGGACAGAGAAGCCTCTCGCCCGACTGCCCTGTTTCATTAACTTTAGCACATATTAATCACCCGCTGGTCCAGGACACTTCAGCAAGCCAGAAAAAAAGGCTCCGGACACGGGCAGTAACTAAGAGGACTGCGGAACCCAATGGGTGGCTACCCAAATGGCCTCCCCTGGGCGCCAGAGCATGAAGATAAGTAAGCCCAGCGAGGAGCGGCAAGTGATGAGTTCGAATCCGGGGTCCCTAATCTGCGCGGGTCCGTAGCCGGCGAGCCCACCTCCAGCCCAGCGCCAGCAACTGGACCCCAGAGCGAGTTGGGGCACCCCGGGAGGACCGTCCAGGGGCGGCTTGGGCCAACAGAAGTCACCCCACCTGTGAAAAGCATGGAAAGGAAGGCAGGGGGAGCGGGCATCAGGCACTGCTCACTGACCTGGCCACTGGCCTGCTCCGTCTTCCACGCGTGCACACGCTCCGAACTCCCCGGGGCGCTCCTCCGAAGTCTGGGGCTTGCAGGTTGTGGCGAGAGCTAGAGTGCGCACGAGGGGGGGAGGGGGGACTCAGAAGTGGGTGGGAGGAAAAACATCACCGCCCTCACACCACGAGGGAGCAGCGGCTCGCTCGGCTCCTGGAGGCAGAGCCAAGGCGCGGGCGCGGCGGCGGCCCGGGGCCACCTGCCCGCCCGCCGCCCGCCGCTCGCTCCCCACTTGGCCGGAAAGGCCGGCCGCCCTGGCGCAGGCGGGAAGTCCGCGGGCACGCAGCCGCCGCCAGCCCGCACCGCGTCCCCACCCCGGCACGGCCGCTTTATTCCTGCTCCCCAGGCCCAAAAGTTAAGAAGTCAGGAGAAAGTGTGAGGCTCAGCCGGCGACTTTCCCATCACGCAACGCCCCCACTGCACCCCCCTCCTCTGGCTAAGCCAGCGTTGGGGTCTTAAAGGGACCGCACCTCTCCTCCGGCCCCTCCTCCCCCTCTGCGCTGGAATGCACCCAGGAGCTCCCCACCACTCGCGCGGGCCCTGGAGACCCCGGCCACCCTCCGACCTCCGTGTCTGGAAGCCCGCAACCCCTCTCCTCCCGCACAGGGCCCCTCTGGTGCACGTGGTCCGGTCCTGAGCCGGTGCGCGGGACGAAGGATGAGCTGGCCTCGCAGATTATGCCCCAGCAAACTGCTTATCATTTTGGGGAGTTTCCCGAATCCACACTACGGGCTAGAAAAGTGGCAAAGTGTTGGTGTCCTTAAAAGCAGAGTGGAGATGGGTGTGTGTGTGTGTGTGTGTGTGTGTGGAGGGAGAGGGGACGATTTAGAAATCTGCTTTCTCCCACAAAGAGGGTCCCCGTGCTCCCTGAAAAGGGCCTTTACTGTCAAAGGTTTTGAAGAAAACTCTCGGAATAGCCCACCACAGCCACCACTGTTGTAGCAGTCCCTAGGATTCCGGTTGAGCCAAGGACCCAGCCTTGAAATCACAATAGCACTGCAGATGCCTTGGTGAGCCTGAGACAGACTACTGCAAAGTTGTGTTTATTTGATGAGTGGCAGTTACAAAGAATTCTCAGAATCCTCTAAGGGCCCCCAAAGCGCTGCATTGACAGTACCATTTATATTTTAAGCTCCTAAATTTGGAAGAGAACTACGGGGCTTTTTATTATTATTATTATTATTATTATTATTATTATTATTATTCATAGAACTGGATCATACTGATATTTCTAACATCTATGTATTTTTACAGCTTACAGAGTACTCTCATATACATCATCATTCCTTTTTAACCCCTCACGACCAACTGTGAACTGTCTGTGGCCTCCGGTGTCAGAATCCGTGTGGGGATCTTCTGAACCATGAAGCTTAATATCTCCATGTCATAGATGAGGAAATTAGCCGGCTGGAGGGAGATGATGTATCCAAGGTCATGCAGCTGGTAAATGACATATTTGAGATTCCAAGTCAGGTTTCCTGACTTTCATCCCACACCCTCTGATTGTTACTCCAGCCTGGAGATGAGGAAATGGATGCTCAGGGAAATTGTAACTTGCCCCCAAATCACATATCAGGGACACAGAACAAAGGAAAATTAAAACAAGAATAACTGTCTCTGGAAATTACCTCCTTTTTCTTTCTTTGGAAGTGTTAATATCATTCAGCTAGCCCCTGCATTGCTGGAGATGTTTATTTCACTGTTAACAAAGAAAAAGGGGCCCTTTCTAAAGTGTTGCCTTCAGGGTTGAAAATGTCTAGCTCCATCCCCCTGTTTGAGTAGCCATACATTGCCACATGCATTCAATTTTGGGCTGTAGTATATTAGTTTGAACTTGCTGATTTGTTGCCTTATAACTTCTCATGCCATTTAATGTGCTGATGTTTTGTCTCACAAGACTGTGAGTTCTTCAAGTCAAGGACTGGTTGTTCGATTTCCTTTGTATCTACGTTCCCCAACACCCATCATCACTGCCAACCTGATGAGAGACTGTGTATTCAGGAAAATGGGTCTCAGGAAAAACAGCCTGAGACAAACATAATCCCAGCATTGAAAATCGGCAGACTTACTGAAATTTAAAACATCTATTTGAGGGCACCTGGGTGGCTCAGTTGGTTAAGTGTCTGCCTTTGACTCAGGTTATGATCCCAGGGTCCTGAGATGGAGCTCCACTTGGGCTGCCTGCTCAGTGGGGAGCGTGCTTCTCCCTCTACCTCTGCCTCTCCCCCTGCTTGTGCTCTCTCATGTTCTCTCTCTCTGTCAAATAAATAAAATCTTTAATAAAATAAAATAGAACTCATCTATCTGGCTACAACCACTCACTCACTCCCCGTTGCTTGATGTAATATTCTGATTAATACATAATAAAACATCCCCAAAACCTAGTGGCTTAAAAGCTTAAAAATTTTTTTAAAAAGCTTAAAACAATATAGAGTGATCAAATGGTTCTTACCAACTGGGCAGTTTTTGCTTATCATCTCTTACATACTTGAAAACTATATAAGGCAGCTGCCAGAATTTTCTGAAAGGTTCTTGATTATTGGAAATGCTGGTGGTCCTTGTATTAGTTTGTCTGGATTTCTGAATTGGGAACTCCAATTTGGGTGAGTCCAAACCTATACTTCCTACCAGGTCTTATTTAAACTAAACTGAGGATTTTCTCCATACCTAATTTTTTCCTATCAAATGAGCACGGATCATGACTTACTCCTTAAAACTTTTTATTTGGAGATAATTGTAGATTTACAATTGTAAGAAATAATTCAAAGGGATCCCGAATACCCTTCATCCCCAATGGTAACATCATGCTTAGCTGTAGTACAATATCGGTACAATTCATCCACCTTCTTCCAACTTTACCAGTTTTGCATGCATCCATTTGCCTGTGTATATAGTTATATGAAATTTTATCACATGTATTGCTTCATGTGGCCACCACCACAGTCAGAATACTGAACAATGCCAGCACCACAAAGATTCCCAGTGTTACTCTTTCACAGTCCCACCTAGCTTCTCTCCCTGTCATCCAACTCCCTGCCAACCACTAAACTGTTCTCCAACTCTGTAATCTTGTCATTTAGGAGTTTTACATGGAATCATGCACTACGTAACCTTTTGAGACTGGCTTTTTTTTTTAACTCATCAAAATCCTCTGGCGACCCATCCAAGTGGTTGCATATATTAATAATTCATTCCCTTTTTATGGCTGATTAATATTCTGTGGTATGGATGTATCACAGTTTGTTCAACCATTCATCAATTGCGAGACACTGGGTTGATTCCAGATTTTGGCAGTTACAAATCAAGCTGCTACAAACATATGTCTACAGATTTTGAGTGAACATAACTTTTCATTTCCCAGGGATAAAGGCCCAATGGTTGCCATTATTTTTAATTTTATCCATTCAGATAGGTGTATAGGGATAGCTCATTGTGGTTATATTTTACATTGCCCTAATATCTAATGATATCTCCCATCTTTTCATGTATTTATTTGACATCTGTGTATCCTCTTCAGTGAACTGTTTCCTCATTGTATTTTGCACATTTTTTTCATTGGAATGTTTTCTCACAATTGAATTTTGAGAGTTTTTATATATTCTAGATATTAGTCCTTTGTCACATAGGTGATTTGCAAATATTTTCTCCCTGTCTGTAGTTTCTCTTCTCATCCTCTTCCCATGGGCTTTCATAGAACAGAAGGTTTTAATTTTGATGAGGGTCAATTTATTAATTTTTCTTTTTATTTTGTTTTGTTTTTTAATTTTTCTTTTTGTTAATCGTGCTTTGATGTTAAGAACTCTTTGCCCAGCCCTAGATCTCAAACATCTTCTCCTATATTTTTCTTCTAAAAGTGTTTTGGCTTTAAGTTTTACATTTAAAAAATATAACTTAGTTTATTCATTTAATCTCTACACTCAACGGGCTGGAACTCACAACCACAAGATCAAGAGTCACATACTTTTCTGACTGAGCCAGCCAGCCACTCTTTAAGTTTTACATTTAAATCTATGATCCATTTTGTGTTAATTTTTACACAAGGTTTGAGATTTAGATCAAGGTTCGCTTTTTTGCCTATGGATATCTAATTGCGCCAGCATAATTTGTTGGAAAATATCTTCCTGCCATTGAATTGCTTTCACACCTTAGTCAAATATCAGTTTGGCATATTTGTGCAGCTCTATTTCTACTTTCTCTACTCTGTTCCATTGATCTATGTGTCTGAGCTCCACGAACAACACATGGTCTTAATTATCGTAGTCACATAGAGGCTTTAATATCAGGTAGAGTGATTTGTCCCATTTTATTTTTTGTGAAGATTGTTTTAGCTATTCTGGGTCCCATACCTTGCTGTATAAATTTTAAAATAAGCTTATCTATGTCTATAAAAAACATGACTGTATTTGGATCAAAATTGCATTATACTTATAAATGAACTTGGGGAGAATTGACAACTTTTCATGTGTTCGATCTTTCCAGTTCCTGAACACAGTATGTCTCTCCATTTCTTAGGTCTTCCTTTATTTCATTCATCAGTGCTTGCAGTTTCCAGCATATAGATCCTGTTCATGTTTTGTTAGGTTCCCACCTACATACTTTATTTTCTTTGGAGCAATTGCAAATGTTATTGTGGTTTTTAAAAAATTCATTGATTGATGTATAGGGGGCACACAATGTCACGTTATTTTCAGTTGTACAACATAATATTATAGTGTTTTGGATTTTGGTTTCCAGTATTTGCTGCTAGTATATATTGATCCAATTGACTGTCATGTGTCACAATACTGTGTATTGCAGAACTCATACTCATCTTATTTTTTTCCAGCTTTATTGAGATATAATTGACATATAACACCATATAAGTTTAAGGCAGGCAACATGATAATTTGCTATACTTATATATTTTGAAATGATTATCATAATAAGGTTAGTTGACACATCCATCCCCTCATGTAATTACAATTTGGGTATGTGGTAAGAACATTTAAGAGCTGCTCTTGTAGCAATTTTCAAGTATACCGTACAATTTTGTTAACTAGTCACCATGCTGTACAATACACGCCCATAACTTGTTCATCTTATAACTGGAAGTTTGTACCCTTTAGCCAACATCTCCCCGTTTCTCCCACCCCTCCATCCCTGTCAACCACCATTCTACTCCCTGTTTCTGAGTTTGGATTTTTTTTTTTTAAGATTCCACATAGAAGTAAGATCATAGAGTATTTGTCTTTCTCTATCTGACTTATTTCACTTATCTTAGTACACTCAAGGTCTTTCTGTGTTGTAACAAATGGCAGAAATGAATGTGAAAGTAGAGGTATTCAGAATGATGCCTACTGAACAATGTTCTGATAATATAAATTTCAGCCTTTCAATTGCTTCTGGTCTTATCTGAACTTGGAAAACTCGGGTTATTTGATTACTTTTCCAAAAAATGGCAGGACCCATAAAGACTGATGAGGAGTGTACTATGGTATAGGTTTGCTTCTTTATACAGGAAAACAGACTGACTTTGAGTATGTATTAATCGGATCCTCGATTCAATATTTAAAAGTTGACA
The DNA here is from genome assembly GCF_011100685.1 of Canis lupus familiaris. Taxonomy (NCBI): domain Eukaryota; kingdom Metazoa; phylum Chordata; class Mammalia; order Carnivora; family Canidae; genus Canis; species Canis lupus. The sequence continues at coordinate 84,592,625 of NC_049260.1, forward strand.
ATTCACTCTACAAGCCTTTTTAGGGCCTTTCAGTTATATTTTAATATGAGCCTCTTTATTACTTGCATGTATTCTTGTTTGTTACCAAATTTTTGTCTCTTTATTATATTTTCTTCCTGCATGTCATTCCTAAAAAGTGATAGAATACAGAATTCATGATCATTGGTGTGGTTCTTCTGAGAGTTCCAGCTTTTCTCCTTTCAGGTTCGTGGTCGAAATTTACCCCCCCCTTCCCTATTTGGGGTTTAGAATGGCCATCTGATTTGCGTTGGCCATTGAAATCTTTTTTTTAATATTTTATTTATTTATTCATGAGAGACACAGAGAGAGAGGCAGAGACACAGGCAAAGGGCGAAGCAGACTCCCTGCAGGGAGCCCGATGTGGGACTCTGTCCCAGAACCCCAGGATCACGCCCTGGGCCAGAGGCAGGTGCTCAACTGCTGAGCCACCCGGCGTCCCTGGCTGTTGAAATCTTAACAAAAGTGATGTGTCACTTCTGGGTGGCAGCTTTAAGAACCACTGCATGATTTGCCCCATTCCCTTCCCACCACCATAGGAATCCTGAATACATGTGTTTAAAGCCTGGGTTTCTGAGTGACAAAGATGAATACAGCCTGCAGCAGACTCATTTTAGCTATCTGAAGTGAGTAATAAATGGAACTTTATGAATTAAGCTTCTGGGATTTGGAGGTTGCTTATTTTTGCAGCATAACTTGGCCAATCCTGACTGATAGCACCAGTAAAAACAATTCTGTTTCCTCGAACTCTATGAAAACTACGGAAGCAAACAGAGTAGCTTATAGAATCTCAGAAACTGAGTTAATAGAAGCAGTTATGTTTTTTTGGTTTGGTACATTCTTTTTAGTCAAGCTGTCATTTTCCACTTGTGCTTGTATCCAACAAAAAGAACCCAAGGTATTTTTTTTTTGTGCTTTGTACTATGTCTGAAGGAGTTTTTATAGAAATTATTTTCATTTTAAGTGATTTAAAGATTTTTGTGGAAGAATTTGAAGTGAAACACTCTCAAGGAGCACACTTCCAGGTTTTTTTTTATTTTAAAGATTTTTATTTATTTATGATAGAGAGAGAGAGAGAGAGAGAGAGAGAGAGGCAGAGACACAGGAGGAGGGAGAAGCAGGCTCCACGCAGGGAGCCCGATGTGGGACTCGATCCCGGGACTCCAGGATCGCGCACACTTCCAGGTTTAATCATAAAGGCCATCAAAAAGGCAAGATTTGGCTTATTGAAAATTTCATGGAATATATTTATTTTAAAACTCAAGGTTAAGTTCATCATAGTGTGCAGGATTGTAGTAAATATCCAAAAACTGAAAGGAGGTGCATCCCTTCATCCAAAATTGTAGGGTGCTCACAATTACCATGAATGAGTCAAATGGACAGAGCATAACATACACCCACTTCTGATCAGAGATTGGTTTCGCATAGTTTAACTGCATTTCTGAGTAGTTTTACAAAGGTGTGTAAAACTTGTTAACCAGGGATGGCATTAAAACAAACAAGATATAATGTGTCCAAGCATTATACTGTACATAGAAAGATGCCATATGGTGGAATAGAAACTGCCTTTCTAGAAGCTCTATCGCTATAGAGCATTTAATTGCTTTAGATCGCCTTGGTTGAGATATAGCTTATTATAGGACCCCCCAGGTTCCCACAATTTCCTAGAACCACCAGGGTGCATCCCAGGGTATCTGTCTTTACTCAAGCAAAGTAGCAGAGCTATCCACTAGTATTTTTCAGGGGAACTAACAGAAGTAACTATCTCATTGTCTTGAGCACAGCATCTAGCTCTCCTCAGAGAGGTGGCATGATATCCTCAAAAGAACTAAAGCTTTAGAATCAAGCATACCTGAATGTGAATCCCACCAAGCCATATACCTTTTCTGAGTCTGTTTCCTTATATGTAAAGGGGAGGACAACAATGTTTCTGTGGAGATTCAGTATCCTGATGCATGTGGAGTGCCTGGCATGATGCCTGACATACAGTAGGTGCTCATTAGTTGTTTCCATCCTTACTTTTCCCTCCCTACTCCCATCTACTTAGTCCAAATGTGAGAGTTACTCCACATTCAGGAACGTCCTTTATTAGCTACTCAAGCTTCAGTTTGCCTGTCTTTAGAAGAGAGTAGGGATAAAAAAACAGGAAGAGAAAACCAATAATTAGCCCAATTTCCCACCCTATTCTAGGCAGGGAGTGAGTTGGAGAGTAGAACGCCAACGTGCCTTCGAGTGCAACAGTAGAGAAGCTGATGCCAAGATGGAAGTCATGCTCTCCTCGCACACAAGCACCAGGTATTTTCCTGGTGCCGGGAAAATATCAAAATGTTAGGTGCAGATTTGGGCCTCACATCCTTTTCTCCAGCTTCATGGCACATAAACTAGAAAACAGGACATGAGCCTGAGTAGAATCATAAGAAACCACCTGGATATTCTTGGCTCCAAAATTCTCTTATTCTTTCAGTTCACGAAGAGCGGAAGAAAGTTTGTTTTCTATTACGCTGTGACACCAACCACTCAGCATCAGAGCTGTTACCCAGGGAATAAGAGCAAGAAACAGAGGGTCCCAAAAGCCAAAATGGCAAGCTGTTAACCCAAAGGTCGAGGAGAGCCAGCCCGCAGGTTTTGCCTGGATCAAACAGGGATTTTTTTTTTTTCTTCGAAATTTGAATTGGTTCCAAACTATCTTTAATTTTTGTCATTTAGAGATGTCACACAAAAAAAAACCCTTGATTTCTGGTTCCTCTTATAAAAATTGGAATTGCTGACAAGGTGGGGCTGACATCTCTGCCCAGTAACATAGGCCAGAAGTTGGCTGCTGCTTTTACACAGCATGAGTGGTCACCAATTGTCATAGTCCCCATCACTCCTGACTGTGTTCCCCTCATTACCAGAAGGCCTGCTGTAGTCATTCAAGTGACCTTTCTGGTTCCTGGAAGCATTTGAGTTTGAACCATGCCATATAGTGATAACTGTCTAACAATTGACTCCTTGTGGGGGGAATCCAGATTTGTAGCAATTTCCAATTTCTGTTATGTAAATATTCCCAACATGGCTAATTTCAACCTCCTGATGGTTGTCACTTAATGTGGAATCAGTAAGAGATGTGCAAAATTGCCTCTCACAAGTTGGTGGGAGCTGGCACCAGAACACCATGGGCTTGAATCCACTCAGAAAACCTTCAGCAAGTAAATGGGGAGGGTCAGGGGCATAAGCCAGGAGATCTTGTTCATAGGCTGAGCATCAGAAATCAACCAGAAAGAGTCGGCTTCAGCACCTGACATGGAACCCATCATTAAGTCAACATTACTTCGTTGTTCCCCATCTCTTTTTAAAAATTCCACAGGCATTTGGTCCTGGGTGACCTGAGAAGGAAGTGTGGGCTGACAAAGGGCTGGCTCTAGTCTGATGAGTTCAGATGACAAAGTACACACCCTCTTGACAGTACTGCTGACTCCTTCCTGTCAACCGAATACTGGACCCCTTTCTCTTCAGAAGGACACTAAGGGAGAGGACCAGGGATAGCAGTGAGCTGCTTATTTAGAAACCATATTGGGAGTGAAATGGAAATAGGCTGTGAATTACATCCAGAAAACTCTGCTCATGCTGGAAACAGGGTTGCTGACCTCACACAGATGGCAAAGACCACAGGCAGGGACATCATCCTCTCCCATACCATACTGGAAAATAACCAAGTCTGTATACGATGGGACCCTTGAGGGATGACTGGGTGGCTCAGTGGTTCAGCATTTGCCTTTGGCTCAAGTCGTGATCCTGGGGTGCCGGGATCGAGTCCTGCATCAGGCTCCCTGCCGGGAACCTGCTTCTCTCTCTGCCTATGTCTCTGCCTCCCTCTCTGCATCTCTCATGAATAAATAAACAAAATATTTTTTAAAAGATAAAGGCCCCTCGAAGACAAAAATTCTAAGGCATCTTAGAGAGAACTTAGTCCAAATCCAATTAATTTACAAAGGGAGAAACTGAGGCCCGGGACTGGGGTGGGGGGCGGGCGGGTAGGCGAGTAAGTGGCTCTCTTGGGTCTGGAAGCCAGGTTTTCTGACAGCCAGTCAAGGGCTTTTTCTGCTACCCCATATTGCCTTTCAAGGAGTTAAAAAGTAAAAGATTCAGTCCACCGACTGATTGTATTCGCCAAACCAGTAACTTGAATAATATTTTTTAACTGAATCAACTGTCTGTTTAGGCATCATGTAGACAATGTCGAACACTCATCTCCAGTGTTCTCTGTGTTTAGATGATTTTAAAACCTAGCAAGGAATAGGCACGTCCAGAGAGCTTTGCCAAGACAATCTGAAAATCTAAACAGCCACTCTCATGTTGGCTTAATAACCAAGTGTCCATGTCTTTTCCCCCCTTTTCATAGGGGAGAAAATACAATGTTCTTGACACAAGAGAAGCAGCAGCAGAACCTGGACTGATCCTTGAACTGAGAACTAGGACTCTTGGTTCTAGTCCTGTCTCTGCCTTGGATGGGTGGTATCCAAGCCTCCTGTGGGCCTCAGTCTTCCCATCTGTAAAATGGAAGAGTAGAACTGATCTCGGATTCCTTCAAGTTCAAGTAGTCCCGGTCAAATCATATTCCAGGTGCCTATCCACTCAGCCTATTGGCCCCTTCCAACCTGTGTTTTTTTCTCTGGCAGCAGGACATTCTAGAACCCAATGCCAGCAATGCCAGAGATATCGTTGAGCCTCTTGAAAGCCTGAAAGACTTGGTAGTTGGGGTTATGCTCCATAGCAGCTAATTCACACATGGGGCCCCAAATGTCTGTTCTCCTTTAGGGACCCCTGCTCTCGCTGCTTTTGAATTTCTCTGGTAACTTCTCAGTCATAAAAGCCGCCTGTAATCAGAAAAAAATCTCCAAGAATCATATCTTTAAAAATAAAAAGCCTAAACCCAAATGAACCTTTTGCTAGATTATGGGCTCCAGTGCTTATTCCTCAAGGGACTCTTGTGAAATCAGAGACAAAAACTTGAGAACAATCAGAAAAAGAGAAATGTCAAGCGAAGGTTTGGGTTTACTTAATTTTAATGTTTTCAAATCCACCACGGGTTGGGGAGGATATAAAGAACACAGAGAAACCCACTCCCAGCTACAAAGTCCATGTGTTCAACCATGTTTTCTGTCACTTAGAGTGCAGCTTTCCCCAATATTAATGGAACTTAAGCCAAACAAGAGTTTCTTTTATGCTTTTTGCTCCGGCTTCCTGCTTGCTAAGTCCTGTGCAAACTTGCAACACGTTTCCAAGCATACGGCTGTGAAATTAGCAGGGCTGGACTAATGCCAGTACAAACCAATTTATTGGGGTCCTGAAATTAACTAAAACCTAGAAAGCTTGATTAATTGTGGCACAGCACAGCAAGGTGCTTTCAGCGGGGAGGCCATCAGGCCAGAGCACACTTGGGGCCTCTGTCCTAGCCCTCAATTTACACTACATGAAAAGAGGAGCTCCTTCTGTGGACAGGGTTGTGCCGCTCTCACTACTTCTTCGTACATAACAAAAATGCCGTGTTTTTTTTTTGTTTTTTTTTTTGTTTTGTTTTTTTTTGTCCAGCAGGGAAAATGGTAGTTAGTGGGTCTTAGCTACCTATGTAATCAGCCAATCCTATAATAGTAGTTCTTGGGATTAATTTAATTTAATTTAATTATCATCTCCAGGCAGCCCATTTGACAAGTTCGACTTTTTCCAAAATACATGGGCTCAATATGCCTTTGCAGAGTCACTTTGAGATCCAGTGCTCCTGCAGCTTCCTGGAACACCTCACCACAGGAGATAAGGAAAGTGACTACCTGGCAAATTCATCGGAGTATATATAACATATATATCATAACATATATATCATATATATCATATATATATGTTGTATATATATATATATATATAGGTGTCTACAGAGCAAGCATCTTTTCCTTTAGCTCCTCTTCAGAACAATACTAGATCAATCCCTTGCAGATAGGTCATCTCAAAATTAGAGCACAGTGTCTAAAGGCTCCTGACTCTTTCGTCAGTTGAAGCCTTTGTTTTGTTTTTGGTTTAAGACTTTATTTTTTTTATTTATGAAAGAAACAGAGAGAGAGGCAGAGATACGCAGAGGGAGAAGCAGGTGCCCTGCAGGGAGCCTGATGTGGGACTCTAACCCAGGACCCCAGGATCGCAACCTGAGCCAAAGGCGGACGCTCAACATTGAGCCACCCAGGTGTCCCCAGTTTAAGCCTTTGAAGGCCAAGGTAGTGGCCGCAAGGAGCCTTCTCAGACTTGGGAACAATGAATGCATTGCTGTCAACTGCTCACTTGATCCCAGATTGGGGTTTCATGCTTCTGCCCAGCTGTCTTAGAACCCTGGCATGGGCACAACTTTCTAACACATGAGCTTCTAGAGGGCTGGGCCCAGCTCTGGCTGGTACCCTCTGTCAGCCACAGGCCTAAAAGCCCTCCCTGAGTACACTCAGGCTAACAGTTAGCAGTTGGCTCCAGTACAGTTGTACCACCATTAGATCATGGATCCCTCAAGGGTCGACTGCAACCTCTAGACCTCCTGCCCCTCCTCTGGGACCCTGGGGCTCTCCACACAATCCACGGCTAGAGGGTTAATGGCTGGGACAGCAAAAAGCTTTCGGTGCCCAGCACCTGTGGGCCTTCTGGCGTCTTCTCCACGTGGCAAGCTGCCCACGCTGGGCCAGAAACTAACTATTTTGGATATCACCCTGTGTACATCATGAAATGGTATCTCTCTTGCTTCTTCTGGTGGTGGTGAGAAGGAACTTATTGGTGGGGCAAAGCACCACGTACTTCTCAGGAGAAAAACCACAGGTTGTTTTCACTCCTCCAGGTATTGCTGAAGCCACAAGTGGCTCCATTGCTGCAGTACCCTCTGGGGAGAGAGTGAGGCGTCTAGTACTAGAGCCGACCCACGGGGGTCGAGCATCAGGGGGCACAGAAGCAGCTGCTCATGGCTGCTGAGGGAGCTGCTCTTGACCCATTTTTTGGCCTCAAGATTCCCTGGGGACCAGCTGGTTCCCATGGACTAGAATCTACCCAGGCCTTTGTCTTTGGACCAGAAGAGCGAAGTGAGCCTCATCGCAATCCTGGCAAGTTATATCAGTCCGTGCTGTGATTTGAAAGATCTCAGAAAGAGACTTTAGGAGGCCAGGCCATGGTCCCGGGTGCTGTCACTATCATTAGGCAGCTGTGTGCCCTCAGACAGGTTCCTTAACCTCTCTGGGTCTTGGCTTCTTCATCTATACAATCGAAGGGCTGAGGTAAGTGGTCTTGAGGATCCCTTCTCATTTTGTAATTCTGTGGACTTGCTGTTTGTTCCTAATAATCAGGCCACCAGGGGCACCTGGGTGGCTTAGTGGCTAAGCATTTGCGTATGGCTCAGGTCGTGAACCTGGAACCCTGGGATGGAGCCCTGCATTGGGTCCTTGCTCAGCTGTGAGTTGGCTTCTCCCTCTGCCTGCTGCTCCCCCACCCGCATTCATGTTCTCTCACTCTCTAATTCTCTCTCTCTCTCAAATAAGTAAGTAAATAAATTCTTTTTAAAAATAATCAAGCCACTATTATTTATTAGGTACTCATTACATGCATTCTTTTATGTTGGCCTCAGAACTACCGTCTGAGGCAGGCACTATTACTATCATCCTATCTTTTAGGAGTCAGGAAGCTTGCACAGCTAGTAAGTCAAGACTCAAGTTCATGTCTAGCTGAATTGAAGGCCTGTGCTCTTAACCCCTCACTATCCCACTCATCTGTGTATCCATGCATTCAAGATGGTAGGTCATGTGTCTACACATGGCTTGGTATGTACCACTGTCTCTCTTCCTTTTCCCCATCCACCTAACAGTGAATCCCCTGGCTCCCCATCTCCAGATACCTAGCTCATCAGATCTGTGCATACCATGTCTCATTCTATCCACCTCCCCATCTTCGTGGTGTTTCACAGGCAAATAAATAAAATAGGCAGGGGGCCAAAATAATACACAGACTCCTAAAAAATAAGTAGACCCACCTTCCCTTTTTAGAGGTTGCTTTAGGAGAAGAAGGCTATCTGATTGTATTCATGACCCTAGAAACAGTTCTCAAGCAGAGACAGCCAAGCCAATAATATAGAAAAATTAAAATAATGGACTATATTTAGCTCTGTAGAGGAATCCTGCCGGTTATTCATGGTCTAATATTAACATCCCAACTGTTTCTGGCCACCTGAGTGGCAGGCTATAGATCTGGATAAATGACCCTCTATAAACCCAATTTGGCTCTAAACTTTTTAGAAGAAAGTAAGAATTACCTTCACATTAATAGTTTGTGAAAGCAGAGAATATTAGTTGCATCTAGTATATTCAAAGTCCAAAGAATACCACATGAAAGTTCAGTTATAGATGGTTGGAGCTAAAAAGGAAGGTGTAGACTTCATCTATTTCCCTTGTATTATGAATGAGGAACCAGAGATCCAGAGAAGGGAAAAGACATGACCAAGGTCACACAGTGAGTTACTGGCAAGGTCAGAGCTTGACCTAGGTTCTACCCACCACCCTTATTTTATATAAATGAAGTGGGAACTCAGAGATTTGCCAAAGTTTGCACAGTCCGTTATGGCACAAAGGTCAGGGAAATCTGTATGCTTTGCCGCCATATCTCATATTCCCAGTTAGCCATTGGGATTGACTAGACAATGTATATACATGCAGGGGTTGCGTATGTGAGGCTACTGGCTCAGTTGTGTAAGAAATTTTCTTAAATCTTCCACAACAAAACTTAATTTCTATATCAAGTCTTCCTTCAAGCTCTTGGTAAACTTTCAATCCTCACCACTTCTGGTCCTCCATTTTGGGTACCTCCCCTTTCTCCTGAGTTGTATCTAAGTTCTTTTTATTTTTTTTATTTTTTATTTATTTATTTATTTTTTATTTATTTATTTTTTTTTATTGGTGTTCAATTTTCTAACATACAGAATAACACCCAGTGCCCGTCACCCATTCACTCCCACCCCCCGCCCTCCTCCCCTTCTACCACCCCTAGTTCGTTTCCCAGAGTTAGCAGACTTTACGTTCTGTCTCCCTTTCTGATATTTCCCACACATTTCTTCTCCCTTCCCTTATTTTCCCTTTCACTATTATTTATATTCCCCAAATGAATGAGAACATATAATGTTTGTCCTTCTCCGACTGACTTACTTCACTCAGCATAATACCCTCCAGTTCCATCCACGTTGAAGCAAATGGTGGGTATTTGTCATTTCTAATAGCTGAGTAATATTCCATTGTATACATAAACCACATCTTCTTTATCCACTCATCTTTCGTTGGACACCGAGGCTCCTTCCACAGTTTGGCTATCGTGGCCATTGCTGCTAGAAACATCGGGGTGCAGGTGTCCCGGCGTTTCATTGCATTTGTATCTTTGGGGTGAATCCCCAACAGTGCAATTGCTGGGTCGTAGGGCAGGTATATTTTTAACTGTTTGAGGAACCTCCACACAGTTTTCCAGAGTGGCTGCACCAGTTCACATTCCCACCAACAGTGTAAGAGGGTTCCCTTTTCTCCGCATCCTCTCCAACATTTGTTGTTTCCTGCCTTGTTAATTTTCCCCATTCTCACTGGTGTGAGGTGGTATCTCATTGTAGTTTTGATTTGTATTTCCCTGATGGCAAGTGATGCAGAGCATTTTCTCATATGCATGTTGGCCATGTCTATGTCTTCCTCTGTGAGATTTCTGTTCATGTCTTTTGCCCATTTCATGATTGGATTGTTTGTTTCTTTGGTGTTGAGTTTAAGAAGTTCTTTATAGATCTTGGAAACTAGCCCTTTATCTGATATGTCATTTGCAAATATCTTCTCCCATTCTGTAGGTTGTCTTTGAGTTTTGTTGACTGTATCCTTTGCTGTGCAAAAGCTTCTTATCTTGATGAAGTCCCAATAGTTCATTTTTGCTTTTGTTTCTTTTGCCTTCGTGGATGTATCTTGCAAGAAGTTACTATGGCCGAGTTCAAAAAGGGTGTTGCCTGTGTTCTTCTCTAGGATTTTGATGGAATCTTGTCTCACATTTAGATCTTTCATCCATTTTGAGTTTATCTTTGTGTATGGTGAAAGAGAGTGGTCTAGTTTCATTCTTCTGCATGTGGATGTCCAATTTTCCCAGCACCATTTATTGAAGAGACTGTCTTTCTTCCAATGGATAGTCTTTCCTCCTTTATCGAATATTAGTTGACCATAAAGTTCAGGGTCCACTTCTGGATTCTCTATTCTGTTCCACTGATCTATGTGTCTGTTTTTGTGCCAGTACCACACTGTCTTGATGACCACAGCTTTGTAGTACAACCTGAAATCTGGCATTGTGATGCCCCCAGATATGGTTTTCTTTTTTAAAATTCCCCTGGCTATTCGGGGTCTTTTCTGATTCCACACAAATCTTAAAATAATTTGTTCTAGTTGTATCTAAGTTCTAAGACACTTCCAGAGTTTGCTCCAAATGGAGTTGGGGAGATGTGAGTGGGGGTCTAGTAGGGGGAGATACCAGAGTCTGCTTGCATGTGATACCTTCTGCCTGGTCCTTGGCAGTGGATTCAAGCATATCCCTGTTGCATTGTCCCTTCTCTGCCATGAGGGTACTCCATGTACAGCTCTCTTTTGAGATCCAGGATCCTTCTGCTCATGGGTCACAGCATTTTCCTCTATGTCTGTCCCTTTGAAGCTGCAGGAAATTCAATGGGGCTGCCTCAGGCCCATCTGTAGACATTCCTTCTGATCTCACATACCTCTGGGTTGTGGGTACTTATTTCTGTGTCCTTCCTGAACCCACAAGATCAGTCTTCTCTTGGGTTCCCTAAACTAGTTGGGAAGGCAATGGTTCCTCCTGCTCTCAGGACTCCTCTTAAGTGAAGTTTCAGACACAGAACCTCCACTCAAGGCTCCTTTTGCTGACTCACTACCAGTTTCCTTGCTGATTCCCCCACTTGGAAGAAATGGATTCATTAAAATCCTTGTTTTGAGATACACCCTCATCATTGGTCCACATGTGACCCCCTTTGATTTAACTAGTTATTATCCCCAATAATTGTGATAGACACTCAAAACAACCCAAAGCACAAGCTAGAAAGTTAGAAGTTTTACAGTAACCTACCTCTAATCATGTGTTCCACCCCATCATACCCCTCCCTCCCCCTGCCTCCCTACCTGATGTAACTGTTATCCTGAGTCCCATGTTATCATTCTCTTGTTTTCTTTTTATTTATTTTTTTTTTAAATTTTTATTTATTTATGATAGTCACAGAGAGAGAGAGAGAGAGAGAGAGAGAGAGAGAGAGAGAGGCAGAGACACAGGCAGAGGGAGAAGCAGGCTCCATGCCGGGAGCCCGATGTGGGATTCGATCCCGGGTCTCCAGGATTGCGCCCTGGGCCAAAGGCAGGCGCCAAACCGCTGCGCCACCCAGGGATCCCCTTGTTTTCTTTTTATACTGCTTTATTGAATCAGTATATCCTACAAAATTAATTGTTAAAATCATGATTGTTTTTAATTTTATTAAAGGGGTATCATGTCTTATGAAAGTCAGGACTTCATTTTTTCCCCAAGGATCATATTGCTGACCTTATCAACATTGTTGTGTATAATTCTAGATCATTCATTTTGATGGCTGTACAATATTCTACCCTGTGAAGATATCACAGCTTGTTCATCCAGGCTCACGCTGATAGGTATTTGAACTCTAAAAGCCAACAACTAACTCTTTTCTTTCTTTCTCCTATTACTTATACTTGATGTCCCTACTCTGAGGCAATGGATGCTGATTCTGAATGAATCAGCTTAAATGGGGGAAAGGTAAAGGAATAAAAGGAAATGCTTAGAAGGACAACATACACTGGTTAATATATCAAGAACTTCAAAGGGGCACCTGGGTGTCTCAATTGGTTAAGTGTCTGACTCTTGATTTCAGCTCAGGTTGTGATCTCAGGGTTGTGAGATTGAGCTCACTTTGGCTCTGTGCTGGTAAGGAGCCTACTTGGGAGTCTCTCTCTCCTTCCTTCCCTCCCTCTGCTTAAACTCTCTGTCTGTCTGTCTCTCTCTCTCTAGAAAAGAATTACACAGATATAAACTCAAAGACTTTTAAATAATCAGATCCTAAGCATGTCGCTCAAAGATCAAAAGAAGTCTAAGGGAGATGGGAGGATGGGGATGGCTCCCTGCAGCTGAGCCCAGGCACACACTGTGGAAAACAGTATGGAGTTTCCTCCAAAAGTTAAAAATAGAAAACTATCCTATGATCTAGTAAATGCACTACTTTTTACCCAAAGACTGCAAAAATACTAATTAAAAGGGATATACACACCCCAATATTTATAACAGCACTATTTACAATAGCCAAATTATGGAGACAGGCCAACTGCCCATTGACTGATGAAAGCAAAAAGATGTGGTATATCTATACAATGAATATTACTCAGCCATAAAAAGAATGAAATCTTGCCATTTGCAAAGACATGGATGGAGTTAGAGACTATATAATGCTAAGTGAAATAAGTTTTTCAGAGAAAGACAAATACCATATGATTTCACTCCTATGTGGCATTTAGGAAACAAAACATATGAGCAAAGGGGGGAAAGAGAGAGAGAGAAAGAGAGAGAGAGAGAGAGAGAGAGAGAAACCAAGAAACAGATTCTTAACTCTAAAGAATGAACTGATAGTCACTAGAGGGGTGGGAGGATGGGTTACATAGGTGATGGGGATGAAGGAGGGCACTTGGTGCGATGAACACCACATGTTGTATGCAGGTGTTGAATCACTAAATCATACACCTGAAACTAATATTACATTGTATGTTAACTAACTGGGATTTAAATAAAAACTTTAAAAAAAGAAAAGAAAAAATGTCCCCCAAAAGGGTGATAGAAATAAATCTAAGTATATCTGTAATCACAATAAACATATATGCCTATAATTTCACTTAAAAAAAAGAGAGACAGTAGGGTACCTGGGTGGCTCAGTCAGTTAAGTGGCCAACTCTTGATTTGGGCTCAGGTGACAATCTCAGGGTCCTGGGATAGAGCCCCGGTTTTGGCTTCGAGCTCAGTGGGGAGTCTGCTTGAGGATTCTTTCTCTCGTCCTTCTGCCCCTCTCTCCTGCTCGCATGCTCTCTCTCTCTATCTAATAAATAAATCTTTTAAAAAAAGAGAATCTCAAAGGACTTGTTTTGTAGGGGCATTGTCTGTATGGTAAAAACATGGTATAGCACTTAGCCTCTTTTCTCTTCTTCTTTCTCCTGATAGTTTTGCTTGAAAGACAGGATAGGTGGGGTGGGGAAAATTTAAGAAAGAATGTGGTTCCTGGCTCAACATTACCATTGGTATTCCTCTACTCATGTTTTAGATTATCTCACCATTTACTAAAGAACATGGACTCTGCTAAAGTTACAGCACCATTAGTGCCAATGCAATTCCAATCTAGATTTCTTAACATATTTCCCTTTCTTTGTCACAACTCAGTACTTTATGATACTGACAAGTGCCACTTAGAGGCAACATGCTGGAAATAGAGAATTTTACTGGAGATTCTGGGTGTGAAGTGTGTTTGGAAGAAGAAGGAAGGTGGTTTATATGGTTTACAACATTATTTAAAGATGGGGTTTGCTTTGAGAATCGTCTCCCCTTTCAATCCATCGGTGTATGGCTTATGAACTTTGATTTAGGAAAAAGATCACGCAGTTTGTTGGCAGGTGGGAGGGTATGTGATACTCACTGTTTATCTTCATGAGTCAGTGGGCAGCTTTCTACTCCTTTAACTTCCAATGTCAATACAAAGCTTATTCTTCAGACGGATGCCATGTGCTTACAACTCCAAGAAGCATTTGCTGGAAGCTGGGTAGATGTTTCTTTTTTTTTTTTTTTTTTTTCAATTTTCATTTATTTATGATAGAGAGAGAGAGAGAGAGAGAGAGGCAGAGACACAGGCAGAGGGATAAGCAGGCTCCATGCACCGGGATGCCCGATGTGGGATTCGATCCCGGGTCTCCAGGATCGCGCCCTGGGCCAAAGGCAGGCGCCAAACCGCTGCGCCACCCAGGGATCCCTGGGTAGATGTTTCAAAGGAGAAATCAAGGTTGAAAATTATTTCTGGAGACTATATTTTTCTTGATTCACCTCCTCCACTGCCCACCAACATGGAAGTTAAATAGAGTAAAGGGGAAAGTAAAAATATGGTACTGATAATTATATATATATATATAAAATATATACTGATTATATATATATATATATACATATATATCTTTCCAAGTGAGATATACTAAAGGTGAATTTCAAATTTACTGTACCTTGCAATTATATTTTAACATAGTTTTCATTTAGGAAAATTTCATATTTACAGAAAGGTTGCAAAAATAATACAGAGAGTTTCCGTATACCCTTCACCCAGTTACCTCTAATGTTACCATCTCACATAACTTTAGCACACTTTTCAAAGTGAAGAGATTAACACCTAGTACATTACTATTAACTAAATTATGCACTTTATTCAGATTTCGCGTTTTTCTCACATCCTTATTCTGTCCTAGGCTTCCATCCAGAAAATAACATTTTATTTAGGGAATTATCCTTTAAATGAGAAGAACCAATGAAATTAGAGACATTTGAGAAAAGGCCCGTAATGCCTAAAGCAAGTTCCTTATTAGATTTTGCAGTTGCATCATGAGTTTTGGAGGAAATGACAATATGGAAAAGAAGGTGATGCAAGGCTGGGAAGAATACATTTTAATTTAATGAGGTTTTTTAAAAAAGATTTTATTTATTTATTTGAGAGGGAGAGAGAGAGAGAGCATGAATGGAGAGCAGACAAAGAGGGAGAAGCAGACTCCCCGCTGAGCGGGGAGCCTGATGTGGGGCTCCATCCCAGGAACCCAAGATCATGACCTGAGCTAAAGGTTGACCTATGGAGCTACCCAGAAACCCCTTAGGAGGCTTTTAAAAGATTCAAATAATTTTGGACAGTTTTTTCAGAACTTTTTCTTTCCATGATGCTCACCTCATGAGTTCAGGAAAATGTGTAAAGCAGTGAGGGCAGAAGGAAGTGCTGTGGTATAATGAAAGTTTTTGACCCTCAGGGAGAAATTTGGGTTCCAGTCTATATACGATCATTCAACATCTATGTGACCTGGAATTCACCAACCAATTCTCTCCCTCTGTTTTCTTATCTCTAAAATGAATACGGAGTTTTACTTACTCCATTCATCTTGAGGAGTTATTTGGAGGAGCAAATGAGATAATGTCCTTTGAGGAAAAGTGGACAAAAAGTGACTCAGATACAAGGTACCCTTATTAATAAAAATAAGAATGTGATTGTGTGAAAACCAGAGTCAACTGATTTTCCATCAAGAACCATTCTCAGGGAATCCCTGGGTGGCTCAGAGGTTTGGCGCTTGCCTTCCGCCCAGGGCATGGTCCTGGAGGCCCAGGATGGAGTCCCGCATCGGGCTCCTTGCATGGAGCCTGCTTCCGTCTCTGCCTGTGTCTCTGCCTCTCTCTCTGTCTCTGTGTTTCTCATGAATAAATAAATAATTTTTTAAAAAAATAACCATTCTCAAAGCTGAAGCTTGCTTGGCATTCTTGGTTTCTTGCAAAATGTCTCTCGCTTTCTGTTTTTTGTGCTTCAATGACAAATTGATTGTGACCTATTAGGGCTCAGATATTTCCATTTTTAAACTCATGGTATCAGACAAAAAATGAAAAAAAAAAAGCCCGTAAATTTGGGCTTTGTCTGCTTGCCCCCCAAAGAACCTGGTGAGAAGTGAAAAATTAAACCAACCACATGTTTCAACTGCGTAACCAAGCAGACTTCAAAGTGACATTTTCATTAGTTGTTTGACAATTATGAGGGCAGCCTCAGAAGCAATTTTACATCAATTTTTGCATTTGTGTACAGTTGGATATTAACACATCGAGGAGACACTAGGAATTCCAGCTGAAAATGGACTCCAGCGACCCCTCTTCCATTCTCAACATATATTTGATGTCACATAGATTTCATTTTAATTAAAAATATTCTAATTACCCCAAAATACCCATTTGATCCTCTTTTGCACTTTCTCAGTCTTATCTTTTTTCCTGAAATGTTAAAGATTTCATTGATTTTCCAGCTGCTTCAGAAGCATAAGTATAAATGTTAACAATGTTAATTAAATGATCATCACCGCTTGCCTGATGCTCCTGAAAGGTGCATTTGGGGTCTTCATTGCAGTCCGTAATTATAAAAGAAAACAATCCGCTGATGGGCTGAGCGATAGGTATGGGTTACTAAGCAGATGAACCTGGTTCAGATTCTAATTCATTCATATGTTAAATAAACATTTATGCAGCATCTAATATTTATTAGGCTTCAAAGTTTCTTAAAACCCCAAATAAAGGGGTTCCCTGAGTGGCTCTGCGGTTCAGTGCCTGCCTTTGGCCCAGGGTGTGATCTTGGAGTCCCGTGTTCGAGTCTCACATGGGGCTCCCTGCATGGAGCCTGCTTCTCCCTCTGCCTGTGTCTCTGCCTCTGTGTGTGTCTCATGAATAAGTAAATAAAATCTTAACAAACAAATAAAAATAATAATAAATAATTTAGAAAGCCCAAATCAATGAATGATGGTGTTTGAAATAATGATAATTATAATAGTAATATGTGCCACATGCTGAGCTAAGTATGCTTTATCTCATGTACTCCTCACAACCTCATGAGCCAGTGCTGTGTTTATCTCCATCTGATGGAGGAGGGAATTAAGTCTTAAAGGAGCTAAGTTATCATTAAGTCAAGGTCATATAATGATGAAGCTAAGATTTGAATCCAGATCATGGGTAAACTTCCTGCATTATTCACTATTTCACATATTGGCTTCTGTCAGCATATCTACTTCGAGTTAGGACAGATGTTCATTCAACTTGGCATCGAAGTTAAGGCCCATGGTCCTAATGGTTTTGAACCTCCTTGAGGATTTAGTTTCTTCATGCATGCAAAACCTGTGTTTTGTGTGTGATAATGGGAGTTTTAATTAAGAAATCAATTTATTTCACAGTTACGGGGCTCTTCAATTTTTTTTTAGTTTTGTCTTTGTTTTTTAATTTAAATTTTCTTCATTGGGCAAGAACCCTTAACATGAGATCTATCTTCTTTTTATTTTTATTTTTTTATTTAAATTCAATTTTCCAACATATAGTACATCAATTGTTTCAGATGTAGTTTTCAATAATTCATCAGTTGTGTATAACACCCAGTCTCATCACATTATGTGCCCTCCTTAGTGCCCGTCACCCAGTTACCCCATCCCCCTACCCATCTCTCCTTTGTCAACCCTCAGTTTATTTCCCAGAGTTAAGAGTCTCTCATGGTTTGTCTTCCTCTCTCGTTTTTCCCCATTCAATTCCCATTAACAGATTTTTTTAAGTGTATAGTAGCAATACTATTAACTATAGGCACGATGCTGTACAGCAGATTTCTAGAACTTAGTCATCTTGCACTACTGAAACATTACCCCCATTGATTCCTCCTCCTCTGCCCTTGTCAACCATTTTACTCTCTGCTTCTGTGAGTTTGACTATCTTAGATACTTCATATACATGGAATCAGGCAGAGCCTGTTTTGGCCCATTTTGCAGATAAGCTGATCACTTCAATGATGTGTCTCACTTGAGGGGCTTGTGTCTCTCTAGGAAGCTAAAGCTCAGGCAAGTTAAGTACTTGCTCAAAGTCATACAGCTTGTAAATGCAGACTATCACACTCCAGCACCTATGCCTTTAACCACTTTGATAACTGCCTTGATAGTTCATCCAGGAATGATACATGCTATTAATAAAGAACTTAGCTTCTACTCTCATTCATTCATCCTTTCCACAAGTATTTATTGGGCCCCAACTATGTGCCAAACACTGTTGCAGGCTCTGGGGAACATCAGTTAACTAGAAAAGAAAGGACAAAAATCACTCTTACAAAGTATACATTTTAGTGGGGACTGGGAAGAAAGACAATAAACAAGACAAATAAGCAAAATATCTAATATGTTAACTTGTAATATATATTATGTTAGATCAAGTAGAGGGAAGTAGGGAGTGTATATGATGAAGGTGGGGGTGGACTTTGCAATTCTGGAATAGGATGACCTCACTGAGAAGGTGACATTTGAAGGGACCAAGGAAGTGAGTAATGTGGACGTCTGGAAGAGAAGTGTTCCAAGCAGAAGGAACAGCAAGTTCAAAGGCCATAAGGTGGGGACTGTGCCTGGTGTGGTCACCAAATGGCAGAGACCCATGTGGCTGGAGGGGATGGGCTGAGGAGGGGAGTAATAAAGAGATGGGGTCAGAGAGGGAACAGGGCAAGGTCATATAGGACTTTGAAGGTCACAGTTGAGTTGTTGGTTTTAACACCTGAGTGAGATGGTGAACTGTTAAGGGATTTTGATCAGAGGAGTGTCATCTAATTTGCATTTTAATAGGATCACTCTAGTTGCTACCTTGAGAGTAGACTTAAGGTGGCCAGGGCAGAAGCAAGAATATCAGCTAGAAGCCCTACTGCAATCATCCATGAAAGATAACGCTGGTGACTTTGGCCACGGTGGCAGAGTGCTGAGAAGTGGCCAGATTGTCGGTAAACTTTGAAGGTAGAGTCGACATAATTTTCTGATAGATCAGATGTAAGGTAAAGATCCAAGGTTTCGGGTCTTAGCATAAGAGTAAAGGGTTGCCATTTACTGAAATGGGAAAGATGGCAGTAGAAGCAGGTTTGGGGCAGGAAGATCAGGAGCTGAGTTTTGGACGTGTCAATGTTTAAAATACCTAACAGACATCTAGGGGTGCCTGGGTGGCTCAGTCGGCTAAGTGTCTGACTCTTGACTTCAGCTCAGGTCACGATTTCTGGATGGAGCCCCATGTTGGGCTTTGTGGTGGGCATGAAGCCAGTTTAAAATTCTCTCTCTCTCTCTCTCTCTGCCCCTCCCGCACCCTGCTTGCATGTATGCAGGCTCTCTCCCTCTCAAACACACACACACACACACACACACACACACACACACGAACCCTCAAATGCCTCCTTAAATATAATATCATTAGTATTAAGACTGAATGAGATCTTTTAAGGACTGAGTGTGGATAGAAGAGGTACTAGGACTGAGCCCCGGACACTCCAACATTTAGAAGATAGGCAGACAAGTATAAATCAGCAAAGGAGACCGAGAACAAGTGGCCTTAGAGGTAAGAGGCTGAAGAAGTGAGTGTAGCATCCTAGAAGCCAAGTGAAGACACTATTTCAAGGGGAAATGAGTGATCAGCCGTGAAAATGTACGCTGCTGGGTCAGGTGGGTTGAGGACTTAGAATTGATCCTTGGATTACTCATGTGGATGTCACTGGTGACCTTGATAAAAGCAATTTTGGAGAAGTGGTGGAAAGCCAACACTTGCTTAGAGTGGGTTCGAGAGGGAATAGGAAGAAGAAAGTGGGCAACTTAGAGTACAGAGAAGCCTTTCCAGGAGTTTTCTTATAAGGGGAAAAGGAAAAGACAGAGACATAGCTAGAGGGGGGAAGTGGAGTCGAGAAGAGGCTTTCAGTTTAAAGATGGACTAATGACATGTTTTAATGCCATTAGGAAAGATCCAGTGAAGAGAAATTTCTTAGCATCCCCATCCATCAGGTGTTCACTAGTTTGTGACAATTGTATCAAGCCACGGGCAGTGGCTCTCAAGCTTTGTGACATGTTACAATTACCTGCGGGAGCTTTACTTTTTAAAATCTCAACGCCCAGATCAATTAAATCAGAATCTCTGTAGTTGGGGCTCAGAGATTTGTGTGTGTGTGTGTATGTGTGTGCAAAATTATTATTGTCGGCCAGGCCTGCTGCTAGATGACTCAATGAGCACTAGAGAAGTCATTTGTTGCCTGGGTGGCTCAACAGTTGAGCATCTGCCTTTGGCTCAGGGCATGATCCCAGATTCCCGGGTTCAAGTCCCACATCAGGCTCCTTGCATGGAACCTGCTTTTCCCTCTGCCTGTGTGTCTGCCTCTCTCTGTGTGAGTGTCTCATGAATAAATAAATAAAACCTTTAAAACAAACAAACAAAAAAAGAAGTCATTTGTCCCCACCTAGCTTCTTTCCCACCTTCTAGATCCTTAGGGTTAAAGTTCTGTCCTGTTCATTTGCAAAGAAGGTAAAATATATTTTTTAAGAATTTATTTATTTATTCATGAGACACACACACACAGAGAAGGAGAGAGAGAGAGAGAGAGAGGCAGAGACACAGGCAGAGGGAGAAGTAGGCTCCACACAGGGATCCCGATGTGGGACCCGATCCCTGGT
Source organism: Canis lupus familiaris (assembly GCF_011100685.1). Taxonomy (NCBI): domain Eukaryota; kingdom Metazoa; phylum Chordata; class Mammalia; order Carnivora; family Canidae; genus Canis; species Canis lupus. Next base: position 84,612,964 of record NC_049260.1, read on the forward strand.
CCCCAGGACCACACCCTGGGCTGAAGGCAGGCACCAAACCGCTGAGCCACCCAGGGATCCCCCAAGAAGGTAAAATATTATGCCTGATTCAATAACATCTTAAAGGAAAATTTTCAGAATGTTACTAGTGTCATACAGGACCTGGAAGAGATGAGAAAGCACAAATAATTTTTGCTTGGGGATAAAAAGTCTCATGTCTCATTCCTTTGATTCTACATCATGATCATAGTTGTTCTTTTTGAGTCATAAGCGACCTTGGCTTTTCACTTGTCATTGTAAGGACATAGCATGTGGGATAGAGCAGCAGGCCATGCTCCCCAGCCCCCGCCCTCCCCGCCCCCTCTTCCCCCGCCAAGCTAGAGTGTCTTCTCACAGCTCAGAGTAGGAGGCTAAGGCTTGAGGTCTCTGCCCTCTTCCCTTGCTACTGGGAGGGTGGATGTACTAGTAGATACAAAGTCCCATCATATCCCCTGAAGAAGCCACATTTAAGGCAGATGCACTGAGTATCACCTGGAAGGTCTAAAGCAGGTGCTGGGGAAGCAAGGAGGGAGGAGACATTCGTTCCAACTGGAATACTTCATTTGTCTATTAACTCAAGAAGTGTTTAACTAAACACTTATTAGGTGTCAGGTACTGTGCTAGGTACTTGGAATATATCAATGAATAAAAACGTGCCTTTGTGGATCTTAGTCCAGTCAAGGAAGACAGAAGATAAAAAATAAACACAATTCATGTGTTAGCTAAGTATTGTCTTCCAACTTGTACCATCTCTCTACCTGTCCTCTTTGCCAAGTGACTTTATAACTTCTCCTACAAGAGACAGAGTATATTATTAGTTTGTGTTAGCCCATTAATATTGATTTTGAGCATGAGACTTGCCTTGGTCAATGGAATGTTGGTGGAGGTGGTACGAGCAAAGGCTTGAAATGTGCCTCTACAGTGGGGCTAGCTTTCTTGTGCTTCTGCCACAGGCTTGAGAAGGATGTGTCCCTGGGAACCCACTGACGCAAAGAAGACAAGAGGCAGGTGGAGGAGAACCAGACCCAAATTGCCACTTAGAGCCAACCCACAGTCAACCCAGAGATACGTGATTGAGAATAAACAATCTTTTTAAGCCACTGAGGTTTGGGATAGTTTGTTAATGCAGAATTATTTTTTCAGTACTTGATTTATGCAGTAAGTTATATATTGTATCAGTATGCACATACACACACTATATATACATATATATGTAAAAAACTATATACATGGAAAAAATACAGTAAAAGTGTAAGGGAGATCAGGAGTGCCAATGTCTCCAGGAGTGACTTCCCATACGAAATGGAATGATCAGTGTGGCAAAAGCAGAGTGAGGGAGGGGGGAAGTATTATGGGAGTTCAGGACTATGTTGGGGCCAGATCATGCTGGGTCTTGCAGGCCACTGGAAGGATGTTGATAGCTGTTTCTCCCAGAAGTCCAGTTTTCACAGAAAAATGTTATTTTAAGACCAATCTCTGAGCATTGTTTTTTATTTAAGTAAAATACCCTATTGATTTGTTTATGCTAGCCATCCCAATTCATACTCAGGATGACATGAGATTTTTTTTTAAATCTCTTTTTACACTACATCTATTTCCCTCTTTTCCCACACTGGAAATACTTGTTTGCAAGTATGGTAGTGTTGAGAGAATTAAGAGTATTTCTCAATTACCCATCTGCTTTATTCCACATTATGTTCAAAATTGAACTGTACATATATTTTGGCCCAGCAATTTCACTTCTAGGTATTTATCCCTAGAAGAATGCTCCTCTGTGTGCATAAAGGGGCACATAACAGGATATTCATTGTGGTGTACTTCATGAAAGACAGAGAAGAGTGGAAAAATATCCATAAGTAGGGTAATGGGCAAAAAACATCTGGATGCAGCTGTAATATATAATATTATGCAGCAGGATAAAAATTATATAGATATGTTCAGACATTAATAAAGGCGGAAGTGATTTATAGCATAACAATGATGGCTAGCATTTATTGAGGGCTTCATATGGGCTAAACATTGTTCCAAGTCTTTTACATATATTAATTGATTATTACCATCATTTTAACCCAACCTAGGAGGTAGGTAATACCATTATCCTTATTTACAGGTGATAAAACTGAGGTAAAGAATGTTTGAGAAAATTCTCTAAGGACATATAGATGGTAAATTTTAAAATGGATGTTTGAATTTAGGCAGTTTTACTCTAGAACCTATCATTTTAACCTCCATATTATACCACCTATCTCATTACATTAGTAAAGCACCCCCCTGGATTTTGTATTAGTATACATGTATATGTATTTTATTTTGTAAACAATGATCTGGAAGGATGTGTTTCGAACTGATAATGGTGATTTATACAGTAAGTTATACGTCATATACTTATCTTCGGGCAGAAAAGTGAGATGATGTCAGCCAAGAGACACTTTACTCATTTATACAATTTGAAATTTTAATACATAGAATAAAGACTATAGCCATGAATTATTTCTGTAACTTAAAATATTTTCAAAATAAGCTACTGAGTTCTACTTCTGATAATGGCCAACATAGCATCTATTGGACCAATCCTCCTGAAGGTAAAAAATAGAAACTCTGGACAAAATTTGAAAAGCAACTCCTTCAAGAGACTGGAAAGCAACAGATAGCAGGCTGATTCTGGAGGGGAGTCAACACTTGGTAAAAGAGAATGGCAAAGGGTACGTTTATTTTTTCACAGTATTTTGGCAGAAGGCAGACTCTTGTCCTTGCCACGTGGAGGAAGCTAATGCTCTGACAGAAAACTGACAATTTTTCTGGATCGAGTAACCACAAGTTAGGATTTGAGGCAACCACAACTGCTAGGAAGTGAAGAAAGACTCTCAGAAAGGAAAGCAGCAAAGAGGAGAAGGTATGAATTCTGCCTACAAATTCTTCCCCAACTTTTATTGACCTCTGAACTTTAGAGGTACAGAATGGACTCCAAGAATTTCAGCTAAGTATAAAACAATTGATCTGAGATCAAGTTGCCACCCAGGAATCAGAGATGGCAGTTTGGGTCCAACCAATTTAATTTCCTAAAACAAAAATATCAACAATCCCCAAGGAAATATCACATTACCCAGAGTTCCCACAATGTAATTTTCATGATGTCCAGGTGACAATCCAAAACTTATGTGATAAATGAAGTATCAGGAAACTATGTCCTATTCTGTAGAGATCAAACATCCAATGAAGAGCAAATCTGAAATGATTCATGTTGGAATCATCAGGCAAAGGCTTTTAAGCTGCGATTGTAACTATATTGCTTACTAATGTTATAAGTAAATGTGCTCAATGAGAGAAAATAGGCCTAAAATGAACATAAATATTGGGCACCTCTGAAGAGCAATAGAAACTATAAAAATGAAATAGATGATGGGCACCCAGGTGGCTCAGTTGGTTCAGCATCTGACTCGATTTCAGCTCAGGTCATGATCTCAGGGTTGTGAACTCAAGCCTCATGTCACGTTACACACTGGGTATGGAGGGTACTTGGGATTCTCTCTATCCTTTTCCCTCTACTCCCCCTCTATTGCCACTCAAAAGAGCTCTCTCTCTCTCAAAAAAAGAAAGAAAAGAAAAACAGATGAAAAATTTAAAACTGAAAAGTACAATATCTGAAATTAAAAATATATATACCCAATGGGCTTAACAGCCAAATGTTGATGACAAAAGGAATCAGTGAACTTAAAGATAGATCCATAGGATACTATATGAAGAAAAAAGAAAAAAAGTGGGGGAAAACCCCTAAGACTAATACATAGCCTCAGAGAACACTGGGGCAATATCAAAAGTCCTAGCTTATGTGCAAATGAAGTTCCAGAAGGGAAGAAGAAAGAGAGACACTGAAGTCAAAAAGCTTTCTGAAGAAATAATGGCTGAAAATATCCCAAATTTGGTGGAAGATACACATTTATGGGTTCAGGAATCTCCATGAATCCCAAATAGGATAAATACAAAGAATGCCACACTTAGGCAAATCACAGTCAAACAAGTCTAAAGTCTCAAGTCTCAAGTTCTCAAGTCTAAAGCCAGAGAAAACAAGAAAAGAGAAAATGAGACATTATCCAGGTGAACAATGATTCAAACAATCTAGAAATGATCCAAATGTTGGAACTAGTAGAAAAACATGGAGTGTAGAAACAGTGGAGTAATATCTTTAAAATGCTAAAAAGTAGATATGAGGTGCCTGGGTAGCTCACTTGTCTAAGAATCTGACTCTTGATTTTGGCTCAGGTTATGATCTCAGGGTCATGAGATCAGGCCCCATGTAGAGCTCCAAGCTTGGTGTGGAGCTTGCTTAGGATTTTCTGTCTCCCTGTCCCTCTGCCCGCACCACCCCCCAAACACACACTCACCCTCCTCTCTCTCTAAAAGAATTAAATAAATAAATAAATAAATAAATAAATATTCAAAAAACAATATGTACATAGATATATTGCCTCTGATAGCAACAGCATATAGATAGGGAGGTAAATTGACTTAAACAACTGAGAGAGTTCTATATTATATGTGAAAAGGTAAGAGATTAAGTAGATAAAGAAAAGTGGGGAATGTATATTATAATCCCTAGAGCAACCACTAAAAGTATAACACAAGGAAACTATAACAACCAAAATGCCAATAAACATATTTTAATTTAGAATGGAATTCTAAAAAATATTCAGTCCCACATCTGGCATTTTGTAGAAATGCACAAGCTAATTCCAACATTTATTTCAAAATGCAAAGGACATAGATATCTAAAGCAAACTTCAAAAAAACAAAATCAGAAAACTGACTTTATGTGACTTCAGTGCTTATAGCAAAACTATCATAATCTATACCGTATGGTATCAACATAAGGATTGACACACAGAGCAATGGAAGAAAAATATAAAGCCAAGAAACCGACCCATACTTAATTTTTGACAAAAGAACCAACATGATCCACTGGGAAAGTAGTTTTTTAAATAAACGGTGATGTAAAACTGGATATCTAAATTGGAAAAAAAAATGACCTTCATCCCTATATCAAATCATATAAAATTAATTTGATTTTTTTTGAGCAGGATCACATACCTAATATAAAAGCTTAAGTGGCAAATCTTTAAGAAGAAAACACAAGAGCATATTTCTATGTTGGGGAGTAGATGAAAGTTTCTTAGGACACATATAATAGCCATATAATAAAAAAATTGATAAATGAGACTACCAAAATTAAAAAAATCTCTTTATCAAAAGACACCATTAAGAAAATGAGTAAATAAGCCACATAATAGGAGAAAATATTCACAAAGCTTGGATCTAATAAAGGACTGGTATCCAGGATATATAAAGACAAATAATCTAATTAAAATGGACAAAATATTTTAGCAGAATTTTCACAAAGTAAGATATATGAATGGCTAATAAACATATGAATATGTATTCAACATCATTAGTCATTAGGGAATTGCAAATTTAACTCATAATGAGATACCATCACACATTAGAAAGAATGAATAAGATTAAATAGAATGACAACACCAAATGTTAGCAAGCATTTGGAACAACTGGAACTTGCATAGATTTTTGCTGAGAGTGTAAAATGGTATAACCACTTTGGAAAAATATCTTGTAGCTATTTTAAAACGAAATTTACAGCAACCCTAATGCCTAAAAATTCTATTCCTCAGTATTCCTCAAGAGAAATGAAATCATTTGTTCACATGAAAACTTGTATATGAATGTTTATAACACTTTATTTATAATACCTCCAGATTGAAAATAACTCATGTGTTCATTGATAGGTGAATGGTTTAAAAACAACAACAACAACAACAACAACCCTGTGGTATAGTCATACAATGGAATGTATCTAATTGGCAATAGAAAGGAATGAATTACTAATACAATGACATGAATGAATCTTAAATATTATGCTGAATGAATCTTTACACAAATATGAACTGTGTGGTTCCATTTATAGAAAGTTCTAAAACAGGCAAAATTAATCTATGGTAAGGAAAAAAAACAGTGGTTGCTCGAGGCAGGGCTAAGAGTAGAGATTGACTGGAAAGGGACATGAGGAACTTTCTGAGGTGATGGTGGTGGTGTGTATCTGGAAAAGGGTTTGGGTTACACATATGTATTAATTTTGCATAACTCACTGGTGTTTCAGTGCAGGTTTGTGCATCTCATTTTATGTAACTTCTATCTCAAAAGAAAAATGTGCCATAAACAAATTCTGAACTCTGGTTCATGATTAGGTATGCTGAAGTATTTGGGAAGAAGTTTGTTGTCTGCAGTTTACTTCACCATGTATCAAAATAATAAGATGATGAACGTGGGTAGAAGGATGAGGAGATGAAGTTGAAATTCTTTCACCTTTTCTGCATGTTTTAAAATACTGATAATAAAATGTTGGAGAACAAAAGCAATGGTAGTTATGATCATCTAAAAGCATCCCTTTTCTCCCCGCATCTCTTCCTGTGTCTGACTTCCCCATGCTCACCCATATTTAGCATTTGACTCGCCTTCTCAAATTTTGTTCTCCAGGCTATCGTTTGTCTCCTCACACTTCTTATCCACTTCCACACCCTGGATCCTCTAACTCCACTACAATGCCACTTCAGACTGTCCTCTAATAAGGGACAAATATGATGACTTCAGTTTATTGCAAAAACAGTTTGTCCAGAAAGTGGAGCCCAGGCAGTGTCATCAAGGCCTTCCCTCACATGATACTTTTGTTTGGAAAACAAGATTAAGTACAGAGGTCTTAGAAGAAGTCCAACAACCTTGATCACTGGTTCTCATTCTAGTTATCTTTCTGAATAATGGTTGTGAGCTAAGCTTAAAAGGAAATAGGTCTCCCAAACCTCCAGAACTAGATGCCAGAACATCTATTCCAATGGTTCTCACCCTTCACTGCACATGAAAATTTCCCGGGCACTGATATTTTTAAAGGATTCCTAAATGATTCTAATGTGCAGGCCCAGCAAGGTGAATAAATAAGTCAGTATTCACCGGTATAGCCATACCAGTTGGGAAGATAACAAGGATGCTTTCAATGAAGTTGGTAAATCCTCTGAGACCCAAGCGTCCTGGACACTTCCTCTTTTCCTACCCAGAACCCCCAGACTTCCCTACAATCAGTAACTAAAGGGTTAATGACTGGCCTAGCAGGAGTCCTCCAGAACCCTGCTTGAGCAGATAGCCAGATTCCACTGTAATTAGTCAGCGCCAAGCACTGTACCCATTATTAAATATTTTGAATACCACTTCTGCAGCCAGAGTTGAAAACCACTGATCTAGTCAATTCAGACAAGCATCCGAGTATTTCATCTGTACCACACCAAATAACTGGTTTGACTACAATTCTCCCTTTCTCTGCATAGAACTAGATTTGTGACCTTAAGCCAGTCATTTCCCGGCTCCAAATCCCATCTAAAAAATGACACAGCTGAATTAAGTCCTTTTAAATTATGCTTCCCACTCTAAATTGTGTGATACTGTGATTCTGTGAATCATGAATTCAGCTATACTCAAAATAAAAACAAAAACAAAAACAAAAAGGCTCCAAGAGAAGAGAGAGCCAAATGGATCCAGGATCCAGCTTCCTGTACCACTGATCCAAACCAGCCAAAGAAAATTCCTGGTGTGTGCTAATTGTATATTGCTTCTCTTAGGAAATATGAATCTGAAGCTATACCCCGACCCCACTAAGTTACGGGCTTAGAACGTGAGGCATAAAGATGAATTCTCCCTAACTGAGGCCAAAGATGCAAATGTTACTAGAGCCAATTATGGAATTAGCCCATCCACTTTGAAAGGATGGCCTTAGCATTTCCAGCTCCTTGCAGCAGTGACTTCCACAAACGGGTGACACACTGCAGGAGGACATTATCCACTTTACTTCTCCTGTGTTTATTTGCCATTGGCTTCATTGAGTAACCTTTGTTTGTGGATTAGAGGGAAGAAAGGAGTCAGTTAGTTTTATTGGTCTCTCCAGAAATTGAAACAGCTTCAAGCTGTCCTCCCCCAGTCTATGTCTCTTTTGGCCAAGTATTCCTTTGGTTTTTACAATCTCAAAGGAATCCTCAGCTCTATGGCTCTTCAAGCACAGCTCTCTTTATCTGGATCTTTTCACTTTTCACTTGATCTTTCTCAAGGCAAGTTTCCCAAGTGGTAACTGGAACCATGTTTACAATAATCCAAAATGAGAGGGTGAGTTGGCAATTGTGTAGTTCATGTAGTCATTGCGGATGGCCTGAATTGTCCGGATCACTTGTCTATACTGACAAATAAACAGCATACTTACCAAATCATTTCATTCTGCATAGTGGAGGTATGCTTTATCTATACTCGTAACTCTGAAATGTACCTTTATAGTACAGATCTTTTGCCCTATGTCCTGGGTCAATGTCTTTCAAAGTGGCAAGCTCAACTCATGTTGAACTGTGAAATCTCAGTGCAAAACCCAGAGCCTTCATCTCTGTGTGCATCTCAGTTGCCCTATCCCAAAGCACCGAACACTCCCCTGTACCCCACTACTGATTAGTCTCCATATCCCCATATCCCCGAAGCCAGATACCAACAACCAAAGCCAAGACCCTAATATAACAGTGCAAGGAAATACATGATCTATTACCCAGTCAGAGCAGGGAACACTGAACTGGAATGGAAGGAAGGATCTTGACCCACTTACCAACCAAAGGCCTGGTTGGGTTGGGCTGCTCCTGAGCAAACACTTGTGTGGAGCTGCCCAGATTGGTCTTTGACTTTGTCTTTGCATTATTTTGGGACTATCACCTCTTCCTAACACATGATGAACTCCCTCCATCGCAGCATGTATGGAAATTTCGAAAGTGTGCTCTGTACAAAGACCTCCTGTAAGAGAGCCACTTACAAGACTATTTAAGATGGGATTTCTGAACCCTAGTAAGGCCAAGTGATGCAGCCTAAAGTCCAATAACTGCTGCTCTTTATTTTGAGCAAACAGCTTCCTTTACTTGAACCTTTATTTCATCAACTAATGAATGGGCAACTGCCTTCCTACTTTTTGTCTCTCAATTGCTTCCTTGATTCAATGTTTCTGTGAACATCAGGGGCACCACCATACTCCCAGGCTCCCAGAATCAGACCTAGAAGTCTACAGCATTAAATTAGGACAAATCCATGGTTTGTTTCTATTTTTGTTGTTCTTTGTAGATGATATATTTTTTAATTTTTAAAATTCTTTTTAAAAGATTTTATTCATTTATTTGAGAAAGAGAGCACACAAGTGGAGAGAGGGGTAGAGGGACAAGCAGACTCCCCAATGCACAGGGAGCCCAACACAGGATTCTATCTCAGGGCCCCGAGATCATGACCTGAGCCAAAATCAGACACTTAACCAGGGCCCCTTGATCTTTTTTTTCCAAGGGAGGGAAAGAGGGATGGGTTAAAATTGCTTTGTTATCATTGCATAGACATTATCACAGCATCTTTTTTTAAAGATTTTATTTATTTATTTATTTATTTATTTATTTATTTATTTATGAGAGACACAGAGAGAAAGAGGCAGAGACACAGGCAGAGAGAGAAGCAGGCTCCATGCAAAGAGCCCGATGTGGAACTTGATCCCGGATCCCAGGATCACACCCTGAGCCAAAGGCAGACACTCAACTGTTGAGCCACCCAGGCATCCCCAGTATCATCTTTTTATAGCAAAATCCCCAAGCTCTTATCAGAAAGGTACCCTTAGAAGTAAATTCAGAGGATTCTGCAGAAATTACTTTGCAAGAATAAATATGTTTATAAGGCACCAATTGGAATAAGGAAGGCCCCAAACTACTCCTACTTTAGGTCAATTTCACCCAGACCCATGAAATGCCTCCTCCCATTTGGAGTTTCAGCAACTACTCAGTATCTAGTTGAGGCCTCTCTTGGTTGAAGCCTAAGTTAGAAGGCTTCCACCTTCATTACCTAACAATTGCCCTTCACTATAACTAATTGAAAGCTTGTATTTAGGGGCACCTGGGTGGCTCAGTTGATTGGGCATAAACTCTTGATTTTGGCTCAGGTCATGGTTTCAGGGTCATGAGATCAAGTTCCACATCAGACTCCATGCTAGGCAGGACCCCAGGATCATGACCTGAGTCAAAGGCAGATGCTTAACTGACTGAGCCATCCAGGTGCCCCACAATAAGATTCTTTTTAAAGGCTCCTAGAAACTGCACTGTCTTGTACAGAGGGAAGAGCTTAATCTACGGTGTTGAACGTGGTGTACTAGGGCCTAAAGAATCTAGAAGTGGGGATGCATCATTCTTACTTTTGCCTCACAAGGAAGGATCTTTGGATTTGTAGCTTTTACTTCCTTTAACCCATCCTAAATCCTTTCAAGGTTGGGCCATGAGAAACAATTTAATATTATGTATGCAGTTGACCCTTGAAGTGAGTTTGAACTGTGAGGTCTACTTCTGCATGGATTTTTTTCAATAAATACACTAGAGTACTGGAGATATATTTTCTCTTCTTTGATTTTCTTAGTAACACTTTTCTTTTCTCTAGCTTACTTTCTTGTAAGAATATAGTATGTAATACATAAAACATACCAATTACGTGTTAATGGACTGTTTATGTTATTGGTAAGGCTTCTGGTCAACAGCAGGTCACTTGTAGTGAAATTTTGAGGGAATCAAAAGCCATACACAGATTTTTTTAAGTGCATAGGGGTGGGTGCCCTGAACCCTTGCATTGCCAAAGGGTTAACTGCACACATATTCCATAACCCTGGAACTTCATATTCCTTTTTTTCTAAAGATTTTTGTTTACTTATTTGAGAGGGAGAGAGAGAGAGTGAGCATGAGCAGGAGGTGGGTAAGGGGTAGAGGGAGAGGGAGAGAGAAGCAGGCAGGCTCCTCACTGAGTAGGGAGCCCGACTCCGGGCTCGATCCTAGGACCCTGAGATCACGACCTGAGCCAAAGGCTGACACTTAACCGACTGAGCCACCCAGGTGCCCTTGGAACTTCATATTTTTAAATCTATGAGGAATTGGGGCATATATATATGGAGGGAGCAAGGTGGGGAACCAGGGGGAGGGTAAGAAAGAAAGCAAGCCTGGAGAGAGAGTCAATACTTAAATAAGCCCAAAGATCAAGAGAAGGAGAAGAGAGAGAAATAAGAGGAAATGAGAGCAAAAATAAGGAGAATAATAGAGTCTATACACATACATACACTAATGGATGTAGAAGCAAGAGAGAGAAAAAGAAGGAATGACATAAGGACAAAGAAAGGAGGCTGAAAAGCAATGAAAAATATGTAAATAAGAATAGAAAGAAAATTAATATCATTATTTGAGGGCCTACCCTGTGCAGGACACTGTTCTATGTACTTTATAAGCATTATTTAATTTGATCCCCACCCCGCCCTCCCCCCCCCCCCGGTCAATAATCCTCAATAAACCCAAAAACAAGATCGGCATTGACAGGCCCATATTCTACAGATGAGAAAAATGAGCTTCAGAGAACTTGAGAGACTTACCTGAGGTCACACAGCTTGACACACTGAAATTTGACCACAGATCTGAACGACCCCAAAGGTTGGGAGCTTAACCAGTGGGATCGCCGCCTCCCATGAAAAGCCATGGAAAGAAAAAAGAAGAGATGCAGGGAGGGAGCTGAAATCCTCATACCTGCAAGGTCCAACCGGGTAGTGTATGTGCTGGAAGGAGGCTTCTGAGCTTGGTCAAAGGCAATGCCAACTCTGTTCCCACTGATTATCTTCTGGTAGAAATGTGGATTAGGTTTACCAGATAATGTTTTTCAAGTAAAGCTTGAGATTCAGATTTTTTTTAAAGGAAATCTCATTATTGTTCAATGTTAGCAAAAGATATATATATATATATATATATATATATATATATATATATATATATATATATATTAGGGGAAAAAGTACCCTGTAGGCTAAACAAAACCCAATTATGGGCTGAATCAGGCTCATCAGCCATTAGTTTTGCAACCTCTGGATATAAATGGCAGATAGAGCCTAGTTTACAGACCAAAAAGGAAGAAGAGAGAAAGAAAGAATCAGAGAACAAGAAAAAGAGGAAAAGAGAAAACAGGAGAAAAGGAGAGAGATTTCAAGAAAAAAAAAACAGAAGCAACTAGGGGTACCTGCGTGGCTCAGTCAGTTAAGCCCCAGACTTCTTGGTTTCTGCTCAGGTCATGATCAGAGGGTGGTGCAGTCTGTTTGAGTTTCTCTCTCTCTCTCTCTCTCTCTCTCTCTCTCTCTTTTTCTTCTTCTTCTTCTTCTTCTTCTTCTTCTTCTTCTTCTTCTTCTTCTTCTTCTTCCTTCTCTTCCTCCAATAAATAAATAAATAAATAAATAAATAAATAAATAAATACATCTTAGAAAAAAAGAAACTAAAGAGTGATCAAATGAAGGGCAATAAAAAAGGGCGTTATGGGAAGCCCAAGAAGTAAAGGGGAAGCAGAAAGTGGGCAGGGAAAAGATAAGAAAAAGGATCAGGAGAAACGTGGGAGGAGAGAAAAAAGAGGCAGGGAAGACAGGAGAGAAGTGAAAGCAAGCCCACAGAAGAGAAGGATACGTAGAAGAGGTTAGCCCCTACCTAGCAATCTTGGGGGCCCCTGGGCCAGTTGGTGGCTAGGTAGAGGTGGGGCGGTGGGAGACAGTCAAGCCAGCCACTCTGTTTATTGGGAGAGGTTTCTCTCACTGAAAGGGGGAGCTACTCTCTCAAGAAAAAATTGTTCTTCCTCCCAGGGTACAAGGTGGCAGCAGCAACTGAGTGAAGCCCCTCAGGGCAGTCTGCAGGCCCTACAGGGGGTGGTGTAGCGCCCTCTGCTGGCCGGCCCTGCCTAGTAGCTTAGGGAGTTGGGGACGCCGGGTTAGAGTTGCGGGGAATGAATGGGCCACAGGCAGGCATGCACCCCTTTCCCGGTATCAGACCGTGTGGAGCCTACTTCTCCCTCTGCCTGTGTCTCTGCCTTTCTCTCTGCGTCTCTCATGAATAAATAAATAACATCTTTAAAAAATTAAATAAAATTATGACATGATAGAAAAATTGAGCTTATAGATACAGAGAACAAATGAGTTGTTGTGAGGGGCGGGGAGTGGGGGATGGGTAAAGTGCCTGAAGGGGGTCAAAAGGTACAAATTTCCAGTCGTAAAATACGTCATTCATGGGAATATAAAGTACAACATGGTGACTATAATTAAAGTGCTGTATTGCATATTTGCTGGGTTGCATGCTCTCAAGAGTAGATCTTAAAAGGTGTCATTATAAGAAAAAACTTTTCTAAGTATATATGCTGATGGACGTTAACTAGACTCATTGTGGTTATCATTTTGCAATATATACAAGTATTGAATCATTATGCTGTATACCTGAAACTAATATAATGCTACATGTCAATTATGTCTCAATTAAAAAAATAAATATAAACTGAAAAAAAGATGAAATATTTCAAACACACTATTGCAAATGACTGCCCAATCTAGCAGCTTAAAATAGCCCTGATGCTCATGGAATCACTGGGTCAGGAATTTTGGAAAGACACAATGGGGAGAGCTCTCTCTGCTCCACAGTGTTTGGTCGCTTTGCTGGGAAAACTTGAAGGATGGGCTTGACTTGATAGCCTGGGGCTGGACTCATCGAAGTCTTGTTCACCCACCTCCCTGGTGCCTGGATGGACTCAAAGACTAGAAATCCTACTTTTGGCCTGTCCACATGACTGTTTTTCACTGTGTCCAGTGGCTTCAAGGTTTTCAAAACTCTTACATGGGGGCTCAGGGCTCCAAGAGTGAATGCCTGAGCAAGCACAGTGAAAATGGAAATCACTTTCTTCATCTGGCCTCAGAATTCACAGTGTTACTTCTACAACACCTTATGGGATACAAGTGAGCTTGCAAGATCCAACAAAAATCCTAAAACTCCTATGGAAGTGCAAAGAGACCTCAAACAGCCAAAGCTATCTGAAGAAAAGATAGAGTTGGAGGCATCACATGCCCTGACTTGAAAGCATATTACAAAGCTATGATAATCAAAACAGTATTGTATTGGCACTAAATAGACACACAGACCAATAGCACAGAATAGAGACTCCAGAAATAAACCTATACATATATGGTTAACTAATCTTTGACTGCAAGAATGGACAATAGAAAAAGGACAGTCTCTTCACTAAATTGTATCAGGGAAGCTGGACAGCCACATGCAAAAGAATGAAATGAGACCCTTATACTGCTCACAAAAAATCAACTCAAAATTAGTTAAAGGCTTCCATGGAAGACTGAAACCACAAAACTCCCAGAAGAAAACGTGGAGGAAAGCTCTTTGACATTGGTCTTAGCAATGATTTCTTGGATATGACAACAAAAATGCAATCCACAAGGCAAAATAGACAAATGGGACTACAACAAACTAAAAAGCTCTGTGAGGCAAAGGAAAGAATCTAGAGAGCAAAGAGGCAACATATGGAATAAGAGAAAATATTTGCAAACCCTATATCCAATAAGAGAGAAGTATCCAAAATACATAAGGAACTCATGCAACTCAATAGCCAAAATTAATCTGATTAAAAGTGGGGGATGGACGTGAATAATTATTTTTCCGAGAAGACACGCAAATAGCCAACAGGTACATGAAAAGATGCTCAATGTCACTCATCAGGGAAATGCAAATCAAAATGACAATGAGATATCATCTCAAACCTGCCAGAATGGCTATCAGCAAAAAGACAAGAAATAAGAAGAGTTGGTAAGAATGCGGACAAAAGGGAACCCTCATGCACGGTTGGTGGGAACAACAACTGGTGCAGCTCCTAAAGAAAACAGTACGGGGCTTCCTCAGAGACTTAAAAATAGACCTAACCTGTGAGACAGCAGTCTCACTTCTGAGTTTATATCCACAGGAAGCAAAATCAGTTTCTCAAAGAGGTATCTGTACACTCATGTTTATTGCAGAGTTATTCACAATAGCCAAGGAATGGAAACAGCCTAAGTGTCTGTTGATAAATGAATGCATAAAGAAAACATCTCTCTCTCTCTCTCAATGAAATATTATTTAACCATAAAAAGGGAAATCCTGACATCCATGATAACATGGATGCAATTGGAGGACATTATGCTAAGGAAAATAAACAGAGACAAATAGATTTGTTGAGAGAGTCGATCTTAAGTGTTCTCACAACACACACACAAATGGCAACTATGTGAGGTAATGGATGTATTAATTAGATTGACTGTGGTCATCATGTCACCATGTATACATATATCAAATCATCACCAACTTTGTTTGAAATGTATATGTTACTAGTCAATTATACCTCAATGAAGCTGGGGGAAAACCAAATACCAACAACAGAAAATTCAACAACTGGGGAGAGACCCACCTATGTATAGGAAAGTATCAAAGATTGTGGGGCCATATTTTAAAACCGTCACAGATATAAAAATTTAGGAATAATAAAAAGTACCACCCAATTATTCATGAATCAGATGTATGCATTAATATTCTTGCTAGGTTTATTTCAGATGATTTTTTTAAACCAACAAAATGTCACTTTTAAAAAAGGAGAATCTATTGAGTTGCTGATTTCAGTATCTGCATGCTGCTTATCCAGAAATTCTCCCGAAGGAGAAGGAGGGGGAGGAGAAGGAGAAGAAGATGGAGGAGGGGGGAGGAGAAAAAGGAGGAGGAGGATAATGATATGTATTATTTTTTGAGCTTTTACTAGGTACCAGGCACTGTACTTTTACGTAGATTCCTCTCAACAACCCTTTTAAGTGGATATTATAACTATCCTCAATTAACAAATAAGGGGTAAAAAAGCCTGAGGCTTAGAGAGGCAAGTTGCCCAAGAACACAAAGCTAAGGGTTCTAGTCATTTCTACAAGTATTTATTGAGAACCTCCTGTATGCCAAGCCAGATATGGCTCCTTGCCTTATTTATAAAACTTATAATCTAGTGGGAGTCAGGGCATAACAATAAAGATTGTGAAAAGTACTATGAAGGAAAGAAATAGAATAATGTCTTAGGGAAGCTGGGACAACCAAGAACAGAGTCAATAATTCGAACCCAAGAAGCTTAATTCTAGAACTTGCATGCTCAACCCTTGTACTATACACAGTCACATTCTTTAGATTGGCTTATTCTTTGAGACCTAATAAAGTTAAGTCTGTGGCGTGTAGCATCCTTGCCTCTAACCACTAGATAGTGGTACCCGCTCCCTTTTGCCTTAATTTCAATTACTTTTGCCAGCATTCATTGTTTCATGCATATTTAGCTGGGTTTTTTTTTTTTTTTTTTTTTTTGGTCTTAAATTTTTTTTCCTGGTAGAACTCTCTTGGCAGCAAGCAAGCAGTCTTACAGGGAGACTCTCTAAGGCAGACATGTTTAGACTATCTTTAATAAAATAAAGTGGCCTCCCCCCACAATTAACAATGTTGAGCGTCTACTTAAACTCTACAATTCCTCAAGCCCTGATTCATCCATTCTGTATTACAAAGGTACAAGGCTGCTTTTATCACTCCGTAAAATAATCATTGAACAATTTTCTTGGAAACTCTAAAAGCAGAAAGGGAAAATTAAGTGGTTTGGGTCATTTGGGGATATAATTAGATCTTCCAGGACTATTTGAATAGGTTATGTTGCCTGAGGCCTCAGAGATTAAAAAAAAAAGGTTGTTGTTTTCACCCAAGTTGAACTCATGCGTATGACACATGTTTGCAAGATACCCCATTATGTGCCAGTCTGGGTTGTGCTGTCTCTTGCAATTTAATTTTATGCCATTGATAAGGTGGATCTTAATGAAAACGTCAGACTTTTAAAAAATATCTTTTGAAATAATGACACAGGAAATGAGTTAGGTGCCCCTATGTGGTAAGCAAATAAATTAGAATAAAATCCAGCCAAAGACTTTCTTTTCCTGCACCTGCTCTGTGCCTAGCTTCCTGAGGCTTAGTGGGAGAAAAAAAGGCAAAGGTCCCGACTTCTTTTCTCAGATTGACCAATCTGATTGACTCAGGTTGGGTTTTTCTTTTTAAGCCTTGGAAATTTGAGATATAATTCACATGTTGTAAAGTGTACCCATTTCAGTGGTTTTAAGTATATTCACAGAGCTGTGAAACCATCACCCTTCTTTAATTCCAGAACAATTTCATCACCCCCAAAAGAAATCCTCATACCCGCATTCCATTCCCACCCACCTCACCCCCTGGTAACCACTAATCTACTTTCTGTTTCTATAGATTTGCCTCTTCTGGACAATTCATATAATGAGACCAGGCCTATTTTGCCTCTTATCCTTTTCCCCCTTCTTCCTCTCTGACTCCCTGCAAAGTCAGGCTCCTGGAGTGCTAGGACAGACCTGTAGGATCACTGTAATTATATGATTATTATTTAATTATTGTATAATATTGGTATAACTATTATGCAATTATATGTATATTATATATTATATAATCATTTAAAATATAATGTATGTAAAAGTAGAGCATCAGATGTTATACAATTTATAAAATAATATAAAAATACATGAAATAATATATGAAATAATATGCCTCAAGAAGAGCTGTGCTAAAAGAAAAAAGAACAGCTGTGCTCATAGTTTTAATTTGCATTAACTATTTTATTTATTTATTTATTTATTTATTTATTTATTTATTTATTTATTTTAGAGAGAGAGAGTATGAATGGAGAGAGGGGCAGAGGGAGAAAATCTCAGACTCCACACTGAGCTTGGAGCCTGACTTGGGGCTCAATGTCACCACCCCCAGATCATAACCTGAGCCAAAATCACCAGTCATTGCTTAGCCAACAACACCAGCCAGGTGCCCCTTGTATTAATTCTTGGTACAATAAGGAACGAAGTAGGTGTTATTACTATTCTTCCCATTTTACAGATGACCAAACTGAGGCCTAGAAAGAATGATGGACTTCTGCGCAGGTATCCAGTGCCAGAGCGGGGATCTGCATGGTGCTCTGTGCCAAGGGCAGGAGGGAGAGGTGGCAGGCACGGTGCTGAAAGAGAAAGTTTTCTTCTTGCCCTCAGGGAGCAAGGAAAAGAAAGAAATCACACACACACACACACACACACACACACACACACACACACAATATCGAAGCGACAGCTTCAGACAGTGGTTTTCAAGCATCAGCAGGCCTCAGATTCACCTGGACGTTTGTCAAAACACGGATCACCAGGCCCTTCCTCTAGAATTTCCAGTTCAAGTGGGTCCAGGATGGAGCTGGAGAAAAGGCCTTTCTAACAAGTTTGCCATCCAGGTGCTGTAGCTACTGCCCACCAGGAACCTCATGGTGAGACTCTGGCTTCGAACACATCTGGAACTGCAGTGTACAAGCTTTGGGGGTGATGCCTGTGTTGCAGGGGGAATTTGTTACCTGATGGAGATCTCAAAAGGGAGCCGATTGTGGTACCACTAGCATTAGATCTGCCCCCTGCTCGCAACTTCGCAGTGTCTGCCTGCCATGTGCCCGCTGCCTCCAGGGCACCAGAGGCCTTTTACACCCAGGGGCCCCTGCAGGCCTCTCTAGTCTTAGAGTTCCGACCTCTCAGCTCCCCCACGTTACAGTCCAACAATCCCTCAGCGGCTCCCCCAGCCTTCCGTGCTGCATCATTCCTGTGGCTGTGTCCCCTGCCTGAGATGTCCCTGCTTGTTTCCTGCCCCCCCCCACCGCTCCCCAGCTCATTCCCTCGTGGCTGCCAAGCCACACTACCTGGATTCAAATCCCAGCTCTGTTACTTATTGGCCAAGTGACCTTGGGCCAGCTGTTTAGCTTCTCTGTGCCTCAGTGTCCTCATCAGTGAAATGGGGATAATAACAGTCCCCTGTCAAGAGGATTAAGTGAGGTAATATTTTTTGGGTTCAGTTTCTATTTTAATTCCAGCATACTTAATATACAGTGTTCTATAAGTTTCACGTGTAAAATACAGTGGTTCAGAAGAAGAGAAGGCGCTGCATGCAGAAGCCCTTGGCACAGTGCTCAGTACTTAGCAGAGGCTCCATAATGGTTTGCAAAGGTCATTTTCACCTGCCACCACAGGACTGTGAAAAAAGAGAAGATGGTTCCTTCTCCAGGGAAGATCACGATGCTTTTCTCTCAGGAAGCAGTTGAGAGGAATAGATGGTTTACATAGTGGTTTCTGGTTGTGACATGATTCTTGCATCCCTTGACTTGACCTCTCCCTACCCCGTGCACCTCATACAGCTGTTCTCTTACCATGCCCAACATCTCCCATCTGGTTTCCCAGCCCATGCCACATAGTTGTGAGCTTTCTGCTTAGTTTCCTCTATTTGAAATCCTCTCCCCCATTCTTTCCTGGGTGATACCCGCCCATTTGTCAAGATTCAGCTTTTGGTGTCACCAGATCCAGGACTCCTCTGAGACGCTGGATTGAAGTGGGTGTCCTAGTCTGTGCTCACCCCATCACAGTGCTTAGGATATTGTCATATAGGATTTTGTTTTGCTTTGTTTAGACATCAGTCTCCCGAACTAGACTTCCCCTTTCTTAAGAGCCAAGCCTTTTGGGCTTCATTGCTATACCGCTCCTCCCCTGCATCTAGCACAGTGCTTGTGACGGACAAGGGGCTCAAGGAGTATTTGAACCTGACTGAGGAGATCCAGCTGTACCAGAGCAGGCTTAAGATCATTGTTAAAATGTCAACAAGTTGCCAAAGACAAGTTACCTTTTCTGAAATTACAGCGTGGAAAACATCTGGGCATTCTTCCGGCAGTAGAAACAATGGTGAACTTGACCTATGATTCATGAACAACGGGGAAAAAAAACCGGCATTAAACCAAACTAGCCTCTCGGGCTACTCAAAACCTTGAGAAGGCTGACACCTAGTGATTGGAATTCAGAGAAAGAGACCTGTGGTCTCTTAGCAGAGGCACTGCTAAGCCAAACAAGATAAAAGAACAACTTCTGGGAAAAAGGCAGGTGTGGGATATGCATTTTCACCTGATCTATCTCACTAATTGGGAACAGTAAAGATTTGAGTATCTCGCTTGATAGTCACACCAAGTCCTATGAATGTGGCCAGTTGCTGATGAAGCAGGGGTTTGCCGGGATAGTCCAGATGGAAACTTCAGGTCTCACTGCTACAATCACTGTCAGATAACGTACCTTACTTTTTCAAATGGAAAGGATGATTGCCAAAGAGCTGTTTTCAGGCCTTATACAATCTGATTGGCTGCAAGAAGCAATTAAGGAATGAGATACCATTAAATTTGACTCAAGGCATTTGAATGGGTGTCATGTATGTTAAAAAATATATATCCAAATGTGTACACGAGAGTTTGCAGTCATCTTGGAGCTGTGTAGACTTTTTCTATGAACCCTCAAACATTTTTAAAATATATGGCCCTTGTAATCATCCTGAGCCTGTTCTAACACCAGTAAGAAACATTATAGGTGATCTACCACGTATGCCAGCAGCTGAATATGTCCTCCATTTGGGGTCAAACAGATTTAGTTTGGTATTGCTGTTCAGTGACTTACTAGCTGTGTGGCCTGGGGAAAATTACTTAACTTCTGTGTGTCTCAGTTTCTTCATCTGCAAGATACACGTGAAAATGATCCATAGCTCATTCAGTTTTTGTGAGAATTAAATGATGTATACATATAGTGAACCCGAAACTGCATGATTTATGGTTCGCAACTGCTTGCATTTTTGATGAATAACTTACTACCACAGCGTTACTATCCTGAAATGAAAAATGAAACTTTTAGGCAATATAATGTATCTACTGTACAGGTAAGTTCATGCATCTGTGTGTGTGTGTGTGTGTGTGTGTGTGTGTGTGTGTGTAGGAGACAGAGAGAAAAAGACCTACCTGTAATGCAAAGGAGAAATCAAAGTATTTGTGATTAATCATGAGTCCATCTGCAGATGTTCAGGCCACACCACGCTAGAATATCTAAGGGAACAGACAGAATTTTCCAGTATGTGTAGAAACACTGGGAAAGCAAATGCTACAAATGCACATCCACCCCGGGGCATTGATTTAATTTCTACAAGCAGGATTACTGTCTGCCACGTGGCCTTCAAAAATATGAAACAACTCTTGGGAGAGTTCTGAGGAAAACAACGTACAGTTTTCCTTCAGTTTAGACGGTAGTCATATTCCTAGAGATTTCAGCATATACTAAAACCCTGCAAATAAACCCACTTTGTGTCGATGTGTGAAGCAGAGTGATGTTCTAGGCACAGATCATTACAAACATTTTTTTTTACCTACATGACTAACTGAGAAGGGTGGGCATTCAAAAGTTGGGCAGAATCTAGAGCTTTCTTCACTGTGTGGGACTGTTCAGGGTATGGGTGAGGTCTAGCCTTCTGCCCAATAAATACCAGTAGGGCGCCCTCAAGTGGAACCAATCCCTGCCTTATACACGCAGGCATGCACCCAAAACACACGTGCTTGGAGAGCCCCCAGATGCAGACACATAGTTTCAAGGGCGACACTGAGTCAGAGCTCTGATATTCATCACAGAGTTAGTCTGGAAAAGAGAAATGCAGGCATGGAAGCTCAGCTGTGGGTGGGACATGGAGAAGGGGCTTAAAACCTGCAGATTTGGGATCCCTGGGTGGCGCAGCGGTTTAGCGCCTGCCTTTGGCCCAGGGCGCGATCCTGGAGACCTGGGATCGAGTCCCACGTCAGGCTCCCGGTGCAGGGAGCCTGCTTCTCCCTCTGCCTGTGTCTCTGCCTCTCTCTCTCACTGTGTGCCTATCATAAATAAATAAAATTAAAAAAAATTTTTAAAAACCTGCAGATTTGTAGTCATGAACCTGGAAGAGGAAGCAGTGGGGCTTGAGGGGGCTGGAGGGGGGAGCAGCACTGGTGAAGGGGGAGCATCTATTTAGACACTGAAGACTGTAGAAAGTCTGGGAGTCATTGCCAGGTCGGCACCCAGAATGAAGCCAAAATGAAGATTCTAGAAAAGCAGCAAAATAGGAAGCACAAAGGTGGGACAACAACCAGGATTAAAATAACAAGCAGAACAAGGGAAGGTCTGAACACAGGCAGATTGTCTTCTGTCCAGCTGATGAAAAGCGCAGACTTGGAGTCAGACAGGTCTGGGTCCAAATCCCAGCTCTGCTACTTACTGTGTGACTTGAAGATAATTCCTTCAACTCTCAGAGGCTCACATTCCCACATCTCTAAAGTGAGCATACTGATCAGCAACTGCTTTCTCACTTGAGTGGTGTGTGTGTGTCATAAACGCCAGCTGTTATTACTACCTTCCCTGCCAACCTGCTTTTTCTTCTGTGCCCATATCTCACTGAGTGGCATTGTCATCCACCTGCTCAGCCACGCAAGCCAGATGATTATCATTGAAGAAGCCTGGAAACGGGCTCCGACCTCCTCTTTCTCAAGCATTGAAATCCCGCTGATTATGCCTTCAAAATTTCTTTGGCATTGGCGGCGTCTCCTTCATCCTCACTGCTAGGCTTTCCCGTTCATCCCCTGACTACTGCCACCACCACCACCACCACCACCACCACCCCCACCACTGCCATCTGTTTTTGGAGCCCACCCAAGGAGTTTCACTACACCATGAGGGGGTGGGGGGGAATAACTAATCCTCCTGGGATTCTGCTTGGGTGAAGTCTTGGTGGATGGGTGGCAACAGGCAGGACATTGATGCTGAATAGGGGGGAGCAAATGAAACACAGCACAGGGGTGCCTGGGTGGCTCCATTAGTTACACATCCGACTCTCAGTTTCCACTGGGGTCATGAACTTGGCATTGTGGGATTGAGCCCTGCATCAGGCTCTGCACTCTGAGTGGAGTCTGCTTGGGATTCTCTCCCTCTTCCTGTGACCCTCCGTCCACTTGCTTTCTCTCTCTCTCTCTCAAATAAAGTAAAAATATAAAAATAAAAAATAAACACAGTAGAGACTGTAGACTACAACTTAAAAGAGAAGCCAAGGGAGTTGTCAGAGGCATCACATGGCATAAGGGACTCAAGCACAGGGATTAAGCCCACAAACTGTGGGGTCAGGCTTCTCAGGTCTGAATTCTGACTGCTGCTTGCCAGCTGTTTGACCTTGAGCAAGTTACTTTATCTCTCTGTGCCTGGGTTCCCTCATCTCTAAACTGGAAAGAA
The DNA here is from genome assembly GCF_011100685.1 of Canis lupus familiaris. Taxonomy (NCBI): domain Eukaryota; kingdom Metazoa; phylum Chordata; class Mammalia; order Carnivora; family Canidae; genus Canis; species Canis lupus. The sequence goes on from NC_049260.1 coordinate 84,636,110, forward strand.
AAATTGTGTCTATGTTAGAGAGTTGTTGCAAAGATTACATAATTTGTTTCATGCAAATAGTTTAGAATGGTACCTGGTGCATAGCAATTGTAAAATGTATTTGTTAAAGGAGTTTGAAAAGTTTCAGACAGGGTTAAGCTCAGAGCTGTGAGGAGGTAGATGGAACTCAACTATGAACACTTTGTAGGCCTGGGCTGGCCTTTCTGATGGTTGACGGTGGCCCACAGGGAACAGCAGCAGCCAGCTGGCTTGCAGGCACCAGGCAGGAATGGGCTAGATCTCGCTCTTGCCATTCCCCCCACCCCCACCAGCCCCAGCCCTCCTAAGGGCAGCCTTTTTCAGGTTTATGTGACATAAAGCTACAACCGTCGGCAGTGGACCTTTATTTCTACCCAATTGTTTGTTCTCTGGCACTTAGCAGCAGTAGGACAGCAAGTGCAGAAAACTAAAACAGTGCCCAGGGGAAAGCAGGAATTGCTGTTTATCCCAAAGGGTCCAGAAGGATCCTTCTCCTGATCAGTGGATTTCTTTCTTGCCTGACTCCATGAAGCTGACTCAGACAGGTAGAGAGAGGCCAAGGACCCCTCCACTTCTAAAATGTTCATTTTAGTGGTATAAGTACCGCTACAGCAGGTTCGGGACTGGCTGAACTTAATGGGAGTACAGGCGTGATCACAATGAAGTCCAGAGACAGAGGGTCCTGTGGGATCTGGTGCAGCCGCTGTTTAGAAAAGCTGAGATTATTTGCAAGCTGCAGGCCACCATCAAATGCAGGAACCTGGAACAGGTGTAAAATGGTGGGGTTGTTTTTGGTCACGCTCCTGAATTTGATTGGGGATGTACATGATTTGGAATTCCAACTTTGAACTGGCCTGAGTTCCCCAGGAGTTCATCCAAGAGATTGGGAATTACTGGAATTGTGAAGGGTTCCATATGGTCACAGAAATGCACTGCAGAGTCCTGCCATACCTGAAGTTCTCAATTTTGCTTTTTACAGAGTACTGGGTCCCTTGGTGGTGGATGGGGGAGGGAGGGCAGGTAGCCTGTTTGATGAGGCTTGGTAGAACTTCATGCAGGAGTGATTGTAGAAGCAACTGCTAGCAAAATCCTGAGATGCCTAGGTTGCAAAGGGCAGGGTGACACTGACAGGTAAGATTTGTAGGCGACATTATATCTGGCCAGAACATTCACATGGTGGACTCTTATGTGTACTTAGGGGTTATTCATTTTCCAAATCACGTTTTGGGGCCCACCCATGTTGGGGCTGGCTTGAACCATGTGAATTGGCTGGGGCAGGGTCCCCAGAGTTCTCCAAAGTCCCTTAGCCCACCAAGAATCTTGAGGTTGTTACCAGGCATCCTGGGTTTTTGTCAGGGTCCAATACACTGACTGGGGGCAGGGTGGGGGAGATCAAGGCTCAGTTAGGGTCCAGAGCAGGATTTTATGTGGTTACCCTTTCACCAACAGGCAGTGTTGGGCTTCCTGATGGATAGGCAGACAAAATGCACATCAGGGGCACAGGAAACATTCAACTTAAAGGACCTTATCCAGAATTTTGCAATTGGGAAATTTAGAAATACATCCTTGGAAATTCAGCAAAATCATATGCACTTCGGTTTTGCTTTTATTTTTAGTTTCCCATGAGGGGGACACTGTAGTCTTTTCGGTGCTCTCAGGCCTCTGAGGGTCCTAGCCTGGCCTTGCCGACAGGCACCCCAACTTCAGAATAGTGACTGTCACAGGATTGGGCTCCTTTCAGAGTCCCCTCCTGACCACCAGCTCATACAATGGTGCCATCTGGTGGTATATGCCTGCAGTGTGTGTTTTCTACTGAAGCAGAGCTATTCTGGCCTGGGAGAGGGATGGGTGGGCTCCTGGGGCAAAGGTGAGAGGTGAGGGCTGGCATCATGGTATGACAGCTTCTACCTAAGTTTCTGTTGTATTCTGCTTGCAGTTTCAGCCTTCCAGAAACCCAAACTTCCCAGCGTGGCTCAAAATGCAGACCCAATCCCTCCAGTTTTATGGGCCAGAGCTAGACAGAATTCCTAGGAGCTAGGATGCTTGACCTTGGGGTGCATGGAGCCCTTTGGAAGGCCATTGAAACAGACAGCACCCCCTTTTTAGAATCACATTTTTAACTGCATAAAACAAGCTGGTAGGAATAAAAAAGGGGACGCATTATACTGAAACATGGTTCTCAAAATAATAAAAGTGAATTTGTGATAGTGTAATTTATGTGCTGCTTGATCACACATAAAATGACAAGATCCAGTGGCAAGTCTCATTACTGCCATCATTTCAAAGCAGCGATGAGCGGAAACGTTACTTGGAGATGGGTGCAGCTGTTTCAATGTGATATGCAACCATCTGTGACTTCCACTTGATGACAAAGTCACAGGTACTGTTAGGACCACTTCAGGCTGTTGCTTATACTTCTAACTGAAGGAAATGCTACGCTGAATTGAAGGAAACTGAAGTTAGAACTTAAGACAAGGATGTGTTTTTCGGTATCTGAGTTCCCACATCCTCTCTGTGGGTGAGCCGTTAGAGCATCTCCAGGCCAGGGGGCTGCAGATGGCAGCCTTGGCTCACCCCTCTCAGACAAGTTCCAGAGGACAGTGGTCAGGAAATCCCTAGAAGACCCAGCGAGGGAGCTGATTGGCTGCTAGAGCAGCGCCCCCTCTCTGCTTCCCACTCCCCTGTGTTCAGACTCCTGTAGGAAGAGAGATTTGGGGCAGGGAAGGGTAGGAAGGGAGCAGATATTGCTGTAGTTCCTAGGGTTTTTTTTTTTTTTTTTCCTGAGGTCGCTTCCTCTTTTCTCCAGATGGTGGCGTAGAGGCAGGGCTGGAGATCTTGTGGCGGCTGTACCCAGAGGCATCATCACCCACAGAGGAGCAGCTCTGGCCAATCTGTGGCTAACTTGGCTGCCAGAATGAGCACCTGCCAAGAGCAATCAGCCTTTTCCTGTCCCCAGACGGCAGGTGGCGGCTCTGCGGAGCAATCTTGAGTTGGAGGCAACCTGTTTGACTTCCCACAAACAGCGGGGGTCTGGAGGCGGAGGCTGGCCCAGCCAGAAGGAGGAAAAAGCAGCTGCTGTTGAGGTTTGGTCCTGCAGGATGAGAGCAAGAGCGGCCATTCCTGCTGAGATAAGCCAGGCCACAAAATCTGGAGTGCCATCCAAGGCAGGTGCCATCAGAGAAAAATAAAGGGGGGATGCTAAAAAGACTCAGTCCCAAACCCACATTCAAGGTCCAGGGATTGCCCAAAGTACCCAACCAAGGGATCTGAGAAGCCAGAGGGCCACAATCTGGCAGCACTAAAGCAGAGCAGTCTGCAGGGTAATCCTGATGCCATCTGGGTGATGCCACTGCAGACCAGCAGGCACATCTGCTGGCTTTGGAGGTTTAGCATGAGGGAGCCTGGGGGTGCAGGAAAGCATGAAGGGGACATCAAAGTTGCCACTACAGGGGGTGTTCTGACTTGGGGACACCAGGAGTAATTGTGTATGAATTTAGCAGTATGAAATCTGAGGCTTTTATTTTATTTTTTAAAAATTTTATTTATTTATTCATGAGAGACACACAGAGAAAGGCAGATTTCCTGCTAAGCAGAGTGCCTGATGCGGGACTTGAGCCCAGGACCCTGAGATCAAGCCCTGAGCCGAAGGCAGACGCTCAACTGCTGAGCCACCAAGACATCCTGAAATCTGAGGATTTTAGACTCATATATGTGCTCCGTCTATCTGAGGAAACGACAGAGCTTCAAGTATGAACAGGCAGACACTGAAGCCACACTGCTCAGCTTGCATCCCAGCTCTGCTTGTTACCAGCTGTGTGGTCTTGGGTAAGTTATTTAACCTCTCTGCACTTCTCCTGCCTTATCTATAAAATGGAATGAAAATTATACCCAACACATTTGGTTATTGTGAAAGTTGAAATTAGGCAGGGCAGGTGATGTGCTCAGAACAGTGCCTGGCACACAGTATGAATCCAGTACTTATCAGCTTTTATTCTAATATCCTGTTGGACATGTCGGCTTGGAGAAAGTTAGGTCCTAGTGCTCTGCCATGCATTTTCTGTGTGACTTTAGGAAAACAACTCGTTCTCTCTGAGCCTCAGTTTCTTTATCTGTGAAATGGGAATAATACTACCTAACCTCCCAGGATCATTGCGAGGATTATGTAGGCTACCCTGTGCAAAGTGACTGGCACAAACTCGCTCAGCATTAACTCTAAGTATTGACCTGTGGATGGCAAACAGGTAGATTTGAAGAGTGGCCCTCAAAGTCAGTACTTGATTTAAAAAATGGGAAGAAAACACAAAATATTATTGATAGTGGTTTCCTTTAGAGGGAATGACTAGGGATAAAGGACGGCAGATGAGAAAGAAGTCCCTACAATGAATTTTGTGCTTTCTTGACCTTCTTGTATTTGTTTTACCCCGTGTGAATTACAAAATTCAAGAACTACTAAAGGGTAGTCAGTAATTAGGGACCACCTGTGGTCACTTTATACATTTTGGATTAAGGGACGGGGTGGGGTGGGGAGGCCATGAATTGGGACCATTGGCCAGAACATTTGGTGCTGAAGATTGGGATGCAGCACTCTTCTGATGAACAGTGTGGTAGTGGCCAAGCCTGAACACATCTGGGCACAGAGTGCAAGGGAAGATGTGGGTCATCTTTGTGTGGGCGTGGACAATGACCACTGTTTTTGTGGCCGGGAAATGGTGTTGGTCTATTAGAATGTTCAAAGTAGTAAATCTCAAATTATGGGCTGTGGATCAGCTGCAGCAAAACCTCCTAGAGGTCCTGGTTGAACCCCTCAGAATCTTCTGCATCGGAATATCTGTGGGTTTGGCCCAGGGACCTGTATTTGTAATTAGCTCTGCAGATCTCACCAAGGCACACTAACCTGTGAGATCCACTGACATAAAAGTTATGAAAATGAAGCTTTTATTTCAGACAGACCTGAGCTCAACTCTCAGTCCAGCTACTCCCTAGCCATGTAGAAGCCCTTGCCCCTCACACATGTTACAGTCAACTCGCTGCTTGGGTCCCAGGATCCCTTTTGATGACCTTGTCCCAACTGCACATGCTCAGTTGTATAGCTGCCTTTTCCCTAACTCTGGGCAGAAGAAAGGCCATCTCCACATGTGAATCTGCCCCCTCCTTCCTGCTTACTGCACATGCGCAGTTTTCAGGTGGGCAGCCACTTTGCCTCCTTTCCTCCCCAGGCCCCTGTCATGAAAGAGCTGCCAATCCTCCTCCCCAAGCATGGTTGCTAGGTGGTTGCAATTTGCCACCAGGGAGATGGTAATGTTTACTTGGCTATTGCTTTCTCCACCTCATGCCCTTGTAGCAACCTCTACTCTAGTGTACACATACACCCAGGGGCAGAAGTTTCTCTAGGTCTCAAGGCGTAGGGGATAGTATAAAGGGGAATAATAAGAGTGCTCAGTTAATGAGATTGTTGTGATTATCACAGGAGACAATGTATATAAAATGTCTAGCACTGCTCCTAGCTATTGTTACTAGATTTTGTGCAGGATCCCTTTTCCTCTCTCTGGGCCTGTCTCCACACCCTAATGCCACTGTCTGAGGAAACGACAGGGAAGTTAGGGGCAGGATCTCTGAGATTCCTCTCAACCCTGCCATCTTAGAATTCTCCATGAGTTTTCCTTTTTTTTTTTTAATTTATTTTTTATTGGTGTTCAATTTACTAACATACAGAATAACCCCCAGTGCCCGTCACCTATTCACTCCCACCCCCCGCCCTCCTCCCCTTCCACCACCCCTAGTTTTTTTCCCAGAGTTAGCAGTCTTTACGTTCTGTCTCCCTTTCTGATATTTCCCACACATTTCTTCCCCCTTCCCTTATATTCCCTTTCACTAATATTTATATTCCCCAAATGAATGAGAACATATAATGTTTGTCCTTCTCCGACTGACTTACTTCACTCAGCATAATACCCTCCAGTTCCATCCACGTTGAAGCAAATGGTGGGTATTTGTCATTTCTAATAGCTGAGTAATATTCCATTGTATACATAAACCACATCTTCTTTATCCATTCATCTTTCGATGGACACCGAGGCTCCTTCCACAGTTTGGCTATCGTGGCCATTGCTGCTAGAAACATCGGGGTGCAGGTGTCCCGGCGTTTCATTGCATTTGTATCTTTGGGGTAAATCCCCAACAGTGCAATTGCTGGGTCATAGGGCAGGTATATTTTTAACTGTTTGAGGAACCTCCACACAGTTTTCCAGAGTGGCTGCACTAGTTCACATTCCCACCAACGGTGTATGAGGGTTCCCTTTTCTCCACATCCTCTCCAACATTTGTTGTTTCCTGCCTTGTTAATTTTCCCCATTCTCACTGGTGTGAGGTGGTATCTCATTGTGGTTTTGATTTGTATTTCCCTGATGGCAAGTGATGCAGAGCATTTTCTCATGTGCATGTTGGCCATGTCTATGTCTTCTTCTGTGAGATTTCTGTTCATGTCTTTTGCCCATTTCATGATTGGATTGTTTGTTTCTTTGGTGTTGAGTTTGAGAAGTTCTTTATAGATCTTGGAAACTAGCCCTTTATCTGATATGTCATTTGCAAATATCTTCTCCCATTCTGTAGGTTGTCTTTGAGTTTTGTTGACTGTATCCTTTGCTGTGCAAAAGCTTCTTATCTTGATGAAGTCCCAATAGTTCATTTTTGCTTTTGTTTCTTTTGCCTTCGTGGATGTATCTTGCAAGAAGTTACTATGGCCGAGTTCAAAAAGGGTGTTGCCTGTGTTCTTCTCTAGGATTTTGATGGAATCTTGTCTCACATTTAGATCTTTCATCCATTTTGAGTTTATCTTTGTGTCTGGTGCAAGAGAGTGGTCTAGTTTCATTCTTCTGCATGTGGATGTCCAATTTTCCCGGCACCATTTATTGAAGAGACTGTCTTTCTTCCAATGGATAGTCTTTCCTCCTTTATCGAATATTAGTTGCCCATAAAGTTCAGGGTCCACTTCTGGATTCTCATTCTGTTCCACTGATCTGTGTGTCTGTTTTTGTGCCAGTACCACACTGTCTTGATGACCACAGCTTTGTAGTACAACCTGAAATCTGGCATTGTGATGCCCCCAGATATGGTTTTCTTTTTTAAAATTCCCCTGGCTATTCGGGGTCTTTTCTGATTCCACACAAATCTTAAAATAATTTGTTCTAACTCTCTGAAGAAAGTCCATGGTATTTTGATAGGGATTGCATTAAACGTGTATATTGCCCTGGGTAACATTGACATTTTCACAATATTAATTCTGCCAATCCATGAGCATGGAATATTTTTCCATCTCTTTGTGTCTTCCTCAATTTCTTTCAGAAGTGTTCTATAGTTTTCAGGGTATAGATCCTTTACATCTTTGGTTAGGTTTATTCCTAGGTATCTTATGCTTTTGGGTGCAATTGTAAATGGGATTGACTCCTTAATTTCTCTTTCTTCAGTCTCACTGTTAGTGTATAGAAATGCCACTGACTTCCGGGCATTGATTTTGTATCCTGCCACGCTACCGAATTGCTGTATGAGTTCTAGCAATCTTGGGGTGGAGACTTTTGGGTTTTCTATGTAGAGTATCATGTCATCCGCGAAGAGGGAGAGTTTGACTTCTTCTTTGCCAATTTGAATGCCTTTAATGTCTTTTTGTTGTCTGATTGCTGAGGCTAGGACTTCCAGTACTATGTTGAACAGCAGTGGTGAGAGTGGACATGCCTGTCTTGTTCCTGATCTTAGGGGAAAGGCTCCCAGTGCTTCCCCATTGAGAATGATATTTGCTGTGGGCTTTTCATAGATGGCTTTTAAGATGTCGAGGAATATTCCCTCTATCCCTACACTCTGAAGAGTTTTGATCAGGAATGGATGCTGTATTTTGTCAAATGCTTTCTCTGCATCCAATGAGAGGATCATATGGTTCTTGGTTTTTCTCTTGCTGATATGATGAATCACATTGATTGTTTTACGGGTGTTGAACCAGCCTGGTGTCCCAGGGATAAATCCTACTTGGTCATGGTGAATAATTTTCTTAATGTACTGTTGGATCCTATTGGCCAGTATCTTATTGAGAATTTTTGCATCCATGTTCATCAGGGATATTGGTCTGTAATTCTCCTTTTTGGTGGGGTCTTTGTCTGGTTTTGGAATTAAGGTGATGCTGGCCTCATAGAACGAATTTGGAAGTACTCCATCTCTTTCTATCTTTCCAAACAGCTTTAGGAGAATAGGTATGGTTTCTTCTTTAAACGTTTGATAAAATTCCCCTGGGAAGCCATCTGGCCCTGGACTCTTGTGTCTTGGGAGGTTTTTGACGACTGCTTCAATTTCCTCCCTGGTTATTGGCCTGTTCAGGTTTTCTATTTCTTCCTGTTCCAGTTTTGGTTGTTTGTGGCTTTCCAGGAATGCGTCCATTTCTTCTAGATTGCCTAATTTATTGGCGTATAGCTGTTCATAATATGTTTTTAAAATCGTTTGTATTTCCTTGGTGTTGGTAGTGATCTCTCCTTTCTCATTCATGATTTTATTAATTTGAGTCTTCTCTCTCTTCTTTTTAATAAGGCTGGCTAATGGTTTATCTATCTTATTAATTCTTTCAAAGAACCAACTCCTGGTTTTGTTGATCTGTTCCACAGTTCTTCTGGTCTCGATTTCGTTGAGTTCTGCTCGAATCTTTATTAACTCCCTTCTTCTCTTGGGTGTAGGATCTATTTGCTGTTTTTTCTCTAGCTCCTTTATGTGTAAGGTTAACTTCTGTATTTGAGTTCTTTCCAGTTTTTTTTTAATTTTTATTTATTTATGATAGTCACAGAGAGAGAGAGAGAGGCAGAGACACAGGCAGAGGGAGAAGCAGGCTCCATGCACCGGGAGCCCGATGTGGGATTTGATCCCGGGTCTCCAGGATCGCGCCCTGGGCCAAAGGCAGGCGCCAAACCGCTGCGCCACCCAGGGATCCCTCTTTCCAGTTTTTGAATGGATGCTTGTATTGCGATGTATTTCCCCCTTAGGACTGCTTTTGCAGCATCCCAAAGATTTTGAATGGTTGTATCTTCATTCTCATTAGTTTCCATGAATCTTTTTAATTCTTCCTTAATTTCCTGGTTGACCTTTTTATCTTTCAGCAGGATGGTCCTTAACCTCCACGTGTTTGAGGTCCTTCCAAACTTCTTGTTGTGATTTAGTTCTAATTTCAAGGCATTATGGTCTGAGAATATGCAGGGGACAATCCCAATCTTTTGGTATCGGTTCAGACCCGATTTGTGACCCAATATGTGGTCTATTCTGGAGAAAGTTCCATGTGCGCTTGAGAAGAATGTGTATTCAGTTGAGTTTGGATGTAAAGTTCTGTAGATATCTGTGAAATCCATCTGGTCCAGTGTATCATTTAAAGCTCTCGTTTCTTTGGAGATGTTGTGCTTAGAAGACCTATCGAGTATAGAAAGAGCTAGATTGAAGTCACCAAGTATAAGTGTATTATTATCTAAGTATTTCTTCACTTTGGTTAATAATTGATTGATATATTTGGCAGCTCCCACATTCGGGGCATATATATTGAGGATTGTTAAGTCCTCTTGTTGAATAGATCCTTTAAGTATGATATAGTGTCCCTCTTCATCTCTCACTACAGTCTTTGGGGTAAATTTTAGTTTATCTGATATAAGGATGGCTACCCCTGCTTTCTTTTGAGGACCATTTGAATGGTAAATGGTTCTCCAACCTTTTATTTTCAGGCTGTAGGTGTCCTTCTGTCTAAAATGAGTCTCTTGTAGACAGCAAATAGATGGGTCCTGCTTTTTTATCCAGTCTGAAACCCTGCGCCTTTTGATGGGGTCATTAAGCCCGTTCACATTCAGAGTTACTATTGAGAGATATGAGTTTAGTGTCATCATGATATCTATTCAGTCCTTGTTTTTGTGGACTGTTCCACTGAACTTCTTCTTAAAGGGGAATTTTAAGAGCCCCCCTTAAAATTTCTAGCAGAGCTGGTTTGGAGGTCACATATTCTTTTAGTTGCTGCCTGTCTTGGAAGCTCTTTATCTCTCCTTCCATTTTGAATGAGAGCCTTGCTGGATAAAGTATTCTTGGTTGCATGTTCTTCTCATTTAGGACCCTGAATATATCCTGCCAGCCCTTTCTGGCCTGCCAGGTCTCTGTGGAGAGGTCTGCTGTTACCCTAATACTCCTCCCCATAAAAGTCAGGGATTTCTTGTCTCTTGCTGCTTTAAGGATCTTCTCTTTATCTTTGGAATTTGCAAGCTTCACTATTAAATGTCGAGGTGTTAATGAACTATTGGGACTTCATCAAGATAAGAAGCTTTTGCACAGGGATCCCTGGGTGGCGCAGCGGTTTGGCGCCTGCCTTTGGCCCAGGGCGCGATCCTGGAGACCCGGGATCGAGTCCCACGTCAGGCTCCCGGTGCATGGAGCCTGCTTCTCCCTCTGCCTGTGTCTCTGCCTCTCTCTCTCTCTCTCTGTAACTATCATAAATAAATAAAAAAATTTAAAAAAAAAAAAAGAAGCTTTTGCACAGCAAAGGATACAGTCAACAAAACTCAAAGACAACCTACAGAATGGGAGAAGATATTTGCAAATGACATATCAGATAAAGGGCTAGTTTCCAAGATCTATAAAGAACTTATTAAACTCAACACCAAAGAAACAAACAATCCAATCATGAAATGGGCAAAAGACATGAACAGAAATCTCACAGAGGAAGACATAGACATGGCCAACATGCATATGAGAAAATGCTCTGCATCACTTGCCATCAGGGAAATACAAATCAAAACTACAATGAGATACCACCTCACACCAGTGAGAATGGGGAAAATTAACAAGGCAGGAAACCACAAATGTTGGAGAGGATGCGGAGAAAAGGGAACCCTCTTACACTGTTGGTGGGAATGTGAACTGGTGCAGCCACTCTGGAAAACTGTGTGGAGGTTCCTCAAACAGTTAAAAATATACCTGCCCTACGACCCAGCAATTGCACTGTTGGGGATTTACCCCAAAGATACAAATGCAATGAAACGCCGGGACACCTGCACCCCGATGTTTCTAGCAGCAATGGCCACGATAGCCAAACTGTGGAAGGAGCCTCGGTGTCCAACGAAAGATGAATGGATAAAGAAGATGTGGTTTATGTATACAATGGAATATTACTCAGCTATTAGAAATGACAAATACCCACCATTTGCTTCAACGTGGATGGAACTGGAGGGTATTATGCTGAGTGAAGTAAGTCAGTCGGAGAAGGACAAACATTATATGTTCTCATTCATTTGGGGAATATAAATAATAGTGAAAGGGAAAATAAGGGAAGGGAGAAGAAATGTGTGGGAAATATCAGAAAGGGAGACAGAACGTAAAGACTGCTAACTCTGGGAAACGAACTAGGGGTGGTAGAAGGGGAGGAGGGCGGGGGGTGGGAGTGAATGGGTGACGGGCACTGGGTGTTATTCTGTATGTTAGTAAATTGAACACCAATAAAATATAAAAAAAATAAAAAAATAAAAAATAAAAAATAAAAAATAAAAAAGATCCGATAAAATAACAGCCAAAAAAAAAAAGAAAAAATAAATGTCGAGGTGTTGAACGGTTTTTATTGATTTTAGGGGGGGATCTCTCTATTTCCTGGATCTGAATGCCTGTTTCCCTTCCCAGATTAGGAATGTTTTCAGCTAGAATTTGTTCAAATACATATTCTGGCCCTCTGGCCCTTTCGGCCCCCTCGGGAACCCCAATTAAACGTAGGTTTTTCTTTCTCAGGCTGTCGTTTATTTCCCTTAATCTATCTTCATGGTCTTTTAATTGTTTGTCTCTTTTTTCCTCAGTTTCCCTCTTTGCTATCAACTTGTCTTCTAGGTCACTCACTCGTTCTTCCACCTCGTTAACCCTCGTCGTTAGGACTTCTAGTTTGGATTGCATCTCATTCAATTGATTTTTAATTTCTGCCTGATTAGCTCTAAATTCTGCAGTCATGAAGTCTCTTGAGTCCTTTATACTTTTTTCTAGAGCCACCAGTAGCTGTATAATAGTGCTTCTGAATTGGCTTTCTGACATTGAATTGTAATCCAGATTTTGTAACTCTGTGGGAGAGAGGACTGTTTCTGATTCTTTCTTTTGAGGTGAGGTTTTCCTTCTAGTCATTTTGCTCAGTGCAGAGTGGCCAAAAGCAAGTTGTATTGGGAAAAGGAGAAAAAGAGAGGAGAGAAAGAAGGAAAGAAAAGAGAAAAAGAAAGGGGAAGAAAAAAAAAGGAAAGAAAAAAAAAAGAAGAAAAAGAGAAAGAAAAAGAAAGGAGAAAAAAAGGGGGTGGGGGAAGGAAACAAATCAAAAAGCAAAACAAAACAAAACAACAACAACAACAACAAAAAAAAAGAACCACTGGGGAGTATCTTCTGATTCTGTGTACTTTAAGTCCCTTGGCTTCTCCTGGAAGTTGTCAGTCAGTCTAGCTGGTGTTCTGGGGGAGGGGCCAGCTGTGCTGATTTTCAGGTGTTAGCAGTTGGGGGAGCTGCTGTGCCCCTGCCTGGTGCAGGGCTCAGTGGGGGTTGTTTACCCCGTGAGGCCGCAGGAGGAACAGCCCCAGTGGCGGGGCAGCTCTGGAAACCTGGATTCAGCTCTGGCAGGAACTCCGTCTGCAGGGCCTGGAGGCTCCGGGGCGGGGCCGCTGCTCTGCTCAGCTTGGGGCAGGAGCGTCCTTGCTGTCCTGGGCCCTCCCGGCCTCTGCCTGTCCCGGGGGAGGCGGGATCCTGGGCTGTGTCCCGGCGCCCTGTGCTCCGGAGCCTGCACTGGTGGATTCGCGCTCCCGGGCCGCGCAGCCCCCTCCGCGGAGCCGCGGCCCGAGCCCCTCCGAGCTGCTCCGGGTCCCACCGGGTCCCGCCGGGCGCGCTGCAGCCCTTAGGGAGCTCGGCGCACTCTCCTGGGCGCGCAGTTGCTCTGTTACTGTCCCGGGGAGCCCGAGGGCATCCCCGCCCTCCTGGGTCCTGCTCCAACTCCCCGCGAGCCCCTTTCCGCCCGGGAAGGTTGGTGCAGCTCCTGCTTCTCCGGGACGGGGCTCTCCTGTCCTGGGGACACTCGCCCCGGCCTCAGCCCGGCTCCTCGCGGGGCCCCTCCCCCTTGGAGGCCTTTGTTTCTTTACTTCTTTTTCCCCGTCTTCCTACCTTGATAGAAGCGCGAACTCTTCTCACTGTTGCATTCCAGGTGTTCTCTCTTTAATTCTCAGGCCGAATTCATAGATTTTCAGGATGATTGGAAGGTTTTCTAGGTAATTTGGTGGAGACAGGTGATTTGGAGACCCTACTCCTCCGCCATCTTGCTCCTCCAGAGAGGGTCTTGAAGGGTGAGTAAGATTCTGCCCGCATCTACTGCTATCAGAGAAGTTCTTGCTCAATTGACCAAAAGTTGGCCCACCTGGAAACCTTGGTTGAGGTTTGCAGCTACTTAACTGCCTTCTCTTCCCCACTACTGTGACCTACACAATGGCTCTTCCTCTCAAAAGCAGTTCTCTCAAACATCCTTTCCATCTCCTGGATGTGACTTACAAAGGACAGATGAGAGCTGTTTCATCAATCCATCCAACTGGATAAATCAATGACCTCTAAACTGTAATGTGCATTGGAACCATCTGAGGGCTTGCTCAGCTCATGGATTCTCTGGCCTCCCCCTAGAACTTACTCAACCAGTATCTTCAGGGATAGGGTCTGGGCACCCATACCATGCATCATAAAGTGTGGTCAGTCCATAGAACACTTGCATCAGAATTACCCAGAGGGCTTGCTTGAAATGAAGATTCCTAGAACTGGGCCCCAGATTCTTAGGCTTAGGGATGATTATGTGGTCGGACTGGAGCAGTGATTCTCAAAGTCTTCATCCCATGTTCCCCACAGCATTATATCATCTGGGAACTTGTCAGAAATGTACAACCTTGGGCCCTAGCTCACTGAATCAGAAACTCTGGGTGTGGAACTCAATCATTTGTGTTTTTCCAGGCTTGATCATTAGTGCTCCATGTCATTCTGATGCAGGCTCAAGTTTGACAGTCACCACCCCCTCATTCCACTGCCACATCATAATGATTCTGAGCTCCCACTGGTTGCAGCTGGGCATAGAAGTCAGTTACTGCTGCCTCCTGATGAGATTCCAGCAAAGTTAGACTTACAGCATTTTCTGGGCTGCTCCTTCTTGGGAATCTCTTGTGGCAGGCTGGTCACTATGGTGAATGAATCATGGGTGAGCTAAGTCAGGGTGTGCAAGGATTGTGTGGAAGGGACAGGCTTCAAACATACTTGGAGTCAGAGGAAGCCTCATTTCTTCTTTTTGTTTTAAGATTTATTTATTTTAAGAGAGAGAGAAAGGGGCAGAGGAAGAGGGAGAGAGAGAATCTCAAGCAGACTCTGCGCTGACTGCAGAGCCCAACATGGGGTTTGATCTCACCACCCTGAAATCATGACCTGAGCTGAAACCAACAGTCTAATGCATAACTGACTGAGCATTCTACTCATCTCTTCTTATAGAGGTCATTCAGAGGGGTGTTTAAGCTGGGAAATGGACAGGATCCCCAGTGATACGTTATAACCCCCCAAAGTGTGTTATCTCTTTCCTGGTTCAGGAATCTTGACGATTTATATCTGAGGATGCCATGTCCACCCTCAAGCAGACATGGCTTAGGAATTCATCCTCTTTGTTTTCAAACCACACTTTAAAAGATATTTCATAATTATTAGTTTTATATGTCACTTATACTTTCTGTATGCCAAGAACTACACTGAGGGCTTTACATAGATTATCTCATTAAAATTCTTACATCAGCTCTATGAGTCATACAAGAAATTGAGACTCAGGGAAACTTGCCCAAGGTTATACTACTAACAAGTGGCAGTGCTGAGATTTAAAACTAGGCTTGTCTGACTCCAAAGCTCATGGTCTTAACTATTCATTCATTCACTCCATCGTTTGTTACTTTATTGATTGCTATATTTGTTGTATCCCTTCATACTATGGTACAGACATGGTCTGGTTATTGGGTAGGCAGAAGTGAACACGATCAAAACAGATACAAATCCCTGCTGTCACTGAATTTTCACTCTAATACAGGAGACAGACAATGAGCTAGATAAAGAAGTGTATAGTATGTGAGATAATCCTAAGTGCCAAAGGAAAATAAACAGAACAGCGGTGATATGATGTGTTTGGAGGTAAAAATGAGGTGGCCAGGAAAGGTCTCATTGAGAAAATGACATTGAAACAACATCCAGAAGGAAGCGGTAGAGCAGCCAGGGAGTTATCTGGGAGAAGAGCATTTAAGGCAGGACAGATAGCAAGCACAAGAATGCTGAGGTATGGGAAGAGATGGCATATTGGAGAAATAAGGACGTAGCCAATGTCCTGCAAAGTGATGCAATGAAGAGTGCTGGCCAATGAAGTCAGGTGAGGTAATTGAGAGCTCAGACCATATAGAGCTTCTAGGACTTTGTCTCTTACTCTACATGAGACTAAGAAGTGCCATCTAAATGTCATTATGGTAGAATTGCTCTGGCTGCTGTGCAATGATAAAATGAAGGGGAGTATAGGCAGAAGTAGAGAGGACCATTAGGAAGCTATTGAAATAATTCAAGCAAAAGAAGATGGAATTGGAAAGCAGTCTGGCACTTACTCAAAAGATTAAACTCAGAGTTACCACAAGACCCAGGAATTCCACTCCTAGGTATACACCCAAGAGAAATGAAAGCATGTGTTCATGCAAAACCTTGTGCCTGAATGTTTATAGTGGCATTATTCACAATAGTCAAAAAGTGGAGACAAACTCAATGTCATCAACCACCCATTGAATAGATACAACTTTTTTTTTTAAGAGAGAAAGGGAGAGAGAACACACATGAGGGGAAAGGGGGGTACAGAAGGGCAGAGGGTGTGAGAGAGAGAGAGAATCTTATGCAGTCTCCATGCCCAGCACAGAACGTGATGTGGAGCTTGGTCTCATGACCCTGAGATTATGACCTGAACCAAAATCAAGAGTTGGACTAACTCAGCCACCCAGGCACCCCTGACTGTTGAATGGATGAACAAAATGTGGTCTTGCCATACTAGAATATGGTGGAATATTACTCAGGCATGAAAAGAATTTAAGTACTACTACATGCTATATATGGATGAATCTTGAAAATATTTTGCTAAATAAGAGAAGCCAGTCTTAAAAGTTCACATAGTGTATGACTCTAATTGAAGAGTTCAGAAGAGGCAAAACCATAAACACAAAAAGTAGATGATTGGTTATTTAAGGCCATGGGAGGTGAGGGGATAGGCAAATAGGTGAGTGATAGCCAAAGGTATAGGATTTCTTTTGGGGTTAATGAAAATGTTCTAAAATTGATGTTGGTTATGGTTAACAAAACACTGGATACATTAAAAACCATTCAACTGTGTACTTTCAATGGTTAAATTGTATAGTCTATGGATTGTATCTCAATAAAGCTGTTTTAAAAATAAAAGATAATGGAGGTTCAGACCACGGTGAAAATAGTAGAGGTGGTGAGAAGTAATTTCACTGTGGATATAATTTGAAGGCAAAGTAGGTAGGGTTGGCTGACATGCTGGATGTGGGGTTAAAAAAAGAGGAATGCAAGGTGAGCCTTGGAGTTTTTTGCTTGGGCATCTTGAAAGTTATCATTAATCAGTATTGGGAAGTCTATGGGAGGAATCATTTTTTGGAGGAGAGAGATTGAGTTCTATTTTGGACATGTTAAGTTTGAGATGCTATTTTGACATCCAAGTAAATAGCCAAGGAGGCAGTTGGAAATATAAGTCTGGTGTTGACAAGAGCGGTCCAGGCTGCAAATCAAATTTGAGAATCAATAGTACAGAGACAGAATTAGAAGCTACTATAATGCTAAGTGAAATAAGTCAATCAGAGGAAGACAATTATATGGTTTCACTCATGTGTGGAATATAAGAAGTAGTGCAAAGGGATCATAAGGAAAGGAGGGAAAGCTGAATGAGGAAAATCAGAGAGGAAGACAAACCATGAGAGACTCTTAACTCTGGGAAACAAACAGGGTTGCTGAAGGGGAGGTGTGTGAATGGATGGGGTAACTGGGTGATGGACATAAAGGAGGACATGTGATGAACACTGGGTGTTATACACAACTCATGAATTATTTTTTTTAAATTTTTATTTATTTATGATAGTCACAGAGAGAGAGAGAGGCAGAGACACAGGCAGAGGGAGAAGCAGGCTCCATGCACCGGAAGCCCGACGTGGGATTCGATCCCGGGTCTCCAGGATCGCGCCCTGGGCCAAAGGCAGGCGCCAAACCGCTGTGCCACCCAGGGATCCCATCATGAATTATTTTTTAAAAAAATTTATTTATTCATGAGAGAGACAGCATGAGAGAGAGAGAAAGGCAGAGACACAGGCAGAGGGAGAAGCAGGCTCCATGCAGGGAGCCAGATGTGGGACTTGATCCCGGGCCTCCAGGATCACAACCCGGGCTGAAGGCGGCACTAAACCGCTGAGCCACCTGGGCTGCCCTGAATTATTAAAAAATACATCTGAAACTAGTGATGTGCTATATGTTGGCAAACTTAATTTAAATTTAAAAAAGAAGCTACTATAATGAATGATCTCATCAAAGGTATGAGTGTAATGATGTCATCTTGTCTCCCATGTATTTGGGGGCCTTCTGTAGTCACCCCAGAACTGCCTATACCAGTATCTCATGGGAGACCAATCTTTGGAATATGTCAATTATGTTCTTGAAGAAACCAAAGGGTTACAGTCTCATAGATGAGACTTTGGGCCATAAGGTGTGGATATGTCATCAAGGCATTGCATATTTCAAAGAAATAATTAAATAATTTAATTACTTCTAAGAAAGTCCAAAAAGTCTACCTTTCATTCATTTTCTCCCTAATTTAGATGGGATCATGAGCTCCCCACTAGGTTCAGGATGATAAATACACAACCTTCTAAGTTGATAAAAAAAACTCTGAGGCTGAGCAAAAAAAGTTGTGATTCTGTTATCACTACTTTGATATTTGGGGCATTCAAGCACATCTCAGTTTTATTCTCTTCTTTCTCATAAAAAGTAGTAGGGTTTGGGAAGGGGAAGTAGAGAGTCTCATTCATAGGTTTACTTCAATTATTCCAAAACCACAGGTCTGTGGTTGCCTTGATGCTGTACTACCTCAGAAAGAAAGGGGTTTAATATCTTATCTCCAGACAGAGGGAAGGGCTATGGGAACTTACCACTGCTGTTCCAAGGAGATCTCTGGGGAACTGCATTTCTACCTGGCTAGATAGATTCTGACCATCATGGATGACTTGTGTGCACAGTCCACAGCAAAAAGCTGAAGGTCCAGGAGCCTAGGATCCATTAGTGACAATGCCTTCCAGTGAGGAAGAGCTAATTAGCAAAAGGAGAGTGTTGGGTTAAGGATAGTTCTAGATGCTCAACATGTTCTCTAAACCATATGCTTCTTGAGGACAGGAACTGAGTCTTAGTCATTTTCCTATCGGTGAGCTTCCACTCTCAGGGTGCTGGGGTGAGCCCAGCCTAGGGAGTGTTAGCCAAGTGAACCAGTGCCAGGGAGTCATGAGGAGCAGAAGGCACTGGCCCCCTCGCCCCAAGACAGCCAGGAACATAAAAGGCCAAAGCAGAGAATAAAAATCTATGGAACACAGAAGGTAAAACCATGTGTAGACTTCAATCACAAAGGGTAAGAATAAAAGCAAAACCAAGAAATAGTGTCCAAAGTCAAAATGGTACTGACCTAGCAAACTTAAGCCAACTATAATGTCCAACCCAAACCCCGAGGACACCACTATTTGGGTCTGTCCCATCTTTTCTCCAGCCCCTAACCATCTGGGGAAGAATGGCAGACTCAATGATAAATGTATAATATAGAAGAAAAAGTAAAGGAACTCACCTTCCATTCCAGTAATGCTAGGGAATGCCATAGGTCCCTCCACTTGAACCGAAACAAAATCTGTCCCTTTCATGAGTGGTTCGTTAACAAGGTAGTAAGGAATGAAAAATGGGATTCAGAATGAGGGTACCTAGTGGTTCTCAAGGATCACTGAATATCTTTGCAACACAGGAAAGGATGAAGAACCTTCCATTACTCAAGGTATTTATACCTGCACCCTTGTCAACCTGGTGCTGAAAAGGAACCAGAGAATGAAACATATAGCACATTTTAAAAAAAGATTTTATTTATTTATTCATGAGAGAGAGAAGCAGAGATGCAGGCAGAAGGAGAAGCAGGCTTTTCTCACGGAGCCCAATGCGGGACTCGCTCCCAAGACCCCGGGATCATGCCCTGAGCCGGAGGCAAACACTCAACCGCTGAGCCACCCAGACATCCCATATACCATATTTTGATAAGGATTCTGATAAAGGCTGCTGATACAGGGTGCTAAAGAGTGGGGTGGGGCAGACCCAGAGGAAGGGGATATCACTTTTCTTTGGGGATATCCAGATGCTTCATTGAGTCTTGAACAAGTTTTGAAAAAAGAAAAAAAAAAAAGCTAAGTGCCCTGTAGGTGGTGGGAGCAATATGAAAAAAGGTATGATGGTATGGTACATGAGAGGATCTGTAAAGAGCTCAGCATGATATGAGAGGCTGGAAATGGAGGTCAAATCACACAGCAGTGTTTTAAAGCACAGCTTGTCACTTTCTTTACATTACCATGTTGTGAAATCAATTTGATGAGTCATGACCAACATTTTACTAAATTATATGGACTATAAAAGAGTAGAAAATATAATCCATTGCCCATAGTAAAGATTATAGGTTTTTGTGAATAATTTTTAGGTTATTTATATACATATTTTTACAGATGGGTACTGGATTGCAATGCAAGTTCTATTCTGTACTGTAGGTCACAGTCAAAAATGTTGGAAAACCACTGTCATAGTGTTGGAAAACCACTGTCACAGTGGAGCTTGTCAACCTTGCTAACATGTTTAGACATTTTCCTATAGGCCATGGCAAGCTGCTGAAGGATTTTAAGCAAGATAATGACATGATCCAATTTGTGTTTCATCAAAGGTTTAACCATCTTAGATCAAATTAGCCATAGAAAAAGGTGTTGGAACCAAATTAAATACAGATTGGCAGCTGATCTTTTCAAAACTAAATGCTCAAGCTAATTTAATCTATGTGTCATAAGGAAGACACTTCAAATTATACACATTCATTTATTGGAAAAATCATTTTGGAGAGCATATCATGTGTCAGGCACTGTGCTAGGTACTGAGGATACTATACAATGTTGAACAAAAATCATCCCCTCCTTCATGGAGCTCAATCTAGCGAAAGAAAGAATAAACAAATAAACAAACCTAAATGAATGTAAGTGCCACAGGAAAAGGTATAGGGGTCAGGGATAGGCTCTGAGGAGGTCATCTTTAAACTGAGTCATTAAAGATGGATAGGAGTTAGAAGTGCAGTGTTTGGGGTATTAGCATCTTCACGCCAACAAGATAAGACTAGTTACATGTACATAGAGGACATCTGCTTGAGCCGGAAGACCTTGGGACTGACCAAGTCTGTCACCTCAGTTCTGAATAGTAACCCTCCAGATTCTAGAATAAAACAGGTAGAGAGTAGTGGTTGGAAGAGGGCCATATAGTATGATTCATTCACATGTAATTCCTTGTGGTTTGGTACTAGTTGGCCTTCTCCTTCTACCAATGTTTTCAAAGGGGGAAGTTTTTTTGAGCAGCCCCTAGTTCCTACAAGGATTATCTGGCTCCAAATGAGATAGTGAGTATGGAATAGTAGCAGTGGAAACTGCTTGCTAAGGGTGTTCTGAGAGATATACTGCAGTGATTTTAGTGCATCTCTGTTGTGCTGAGGGAAGTCATGTTTTGGTAGGAGACATGGCAAAAGAACTATCTTTCTAATACAGTGTTTCTTGACTAGGGGTAATCTTGCCCCCTGGGGTATATTTAGAGATGTCTCCAGGTATTTTTGGTTGTCATAAATTGGGTGCGGGGACGGGGGGGAAGGCTACTGGCATCTAGGGGGTAGAGGCTAAGGATGTTGGGATACATTCTGCAATGCAAAGGACAACCTTCCACAACAAAGATTTTTCTGGCCCCAATAACAATAGTATCTTAGTTGGGAAATCCTACTCTAAAATCTCATGGATATGCCACATGTCAATCTGTTGGAATTAAGCCATATGTATCAAAATGGAGAACCTCCCCTAAATCAGGACCACCTCCAGAAGTACAGCTGGTAATTACATGAATGGGCTACAAAAATCCAGAAGGATGATATTTTATGACTCCATCTCTTAATCTTTTTTTAAATTGAGGTGTAATTGACATACAACATTATATTAGTTTTGGGTATACAGCCGAATGATTCAATATTTATCTATATTGCAAAATGATCACCATAGTAAGTTTAGTTAACACTCGTTACTATACATGGTTGCAGAAATTTTTTTCTTGTGATGAGAACTTTGAAGACCTACTCTTAGCAACTTTCAAATATGCAATACACTATTATTAACTATAATTACCATGCTGTACATTGCATCTCCGTGATTTATTTAATAACTGGGAATTTGTATCTTTTGACTCTCTTCACCCATTTCACCCACACCCACCCTCCTTCTTCTGGCAACCACCAATTTATTTTCTATATATATATATATATATATATATATATATATATGCTGTTTTTTTTTACGACTCCACATGTATATGAGGTCATGTAATATTTTTCTTTGTCTGACTTATTTTATTGAGCACAATGCTCTCAAAGTCTATCCATGTTGTCATAAATAGTAAGATTCCATTCTTTTTTATGGATGAATAATATTCCATTACATACATACTACAACTTTCTTATTCATTCATCCATTGCTGGACATGTATGTTGCTTCCATATCTTGCCTATTGTAAAGAATGCTGAAACGAACATAGGAGTGCATGTATCTTTTTACGTTAGTGGTTTCATTTTCCTCAGATAAAAAACCAAGAAATGGAATTGCTGGATCATATAGTAGTTCTTTTTTATTTTTTATTTATTTTTTTAGTAGTTCTTTTTTAAAAAACAGATTTTATTTATTTATTCATCAGAGACGGGGTGGGGGGGCAGAGACACAGGCAGAGGGAGAAGTAGGCTCCATGCAGGGAGCCTGACATGGGACTCGATCCTGGGTCTCCAGGATCACACCCTGAGCTGAAGGCAGCGCTAAACCACTGAGCCACCCGGGCTGCCCCATATAGTATTTCTGATCATATGGTAGTTCCATAGTGGCTGCACCAATTTATATTCCCACCAACAGTGCACAAGGGTTTCCTTTTCTCCACATCCTCCCCAACTAATATATTTCTTGTTATGATTCCATCTCTTATGCTCCAGGATGCAGTTGTCTAAGAACACACCAACATCCGGTGGCCTTGCTGGTCAAACAGCTTTGACTCCAGAAGAAGCTTCCCGGAGAAGTAAGTGTAGGGGTAAAGGTTACTAAGTCCTTTTGAAACAGGATGGCTTTCACTGCAATGTGAAATGATTTTATCTGTTTAGGGCCAGGTGATAACAAAAGTGGACAAGAAAATGGGGGTAGATACAAAAGGTCAGGATACAGAGACACTCCTCTGCTGTTTGATGAGTCTGGTTACCTAGGCAGCCATGATGAACAAATAAGGATTGAACCTTTGCTACTACCCAAAAAATCCCATGGGAAGAGTGGATTGTCTTAGGTGAATGGAAGTCCAGCCAGGCTGACACATATCACTTTACCCTTGACAATGTGGCTGAATAAATCTTGGCTAAGGAGTTAGACTTCAGAGATCCTGTCATGATTTGTCCAAAAGGAGGGAGAGTTGAGAATGTCATTTTAACTAGACAATATCATTCTGCTCAGGTAGAGGTGAAGAATACTGGTTATTTGTTGATGGATAATGGGTGTTACAAAGATCAAAAGGCATGATTGTGTGCTCAGACAAGTTTGGAGATTTTTTATAGGCTATCTTCCATTGTCATCTCTCCTAACACAGATGAGATTAAAGGCAACAATATTAGAATCAAGGTAGTTCTGGAAGAGGCAGAGTTTTGAAGTGTTTTTCTTCATTTTTTTTTCAAATTTTTACTTAAAATTTAATTAGTTGACATACAATGCAATATTGGTTTCTGAAGTAGAATTCAGTGATTCATCACTTACATATAACACCCAGTGTTTATCATAACAAGTGCCCTCCATTATACCCATCACTATTTAGACCATCCCCCACCCACCTCCCCTTCCATCAACCCTCAATTTGTTCTTTATCATTATGAATCTCTTATAGTTTGTTTCCCTCTCTCTTTTTCTTCAAGAGACCATTGAATTTCTATACACTAGCTATGGACAATCTGAAAAGGAAATTAAGAAAATAATTACATTTACAATGGCATCAGAAAAGATAAAATACTTAGAAATTACTTTAACCAAGTAAGAACAAAACTTGTACACTGAAAAATATAAGATACTGCTGAAAGAAATGAAAGAAGACCTAAATAAATGGAAAGATATTATGTATTCATGTATTATAAGACAATATTGTTAAGATGTTGATACTCTCCAAAAGTTATATACAGATTCAACACTATCCTTATCAAAATCCCAATAGCTTTTTTTGTTTTTTAGAAATGGAAAAGCTGATCCTCCAATTCAGATGAAGGGGATTAAGAAATGCACTTGTCGTGATGAGCACCGGGTGGTGCAGGGAAAAATTGAATCACTCTTTTGTGCACCTGAAACTCATATTACACTGTATGTTAATCAAATGGAATTTAATTAAAAGTTTTTTTTTAAATGAAGAGATTCTTAACTATAGAGAACAAAATGAAGGTTGTTGCAGGGGAGGTGGCCGGGGGATGGGGTAATTGAGTGATGGGCATTAAGGAGGGCACATGAAGGAATGAGCACTGGGTGTTGTATGCAACTGATGAATCACTAAATTCTACCTCAGAAACTAATAACACATTATATGTTAATCTAAAAAAATGAAATTCTTACAACTAGAAAACAAAATAAAATAGAAGATGGGCAAAGGATGTGGATTGACATTTCTCCAAAGATGCTAAGCAAATGGCCAACAAACACATGAAAAGATATTCAACAGCATTAGTTATCAGAGAAACACAAATCACAACCATAAGATACTACTTCACACCCACTAAGTGGCTATAATTAAAAAAAAAAAAAGAACAGAAAACAAGAAGCATTGGTGAGGATGTTGAAAAATTGGAACCCTCATTCATTGCTGGTGGGAATGTAAATGGTGCAACTGCCGTGGGAAACAGTTGGATGGCTCCTCAATAAATTAAATGTGAAATGATCATATAACCCAGTAATTCCACTCCCAAAGAAAAACAGGTACTCCACAAATACTTGTCCACAAATGGTCCTAGCAATACTACTCAAAATGAGCAAAAGATGGAAACAGCCCAAATGACCATCAACGCATGAATAGACAAACAAATTGTGGTATTTCCACACAATGCAATATTATTCAGCTTTAAAAAGGAATGAAGTACTGATCCATGCTACATGCTGAACTTTTAAAACATTATAAGTAAAAGAAGTGAGTTACAAATGGCCACATATTGTGTGATTCCACTTCAATGAAATATGTAGAATAGGGAAATTCATATAAACAGAAAACAGCTTTAGTATTAGCTAGGAGTTGAGGGATGAGGGAATGGAAGCAATTGCTTCATGGTTATGGAGGTTCTGTTTGGAGTGATGAAAATGTTTTGAAATTAGGTAGTGATGAGAGTTGCACAACATTATGAGTATATTTAATACCATTTTCAAACAGTCTGTGTGGTAAGTTTTATGCATATATTACTATAATAAAAATAAAAATATAAAAGAGAGAGCACTGAGCCCTCATTTGTGGAGGTAGAGTACTTTATGACTCTCGCAGTACATCACCATACTACTACCAACAACAGCAATAATAATGGTAGTAATAATACTGCTTTTGTTGCTATTAGACTAATAGCTAGTGCTTATTGAGGGTTTATTATGTGCCAGAAACTATGCTAAGCACTTTCCTGCCAATGATTTAATCCTCCTGCCAACTCTGTTACTACATTCATTTCACAGGTAAAGAAAAGGGGTCTGAGGTTAAGTAGTTTGCAGAAACTCGCACAGGTAACAAGTGGAAGACTTCAAATCTGAATCCAGCTCTGTCTGATTGCAGAGCCTTCACTCTCACTTATAAATAGCAGGGAATCAAGCCAAATGACTGGTAGGACCCTGAGTGATATATATGAATTAGTTTATATAATTCTTGTATCAAAACTATGAGAGCATGCTTAATTATTATCACCCCCATTTTACAGAAGGAAATCGAGGCAGATTGTGTCATATAGCTAATGAGAAGCAGAGTCAAGATTCAAACTCTGGTCTAATTGACCTCCAAACTTCTGTGCTTAACCATCAAGCTATATAGTACCCACTGCCCACATATTTGCAGAAGGCCTAGGTCTTTGGCTTAGAGAGGGATGTGGGTACTTGATATGCACCTGGGCTCCAGAGACAGGTCAGCTTTCTTTGTAAAAATGCTTCCTGGGTTCTGCACCTAGATAGAGAGATGGGATAGAGCCTAGGAGAAAGGTAAACAATATAAAGTGAAGAACATGTTTCCATGAGGTGGCTAAAAGTTGTAGGCTTCCAGCATTAAAAACCTGAAGGACCAAGGGGAAAAGTAGACACTGGATAAAATATAGCTTTCACTGTTGATTCTGAAAAACATTTGAAAGTTACTATCATCAAAGGCCTTGGAAGATGTATTAACTTATTTTCACATTTCATAAGCAAGGGTGAGCTACTACTAAAAGATTTAAGTAGAGTGGTGGGTAATCCAATTTGTGTATGTTTTTTTTTAATTTATTTTTTATTGGTGTTCAATTTACTAACATACAGAATAACCCCCAGTGCCCGTCACCCATTCACTCCCACCCCCCGCCCTCCTCCCCTTCTACCACCCCTAGTTCGTTTCCCAGAGTTAGCAGTCTTTACGTTCTGTCTCCCTTTCTGATATTTCCCACACATTTCTTCTCCCTTCCCTTATATTCCCTTTCACTATTATTTATATTCCCCAAATGAATGAGAACATATAATGTTTGTCCTTCTCCGATTGACTTACTTCACTCAGCATAATACCCTCCAGTTCCATCCACGTTGAAGCAAATGGTGGGTATTTGTCATTTCTAATAGCTGAGTAATATTCCATTGTATACATAAACCACATCTTCTTTATCCATTCATCTTTCGTTGGACACCGAGGCTCCTTCCACAGTTGGGCTATCGTGGCCATTGCTGCTATAAACATCGGGGTGCAGGTGTCCCGGCGTTTCATTGCATTTGTATCATTGGGGTAAATCCCCAACAGTGCAATTGCTGGGTCATAGGGCAGGTATATTTTTAACTCTTTGAGGAACCTCCACACAGTTTTCCAGAGTGGCTGCACCAGTTCACATTCCCACCAACAGTGTATGAGGGTTCCCTTTTCTCCGCATCCTCTCCAACATTTGTTGTTTCCTGCCTTGTTAATTTGCCCCATTCTCACCGGTGTGAGGTGGTATCTCATTGTAGTTTTGATTTGTATTTCCCTGATGGCAAGTGATGCAGAGCATTTTCTCATATGCATGTTGGCCATGTCTATGTCTTCCTCCGTGAGATTTCTGTTCATGTCTTTTGCCCATTTCATGATTGGATTGTTTGTTTCTTTGGTGTTGAGTTTAATAAGTTCTTTATAGATCTTGGAAACTAGCCCTTTATCTGATATGTCATTTGCAAATATCTTCTCCCATTCTGTAGGCTGTCTTTTAGTTTTGTTGACTGTATCCTTTGCTGTGCAAAAGCTTCTTATCTTGATGAAGTCCCAATAGTTCATTTTTGCTTTTGTTTCTTTTGCCTTCGTGGATGTATCTTGCAAGAAGTTACTGTGGCCGAGTTCAAAAAGGGTGTTGCCTGTGTTCTCCTCTAGGATTTTGATGGAATCTTGTCTCACATTTAGATCTTTCATCCATTTTGAGTTTATCTTTGTGTCTGGTGCAAGAGAGTGGTCTAGTTTCATTCTTCTGCATGTGGATGTCCAATTTTCCCGGCACCATTTATTGAAGAGACTGTCTTTCTTCCAATGGATAGTCTTTCCTCCTTTATCGAATATTAGTTGCCCATAAAGTTCAGGGTCCACTTCTGGATTCTCTATTCTGTTCCACTGATCTATGTGTCTGTTTTTGTGCCAGTACCACACTGTCTTGATGACCACAGCTTTGTAGTACAACCTGAAAACTGGCATTGTGATGCCCCCAGATATGGTTTTCTTTTTTAAAATTCCCCTGGCTATTCGGGGTCTTTTCTGATTCCACACAAATCTTAAAATAATGTGTTCTAACTCTCTGAAGAAAGTCCATGGTATTTTGATAGGGATTGCATTAAACGTGTATATTGCCCTGGGTAACATTGACATTTTCACAATATTAATTCTGCCAATCCATGAGCATGGAATATTTTTCCATCTCTTTGTGTCTTCCTCAATTTCTTTCAGAAGTGTTCTATAGTTTTCAGGGTATAGATCCTTTACATCTTTGGTTAGGTTTATTCCTAGGTATCTTATGCTTTTGGGTGCAATTGTAAATGGGATTGACTCCTTAATTTCTCTTTCTTCAGTCTCATTGTTAGTGTATAGAAATGCCACTGACTTCTGGGCATTGATTTTGTATCCTGCCACGCTACCGAATTGCTGTATGAGTTCTAGCAATCTTGGGGTGGAGACTTTTGGGTTTTCTATGTAGAGTATCATGTCATCAGCGAAGAGGGAGAGTTTGACTTCTTCTTTGCCAATTTGAAGGCCTTTAATGTCTTTTTGTTGTCTGATTGCTGAGGCTAGGACTTCCAGTACTATGTTGAACAGCAGTGGTGAGAGTGGACATCCCTGTCTTGTTCCTGATCTTAGGGGAAAGGCTCCCAGTGCTTCCCCATTGAGAATGATATTTGCTGTGGGCTTTTCATAGATGGCT
The DNA here is from genome assembly GCF_011100685.1 of Canis lupus familiaris. Lineage (NCBI taxonomy): Eukaryota > Metazoa > Chordata > Mammalia > Carnivora > Canidae > Canis > Canis lupus. The sequence goes on from NC_049260.1 coordinate 84,664,176, forward strand.
TTTAAGATGTCGAGGAATGTTCCCTCTATCCCTACACTCTGAAGAGTTTTGATCAGGAATGGATGCTGTATTTTGTCAAATGCTTTCTCTGCATCCAATGAGAGGATCATATGGTTCTTGGTTTTTCTCTTGCTGATATGATGAATCACATTGATTGTTTTACGGGTGTTGAACCAGCCTGGTGTCCCAGGGATAAATCCTACTTGGTCATGGTGAATAATTTTCTTAATGTACTGTTGGATCCTATTGGCCAGTATCTTATTGAGAATTTTTGCATCCATGTTCATCAGGGATATTGGTCTGTAATTCTCCTTTTTGGTGGGGTCTTTGTCTGGTTTTGGAATTAAGGTGATGCTGGCCTCATAGAACGAATTTGGAAGTACTCCATCTCTTTCTATCTTTCCAAACAGCTTTAGGAGAATAGGTATGGTTTCTTCTTTAAACGTTTGATAAAATTCCCCTGGGAAGCCATCTGGCCCTGGACTCTTGTGTCTTGGGAGGTTTTTGATGACTGCTTCAATTTCCTCCCTGGTTATTGGCCTGTTCAGGTTTTCTATTTCTTCCTGTTCCAGTTTTGGTAGTTCGTGGCTTTCTAGGAATGCGTCCATTTCTTCTAGATTGCCTAATTTATTGGCGTACAGCTGTTCATAATATGTTTTTAAAATCGTTTGTATTTCCTTGGTGTTGGTAGTGATCTCTCCTTTCTCATTCATGATTTTATTAATTTGAGTCTTCCTTCTCTTTTTTTTATAAGGCTGGCTAATGGTTTATCTATCTCATTAATTCTTTCAAAGAACCAACTCCTGGTTCTGTTGATCCGTTCCACAGTTCTTCTGGTCTCGATTTCGTTGAGTTCTGCTCGAATCTTTATTAACTCCTTTCTTCTCTTGGGTGTAGGATCTATTTGCTGTTTTTTCTCTAGCTCCTTTATGTGTAAGGTTAGCTTCTGTATTTGAGTTCTTTCCAGTTTTTGAATGGATGCTTGTATTGCGATGTATTTCCCCCTTAGGACTGCTTTTGCTGCATCCCAAAGATTTTGAACGGTTGTATCTTTATTCTCATTAGTTTCCATGAATCTTTTTAATTCTTCCTTAATTTCCTGGTTGACCCTTTTATCTTTTAGCAGGATGGTCCTTAACCTCCATGTGTTTGAGGTCCTTCCAAACTTCTTGTTGTGATTTAGTTCTAATTTCAAGGCATTATGGTCTGAGAATATGCAGGGGACGATCCCAATCTTTTGGTATCGGTTCAGACCCGATTTGTGACCCAATATGTGGTCTATTCTGGAGAAAGTTCCATGTGCGCTTGAGAAGAATGTGTATTCAGTTGAGTTTGGATGTAAAGTTCTGTAGATATCTGTGAAATCCATCTGGTCCAGTGTATCATTTAAAGCTCTCGTTTCTTTGGAGATGTTGTGCTTAGAAGACCTATCGAGTATAGAAAGAGCTAGATTGAAGTCACCAAGTATAAGTGTATTATTATCTAAGTATTTCTTCACTTTGGTTAATAATTGATTGATATATTTGGCAGCTCCCACATTCGGGGCATATATATTGAGGATTGTTAAGTCCTCTTGTTGGATAGATCCTTTAAGTATGATATAGTGTCCCTCTTCATCTCTCACTACAGTCTTTGGGGTAAATTTTAGTTTATCTGATATAAGGATGGCTACCCCTGCTTTCTTTTGAGGACCATTCGAATGGTAAATGGTTCTCCAACCTTTTATTTTCAGGCTGTAGGTGTCCTTCTGTCTAAAATGAATCTCTTGTAGACAGCAAATAGATGGGTCCTGCTTTTTTATCCAGTCTGAAACCCTGCGCCTTTTGATGGGGTCATTAAGCCCGTTCACATTCAGAGTTACTATTGAGAGATATGAGTTTAGTGTCATCATGATACCTATTCAGTCCTTGTTTTTGTGGAATGTTCCACTGAACTTCTTCTTAAAGGGGAATTTTAAGAGTCCCCCTTAAAATTTCTTGCAGAGCTGGTTTGGAGGTCACATATTCTTTTAGTTGCTGCCTGTCTTGGAAGCTCTTTATCTCTCCTTCCATTTTGAATGAGAGCCTTGCTGGATAAAGTATTCTTGGTTGCATGTTCTTCTCATTTAGGACCCTGAATATATCCTGCCAGCCCTTTCTGGCCTGCCAGGTCTCTGTGGAGAGGTCTGCTGTTACCCTAATACTCCTCCCCATAAAAGTCAGGGATTTCTTGTCTCTTGCTGCTTTAAGGATCTTCTCTTTATCTTTGGAATTTGCAAGCTTCACTATTAAATTTCGAGGTGTTGAACGGTTTTTATTGATTTTAGGGGGGGATCTCTCTATTTCCTGGATCTGAATGCCTGTTTCCCTTCCCAGATTAGGAAAGTTTTCAGCTAGAATTTGTTCAAATACATATTCTGGCCCTCTGGCCCTTTCGGCGCCCTCGGGAACCCCAATTAAACGTAGGTTTTTCTTTCTCAGGCTGTCGTTTATTTCCCTTAATCTATCTTCATGGTCTTTTAATTGTTTGTCTCTTTTTTCCTCAGTTTCCCTCTTTGCTATCAACTTGTCTTCTATGTCACTCACTAGTTCTTCCACCTCGTTAACCCTCGTCGTTAGGACTTCTAGTTTGGATTGCATCTCATTCAATTGATTTTTAATTTCTGCCTGATTAGCTCTAAATTCTGCAGTCATGAAGTCTCTTGAGTCCTTTATACTTTTTTCTAGAGACACCAGTAGCTGTATAATAGTGCTTCTGAATTGGCTTTCTGACATTGAATTTTAATCCAGATTTTGTAACTCTGTGGGAGAGAGGACTGTTTCTGATTCTTTCTTTTGAGGTGAGGTTTTCCTTCTAGTCATTTTGCTCAGTGCAGAGTGGCCAAAAGCAAGTTGTATTGGGAAAAGGAGAAAAAGAGAGGAGAGAAAGAAGGAAAGAAAAGAGAAAGGGAAAAAAAAGGGAAGAAAAAAAAGAAAAAAAAAGAAAAAGAGAAAGAAAAAGAAAGGAGAGAAAAGGGGGTGGGGGAAGAAACAAATCAAAAAGCAAAGCAAAAAAAAAAAAAAAAAAAAAAAAAGAACCACGGGGGAGTATCTTCTGATTCTGTATACTTTAAGTCCCTTGGCTTCTCCTGGAGATTGTCAGTCTAGCTGGTGTTCTGGGGGAGGGGCCTGTTGTGCTGATTTTCAGGTGTTAGCAGTTGGGGGAGCTGCTGTGCCCCTGCCTGGTGCAGGGCTCAGTGGGGGTTGTTTACCCAGTGAGGCCGCAGGAGGAACAGCCCCAGTGACGGGGCCAGCTCTGGAAACCTGGATTCAGCTCCGGCAGGAACTCCGTCTGCAGGGCCTGGAGGCTCCGGGGCAGGGCCGCTGATCTGCTCAGCTCGGGGCAGGAGCGTCGTTGCTGTCCTGGGCCCTCCGGCCTCTGCCTGTCCCGGGGGAGGCCGGATCCAGGGCTGTGTCCCGGCGCCCTGTGCTCCGGAGCCTGCGCTGGTGGATTCGCGCTCCCGGGCCGCGCAGCCCCCTCCGCGGAGCTGCCGCCCGAGCCCCTCCGAGCTGCTCCTGGAACCGCGCAGCCCCCTCCGCACGGAGCCTCTTCCTCTGCCCGAGCCCCTCCGAGCTGCTCCCGGGGCCGCGCAGCCCCCTCCGCCGAGCCACCGCCCGAGCCCCTCCGAGCTCCTCCTGGAACCGCGCAGCCCCCTCTGCACGGAGTCTCTTCCTCTGCCCGAGCCCCCTGAGCTGCTCCCGCCCCGCAGCCCCCTCCGCGGAGCCGCCGCCCGAGCCCCTCTGAGCTGCTCCGGGTCCGCCGTGCTCGCTGCAGCCCTTAGGGAGCTCGGCGCACTCTCCCGGGGCGCAGGTGTCTGTTACTGTCCCGGGGAGCCCGAGGGCATCCTCGCCCTTCTGGGTCCTGCTCCAACTCCCTGCGAGCCCCTTTCCGCCCGGGAAGGTCGGTGCAGCTCCTGCTCCTCCGGGACGGGGCTCTCCTGTCCTGGGGACACTCGCCCCGGCCTCAGCCCGGCTCCTCGCGGGGCCCCTCCCCCTTGGAGGCCTTTGTTTCTTTATTTCTTTTTCCCCATCTTCCTACCTTGATAGATGCGTGAACTCTTCTCACTGTAGCATTCCAGCTGGTCTCTCTTTAAATCTCAGGCCGAATTGATAGATTTTCAGGATAATTTGAAGGTTTTCTAGGTAATTTGGTGGAGACAGGTGATTTGGGGACCCTACTCTTCCGCCATCTTGCTCCTCCCCCCGGCAGTTTCTCCCAATTTGTGTATGTTTCATCAAAAGTTTACCCATATTTGATAAAAATTAGACATGAAAAATGTTTTTGATGTGCTCCTCTGGATTCGTCTTGATATGGCCATCAGGTATTAATTGTCACTGCTATTACCTTATAAGGCAGCTGGAGGAATAGGTCATTAATTTATAGATAGTAGAAATAGCAGCCATGCTCTAGATACATTCAGAAGACATGGACAAACAAACTGCACCACAAGCACAGACTCTCAGCCTCAGTGAGTGTCGGCAGAAGGCACATGAGTTCCTTGGTTCCAATGGATTTTGCAGTGCAAATTATGGTACCCCTGAGCATGTGGGTGAGAGTCATCTTCTATGCCTAGGCTAGATGCTGGGGCAATAATGCTTGTCCCCTATTTTTAAGAGGTTTGGTCTACAACCAGTAACTGGAAGTGGTAATATCTAGTGCTACAAGGTAACTAAACAGAAATTGGTCTGGATGAAAACTGGAACCCAAGACACATAGGTAGCCAGAAGAGGGGCAGAGATAAGTTTTCAGAAGGCAAGCCTGGAAGAATTTTCTTTCACTTACTCAGTAGCAGCCATATATGCAGCACCTATGACCTTGGTATAATCATGCTGGCCACAATTAGAGGAGAAGCAGTATAAAGGGTGGCTGGGTATGTCTGACTCATCTCCTCTGCTGCAAACCTCACTTGGCATGTGGCAGGGACAGAAGAGCTAAGAGCAGGGCTTCTGGAGTCAAACGCATTTGGGTTGGAATCCTAGCTCTGTGTGTCTCCATCAGTATGATATTGACAAGACACTTAACTTTAGCAAGCCTTACATTACTTGTCTATAAAATGAGGATAATGATAGTATTTCATAGAGTTTTTCAAGCATTAAGTGAGATAATGAACATATGTTTAGCACAATGCCTGATACTTAGTAATAACCCAATTAAATATTAGCTCTTCCTCTCCTTCAACTTTTATTTTTCCCCATTGGGATTATTGCGTTGAATGGAGTACAGGGGAAGTTACCTGAAACAGTGTCCTAAGGAAATTCCAGGTTAGAGCTATGAATACAGTCCAAAATCAAGTTTCTAATTGACATGGGTCTAAACCAAGCCAAGGAGTCAAGGTATGAATTTAAGGGAGTTTGAAATGGAAGGAAATTATCAAGAGATGTTGTACAGCTCAGGGGAGAGGGTAGTGTGTGGAGAGGAAGGAGAGGCCTGGAGTAATGACTGTGTCAGAACGCAGGTAACTTTAATGGATTAAGGTCCCATGACCACTGTAATGGTTCTTCTGGAAGCATTAAAACAGATGACAACAGAGCAGACACTATTCTATTCCAAACTCCTTGTGACAAGTGGTGTATTCTGGGATTTTCCTACACTTGCCTTATGGATTCTGACCTGTTGCTGATCAAAGGTGAAAGGTAAATTCTCAAGACCGGTCCTTTGGCTGTTACCCTTCCATCAGGGCAGGTATAGATCTAGCTTTACTGTCAACATGAGCCTTATACCTTTTCCATGACATATTATTTTTCAGCCTAGGTCATCTGAGAGGGCCAGTGAAGTGGTGAATGGAAGAAGAGATCTTAGTGGGTCAGGTGTAGCAGCGGACATGAGGGTTGATGCTCACCAAAGGGCATGGAGTCAGAGAGATGCTGGTGTCAGAGAGTTCCAGGGTTGAAGAGACCTTAAAAGTTGCCAGGCAGTGATCTCTGAAGTTCTGTGATGCATATGTGCTGAGCAGCAACCCAGACATTGTCTTTCATATCAAGTTTCCCATTAATCTTCCTCCACCCTGTGCCCAGTACCAGTGAGTTTATCTTTTGTATTAGACTTCAGCTCACCAAAAGGTGCCCTGGCTGTTTTTCTGGACATCCTGTAGCTCCCCCAGGGTACAAACTGGCAACAAGGACGTCCTTGATACTAGAAGAGAAAAAAAATAGTGAAGCAAAGACTACAGTTGCTATGGAAGGAGGTGTTTGCAAAGCAAGAGTACAGTGAGATGTTGCAGGCAATTTCTGCTATGGTGGAGTAGGTGGATCAGTCATGTGGCTGGTAGGCGGTATAGCAGCAGGGAACTTCTTCTAGCATTGGACTGATTAAACTCTTTGACTCAGTCTGTAGGTGGATAGTACACAGATGGATGAAGCTGGGCCAGATGGTTGGGAAGTCCACAGAGGCAGGGGATCTTGTAAGATAAATAAGGTGGTGGTGGACTCTGCCTACATCTTCATTTCAAACCAATCTCCCACTAACTCACCATTGCTTCAGGTTTTTCTTCCTGTTCCTGAAACTGAGGACCTTTCTTACCATTGGGTCTTTGCATTTGCTCTTCCTTCTATCTTCATGTTTCTTGAATGGCTTGATCCTTTTCGTCCTTCCAGTTAGTTTTACCTCCTCAAAGAAGCCTTTGCTAATCACATTATCTAAAGTTGACTCTAGATAAGACTATCTAGACTTTTTTCACATTACCAATGACTTTTTTCACATTATTCCATAAATTTTCGTGGTAGAATTTATCAACATCTGCAGAATGGATTGATTGACTTAGCTATCTGTTTACTTGTTTATTGTCTCCTCTTTCCCAAAGTATTACATCTATGTGGTCAAGGACCTTGTTGCTCCTTTTCAGTACTGTTTCCACAATACTCAGAATGCTAGGCAGTTAATAGGTATTTATTGAACAAATAAATTAATGGATGCTATGGATGGAGTCAGGACACAAACATGAAATTTTTTGTTAGGACACCCACTGCCATCACAAGGATGGCTTTGTAGCTATGGGAAAGGACCAGAATGGGAATGAATTTGAATGTGATGGTGTCCCAGGAGCATTTTGGTGTCAGGAGTGAAAGAAACTGGTCCAAAAGTTGCCTGGACTTATCTTTGACCCGGATACAGGTGTCAGAGTTCACAGTGTTCTGGAGAGGGTCATATTAGTTGCCAGGATTCCCATAAGCCCTATATGTAAGGATTAAGTTGAGCCACAAACAGCTGGACAGCTGGAATAGTGTCAGGAAGTGGGCACCACCAAAGACCAAATATGTGTGACCCTGAAACTCAGTGAGGTACCACTCTACATAGTCAAATTTTGTGACCTGTGCTGAACCACTTCTGCTCATTGTGGCCAGATCTTGATAACAACAAAATTCCTTATTACCTAAATTTCCTTGGGTGAAATTGCTTTTCCATCTCATAATACTCCAGATTCTAAGATCCCTTTAGAAATTCTGGCTGCTTAGGATATAGCAGATGCCAGGTGCTAACCACTTGAGTAATGTGACACATGGCGGCTAGATTGTAAACTTTTAGAAGCCCTGAGCACAGAAATGTATATATTTTGCATCCATACTTGAAAATACAAACAATACTAAACTGCAAATAGGCGTTAGAGAAATGCAAAGCTATTTTTCTTCAGATGTTATTTTGGTGCTTTTTTAAAAAATATCAAAAATTTTTGAAATATATTCCTTAGTTTATTGGAACCTCTGCTTTGCTGGTATCCTAAGATTATACCTCATGTGTCCAGAGGGTAAACCAGCAGCAAGCAGCCACTGTGTGTAAGCTGTTCTAGACTTCCACAGTCTGAGAATTCTGTCACCAAACATTGGGACTCTTGAGGAAGTGACAACATACTTCTTAAAGAGTTTTGATGGTTAGTAGCTTTCTTTTGCAAAGACATTGATGATGTCCACAATGAGCTTCCTGGAGAATCAGACAGGGACAATGGGCACTGGCACTGGGATATTTCTGTGACAGAATGGTCCCCTATTGGGACTGGAGGAATCAGCTTCACTAGGGTATAGTCTAGTTGGATAGGCCAGAACCTGAACAGAGGTGAACCATGCTCATGGCTATGGCTATGATTGAAGATTAGAGGAACTCACTCCCCTTGATAAAGGTCCACAATTGTGGTGTTAGGGTGGAGAAATGGTACATAAATGCTCAGAAGAATCTGGTAAACTTCAGGCATTTATAAACATCCTTGACTGACCTAAGGGGATGTTATACCTGGATGGTTGGCATCTAGGCCAGTCAGGGGCTTATTCAAGAAATTCACCTCTGGGTTTTTTTTAAGATTTTATTTATTTATTCATGAGAGTACAGAGAGAGAGAGAGGCAGAGACACAGGCAGAGGGAGAAGCAGGCTCCATGCAGGGAGCCCGATGTGGGACTCAATCCCGGGACTCCATGATCGCGTCCTGGGCCGAAGGCAGGCGCTAAACCACTGAGCCACCCAGGGATCCCCTCACCTCTGGGTTTTAAAAAAGTAGAACTTATAGAAGCAGAGGATGGAATGGTGGTTAATGGGGGCTGGGGGTGGGGAAAATAGGAGTTGTTAGTCAAAGGATTCAAACCTCCAATTACAAGATGAATAAGTTCTGGGAATGTGATGTACTACATGGTGACTATAGTTAATAATTCTGTACTGCACACTTGAAACTTACTAAGAGAGTAGATCTTAAGTGTTCTCACTACACCAAAAAATAAATAAAAAGATAATTACGTGAGGTAATGGATGTGTGAATTTTACTTGGTTATGGTAATCATTTCATAATATATGTGTGTATATATATATATATATCCATCACATTGTACATCCTAAATATATGCAGTTTTAATTTGTGAATTATATCTTAAAAAGCTGGGGGGAAAAGAATTCCACCTCTGGCCTTTGAAATCTGCACTTTGCAGTGCGGGTTCAAGGGTGATGCCACTGCTGTTCTGGACTGGCCAGACTGTTTTCTCTTTGTTTTGTTTTGCTCTGTTTTTGAAAGCCAATCAGAAAATAAAATAGAATGCCATCCAGATAGAGAACAGACTGTGTAAGAGGTCATATAAGACATTGATCATTAAAATAATGGCCAACATTTACTGAGCACTTATTATGTCCCTGGTCCTGTTCTTATCCTTATTTTAGAGATTATAAAACTAAAACACAGAAAACTTAGGTAACTTATCCAAAGGTCATATAGTAATTGGAAGAGCTGGAATTTGAATCAAGGTAGCCTGACCATAGAGCCCACACTCTGAGCATCTGTGTTAAACCACTTTCAAATGCTATGCTTTCTTCTATAATTCTAGGTGCTAAAGATATTTAAGACATTGCTTAGGCCAAATCATATTACAATAAATTTGTCTTGGCTGAGTTGCAACTTCTACTTGTCACCTTCCAGGAAATGAACACAATTACAGGCCCCCAATTTCATAGTGATGCCTCACAGAACTGGTCCCAGAGACTGGAAGTCAGCATGTGTATGTGGTAATCATTGCCATTCAAGTAGGGGTAGAACTCTCCATTTTTCAAAATTAGAAAGAAACATAGGGTCTTGTTAAGGGAAGCAAATGAATCCCTACAGCAAGTTGGTGTCTTATCCCTGGACTCTAAGGCAAGATATATGAGCGGAGCAGTAACCTGAGTCCTGAAGTCCAGGCTGAAAGGAACAGCCATGTTCCTATACAGTTAGTATGAAGGCAGTTTCTCTAACTGCTGCCCCGAAACCCCAGGGGTGGACAGTGTTCTGTGTGGTGCAGGGTTGCAAGGACACATGAAGCACTGGGTAACTGTGTCGTTCCATTATAAATTGGAAAGCCTGAGTTTTGAAGCAGATAGTACTTTGAGGACTTGTAGCCAATAAAAGCTGAGGGCCCAGGGGAAGGGTGGACACTGTGTAATAGATTGCACCAAACTCTGGGAACTTTCTCCCATTCACTGTTTCATGGAATGTCTCCAGAGTTATTGATCCCCACCACAGGCAGTGCCCACCAGTAGTGTTAATGATAAGAGTAATTAGGTAGGAATGTAAATTGGTGCAGCTGCTATGAAAAACAGTATGGAAGTTGATCAAAATATTAAAAATAGAAGAACTATATGATCCAGCAATTCCACTTTTGGATATACATCCAAAGGAATTGAAGTTAGGATCTTGAAGAGATACCCACACTCCTGTGTTCATTGTAGCATTATTCACAACAGCCAAGATACGGAAACAACTTAAATGTCAACAAATGAATGGATAAAGAAAATGGAGTACATACATACAGTGGAATAGTATTTAACTTGAAAAAGGACATCCTGCCATTTGTGACAGCATGGATGGACCTGTAGGACATGATGTGAATGAAGTTAAATAAATCAGACAGAGAAAGACAAATACTGCATGATGCCACTTTTATGAGGAATCTAATATAGTGAAATTTAAAGAACCAGAGAGTAGAATAGTTGTACCAGAGGCTGGGGGAAGGAGAAATGGAAAGGTATAGGTCAAAGGTCCACTGTTTCAATAATGCAAGGTGAATAAGTTCTGGAGATCTACTGTATACCATAAGACCTAGAGTTAAGAACACTATTGTATACTTAAAAATTTGCTGAGAGTGTAAGTTATATGTTAAGTGCCCTTGTCACAAAAGAAACAATATTTAATTTTTTAAAAGATTTTATTTATTTATTTGACAGAGAATGAGAGAGAGAGAGAGAGAAAGAGAGGGAGAGAAAGAGAACACAAGCAGGCAGAACGGCAAGCAGAGGGAGAGGGAGAAGCAGGTTCCTTGCTGAACAAAGTGCCCGATGTGGGGCTCATTCTCAGGACCCCAAGATCATCACCTGAGCTGAAGGCAGTCGCTTAGTAGATTGAGCCACTCAAGTGCCCCCAACAATTTTTAAAATATATAAAAAAATAAAAAGGGCATAAGAAAACTTTTGAAGGTGATGAATAAGGTTATGGCCTTGTTATGATGGTTTCACAGAGTATACATATTTCCAAACTCATCAAATTATATACATTAATATGCACTGCTTTTTTATGTTGATCATACCTCAATAGAGTGGCTCAAAAAATCAAATTATTAATAAATATTAAAAGTTTGAAAAAATAGTAATCATAGGTGGCATTTATTGACTACTTACTATATGGCAGGGAGTATACTAAACAGTTTATATGCAGTATTTCATTTAAGCCTCACAGCTATTTATGATGCCTGTTCTATTATTATACCTATTTTAAAGATAAGAAAACTTAAGTACAGAGAAATTAAATGATTTGCCAAGGGTCACAGAGCAGATGGCTGGGGCAGTAACAATCCCAAGCAGACTGAGTCCAGAACTTGTACTCTTAAGCACTAGGATGGAAGGAAACATAGCTTTTTCCTGTCTCAGGGCCTTTGCACTTGCTGTTTATTCTGCTTGAAACACTTTCCCCTGGAATTTTATATGGATGCCTCCTTCTTATCATTCAGATTTCAGCTTAAATGTCACTACCTTAGAGAGGACTTTCTTGACCACCCTCTCTAAAGTAACTGCCTCACAACCCTTCAAACCTATGTCCATCACATGACTATGAAATTATTTTATTTATTTTCTTACTTGCTTATTTTCTATCTTTTTCCATCACAGCCCAGAATGAAACCCTAATAAGGTGAAGAATTTAGTCTTTTTTGTTCAGTTATATCACTAGCCCTGAAAACAGAGGCTGACATATGGGAGAAAGCAGGTAGATATTCGTGAACTGACATTGTGATGTCATCTCAGATCAGTGAAGCTTCGTGTTGGGGAGGTTGGGGCCTCAAGGTCTTGATCTGGAGGTTTGAGCCCACATGTTACTTTGAGTTCATATTTCATAACACATGGGCCTTATAAGCTTTATACTGTTCAAGTGAACATGTCTCTGGTGGGAGGGGGCAATTCCACTGCGGATCAGAAAACAGGGACTAGTGGTGTCCTAGTAAATATTTAATAATTAGCTCTCCAGGGGATGCCTGAGTGGCTGAGTGGGTGAGCATCTGCCTTCAGGCTCAGGTCATGATCCTGGGATCCTGGTATCCTGGGATTGAATCACACATCAGCATCCTCGTGGGGAGCCTGCTTCTCCCTTGGCCTATGTCTCTGCCTTTCTCTCTCTGTGTGTCTCTCATGAATAAATAAATAAAATATTTTTTAAAAAATTACTAGCTCTCCATAAGGAAGAGCCCCAATTTATTGTATTTGTTGATTTTTATAAATATTCCCACTATTGCCAATCTTGAGCCATCATGCTTCAAGCTACCAACATGACATCACTGCATGTGGAGTTGGGAAGAGGTATGCTATAGCACAGTATTATATACTATTTCCACTGTATGGATATAATAGCCATAATAAACTTCGGAGCATAGATGGTGAAAATGTAATGAAATAATTAGGGAGTGGTAAGTTTTGAGTACTTATTACCTTTGTTTTTATATATTTTAGTTGAAAGTTTGTATGATTTAATTTGTAATGCTATGTTCACAATTGCAACATTCCTAAAAATCCAACAGTGGCTCGCATAAGCAAGTACAAGCCAGGTCTAGTACACGACTGGACCAGGCCCTCTGGAAAATAGGCACACCTGCTTTCCCAGCCCTTGGACACATACTCTTCACAGTTGCCAATGAGTGATATATGCGAGCAGCTGATTTCAGTGTGTGTTGGATGGGGAATGTTGACAGCTGTATTGGAAAATGCAGGTCAACTCTTGAAGGGTTCTATCCTTGGATATGCCAGCTTTGAAATTCAGGGGGTGAGGCTTGAGATGTGTAACCTTAAGATCATCTCAGAACTAAGCTCGTGAGGAAAAATCATTTCATTCCAACCCCAAGCCAGGAACTGAAATTCACTACCAGAACCAAAACCATTGCTCAGAAAAGATCCTCCTGATTGGAGCCAAGCACATGTTGGCTCTGTTGAGGGGTCAACTGTTGTGCTATAGCAGGAGACTTGCTAACATTATTGTGTTAGTAGGCAACAATGTAGTTGTTACATAGTGCTTAATGTAGTACTTAAGAGCATAAGATCTAGAAATTGACAGTCCGGGCCTACATCTTGATTCTACTAATTGGTGGCTATATGACCTTAGGCAAATTATTTAACCTTTGTATGTCTTAGTGTCTTCTTCATCTATAAAGTGATGATATAGTAGTACCCATTTTAGGGATGATGTGAGAATTAAATTAGTTAATGTATGTTAAACACTTAGAATAGTGATTAGTACATATTAAGTACTATGTGAGCATGTGTTATCATTTTTGTTATCTGCTAGTCAAGAGGCCAGTTATGTAATATGTCCCACATTCCCTGCAAACCTAGAACAGAATGTCTTCCATGCAACACAGGACTACCACTAGCAATCACCAGTAGTTTTGTACAGGAGTGGGAGTTTTGGCAGCAAAGACTCAGGATTGGATGCTGAAACTCCATAGTTCTGATGCTGGGTGTCACTTGGCAGGGTGTCTATATAACACCACTGCCACAGTCCTCCTCTGGCAAATGCAAGTAGAAACCCCAAGAAGCCTGATGGACTCTAAGGTTTGTCTGATACACTGCTTCCAACAAGTTGAGCCAGAGGGATTATTGTAGTTCTGATCAGAGGGATGGATGTTCCTTATACCTAGACAGGTCAAAGATGGGATGCCTTTTGTCCCTTGATATGATCATTTCAAATCAAAAAGAAGTTCCTTGAAGAAAATACCTCAAATATTGTTGGTTCAGAAAAGAGAAGTATCTTTCCCAGGCCATAAGACCCAATAAGATTTGTCTAAGATGGAGAAGTAAGGTACAAGCAGTGGTTTGCTGGTCAATGTGTAGCTGGCTGGGGGAGGTGGGGCTGTGATTTGTAGTGTTTGTCAATTTTTATGGTAAAAATACTCCTGTTATGGATAATTTAAAGGCACCAATGTTACGTCACTAAATGCAGAATTGGAGAGATATATGCAGTCTTAGCTCTCAAGATCCAAGAGTAACTGGCTCCACTCAATAATAATGGAGTCTGGAAACAGCCAAGGAGAAGAGAGACCAGGAGCTGGCAGTAAAGCCTAGACCTATTCCCAAGCCCTAAGACAGGAAACTGCAGCAGTATGGGCATGCAAGAAGCTTTTTTTTTTTTTTTTTTTTTTTTTTTTTTTTTTTTTTTTTTGCAAGAAGCTTTTAAAGGCCATGGCAACAGAGTGGGCAATTACCTTTTCGACAACACATTCTTCTTGCTGCCTTGGGTCATTGGGCCAGTTGAGCAGTGACCCAGAAAAAATTGAGAATGGTAAAATATGCAGGGAGCAGACAGAGTAGAAATGCTATTAAGCTGATCACCTCTTTTAAGGGCTTCAGGTAGCCATACTTCAGTTTAGGGCGCAGACAATAGGAAAGTTCCCTGTGGACTCAGAAACTGGCCAATATCCCTCTTGTTTTCATCATAGGCCCACCAGAGGGGAGTCTAGAAGTTCTGTTGGTTGGTCTGTATATCCTTTAGGTTCTGCCCAGCAATTGGAGTTACAGAAGTCTAAATAGAGAAAACTACTTGCTCTAAACAGGCATGTGCCTCTGGAAGGTGTGCAGTGGCTTTCTCTATCTGAATCTCATGCCCACTAGGTTGGTAAACAAATGTACTTGCTGTGTGTAGGAGATGTAGCACAGAGGGATGACTCCAAGAGCTCATGTAAAGGATGTACCTGGCCACGCATCTGCAGATGATGACAGGTAGATGCAAATATGGAGAGCTTTTAATAGCATCCTCCAAAGCAGGAATCCAAATCTGGCTTTCTAATGAGAGATCGAGTGGATGTCAAGTCCTTGGGGACAAAAAGTTTCCTTCATAATTTTGGTAGCAGTGGCTTGGTACAGCTGGAGTACTATTGCAAAGGCAGTAAGTAATACAGCACTTGAATAACAGCATTCTTTACCATTAGAATTATCTGCATTCAATAGTAAGGTCTCATAAGAAACCAGCTCCCATGGCAAAGGGATATTAATGGCAACTCAAGATTGACTTGGATTATGTGATTAGCAGGATCAAGTCTTCATTCAAAAATTTACCCAGACATGAAGGGAGGTGCCACTGCTCACAACTCAACAAAAACAAAGCAAGGTGCAGGAATGGTAAAGGATTAGGCCCAACCAATCTCATAGGCTAATAGTAACCCATCTCTTGCTCACTCTTTTAGTAGGTATTATGGCTCAGCGAAAAGTTACTGGTGGGCAACAAAATGCCACCATGTAAAAGTCTCTGAATGCCCAAGAGGCTGAGCAACTTGAGCACATTGTCTTCATTTAGCAGTCCACTGAGACCTTCCTAGAATTGGACCTTCTATGCAAGCTATTTTAAATACTTAGGAATCAAAATTCACTTGTATATAAGACTATTTAATGTACCCTCTCTTTCATTCTAGACAAAATTAACATATTATGATGCTAAAACTTAACAGATGCAGAGTATATACATGTTTCGGAAGAGACAGGAAGATGGAGATGGAGTAGGAGGACCCTAGGCTTACCTTGTCCCATGAATACAACTAGATAACTCTGTCAAATCATCCTAAATACATCAGAAAATGACCTGAAGACTGGCAGAACAAACTCCATATCTAAAGGTAGAGAAGAGGCCACACTGAAGAAGGTAGGGAGTGAGGAGATGCAGTTTGGGAGAGAAACAGATCATGGCCACTGCAGTGGGAAGGGAGCCATGGTCTCAGAGAAGGGTGAGAGACAGACTAGCACAGAAAGGAGCACATGGGGAAAATGAGTCCCCATAGCAATTGGCTTGGAAAGTGAGAGGGGCCACATTTTATGAGTTTTTGCAACCAGCAAAACTTAAAACCTGGAGTTCTAAAGGTCAGTGGGCTTGGCTTGGGGACTTCCTAGAGGCATTGGGGCTGCTCTTGGAAAGAAGGCAAGCAAACAATCTGTAGACATACAACATGGAAACAGTGATCTGAAGAGCACCTTAGGCACCCAGTAAGGTTAGTTGGTTCTCTTGGAGCATGTCCTAGAGAGGCAGCATTCACAGAGAGACCCCTATGGACAAGTAACTGGCAGGTACCATCTCCCTCCCCTGCCCCTCATCATAAGCACAGGGCTACCTACAGCAACCAGCACAGCACAGGCACACACTACCTAACCTGCTTAAACCAAGCCCTGTCCCCCAACAAGGATCCAGTGGAACCGCACCTCCCAGTCTTGCTTGCCTCATTCCCAGCATGGCAGGGACCCTCCTCCAGAAGACTGGCCCAAAGCTCTGCCTTACATCTCCTGGCCCAGGAGTTTTGTGAGGCTTTGGTTCAGGTGGCTGTGGCAACAGATCTCATTTCACAAGGAGATCACAGCATACCTAGTTAAAATGTGCTACATTTAGGTCAGGGACAAAATACGGCCCACAACAGGCAAAGAGTACCTCTGAAGACAACTGGCCTGAACGACAAAGCAGCCAGGACACAACAGCAGAGCACATGCACCACACATTGGAGATGCTTCCTGAAGCACCAGGCCCTGGGAAACAGGGGATACTACACAGCAGGGCACTACAGGACCTCTTCTTTATAAGACCATTACCCTTAGGAAGGGGAGACATAGCTGACTTTTCTAACACAGAAAAACAGTCACGGAGTCTTAGACAAAATGAGAAGACAGAGATATTTCTCCCAAATGAAAAAAACAGGACAAGACCATGGCCAGAGAACTAAGCAAAACTGAGTAATATGCCTCATAAAGAATTTAAAGTAATGATGATAAGGATACTCAGTGAACTTGAAAAAGGAGTGTAAGACATGAATAATACCCTTATCACAGAGATAAGGAATAACATAGCAGAGATAAAGGGCTCAATAAAGAAAATGGCATACGCACTGGGTGGAATGAGCAGCAGGATTTAAGAAGCAGATGAAGAAATTAGTGACCTAGAAGACAGTAATGGAAAGTAATAAAGCTGAATAAAAGAAAAAAAGAATTATGCAAAACAAGAATAGACTTAGAGAACTCAGTGACTCCATCAAACATAATAACATTCATGTTATAAGAGTCACAGAAGAAGAAGAGAGGGAAAAGGAGCAGAAAATTTATTGGAAGAAATAATAGCTGGAAACTTTCCTAATTTGGGGAAGGAAACAGATATCCAGATCAGAAGGCACAGAGAACTATCAAAATCAACAAAAGCAGATCCACAAAAACACATATTGTAATTAAATTGGCAAAATAATAGTGATAAAGAAAAACATTTTAGCAACAAGACAAAAGAAGACAGTAACTTACAAAGAGAAACCCCACAAGGCTAGCAGGAGATTTCTCAACAGAAACTTTTCAAGCCAGAAGGGTATGGAGTTATATATTCAAAATGATGAATGGGAAAAATCTGCAGCCAAGAATACTCTATCTAGCAAGGCTCTCATTCAGAATAGAAGGAGAGATAAAGACTTTTCCAGACAAACAAAAACTAAAAGAGTTCATGATCACTAAGCCATCTCTGCAAGAAATATTAATGTGGACTCTGAGTGGAATGGAGAGACCAAAAATGACAGTATGAAAGTAGGAAACACAAAAGAAGCAAAATTAATATCTCTCTAAAGAAATCAGTAAAAGAGGGATCCCTGGATGGCGCAGCGGTTTGGCGCCTGCCTTTGGCCCAGGGCGCGATCCTGGAGACCCAGGATCAAATCCCACATCGGGCTCCCGGTGCATGGAGCCTGCTTCTCCCTCTGCCTGTGTCTCTGCCTCTCTCTCTCTCTCTCTGTGACTATCATAAAAAAAATTAAAAATTAAAAAAAATTTAAAAAAATCAGTAAAAGAACTCACAAAATAAAAGGATGTAAAGTATGAAAACATATACCCAAAATAGGGAGTTGAAAATAAAAGAATGGGTTCAAACCCAAATGACTATGAACTTAATATAGACTGACATATGCAGAATAAGTTGTGTACAAAGCTAAAGTTAACCATAAATCAAAAACAACTAATAAACATGCAAAGAATAAAGAGAAATAAATCCAAATATGTCACTAAAGAAATCCAACAAGCCATGAAAGACAAGAAAGAATCAGAGAAAATCTTTAGAAACAACCACAAAACAAATAATAAAATGACAATAAATACATATCCATCAATAATTACTTTGAATGTAAATGGACTAAATGCTCCAATAAGAAGACGTAGGATAAAAGAATGAATTAAAAAAAAAAAACTCTTGTATATACTGCCTACAGGAGACTCATATTAGACCTAAAGATGCCTGCAGATTTAACATGAGAGGATGGAGAAATATCTATCTTGCAAATGGATGTCAAAAGAAAACCAGAGTAGAAATACTTTTATCAGACAAAATGGACTTTAAAACAAAGATTGTAACAAGAGTGATCCCTGAGTGGCTCGGCGGTTTAGCACCTGCCTTCAGCCCAGGGTGTGATCCTGGGGTCCCGGGATTGAGTCCCACATTAGGCTACCTGCATGGAGCCTGCTTCTCCCTCTGCCTGTGTCTCTGCCTCTCTCTCTCTCTCTCTCTCTCTCTCTCTCTGTGTCTCATGAATAAATCAATAATATCTTTTTTTTAAAAAAAGAGTGTAACAAGAGACAAAGAAGAACTCTATATAATAATAAAAGAAACAATCTAATGGGAAGATATAACAATTATAAATATTTAATCACCCAATATGGGAGCACTCAAAAACGTAAAACAGTAATAACAAACATAAAGGAATTGATTGATAATAATATAATAATAATGGGGGACTTTAATATCCCACTTACATTAATAGACGGATTATCTAAACAGAAAATCTATAAGGAAACAATGGCTTTGAATGACACACTGGAACAGATGGATTTAACAGATATATTCAGAACATTCCATTCTAAAACAGTATAGTACCCATTATTTTCAAGTGCACAAGAGCATTCTCCAGAATAGATTGCATTTTAGCCCACAAAAGTAGCCTGAACAAATTTAAGAAGACCAAAGTAATACCATGCATCTTTTCTGACCACAACCCTATGAAAGCAGAAGTCAACCACACAAAAAATCTGGAAAGACCACAAACACATGGAGGTTAAGTAACATGCTACTAAATAATAAATGGGTCAATCAGGAAAAAAATAATAAAAAATTCCATGGACACAAATGAAAACAAAAACACAATGATCCAAAACCGTTGGGATGCAGCAAAAGCAGTTCTAAAAGGGAAGTATATAGCAACATAGGCCTACCTCAAGAAACAGGAAAACTCTCAAATAAACAACCTAACCTTATACCTAAGGGAGCTAGAAAAAGAACAATAAACCTAAAACCAGCAGAAGGAAGGAAATAATAAAGGTTAGAGCAGAAATAAATGATATAGAAACTTAAAAAACAATAAAACAGATAAATGAAACCAGAAGCTGGTTCTTCGGGTAAAAAAAAAACAAAAAACAAAAAACGCAGTAAAATTGATAAACTCCTAGCAAGACTTATCAAGAAAAGAAGAGAAAGAGGATCCCTGGGTAGCTCAGCAGTTTAGCGCCTGTCTTTGGCCCAGGGCGCGATCCTGGAGTCCCGGGATCGAATCCCACATCGGGCTCCTGGCATGGAGCCTGCTTCTCCCTCCTCCTGTTTCTCTGCCTCTCTCTCTATGTCTATCATAAATAAATAAATAAATAAATCTTTAAAAAAAAAAAGAAAAGAAGAGAAAGGACTCAAATAAATAAAATCATAAATGAGAGGAGAAATAACCAACACCACAGAAATACAATTATAAGAGAACATTATGATAAATTATAGGCCAAGAAATTGGACAACCTAGAAGAAATGGATAAATTCCTATAAATGTATAAACTACCAAACTGAAACAGAAATAAATAAAAAATTTGAACAGATCAATAAACAGCAAAAAAACGAATGAGTAAGCAAAAAACTCCAAACAAACAAAAGTTCAGGAACAGCCAGCTTCACAGACCAATTCTATCAAACATTTAAAGAAGAATTAATACCTACATTCTTTCTTTAAAGTAAATATCTATTATTCTTAAATGATTTAAAAAAACAGAATAGGAAGGAAAACTTCTAAATTCATTCTATGAGGCTTCTATACTCTGATACCAAAACCAGATAAGGACAACGCTAATAAAGAGAACTCCAGGCCAGTATCCCTGATGAACATAGATGCAAAAATCCTCAACAAAATGCTAGCAAACTTAATTCAACAACACATTGAAAAAAATTATTCACCATGATTAAGTAGGATTTATTCCTGGGTTACAAGCATGGTTCAATATTCACAAATCAATGTGATGCATCACATCAATAAGAGAAATGATAAGAACTGTATTATCATTTCAATAGACACAGAAAAAGCATCTGATGAAGTACAACATCCATTCATGATTTTAAAAATCCTCATCAAAGTAGGTTTAGAGAGAATATACCTCAACGTGATAAATACCATCTAGGAAAAACCCACAGCTAACATCATTCTTAACTCTTTCAGGCAAAAGAAAAATGACAGCAGATAGCAATATGATTTCACACAAAAGAATGAAGAGCAACCAAGAATGGTTGCCATATGTGTAAATATATAAATTTTTGAAAACTACTTAAATTGTTTAAAAAAATAATTGACTATTCATGCAATAATAGCAATATATTATGATACAACATTATGGGTTTATAACATATGTAGAAGAAAAGTTCATGACAATAATAACATAAAGACACAGATGGGAGAATTGGTAGTTTACTATTATAAAGTTCTTATACTATATGCAAAGTGTATACTATCACCTGAAAATAGATTGTAATGACTTAAAGATGTATATCATGAACCTTGAAACAAGCAATAAATTAACAAAACAAAAAAGTATAGCTAATTAGCCAATAAAGAAGATAAATTAGAATCAGAAAAATACACAATTAATCTAAAATAAGGAAAGAAAAGAGAGTAAAAAGAACAGACTAGACAAATAGAAAACAAATAGCAAGAGGATACAGTTAAACTTATTCATATCATTAATCACATTAAGTATAAATGACCTAAGTACTCTAATCAAAAGGCAGAGATCTTCAGATTGTATAAAAAAGCAAACCCCAAATATGTGCTGCCTATATAAAAGAATTTATATATAAAGGCACAAAAGGATTAAAATAAAAGAATAGATGAAGATATATGATGGTAACTCTAGCCAAAAGAAAGCTTCTCTTGGCCATAAAACACGTGCCAGGAAATTTAAAAAGATTCAAGTCATACAAAGTATGTTCTCTGGTCACAATAAAATTAAATTAGAAACCCAAAACAGAAAAACCTCTGGTAGATCTCCAAATATTTGTAACTAAATAACACACCTCAAAATAGTCCATAGGTCAAAAAAGAAATTAAAAGAATTTTATGAAAACATAATACATTGGAATCTGTGAGGTGCCCCTAGAGCAGTACTTATGAGAAAATTCAGAGTACTAAATGCCTAATTTATACAAGAAGAAAATTCATAAATCAATGATCCCAGCTTCTACCTTAGGAAGCTAGAAAAGAGGAACAAATTAAACAAAAAGTAATCAAAGGAAAAGAATTAAAAAACAGCAAAAACAAGTAAATTAAAATTGAATACAGGACATAATAAAGAAAACTAATGAAATTAAAAGTATAATTCCTTAAAGAACACATAGATAAATAAGGCTTCATCAAAATTAAAAACTTCTGCTCTTCAAAAGATGCTGTTAAGGAAATTAAAAGGTGAATCACAGCCTGGAGAAAATATTTGCTGTATATATCTAGAATATATAAATAACTTCTAAAACTCAAATAAGAGGACAACTTAATTTAAAAAATAAGCAAAAGAGTGGAACAGACATTCACCAGAAAAATACAAATGGCCATTAAGCATATGAAACAATGCTCAATATCATTTGTCATGAGACATAAAAATTAAATCCACACTGAGATAACACTTCACACCCAAAGAACAGTTTAAATGAAAAAGACTAAAAAGATAAAATAAATAAATAAAATAAAATAAAATAAAATAGACTGATAATACCATGTTGGTGAGAATATAAAATGCTTTATAAAATGGTCATTTTATAAAGCAATCTGACAGTTTCTTATAAAGTTAAACATACACTTTCCATTTGGCCCAGTAATTCTATCTCTTAAGTATTTATCCAAGAGAAGTAAAAAGATATGTCCACACAAAGACTTGTACATGAATATATAGCAGCTTTTTTTAAATAACAGCCAAAAACTGGAAATAGATTTAATGTCTACCAAAAGGTAAATGGAAAAACAAACTGGTGCATACATACAATAGAATTCTGCTCAGCAATAAAAAAGAATATAATACTGATACATGTTACAGAAATGAACTTCAAATGTATTATGCTGATTAAAAAACAGACAAAAAAGCCATATATGCATGATATTTATTAGAAACTCTAGAAAATACACATATAATCTATAGTCTAGGTAGTAAATTATTGGTTGCCTGGGGCTGAGAATTGGCATGAGGGAACCTTTTTGGATCATGGAAATGTTTTATGTTTTGATTTTGGTGGTGGTTACACAGGTGTGTGCATTTGTCAGAATATCAAACTGTATGCTTAAAACAGGTGTATTTCATTATATTGCATATGAAATATATATTATTATATTTATTATATGAAAGTTATACCTCAATAAAGTTGGCTTTTTAAAAAAGAACATGCTGTTCTACACCAACCATAGTTTCTACATCTACTACCTCTGAATACCTGGGCAGTACCACATGACCACCTCTAACATTCCAAGGAATGGTATAAATCCTAAACCACTGTGGGCATCTGGAGATATAATCAAACTTGAGACAATGTTTGCCTCTCTTCCTGCTATAGCTGTACAACCACCCAAATTAATTTCTTTTTCTAGGCTTTCTAATATCATTATTCAATACTGTGCCATTTGGTCTTGATCACAGTTTGTGCACATTCACCCTGTCTCATATATTCCTTGCTTACCAAGAATTATTTTTCCACTCTTCACTCCTGTACCTTTTCCCCACCAATACACACACATATGCTCACTCACATACACACACACATATTTGCCCTATAATCCCAATATCCCAATATGGCAGGATCATAGACTCTTGTTGACCCTATGAGCTCTAATACTAAATCTACTAGGAAGGGTTTTTACTCAAATCCTCCTTTATTGGGAGGTTGAATGGAGAGATAATACATATCTGGTCTGGTTTATAAGCTAGTTATTCATGTGTTCAGAATTGGGTTGGGTTCTGCAGGGCCCAAGTACAAATGGAATCTTTTATAGCTAACCCAGTGTCCCAAGAACTAGAGGGGAAGGTAAACCACCACTCACCAGGAAGAGTTGAAGGTTTAATGTCACAGAGACCAGGCCCGATACTTAGCAGAAATCAAGACATTGGTTCCAGCAAAAGTTCGGAACTGGTAGAAGTAGAATTAAATCAAGGACAAGGTTTGAAATGAGTAAGCAGGATTAAAGCATGATTTCTATGTAAACTAGTAGTGGTTTGCGGCTTGCTTTTAACTGAACAAGCGGGAAAACAGTGTATGGATGCGTTAGGTTGGCTTAAAAGGCAATGGAGAGGGAAGACAAGAAACAAAGAGGGGCCCAAAGAGCTAATGTAGTACCCTGCCTTCCACCAGATATACCCAAGAAGCCCTTGCCCTTATTAGCAAAAGGGTTTGGTTGTGGGGGAGGGTTGAAAGACCTTGCCCAGTTTTCTCCTTTTAAATTCATCCATCCATTTCAATCACCAACCAGACTCTAAAATCAAGGCCCAACACCAAAAAATGTTTTCAACATCCAGTCATTTATGTTCTCCCAATCTTTTGCCTCAATTATGTTTCAATTTACTCTTGCTTTGAACTCATTTCAGCCTAATTTTGGGTTTTGGGTTTTTTTTTTATTTTTGTTTTTTGATCTGTAAATAAATTATTTCTGCTAAGGACATTAGCTAGAAGTATATTAGGCAAAATTTAAAGTTTTATTGAAAGAAATAAGTAAAACCATTTATGATGGCATTTCATGAGAGTGCAGCACATTTGAATTCATCACTGAGCCCCTTCGACAGATGAATGGATAAAGAAGCTGTGGTATTACTCAGCCATTAGAAAGGACGAATACCCACCATTTGCTTCAACGTAGAAGGAACTGGAGGGTATTATGCTGAGTGAAATAAGTCAATTGGAGAAAAACAATCATCATGTGGTTTCACGTATATGTGGAATATAATAAATAGTGAAAGGGATCATAAGGGAAAGGAGGGGAACTGAGTAGGAAAAATTAGAGGGGAGACAAACCACGAGAGACTCCTAACTCTGGGAAACAAACAAAGAGTTGTGGAAGGGGAGGTGGGTGAGGAGATGGGGTAACTGGGTGACGGGCACTGAGGAGGGCACTTCATGGGATGAGCACTGGGTGTTATACTATATGTTGGCAAATTGAATTTAAATTAAAAAATGTAATTCAGCCTAATTTTGAAACCCTTTCTTTGTATACCTCCTTCTATCTTAACTCTGATCCTTTGGACTTGGTGCTTAATTCGTCAACCACTTGGTGGCATCCCAGTTAGGCTACTTCTGGACTTCCCTGTGCTGGAGTATATATTGGGGTGGGGGTTGATTTCAACAATTGGGAACGCTAATCCTACTTAAGAAGTCAAGTCCAGGACCCTAGGGATATTATTAAGCATCAGGTTTAAGGATATAGTGGAAGGCTCTCAATAGGAGACAAGACAAGGTGGCAGGAGCCAAGGAAATGAGGCACAAGCTCAGAAGTGAAGCATAAGAGAGGTCATAGAGAAGTCCTTCAGGGTATGGGTAGTGAAAATACCAGAGATGTAAGATGTCATTTTTTATTGAATGTTGGTTTCATGATGTTCCCCTCCAACTCACGCCCCACACTGCCTCCAGAAATCTGTAATCACAATTCCGATAATGCTCTGTAAAATATTTTACTATTGCTGCATTGCAAAATGTGACTCCATTGCACAGTGTGCAAAGCCCTCCTTGAACCTCCATGCTAACCTTTCTCTTCATGTTTCCCGACTTCCTCTTTATGCTCCAGTGACACTGAACTATTTGATATTCTTCCCAAGTGCTATTTCTTCTCTATGCATGTTTACAGGGACTACTTTTGCCTAGAATGATCCAGCCACCTGTTTTTCTGGCATATTCTTACTCATTCTTCAATACTTGGCTGAAGACTCTTCTCTGTGAGATTTTCTCTGCCCACTTCCCATGCAGAGTGAATTATGTTATCTTTTGTACCATCCTTCTTAGATGCTGCAGACAAGCAAGACTTTGGGAAGACAGGATCTATAGGTCTTGATGGTTGAGTGGATGCTCAGGGAGGTAGAGCAGTTGGGAGGTAAGGATGGTCCTAAGTTTCTTGCTTGGGCAGTCAAATGGATGGTAGTGCCATTCACTGACTTAGATAACCCAGAAGAAGGAGCCAACTGGGCTGGGTCATGAGTTCACTTTTGGACATGTCAAGCTAGAGGTGCCTAGGAGACATCCAAGTGTAAATGCCAACTAGGCAGTTGAACAACCTGGCAAAGATCACAGGAGGGAAACCTGGGATAGAGAATATGAATTTGGGAGATTTTAGCACATGGATACATGGGAGTAAAGTGAAATTGCTCAGAAAGACTGTGGGAAGTGAGAAGAACAGAGAGCCCAAGACAAAGGCCCAAGAATCACTAACACTTAAGGGACAAAAGAAGAAAGTCTTAGAGGCAGAATCTATTATGGGTAGGGATAGGCCAAATGGAGTCTTTTTATGACTCAAATTTGGACACTGCAACCAGAAATGTTTGTAAGAAATGTTCTCTATTGTGCGTATCAAAATCCTTAGGAAGTGTATGTTCCACTTATATGAGGCACCTACAGCAGTCAAATTCGTAGAAACAGAAAGCAGATGGTGGTTGCCAGGGGCTGGGAGAGGAGAAAGGAAGCGGGAGTTAGTGTTTAATGTGCACACGGCTTTAGTTTGGGAAGAGGAAGAGACTTCTAGAGATTGGCTGTACAACAACGTAAATGACTCCACACTCCGAAACTATACACTTAAAAATTGTGAAGATGATATATTTATATTATGTGTATTTTGTCACAGTTCTTAAAAAATCCCAAGGAAGAAAGAATTTCAACATCAATTAGAGGTGAAGGGCCTTAAGGGTTTCTTCTCTTTTCCTCAGCAGTTCTTTAAACATCTCAGAACACTCTGACTCTTTCTCACGGCAGGACTAGGTATCCCACCAATCTCTAGCACTTGTGTACCTAATTCAGTGCTTAATAGAATGCAATGTTTGACAGTCCTTCCAGCTATTGACTACAGTCTAACTCTGAAATAAAATGGCCTTCCATTTCAGCTGATTAATATAGATTTCCTCAGTGCCTGTGAATGTAGTTCAAGATATGAACCTTGCCATTCTCTGGAGTATTCATTTCCCTAAGGTATTCTCCTGTTTTATAGACAGCAGCCTGTGTCTCCTGCTACAGTGAGTGCAAGCAGAAGTGGTTGCGTTACATGGGCCCTGGCAGGCTAAGGCTCCTTTGGATATTAACAAAATTCCAATAACTCATCCGTGGGCTCCAAAAAGAACAACAAAGGGCACTCAAATCCACTTTGTGAAAGTGGGGTCAAATCGTAACCTCTGTGCCTCCCAGGGAGAACTTGCCTTTAAATGAGGGTTTTTTTTTTGGCTCCCTATGAAGTGGGGAGACAGGTTATATAAGAAGGCTGGGCAGCCGTGTGTTACACAACAGGTGTGGTGTGGTGGGGTGGCAAGATATAAGCAGAAAATAGATACCTGGTCAATCTCACTCTCAGTAGCCTTATTTTCAAAGTAATCAATTTTCTAGGTCTTGAATATATGAAGTATACTTGGAAGGGGAAAGACCCTTGTGGGTTGGGGAAGATGGAATAGGGCCACTGTAGAAGATTAAGTAGATCTTTCTACCACAAGGACACCTGGCTGGGGAGTGGTGAGGCAAGGAGATGGACACCGTTCTGGACTCCCATCCTATGCCGTGTATTCTGGCTTAGGGTTGCATCAGCCCTAAGGATGGGACATCTTTCTCTTAATTTGTCCTCCCAATGAGGCTGCCTTTTTGTCATTCACTCAATGATGTCATATGTTCTGGTGGAGACCCTGGCCTGGAAACAGATGCTGAATTGCTCAGAGTAAAAAAAAAAGTGAAGGGACACACAGCTGGGACAATCAGGAAGCTGCAACCTGAGGAGGGATGGAGTGCAGACTTACAGATTCACAAAGGCAGCCTTTCCAACACTGGGAATTCATTCTGACAGAGCGAATATCAGCACATCACCAAGCTGGTTTTGTTTCCACCCTAATCCCTAGTGCGCCTTCCTGCAAATGACAAAGACTCTTCCCCCTACGTGGACACATTACAGAAGAGCCCCTTCTGAGGAGCCTGACAAGTAGAGCAAGGGCTTTTTGTTCCAACTTGCCCATTCCAACTTGGCTGGGGGCATTTATGGAATGCAAGAAATGTACATCTATTTGTGGTGGCCGGGGTGAGCCTGTAGCCAAAAGTGTGGATGCTGGGACTTTCCTAGCCTTATTTTTAGCCATTTAAGATAATCCAGAAAGAAGCTGAAGAATGTTAATTCTTTCCTCTGTGCCCAGGAGAGGACATTGTCAACCCCATATATGAAGGTCAGACCAGGCTCCCGGAGAGTGTGGAGAAATGAGCTCCCTGGGTTGACATTGGTGGAGAAGGAGAGCGTAAAAGTGTTGTAGCTAGACTTTAGGGTCAGACTAGCCGTGTTGAAATCCCACATCTACTGCTTGCTGGCTGTACAACCCTAGGCAGCTTTACCGCTCTCCCTCCCCCGAGCCTCATTTTCTTCTTCTGTAAAACGGGAATAATATCTTCCCAGGTTGTTGTCGGGATTGAGTAAGACAAGCACTAAGGTACCCAGTGTAGAGTGAGCACTACATAAATGTTATCAACGTTAGTTGTTGTTATTGCTCTACAATTTTTTCCAACATTACACAATAAAGCACTGCTGCTTTTACAACGAATGTTGTATTTTCATCCCAAGGGACCCCAGGAATTGACAGGCAGAGGCTAGGGAGAACTCTCTGTGTCACATCCTCAAACAGGACTTGCTCTCACTCCAGTTAGCACATGCCATATGGCAGGCGATGGGGTGAGGAAGATTTGATTTGAGAAGCGTCTTTTTTCTCCTTCTGGGCTGGGGTCTCCTCACTTGGTAGACATTTACTCTAGCAAAGAAAGGGTGGCAAGCTGATTTCCAGATGTTCCCCTAGGTTGGGTATGAGTCACATGTCGGATCTTATTTCAGCGGCGCAGTCTGCTAACTTTGGAGAGTTGAGAATTTTTTTTTTCTTTTGCTCTTCAGAAAACTATTTCTTGCTTAAAAAAAGAAGCTCTGTATTTGTGTCAACAGGGCCAGCTTTCAGCAAAGCTGAGAGTTAGTTGAGAAGTGTGTCTTTGGCTGCTTTTCATTTTCTCTTTCCATTTCCCACCTCTCTCCTGAATTCTGGAATTCCATGGTTTATTCCCACAAGTCCTTAATCTTTGTTCATTCTTTTTTTAAACTTATGATGCAGGCTTATAATTTTTTGTAAAGATTGTATTTATTTATTTATTTCAGAGAGAGGCAGGGGGCACAGAGACAGAGAATCTCCAGCAGACTCTGTGCTGAGCACAGAGCCCAGTATGGGGCTCGATCCCATGACTCATGAGATCATGACCTGAGCCAAAAACAAGAGTTGGAGGCTTAACCAACTGAGCCACTCAGGCACCCCCAGGCTTATAAATTAAGGTGTAGCCCCTTTAAGATCTGTTTTCCCAAACAACTTGATAGCTGATGGGAGAATTCTGCTATAAGGATTCTGTGTGACCATGGGTGCCCCCCAGGGTCAAGGTGGCCCTCTAGATTACCCTAGATGTTGCCCACTTTGCCAAACCCATGTAGGGCTTTGACTCCCAGAGCAAATCACACTCTGGGTCCTCTAGCTATGTCCAATCCTTGACTATACCTCATTTTTTCTTTTAATCCAAGTGCAAGGAGTCCAAAGAAACTAGAAGAGTAAAATAAATCACCAAATGTAAGGCCTGAAGGAAGTAAATAGAAGGGCACATGGGAACTGTTTGCTAATTTGCGTTTACTGAGCAATTACTTCAATCAGAAAATGCCTTTGGCACTGTCTCATTCCTCACCTTACTTAGCCCTCCCCAGCACCCCTAGGAGGTGAGTACTTTCCTCCTGATTTCACAGATGGGGAAATTGAGGCTAGGAGCAGCTATTAAGTGGCAAAGCGAGTGTCTAAAGCCCAAATCCATAGACTGAGCCACCAGACATGAGCTAGAGCTGGGAGTACCTGCTGCTCTGTATCTTACAAAATGCCCTGCAGTCATGCAATTCATCCATATTCCTTTTTTTAAAAAGATTTTTTTTATTTATTTATTTGAGAGAGAGGCAGAGACATAGGCAGAGGGAGAAGCAAGCTTCTTGTGGAGAGCCTGATGTGGGACTTGATCCCAGGACCCTGGATTCACCACCTGAGCCAAAAGCAGATACTCAACCACTGAGCCACCCAGGTGCCCCTCATCCATAATTTCTTGAACAGCTACTCTCTGCCCTGGCACTGTGCTAGGAACTGGATCTACTACCAAAATAACTAGAATCAGCCTAGGTTGACCTATCATCCCAGTTTACTCAAGATGTGAGACACTGGGTACTAAAACTTTCAATGCTAAAAACAGGACTCTCTCTCTTCAAGTCACTTATGATAGCACTCCTTCCCAGCTTTGGTTCAGTGACATCAAGTTAATAACCTGACATTGTCCATGGTCAAAGTATTTATTTCACATAAATTATGAAACTATAAATCAGGGGTCTCCCCTCCCTTTTCTTTTCTGGGAGAGCTAATTGTTAAGCATCTATCAGCTCACTATTGCTCACAGTCTGGTAGGAAATACTTCCAAGTAGATATGCTAGTATCTATGCCTGACATAGCATCTTATGCACTGTATAACAAAAACTAATATGTTGAGAGCTTACAATGTACCAGGCACTATTCTGAGTGCTTTAGACAAATTAACATCTTTAATCCAATCCTTATAACAACCCTATAAAGTATCCCCATTTTTCTAGATGAAGAAACAGGTTCAGAGTGCTTAAGTAAGTTCCCCAAAGTCATACAGCTAATAAAGTAACAAAGCTGGGACTCAGATACAAACTGATTCCAAATCTGCTTTCAAGGTAGTCTGTAAGGATAGAAGATCCCAGGGTGAATGGAGTAGAGGTGGCTACTCCCAATGGGCCCCTGAGACAGAGAAGCAAAGAGCCAGTTTTGTAGGATGGTGTTGGAACACACAGTCATACACATGTTACTGAAAAAAGTGCATGGGACATAGTAAGCACTCTACGAAGTCTTTTTTGTTATTATTGTTGTTGTGTTGAGGTCTTATGAGGAAAGTAAGTCAGTAAGTAAGTCACAGTGTTACATGAAGCACTCATAAAAGATGAGGCCAGGGGGTGCCTGGGTGGCTCAGTGGCTGGGTGTCTGCCTTTGGCACAGGTCCTGCTCTTGGGGTCCTAGGATCGAGTCCTGCATCCGGCTCCCTGCAGGGAGCCTGCTTCTCCCTCTGTCTATGTCTCTGCTTCTCTCTGTGTCTCTCATGAATAAATAAATAAAATCTTAAAAAAAGGAAAGTAGGTCAGAGTTGAAGTCCTTAACAGTGTCATAAAGCACATAGATCTCTCCCTCCTGGTCATAGTTCTTACTGTATGGGAATACTGAAGACTGCTGCTTTGGAGGTAAGGCAAGAAGAGGGCCATGCAGCTTGTGTTTGGGGTAGTGAATGAGCTACTGAAATCTGCTGGAGTAGCCTTTG
The DNA here is from genome assembly GCF_011100685.1 of Canis lupus familiaris. NCBI lineage: Eukaryota > Metazoa > Chordata > Mammalia > Carnivora > Canidae > Canis > Canis lupus. The sequence continues at coordinate 84,695,048 of NC_049260.1, forward strand.
GGGCCAGAAGATATGTCTCTCTGACTCAAAAACATTAAAACTCATTATAGAGAAGACTTATGGACAAGTCTTCCTTCACCCTAAGAGCTCCAGGGGCATTCCTCAAATCTCTGACCTGCTGTCTATGCGAGGTTGTCTCTAATAACAAGAGTGGGCCTAGAAAGCTTTATATTTCTTAGGCCAGAGGTTTTGAGTCTCTGCTAATTCAGCTTCTCAGAGAGAATTACCCTTGGTCCTTGGCTTCTGCTGGCTGGAAAACCATATCCCATTTTCCCCACCACCATCTCATTCCTGTCACTTTGAGAATTGCTATCCTGTGTTATGTTGCAGGGTTGTTCATACCCTCTGGGGCCTAACTCATCTGTCACCCGAATGCATGGGCCAAGAAGCATTTGGGGGCATGGAGGAAGAATAATTGTTATCTTCTTATAAATGTGACTGGGAAATCATCCCAGTATTCAGGGCTCATTCTCTGCCAAACACATACCCAACACCCTGGCCTCCTGAATGTCTACAGAAGCTGATTTGTGGGAGAGATTCGCCAAGCCTCCTAACCCCCACAAAAGCTTTGGTGCTCCTAGTGAGGAAGAAAAACGGGATGCTACATTTCTGCCAGGATTCGTACAGCTATAATATGTTTATTCCTCTGATCACTGCCCTCTGAGAACACAGGGCTGAGCACTGGGAGGCCTACATCTTTGACAAAGAGAATAAGAAATGGAAGCTTCCTTTGTACATGTGTCTTGACCAGTCTGAATTTGCTATTCAGCTTTTGGACCTGAGTGATCCATTATGTATATAGCTCAGTAGTTGATAGTTTGAGTTCCAGAGGCAGACTGAATTCAGATCCTAGCCCCAGCATTCCTGCATTCTTGGTCAGATTACAAAAATTTTCTCCTCTTTCATATTAATGACTATAAAATTAACATAATTATACTAATGGCAATAAGGTTACTATGATGAATAAATGTGATAATCCATGTAAACTCTGAGTGTTGCCTGAGCGTATAATAAAAAATAAATATTAGCTAACATTATTTGTCATTACTTTTATTATGTTACAAAGGAGTCAGCAAACTTTTTCTTTTGTGAAGGGCCAGATAGTAAATACTTTAAGCTTTATGGGTCGAATGCAAATTCAGGATATTATATAGATGCTTTTATAATAAGAAAGAAAAAGAATTTCCACAAATTTTTACTAACAAAATTCTAAATATAATATGATTGAGTATAATTTTTGATAATACAGACCTACCAATGAGAAATTGGAATTCTTTTTCAGAATAACATTTTACTTAATTGGGTTTCAAAATTAGCATTTCCTACCATTAAATCAATTTCAAATATTTGCTATAAAAACCATTCTTAGCTCGTAGACCAAATAAAAATGAAGAGTGGCTTGACCTTAACCCATGAGGCACGGTTTGCTGACCCCCTGATTTTACATAACTTCATTAACAAGGAGGTTTGTTATCTACCTGGAGGATATCCTAATTTATTCCCCATGATCTGACCGCCAAAGAACCTCACGTGTGGGAAGTTCTGAGCCATCTGAAGCAGGACCACCTCTGGGAAAACCTTGAAAAGTCCAGAGGTGGGACGTCTGTGTTGCTAAGTGGTCATGGCTCAGGTCATGATCCCAGGGCACTGGGATTAAGTCCCACATCAGGCTCCCCACAGGAAGCCTGTTTCTCCCTCTGCCTATGTCTCTGCCTCTCTCTCTGTGTGTGTCTCTCATGAATAAATAAATATAATCTTTAAAAAAAAAGAAATTCCAGAGGTGACTTTCTTAAACTAAGGCCTGGCCACCCAAATTGTCAGCATGGTGCCTGACAAAGTGCCAACCATACCAGCTTGGGATCCCTCTGGTCAATCAAAGTGGTCTGTCGATATCTGAAGTTTGTGGAATATCGCTGCTGTCTTCTACCGCCTTTTACCACACTTACCTCCAGGTCAACCTTCTCAAAAGAGAAAGGAGTTTATCTGGTTCTTATCAAGGTCATAGTTGAGCAACTGGAGCTACTTTTCATTTCTTTCCTCACTCTGGTATCCTAACCCTAGATGCCCCTACACAATTGAAGCCTAAGCCATCAAAAACTACTATGGACACCTATCTAATGTAAGAGGATCCAGGCTACATCACTATCCTTTTCTTTGCCTGCTTCTCCAGGAAGGAAACATCCCTGCACATGTTCCATCAACTTTGTGAAGGTGTAAGAACCATTAGCCGTCAGGGCAAACCTAAAAACAGAGGCTTTACTTCAATTTACAGCAATTTTTTGTTTACCCTGTTCAAGGGTAAACAACACCCATGACTGATACTCATTTACTACAATAGGCTAGAGCAACTGAGATAGGCCCAGCAGCTCAGACTTCCAAGATGAACAGAATTATCTTTTTTTGAGTAGTTCAGCATCTCCATGGTGGATATAGTGGGCCACATTTTGAACTGTTCCTATCTGTAGTTTTTATATATCAAGCAGCAAGGACAACCAGGAGAATACTGTCTGTACAAGCTGAGTCAATGCCCTTTCTATCTCCTGCTTATGCTGTGGTCAAAAGCACCCTATAAAATTTGTTTGTGTGTTTATTCCTTAGCCCAGGAAATGCTCCCAGGCTCCTCCTTCACTCTCTGTTTAGCAACAATGATGAAAATTCTTTGAGAACTTACTATGCACCAGGCACTATATAAACTAAGCATTTTATGAAGATTACCATGTTTCATTCTTGCAAGCACTCTAAGACTCAACATGTTCTTTTTATTTCTATTTTTCCCAGATGAAGAAACTATAGAATAGAAATAAAGTAATTCCTTCAAGGCCACCAGCTAAGGAAATGGCTGATCCAAAATATAAATCAAGTTTAGTTAGGATGATCAAAGCCATTCACCTTGTATATGGTGGAGTTGAATTATAACCAAGCCCTGTCTAGCTCTTAAGTAATTTTCCCACTTTCTACTCTGTAGCCTGGATCGCAGATTCCTTTGCCTTACCTGCTTATTTGGAGAAACATCTAGATTTTACTTTTCTTGTGGCTTTGGTTTCAATTTCTCCTCAGAATGCTGCATTTTGGATTGCCCACTTTCATTCCATTCTCCCCAGGCTGCAGTCCAGCTCAGACCTATCCCTGTGGGCAACACAGATTCCAGTGGCATTACATTCTAGTTTAAATCCAGTGTTCTAGAGCTTCATTTGTTTGGAAGGAGGGATCCAACATTACCTCAAAAATAACTGGAGTAAGGTGGAAAGAGGGAGGCAGACTCACTCTGGTAGATTCTTCAACAGACCTTCTGGGTTACCCAACCCCAAGCAAAATAATAACGACTAATGTTAAACCTGTGCTCCAAACACTGGGATAAATGCTTTATACAAATTATTTCATTTAAATACTAATAGAGGGACGCCTGGGTGGCTCAGCGGTTGAGCAACTGCCTTTGGCTCAGGGCATGGTCCTGGGATCCAGGGATCAAGTCCTGCAACAGGCTCCCTGTGCGGAGCCTTCTTCTCCCTCTGCCCATGTCTCTGCCTCTTTCTCTGTGTCTTTCATGAATGAATAAATAAAATCTAAAAAAAAAATACTCAAAAATTCTTTGAGGTCAGTAGTACTATTACCATTACTATTTTGGAGATAAGGAAACTAATGTGTGAAGAGATTAAGTGACTTGTCTAAGTTTGAAGAATTAGGTTTTGGATTTATTTTTTTAATATTTTTTATTTATTCATGAGAGACACACACACACACACAGAGAGAGAGAGAGAGAGAGAGGCAGAGACATAGGCAGAGAGAAGCATGCTCCATGCAGGACTGGGTCTCCAGGATCATGCCCTGGGCTGAAGGTGGCACTAAACTGCTGAGCCACCTGAGCTGCCCAGATTTTGGATTTAAATCTCTTAGACGTCAAGTCCTACCCCACTACACTCTACAACTAACTGGCATGATCCAGATCAGGCTGCAGATAGATGCCTACTTATGATAGCACCTGGATGAGATTTAGGTGATGCAGTGACAGCCCCAAGAGGCAGAGAATGTTGGAATTACTTACTCTATTAGAGTGGGTGATTTTATTTCCCAGATAGAGAAGCTCACACAAAAGTAATTCTCTTGTACTATGACCCCACCCTGCTGGCTATTGTGGCCCATTGAAGTCAAGACCTTGAATATGGTTGTTATTGTAGCTCCCTCTCTGACACAATATCTTCAATGACTCATCACTTATGATAGCTGCTTCCAACTCAAAAAGTAGACTAGTAGATCCTGGAGAATTCTTCATCCATTTTGAATCTCTAAACACCTCCAAGATTCCATTTTACAGTAAACTATTTCTAGCATATTCCCTTTTCATAACTCCACAAAATCCTCATAGTGGCAGATGTCCTGAAAAAAAAAATCATTCATTGCATACTCAGCACCAGCTCTGTATCTACTCCAGCTATGATTATTTTGTCAAAAGAGTCTTCTGGTTCCAAATTATCCAGCTATTTGGTCTTTAATTATGGCCTTCAATTGCCATCCTGATTTTGGAGGGCCCTGTTCAAGGCCCTTCACATTAGTATCTATTTGTCAACTGCCTACTGCTCATGGATATAGAGGTCAGATTGAGAATACCAACCAAATCAAATACTAACTAGAGGAGTATCTCTATTGTTTCACCTTTTTAAACTAAGTTGATTTGCTAACATTACACTGGTTCCCCTTCCTTACTATGCCTGAGTTTTCCCACAACTTGTCACACTAATCCATCTAGAAATACTTATTTTTACAGTAGTTATGACTTCCACCCCACTGCTTTCTATACTCCCCCAAGCTATGTTGGACATGAGCTGTAAGCTACCAGAGTGCTGAAGGTCAGGACAATATGTGTGTTGAATGCTGGGCCCTTGAGGACAGCATCAACATAGGAGATAATCACATATACCCAAACACCACTATATAGGACACTTTAAAGTAATGAACATTATCAGTATAAGTTTTTGACTCCTGCTAACCACTTTGTGTGAATCACCCTATATGTCACCATTCTTTGCGCTAGCTAACCCATTGAGACTTCTCCCTGTATCAATGGCTAGGTCTTCAGGTTCCAGGAAAGCAAAGTCAAGGACCAAGTGGGATTAGGTAGTGGGTGATGGGCAGCAATGTCTAGTTACCACCTCCTATATATTTACATATGAGGTGACCTTAAGGGTCAAGGGTGTCCCAATCAGAAAAACTCATTGGTAGTGGTTCCATTCATACTGATGAGTATCCATACTGATGAGTATGAATTGAGTGGGCATCTGGGTTCATTTGATGAGGATTTGGTCTACCACACAATTTAAGGGCCTTGAGTTTATTTTATCCTCAAGTCGTGACAGAGTGCATTGGCTCCCCTTTGCAAGGTGGGCCACCAAATATATTTCTCAGATTAGTTAAGAGATCCAAGTAGTTTCTGAACTTACAAGAGGCATTAACCTGACTCACTCATGTTTCTAGGCATGCAGGAGACAAGGAAGACATGAGAGGAGCTTTCTGTGATCTCACTGTGCAGGATAGTTGAATATCTTCATATATAGTAGTATTTAGAGCCCAAAGTCGGTAGCATGGATCTCTATCAAGCTAGGGCATGTGCCAACACAGTGACTAAAGCTTCTTCCTAGTAGTTGATACATAAGCATGCAGCCCTAAATCTATGCCCAAGGAGAAAGTAGCCCTCTAACTACTATTTGAACCTCTTCCCATAATGTGGAGGCTGGAAAGAAGGGTAGTCCGGTGAATTAGTCCTGCAAGACAGAACCAGAAACCAAAGATACTCCTTCCCAATGTCCCTGGTCATGTCCTTTGAGAGAGGAAACAGCAAAATTACGTCCAAAAGAAAATTCTATCTAAAATCAGTGGTCATGCAAGGGAGTCTTAGGAAAGTGGTACAAGTTGAAGGGCAGTGCCAAATGGGAAGAACTAGGAAGTTATCATCAAGCAGGTCAGAGTGGGCAAACCAAATGCATGGTGTCTGAATGGATACCAAACTTACCCAGTGATGCTAAGATTATACCTGCTTCAGATATTACTTGCACGAATGGACCCAAGTCCTTTATAGAAGCAAGAATGACTGTCAAATTATAAATTCAAATAAATGAAATAAATAATTTTTTAAAAGTGCATATACTCTCTGATTCAGCAACTTGACCTCAGAAATTTATCCTATTGATATACTGACACAACAGCATAAATATGAGGCTGTCCACTGCAGCATTAATTGTATTAGTAAAAGACTGGAAGGAACAGAATGTCATCAGTACTGGACTGGCAAAATAAATTATAGTACATTCATACAATGTAATATTATGCAACTCCTAATGAGAATAATAAATCAATTAAAAACCAACCCAGAACTGACATAGATATTAGAATTACCGAAGACATTAAAACAGTTACTTTAACTGTAGTCCACATGTTCAAAGTGTTAATTGGAAACACGGAAGATTTTTCTAATGACTCAAACAGAAATTTAGAGATGAAAAATATGTGTGAGATTAAAAATGTACTAGATGGGATTTATAGAAGATTAGACATTACAGGAGAAAATATTAGTAAATTAAAAAATACAGCAATGAAAACTATTAACAATGAAAAAATATAGAGGAAAAAGAATCAGTATAATGCAAAACACATCAGTGAGCTGTGAGACAACTTCATGTAGTCAAATACATGAGTAATTAGACTGTCCCCCAAAGGACAGCAAAAAGACAACAGAAAAATCATTTGAGGAAAAAAAATGGTTGAAAAATTTCCAAACTTGATGAACTACATAAACCCATGGATTGAAGTAGCTCAGAAAATCCACCCCCCACATAACATGAAGAAAACTATACCAAACCACATCTTAATTAAATTTATCAAAACCAGTGATAAGGAGAACATCTTAAAAGTAACCAGAGGAAAAAAACAAGTAATGTACTGAGAAAAAAAATAAGAATGACAGATTTCTCATTGGAAATAGTACAGGTGAGGGCGCCTGGATGGCTGAGTTGGTTAAGCATCCAAACTCTTCATCTCAGCTCAAGTCTCAATCTCATAGTCGTGAGTTCAAACCCCACATTGGGCTCCTTGCTGGGCACGGAACCTACTAAAAAGAAAAGGAAATGGTACAAGTGAGAAGAGAATGGAGCAGTATCTTTATTTTCTAAATTTTTTTAAAAAGAGGGATGCCGGGATCCCTGGGTGGCGCAGCGGTTTGGCGCCTGCCTTTGGCCCAGGGCGCGATCTTGGAGACCCGGGATCGAATCCCACATCAGGTTCCCGGTGTATGGAGCCTGCTTCTCCCTCTGCCTATGTCTCTGCGCCTCTCTCTCTGTGACTATCATAAATAAATAAAAAATAAAAAAAAAAGAGGGATGCCTGGCTAGCTGAGCAGTTGAGTGCCTGCCTTTGGCCCAGGGCATGATCCTGGAAACCCAGGATCATGTCCCACATCGGGCTCCCTGCATGGAGCCTGCTTCTCTCTCTGCCTGTGTCTCTGCCTCTCTCTCTCTCTCTCTCTCTCATTCTCTCAATCTGTGTGTGTCTCTCATGAATAAATAAATAAGATCTAAATTTTAAAAAAATATTTATTTACTTATTTGAGACAGAGCATGAGTTGGAGGGGCAGAAGGAGAGAAAGGGAGAGAGAGAATCTCAAGCAGACTCGGCCCTGAGCACAGAGCCTGACTCTAGGCTTGATCCCACGACCCTGAGATCATGACCTGAGCCGAAATCAAGAGTCAGATGCTTAATCAACTGCACTGCCCAAGCACCCCTGGAGCAGAATCTTTAGAGTACTGAGAGAAAAGAAATGTCAATCTAATGTTCTATATACAGAGAAAATATCGCTAAAAAGGGATTTGATATAGATATTTCAGATATACAGAAGTTTGAAAGATTTTATATCAGCAATCCCACACTATAACAAATGTTAAAGGACATCATTCAAGCGGAAGAAAAATGACAACACATGAAATATGGATCTACACAAAGGCATGAAAGTACTGAAAATGATGAGTACCTGGGTAAATATATACATTTTTATATATTTAAATCTCTTTAAAGGATAACTGGCTCTTTAAACAAATATGATAAAAATGAATTGTGGGGTTTATAAGTAAGCAAAAATCAAATGTATGGCAATAATAGCATAAAGGCTGGAAGGGAAGAAACAAAATGTTAGTTGTATGAATTCACTTGAGGTTAGACTGTATAACTTAAAAAATATTTTCTGTAAACCCTGAATCAGTCTCTAAAATAACAAAACAAAATCTATAGCTAAAAAGCCAACAAAGGAGATAAAATACAATAATTAAAAATGTAAAATGAATTCAAAAAAAGATAGAAAAAGAGGAAAATGGGAACAAGGAACAGATGAGACGATTGGAAAACAAATAATAAGATGATACACTTAAAACCAACGGTGGGATGCCTGGGTGGTTCAGTGGTTTAGCACCTGCCTTCAGCCCAGGGCGTGATCCTGGAGTCCTGGGATCGAGTCCCACATCGGGCTCCCTGCATGGAGCCTGCTCCTCCCTCTGCCTGTATCTCTGCCTCTCTCTCTCTCTCTCTCTCTCTCTCTCTCTCTCTCTCTTTCTTTCTCTCTCTCTCAAGAATAAATAAACAAAATCTTTTTTAAAAAATTAAAAAAAATAAAACCAACCCTGTCTTTAATCATATTAGAAGTAAACTGTTTAATCTAACTAAAAGGTAGAGATTGTCAGACTGGATTTTAAAAAGGCAAAGTGCAACTATATGCTTCATTCAACATACACATTTTAGATGTAAAGACACAAATAGCCTAAAAGTAAAAGGATGAAATAAGGCACACTATGCTAACACTAGACAAAAGAAAGCTGATGCTAAGAGCTGTGTTAACATCAGACAAAATGAATTTCAAAGCGAATAATACTATTATCAGTGATAGAGAATGGCATTTCATAATGATAAAAGGGTCAATTCTTCAAGAGGACATGACAACTCTCAATGTTTATGCCTCTAAAAAATACATGGAACATAATGTGATAGAACTATAAGAAGAAATATGAAAATCCACAAATATTGTTGGAGAATTCAATATTCTGTCAATAATTGATAAAAAATTATGCTATATGTTGGCAAATCGAACTCCAATAAAAATACACAAAAAAACGAAATGTAAAAAATTAGAAAAAGATTTTCAAAATGAAAATGAAATATAATTATGCAATTCTTCAAAAAAAAGTAGGCTGAAAATCATCAAAGACACAATTGTTCATGAATGACATTATCAACAAACTTGACTTGATTGACGTATATAGAACAGTGCACTAAACAATAGCAGATGACACATTCTTCTCAAGTGCAGATTGAATATTTATTAAGATCATGTTCTTAAACATAAAAACAAGTCTCGATAAATTCTAAAGGAATCAATGACACAATATATACTCTGGGCAAAATGGAATTAAATTAGAAATTAGTGACCAAACCATTTGAGAAAAATTCACATGTATTTAAAAACTGAACAAAACACTTCTAAATAACCCATGAGTCAAAGAGATCAAAAGAGAAATTCAAAAATATTTTAAACCGAGTGAAAATAAAAATACAATATTTCAGAATTTGTGGTTAGTAGTTAGAAGTGGGTTAAAAAGATCTCAAATCAATGATCTCAGTTTTCACCTTTAAACAACTGGAAAAAGAAAAGCAAATTAATTAGAAACAAAGTAATCAATAAAAAGTAATCATGAAGATTAAACTGTAAATCAACAGCATAGGAAAGAGAAAAACAATAACAAAAAACAATGAGACAAAAAGCTGCCTCTCTGAGAAAACCAAAGAAATGAATAAACCTCTAGCCAAACTTTTCAGAAAAAAAAGGACACAAATTGATAATATTAAAAATGAGAAAGGGCACTGAAATACAGATTCTGCCACTGTTAATAAAGGTAATAATGGAATATTATGAATAACTTTGTGCCAATAAACTTGACAACTGGGATCCCTGGGTGGCGCAGCGGTTTGGCGCCTGCCTTTGGCCCAGGGCGCGATCCTGGAGACCCGGGATCGAATCCCACGTCGGGCTCCCGGTGCATGGAGCCTGCTTCTCCTTCTGCCTGTGTCTCTGCCTCTCTCTCTCTCTCTCTGTGTGACTATCATAAATAAATAAAAATTAAAAAAAAATAAACTTGACAACTTAGATAAGATGGATAAGCTTCTTAAAAGACAAACTAGGGATGCCTGCCTAGCTCAGTCCATGGAGAGTGTGACTCTTGATCTCAGAGTTGTGAGTCCAAGCCCCACGTTGGGTGTAGAGATTACTTTTTTAAAAATCTTTTAAAAAGAGGGATCCCTGGGTGGCGCAGCGGTTCGGCGCCTGCCTTTGGCCCAGGGCATGATCCTGGAGACCAGGGATCGAATCCCACGTCGGGCTCCCGGTGCATGGAGCCTGCTTCTCCCTCTGCCTATGTCTCTGCCTCTCTCTCTCTCTCTGTGACTATCATAAATAAATAAAAATTTTAAAAAAATCTTTTAAAAAGAGACACAAACTGTCAAAGCTCCCTCAAAAAGAAATAATCTGAATAGTCATAATTCTATTAAAGAAATCAAATTTGTAGTTTAAAGCCTTCCCATTAATATATTTCCTTGCCCAGATGCCTTCCCTTCTACTAAAGATTTAAGGAATAAATAATACCAAATCCACTACAAATTTTCTTCAAGAAAATTGAAGAAGAAGAACTATTTCTCAAGTCATCATTTTATAAGCATTACCCTGATACCCAAACCAGGAAAAGATGTTAAAAAAAAACTACCAATCACTGTTTTTCATTAATATAGATGAAAAATGTCTTTAAAAAGTTTGCAAATCACACCTTACGGGATGAGCACTGGGTGATATGCTATATGTTGGCAAATTTAACTCCAATAAAAAAAAGTTTGAAAATCCAATCCAACATTATATTAGAAGTATAAACGTCATTGCTAAGTAGGACTTTAGGAATGCAGGATTGGTTTAACATTTAAAAATAAATGTAACTCACCATATTAAAGTAAGGGAGAAAACCATATCATCATCTCAATAATGAAGAAAAAGTGCTTGACAAAATCCCCGAATTTTTTTTAATTTTTATTTTTATTTATGATAGTCACACACACAGAGAGAGAGAGAGAGAGAGAGAGAGAGAGGCAGAGACACAGGCTCCATGCACCGGGAGCCCGACGTGGGATTCGATCCCGGGTCTCCAGGATCGCGCCCTGGGCCAAAGGCAGGCGCCAAACCGCTGCGCCACCCAGGGATCCCACCCCGAATTTTTAAATTTTAAAAAAACTATCAACAAAACCAGGAATAGAAGCAAACTTCCTTGAGATGCCTGGGTGACTTAGCGGTTCATTGCCTGCCTTCGGCCCAGGGCATGATCCCGTGGTTCCCGGATGGAGTCCCCTATCAGGCTTCCTGCGTGTAGCCTGCTTCTCTCTCTGCTTGTGGCTCTGCCTCTCTCTCTCTATGTGTCTTTCATGAATAAATAAATAAAATCTTTAAAAAAAAGAAGTGAACTTCCTCAACCTGAAAAAGTGCCTCTAAAAGCCCTACATCTGATATCACATATAATGATGAAAGGCAATGTTTTTTCCATGAGATAAGGAACAAGGCAAGGATGTCTGTTTTCACCACTTCTATTCAACATTGTACGGGTGCTCTGGGTAGTGCAAATAGAGAAAAAAAGATATAAAAGACATCTAGATTGGAAAAGAAGAAAAATAAAACTGTCTTTATTTGCATATGATGTGATTATCTGTTTAGAAAATTTGATAAAATCTACAAAAATCTATTAGAACTAATGACATTTTGCAATGCTTCCAGATAATAAACATACAGAAATCAACTAAATCAATCAGTAATTAAAAATTCAAAGATATATATCTATAATAGCACAAAAATATGAAATGCTTAGAGATAAATCTGATAAAGGATATGAAAGACCTGTGCAACCACAAACTACAAATCAATGTGGAGAGAAATTAAAGATGATTAACTAAATGAAGAAGTATACCTTCTTCATTGGTTTGAAGTCTCATTATTGTTAAGATTTCAAGTCTTCCCAAATGGATTTATAGATTAAATGCAATTCCAATCAAAATTCCTGCAGGATTTTCTTTGGTAGAAATTGACAGGCTAATTCTAAAGTTGATACAGAAGTCTAAAGCACCGAGTATAGGCAAAATAACTTTAAAAAGTGAAAAAGTTGCGGGGCTAACCCCAAGTGACTCCAAGATTTATTATTAAACCATATTAATCAAAACAATGTGGTATTGTAATAAAGAAAAATAGAGCAATGGAACAGAATGGAGTTGAGATATATAACCCACATTTGGGGCACCCGGGTGGCTGAGTGGTTGAGCATCTGCCTTCCTTCTGCCTATGTCTCTGCCTCTGTGTATCTCTCATGAATAAATAAATAAAATATTAAAAAAATAAAGCCCACATTTTTATGAGTAACTAAATTTTTTTCCAAAGGTGCAAAGACAATGCAAGGGGCAAAGGATAGTCTTTTCAACAGAGAGTGCTGAAATCATTGATATTATTTGCAAAACATGAACTTCAAATCATATGCAAAAATTAGAAGTGGATCACAAACCTAAATGTAAAATCTAAATATTTAAGCTGTATAAAAGAACTTAGGAGAAAATCTTTGTGACCTTGGGTTAGGGGAAGAGTTTTTGGATACAGCACCAAAGACATGATATGTAATAGAACAAATTGATAAATTAATCTTCATCAAAATTTAAGACTCCTGCTTTTCAAAAAAATCATTCTTTTTTTTAAAAAGATTTTACTTTTTAGGGATCCCTGGGTGGCGCAGCGGTTTAGCGCCTGCCTTTGGCCCAAGGCGCGATCCTGGAGACCCAGGATCAAATCCCACGTCAGGCTCCCGGTGCATGGAGCCTGCTTCTCCCTCTGCCTGTGTCTCTGCCTCTCTCTCTCTCACTGTGTGCCTATCATAAATAAATAAAAATTAAAAAAAAATTAAAAAAAAAGATTTTACTTTTTATTTTTATTACTTATTTATTTATTTTTAAAGATTTTATTTATTCATGAGAGACACAGAAAGAGAGGCAGAGACATAGAGAGAGAAGCAGACTCCTCACAGGGAGCCCAACGCGGGACTTGATCCCTGGACCTGGATCATGCCCTAAGCCGAATGCAGACGCTCAACCGCTGAGCCACCCAGGCATCCCAAGATTTTATTTTTTAAAAGTAATCTCTACATCCAATATTCTTGAACCTACAACCCCGAGATGAAAAGACACACTCCACCTACTGAGCCAGCCAGGTACCCTTCAAAGAAACATCCTTTAGAAGAATGATTGGGAAAAAGCCTTTGCAAATCATGTATCTAAGAAATGACTTGGGTCCAGAATGCATAAAGAACTCTCACATGTCAATGATAAGAAACCAATCAACTCATTTCCAAAACAGACAATAGGTGAGAAGAAATTTATACTTGTATAAGCTGATTGTTCATATGTAATTTGATATAACTCATTGGGAGCCCAATTTGGCAGAATTGAAAAAAATTTCATGTACTTCACTCTTCAATACAGCAAGCCTTTTAGAAGTACTGAATTTTGCTAGAAAAATTACTTTCTGTGTGCACAAATAAGCTTGTGCACAGATGTTACTGAAACCTTGTTTAAAATAGCAAAAAATTGGACACCATCTAAGTGTCCAGCAAAGAAGATTGGTGAATAAATCATGATTCATCCATCATTTTCATTACACTGAGCTATAATTCATCAATTAAGTGAATGAGGTAGAGCTGTGTGTCCTGACATGAAAGGAATTTGAGCGCCATTGGTAGATATAGAAAGCAAGCTGCAGAACAAATGCTCGAAGTTATCCTAAAATGAAGTAAAAACCATGTGCTCGTATATGTACACATATGTATGAAATCTCATTTAAATGATCTGAGATGACATGTACTATAGTTCCCAGAAAAAGGAGGGAAAGGTGGACACAGATGATTATAAAAGGGACATTTGCTTTATATGCTATATGTTCTTTAATAGCTTTATTGAGATATAGTTTGCATAAAATATAGTTCATACATGTAAATGTGGAATTCTTTGTTTTTTATTATATTCCTAGAGTTGTGTAACCATCACCACCAATTTTGGAACATTATCATCACCTCAAGAAGAAACTCTTTATCCATTAGCAGTCACTCCCTATTTCCCCTCAATCCTACTCCTTGGCCAGCCCTAGATAACCATAAATTTACATTCTGTCTCTATGGATTTGGCTATTTGGAACATTTTATATAAACAAAATCCTACAATATGTGGTCCTTTGTTACTGACTTCTTTCACTTAGCCTAATGTCTTCGAGTCTTATCCATGTACCAGTGTGTAATTTGTTTTTATTGCTGAATAATATTCCATTGTATGGATATACCACTTTTTATTCATTCATCTCTTGATGGGCATTTGGGTTATTTTCATTTTTTAGCTATCACAAATAATGTTACTATAAATACATACAAATTTTGTGTGTGTGCTATGCATTTCTTAACTTTTCCAATTTTTTACAATGAAAATATATTCATATATTACTTGCATAAAAATTAAACATGTAATAAAGAATACTTTACACATATTATTGCATGCAGCTCTATGAGGTTGGGACTATGATAAGCTGCATTTTACAGATGAGGAAACCGGGCTTAGGGAAGTTGAGTGGCTTATCCAGGATCACAGCTAATAAAGGAGAGAGCTTAGATTCAAACGACTGCTGTCAAGTTCCAAAGTCCAGTCTCTTAATCATCACACTGGACTGCCAACTGTGATGGCCTTCTGGTAAGGTTATCTATCCACTACAACCAAGATAAACAAAACAGGGAGTAGGTTTATGGTTGGTAATGTAATGGTGTCAAGAGCATGTTCAAGGGTTGGTAATGGATAAATTAGTCTGTTGGGCCTTCCAGATCGATTTTTTGATCAGAGTGCAAGGGCTCAAAGTGCTGTATCACTGGCTGGCATTATGGCAGATGTGGGGCCACCATATGTCCCTGCACTCAAGATTTTTAATAGGCCACTGTGACAGAATCAATACTTCTAATAGGATATATTGCCAGCATAGAGTTATATGCTATTTCCATTGCATTAGCATATTCTGGCCCCTTGCCAGGGCTCCTGAGTAGAGGCATCTGCCTATGTCTGTTTCATTGCCTCAGTCAGGTGCAATTGACTGTAATGACGGTAAAGCTCCCAGGACAGAGGATCTCTTAGGGTGAGGCCTTGGCAGCACCCATGATTGGGCATCAACACAATGGGACTCCATGGATGTGAAAATTCTACCTTTTCCAGAACAATGACATTTCTTCTGGCAAAACTGAGCTTTTAGCTTTGTTTCAATAAAAGCATGATGCAGTTTGAGCTGTACCATTATAGGTGCAGAGACCTCCCCCCTGCCTTAAAGGTACTCTGATTACCAACAGTTCCTATCACTACACCAAGTAGTTAACCTCAACCTGGGCCATTTCCCAGAGAGGGAGGCATATGGGTGAAAGTAGCTGGGTTGTGGTCTTTTCTTTTGGCGAGGGGGTTGTGGTCTTATCATAGAATCACTTCTATCTCAATACTGGGAGTGTCAGTTCAAATTACATAGGACCAGGTTGGCTCAGGTTGGGCCAGAATCAAGACAGAAAGGTTTTTTAAAACTGCTTTAGTGAGGTATAATTGCCATAAAATACACTACACAAACTTTAAATAATTACCATTTATTTCTATTTTTTTCTAATCTTTTTTCTTGTTTCATTGCACTGGCTGGAACCTTTAGTATAATGATGAACTGAAGTTTTTCTAGGGAGCCTCTTTCTCTTGTTTCTGAATTTAAAGGGAATACTTCAAGAAAATACTTTAAGGATATGATGTGTGCTGTTAGTTATTGGTACAGTAATCATGTACTTATGGGTGCCCTTCATCAAGTATAGGAAGATCCTTTCTATTCCCAGTTAGCTATGGGGCTGTTTTTTTTTTTTAAATCATGAGTGGATATTAACTGCTATTGAATGTGTTTTATATATTAGTAAGATTATCATGTTTTTTTTCCTCTATAATCTGTTAATATGATGAGTTATGTTACTTAATTCTCCAAACCAACTTTGCATTCCTGGGATCAACCCAAGTTGATAAATATTATCTTTTCACAAGTCACTGAATTTAGTTTGCTAATATTTTTTAAAGTAATTTTTATATCTATAACCATGAGCAAGACTGATTTGCAATATTCCTTTCTTATATATACTCCTCGTTGGATTTTGTTACCAAAATAACTTGAGGAGTGTTACTAATTTCCTTTTATGATCAGATAAGATAGAGTTTAGATAATATTGGAATGATGTTTTCCTTGAATGGTTGGTAGAGCTAGCCTGTCAAGTACTGTGGATTTGGTGGCTTTTTCTGTGGGAACAATTTTATGTACTGATTCATTCTCTTTAGTGGTTAGAGGACTTTTTCATTTCCCAATTTCTTAAGTCACTTTCAGTAAATTGTATTTTCCTAAGAATGTGTCAATTTTTAAATACAAGTATTCAAATGTATTGACATGAAGTTCTTCATATTATCTTATTATTTGTTTATTTTCTGCAGCACCTGTAATTATTACCTGCTTATTTTGTTCCACAATGTGTATTTGCACTACCTGCACTTTTTTCCATTTGATTAATCTTGCCAGAGAGTTGTGTATTTTAAAGTCTTTTCAATGAAATAGCTTGTGGTTTTGTTGATAGTAGTATGTGTTGGTTTTATATTTCATTTCATCTTACTCATATCTATTATTTCCTTCTTTCTTGAAGGTTATTCTGATATATTTTCTCTAATTTATTTTTAAAAGATTTTATTTATCTGACAGAGCAGGAAGAGAGGCAAAGGGAGAGGAAGAAATCAGTTCCCTGCTGGGCAGGGAGCCTGATGCGGGGCTTGATCCCAGGACCCTGGGATCATGACCTGAGCCCAAGGCAGACACTTAACTGACTGAGCCACCCAGATGCCCCTTTTCTCTAATTTCTTAAATTAAATGTTTAACTGATTAATTCTGTGTCTTCCTTCTTTCCCAGTGAAAGCTTTTAATTCTATTTATTTCCTAAATATCACGTTAGCACATCCCCCAAATTTTCACATGCAACATTATTTTTACTTCTAAGCATTCAGTTCCAAATCTGAATTTCAATATGATCTTTCTTTTATCTATAAGTTGTCTAATACGTTGTTTTAAGTTTCCAAATATATGGATTTTTTTCTAGTCATATTTTTAGATTGATTATAACTTAATTGTATGTAATTAGAATAGGTGGCTAATAGAGCAAATCTTTGACATTTACTGAAACTAACATATAGTCAATTTTTGTATTATGCTCCAAATGTACTTGAAAGTAATGTATATTCTCTGTTAAAATTTTCTATATATATATATATCTATTATATCCAGCTTGTTAATTATGCTGTTCAGATATTTTTTTATCTTTACTGAATTTTTTCTGTGTAACCTATCAGTTACTGAGAAAACTGTGTTAAAGTCTCCCACTGTGATAGTGGGTTTATCAATTTCTCCTTGTAAACCTGTCAATTTTTGTTAAAAAAAAAACTTTGGCCGTGTTAACAGGCAATTACACATTTAAAACATTATATCTTCCTGGTTGAATTTACTTTTTCCATTATGATGTGTTTTTTTCCACTTCTAGTAATGCTTTTGCCTTACCTTTTAAAAATCTGATATTAAAACAGCTACTTCAGGGATCCCTGGGTGGCGCAGCGGTTTGGCGCCTGCCTTTGGCCCAGGGCGCAATCCTGGAGATTCGGGATCGAATCCCACATCGGGCTCCCGGTGCGTGGAGCCTGCTTCTCCCTCTGCCTGTGTCTCTGCCTCTCTCTCTCTCTGTGTGACTATCATAAATAAATAAAAATTTAAAAAAAACTAAAAAATAAAATAGCTACTTCAGCTTTCTTTTGGTCAGTTTTCACACTATACTTCACAGTAATATATTTTTTTATTCTTTGACATTTAGTCTTTTTGTGTTCTTACATTGAAATATATATGAAGTATTCTCTTATAGGCAGTATATAACTGGAATTTGTTCTTTTATTCATTCTGAAAATCTTTGACATCTTCATCGAGGACTTTAGTCCATTTGTATTTAGAGTGATTACTGATAAATTTGGATTTATCCCCACCCTCTTATTATATGCTTTTTATTTGTCCCTTTTACTGTTTAAATTTCCTCCCTCTCTTATTTTGAGTTCTTTTGGGTTAAGCTTTTTTATTTTCCATTTTTTCTCTGCTGATTTGAAAATTATATTTTTCACATATATACTTTTGTTGATTACTCTTGCTATTTTAACATGCATACTGTAAAATGTCTTGAATTATGCATTTTCCATTTCTTTTATTCTTTAACTTTCTTTTTTTTTTTTAAGATTTTTTTTTATTTATTTATTCATGATAGTCACACAGAGAGAGAGAGAGAGAGGCAGAGACACAGGCAGAGGGAGAAGCAGGCTCCATGCAGGGAGCCCGATGTGGGATTCGATCCCGGGTCTCCAGGATCGCGCCCCGGGCCAAAGGCAGGCGCCAAACCGCTGCGCCACCCAGGGATCCCTATTCTTTAACTTTCAAAAGGGCTACATTACCCATATTCACCATGTATTGCCCTCAGCATCAATATTTGAAAGCCATGGATTATATAGCACTCTCCCCACAAGCCTTCAATCTTTTCCAGTTTTGGAAGGAGACACATTAAAAAATTATTACCCGATTTCGTAGATCAAGAAATTGGGTCACATAACAAAACAAAAAAATTGTCCATAGAAATAATTCATCTAATCAGGAGGAAAACCAGTCCTCCTGATTATTTTTTCCAATTATAAAATTCAGAAGATTGTGTGGGAAATATTTTTTCCACATTTAATTAAAAAAAATTTTTTAAGGATTTTATTTTTTTCACAAGAGACACAGAGAGGCAGAGACATAGGCAGAGAGAGGAGAAGCAGGCTCCATGCAATGTGGGACCTGATCCCGGGACTCCAGGATCATGCCCGGAACCAAAGGCAGGTACCCAGGGGTCCCTAATTTTTAAAAATTTTGATACACCTCGCCACCTGGCCCTCCAGAGAACCTGTACTAATTTACATATAGCAATAATTAAAATCTATGATCAATTAAATACTTAGTCACTTCCAGTTCTTAGAGGACAGGGAACACACCTTTTATTTCTTACAATTGTATTACATAAAATCTTAAACCTTTTTAGAAATAGTTAATAAATCTTGTGGAAACTTTTTAATACCAAGTAAATGTCAACAGTTTACAACAGGAAACATGGCAATAAAACAGAAGGAAGAAAGATTAAGTAAAGTTAGGTTTTATTTTTTTTATTTTTTTTTAAATTTTTTTATTTATTTATGATAGTCACAGAGAGAGAGAGGCAGAGATACAGGCAGAAGGAGAAGCAGGCTCCATGCCCCGGGAGCCCGACGTGGGATTCGATCCTGGGTCTCCAAGATCGCGCCCTGGGCCAAAGGCAGGCGCCAAACCGCTGTGCCACCTAGGGATCCCTAAAGTTAGGTTTTATATTCTATTTTTAAAGGGCCAGATTATTTTAAATCTTTCTGTATTTTGAGATTACAGCAAAGTCTTAATTAACAGGACTCCAACAAACTGGAAACTTCCACTAACTAGATTATTTCCTGCTATTCTATTTTGAAAAGAGGCTCATTATAATATACTCATAAGAAGCGTTTATTCTAAAAATGGAACAATTGCCGCAGAATGAATGGGTCAAACAATAAATCAAATGGGAAATTGGAAAGTATCTTGAGACAAATAATGAAAACACAATGTACCAAAACTTGTTAGATGTAGCAAAAGCAATATAAAGAGGACAGTTTCAGTGATGAGTAACTACATTTAGAAAAAGATGAATTCAAACGAACAATCTATACTTCAAGGAACTACAAAAAGAAGACAAACCAAGCCTGAAATTAACAGAGGGAAGGAAATAATAAAGATCAGAACAAAAAATAAACAAAATAGAGGGTATAAGCAGAGTAGAAAAAAAAAAGAAACTAAAAGTTGACCTTTTGTTGTGTATTTTTTTATTGGAGTTCGATTTGCCAACATACAGTATAACACCCAGTGCTCATCCCATTGAGTGCCTCCCTCAGTGCCCATTGCCTGGTCCTCCCATCCCCCTGCCACCTCCCCTTCTACTACCCCTTATTCATTTCCCAGAGTTAGGAGTCTCTCATGTTCTGTCACCCTCTCTGATTTTTCCCATTCATTTTCTCTCCTTTCCCCTATAATTCCTTTCACTATTTTTTATATTCCTCGTATGAGTGAAACCATAGAGTGACTGTCCTTCTCTGATTGACTTACTTCACTCAGCATAATACCCTCCAGTTCCATCCACGTCGAAGCAAATGGTAGGTATTTGTCGTTTCTAAAGGCTGAGTAATAGTCCGTTGTATACATAGACCACATCTTCTGTATCCATTCATCTTTCGATGGACACTGAGGCTCCTTCCACAGTTTGGCTATTGTGGACATTGCTGCTGTAAACATTGGGGTGCAGGTGTCTCGGCTTTTCACTGTATCTGTATATTTAGGGTAAATCCCCAGGAGTGCAATTGCTGGGTGGTAGGGTAGCTCTATTTTTAACTCTTTGAGGAATGAAAACCAGAGCCGGGGGCATCACAATGCCAGATTCCAAGTTGTACTACAATGCTGTGATCATCAAGGCTGTGTGGTACTGACACAAAAACAGACACATAGATCAATGGAACAGAATAGAGAACCCAGAAATGGACCCTCAACTCTATGGTCAACTAATATTTGACAAAGCAGGAAAGACTATCCACTGTAAAAAAGACAGTCTCTTCAATAAATGGTGCTGGGAAAATTGGACAGCCACGTGCAGAAGAATGAAATTGGACCATTCTCTTATAGCATACACAAAGATAAACTCAAAATGGATGAAAAATCTAAATGTGAGACAAGAATCCATCAAAATCCTAGAGGAGAACACAGGCAACACCCTTTTCAAACTTGGCCACAGCAACTTCTGGCAAGATACATCTATGAAGGCAAGGGAAACAAAAGCAAAAATGAACTATTGGGACTTCATCAAGAGAAAAAGCTTCTGCACAGCAAAAGAAACAGTCAACAAAACTAAAAGACAACCCACAGAATGGGAGAAGATATTTGCAAATGACCTATCAGATAAAGGGCTAGTATCCAAGATCTATAAAGAACTTATTAAACTCAACACCCAAGAAACAAACAATTCAATCATAAAATGGGCAGAAGACATGAACAGAAATTTCACCAAAGAAGACCTACACATGGCCAACACGCACATGAGAAAATGCTCTGCATCACTTGCCATCATGGAAAAACAAATCAATTTTTAGTATATGTGCTGCCGAAGCGAGCACGGAAATACAAATCAAAACCACAATGAGATACCACCTCACATCAGTGAGAATGGTGAAAATTAACAAGACAGGACATAACAAATGTTGGAGAGGTTGTGGAGAAAGGGGAACCCTCTTGCACTGTTGGTGGGAATGTGACTGGTACAGCCACTCAGGAAAAATTGTGTGTAGGTTCCTAAAAGTTGGTCTTTTGAGAAGATAAACAAAACTGACAAACTTTTAGCTAGACTAAGAACAAGGCAGAGAACTCAAATCAATAAAATAGGAAATTAAAGATGAACCATTACAACCAAGGCAACAAGAGTAAAAAGGATCATGAGAGCACTGTGAGCAATTATATGTTAAAAAAAATTGTATAACATAGAAGAAATGACTAAATTCCTAGAAATATACACCTTACCAGAGCTGATTCATGAAAACATAGAAAATCTAAACAGACTCTTAACTAGTAAGGAGACTGATTCAATAACTGAGAACCTCACAACAATAACAAAAAACCCAGGACCAGTTGACTTTACAGGTGAATTCTATGAAAGATTTAAAGAAAAATTGTCAATCCTCAAACTCTTCCAAAAAAGTTAGGAGGAATAACTTCCAAATTCATTTTATAAACCCAGCATTACCATGGTTCCAAAGCCAGAAAAAATTACTACAAAAAAGGAAACTGCAGGCCAATATCCTTGATGAACACAAATGCAAAAATCCTCAACAAAATACTTGTACACCGAATTCAACAGCACATCAAAAGGATCACATACCATGATCAAGTGGGATTTATTCCTGAGATACAAGGTTGATTAAACATATAAAAATCAATTTGTGCTATATGCCATGTTAAAAAAAAATAATGGGGCAGCCCCGGTGGCGCAGTGGTTTAGCGCCGCTTGCAGCCCAGGGCATGATCCTGGAGACCCTGGATCGAGTCCCACGCCGGGCTCCCTGCATGGAGCCTGCTTCTCCCTCTGCCTGTGTCTCTGCCTCTCTCTCTCTCTCTCTCTCTCTCTGTCTCTATAAATAAATAAATAAAATCTTTAAAAAAAATAATGAATGGATAAAGAAGAGGTGGTATATATGTACAATGGACTATTACTCAGCCACTGAAAAGAATGAAATCTTGACATTTGCAACGACATGGATGGAGCTAGAGAGTATTATGTTTGGAAAAATAGTTAGAGAAAGACAAATACCATATGATTTCATTAAATTGTGAAATTTAAGAAACGTAACAGATGGGATACCTGGGTGACTCAGTGGTTGGGTGTCTGCCTTTGGCTCAGGTCATGATCCCGGGGTCCTGGGATTGAGTCCTACATCGGGCTCCCTGCATGGAGCCTGCTTCTATCTTTGCCTATGTCTTTGCCTTTCTCTATGTGTCTCTCATGAATAAATAAATAAATAAAATCTTTAAAAAAAGAAATGTAACAGATGAACACATGGGGAAAAAAAGAAGCAAGTCATAAAACAGACTCCTAGCTATAGAGAACAAACTGAGTGGGTGGAGGGAATGGGTTAAATGAGTGATGGGTATTAAGGAGGGTACCTGTTGTGATGAGCACTGAATGTTGTGTGTAAGTGATGAATCACTAAATCCTACACTTGAAACTAATATTACACTGTATGTTAACTAACCAGAATTTAAATAAAACCTTGGAAGGATTTTGATTTGTATATAGGGGAAAGGAGAGAAAATGAGTGGGAAAAATCAGAGAGGGTGACAGAACATGAGCGACTCCTAACTCAGGGAAACAAACAAGGTTGTAGTGGAAGGGGAGGGATGGGGGGATGGGGGGATGGGGTGACTGGGTGATGGGCACTGAGGGGGGCACTGGACAGGATGAGCATTGGGTGTTATTCTATATGTTGGCAAATCGAACTCCAATAAAAAATACAAAAAAACTTGGAAGGAAAAAATTAAAAGAATGAAAGATAAAAATCCCATGATCATTTCAATAGATGCAGAGAAAAGCATTTAACAAACTTTAGCAAAACTCAAAATCCTTTCACAATAAAAAAAAATACCTCATCACAAGGTAAGAATAGTAGGAAATTATCTCAGTCAAGGGATACAAAGTTTCAGTTATGCAAGAAGAATAAGTTCTTGTGATCTAATGTATAGCATGGTGACTACCATCAATAATTCTGTATTGTATACTTGAAATTTGTTAAGAGAGTAGATATTAAGTGTTCTAACCACACACAAACAAAAAAAATAACTGTGTGTATTGATAGATTTATTTTTAAGTAAGCTTTCTGCCCAACATGGACCTTGAACTCACCACCCCAAGATTAAGAGTCACATGCTTTTCTAACTGAGTCAGATCAGCATCCCAATAGGTGTTTTAATTGGCTTGATTGTGGTAATAATTTCATCAAGTAAACCTGTATCAAAACATCACATCTTATACTTTAAATACATACAATGTTTATTGCTGATTATAACTTAATAAAGCTGGAAACAAAAAGAGGGAAATCACCTCAGCATAATAAAGCACATATATGAAAAGTCCATAGCTGACATCACACTCAATGGTAAAAAACTGAAGGCTTTCCTTCTAAGATCAGAAACAAGGCAAGTATGCCCACTCTCACCATTTTTATTCAACATAATATTGGTAACCCTAGTCAGATCAATTAGGTCAAAAAATAAAAGGCTTCCAAATTGGAAAGGAGGAAGAAAAACTATTTCTGTTTGTAGATGACATGATTTTATATGTAGAAAATCCTAAAAACTCTCCCAAACTGTTGGAACTAATAAACAAATTCAGGAAAACTGCAGTATACAAAAATCAATATACAAAAATCAATTGCATTTCAACCCACTAGCAATGAACTATCCAAAAGAATTTAAGAAAAAAATACCACTTACAATAATTACGAAAAGAATAAAAGAGTTAGTAATAAACTTAACCAAAGAGGTAAAAAATGTGTACATTGAAAGCTACAAGTCATTAACGAAAGAAATTTAAAAAGACATAAATAAATGGAAATATAGCCCATGTTTATAGATTAGGAGACTCAGTATTGTTAAAATGTCCATATTATCCAAAGTGATCTACAGATTCAAATCTCAATGGCATTTATACAGAACTGGAAAAAACAATCCTAAATTCATATGGAAACACAAAGCACTAGAACAAATCTGGATGCATCACACTTTCTAATTTCAAACTATATTATAAAACTACAGCAATTAAAACAGTATGGTACTGGTATGAAGACAGACATAGAGATCAATGGAACAGAACAGAGTATAGAAATAAACTCATGCATGTATCGTGAACTGATCTTCCACAAGGATGTCCAGAATACACAATAAGGAAAGATAGTCTCTTCAACAAATGGTATTGAGAAAATTGGATATCTACATACAGAGGAAATTGGACCCTTATCATGTATTATGCCTAAAAATCAACTCAAAATGGATTAAAGACTTGAACATAAGGCCTGAAACTATTAAACTCTTAGAATGAAAACATGGAGCAAAAGCTTCATGGCATTGGTCTTGGCAATGATTTCTTGTATATAACACCAAAAGTAGAGGCAACAAAAACAAAAACAAAAACTAATAATAATAATAATAATTAATAAAACAAAAACAGACAGGTGGGACTGAATCAAACTAAAAGCCTCTGTACAGGAAAGGAAACAATTAACAGAGTGAAAAGACAACTTACAGAATGGGAGGAAATATTTGTGAATCCTTTATTTGATAAGGGGTTAATATTCAAAATATGGAAGATACTTCTACAACTCAAGAGCAAATAACCACAATTAACAACCTAATTTTAAAATGTGCAGAGGACCCGAGTGGACATTTCTCCAAAGAGATACAAATGGCCAAGAGGTACATAAAAAGATGCTCAACGTCATAATCATCAGAGAAATGCAGATCAAAACCACAATGAGATATCACCTGATACCTTTTGGGATGGCTATTGTCAAACCAAAATGAAAATGAAAATATCAAAACAAAGCAAAAGGTAAATGTTGATGAGAATGTGGAGAAACTGGAACCCTTGTACATTGTTGGTGGGAATATAAATTGTATGACTGCTATGAAAACCAATGTGGCATTTCCTCAAAAAGTTACAGCAATCCACTTCTGGATATTTATCAAAAAGAACTGAAGTCACAATCTTGAAGAGATCCTTACACTCCTGTGTGCATTGCAGTATTATTCACATTAATCAAAATGCAGAAACAACCTAAATGTCCATCAATAGATGAACGGGCTATGCATACAGCAGAATATTATTCAGCCTCAAAAAAAAAAAAAAAAGGAAATCCTGCCATATGGGACACAGATTAACTTTGAGGACATGCAAAGCAAAATAAGCCAGTCATGGAAGGACAAATAACGCATGATTTCACTTATATAAGGTATCTAGAATGGTCAAACTCATAGACGCAGAAAGGAGAGTTATGGTTGCCAGGGATTGGGGTGAAGGGGAAAGGGGGAAATGCTATTCAGTGGATATAAATTTTCAGTTACCAAGATGACTAAATTCCAGAGATCTGCTGTACAACATTGCACTTCTAGTTAACAATTGGATATTGTACACTTAAAAATGTGTCAAGAGGGTAGATCTCCCATTAAATGTTCTTACCACAGGGACGCCTGAGTGGCTCAGTCAGTTAAGTGTCTGCCTTCAGTTCAGGCCATGATCCTAGGGTCCTGCTATTGAGTCCTACATCAGGCTCTTTGCTCAGCAGGGAGTCTGCTTCTCCCTCTACTTGCCACTCCCTCTGCTTATGTTCTCTCTCTCTCTCTCTCTCTCTCTCTCTCTCTGACAAATAAATGAATGAGATCTTTAAAAAATCAAAAAGGGGCACATGGGTGGTTCAGTGGTTGAATATCTGCCTTTGGCTCAGGGTGTGATACTGGGGTCCTGGGATCGATTCCCACATCAGGCTCCCTGCAGAGATCCTGTTTCTCCCTCTGCCTATGTCTCTGCCTCTCTCTCTGTGTGTCTCTCATAAATAAATAAATAAATAAATAAATAAATAAATAAATAAATAAATAAATATTCCTGCCACAATAATAATAATAAAAAGTTTCAGGGAGCGACCTGGACTCTGTCCACAACCCTCAGTCTAGTCTCATAACTAATTTCATTTCTAGTTTTAGGTGCCTGGCATCACACAGACCACTCTGAATGTTTGTCTTATTTGACCTGGTTATCAGGGAAAAAATAATTTGCGACGAGAAAACAGAATAATTTGAGGGCACGCAAGGTATTTTTACTACACCGAATGCCTGAACTTTTATATGACATCAGTGATCTCTTTTATTGGGCTTAGCGTTGTCTCTGCCCTCTTATCTTCCTTGTGAGAAGAGAAGCGCACAAAGGTACCTGCTTATAAGTGAAGAGGTCGGGTCACTCTTTCCTGGTTGGAAAAGGCAGGGATTTTGATGTCCAGATATTAGAAGATGGAAGGAAAGCATGCAATACAGAGACTGGAAGGGTGTCAGAGACAGATTTCATGTCCTTCACAATTTTTCTGCATCTTGGCTCTTTGTTGTGACTCAACCTCCCTGTGCTTGGCAAGGCTCAGACAAGGGTAGTCTCTGTTTGGTACCAAATCAGAACAGGGAGTACTGAGCTGAATGTCAGATGCAGGTATTTCTGATACATTCTGGATGCAGTTCTTTATTAGGTCTTTTGATAAATAGGAATTTGTTTTAAGGAGCCAAAACGTCCCTTTGAGTAAATCATGTACATTGTTACAAAACGGCTAGAAAGCATGTACTCTCAACCCATTCTGAGAACCAAGAATCTAGATCACAATCCTATGCCCAGTCCTAAATGGCCTCTTCATCATCCTCTTCTCTTCTCAGTTCCATGCTGGGCCTCAGTAGTTAACAGAGAATCCCTCATCTCTATTTGTCTATCATGCCTACCTCTCATCATCTGCACTTGATCTTTCCTATCCTGGGGAAAATAAATCTCTCTCTGCCTTAACTCAATGTCAAGGTCCTACTAGTAATAAAAGGAGTTCTGCCTTTAATGGAGAAAGACCCATGAATGCAATTGTCACTTTTCTCGAATAATAATACCTATCATTTATGGAACCTTGTATATCCCTGGCACTTGAGTCACTGCATTTTGTTCTCACACCTCTACACCTATTTTACAATAGGGTTGTTGATATGTGGAGTTATTCCCCAAGATTTTCAAGCTAGGTATGCCTGACTCCAGAGTGCAGTTTTTTGCCTGCATTAGCCTACTTTGCCGGATATCCATCTGCACGCTCTTGGGACTGCCCAGGCTGCTGTGTGGGAGACAGGTTCCCCTCCCCACCCCGGTGGCAAACAATGATTCACTCCCATGAGTTAGAGGACACAGATCTAGTTTGTGGGGGAAACATTCACAAGATTATCACCCCAGGAAATTAAAACAAACCCTATTTCTATTGTCCTTTCTATACCTTCATTTCAAATTCTGCTTGCAGTAGCTGGCAACAGAATCAAAGGAATAATTATGCCTGATGATTGGAAACTGAGGCCTTAAAGTCTTTGACTCATTTTTGCCCACTAATCTGTGGGCTGCACCTGAATGTATTGATCTAACTGAAAATATCTTTTCAAAATATTTTAGTTAACAATTTCAACTTAGCAAAGGCACTAAACCATTTATCTCCAACATGGAGATCAATAAATGAATTTTATTTTTTCTAAGATGTAATTGTAAAAAGGAATTTTGGCCTGGGAATCTGAAGATCTGGGTCTCAATTCTGGATGTGCCATTTTTAAGCCTGCAATGTTAGGCAAAACCACTTCATCTGGCTGAATCTTCATGTGCAAAATACAAATAATGATATTTTTCTTGCTTAATTCACAGAGATGATATGGTAGGGATCCCATTATAAGGAAGTGCTTTATAAATCCCAAAGTACTCAGCAAGCATAAGTCACTGGCAAGATGAAGTAAAATGCTCAA
Source organism: Canis lupus familiaris (assembly GCF_011100685.1). Lineage (NCBI taxonomy): Eukaryota > Metazoa > Chordata > Mammalia > Carnivora > Canidae > Canis > Canis lupus. The sequence goes on from NC_049260.1 coordinate 84,723,450, forward strand.
AAAGTTGCCACCAGGAAGACTTTCAGCAGAGCTCTAAACAAGGGCTTCACCAAGGAGTGAATCATGGGGAAAAGTTGTGCTTCTCAATGGCTTTCCCCTTATTTTAGCTTTAGGGACCCAAACCCAAATGGGGTCTCCAGCTGGATCCATGATGATCTTCAATTATGTGACCTCCAGGAAACCAGTCTTGGTTCTCATCTAAACTGAAAATCCCAGTCCTAGAGAGGGAGTGGCACAAGGATTAAAAGACTCCTTGAATACATGGAATATTACTCAGCTATTAGAAATGACAAATACCCACCATTTGCTTCGATGTGGATGGAACTGGAGGGTATTATGCTGAGTGAAGTAAGTCAGTCAGAGAAGGACAAACATTATATGTTCTCATTCATGTGGGGAATATAAATAATAGTGAAAGGGAATATAAGGGAAGGGAGAAGAAATGTGTGGGAAATAGCAGAAAGGGAGACAGAACGTAAAGACTGCTAAATCTGGGAAAGGAACTAGGAGTGGTAGAAGGGGAGGAGGGCGGGGGGTGGGAGTGATTGGGTGACGGGCACTGGGGGTTATTCTGTATGTTGGTAAATTCAACACCAATAAAAAAAAATAAATAAATTAGAGAACATAAACTCTACAAAAAGATTAAAAATAAATAAATAAAAGACTCCTTGACACCAGTGAAGCCGGGGACCTGGATAATGCTGCCTAAGTAAGCAGACTAGAAAGTACAGGACTGATTGGATGCCACCTTGGTTACAAATGCAGAGATACTGCAATAACATCAGAGACAGGAGGAAAAATGGAATGGAGGTAGATCCTGTGCAAAGTTATAGGCACCTCAAACTCATGAAAGTCAATTCCAAGTTAGAACAGAAAATTGTCTTCTGGGTAGTGGAGACAGCTGGCTGAGCAGTGTGGGTGCTCACTCAATACAATGTGGTGTGGATGGTGACTGTCCTGAGTCTTTGGGTCTCTCTCTGTTATTCTTTTTGGCGGAAGGCTTTCCAGAGATACGTGCAGACGCAAGCCACCAGTGCCTAGAAACATTGAAAGAAGAGGTACAGGCGTGGACGACAGGCCCGGAGCCCTCGTACTGAAGCCTCTCTCCCCGCCCTCGCTGCCTCACCCCCCCCACCCCACCCCCATCACCCGATCTGCACAATCAGGCTTGGGAGAGTGAAAGGGTTTCACTTCCGCCTGGCTGCAGGAACCACAAGTTCCAGACTAGGTCGGAATTCCGAATAATCACAGTCAAAATCCACCCAGATACTCTCACACGCCCAGCCGCGCGCGCATCCCGGGGCCGCGGGGCACACGTGAGCCCACGCCCCGCGCGCCCGTCCCTGCCTCCTGCCGGAGCATCCTCGGCTTGGGCGGCAGACGCAGCCGCCGCCGCCTCCTCCTCCTCTCGCCACCGCCTACACCGTCTCCTCTCCCCTCTCGTCCTCCTTCCTCCCCCAGTTCCTGCTCCTCCTCCCGTCCTCGGCGGCGAAGGGCAGAACCCTCAGCAGCGGCTGCCTGCGCTTGGGCCGCCAAGAGCCTGGAACAGGTCTGTGCGGGGGGCGCTTTGTTGCGGGCAGTTGGAGCGTCCCTGGCTCCCGGAGCCACCGGGAGGGCACGCGGCGGGCGCCGGGGTCTACGATTTCTCCGCGTTGGGTCTTTTTCTATGAATAGACGGGGTGCCAGGGGGTAGCTTGATCCTTTGGCCAGTGGCCGTCCCTCCGGCGTCGTGGCGAAGGAGCCCCCGAGCTGCTCGGAGTCCTGCCCCCACCGCCCACCCCTCAAGCTCTCTTTCTGTGCACCCCCACTCCCCGCATCCATGTCCCAGAGCTGAGCTTTCTCTTGTTCTGGGAGCTCGTGGATGGGGGCGGGGAGAGATGGATGGAGCCGATCCAGCGGGGCACCTGGGTGCATGGGCTTTGTTACATACAACAAAAACCAGTCCGCACCAGCTTCCAGTTCCAGGCTAGGCTGCAGTCTGCTGGCAGTGTGGGGTGTGGGCCGGGCACACTGGGGAAGTGAGAGAATGCGAGGGGGCACTCCCTGTGTGTGTGACTGGGCACACAGGAATGCGATGGTGTGTGTGTGTGTGTGTGTGTGTGTGTGATGGTGCTGGTTTTGTGTGGGATGCAGTGAGTATGAGTTGGAGTGTGGGGTGTCGAGTGTGTGTGTGTGTGTGTGTGTGTGTGTGTGTGTGTAGTTCTGCGCCATGGGGCTGAGTTACTCCTGGCATTCCATGTCCTTGGGTATCATCCCATGCCAAGCCAGATTGCAGTAACACGCAGGCAGATCAGGTCCAACCTGTTCTGCCTACACTGTAAGGGTAATGATGTTTTCAAAGTGATGGAAATCCCCCCAACTTGGGGCTGTTGTTTAGAACATGTTGATTGTGGAATTTCCAGCCAGGTTGACCAAGTCTTATTGGACATCATTATTGTTACCCCAAAGACATCCAACTTTCTTAGCAGGTTTCCCTCTCTCAGCCAATGAGGATCCAAAGCTCTTACAGTGATCCTTGCAGAGCCTTCCCCTGCACCCCTTTAATTAGTGGATGCTCCTCTTGTCTTTACTGCAGTCTTTACTTTGGAGCTAGCCTGTAGCTGTATGTTTGGAGAAAAATGAACATACTGGATGCACCTGTGTATTAGTGGTGTATTTGGATTAAAGGTTTTCTTTATTTCCCTCCTGGAACCATAAGATGTGAATTGGTATGGTCTTTTTTTTTAATCAAAGAAAGAAGAAATCAACAGAAATGAACAAAACTGCTAGACTTTCTTTTGTACATTTTACTTGAGGTTTTATTTTATTTTTATTTATTTTTTTTTTACTTGAGGTTTTAAGAAAGCATTATTTGTCAGGGGCCAAAAATGTACAGTTAAGGGTAGTGATTGTTCAGTAAAACAACCGACATTTATTAAACACCTGCTACATGCCAATAGTAATGTTACGTTTTGGAAGTATATAAACGAATAAATGAATAAAGCATCATCTCAGCTCACAAGGAAGGCACAGTCTGGTAGGCAAGACAGAGTGTGTAAACAGATGATTACAATAGAGTATGACAAGAGATAGGCAGGGTACTGTGAGAGCAGAGAGGAGGGGTGGGGGTAGGCGGTATGATCAAGAGAGGCTTTGGGGCTCCTGGGTGGCTCAGTTAAGCTTGATTTCTCTTGATTTCTGCCTAGGTCATGATCTCACAGTCTGGCTCTATGCTCAGCATGAGGCTGCTTAAGATTCTCCCTCTCTCTACGTCTCCCCCCTCTAAATAAATAAATAAATAAATAAATAAATAAATAAATAAATAAATAAAATCTTTAAAAAAAGAAAGAAAGAAAGGCTTCATGGGGGAAGTGACATTTGAGTGAGTCTTGAAAAACTAATTCACCAGGTGGCCAAGTTGAAGGAACAGCATATATAAAGGCAGAGAGGGGTCATGGTTAAGTAAGACTGCAAGGAGTCCTCAGAACTATTACTATCATGAACTCAGAATGAGTCTCCCTGGACAGGGATAGTGATTAATGGTAAACCCAAAAGGAGACAGTAATGCAGATTGGTAAAGATTAGCACACATCTGCATCTTAAGAAATGTCCAGCTCATTTCTAAATGTCAGTGTTTTGCCTTAAGTAAATCTGCCATGGGTAAGCATGTATTTACAAGGAAAATGAACTAGGTGGACAGTACAGTACACAAATTGTGGAATTTGTTGCTTTACAAAAGGCTTCATAATCAGACCATCTTGGACCTTTACAGGGAAGATTTTTACCAAAAATCCATTTAACCAGATTTTTTTTTTTTTTTGCATAGCCAATGGATGGATAAAGAAAGATAGACCTGCATTGCATTTACTTTGTGGGCAAAAAGTCACCAATTTCAGTGCAGGCACTTTCCCTTAGGGTGTGGGTGTTTAATAAATACCGAATACTGAAAGCGTGGAAATGGTGGTAATAAATATGAAATCCACTATCTGTTATCTTTTATCATTTGGGTTGTATGTAAAATACAAATTAACCGGGACAGGGTCTTCAGGGACTTTCACATTTTAGATACTGTGAGTAGTGTCACTGGTAATTAATAATAGCACAGGATTTCTGTCCTGTGTGTTAAGTGCGTAGTCAGGAATGGCTGTATGAGGACTGTCTGTAACATTCATGCGGTTAGGCCAGAATAGGGGCACATTCTGAGTCTCCTGTTCTGTTTTGTTGGTGCCGATTGTGTGGGCTGATAAATGGCATTGGAAATGAACATAAGAGATTAATGATTTCTGCTGGAAGTGCCTGGTGGGCACAAAATTATGCTAGTTAAAAGTGTGGGCTTTGAGGGCTTGAACCAGCATCCTGAGCATCATCTCCTCCCTTAAATGAAAGCCAAAAATAGCCCTGGGTTCTCTTTGAAAGGAATGCCAGCAGGGGTGGTCCAACTTGAATTGACTCCCCCCTCACCCTAGTCTGGCCAATGCCCTGAGGCAGAAGAAATGATGGCCTGGGGTCCTCTGGGCACATGGAGGTCCTTTGTTCATTGGCTGTCAGTACCAGAAAGTATCAGGCAGCATATCTAAGGCACATTCCCCCACAGCTTGGGCTGAAAAGGAATGGATGCTGTGCGGGTACTCAGGTAAGCCTAAGTGCCTGGACCAAGTGCTTCCCAGACTTGTTCCACCGGATGTTAGTAGGTGTTCCACACTCACATCCAGACACACACAGAGTTTTGTGGTCAAGTTAAATTTGGGAAATTCTTGCTTAAGCAAAAACAGGTTTGTTTACTTCAGGGCTTCTAAAAGCCTTTACCAGGCTAATGTACATCATGACTCTCCAGAAGAGAATCAGCAGTGTCTCCCAGATATATTTGCCCACAGAACCTGGTGTTCCAACAAGCAGTTGGCCAGACTGCCCTTGAAAAGAATATTCTCTGGCAATGCCAGGCAAGAGCCTTTCCCACCAAGTTCGGAGGCTGTAGGTATTTTGCTGGGGAGACAAGGGCGCCTCCTTCACCTTCTGGGCTTTCCTTCCCCCGTGCATCAAATGAGGCTGATAATAATCATTGCTCTCACCGTCTCTGATAGTGTGATGACAACCAAGATAATATCTCTGCAAGTATTTTGAGCTTTTTACAAGAAAGGCTGTATATCAACTCGAGGTTATTATGAAAGGGAAGTGCAGAATTAAGGCAGTTATTCTGATAATTTAGGCCCAATCCTGTTTTTCCTCTGCACTGCTGGGCAGACTGCCTCAGTTCTCTGCTCTGCTTTGACTGCAAAGACCTATTCTCACTCAACCTTGGGTGACTCAGTTCTTTGTGCTTACTTCCTTTGCCTTCCTGAAGATTCCAGTGTGGCCTTTAATTTCCTGGGCCAGAGGTATCATCAGTACAGCCCTAAGAGAAGTCCCGTCAATTTGAAAACAGCCTCCTGACCAGAGAACCCTGGAAGTGGGAATTAAGCTCAGTTGGAAAGTTGCTTTTATCCTCCAGACTCCCTCTCCTGCAGGAGTAGTTCCAGGGGGCCATCTTGGACGCAGCCGCTGGAAGGTTCACGTTCACTGGCCCCCATGTGCAGTCTGGGTGGTCAATAGGAAGGCGTGGCCATCTTTAAGGAAATTTAAAGGCAGAAGAGAAAGACTATTGACCCTCTCTGATTCCCTTGGCTCTTCATTTAATTCCCTCAACCTCTCTTCTTTACAAACTACCTTGAAAGAAGTGTGCCTTTCTTGAGAAGGAACAGCTAATAACCATTGCCAGCTGGGCCTAGGGTGGAGACAGATGTGGAGGCCTTAGAGTTACCCATTCCACAGAGCATCTTACCCACATGGGCCATTCTCCACATGGAAGCAACAAGCTTCATGTGCTGTAGGAAGGGTTTGGGTTAGCCGGAAGAGGAAACGCTGTGGCTTTAAGGCCGAATGACCGACCGGACAGTGAGAGTGAAGGCCTTCTCTGGTGGGAAGAGTTCAGTGGAAATACCGGTCCAGTAGGGGAGGTTCATAGAATGGTAGCACTGCCTTTTCAAGTTCGTCTGGTGCAAAGCTTCTGCTTGGGTGAGCAAAATGCTAGTGAAGTGAAGTGAGTTTGTCTAAGATCCCACAGCTATCATGTGACAGAACAGAAGTCATCCTAGAGGCTAAACTCCGATCCACTGCCTCCTAAAGCTCTTCCCACTAGACCCAGCCATCTTCTTCTGCACTGCAGGGCAGTGTAGGTAGGTTGGCTCATTCAGTGGGACTTGGAGGGCATGTCCAAGCTTGAGTTGTGTGGGCTCTGTGTGGCAGCTTTTAGCAGAGAGACAGGTTTCTAGTGGAGCCAGAAAAAGTCATGCTTCCCCTCTCTCTTTCTGGTTCCTCTTGGGTGTCCAATTGTCTGATTCACCAAACCAAGCAGCCAGTTGGAAACCTCAGGACTGGGTGTTCTGGGTAGATACTCAGTGGATGATTCAATCACACAGTCCCTCTTCCTTGGTGGTGATTCACTTCTTTTGTAGACCATCGATGACTGCCTTGAAAGTGTGATGGAAGCTGCTGATGCATTCCCCCTCAAAATGGCACAGAATTTCAGAACCATGTAGGTGCAGGGCTCCCATCCCCTACAGCCTAGGTCACTTGTAGACACTCCTTAAATACGCAAGATTCCCAGAGTTGCAATTGTCAACCTTAACTTGGGATGGAAGGGATTGGAAATACTGCGATGAGCTTTGTGCCAAATAGACTTCGGGAAGAGGAGTTAGTGTGGAATCTCTTTAGGATGAAATTTTGGGATTGGATCCGGTTCTTGAGGTAAAAACAGAAAAGGAATTGAAATGAACGAACCATGTCTCCTTCTCCCAACCTTATGAGAAACATGCGGGAGGTGAGGAAGAGAAGGAGGTAGGACAGAAAGAATGGCGAGAGATTTGAAAAGGCAGGAGAGGGAGGTCCTCCTAGAAAGGGTGTCAGTTAGACCGTAATAGCATGAAAGGTAACTTTCCTAAAAGAATGAGGCAACCATTGCCCTTCTTCCCGGTGTTTCTTAACTTCTAAGTAGCAAATCCTAAGTTTTGGGTATTAGAAATTAACTTAGATGCAGGAACACCATGTCCTTGAAGAGGACATTTTTAGAAGCTGGGAGATTGTGGGGAGTGGCACAGCTTGCCTTACTTCTTGTTTCAAAAAAGCATTTTTATGATTAAAATAATACATGATCATGCTTGCAAAAAATAAAAGTATGAAGCAGAACATTCCAGGCCTCTCCACCACCGATCTCTGCCCTGTTCACCATTTGTTACATAGCATTTTGTGTATATTTTAATAAATATTCATATACGGATTCATGTGGTAAAATAACAAAGGATGCCACCAGTGTTCTGCATACTGTTCTACAACGTGCTTTTCATGGAACTCTGTGTATCTGGAGGTCTTTTCCCGCCAGTATACCTATAGCTATTTCATTCTTTTTTTTAAGATTTGATTTATTTATTCATGAGAGACACAGAGAGAGAGAGAGGCAGAGACACAGGCAGAGGGAGAAGCAGGCCCCATGTAGGGAGCCCGACGCGGGACCCAACCCCAGGTCCCCAGGATCACGCCCTGGGCCGAAGGCGGCGCTAAACCGCTGAGCCACACAGGCTGCCCTATTTCATTCTTTTTAAGAGCGGCATAGTACTCTAATTTCTGTGGTTGTGACATAATGTCTTTAATCCAGCTTTCATTGGTGGGTTTTTATATTATTTTCTAATTTTTAAAAAGAATTATTAAATATTGGGGCAGCAAACTTCCTTTTACCTGCACCCCTGCATACTCTTGCAAGTGTTTTTGTAGAATAAATTCCCAGTTGTGAAACTGCTAGCTTAAAGACTTTAGTCTGCACATCTTTGATTTTAATAGAGCCCCCTGCCCAGATTTTCCTCCAGGAAGCTTATAGCGACTTACACTCCCGACAATGGCCAGTTCTCTAGCAGGGCTCTTCCTCGACAATTTCACATACTCTTGACCTTTTGAATCTTTGACAATTTGGTAGCTGAAAACAATCCCTATTTTCTTTGCTTTATTATTTTTTTTTAGTACGAGAGAGGTTGAACACTTATTTAGATGTTTATTGACCTATTTTTCTATTCAGTTGTTCTTTATCATCCTGATAACTGCAATCTCTTGACATATTTCTGACAGCAGCTAACCATCACCTCTATTGTAAGCATATTAAGCAGTTTGTTGCTTACTCTTTCACCTAGATTTTAAAGTGTCTTTCAGTTGTATGAAATGTTGAAGTTTTGAAAAATCCTAATTGGCACTCTGTTTTTTATGAGCACTCAAACAATGCCACAGTGAATACCCTTGGACTGTATTATATGCATTGGGCTCATTATTTCCTTAAGATAAATTCTGAAGACTCGATTTGTTCAGGTAATTTTTTTTCTAGATCTTGCCAAATTACTCTCTAACATGTTTCTTTTTCCATTTCTTTTCTTTTATTTATTTATTTTTTACCAGTTTACACTCCAATCCCAAAGCATAAAAGTATACTTCACTCCTCCTCTTGATGCCTTCTGATAATTAAGATTTTGGTTCTTCAATCAAGGGCAAGGAAGGAATTCATATTTGGCATCAGGAAGGGCTTGGGGCAGAAATCCCTAACTGCACACAAAATATATGTAATACTCTCTTCACCTTCAATTATTTAAGCAAACATGCTTTTTAATTCATTTCCAAATAGAACTGTGTCGAACGCATTTCCTTAACATCAAGCCCCTATAAATTTGCTGTGAAATGAGTGGCCATTCAGGGTCATTTCTGCTGACAGCAGCTGCGGCATTGGACAATGGCAAATTGACTTTAGAGATCTATCTGTAAGACACTTGGGGGAAAAAAAAGCTGCTGCTGCATCTTCGCCGACCTCTGAGGTCAGCTAGATTGGTTCCAGAATTTTCCAGTGGCTTAATGCTGAGTAGGAGTCCACTTCTATCCAACTTGACTTCCTGCAAAGAGGACAAGTTTGAGGCCCTCCCATGAGAAGGGATTCTAACAGAAATAAACAGTGATGTCACCCTTTGAAAAGGGAATAGTGGCAAATGGGTACAGGTGTAGCTTTTCCCCTTGCCCTGCTGCGGCTTCCTTCATTGTTCTGTCTCTCCTTTCTGCCAATATCTAGATATAGCCACGGGGAGTTTGGTGTCTGCTCCAGGCCATGGGTAGGGTCTACCGATTAGGAGAAGAAGGGAGTCACAAGGGTCGGTTGTGTGGTTTTGTCTTTAGAGTGACAGGTAGCAACCTTCAAATCCCTTGGGTGGTGGCAGAGAAATATGAAGAGCATGATTGGATGGTGACAGTGGTTACGCATTTTACAGATTTCGAAGACACAGCTGGAAAGGGGACAGTGCTCTCCAAGTTGGACATCGCTGGAAAAGGCTTATGACCTAACCCCACCACTTGCTAGCTAAAAATCTGGCACCTAGTCTCCCCTAGGGATGGACATAAGTGCCTTTGAAGTGCTACTTCCCCATCAGACAGATTTAAGAATGCCCTTTGTACTTATCCATCCTTCACTTCACCTAGCGTGCCACAAACACAGCCTGTCACTGGGATGCTTTTGAGTTGTCAGAAGATGGGTGGGTTATTGTACCCAGAGGAATCCTTTAGATTATTTGAACTATTGACACCTACGATTTATGGTTTCCCACTTACCTCGAAATCTTGGTATTTGGCAAATAGCTTTGGATCCTAACTGATATTTGTTGGATTTCTTTTTTTTTTCCTTTAGAGGTTTGGAATACAGTAAGGATAGTTCACAGGGGAACCAATGGTCAGACAGTATAATTATTCATCTTCACGGCCTTGAAAAAAATGGTTTTTGGTTGTTAAACTCATAAGTGTCCCATCTTAAAGTGAGGGCGTCTCTTCTTCAGAGTGCTGAATAATTAAAAACTGAAGCATTATAGCCACAAATATGGCCTCTACACAAATCATTGTCCTGTTTCTCCTTATGGATGGTCATAAGGGGGACAATCCAGGTTTTCTTTTCTTTGTAAAACTATGTTTGGCGCCAACTATGTTGGATCTTTATGTTTCTCAACTGAATTATTCCCCGAAGGTAGTGTTGCTTTTTTTTAATACAAAATATAATTTTATGTATGTATATATGTATGTATATTTTTATTGGAGTTTGATTTGCCAACATATAGCATAACACCCAGTGGTAGCATTGCTTTGGAACTCTGATTAGAACCAGGAGGGAGATCTGTCTGCACACTAAAATTAGAAAGGAAAAATCTCATTGAGAGGCAAAGGTAGTCAGTAAAAGGAGCTTATAGAGTGAATTGGGAGGCAGAAGACCCAGGTTCCAGTTCTGATTCTGATACAAATCTGCTGTGTGACCTCAAACAAGTGCTTCAGTGTCTCCATGCCTCAGATTCCACACATAAAATAAGGACATGGTTAGGAATAGCATATCTATACTGTAGCACCTTCCATTTGAATAAAGCATACTCATCTCCAAAGCCAGAGCGTACTTTTGTGACAGAATCACCTGGGGGCCCATTAAAATCTGGAGTCCCCCACCTCAACCCACAGAATCTGAAACTCCAAGGGTGGACCCAGGAAATCTGTGTTAGCCAGCTTCTTAGGTGATTCAGGGAGGCTGTAGCCCCCTCCTGTGGTAACTTTCAGGAGGCAAGAGCCCCTTGAGCTTTCTGGCCTGAGGGAATGAAAACCATTCTCCAAAGTGAGAAAGTCCTGGCCTTCCAGTAGCTCTGGCTGAGAAACCTATGACAGCAGGGGCACCTGGCTGGCTCCATCAGTAGAGCAGGTGGCTCTTGATCTCAGAGTTGTAAGTTTGAGCCCCAGGTTGGGTGTACTTAAGATACTACTTAAGAATTACTTAAAAAAAAATTAAGATTACTTAAAAATCTTAAGAAAAAGAAACCTAGGACCGAGACCGAATCTGAGGAGGGTGGTTTTTTTAACCCAATTCCCTGGGGCTGGTTTCTGCCTTGGTAAGTGGGCAGCAGAACGTTCTTTTGAATAAGAGCAGGCCTGGATTAACTGACTGACCAGCTCTTCAGTCATGAGCATATTTCAGGCCCTTTGGCATAAAATCTTCAGTAGAAGCATTTCTGAGAAAGGACAAAGTGGTTTCCAGAACTCAGACCCTGTCTGCCCAAGGTCTCTCTCAAATCCTATTTGATGGTTCCACCCCTCCTTTGACTTTTTAAATTCTTATTTCTCCTCCCTTCATTTAACAAACCCGTGTGGCAGCAGGTTCCCTCGCCTGATGGGATCTCATCACCCCAGCTTTTTATGCCTTAACCTTCCCCCAGCTCCCACTGCACCTCGTCCCGCCCCTCAACCCTGCTTTTATCACAACACTGATTTTATTTCCTCCAACCAGAGGTATGGCCTCGGGACTCTTCTGCTGTCTAAATGCCACTGGAAGAACACCTGGGTGCTCAGTGGTTGAGCATTTGCCTTTGACTCAGGTCGGGATCCCAGGGTCCTGGGATTGAGTCCCACATCAGGCTACCCGCAGGGAGCATGCTTCTCCCTCTGCCTGTGTCTCTGCTTCTCTCTCTCTCTCTGTCTGTGTCTCTCAAAAATGAATAAATGAATAAATAAATACTGCTAGGAAGTGTGGCAGGATACAAAATCAATGACCATAAGTCAGTGGCATATCTATACACTAACAATGAGACTGAAGAAAGAGAAATTAAGGAGTCAATCCCATTTACAATTGCACCCAAAAGCATAAGATACCTAGGAATAAACCTAACCAAAGAAGTAAAGGATCTATACCCTAAAAACTACAGAACACTTCTGAAAGAAATTGAGGAAGACACAAAGAGATGGAAAAATATTCCATGCTCATGGATTGGCAGAATTAATATTGTGAAAATGTCAATGTAACCCAGGGCAATTTACACGTTTAATGCAATCCCTATCAAAATACCATGGACTTTGTTCAGAGAGTTAGAACAAATTATTTTAAGATTTGTCTGGAATCAGAAAAGACCCCAAATAGTCAGGGGGATTTTAAAAAAGAAAACCATAGCTTGGGGCACACAATGCCAGATTTCAGGTTGTACTACAAAGCTGTGGTCATCAAGACAGTGTGGTACTGGCACAAAAACAGACACATAGATCAATGGAACAGAATAGAGAAGCCAGAAGTGGACCCTCAACTTTAGGGTCAACTAATATTCGACAAAGGAGGAAAGACTATCCACTGTAAAAAAGACAGTCTCTTCAATAAATGGTGCTGGGAAAATTGGACATCCACATGCAGAAGAATGAAACTAGACCACTGTCTTGCACCATACACAAAGATAAACAAAATGGATGAAAGATCTTAATGTGAGACAAGATTCCATCAAAATTCTAGAGAAGAACACAGGCAACACCCTTTTTGAACTTGGCCACAGTAACTTCTTGAAAGATTCATCCATGAAGGCAAGAGAAACAAAAGCAAAAATGAACTATTGGGACTTCATCAAGCTAAGAAGCTTTTGCACAGCAAAAGATACCATCAACAAAACTCAAAGACAACCTATAGAATGGGAGAAGATATTTGCAAATGACGTATCAGATAAAGGGCTAGTTTCCAAGATCTATAAAGAACTTATTAAACTCAACAGCAAAGAAACAAACAATCCAATCATGAAATGGGCAAAAGACATGAACAGAAATCTCACAGAGGAAGACATAGACATGGCCAACAAGCACATGAGGAAATGCTCTGCATCACTTGCCATCAGGGAAATACAAATCAAAACCACAATGAGATACCACCTCACACCAGTGAGAATGGGGAAAATTAACAAGGCAGGAAACCACAAATGTTGGAGAGGATGTGGAGAAAGGGGAACCTTCCTGCACTGTTGGTGGGAATGTGAACTTGTACAGCCACTCTGGAAAACTGTGTGGAGGTTAAAAATAGATCTGCCCTACGACCCAGCAATTGCCCTGCTGAGGATTTACCGCAAAGATACAGATGCAGTGAAACGCCGGGACACCTGCACCCCGATGTTTCTAGCAGCAATGTCCACAATAGCTAAACTGTGGAAGGAGCCTTGGTGTCCATCGAAAGATGAGTGGATAAAGAAGATGTGGTCTATGTATACAATGGAATATTACTCAGCCATTAGAAATGACAAATACCCACCATTTGCTTCGACGTGGATGGAACTGGAGGGTATTATGCTGAGTGAAATAAGTCAATCGGAGAAGGACAAACATTATATGGTCTCATTCATTTGGGGAATATAAAAAATAGTCAAAGGGAATAAAGGGGAAAGGAGAAAAATGAGTGGGAAATATCAGAAGGGGAGACAGAACATGAAAGACTCCTAACTCTGTGAAAAGAACTAGGGGTGGTGGAAGGGGAGGTGGGCGGGGGGTGGGGGTGACTGGTTTACGGGCACTGAGGTGGGCACTTGATGGGATGAACACTGGGTGTTATTCTATATGTTGGCAAATTGAACACCAATAAAAAATAAATTTATAAAAAAATAAAAATAAAAAAAATAAATACTGCCAGGAAAGGAGTCGGCATCAATGTCAGTGTACACTCATTTACCCCACTTTACATTTTTGTGGCTCACCCTTCAGCCCTTCATTTCATTGCAGAGGAAATTGGAGCCAGGGAGAATCTTCTCCAAGGCAAACTTTGGGAGACAGCAAGTCTTCTTTTTTTATATATAGCCACCATTTATTGAGCTCTGCGCCAGGTACTGTGCGGCTCTCGTGGCATGGGCTGTCTCCTTTACTCCCTCCCATAGCCCCGTCGGGTAAGGGACTAGCACTATTCTCATCTTACAGAGGAGGAAACAGCCTCAGAGCAGCTAAGTGACTGGCACAACAATATGTTCACGCAACTGGTGAGTAGCAGAGTGGGTCTGTCTGGCTAGTCTGGGGGCCTGGATGGTTAAACGGAATATTTTGTTGTGACACGCCTCCCTCCCCCATGATAATAAAGTGGTTATGCCAAAGGCAAATGTATGCAGCAACAGATTTCCTTGGCGGTGAAGCCCAAGCCCTGAAAAGTCCAAGTACCTTCAAGCACCAGGAAAAGAGAGGAAAGTTCATTTTAATGGCAGAGTGATCTGGCCAGGGTCATTATGAGTGGTCGGAAGGCCCGGGCTAGGAAACAGGTTCCTATGTTGGCAAATCAGTCACCGAGTCGACCAAGACTCACTGGCATCGAGAGAGAAATTCCCGAGACCTGGTGACTCTTGTGAGTTTCATAGATTGCAGGGATGGGAAACCTATCAGCTATTTTTCTCCTCCCAATCCCTCAGGAAGCTGGTGCCAAGGCTAGCGGGGACTAGAGGTCAGGAGTGACTTCTGGGATGCTCTCAGCTAATGGGGGAGACGGCCGGGCCGGAGAGGGCCCAGAATAGGCTTAGATTCATGGATTCCTAGCTCATCCGGGTCCTTCTTGCCTGATTGTCATTATCAAACTGGCAGTATATAGCAAGGGGTATTTGGCAGCCACCAATTCAGACACACTGAGCTAGAATTGATGGGACTCAAACTTGTGAGCACAATATATCCATGCACAGAAATTTCCAGAATATGCCCATGGGAAGGAGTCTATCCTCAAACCTTAAAAATGCCCCATTTGAAGAAGCCTGACTTTATACATTGACTTAACACTGCTGCACAAAAACAATTTTCCCCCCTCTTTCTTGGTTCTTTCCTGGCAGGGTCTTGTATTGGCTATAATTTCTCTAAAAATCTCTTTTCAGTTGGAGCCCTCAGATGAAGACTTCCACACATTTTCCATGGCGTCTGTTCTCTTCTTTGTTATTCCCAGTCTGGAGGGTCAATAGGCATCAGGGTATTAGGAGGCCTCAGGTCTCCCATCTGTAATCATCCTGACTCTCTCTTGTCTGTGGAGATAGTTGAGCAAAATCAAATGGGCCAAGCTATGCGCTTGTGGTTGTCTTCAGGTTTTCCCTGGCAGAAGAGCTGTTTTGAAGAAAAAGAGAAGGCAAGCGTAAGGTTAAGCCAGGAGCTGCAATCACTTGCCCAAGCCCAAATCCCAGGCCTATATCCTACTAGCTGTGTGATCTCAGAAAGTTTCTTAACCACTTACTGCCTTGCCTCCATAAAATAGACAGAGTAATAATTTGTACCCACTTAATGGAGTTTAGGGAAGGACTCAAAGCAATAATATATATAAGGGGTCTGCCCTAGAGTTCGTGCTCAATAAAGGGCAGCTTATTTTTTTTAAGATTTTATTCATTTATTTGAAAGAGAGAGAGTGTGAGAGCGCACAAGCAAGGGGAGGAGCAATGGGAGAGAGTGAAGTAGACTCCCCGCTGAGTAGGGAGCTCAGTGTGGGGGGCTCGATCCCACGACCCTGGGATCATGACCTAAGCTCAAGTCAGAGGCTTAACGACTGAGCCTCCTGGATGCCCCAACGTCTTACTTTTTTTTTTTTTTTTAATCAAGAGCACATGTAGCCCCATGGAGAGGTGTGGGTCCTGGCCCAGGCACTTTGGACAAGTCACTTAGCCTTTCTAATCTTTAGTCTCTTCACTGTGTAATGGAAATAAAAGAGTAGCTACTTATTAGGGTATTTTTTTTTCTCCATGAATAAACAGGATAATTCCTGCAAAGTTCTCAACACAGTGCCTGGTACATAGAAGTGCTTGAAAGGTATTGTGACTGTCAGCCAGTTGCCAACTTCAGTGACCCTTGTAGGCCCTTTGGCCCCTAGCTTCTCAGTGTCTGGGCCCCCTTTGGGCCTTGCTCCCACCCCAGCAGGGGTTTCTGATGCCTGTGTGGTACACATTGTTTGGGATAAGCAGGAGAGAGGGCCTTTTTGCACGGGGACCTCCTGAGGCTAACAGGGCTTCCTGCAAAAGCACACTTGGGGAGCTTGGGTGGCTCAGTGGTTGAGTATCTGCCTTCGGCTCAGGTCATGATCCCAGGGTCTGGGATCAAGTCCCACATTGGGTTCCTTGTAGGGAGCCTGCTTCTCTCTCTGCCTATGTCTCTGCCTCTCTCTGTGTCTGTCATGAATAAATAAATAAAATCTTTTTTTTTTACAAAAAAAAAGCATACTGCACAGTGTCATAGGGGCCGCTTCGGGACAGCAGCTGATTCCCAGGCCCGAAGATGGTTCACAAAGTAACAAAAATGGGGATGAGGCCGACCCCGCTGGGCAACTCTCACTGGAGCCTGGGAAGCACAAAGTTCTGTTAGCTGGCCCTCCCTAGCCTCCCCTGGCAGCCCCGCCAGCCATGTATTCCCTTCTGGCATTCCTCCAAGACAACAGACTGGAGAGCCCAGGCGTCTCCTCCCCAAGTAATACATCAAGTATGGCAACCAGATGCTACCATAGTGATGGTTCCTACCTGATCAATAGAGCTGGGAATTGGGCCCTGGTGACAGGCCTTGCCTTGAGAGGGGGGCCACTTCCCAGGGCATCGCCTGTCCCAGCCTGGTGACTAAGCAACCCATCTGGCCTCCCTACCTCCCTAACCCTCCACTCTGGCTGTGTAACAGTCTCTGAGACTTTCTTTCTAAATTCATCCCCACGTCTGGAGCTCTGGAGTGACTATTTCAGGCACGCACTGCCTTCCATGGAGTCCCCAGTGGTGTGCCTTTAGTGCAGTCCATGCTATTCTACCTCCCTGAACCAGTCAATATTATTGCTGCTGCTGGCGGTGCTATGCACTACAGCAATGATAGCTAACATTTACTGGGTGCTTATTACGTGCCGGGCATTTCCGTGTATTATCTTATTTAATAGTGCCAACAATCTTGTGGGCACAGGTACTATGATTTATCCCATTTTACTGTGTGCAGGGCACTAAGCTAAGGACCTGATATGTGTTTCCTGTTTCCATCCTCGCAGTAACCTTATGAGGCAGGCACCATTGTTACTACTAAATGTCTCTGTCGACTTGAGTAGGAAGGATCAAGATGGGAAGTGGGACACCTACAGAATATTCAGAAGGATTTGCATGACCCGAGAGAATGGATGATGTACGTTGACAGCAAGTCCTTCCTCAACCACTCCTTTGGCTTGCTCATTCCAAATCCTGCTGGGCCATTGGCTGTGGCTGGAGATGGGAGCAGAAGGGCCTTGCCACCCCTAACTGCTGGCAGCTTAGGAGGAGTGGTGCTTCCTGCCCACCCCCAGTTGTTTTGGGAATACTTGGGACCAGACTAGGATAGTGGAGTGGAACAAATAAAGGTCCCACTGCTTAGCCTGGGGTTTCAGACTTTTTACTATATAACGACAGATAACTCTAATATATGTTTCCACTAGTATTTCTTTCACACAGACCCCGTACTCCAGTTATACCTGCCCCATCCCCAGAAATTACCTTGTGCAAAAGTACCCATTTCCTTGGCTTTGCCCATGGTGTCCTCCAGCTGGTTCTTCTCCAGAAAGTCTTCTCAGACTAACTCGCTTCCTTACACCTTTATTCTTTCATCCTTTCAGCACAAGGACACATATTTAACATCTATTTTTTTTGAAAGATTGATGTATTGATGTATTTTTTAAGAGAGAGAGAGCAAGGTGGGGAAGCAGCAGAGGGAGAGGGAGAGAAAGAATCCCAAGCATATTCCACACTGAGCGCAGAGCCTGACGCAGAGCTCAATGTCACGACCCTGGAGATCACAACCTGAGCCAAAACCCAGAGTCGGATGCTAGGGGCTTTGACTGAGCCACCCAGGAGCCCCTGGAGCATCTATTATTTCTTTTTAAATATTTTATTCATTCATTCATGAGGGACATAGAGATAGAGGTAGAGACACAGTCAGAGGGAGAAGCAGGCTCCCTGTGGGGAGCCTGATGCAGGACTTGATCCCAGGACCTTGGAATCACGACCTGAGCCAAAGGCAGATGCTCAACCGCTGAGCCATCCAGGCGTCCCTGGAGCATCTATTATGTATCAGATGTTGTGCTAGGTACTTCGAACCTGGTTATAAACAAAGCAGACCTATGCCCTGCCTTCACAAAGCTCATAGTCTAGAGGAGTAGATAGACATTACATAAATAAACCGAGGCTTATATAATTAGAAATTATAGGAAGTGCTGTGCAACTAAACAACAGGGCAGTATGAGAGACAGTAAGAAGAGAGACTTGATTTAGATGGGAGGGAAAATCAAGAAAGGCCTTTCTGGGGGAAGTGACACCCAAGCTGAGACCTGAACAATGAAGAAATATTAACAGAAAGTGTTCCATGCAGAAGGAACAGCTTGCATGGACACTCTGAGGTGGGTGTTTGCCATATTCAAGCAACTAAGAGAGACAGTGGGCCAGGGGACAAAGTGGTGCTCAGTGAGGTTGGAGACCATGCAGGGCCTCCCCGGCCACAAGAATGGGCTCACTCTTTCTGCCGAATGCAGTGGGAAGTCACTGATGTGTTTAAGTGAGGGATCAAAATAATCTAATTTCTACTTTTAAAATAGCACTCTGACTGCTACACAAAATTGGACTGGAGAGTAGCAATAAGAGTGGGGAGGGCAAGCCAGAAGGCAAGCAAGAGAGGAAGCCAGGAAAAGAGATTGCCAGTAGCCTGGAGTAGGAGGCTGGCAGTGGCCACGGAGAAAAGTGAGCAGATTCAGGATACATTTTGCAGCTAGCGCCAAAAGGACTTGCTAAGGCACTGGATTGTGGGGGTGCTGAGGGGAGGGAGCCATAGAGGAAGACTTCTGTGTGTCCAGCTTCAGCAAGATGTCTGGCAGTACTGCCGAGGGATGATGTGGGGATGTACGTTCTGAGTTCATCTTCCCTGTGCCACATTTTCATCTCTAATGAGCATTTAGCATGGATCCTGTAATACTTTATTTCCATGATAGTTAATACGAGTGTATTTGTTGTCTCCATAAATAGGTTTTAGACTCTGACGGCACTGGCTATGTCTTACTCATGTCTGGATTCCCCCAAAGCATCCAAGAACAATGTATTGAAGACTCACTGATCAGTTTAGGGGAGGAACTCATTCCTCTCAACTTTGACTCTTCTCTCACTAAGAAATCAGTCTTGACTCTGGATTAGGCTCTTTTTAAAACAAAATATGACACAGCGTTGAAGAGATATGTGCTTTGATACAGACTTTGAGCTCCATTCAATCATAAATTGCCTTTTAAGCAATTTCTGCCATGGCAGCACGATACACCAGGCACACATAACCTTGGTACTCAAAGCATACTTCAGCAGTGTTTACACAAGAATGGCCTCATGCCTGTGTGTCGGCTAGCTCAGGATGGGCCAAGGGGGAGGACAGGAAGTCCGGATAAGATCAAACAAAAAGGAGATGCCCCTGTTGTTTTTCTATGTGATTCTTTCAGTTCTACAGAGAGCTGTCTGATCCTGCAGTGCCGAGGTAGGAGCCCAGGACTTTGAATTTTTACAAGTATCCCAGGAAATTCTGGTGCAGGTTACCCACGGATCATACCTGAAGATTTCTTGACTTCAGAGATCAGCCCTGGAATGAAATCAGATACAGCTTGTTCCTTGGGTATGACCCAGCACAGCCCTGGTCCCTTCTCAGGAGAAAGTTCAGAATTATTCTCAGGTACCCAAGGAATTTCTCACATAGCCATAGACATGCTCGGATGCCCAGATTAGTCCCTTTAAAAAAATGTAACTATCCTCACCACCACAGTGAGAAGGGTGAGGAGAGTCCATAACATTTCAGCAGTGCTTGGGAGCCGACTGGTATTACAGGTCCATTTTAGGAAAGGCCTCAAGGGGGTGCCGTATGATGAGTTAGTCTGCATAGGCAGCACTCTGCCCAGTACCCTTTCACTTCTGAGGTTGCTTTTCAAAGAGGAACTGAGCTGGGTTGTGTTAGTTCTTTATATATTTTGGATACTAACCCTTTATTGGATATGTCATTAGGTAATATCTTCTTGCATTCAGTAGGTTGCCTTTTAGTTTTGTTGGTTGTTTCTTTCACTGCACAGAAGCTTTTTATTTTGATGTAGTCCCAATAGTTTAATTTTGTTTTTGTTTCCCTTGCCTTGGGAGACATAGCTAGAAAAATGTTGTTGCGGCCCATGTCAGAGATGTTACTGCCTGTGCTCTCTTCTAGGGTTTTTATGATTTCTCGGTCTCACATTTAGGTCTTCAATTCATTTTGAGTTTATTTTTGTATAGTGTAAGAAGTGGCACAGTTTCATTCTTTTGCATGTGGCTGTCCAGTTTTCCCAGCACCATTTGTTGAAGAGACTTTTTCCCTAACCACATTCTTTCTTCCTTGTCAAAGATTAATTGACCATATAATTGGGAGTTTATTTCAGGGTTTTTGATTCTGTTCTGTTAATCCATGTGGGTATTTTTGTGCCAGTATCATACTGTTTTCATCACTGCAGCTTTGAAATATAACTCAAAGTCTGGAATGGCGATACCCCCAGTTTTATTGTTCTTTTTCAAGATTGAATTGGTTCTTCCAGGCCAATTGGGCTTTACCCTGTACTCTGGGACCCAACCAGGGTTGTTGAAGGGGGGATGGGCATGGACTTAGAATCTCAGTGGAATTAAGGGCCCCGAACAGTTCCCTGTCTCTAGGTGCAATCCTGGTCTAGCCAGCCCAGTTGCCTACCTAACCAAAACTTGCTCTGCATCCATCCCCAGTAGTCTGGACAGCACAGAAGCCACTTTCTCCCAAGCATCCAGGCAGTTCATTCTAAGCAGCTCCATTGTCATTGCTCAACACTTCTCCTGCCTTCCACCTCTCTTGCAAAGACCTAACACTGACCTACTCTTCAGTTGCAGAATACACAGTCTGTAGCAGTGTACTTCAAGGGGTCCACTTCAGTTTTTGTTTTCCCAGGCCACCAAGAGAAATCTGCAGGCAATGGTCATATCTCCACCCTCTTAGACCCTGGATCTGGCCTACAGTGGCAACCCATACCTTCTCAATCAGTTTTGAGTCTGGGACAGCTTCACCCCAGCAATTTCCTTCCAGAAAGTATCTACTCAAACTTTTGAGACCTCTTAATTTGTCCTAATGCCTCTCCACTCAGGCCATCCTCCACCACTACCCTAAATGTAAGCTCTTTATGGCTCTTGGGGCGTTCCATTCCCATACATGTTTGTGTATTATCTTCACGCTCCATCTTGTCTCCCAGGCTTTTCTTCCATGTCCTTTGAGGCCCATATTGCCTTCAACAAACTCCCCTGGGCCTTCCGCTCTTGCAATGTCATCTGCCTCAACACATCACAGTGTTGGGTAGTGGAAGCATCAGCTGGGGAGCCTTTTTTTTAAAGATTTATTTATTTATTCATTCAGAGAGAGAGACAGGCAGAGACACAGGCAGAGGGAGAAGCGGGGTCCCTGCGTGGACTCGATCCCAGGTTTCCAGGATCATGCCCTGGGCTGCAGGTGGCACTAAACCGCTGCGCCACCAAGGCTGCCCAGCTGGGGAGCTTTTTAACAAGGACTGAGGCCTGGACCCTGTCCCTAGAGGTTCTGATTCAATTGACCTAAACTCCTTTTTTTTAATATTTATTTATTTGAAAGAGAGAGAGAGTGAACACATGAGTGGGGGGAGTGGGAGGGGCAGAGGGAGATGGAGAGAGGACCTCACATAGACTCAATGCTGAGCAGGACCCAACTTAGGGCTCAATTCTACCACCCTGAGATCATGATCTGAGCTGAAACCAAGGGTCAGACACTTAAACACTGTGCCACCCAGGTTCCCCTGGCCTTAACTTTTTAGGAGCCACCCAGGTGATGCTAATGTATGGCCAGGTTTATGAACCAGTTGACACCTGCTGCTTGCCTTACCAGACACATCATTTCTCAAGCAACTCTATCAAATGTAGGCTGCTCATTCTCCTGGGGTGCACATGCCACAGAGCTGAGGGGTGATGGCCGACCACTTCTATTCCCTGGCACTATTTTTAGGCCTTTTGTGTCCATCCTAAAAAAAAAAAAAAGAGGAAAACAGAAGAACAGATAACAAAATTAATTTAAAAATACATTTATTGTTAAAAAGAAAGATTGTGGGGTGCCTGGGTGGCTCAGTTGGTTGAGCATAGACGCCTTTGGCTCAGGTCATGGTCCCAAGGTTCTAGGATCCAGCCTCTTGTTGGGCTCCCTGCTCAGCAGGAAGTCTGCTTCTTCTCCTTTCTCCCTCTGCCCTTCCTCCTGAATCATGTGCTCTCTCTTTCTCAAATAAATAAATAAATAATCTTTAAAATAAGATTGTTTTAAAAATGAAATTAAATGCAATTAAGTAAAATTAAGCAAGCAGTCCTTGAGGCATATGCCATCTGTACCACCCGCCCTTCTTTTCATCAACTCCTGTCTTCATTCACCCACACTTTTCCTGGACTTTTTTTTTTTTATTTATTTTTTTTCCTGGACTTTTAATACGTGGTTTATTATCTTCCTCTCCAACCTGAGTCCTGCTGTTATTGTGTGTGACTTTAGTGCCCAATGTACAATCCACTATATATCCTGGAATCATGATGCCATCGTTCTTTTGACAAATAATTCTGGAGCACCCACTCTGTACCAGGCATGGTTTTAGGTGCGAGAGATGTAGCAGTGAAGAAAGGGATAAAAATCCCTGCCCTCAAAGAAGCTTATGCTCAGGGGGGCAGGGATGGGGGAGATGATCCATCAATTAGTACACAAATAAGTAAGAATAATATTTAGGATGTCAAATGGTAATAAATATATGGAAGAAATTTAAGCAGGGGTCAAGGTACAGAAGGCTAGGAGAAAGGAATCAAGTTTCCATATAAGGCAAAGACTTTCAACAAGGGTAGCCTTCATTGAGCAGATGGTATTTAAGCAAAGACCTGGAGGAAGGGAAGGAGCTATCATGTAAACATCTTGTGGGAGAGCATTATAGGTAGAGATAACAGCAAGTGCAAATGTCCTGGGGCAGGCATGTGCCTGGCTGGAAGGAGGGCAATGTGGCTGAAGCTGAGTTAGTGAGGGGAGAGGAGTGGATGAGGTCAGGGAGGCAACACTGAACTAGGTCTTATTGGGCCTTGTAGGAAATTGTAAGAAGGACTCTGGCTCCTACACTGAATGAAATGGTGAGCCACAGGACAGAGTCTGACTTATACTTGAATTTTCCTTGGTCTCACTTATCTTCATTTACCTTCATCTCTACTCCACTTTGGTCACCTATTCCTGTTGCCAACCTCTCTCTTTTGTCATTTCCCCAAACTCTTTCACCTCTGAAATTGTAAACACGGGTATTGCGATAGCAAGAGCTTGTACATCCAGCTTCCTCATTCCAATTACTTTCTCATCACCTCATCTAAATCTTCCATTTCTTGACTCTACTTAGGTCTTCATGGTCATCAGTCCTTCAGATTTCTCTTCCTTCCCTCTCTTTCCTTAACTCCATAGTGCATCTTTCCCAGCAATTATAACTTATGCGTCAACTTTCTTGCCTAGTTATTCTTATAGTTTGGTAGTTCAGCAAAGCCCAAACTATAGACAGTCTAGTGGATCTTGGTCCTGGCTGCACGTTAGAATCACTTGGGACACTTTAAAATCTGTGGATGCCTGGTTTCATTGGTGTAGGGGGGTGGGGCACATCATGGAGTTATTTTTAAAGTCCCTTCAGTGATTCTAATGAGCAACCAGATAGAGACCTCCTGGATGAATCCAGCACCTGCTTCTTCCCTTTCTGTATTTTGCCAGCTGGGCAGGAAGAATCTTAGTTGTTCCCTTTACAGTACTTGGAAATCTTACAAAGTGACCTTAGTGGGCTACATCTTACCCTCCTCTCACTGCTTAAACCAAACTTCATCGCCCTCCCCGAGCCTCCAACCCCACTTCTGTCCCCATCTCTCTTAGAAGACGGCCTCATTTTCCATTCCATAGAGAAAATAGAAGCTTCCAGGGCCTCACTCTTCTGCCCTGCTGCCTCCAACCTCAGTGTCTGTGTGTCCATTTGTATCCTAAAGTCTCCTTTGCTCCTGCCAACACCTTTCTGTATTTCATGAGTCTTCAACATCTTACTTTACCATTGGTTCCCTTCAAAATGTTTAGTCCCTTTTATCTTTAAAAACCTTCTCTTCAACCCTGTATCTTCCTTCTCTAGCTACTACTCTATGTCTTTTCTTCCTTTCGTAGTCAAGCATCTCTTTTAAAAAGATTTAATTATGTATTTGAGAGAGAGAGAGAGAGAGCAATGCACAAGCACGAGTAGGAGGGGCAGAGGAAGATGGAAAGAGAATATCAAGCAGACTCCGTGCTCAGTGTGGAGCCCAACATGGGGCTCCTCTCATGACACTGAGATCATGACCTGAGCCGAAACCAAGAGTTGGACACTTAACTGTCTGCACCACCCAGGTGCCTCCACAGTCGAGCTTCTTTAAAAATGAGTTTCCTTCGCCTATCTCCATTCCTTCTCCTTCCACTCATTTCCACAGTCCACTAGAATTTTATTTTTTTATTTTTTATTTAAATTCAATTTTCCAACATATAGTATAACACCCAGTGCTCCTCCCGTCAAATGCCCTTCTTAGTGCCTGTCACCCAGTTACCCCATCCTCCCACCCACCTCTCCTTCCACAACCCTGTGTTTGTTTCCCAGCATTAAGAGTCTCTCCTGGTTTGTCTTCCTCTCTAAATTTTCCCCACCCAGTTTCCTTCCTTTCCCTTATAATCCCTTTTACTATTTCCTATATTCTATATATGAGTGAAACCATATGATGATTGTCCTTCTCTGATTGACTTATTTCCCTCAGAATCTGGTTTCTGCTCTCATAGTTCTCTCTTGGACATCTTTTGCCGTGGACACCAATGATTTCCCCCCTGACAGATCTAGTGAAAATTTCTCAGTCTTTTACCTTACTTGTTGTTTCTGAACCATTAATTTATACTGCTAGCTTTCCTGAAAATTTGTTCTCCAGTGGATTCCACGACACTCTTCTTTCTCAAATAACCTCCTACTTTTGTCTGACTGCTTCCTGAGCTTTTCTTCCTTCATCCCAGACCTACAATGTGTTACCAGGAATCTCAATCTCTCTCTCTCTCTCTCTCTCCTTCCTACTTCACATTTTTTTTCTTGGAAATTTTATCCATGCCTGTGACTTCACCAATCACCTACATGTTTATAGCTCCCAGGTAGAGAACACTCCTACCCCAGATCTCTTTTCCTGAGCCCTAGATGTGTTTACGAAACTGCCTGTGGGCTGTCTCAGCCTAGAAATTCCACTCAGCATGGCCAAAACTGAACATGACCTTCTATATACTCTGACTCCTCTAAGTCCTAAACCTGAGTCATCCGAGATTCCTCCTTTTTCTCTCCCACTTTCTGCGACTGTCAGTTCCTTCCAACTCAATCTCAAGAGCACTCCTTATCTGTTTGTTCCTTGGCATCCTGACCACCACTCCTCTAGATTCTCACCAGCTCTCATCTCCATGGGGTGCCTGGCTCTGTAGCTGACTCCTTAAGCCATCTTCTGAATCTTTCTACCATGCAAAACTTGCCCTGTTATTTCTCTGCTCACATGCCATTAATGACTCCCAGGGACTTACTTATAGCAGGTAGTTTTCATGTTCTATTTCATGGATCCTTAGGTGTGTTCTGGAGTGAAGGTGAGGGACAGTGGGCTGACTGGACTACATACCAGGGCCAAACTCCTCTATTTAACTAGGGCAGTTGTGCTTTGTGTCTATCATCCTGGGCATCTGAGGACATTCTCCACTAGAGTGAAAATTCTGAAGCCAGACAAAAAATTTGAATGCCATTGACCTTTGTCTTCACAACAAACTCACAACAAACCCACAACAAACAAGTTCACTGTTTATCAGGAATAGAAGAGTATTTCTTACATCAAGAGAGGGAGAGCTTCAGATAGCTTGTGGTTTAGGAACTATGTCCCCTTCAGATGGATACATTTCGTTGCCAGGGCCCAGACTGAGGGCCCTCACAATCTGATGTGACTTTCTGCGAGTATTCTAAGGCCCCTCCTCTTTCCTTTGGGGTTGCTTGTCCCCATCATAGACATAAAGATGGAAGACCTTTGCCTAAAGAACACCCATGGCCTTGATGAAGGCGTCACTGTGGGTCAGCCTCAAATACCAAGCTACACACTGTCTGTTACTTGTATTGATTTTTTTACTGGACATATCTCTGATATCCTTCTGAGTGATTAAAGAGTCTTCTTGAAAGTGTCAGAATAGTCCACTGAATTGAAGATTGTTACATATTCTTGTCCTTTTCTCAGAATTGAAAGGGAGAATGTTAGGAGGCCCTGAGCAGCCCACATGCTGTGAGCTTAGTCCTCAGAGCACCTTGTGGACAGTGGCCCTTATTCTGTCTTCCAGACTGCGATTGAGCTTGGGCTGTAGACTTTTCATCTGCATTTGGGAAAGGGGAAAAGGCACACTCTGACTTATAAAAATCGAATTTTGGCATTGACAGATCTGGGGGTTCTGAATTCTTGCCTGTAAAATAGTCTCAATCTGTCCAGCTTAGATAGTGTTCACGAGTAAGTCATCTATAGCCATGCCCTGGCTTGACCTGAGCCTCTAGTGTCATCTCTCCCTATGCAAATATTCATGTCAAAACTGGTATTAAGTAAGCGCATTCAGCTGGGGATCAGGTTTTAATGCCAACTGTGTGTGACCTTGGGCAGGTCACTGAACAATCTTCACCTGAATAAGGAGGGTGTGGGGCTAGATCTCCAGGATCCCCTCCAGCTCTGCTATCCTGAGTCCTTGATGCTGGAGAGATCATCGGTGTGAAAGTGCTTTGAAAAGTTCAAAGCGCTATGGAGATGTGGGTGTTATTCCTGCTTTCAGTTCCCATGCAGCAAGAGGAAAAGGAAAGGGGTCTTCGTGATGAATGTACCACTGGGCAAGTCAACACCTGAATCATCTGAATTGGCAGTCTAGTGTTGTTTACCAGGGAGCAAAATAATAATAAGAGCTATTATTTCTTGAAATGCAACCATATGCCAGCAGTCTGATAACTGACTTCTATTAGCATTTCTTCATTCAACTTCATAGTAGACCTATCATCATCATCATCATTATTTTTCCCCTTTTACAGATGGGGAGGCAGAGTAAGGAAGGTTAAGGAGCTTGGTTGAAGTCATCTACCCAGGGATGGATGGGAGATAAAATTTGAGCCATGAGTTTCTGATTCAACAGCTTGAGTACTCTCAAAAATGTGAAACTTCGAGACTCAGGGCCTTGTTTCGTAGCCCAGTATGTCTTTGGCTTTTTTTTTTTTTTTTAAGATTTTATTTATTCATGAAAGACACACAGAGAGTCAGAGACACAGGCATAGGGAGTAGAAGCAGGCTCCATGTAAGGAGCCCGATGCGGGACTCTATCCTAAGACCCCCGGATCACGCCCTGAACCAAAGGCAGATGCTCACCTGCTGAACCACCCAGGCGTCTTCGGCTTTAATGTGCAGATGAATTACCAGCTTTTGTTAAAATCAGATTGCTGATTCGTAGGTCTGGGATAAGGCCTGAGCTTCTGCATTTTTAACAGGCTCCCAGATTCTGAGGTAACAGGTCCACAGACCCCATACTTTAGGTGGCAAGAGGCTTGAAGCATTTCTATAGGAATCCCCCGGTCTACCTTTGCCCCTGGGGCAGGGCCACCTGGGCTGTGCCCTGTACAATTCCTGGAGACACCCTTTGGATTATACGCTCTGTGCAGCGTGCCTCCCAGGGTTGTGTTCCATGGGACTCCCCTTCCGGACCCCCCCATCCTGGAATGAGAACTTGATGAATAACGAGTAGATCTACATACTCTTCTTCCACCTGGGCCAAGTTTGAGGAAAGGAGAGTGGCCTTTCTCCCACAAATCAAAAATTGATCGAGCCATTGAGAAAAGAAATGCAAAGCCAGCCTGCTCACAATGAGGGTCGCCCATTTGGTGTTCGAGGCAAGATAGGGAGGAGGGAGGAAATGTAGCTGGCTGGCTGGCTGGCGTGGCCAGCTCCATTCTTATGCTAACAAAGCCCCGATTCTAGGCTGCAGCTGCTGCCTGGGGAAGAGGCTTGAGCCATTCAGAGCAGCTTGCTTTACAAGTGCCAGACCCCCACAACAGGTGCAGCCCCACTTGTTATTTTGGACAGCCCACACCATCCAGACAGGGAGCTGATTATCACTCAAATCAGGGATTACTGCTCATTTACCAGCTTCTCCTGAACAAAGGGGCTGGCCTCGAGACAGCTGTCTCTCTAGCCGGACTGGGGCCATGACTGCCCCGGAGGCCATGCAGGCCTCCAGGAAGATGAGATTGAAGTGGAAATGGGACAGAGGAAAAATAAGATCCAGGTAGCAGTTCTTTGGGGACAGGTCAAATTGTCTGAGTCAGAGAGCTGGGAGCTTAAGGCCACAATCCCCAGGTGGGAGATCGAAACCTATTGAGATATCCCCTGAACTCTCCTCCTCTGGGTGGGGTCGGTTGCCTTGAACCCCCTGTCTGAGGCCTGCTGCAGGAGCCATGGGCCCAGGAAGGCCAGCCGGTTATCGGTTGTCCCCTTCCTGCTCTGCTCAGCCTCAGAACCAGACTTTGGGGACAAGGGAATCAGCTTTCATTCACAGAAAGGCAAGAGACCTTATAGCACCGTGGTTATACTGAGCTTGTTATACCTAGCTCCAGAGTGAGGTAGCCTGAGCTCTGGCCACCACTTGCTTTTTCTCCAAGCAAGAGGCACTCTTTGAAGCCTTTCCCCTGCTGGAATTCAGGAAATCCTCAACATAACCCTATGAGATCAGTACTGTTATTCCCATTTTATAGATGTGGGACCCGAGGAGCAAAAGGGTTGAGGCACTTGCCCAAGGTCACCCAGCTAGTAAGTGCTAAGAATTGAACCCAGGGGGCTGCTCCAGAGGCCACCTCTTAAGTACTAAGCTTTATTTTCCTGCACAAACTCTGGTAAGTGGAAGGGTGAGCACAGCGCCCAGCACATGTAAATTGTTGGTAAGCGAGCGTGGTTACGGATGGTTCATTAACCTGATGTAGCCTCAGCTGTTTCAGTGAATGGCTAAATATATGTAACCTAAAAAAGGAATATATTTTTCTAATGTGGTGAGTGGGTTTCCGCAGCTGAAGTCTCCATAATGGAAAGAATGGGGGTCTTTGTTGGCCTCAGGCTCCAGGTCCATTCACTGGCAGACAAAGGAGGTACGACAATTCATTTCGCCACTTGGCTCAGCAGACCAGTTTTCATTTCTGGAGGAGCTTTTCCACTCTATTCCTCTTCATTAGTCTACACATTCTTGAGGTCCACTGCTTCCCCCTCAACTCTCTATTGCTGTAAATTTGGTTCACATCATATTCATGTCGTATGTCAAAGAAAGAGAAGAGGAGGAGGAGGGAGAGAGAGAAGGATGAAAGGAAAGGGAGAGACAGAGAGAAAGAGAAAGAGAAAGAAAGAGAAAGAGAAAGAGAGGTAAAGAGAAAGAGAGGTAAAGAGAAAGAGAGGTAAAGAGAAAGAAATCAAAGAGCAACTCCCTATTTAAAAATTAGAAGAAGGGGCCCCTGGGCGGCTCAGTCAGTTAGGCATCTGCCTTTGGCTTAGGTCATAATCCTGGAGTCCCAGGAGTGAGCCCCACGTTGGGGTCCCCACTCAGTGGGCATTTGCTTCTTCCTTTGCCTCTCCCCCATCTCATACTCATACTCTCTCTCTCTCTCTCCTCTCTCAAATAAATAAATAAAATATTTTTTTTAAATGAGAAGGGAAAAAAATAGGGCCACTGGGACCATTCAAATCTAATCTTAATTAGCTGTTTTATAAGGTTTATTGACAAGGGAACATGGCCATAATATAAGATTAAGTGAGAAAAGCAGTGTGACAAAAATCTATCAAGTGTGACACCATTTTGGAGTGTGTGTGCCAGTATGCAAATTGAGAAAAAAGACTGGAAGGAAACACACAAGAATGGTAAATGGTAATTATCTGTAGGTGGAGAAGCTGCAAATGATTTCCTTTAATTTTTTTTTGTAATTTAGAATGTTCAAGTATGAATGACTTTTGCAAATAAGTTCTAAGAAACAGAACAAAGTAGGCACAGGATATGTCTGTACGATCTGTGTCAGGGGCGGGTACTGCTCTCAAGAATGCCCCATCCTTTATAGCAGTGATTGTGTCCTGTGTGTGCCGCACACTCCCTGTGTACAGAGAGATGCTATTCTACTCATCAGTGTGTCAGAGAGCTTTGAGGCACATGCTCAGTTCTCAGTCGGCCCTGGGAGTGTCTGATCTTCGTGCTCAGACAAGTAGGTAGAAGGTGGAGAGCCCTGACCTGTGATGTACCCACTTAGGACACCTTGTGTCCCTGACAGTTGTTCAAGAAACCAGTGGTACAGTTAGCATCCTACAGGCTTGCCATGTGGGGCAAAACCTGGAACAGGGCTAGGGGGACAGAAGCAAACAGATCAGGGACTAATGAGGAAGGGGCGGGGGGATGGTCAGAGGTGAAAACAGAAGGAAGAAGACCTGGTGTTCTTGCCTACTAAGCTCAAGAGTTCTCATGCAGGCTTGTGCTATTTGGGGGGCATGGCTATGTTGGAAATGGGCAAAACAAGTTCAGGCAGGTATAGGGTAGGGGACAAACTCACATGCCTTTAAGGACCAAGGTGGTAGCATAAATGACCACAGGACCTGGGTGAGGACTGTGATGGCTGGAGAGAGCAATTGCTAGGTAAAAGAGCAGCAAGCAGCCTGGGAATGTGGGCCTCGGGTTTCCATGTCTTAGGACTTTGCAAGAGAAGATAAAAATCCAGATATTTACAGAAAATCTCTCAACAACTTTTTTTTTTAATGCTATGACACCACAGGCCAAAATGTTTATGTAAGCCACGACTTTTTAGATTTGTTTATTTTTAGATCATTACAGATACAGAGGAATTTGTAAAGATATTACAGAGGGGTCCCATGTATAGCTCACCCAAGTTTCCACAATGGTTAGATCTTACTGAACCATTGTACAATGTCAGATGAGGAAGCGGACATTGCTGTAATGTGTGGGAGCAGTTCTGTGTCAGTTTATCGCATGTGTGGGTTTATGTATCCAACACCACAGTCAGATACAGAAATATTCATTACT
This sequence comes from Canis lupus familiaris, assembly GCF_011100685.1. Taxonomy (NCBI): domain Eukaryota; kingdom Metazoa; phylum Chordata; class Mammalia; order Carnivora; family Canidae; genus Canis; species Canis lupus. The sequence continues at coordinate 84,754,428 of NC_049260.1, forward strand.
GTAAAGATCTCATTCCTGCTATCCCAGGATAGTCACACTGATGTCTCTCTCCACCATCCCTAACCCCTGGAAACTACTAATTTAGTCTCCATTTCTATAATTTTGTCATTACAAGTATGTTGTATAAATGGAATGATATAATATGTAACCTTTTGATACTGGCTTTTTTACTCAGCATAATGCCCTAGAGAACCATCCAAGTTGCTGCATATATTAATAATACTTTCCATTTATTCATTCATTCATTCATTCATTCATTCATTTTTAAGTAGGCTCCATGCTCAGGGTGGAGCCCAATGTGGGGGCTTGAACTCACATCCCTGAGAGCAAGACCTGACCTGAGGTCGAGTCAGATACTTAACCGACTGAGCTGCTCAGATGCCCCAATAATACTTTCCTTTTTAATGCTGAGTGGTATTTCATGGTATGGATAGACCAGTTTGTTCAGCCATTCACCTATTGAGGGGCAGTTTTGTTGTTTCCAGTCTGGGGGTATTACAAATGAAGTTGCTATGAACAGTTGTGTACAGGTTTTTGTGTGGATGAAAGCTTTCATTTCTAAGATAAATGTTCAGGAGTGTGATTGGTGGGTCATAACATAAGTGCATATTGAGCTTTATGAGAAATTGCCAGTTTTCCAGAGTGGTTGCACCATTTTACATTCTCATGAGCAATGTATTAGTAATCCAATTACCCTGCATCCTTGCCAACGTCTGGTGTTGTCACTGATTTTTTACTTTATCCAATCTCACAGGTGTTTAGTGCTATATTGTAGTTTTAATTTACATTTTCCTAACATCTAATGATGGTTTAGGTCAAAGTTCTTTATTTTTGCCTATGGATGTCAGATGGCTCCATTATCATTTGTTGAAAAGGCTTTCTTCCATTGAACTACCTTTGCACCTTTGTCAAAAATCAGCTTAGCATATTTGTGGGAGTCCATTTCTGGGTTATCTGTTCTGTTCCATTAATCTCTGTGTTTTCTCTCTGCCAGTATGATGCTGTCTTGATTACTGTAGTTATATAGTAAGGTTTAATATTGGGTAAAGCAATTACTCTAACTTTATTCATCTTTTTCAAAAATTTTTAACTATTCTGTCATTAGTCTTTCCAAATATATTGTAGAATAGAATTGCCTAAATTTACAAAAGCCTTTCTGGGATTCTGATAGGAATCCATTAGACAGTTTTGGGAGAATTAGCATTTTTACTTACATTGAGTTTCCCAATCTATGAGCACAATATGTCTATACAATGATTTAGATCTTTGATTTTTTTTAAGTTTTCAGGATACAAGTCTGGTACAAGTTTTGTTAGATTTAAACCTGAATACTTCATTTTAAAAAATATTTATTTATTTATTTACTTATTTACTTATTTACTTATTTATTTATTTATTTATTTTTAGAGACAGAGAGTGTGCGGGCATATGCAAGCACATGCCAATGGGGGAGGGGCAGAGAGAGAAGGAAAGAGAGAATCTCAAGCAGAATCGCCACCAAGCTGGGAGCCTAACTCAGGGCTCAATCCCACAACCCTGAGACCATGACCTGAGCCAAAACCAAGAGTAGGACACTCAACTGACTAAGCTACCCAGGTGCCCTTAAGTACTTCATTTTTTTCGCAGTGATTATAAATGCTATTGTATTTTTAATTTCAGTTTTCACATATTCATTGCTAGTATATAAAAATACAATCATTTTTTTGCATAGTGATACTGTATCCAGTGACCTTTCTAAAGTCCATTACTATATCAAAGAGAATTTTTACAGATTCTTTGATATTTACTATGTAAGTGATCATGTAATCAGAAATATAGTTTTCTTTCTTTGCTCATTCATAAGCCTTTTATTTCCTTTCTTGCCTTATTGCACTGGGTAGTAATTTGCTGATGCATAGCAGCAATGAGAACAGAAATCCTTGCCTTGTTCACAATCTTAAGGGAAAAGCATTTAGTCTTTCATCATTAAGTATGATGTTAGCTATAGCTTTACCTTTTTATCAGCTTTATTGACATAAAATTCACATACCATACAATTCACCCACTTAGACTGTACAATTCAATGTCTTTTAGTATATATTCACAGAATTTTGCATTCATGACTACAACTTTAAAGATTTTTATTTATTTGTGAGAGAGAAAGAATACGAGTAGGAGGAGAGGCAGAAGGAGAGAGAGAGGAACAGACTCCCTGCTGAGGAGGGAGTTCACACAGGGTTCAATCTCAGGATCCTGAGATCATGACCTGAGTTGAAGTCAGACGCTTAGGCAACTAAGCTACCCAGGTAGCCCATAATCAATTTTGGAACATTTTAATTCCCTGCAAAAGAAAACATATACCCCCTAGCTGTCACTGCCCAACCTCCTATCTCTCTCAGCCCTAGACAGCCCCCCTCCTATATCTCTCTACATTCTGTCAGTAGATTTGTCTGTTCTAGACATTTCATATAAATGGAGTCATACAACATATGGTCTTTGACACTGGTTTCTTTCACTTAGCATTATGTTTTCAAGGTTCATCCATGTTGTTGCATGTATCCCCAATTCTATTTCTTTTTATTGCTAAATCATATATCATTATGCACGTGCCCTATTTTGTTTATCCATTCATCAGTTGATGGACATTTGGGTTGTTTCCACTTCTTCATTGTCATAGTCATAGTTGTCTTTTTATTATTGGGTAAGAGTTCTTTATATATTCTAGATACAAGTCTCTTATCAGTTATATAAGTATATGAATTGCAAATGTTTTCTTCCATTCAATGGATTGCCTTTTTACTTTCTTGATGGTGTCCTCTGAAGTACTAAAGGTTTTAATTTTAATGATGTCCAGTTTATCTATTTTCTCTTTTGTTGGTTGTGTTTTTGGTGTTGTATCTAAGAAACCATTGCCTGATCCAAGGTCTCTAAGATTCACACGTATGTTATCTCTTAAGTTTTACAGCTTTAGTTTTACATTTATGTCTTTGATCCATTTGAGTTAATATTTCATATGGTGTGAAGGAGGAGTTTGACTCCATTCTTCTGCATGTAGGTACATAGTTGTATGAGCACCATTTTTTTGAAAGGAGTAATCTTCCCCCATTGAAATTTCTTGACACACTTGTAAAAAATCAGTTGACCATAAATGTAAGGGTTTATATCTGGTCTTTCAATTCTATTCCATTTGCCTATATGTATATATTTGCGGCAGTGCTACACTTATCTTGATTACTGTAGCTTGTAGTAGGTTTTGATATTGGGAGCCATGTGTCCTCCAATTTTTTTTGTTAATTTTCAAGGTTGTTTTGGCTCTTTGGAGGACCTTTGCATTTCCTTATGAGTTTTAGGATTACCATGTCAATTTTTATAAAAGAGGCAACTGGGATTTTGATAAGGATTGTGTTGAATCTATAGATCAATTTTTGGATTATTACTAAGTTCACCATATCAAGGCTTTCAGTCCATTAACATGGAATGTCTTTTAATTTATTCAGGGTCAGGTCCCATTTATTTCTTCCATTTACTTATGTATTTAATTTCTTTCAACAATGTTTTGTATTTTTCGGACCATAAGTTTTGTATTTCTTTTGTTAAATTGAATCCTAAATACTTTATTCTTTTCTTTTTGGTGCTATTATAAATGGAATTGATTTCTTGATTTTTTTTTTTGGTTTGCTTATTGCTACTGTGTGGAAATAAAATTATTCTTTATATTGATCTTGTGTTTTGCAACCTTGCAGAGCTAGTTCATTAGTTCTAATTTGTTTTTGTTTTTTTTTTTTTGTGGATTCCTTAGAATTTTCTAGATGCAGATAATGTCATCTGTGATCAGATAGAGTTTACTTCTTCTTTTCCAATTGGGATGCCTTTAAAAAAATTTTCTTGCCTAATTGCCTTGACTAGAACCTGCAGTATAATGTTGACTAGAATTGGCAATGGTGGACAGTTTTATCTTACTCCAGATCTTAGGGGAAAAGCCTTTAGTCTTTCTCTATTAAGTATGGTGTTAGCTGTGGGTTATTATGGGTTATAGATGTTCTTTACTAGGTTGAGCAAGTTCCTTTCTATTTATAGTCTCTTGAGTGTTTTGATGAGAGGGTGTTAAATTTTGTCAAATGATTTTTTCCTGTATCTATTTAAATGAATACGTGGCTTTGTACCTTACTCTACTGAAGTAGTATATTACATTAGTTGATTTTTCTAATTCTGACTCCTGGAATAAATCCTAGTTGGTCATGGTGTATAATCCTTTTTAGATATCGCTTGGTCTGATTCGGTAGTTGTGGGAGTCTTGTTTCTTGATTTTTTTGTTTTTGTAGATGTTCTTTGTCAACTTGAAGAAGTTCTCCCCTAATCCTAGTTTTCTGAGAGTTTTGTTTTTAATCATGAAAGGATGTTGGATACTGTCAAATGCTTTCCTGCCTCAACTGGCATAACCATAGCATTTTTCTCATGTAGCCCTTGCCAAGTTGATTTTCAGTGTATCCTGTTGTATTTTCATTTTCATTCTGTTCTGTAGATCAGAAGTCCTGGTACACTTAATAGGGTTTTCTGAATAAGGTGTCCCCTGGGCCAGGCTCTTATCTGGTGGTTGTGCAGATGGCTTTAATTCCAAGTTCATTCAGCTTTTTGGCAGAAATCACTTTCTTGGGGTATATGTCTAAGTCCCCATTTCCTTGCTGGTTGTCGGCCTGGGGTCACTCTCTGCTCCTAGAGGTCACTTGCTACACTCTGTTATGTGGCCCATCCATATTCAGAGTCAGCGGGCAGGTCAGATCCTCATGCTTCAAATAACTCTAACTTCCTCTCTGTCCACTAGCTAGAGAAAACTGCTATTAAAGCATTCATATGGGGGGATCCCTGGATGGCTCAGCGGTTTAGTGCCTGCTTTCGGCCCAGAATGTGGTCCTGGAGTCCCGGGATCGAGTGCCACATTGGGCTCCCTGCATGGAGCCTGCTTCTCTCTCTGCCTGTGTCTCTGTCTGTGTGTGTGTGTGTGTGTCTCTCACGAATAAATAAATAAAATCTTAATAAATAAGTAAAGTATTCATATTATTAGATTCAGCCCACCTGTGAGTGCCTGGATGGCTCAGTTGGTTAGGCATCTGACTCTTGGTTTCAGTTCAGGTCACGATCTCATGGGTCCCGAGATCATGGGATTAAGCCCTGCAGCAGGCTTCATGTGCAGCTGGGAGTCTGCTTAAAGATTCTCTCCCTCTACCCTTCCCCCACTTCTTTGTATGTGTCTGCTCTCTCTCTTGCTCAAATAAATAAATAAATAAATCTTGAAAAAAAGATTAAGGCCACCCGGATCATCTCCCTTTTGCTATATAATATAATCATTGTAGTGATTTCTCATCATATTGTCGATTGTATATATAACTCTCCGCACTCAGAGAGGAGGGAATTTTACAAAAAGCCAGGATGATTGGGTGTGTGGGGGGTCATATTCGGAATTTTGCCTACCATAGTCATTAAGTTTAAAAAGTGAACCAATTTAAAGAAAAACGTTGGGTAAATTATATGGGCAAAATTTTGAGGAGTGCTTGGAAACAGTCTGGGACTCAGGGGAGTAGTTCATTTTTAGGTTCCTTCCATATTCTATGACTCTGTAGTTAGGAAGTCATGGAGTAGTCTGCTCTTCTTTCTGCTATGAGATAAAGCCAGAAGCCAGTGTATTTTTTAAAAATGTTAAGGTCGTGAAAGACAAGACTGAGGGATTGCTTCCAATGAAAAGAGACTAGAGGGCCCTTGGGTGGCTCAGTGGTTGAGCTCAAAAAAAAAAAAAAAGTCTAACTTTGGCTCAGGTTGTGATCCCAGGGTCCTGGAATTGAATCCTACATAGGGCTCCCCACAGGGAGCCTGCTTCCTTCTCTGCCTATGTCTCTGCCTCTCTCTCATGAATAAATAAAATCTTTAAAAGAGAAAGAGAGAAAGAGACTAAAGAGACATGGTAACTAAATTCAAGGATTGATCTATGTTTAAGTCCTATACCAGATACATTTGTTATTGTCATTCTAAAATATGTTATTGGGATATTCGTGAAATTTGACAGAAGTCTTTTTATTATTTAGTAGTGTTATGTCAATATTAACTTCCCGGTTTTGCTTCTTTTTTTTAAGATTTTATGTATTTATTCATGAGAGACAGAGAGAGAGAGAGAGAAAGGCAGAGACACAGGCAGAGGGAGAAGCAGGCTCCATGCAGGGAGCCTGACGTGGGACTCGATCCCGGGTCTCTAGGATCAGGCCCTGGGCTGAAGGCGGCGCTAAACCGCTGAGCCACCCGGGCTGCCCAGCTTCCCGGTTTTGATAGCTGTACGATGGCTTATGTAAGAGAACACCCTTGTTTTTTAGGAAATATACACTGAATTATTTAGGGATAGAGGGGCATGATGTTTACAGCTTACCCTCAAATGGTTCAGGAAAAAAAATAGCATGTGTATATATAACTAGGAACAGAAAGCAAAGGATGAAGCAAATGAAAAATGTTAATATTTGGGAAATGTGAGTGAAGGGCAGATGGACATTCTTTGTACTCTACTTTTATGTTTTATATTAACAGCTTCACATGAGAATCACAACCATCACTGACACCTTGATTTCAGCCCAGTGAGTCCCTGATTCAGGCATACTGTGCCTGGACTTCTGACCCATGGGAACTTGTGGGATAAGAAGTTTGTGTGTGTGTGTGTGTGTGTGTGTGTGTGTGTGTGTGTGTATTTTAGTGAGCCAAAAGGTATGTAAGTAACATTTGAAATGGAAGAAGAGAAAAATCACCACAATTTGGTACTTTCTTGGATAGATGTGGTCAGAGAGAAGAGTTGGGGATGGTTCTAAAGTTAGGAGCTTGAAAATTGGGATAATATGGACAGAGAGAGGCAAATCTAGAGGGGGAGCTCATTGGGAGGGAAAAAAAAGTTTTAGAGAAGTTTGAGTTAATAGGGTCCATCAGCAGAGAGAAGTTGGCTGAAGATTCAAGTTGAAGAGAGAGGTCAGGGCTGAAGCCGGAGTGTTGGGAGTCATCACAATGGTTTTGGAGATTCTTTTTTTTTTTTTTTTCATTTTACCATTCTTTTTAATGTCAATATTTTGCAATAATTATATGGAGCCATGCAGTACTCCATCTGAAGGACTGTACCATAGCTTAGCCTATCCAGCTTTTTTTTTTTATTGGTGTTCAATTTACTAACATACAGAATAACACCCAGTGCCCGTCACCCATTCACTCCCACCCCCCGCCCTCCTCCCCTTCTACCACCCCTAGTTCGTTTCCCAGAGTTAGCAGTCTTTACGTTCTGTCTCCCTTTCTGATATTTCCCACACATTTCTTCTCCCTTCCCTTATTTTCCCTTTCACTATTATTTATATTCCCCAAATGAATGAGAACATATAATGTTTGTCCTTCTCCGACTGACTTACTTCACTCAGCATAATACCCTCCAGTTCCATCCACGTTGAAGCAAATGGTGGGTATTTGTCATTTCTAATAGCTGAGTAATATTCCATTGTATCCATAAACCACATCTTCTTTATCCATTCATCTTTCGTTGGACACCGAGGCTCTTTCCACAGTTTTGGAGATTCTTGCACCTACTACAAAGGGAAGAAAGAGGATGGAAATGTAGAGGGATGTTTCTAGGTTCACCACCACACACCCGGGTAGTGATGCACGCTTGCTCTGAAGTTGGACTGGCCCGGGTTTAAAATTGTGGTTTTGCACATTTCTAACTGTGTTACCATAAACAGTTCCCTTAATGTCTCTGCACCTCAGTTTCCTCAGCTCTAAAACGATGATGCTAATCACACCTGCCTTGCTTCGAGGACTGAATGAGATCAGCCATATAAAGTGCTTAGCCCATCGCTTAGCACATGGCTAAAGCTGAAGAAAAGAAATTAGAGCCATGGTTGTTGCTATTGATTGCTATTTTCTTTCATGTGCTCATCTGGATTAGGGCCCATGCAGTTCGGATTACCATGTTTTGCTGGCCAGAATGAGGCCAGGCTAACATGGCATGTTCTTTCACTGAGGGAAGGCAAGCCCACCACCTATCCCCGGAAAGGGAGGACTTTTTTTTTTTCCAATTGTGCCAATATGGGCAGTTTTAGAGGAAGGCACCGGAAGTGAGAGAGCTGGCACTGATGGTGCAAGGGCAGACCCCACACACCTGCCTGGATCACTAGTAGTGGCTCATTCATCAGAGGCCTCCCCTAGACCAGCCCAGGAAAGGGATATTTGGGGGAGAGGGATAGCACAATCTAGTGGGGAGGATGGGCACAGTGCTCGGGGAGACAGTTGATGTTTGTGAAGTGTGTGGTGCCTAGGCTGCCTGGCGTATGTCCAGGGAAGAAGTGGGTTCTATGGGAATGTGCCAGGCCAGGAAATAAGGAGATTGGACTTCGCATGATGGCATTAATTCTCTGTATGGAGGATATGGCCCTGGGCGCTACACTTTTAGCTTAATTCTGTCCCCTCTTCCTCGCTGCCACTGTGGCCCTAATCAATCTGTTGTCTTCTGCGGCTAGATGTTAATGCAATCAATGAGACCATAACCACCTTAAGATTTCCTGATTAATTCCCTTCCCCACGCCCTTGTCAGCATGACTTTAATTTCTCAGTACTTGGTTCATTTTCTCCACTCACTTGGCTCTGCTCCATGCTCCAAGGACCTTTTTCCCCCCATACTGGGGAGAGGGTTTGGTGAAATGGCAGGTGTCTGGGCAGCCTGGGGGTGGGGGCAGATGGAGAATTCCTGACCTTGAACGAAGGTGAACTCCCTAAAGAGGAAAGTTTTGGGGTTTCGATAAAAAGCAATCTCAGAAAGGGACCTTTGGAAATGGAGTGTGTGTATGTGTGTGCATCTGTGTCTGTGTGTGAGCACGAGAGAGAGAAAGGTTGAGATTGTATGAGAGGCATCAGAATCCTGTAAATAAATAAGGAATCTTGAAAAACTGGTAGGAAAAATTTGCAATCATTATTTCATCCCAGGTCAAAGAGACAGAGAAAGTAACCCACTGAGGCAAAGATACGTATCAGGGATTACAGATTTTCCAGAGGGCTTTGAGATCCTCAGTGGGAAGGAGCTTAAAGACACTGGAACTGATAGATCTGCCACTTAGGTGGACAGCTGGAGTTGATGCAAACTGCCTGAAGAAGGACTTGTGATTTTTCTCCTACAGTGTTCTTCTTTCTGTCTGTTCCACCTAGTAAATGGCACTACCTTTCACCTGGTTGCTTCAGTCAAGCCTCTAGTCATTATCCTCAGTTCCCCTCATTCCCTCACAGGTAAACTTCTAGCCACCAGCAAATCCTATGGACCTACCTTCAAAATATATCCTGATTTTGCCAATTTCTCACCACCTCCTCAGCTCTGTTACTTGGTGTGAGCCATCATATCTCTCCTGGACCAATGTAACTGCCTCCTAACCAATCTCCTTGTATCAACTTTTGCTGCCAGGGTTGCCACACATGGATGTTCAGGTTGTACACTATGGAAGGGCACTATAGCTATGGATGTGCCATTTTTATCACAGACACATACCAACTTACATAAGAGAGTGTGCAGATGGGTAGACGCATTCTGCTCTTCTTGGCTCCAAGTCTGAGAGCATAGGAAGAGAGCCTGTTTCCACATAAACCTGTACCAGTGCACAGGGTCATGCACAGACTCTGGAGAACATGCATGTGCACTCATACACACATGCATACACACACAGTGACACACATAAGTGGGTGCTGTCTCGCCCAAGCCCTGGGTGTTCCTTGAGTTCACTTCTCTTACTGACCACCCAATGCTCTCACAGTCTATAATACCATCCCTCCCACCCACAGGTATCACTTCTGGTTGGGGAGCAGTGGTGGAACAATGGGGTGCAAAGTCCTCTTGATGGTACAAGTATTCCCGTGGCAAGAAATGCATAAAGGAAAAAAAAGTGGGCACACACAGCCAAGGCTACTGCCTGCCAGGACTCTGGCAAACTCCCCAGGGCAGGACATAAAGCTGTTTAGGCTGTACACTAAAAGACTCACCTATTTTTGCTTGTTTTGTTTTTAACTTGAGGAAGGGGCATCTTTTTGTAATGCTCACAAAGACATCGTATCAGATAGTGGCAGCCCTGCCCCCTACAATCTCAACTGCACCTAACAGTCATTAAGAACCTTATCAAACATTCAAATGTATCCATCCTTTGGTGGAAACCTTTCATTTATTTCCCAATGTTCTTTTTTTTTTTTAAGATTTTATTCAATCGGGATCCCTGGGTGGCGCAGCGGTTTGGCGCCTGCCTTTGGCCCAGGGCGCGATCCTGGAGACCCGGGATCGAATCCCACATCAGGCTCCCGGTGCATGGAGCCTCCTTCTCCCTCTGCCTGTGTCTCTGCCTCTCTCTCTCTCTTTCTCTGTGACTATCATAAATAAATAAAAAAAAATTTAAAAAAAACGATTTTATTCAATCATTCATGAGATACACACACACACAGAGATAGAGGCAGAGACACAGGCAGAAGGAGAAGCAGGCTCCATGCAGGGATCCCGACGTGGGACTCGATCCCGGGTCTCCAGGATCACGTCCTGGGTGGAAGGAGGCGCTAAACCACTGAGCCACCTGGGCTGCCCTATTTCCCAATGTTCTTAGGAGGAAGACAGAACTCCTTACCTACCCCACAAATCTCGAACGATCTTGCCCCTGCCTTCTTCTGCAGCCTCAGGTCTCTCATGCCCCGCTCCTAATCCCAGCCACACTGACTTTTTGTCCCTGGAACACACAGGCCCCTTCCTGTCTCTTTCACCGTATTTTTTTTTTTTTTTTGTCTATCCAGAGCCTGCATCCCCTGCTGGAGCATTAGCTTTATTAAGTGGGGACTTTGGCTCATTCACTCATGTATTTTCATCACTTATGCAGCGCCTACTATATAACAGGCGGTCAGTAAATATTTGCTGACTGAATAAATAGATGAACAGGACAATGGGCACATTGGACCCACCTGAAGGGCTCTAAGATGAAACTCTCAGCTCAGCCCCATCTCTATAGTGTGCATACACATCCTCAGGTGAATTGAGATGGCCAGAAAATGCAGACTGTTACACATCAGAAAGCTGCAAGACTGGTTTGGCAAGGAGGAATGGTAGTGAGCCTAGCCAGCAGTTATTTCGATATTAACATGCGGTGGTCACTGTTCTCAGCACTTCACCCGATTCATCTCCTCAGCCACCTTATGAAGTATAACCTTGTATTATTCCTGTCCCACGATGAGCAAACGGAGACCCAGGAGATTCAGTAACTTGAATTTAAACTCCAGCAGTTTGACCAGAGTCTATCTGCTGTACCGTGGAAGAGTGAAAATACTCATTTCCTCCAGTTTCTTTCTTGGTAGTGCCTGGGGAGCAATTCCCTTGCACACTCTGGTGGACTTGAACCCAGCCCTGTGAAGCAGGTAGGAGAGGGAGTGCCGCCTAGTTGGCAAGCAGCAGCAAGCACGGATCTAGTTAGCGGCCCCAAGGGGGCAGGAGGCACTTCGGTGATTGACAATGTAAATTAAAAAGCTGAGCTATTTTGTACTTTCTTGATATTGAAATCTATAAAACCCATCAAATCCTCAGCCAGCCTCACCGAACTAAAAGGGAATTGCAGTCACAAAGCAAATTTAACACTTCTTCCAATTTTTTTCTGACACTTCCGGAGCACTTCCACTGAGGTGCGAATGGCATTAACTTGAAGCTCTGCGGGGGAAACCTCAGCTGGTAGAGGGTTGGATTGTGCGACCCGCCTTCACACCAGGAAAAGAAATTGACAAGGCGGGATGGGGAGGAGCAACTGACAAGATGGGCTTTGCAGCCCTGACCACGGGAACAATAAATGAAAACTAAAGCAGGAGAGGCAAAAGGCAGAGTAATCCTCGTCGTTAAGATGTCGGCTGGCTCAGGGGCATAATACAATTTTTTTCCCCTTTAACCCACATTTTAGACACCGTTTAACAAAAGATAACTGTTTAAAACACAATGTGAAGTTAGTTTGCCCCCTTGGAGCTCAGAGCCTGAAGCACAGGTTTGTGGGCTATACTTGGGACTTTCCCTAAATTATTATATCAGAATCCTAGGACCAAAGAAAATACCTAATAGAGCATTTTGTTCAACCCACTTACTTGCTAGACAGAAAGACTGAGGCCTCCAGAAGGATGTTTTGCTTTCATTTTCACCAAGCATCCGTCACTACTCTGTGTGTGTGTGTGTGTGTGGTGTGTGTGTGTGTGTGTGTGTGTGTGTGTGTGTTAGATTTGCCTCGGGAGCTGTTAAGGGGAGAGACAGAATGACCTGCATTGTCAAGGGAAAAGGGCGAAGAAAAATGTTAGAATCGATATAGTGTTTGATAAATAGCTAGTCATTTGTCATATAAATATATACACATTACAAACAACAAGCCTCTCTGTGGCAGAAACAGAGGGGTTGTTCTCAACAGAGGGAGGGCTTCAGCTGAGGAGGCTAAATGAGGGTCATTCATCCCTCCAGCTCCTTCTGCCATGGTCAAGATTGGTCCAATCCACCACCTAGGTTTTCTGTGGGCACTCAATATTTTACTCAGCAGAGACTTTCAAACGCTGCTTCACTAGTAGCTGGTTGCATTTAACCTCTGTGGGAGGGATAGGGCCTTTTTCTTTCATCATGGAATCTGTTATTTTTCTTTGAAGCACAGTACAGAGCTTTTTACAAATTGCATGGCAAAAATAGAAATGCAGCCAGTCCTCAGCATAGTGGTGTGGAGGAGGTTCGGGGCAACCTGCCCCTCAGGCAGTATGTATACAGAATGTGCTCCTTTCAGAACTGGATGTTAATCCTGTAGGGTGGGAGGCAGAAAGCAAGCCATCCCTTCCTCTCCTGCCTTAAAGGAAGGTAGACTTGAAACAGTGAAGCTGGGAGCTCAGGAAAAAGCTAGCCTAAGTATAGCCAGTAGACCCTGGCTGCGGGAATCAGAGTGATACAAGCTTGGCTGTGAATTTGTGAGGCCTAGGAATCTGTCACTTGCCCACTTTGGTCTCTGTTTTTTTTTAATCCACCTCTCCTGCCTCACAGGATAGCCAGAAGGTATAAGTGTGGAGAAAACAGACACACATTTATTTGGAAACAGTTAAAACCACATATGAATGCAAAGTATTATTGTTGTTTTAAGTGTGCTCTTTGCCTCTGGTGGTTGGACATCTTGGTGTATAACCTGAAATTTGAATTGGTAAAGAACATTCCAAGAGAGGTCTAAAGTCCCTGGAATTAATGAGGAGAGAGGGTGGAAAGAGTCAGGAAAGACAGGAACAGATCTCCCATGAGTCACAGCCCTACCACTTCCTTAAACTGTCTGCGTGTATGTCTTTCAGCAGCTTACCGAACCTCTCTCAGCCTCTTTTCTCATCTGTAAAGTGGGTTGTTGTGAAGATATGAGTGAAATAATCAGTGGAAAGCTAGATGCCAGCAGCACTAGCATGGGGCAGACTTTTGATAATAATTATTATTGTTAGTGATGCTACTTCTGTGTGCCAAGGAGAACTGGGATTCCTTAATGCCAGTGCATGGCTAGTCCTTGGTAAAATATATATGTTTCTGGACCTCATCCCCAAGACATTTTGCTTCCATAGGTTTGGAATGGAGTGTAACACTGCATGTAACAGGGACTCCAAGGGATTCTGATGTGGGGCCAGATTTGGGAACCAATGGTCTAGAGCAGTAGTTTTTCAAGCTGCCAATTATTACCTACTGCTTGGGAAATCAATTTAGCGAGTGGTGACCTGCATTAAAAAACAGAAAAGGAATGCAATAGGAAAAAGCAGTGTGCACTGCACACGGTAAGGGTTAAGTATTGCTTCAGAAATGTTTGCCGTATGCTTATATATATAATTCAGTAATGTATGCTGTATGCATGGCAGATGTATTTCTTACTGTAAGTCATGGTGAAAAGTATTTGAAATACCACACAGAATGCAATCTTCCATTTGGAGACACTGGTGTCCAGAGAAATAACCTGGCAAGTCCCAGCTCAGACAAGAAGAAATGACCAGTGAGATAATGGAGTAGGATCCATTTCTCTTCTCTCTCCATCTATCTTCTGCTATGCTAGGGTCGACAGAATTGGTTTGTTCTCTAATTAGAATGAGTTTTAATACCTTGTAATGGGCCTGACCTGAGATGAAGGGCAAGTGAGGGTATTGCTACAGGTATCAGGCTAACTGCATTGACCCCATTAGACAGAAAACGTATCTGGGTTTATTGGGGTGTTCAGTTGTTCTTGATTAGTGAGCACTTTGTACACACACTTAGCTTTCTGCCTTCTCCCAGACTTTATTTCTGAAGATTTTCTTTATTTACTTATTTAAGAGAGGGTGGAGGGACAGAGGGAGAGAGAGGGAGAGAATCTCAAGCAGACTCCCTGATGAGTGGGGAGCCCCCATGTGGGACTTGATCTCGTGACCCTGAGATCATGATCTGAACTGAAATCAAGAGTCAGACGCTCAACCGACCGAGCCACCCAGGCACCTCTCCTTCTCCCAGACTTTGATATTCATTTTAGCATTTGAAACCCTTTTTTTGCCTTTGTGAAATTGCATAAATTTGTTTCACTGCATGCCAACCCACATCAGTGTCTTTTGACTCCTCACTTGGTGTGTTGAAGATAGTAGCACTCCTAAACCTTTCTAGGCCTCATCCTCAAGAAATTCTGATTCCATAGGTTTGGAATGGAGCATAAGAATATGTATGTCTTCCTTTGGAATTTTGATGTGGGGCCAAATTTGGGAACCAATGGTCTAGAGCAGTGTTTTTCAAGCTGCCAATTATTACCTACTGCTCCGGAAATAAATTTAGAAGTGGTGACCTGTATCAAAAAAACAGAAAAGGAATGGCCGTGCTCCCTCCAAAAGGAGCAGTCACTCCAGGGCTCCAGCACACTTCCATCATATAGGGATGAGGTCACCTCCCCAGCAAGGCCTTCTCAGACCACCCTCTATAAACTGTAGGCCGTGCAGGATCCGCCTACCCCTACCACTTCAGAACCCTCCATCTTCTTTATATTTTCCCCATGGTGCTTATCACAACCTAACACACCATGTTGTAAATAATAAACACAATGAGAAAAATAATCCCATACATCCAGATCTTTTTTTTTGGGGGGGGGGAAGAACTGGAAATCAAATTTTATGTGAAGTCTTCCACATGTTAAACATTTTTATTTATTCATGAGAGACACAAAGAGAGAGGCAGGGATATAGGCAGAGAGAGAAGCAAGCTCCCTGTGGGGAGCTGGATGTGGAACTCGATCCTAGGACTCCAGGATCATGCCCTGAACCAAAGGCACATGCTTGACCACTGAGCCACCCAGGCGTCTTGAGTCGTCCAAATTTTATTTTATTTTTTATTTTTTATTTTTTTTAGATTTATTTATTTACTTATTCAGAGAGAGCGAAAGAGAGGCAGAGACACAGGCAGAGAGAGAAGCAGGCTCCATGCAGGGAGCCCGACGTGGGACTCGATCCTGGGTCTCCAGAATCACACCCCGGGCTGCAGGCGGCGCTAAACCGCTGCGCCACCGGGGCTGCCCGTGTCGTCCAAATTTTAAATGTGGCTAGATCTTCTGATTTTTCTGGAGAGCCCGGAAATCCAAACATTTACGTAAATGTGTTGGTCACCAGATCAAAAAGAAAAAAAAATACCAACACTATATAGGCCAAAGGAAATATGTCTGTGATGCAGATTCAGTCCTCAGATCACCAGTTTGGGACCTCTGTCATAGATCTGTGGACAGTTGGGCCACTTGAAGTCTTGGAAATTGCTGTTTTCTATTAAGGAAGTGCAGCCTCAGGTTAGGTACTTGCCCCATGGTCACACGCTAACTTATAGCGGAGCTGGACCTTGAACCCAGCTCTCTTGCTTCCCAGCGCTCTCTCATAGCTCCCCTGCTGCCTGTGAGGCTGCCTCTCTTCTGCTGAGGGAAGAGCTCAGCTGCCCTGTGTAGAGGCCAGCCTTCGGTTCAGTCCCAGAGCCCTCCTCACAAAGAACATAACAGAGTCATCACCACCCATCTGATAAGCCCCAGGCACTTCTCACCACAGAGTGTATGAATTTCCCTGCCTTCCCCATCTCAACCATGGATATTGCCTCTTGCTGTGTTCTTTATTACTTTTGCTCCAGTGATAGAATCAAGACAGGGTCTTTATAGTACAGTGTTATTAGCATTACTCCCAGCCAGCAGGGCTCTCGGGTAGAATTTGTGTGGTCTAGTGCAAAGAATCTGGGGCTCAGAGTCCAGAGGGCGGGACTCAGCATGCCCTGAGACAACTTATTTAACCTCCTTGGTCCTCAATTTCCTTCACTGTAAAACTGAGAGAAATACAATTTGCCTTTCTTATCTCCCAGGGCTACTGTGAGGTAAAACCGAGATAATACATATGAGTGCCCTTTGAAGAGAACATGTTACAACGGTGAGGGCATAGTATTTTTACAAAATCACGAATTGTAATCATTATTACAAGAATCATTATTAAGCACCTACTATGTGCAAGCGAATACCATGTACCATTTGCTCAGGGCAACTCGAGGAGATTAAGGCCTAGCTACCTTTCATAAGTTATAGGGTAAGTCAGACAAAGGGCGACATATGTGAGTGGAAAGAGCCAGCGCTGCAAAGCTGGAAATGACCTGGCCTGAGTGAAATGTACAGACTATACAGTGAGAGAGAATATGGTGGAAAGGGCTGATTGTGGGATGATCTGCATGGAGTAGAGGGTTCAAGTAGTACCCGACAGATGATCGCTGCTCCAGCTTCTCCATGAGGCCAGAAGACAGAGTCAAAACATGCCTTTCATGAAACCAAAGAAGAGTCCAAGTGGGATGGTGGGTGTGGGTGATGACACGACAGGAGAGCCTAGTACTGTAAAATGGCCCTGACAACAGTTCCCACTTCATAGGGCTATTCTGAGCATGCAAGATGGTGATGTGTTTTATTTTTTTATTTAGTTAAGATTGTATGTATTTATTTATTTGAGAGAGAGAGAAAGAGAGAGAGAGAGAGAGAGAGAAAGCGAGTGAAGAGGTGACAGAGGGAGAAAAAGAAAAAGAAGCAGACTCCCTGCTGAGCAGGGAGCCCAATTCAGGACTCTATCCCAGGACCCTGGGATCATGACCTGAGCTCAAGACAGATGCTCAACCGACTGAGCCACCCAGGTGCCCCAGGTGGCAATAGGTTTTAAACGTTTAGCACCGTGCCTGATACGTGGTGAGTCCTAAAGATGGGCTAGCTGCCATCATCATCATCATCATCATCATCATCATCATCATCATCTGTTTTTATCTTACAGTGAAGTCAGGGCACGTGGGAGCCTGCCTGATGTTAGTTGTATTGCTTTGGCCAAGTCAGATCACCTCCCTATTTCTCAGTTTCCTGGTCTTCCGAATGGGAATACTACCAGTGCAGCCGACAAGGATTCAATGAATGAATTCAAGTCAAGTGTCTGGCACAGGGTATGTCCATAGTAGATGTCAGCCACTCCAGCTCCTATAGCCAGGTAATCGTCATGTAATATGGCTGCACAGCAAGAACTCGAGGAACATAAAATCATGGACACCCCAAAGCTTACTACTGAGACACCAGTCCTTGTGCCTATTTTGAGATCCAATTCTTTTTTTTGAAGGGCTTTTTTGTTTGTTTAATACATCTGAAAAGAATGCGTATACAAAGAATTGAGACATGAGAAAGCATTGGTTCAACACTAATGAATCTACAAGAATTAGGATTTGGGGAAGGGGAGAAGATTACCTAAATATTTTTAAAAATTGGAAACTGCGACCAAAATAAGTGGATAAAATCCCTATTAACACTTGTGAAGAGTCTTCATAAGACTCCATGACTTTTTTTATTAAACTAGAGAGCCTTAACTAGCTACTCTAGGGTTCCTCATATGCAAAACAGAAATAAGGGGATTCCCCTGACTGGTCCCCATGCTGTTAAATGTTCTCCCCACCCACACCCACACCCCCAGCTTCTTCATGAAGCAGGTCTCCATCCTCCCAGCTTAAAAGAGGATGTGCATCATTCCATAGACATCTGTCTCCTAGTGCCACCTCTCACATTTCTTTGATTTACCCGGTCTTCAGTTGTGTTCTAGGAACACCGTATCATACACTATTAAGCTAGACACCTATGCTAAGCATATAAGAAAATGACTGACCGGGAAAAATGTTTTTTAATTACATAATCTATTTGATGTATTTCAAAACGTGCAATACTTTTCTTCGTTTATCAGTGAAAGAAGTTAGAAATTAACTTCAAAAAAATTCAGCAAATGGCAAAGTTCCTTGAAAGTCACAGTCACATATATAGTGCATACTTGAAAAGAGGAGGGGCAAGATAGGTTCCACCCACTTTCATGAGTTTCATCAAATACTGGACCTACTCAAGGGTGGAGAGAAAAGGCAACTTTAAAAAAGGAGTGTGTTATTAAATGAGGCATTTACTATACTCCTTCCTAAGAGCCCCAGGTGGGGAACAAGTTTTCTAAACTAGATCTAGGAAGTGGAATGTGGAATCAATCCGTCCTCCTCCCCTTAAGAGCTGTCCAATGGTTAATGAATTTAAAAAACATGACTAAATAAAAACAAACCCCACACACACTTCCTGCACCACCACCCCACCACCCCCACAAAAAAAGGAAAAAAAAACCCTAAATGTCCCAGATCATTCTCCAGAGTGGATGGAGGCCGGGAGCAGTTTCAACTGTTACAGAGTCATTACAAGCATGCCTTGCTTTTAAACAAAAAAAAAATTTTTCGAAACGACAGAACAAAAACTAGTACTAATCACTTTTTGACAATACACCATTACTCAAATTAACTAGTACTGAGAGGAGAAAGGGGACCATACCTATGGGCCTTGTCTCACACGAGTGCATGTGGGTAGGTGCAGGGCATTTGTCATTATTGCAAAAATGAATTTTAATGTTTAATCTTTAGTTTGATTTAACATTGGTTTTAGTACAATGCTGACACCAGTTGTGCAGAAAGGGCTCTGGAGAGATGTTCATAGCAGTGCACACCTGAGGCTCTTCTTCAGTTCTGGAGGTTCCAGAACCAATATTGCTTCGTGAAATACATTCTTTAGGCCTTTCTGTGTGAGTGCAAAACAGTCCACATACTTGACCGCCTTCAGGTCATGGGCCAGCTTTTCAGCAGTCTCTGGAGTGATAGGCTTCTGTTTGTTCTTGGCAAGCTTCTCAATAGTATAGGGGTCATCTCGGAGATCAATTTGGGTCCCAACAAGCAAGAAAGTAGTCTCTTTGGACAGTGGTGAGTTATCTCAGGCACCCCCTTTTCCTTCACATTTTCAAATGAGGATGGAGAGACCACTGAAAAACAGACTAGAAATACATCTGTTTGTGGATAACTCAGCAGTCGTAATCTGTCATAATCCTCTTGCCCTGCAGTATCAAAAAGTCCAAGGGTATATGGCTCTCTACCAATCATAACTGTGACTGCATACTTGTCAAAAACAGTTGGTACATAGTACATACTCAGATGGAAATTTGTTTGTTGTGTAGGATATCAGGAGACATGTTTTACCAATGGCACCCCTGCCCACAACAATGCACTTAATTGTCTGCATTGCTGAAACAGTTTTGTATCCACTTTAAATATTTCAAATTCAATGATGACCTCAGCTTCTCCTCCAGGGCGTTGGCAGCACTGCCGAGATCCAATTCTTAAATTGGAAATTTCTCCTCTGTCAAGGAAATCAAGACTGAAGAGGATGGCAGGAATTTGGGGTTTAGAGATCATTGTGTGAAACAGTTACTGAGCACCTCCTGTGGGCTGGCTGGTGCTCCAGGGGTGGGAGTTCACGAGCAACAATGGGACAGGCAGATTCCCGCATTTAAGCAATGTATAGACACATGGAGGGAGATAGAATAAAAATATAAAATGTTATGTTGCACGATGTGATGTGATTTAGGATCATGCTTGGCATTTAAGAAAGAACTGGGAAGCCCTGTGGCAGGAGTAGAGCGAACAAGGAGAAGGGTAATAGGATGTCAAAGAGGTCATAGGGGCGGCTGGTTCAGGGCTTTGTAGGCTTATGTGATGACTGTCATTTACAGGGAGTGAGATGGAAAAGGCATGGGGGAGGATCTTGTTCAGGGAGGGACGTGATCTGACTTCCATTGACCATTTGGCCCTCCCATAAGCAGTGGATTTTGCATCCACAGGCTTTGCATGATAAGGACTAAGGGGGAACAGCCCTGGTAGTTCTTGCAGAGCTGTCCTTAACCACTCTATAGACTGGAGAGAGAAGGCTCTTTGGTCCAGAGGACACGGAGTGGAAGTGATGACACAGAGAATAGGAGGAAGCATTGGAACCTTTTAGAGAGGGAAGGGACCCAGTTAATGTGATTCTGCTACTGGGCTTCTGTTCACCCAGCCTTGACCTACAGTACGTACCACCCCACCATCCCGCTCAGCCTCTCAAGGTCAGAAAGCCTTGACAGGTTTACTAAAAGTCGGCCTTCTTGCCACCACTGGGTGGCAGTAGTCTTAGATCTGTCTCAGGAGCAACCCAGAAAAAGTGCCCACTTTCCATAGGAAAGCACTATTTGAGATGCGAAGGCAGGTGGGGATACTATGCATCCCCAGACTTTTCTCTCTTTCCGGCCCCGTATCTCTGGTCCTTTCAAGAGCCACTCCTGCTCTGGGATGGTTTCAAATCTGTTCATCACTCTCGTGACCCTCCTCTGGAGGTGCTCCGCTTTGTCAGTGACCTTCTTAAAATGTAGTGCCTAGAATTGAATAGGAGACTTCAGGAGGGAACAGCAGAGATCGCAGTGCCACATTTCTATTCTGGGATCTAGAAACACTGCTTTGATTAATACACCCTAAACTTTTGCTCCGTTTTTAACAGCTAAATGATTAAGCGACAGTAAACTAACTGTTGGCTCAAATTATACTGTGGGTCAACTCAAACCCCTAGATCTTTTTTGAATTGTTTGTTTTTATGTAAGCTGCTGCCAAGTAATGGTTCCCTTACTCTGGCATCACAAAAAAGGACTTTCAAAATTTTAATTGAGGAGTTTTACTTTATCTTACACATTTTACCTTTTTTTTTTTTTTTTAATTTTAGTTTGGTATTCCAGCCCATCTGAGCTTGTATTGAATCTCAGCTTTGTTCTTCAACGTATTTGATATCCCTGCCAGCTTTGGGTCATCTTCAGACGTGGTAAGTGTATTTTCTGTGTCATCTAAGTTATTAATGGAAGTGGAAAAGCCCCATGGCCTTTAGAGACTTTTCTGTTGGTAGTCATCCGTGCGTTGGGTAAAATTCTTTCATCAGTTGCCAATCCATTTGACTCGTGTTATAATCTGGTTAATCCGTTGCTGTCTTGTCTTAGCCCATTCATGAGAAAGTTACAGGAGACAACTTCAGATGCACTGCTGAATCCAAGATATGTTGTGGTTACAAAAGGCAGTGTGGATAAAGGATGATCTAAGGTAGCACCTTTTGGGTTGTAAAATGGAGACTATTAGGGTTTTCCCCCCAACTCTGAAAGTAGTATTGGCTTGTTGTGTTAACAACATACCAAAGTGTATGAATTAGAAAGTGTGAGTCCTTCTGTAATTCTTCGTGCCAACACCCTGCCGGATAATGGTGGCTAATGATTTTGGGTGTGCATAAACAGATCTGTGATTTACATGGTATCATATGATAGAGAATGTTGTGTAACTTGCTTTTTTTCACTTACAATCTTTTGGAAACGTCTTTCTTTGTCAGAACATCCCTTACAATGACAACCTAGTGTTCTTTCCTGGGGATATTTCCTAATTTATATCATCAATCCTGTATCGAGGGGAATTCACATCATTGGCAAATTTTTGCTGTTGCAAGTAGTGTTGCTTGGCGAACTTTCTTTGCTGGCTTGAGATGTTGTGTTGGGTGCTGGTTTCTGAATCCTCTGGATTCCCTGTCCTTTTTGGATCTAGTTGTCAATGTTCTAAATTCCAAGGGCTACTTTCTACTAAGAGAGAACTAGGGGGGAACTGCCAACTCCCTACTCACCAGGGTTTGTGTTTGAAAATCTATACTTTGTTTTCCCTTGGAGTGAAGTTAAAACTGTTGGAGCTTTTGGGGGCCTTTGGAAGACCGAAGCACCCCAAGATCAAACCCTGAGTGACAGACAGGCTTGATGGGAGTCTCTGCCCTGGTTGGAGTAGGTGAGGTGGTTAAGAGCCAAAACAGGAAGGAGAACTGCCTTGCCATCGAGCTATTATACCCCATCACACGCAAGCTCTGGCAAGTAAGGCCACTTACTGAGCCTCAATAGGCTCCTCCTTTCTCATCTTCACACCTTTCCTCCTCCGTGGTGTGTGTGTGGGGTTCCATCCCTGCACAGGTGCACCTCCCAGAGAAAGGTAGGAGCTGCCTCCTCTGAACTTTTAGAACACTTTAAGGGCATGGGCTTGAGAGTCAAGGCTGCATTTAAGTATCACTGCTGTACCTGCCCAGCTCTGTGATCTTGGATATGTCACTCCTTGCTGGGCCTAGTTATCCTCATCTATAGAATGAAGATGTACCTATATAAGAGATTTCAGAGCACCAAACCCAATGCCTGGCCACTAGGAAGCACTTCAAGTTAGCTGCCATCATCATCATCATCACCATTATGGGTGATCATATTACCTACTCCATAGAGTTGTGAAGATGAAGTGAGAACATACGTAAAACATTCAACATGGTTTTCAGCATAAATTGAGTACTAAATAACTGGTAACAGTTATTGATTATATTTATACCTCCCCTTGGATACTTACCTCATTATGTCTTATGTTTCTTCTGTTTGTGTTCAAGTCTTGATCCCTTCCTACAATTTGTTAAATTCCCTTGAAAGCAGAGTTCTCTCTCTCTCTCTCTCTCTCTCTCTCTCTCTCTCTCTTTCTCTCTCTTCCAGTCTCTCTTCCTCTCTGCGCAGGAAGCATAAAAGACCCAATGCTGGTGATTAGTGTGGCCTTTGAAAATTTAGATGAGTCAATGTTGCCATTACTTTTTCTAAGCCTCTTGATCATGGTATTGTTTTCTAGTTTGAAAGCATCTCTCCCATTAACTGATCAACGGGACCTTGTCCCTAGGGCAGGCCATAGCATACACATTCCAACCACTGAGCCACTGATCACAGAATTAGCAATGTACGGTATCTTAACTTTGGAAAGTTTTCCAGAAAACAGTGGCCCTGAGTGTGTTTGCATCTGGGTAGACTGGATTTGTGTACCACTCTAAGACTTCTGCTGTCTACATGGAAATGGATATTAGGCAAGAACCTAGTTCA
Source organism: Canis lupus familiaris (assembly GCF_011100685.1). Classification (NCBI taxonomy): domain Eukaryota; kingdom Metazoa; phylum Chordata; class Mammalia; order Carnivora; family Canidae; genus Canis; species Canis lupus. Next base: position 84,777,744 of record NC_049260.1, read on the forward strand.
GGCCACCACCAAGTCCCCCTTAAACTACCACAAAATAGTCTTCTAAGTTGTTTCACCCATGTAGTCCAGACAGCACTGCACAGTAGAAAGAAGTAAAATGAGATTACATCATTCACCTCCTCAAGACCCTTCAGTGGCTCCCATTTCATGTAGCATCAAGTCCAGTCTCCTCATGGTCTCCAAGGCCCTGCATAATCTGGCTCCTGCATATCAAAGTCATCTTGATGCATTCTTCCTCTTGCCCACTCTGTACCACCCACACTGGTCTTCTGTTGTGAGAACATGACAAGCTCATTCCTGCCTTGGTACCTTTGTTTTTGTTCTGTCCACCACCAGGAATTGGATCCCACCTATGCCTCAACTTTCCCAGAGCTTCCTTTTGTCCTTCAGGTTACCGCTTAGATGATACCATCTCAAACCAAGATCATTTATTTAAGCCTTCTTCCCTGCTCACCCTATCTCAAGTAGCTTCCTGATGGTTCATGTACCTCCTTGTTAACCTCAAACTCACTGGTTCTCAGCCCTCACTTCACCTTAAGAATCACCCAGAGAACATTTTTAAAAAATGGTCCCTTCTAGACCACAGAAATCACAACCTCTGGGAATAAGGCCTGGGTTATCTCTATTTTTAAATGTTCCCCTGGTAATTTTAATGTGTAGGCAAGGTTCACAGCCTCCATTCTAACCTATGAGCTTGTTTATTTTCTTCTTAGTCCTTATCACCAGGTGTAATTATTTTCATTCATTCATTTATTATTTATTGAGCGCCTATTTTGTCTGGCTGTACTCGAAACACAGGGATTAAAATCATGAACACACACACAAAAAAAACCACAAATTCTAACCCTTTATGAAACTTCCATTCTAGTGGGAGAAGGCAAACAATAAAGAAGATCAGCAAATACGCATAGTCATATAGCTTTATATGTATATATATATATAGTATTATGGACTGACTGTTTATAACTCCCCCCACCCCAAATTCATATGATGTAACCCTTACCTCCAATGTGATATTTGAAGACAGGGCCTTTGAGAGGTGATTAGGGTTAGATGAGCTCATGACGGTAGGACCCTGGTCTTATGAGAATAGTGCCCTTATAAGACAAGAGACCAGAAAGCTTGCTCTCTCCCCGATTCCACCTCCCTCCCTCACACACACACACACACACACACACACACACACACACAAAGGTTGTGTGAGCCCACAGCAAGATGGCAGTCATGTAGAAGGCAAGAGGAGAGACTTTAGAATGAAACTGACCTTGCTGGCACCTTGACCTTGGACTTCCCAACCTCCAGAACTGTGAGAAATACATTTCTACTGTTTAAGCCACCCACTCTATGGTATTTGGTTATGGCAGCCCGAGCAGACTAAGACATACAGTATGTTAGATTATGATAAGTGATCAGGAGGAAATCTACAGCATAAAATGGAGGTATTGGGGGGTTTGGGTGGGGGGGGGGGAGGGAGAAAAGTTTTCCATAGAATGGCCTGGAAAGGTGAATCTCGAGTGAAGATTTGAAAGAAGTGAAAGATCTAGATCTGCAGTTATCTGAATATAGAGCATCCAAGGCACAGAATAGTAAATGCAAAGGCCCTGAGGCTGGATTATACCTGGTGTGTTTGAGGAGCAGCAAGGGGGCCAGTGTGGCTAGAGAGCTGAGAACAAGGGGAAGATTGGTAGGAGATAAATTTAGAAACTTAATAGAGGGGAGCAGATAATATAGAGCCTTAGAAGTTATTTTAAGAGCTTTGTCTTTTACTCTGAGTAAGAAGGGTTATCACTGAGGAATTTCTAGCAGAGAGTAGTATAAGCTGACTGAGATTTTAATAGGTTCACTCTTCCTTCCATACAGAACTGAATCGGGAAAAGGGTAACAGCAGCAAAACCTGCAAGGACGTCACTGCAATAATCTAGGTGAGACACAAGTGACGATGGTGGCTTGAAGAAGGATGGTAGGAATGGCACTGCTGTGAGAACCTATGAGAAATGGTCAAAATCTGGTTGCATTTTGGGAGTTAAGATATACAGGATTTGCTGCCAGACTGCATGTTGGGCATGAGACACAGTGCACAGTCAAGAAGGACAACTTGCTTTGGGGCCTGAACATCTAGAAGAATGGAGTTGCCATTACACTGAGATGGGTAGGGCAGCAGCGGGAGAATAGGTTTTAGGAGGAAACATCAAGAGCTTAATTTTGAACTTGCTAAGTTTGAAGTGCCCACTAGACCTTCACTTGGAGATGTCAAGTAGCAAGATAGATCCTGGACTTTATAGGAGAGGTCTGGCCTGGAGACAGAACTTTGCAAGCCATGAGATTGGATGAAATCTCCTAGACAGTGAGCTCAAGTAGAAAAGAGAAGAAGCCCAGGGACTGACACCTAAAGCACTCCAAAGATTAGAGGTTGGGTTGTGGAGCAACAAGCAAAGGGGATTGAGCAGAAGCAGTCAGAGCAGAAGGAGGAAACCAACAGAATGTGGTTTCCTGGAAGCCGAGAGAAGAAAGTTATTTAAGAAAGAGTGAGGGCTCACTTAGTGTCAGCCACTGCCAAGAGTTCGAGTAAGATGAGGACAGAGATAACCACTGACTTTCGGATTTTGTAACAGGTAGGTCACTGGTGATCTTGATCAGAACTGTGATGGCAGTGAGTTCAAGAGAGAGAAGGAGAGAATTTGGAGGCAATGAGCATAAACAGTCGCCCCAAAGTTTTAGTATTAAGAGGAGGACAGAAATGGGGTAGAAGCAGTATCTCAGGGGGATTAGCCTTGAGAGAGAGTTTTATTAATTTGGGGGATGGGAGAAATAATATTCTAAAGAAAATGACCGAGACCCCCAAATCAGAATGTCAGTTGGGTGAGGGCAGGGCCTTGGTCTTGGGCCATAACCTCCCACAGTGCCCAGTGCAGAGTAGGCACTCAGCAAATATTGCTGAATAAGTTAATGATCAAATGACTGCAGACATGCAGGAGAGTAAATATCAAAGAGCTGAGTAGCAGGAGAAAGTGGCAGGTGAATGGAGCAGCACCCTAGTTTCAGTTCTAGTCATTCCTGTACTGCTCCTGGCATACCAAGCTTGCCCTGGGGCCAGACAGCCAAAGCAGGGGTTGGTGTGGCAGGACTCTCTTTGCCAAGAGGGCATACAATGTCTCTGTAGTCATCTGTTCCAGGGAGAGGACAGGCTCTGGGACTGTAAGAAGCAGGTGTGGTCAGACAAGACCACAGAGCTCAGGAGGGTGCCAGAGGCGAAACCACTTTGCGTCATCACCGTTCTCCAGGCATGGCCTGTCTGTCTGCGGCACTGGGCGCGTGTGAGATGCGTGCCACACCAGCAACCCTGCCTGCCCTTGCTGGCTGGAGGGTAATTAATAACATCCTGTAGCTCAGGCCAAGGAACAGCAAAACTGGAGTCCACAAAGGAGAGGCGCATGCCCATGCAGTGCCTGGTAGTCTTGGCACCTGGCTTTTCCCAGTTGCTGCATTGCACAACTTCCACAGGGTAAGGTGATGGCTTGGCGCAGTGGGCCCTCCCCATGGGGCCTGTGACTCGGCTGTCGCCAGGAAGATGGCACGGCCCAGCACTGAGCTAGTACACAGAAGGCACTTGACAACTTTTGGATGAATGAACCCCTGGGGACTCTGGGAATTGACACAAAAAAATGAGGAAAAAAATGCTTCCTTTTCCATGCCTTCCCTGCTGCCACACTTTACACCCAGACACAGCGCCATGTGGGGCCAAAGCCAGTGGCAAGTGCGGGTCCTGGACATGGCAGAAGACACAGGGCAACCCCCCTGGCTAATTGGCAGCAACCCCAGACAGACCTTTTCCATCTTCTCACCTGGCACCCAAAGACTCCACCATAGTGTTAGGTCTTAAGAGTCCAGAAAGTTAACTTCAACCAGCATTGACCTAATACCTGATCTGGATCACATCCTGTGTGTTTTCTCAAAGTTGTAACTGTAGTACTAAATATTCCAATAATTACTACTACTAATTGCAGCTAACAGATACTGAGCGCCTACTATGGGCCAGGCACTGAGCTAAGCACTTTACATACCTTGTCGGTTGTACTCCTCATTGCATCTCGGTGAGGTGAATACTACTGTTGTCTCCAGTGAACAGAAGAGATTCAAGCTACGTAGGGGAAGGGTGGAGACTCAAGCCTGGTTCAGTCTGACTATGGAATCACATTCTCCATAGTCCTCTATTATAGCATCAGGGTGCTCTCTTTAAAAATGTAAAACAGGTGATATCATTCTTTTGGCTTAAAAGCCTCCAGTGGCTTCCCATCCATACAGAGAATTCAATCCAACTTTCTTCCTAGGCCATCAAGGCCTGGCGGCATCCAGCCTTTGCCTGCCTCTTCGGCCTTGTTTCATTCTTCTCTCCTCTTGCCCTAAAAAACCTGCGGAGAAGGCTCTGGAGCCAAAGCAGTGCTCTATCTTCACATTTGGTAGGCTGACTTGGGTGCTTACCCCTGCTTACAGTGATCCTTCCCTTGGAAGATGCCTCCCAACATCCAAACAACCATCTCCAAAGCCCTGTATCAAAGGGTGGAAGCTGCCTAATGATTGGCAGTACACCTGTTGTTCCACGGATACTTGTTGGGATAGTTTTAGTACTGCCTCTCTCATGTGTACTATAAGATCATAGAAGGTTGACAGTGCCCCAGACCCTGTCCAACACCAAGAAGGTTGAGATGCTCAGAGATGAGCTGAAGCCCATATTCTCATTCCGTGACTGCTGGCATTTGGTGAGGCAGTACTGTATGTCGAGGGGAGTATGGGAACGGCTCTGGACTAGACACATATGAATTACATCTCAGTCCAGCTCTCTCCCTTGCTAGCCCAGAGACCTTGGATAAATCCTTTCAGTTCTCTAAGCCTCGATTTCCTTATCAGTCAATGAAAGTAATAGTCTCTGCCCCTAAGGCGTTGTTTTGAGTATCTTAAGATGATTTATTGGATAGTGTTCTGGAAGGTACAGAAATTTGCACAATGCCTCTCGAGTGCTTACTATATTCCAGATCCTGCTCCAAGCTCCTCACATGTATTCTCTCCATATCAGTCCTCAGACAAAACCTTAGTGTGCTTTTTTCGGGCTGTCGCTTAGTCTGTTCCTGTTCCTATAACAGAATACCATAGACTGGCTGGCTTAGAAACAACAGAATTTTATATTTTCCAGTTGTAGAGGCTAGCAAGATCTGAGATCAAGGTGCTGGCAGATACAGTGTCTAATGAGAACCTCTCGTTGGTTCATAGATGCTCATCTTCTCACTATAGCGACACATGGCGGAAGTGAGCAAATAAACTCTGTAGGGTCTCTTTTTTTTTTTTTTTTTTTTTTTTTTTTTTTTTTTTTTTTTTTTAAATTTTTTTTTTTAATTTTTATTTATTTATGATAGTCACAGAGGGAGAGAGAGAGAGAGGCAGAGACACAGGCAGAGGGAGAAGCAGGCTCCATGCACCGGGAGCCCGATGTGGGATTCGATCCTGGGTCTCCAGGATCGCGCCCTAGGCCGAAGGCAGGCGCCAAACCGCTGCGCCACCTAGGGATCCCTGTAGGGTCTCTTTTAATAAGGACACTGACCCCATTCAGGAGGGCTCCAGCCTCATGAGCTGATCACCTCCTAAAGGCCTCACATCCAAATGCCATCACACTGGGGATTAGGTTTTGACATAGGAATTTGGGGCGGATACAAACATTCAGTCTCTAGCAGCAGGGGAGGGTAGTACTTTTTCAAGTAAAAAAATATGGCTACCATTTTGTCCAAGCGTTCGACCATTTTTCCCCCACTGGGCTACATGCTACGTGGAGTCCTTTGCCTATTACTGTTTAGTTTTGTGGTAGGGGACTCTCACCCTACCTCAGTTGTCTTACCTACTCCTCCTCAAAGCCACAAGAGGTTCCCACATACATGATATTCCACAAAACATCATCTCCCATGACCAGAAAGGAGTGTGGGTGCCTGGTGGTCTAGTTTCTGGTGGTCTGGTCTGTATCTTCACAAATACTGAGTACTTCCGATGTGGTAAGCTCCATTCCAGTCAACTGGAAATCGAACCTGCAGCCCATGGACAAAAAAACCCCAGCCTCTCCAACCTCTCACCTCTGTAGTATTCTTGCCCCAATGCGCAGTCATCGTCTCACCATGAGAGAACAGCAGACAAACTTTGATTGAAGGAAACGATCTCATAATTGGCCTGTACTTGTCAAATCATCAAGGTTATGAAAGACAGAAACTGTCACAGGTTAGAGGAACCTAACAAGACATGGCAACAAATAGAATGAGCTCCTGGGTTGGATCCTTGCCTAGCAGAAGGACACTGGTGAGAAAACGGGGAACATTTGAGTAAAGTTTGTGGATTGTTGATAGTGTTGTATCACCATCAATTTTCTGGCTTCGATACCTTTGCCATTATTTTCTATAAAGATTTTGTTTATTTAGTTTTAGAGAGAGAGAGAAAGAGAGAGAATGAGAGATTGAGCAGGAGGAGGGGCAGAGGGAGAGGGAGAGAGAATCGCAAGCAGACTCTATGCTGAGTGCGGAGCCTACCCCAGGTCTAGCTCTCGCAACCCTGAGATCATGACCTGAGCCAAAACCAAAACCAAGAGTCGGGTGCTCAACCGACCGAGCCACCCAGGCGCCCCAATACTTTTACCATTATTATGTAAGTTGTTAACATTAGGGAAGTCGAGTAAAGGATATACAGTAACTCTCCGTGTTGGGTTTACAATTTTCCTTTAAGGTTTAAAAGTATTTCAGGCATTTTGAACCCTGTCAGGCACAGATATGAGAAATGCCAGAAGGATAAGGGCTGGACATTGACAGTATCCGCTATGCTTCCTGAATCTCAGTGTCCTCATCTGTCAATTAGATCCACTAATTATGTATTATTACTTATTCTTCTTATTAAAGAAGTTGCAGGGGAACCTGCTTTTGAAGTAAAAGAGAAATGTCAGCCCTAAACATTCCATTTTATGATAGAAGTTACAAAAGAAAAAGATCATCACCCCATCCTCCAGAAAAAAATAGACTGCTCAATAAAATTATTTCAAAATAAAAAGTTAAAAATATCCCTGCCTTCCTGGGGTTTACGTTTTGGGACGGTAAAAGGGAGAGAAGGAGGAAGGGAGATGGGGGCGACAATAAATAAAATAATCAGTTATTTGTATCAGATATTAGAAGTTATCATATTGTATAAATTATATTATTTATATTGTATATTAGAAGGCAGGGGGCACTATGAAGAGAAAGGAAGAGGAAAGGCAGGTAGGGAGGAGGAGAAGGGTAGCTTTAAAATGAGATGTTCACTGAGAAGATGACATTTGAATAAAAGACTTTAAAGAAGAGAGGGAGCAAGAGGCCCAAAAAGGAGGGCACCTGTCAGAGGGAGTGGCTAGTGCAAAGGCCTTGAAGCCTGACCAGGTTAAGGAGCAGTAGGAAACCCAATGGACCTAGAGCAAGGTAAGCAAGATCAGTGTGCCTCCTCCCGTGGTCCTAAACATAACAGACAGAACCTGGCCACAGAGGAAGGATCAAGGGAGTCAAGCAATAGACACTAAATCAAGGTTTCCAGCAGAGTCACAGACGACAGAAATGCAAAGGGAAGGGAAGAGCAAGGAAGTGAAATTGCTGGAGTCTAGAATACCTGTCCAATTTCTGGTGAGGAACCACATCATTAGTAAGCACCATGATAAGGTTCTGAGTCTCCCGTTCTTCTTTCCTCTCCAGTCATTGAACTCTAATTAATGCTGAGTGTGGCAGTAATACCACAGCCTAAGACATCTTTCTGCTTTCGCCTTAATTGAGAAGTGTAATTTGTAGCATAGAGGGGTGGGCTGATTTTTCTTGGACTAATAAGTGGGACTGATCAAAAACCTGGAACATATTTCTGGTTTGGTTTATGTTTGTTATCGAAAGTCCCCGAGTCATTCAGTTAGCATCATTTGGATGTTTGGGGTCTGGGAACATATGCACTGAACAGAATGCAGGCTGTGATGCCGCACAGGAAGCAGCCCCCTAGTCTGATGTGTGCCTGCAAAAGACAGGCCGAGTACCAGAGGGGTTCCCTGGAGGCTCCTCAGCTGGCAGCCACAGCCCAGGATGCTTCCTCTTCCAACCATACAGGAACAGAAATGCACACAGGGAAAGCCAGACTGGCTGCATGGGAGGCTTGTAGACAGCAGTGGTCATTTGGAACATTGCAAGCCTCCCAGAGGTCCACAGAAGTGTGTTTGCTTTGTCCTTCCAGCATTACAAAGACTGGATGAGAAGACTTAGTGGGTAGTATCCTACAAAGTGTATCACATATGTGCAAGGTGTTACTACTCTTGTTGTTGTGTACCATGGGGAGGTATAAAGAGGATAGACCTACAGCCATAGTGTTCTCTGGTTCCCTACTTGTCCAGTGTTATAGAGGGATAGTTACTTTCCTTTTAAAAACAACACTTACCACGGCACCTGGGCGTCTCTGTTGGTTGAATGTCTGCCTTTGGCTCAGGTCATGATCTCAGGTTCCTGGGATAGAGCCCCATGTCGGACTTCCTACTCAGCAGGGAGTCTGCTTCTCCCTCTCCCTTTGACCTTCCCCCTGCTTTTGTGCTATCTGTCTCTCTCAAATAAATAAATAAATAAATAAATAAATAAATAAATAAGTTTTTCAAAAAATAGAAACAACACTTAACCATTTTAAGCACTTACTATGTGTTGGGCACTATGAGTGAATGCCTTGCATGCATTATCTCTTTTAGTCCTCACAACAACCCTGTACCATGGAACAGGTACTGTTTTTCTGTTTCAAAGTTGGCTAAGGGAGGCTCAGAGATGTTAATGCATGCAAGGTTGCACAGTAAGTAGTTAGAACCACTTATGCGCAGGAGACCAACACTGGGATTCTGTGTCCTTATCTCTGTGCTAAAGTGCGTTTTAAATACAAGATGCACATGCCCCAACATGGCAGTTTTGGGTTTCCAAGAGGGAGGGCATCAACTTCCTTCTTCAGGCTCCATGTATAAGGATGGCTGAAGAAGGAAAACCTCAAACAAGTGGGCCACTCCAGCTTGGAGTGATGCTGGGCAGGAGTGGGCACTTGATTGAAGAGGTGCTGTGGCAATATCTGGCTTCCCAGCTTGAAAGGCTGGACCAAAGATGAGACTGACAGAACAACTCTGAATTCCAGAAATACCCAGAATAGCAATCACCAACTTCACCCTGTCCATGTGCCAGTGAGGAAGCCAGAGATCCTGAGTGGTACTGAGACTTGCCCAAGGTCACACAGCTCGTTAGAGCTGGCAGCTTCAGTAGAATCCTGATCTTTAGGCTCCCAGTTCAGGGTTTTCCCTCCACTGCACCCCCACCAGCCCCCCAGATTCCATGGGCAACACTCAGAGAGGAACCATCTCCTTGTAAGTGAAGCCGTTGTCTGGATAGTGGCCCTCAGTGTGGCCCTGGAAGCTGCAGCATCGACATCATTTGTGCACCTGTTAGAAGGGCCAATTCTCAGGCCTTACCCTGGACTTCCTGGACCTGGGCCTCAGTAATGTGCCTTAACAAGCCCTTTTGGTGAGCCCCATGTATGCTCAAGTTTGAAAACCACTGGCCTAGGTGGAAAGCCAAAGTGCCAAGTGCTACAGATGTCAATATGCATTCAGAGCATTGGCTGGCACCGCACCAAGAGTAGTCTTTGTAGGGAAGGAATGAGACAAGGCCTGCAGCTCTCAAGCCACATCTGCATAGCAGAGTCACCTTCAAACACACATGACAGTGACAGATAGTTTTGCCAGCTCAGCAGTTCCAGGGACACGCCAGCTTCTCTGCTATGGACTGTGCATTGCGGCCCTTGGAAGAACCATTGTGCAGGGTCTTCTGAGTTGGGAGGGAATTCAGAGATTACCTACCCCTCCACCCACCTCTACCGCATCCCTGGCAATGCACCTGACTGGCACTCTTTTGGCTTCAGCATTACAGGGCCACGGTGATGGCAAGCTCAGCTTCCTGTAAGGAAGGATGGAGGTGGATAGGAGGAGGAAACACGTAAAGGTAACAACATAAAAATAAAAAGTAGTATAAGCACTAGAGCTGACGGCCATGAGAACGCTGAGCCAGAAGGAATGAATTGTAACACTGGAAAGTCGGGGGAGCCTTCATGGAGGAGGCGCTATTTGAGCTGGACGAGATTTCAGCAGGCAGACCCAGCAGAGGCAGAAAGAAGGTTGTTGCCATATTTCCATGAACAAAAATGTGGAGGCACAAAAACACAGGACACTTTCAGTGAAACCTATCTTGACAGGTCTAGTAAAGACGATATGCTCAGGAGTGAGACTCCCTACTAGCTGCCTGACCTTGGGCAAGGTACTGAACTCCTCTCTCGGCCTCTGTTTTTCCCTACTTGGGAAATGAAAGTAATGTATGTCATTGGGTTGGGGAAGGGAGTAAATGAGATAATGACAGGAAGTAGCCACCACAGTGGCTGGCACATAGCAAGCACTCCAAAACAGACATGACTACTTTGCTTTATATATAGTAGCAAACAAGATGGTTTGCCCGGACCACTGGATGTAGGACTGGGATGGTGGAGGTAATCTTTGGGACCAGGTCGTGGCAAGGGCTTTAAATGCCAAACTAAGGATTTGGGGCTTTTATTCTGAAGCAGAAGATTTGTATATTTGGAGGATGAATTAGAGCAGGATGATAGGGGAGTGGGGGAGTTAGGGGCCTAACTCCATCCAATAAGGATGGGGGAAGAATCAGGTTCAGAGCTGGGATATTGAGTTAGTGTATGTCTGAACTCCTCTATTACATATCAAATTGAGTTGAAGTTGGTGGAGCTCAAAATGTGTAAATGTATACATTAAATGTATATTTTTAAAATGTAGAGATGTGTAGGAGAGCCTGGATGGTGCTGTCAGTTTACAGTACAACTCTTGGTTTCGACTCAGGTCATGGTCTCAGGATTGTGGGATCAAGCCCCATGTCGGGTTCTGCGCTCAGCATTGAGTCAGCTTGAGACTCTTTATCTCTCTCTCTGACCCTCCTGCTCATGTGTGCTTGCTTGCTCTCTCTCTCTCTCAAATAAATCTTTTCCCCCAAAATGTATAGATGTATAAAATATATATCTGTATATACATTATATTTAATATACATGTTAAATAACTAGAAAGTGAAAATCGGTGGTTGGAGAGAATATTGGCCAGTTTGTTTTTTTATAGTTTTAATGTGAAAGACAATGCTTTTGTTAGCTTGGGTTAAACTATGTGAAACATCATATTCGATGAAAACATTTCCCAAAGCTGGCCTTTTTGTAAGAAAACTTGAGATCTGTGCAATTCACACATACTTGATAAATTTAAGCACATTCTGTCTTACTGGCAGGGACAGAAATTTGCAATAAGACACAGAGTTCTCTGATGACAGACGATCAGAAGCAGCAATGGCAAGTGCGCATGGGTCTGAATTTCAGGACATTTCTAATGGTGGTCTGGGTATTTAGGTAACCTTCATTTGGACTTTGGTGATAACCAGAGTCTTCTTTGGTTCCCCCATCAGGATGAACTACACTTCAGAATGTTCTTGAGTCTTGGGCCAGAGGGAATGATCTCATTTGGCACGTTATTGAGTGCTTGCAAAGAGGAAAGACACTAACCGCTCACAAATATTTTGCCATTGACTAACTGCAAAGATGCATCTGTTAAAGCAATCCATCTGAGCAGGCTAGTTGCCTCGAATATTAAAGAATTTCAATACCAGCTAAGAGCAAGTCGATTTGTCAGACATTTACAAAGCAGTTTTGAAGCCAAACGATCTCCTTCCTGCTTTTACCTTTCTTCCAGAATCTGTACACCAACACATATGAGGGTGGACTTGGCCTCCTTGGTCAGAGCATTCTCAAAGACAGCTGACATTCTTGGGCTGCCGGGAGACAGACATTTGGGTGGGAGGCGGTGCGGGAGTGGTGTGGCCATGCTGGTTCCATGCTAGGGAAACAATTTTGCACCAAGCCAGCTAAAGACCTTCAACTGTTGGTCAGTTCCCTCTCAGGCCTGCCAGGCTTCCCCTTTGCCTGCTCCCTGATGAAAACAGAACAGACCCACGGAGCAGTTAAAACTGACCAGTTGGAATGACCCAGATTCCTTAAGGAAATGCAAAAGCCCGCTGGCTCATGGGATTAGCTTCAGTTTTGCAGTTACTCCGCATCTGCACATTACCTTCTTGTCCTCTGCAGCCCCAGCTTGCTCTAGCTGCTCACCTCGGTAGCCGGCTTTCCGAGCCAAGAGAATCCCAGAACAGTCTCATTATGAGAAAGCAATCGGCCAGCCCTAGAGAAACTCCATGGCCAGACCAGAGAGAAAGATAGCTCTCACCTTCATTGATTTGCTGTGTCCCTATTGTTCTTTTCCCACCATCTGCCCTCACTCCTCTGCAATCCAAGGCGATGTAGCCAACTTGTTAGATGAAGCTGTGCGAACACAGCACAGCACATATATCACTCGAGGCTTCATTTGTTCTTGAAGAAAAAGAGGCCACACTGAGCAGCTATTAGGGGACATAGCAGGATAGGAAAATGAATGTTTTGTTTCCATTAAAGAAGGTGGCATCGAGGAGGATGCCTGGGAAGCTCAGTTGGTTAAGCATCTGCCTTTGGCTCAGGTCATGATCTCAGGGTCAGGATTGAGCCCCTCTTCGGGCTCCCTGCCCAGAAGAAAGTCTGCTTCTCCCACTCCTCCCTGCTTGTGCTCTCTCGCTATTTCTGTATCAGTCTCTTTCTCAAACAAATAAATAAAATCTTAAAAAAAAAGGAGGTGGCATCAGAAGCAGCGAGGAAAGGCACAGGCAAACCTCATAGGTGGTTAGTGATGTCAGAACTCATATTAAAGGAGTAAGCCGCCTAGACAAATTACACTTAGCGTTTACTGTGCTGCCAAGAGTTCCTACCACTATGATATATAGGACTCACAGAAAAAGCCTAGAGCACACATGTTCTTGGTCCCAGCTGCACATTAGAATCTCACGGAGAGCCTCAAAGTGTGTATGTGCAACTGCCCCCCTCAGAGGATCTGTCGTAATTGGTATGGGTTTAGGGCCACAGCACTGGTACTTCTTAAAAACTCTCCAGATGGGAAATAAGATTGCCATAAAGGACATCACCAATCGACCACATTTGAATATGGGCTGTTTATTAGATATCATCATGTCAGTGTTAAAATTTCTCAACTTGATAACTGTATTATGATTATGTAAGAGATTGTCCTTATTCCTAGGAAATATACACCTAAGTATTTAGGGGTGAAGGGCATGATGCCTGCAACTTACTCGGATGAAACAGAAATTTAAAAAAAAAAACCACAAGGAAATGTAGGGAGGGAGGGATAAAGCAAATATGGCAAATGCTAACATTTGGTGAATCTGGGTGAGGGCTTACCCTGCTGACAAGTGTTCTTTGTACTATTCTTAGAACTCTTCTGTTAGTTTCAGATTATTTCTGAATAAAAAAATCTAAAAAAAAAAAAAAAGCCCAGCTCCACAGATGAAATAATGTACAACCAGATTTGGAAACCATTGGATTCAGAGAAATAGCGGAAATGGGGACCTACTATGGATAGGTAATAATGAAAGCTTTTCTGAGCGACTGTCTCCCTACCAACCAGTGCCTCTCCCACTTTCATGCGCATGCAAATCTCCTGAAGATCTGATTAAACTCAGAATCTGATTCAAAAAGTCTGCAGTGGGGCCTGATAGTCTGCCTCTTTCATAGACTCCCGAGGGATGCCAGTGCCACCGGTTCACGGGCCACGCTTGGAGTGGCAGAGCTCTAGGACTGAATTACTCGGGCATAAATCTGTCAATCAGCAAGTGTTTTGGAACCATGTAGTTGGTGCTCAACTCTGCAGGAGAAATTTTCCAGATGAGTTAGGGTGGGCATGTGAAGCTCCATGGATTGGCAGCCCATCATCTTGACCTCTTGACCCTGGTGACTCCCTGCCAGCCACATGATCTGGTCCTGTGAGAGTCACTCTGATCCATTGAACAGAACAAGCATAAACAAAGGCTTGCAGCAAAGGGAAGGGGGTGTGAAGCAGTCTATTCAAAAGCCAGCCCATGATACAGGTCATGGGAGAAATTTAGCCCCTCCCGGCGGGTGGCATCTGGCGCCTAGCTAAGGCTTTTGCAGATAACAACGTAATTCTGACGAGGTGTCAAGGTACAGGCTGCTGGTTGTAGCATGCTCTGCTGTGAGAGGAGCCCAAATGTCTCTCCCCTGATGGGAGCAGATGGAGAACAGCCCCTGCCTCCATCAGAATTTTCTAGACTTCACCTCCCTCCCGTCCCGGTGTTAGCTCCTTTCCCCTCTGCCTGCATGCTGTCATCATGTTTTTTCCAGGCATTGAATGAGAGGCTAGCTTGTTGTTTGTAGCTCCCTTATTTGTGTCCAAATTAAGGTCAACTGACACAGATGCACAGCAAGAGGCAATGGGGCTTTCTGCAGCCCTCAGCCCCACAGGAGACCACAGAAGACAAATGACTGGAATTGGTCAGACCTGAGTTTCATCATAATTTTGCCACTGAATCACTGATGAGCATGGGCTAGTTAACATCTCTGAGCTTTAGGTTCCTCATCTGTTAGCTGGCGCCAATATTCGTATTAAATTCAGAGGGTCGTGAGCATTAAATGAGGCAGAGAGCATATAGTAGGTGTTCAAGAGATAGAAGACAGCCATTTGTTTGATGGGCATTTCTCTAATTTCTTCTGCGTATAGTTGAAGAGTAGTTCAAATCTAGTCCGGTCCTACCTGCTAGTTGTACAGATTTTGCATGAATTACTTCGTTTGGCTTCTATTTGAGTCTCTTGAGTTCCCGTGCTTTGCAGTGAGGCTGGTTTCAATTCGTAACTTTCGGGATTGCTGTAAGGACGAAATAAAAGGGGAGCCTGGGTGGCTCACTGATTGAGTGCCTTCAGCTCGGGTCATGATCCCGCGGTCCTGGGGTGGAGCCCCTCATCGGACTCCCCATGGGGAGCCTGCTTCTCCATCTGCCTATGTCTCTGCCTCTCTCCGTGTCTCTCATGAATAAATAAATAAAATCTTTCTTTTTTAAAAAAGAAAAAAGGAAGAAATAAGATCAGGCATGGCAAACACATTTCGGGCACATAGAAAGCACTTGGCCAAAGTGAATTATAACTGTTGTGGTTACTGTCAATATCAGCTCTTCTCTGAGCCCTTCCTATTATGAGTTGCTTCACTTAGCAGCCAAGCACTCTTAACAAGATCCTTGCAATCTTCTCCAGGAGACCTTCCCTGATCTCCATTATCATTACCTCAAGGGTGGAGGTCATATTGTTTCCACTGCTCTGGTGTCTCCATGGAATCTGGCAGAGAGTAGGTGTTTAGTACATGGAGCAGAGGACTCTGCATGGGTTTGGGTTTTAGCAGGTTGGTTTCATTTAGTTACTGAGTAACTTTGTAGCAACTCCTGGAACTTCTTGAGCCTCCATTCTCTCATCTGTAAAATAGGTGTGAGAGTCATTCCTCCGTCTGGGGCTCACTGTAGGGACTAAGGCCCACATCATCTACTGGGAAACTAATAATGTTTAAGTGTTATTATTGTCATTATTATCTGAGAAAACTCCTGCAGTCAAGGATCACAGGAACTGTTCTAAGAAATCTCTCTCTCATGCACACAGGCACACAGGCACACGCCCACACACACACTCACAGGCCACCACCATGAGCGGCAGCACAGAGAAGACAAGTTCCAAGGGAGACCCAAATAAGCATTCATTGCCTCTAAGAGGCTCTTTGAACCCCAGGCCAGGGCCAGTGTCTGCATTACACTATCTTTGAAACTGTGGTGGCCTGAGCCCCTGAGTTCTTTTTTTATATTGAGGTAAAATTCATAGGACATGCGTTTAACGCACCTTTAAGCAGGCTGTATCTAGAAGAAGGCAGAACTCATTCATTTGGCTCTCCTCCTGTCACGGTTCATGCCCTACACTGTTCTTCCCTATTTTCCTAGGTGCTCTCCTTCTTTCTACCCCTCTGCTCTTTAGAGCAACCAGGTAAATGTCTCTGGCTGGCATGTACATTTATAGAGAGTGGGGTTGTTGGCCCCCTGGGGAGATGCCAGGCCCAAAGGATGGCGCTGGCAGAGTGTGGGTCAGGGCTGGCAAAGCCACTTTTTGCCATGGCTGAAAGCAGGCAAAAATCACAGTGGCTGCTGCACATTGTCATCTTGCCTTCTGGTGGCCCCAGGGGCAGCAGACAGCATGAAAGGGATTATGACCAATTATGGCCTCTAAAGACTGTGGTTCCTTTTGTTACCACCTTTTCCATCTTTGGACTCCTTGCCCTTATGAATAAATTTGCTCTATATCAAAGCATGTATTACAGAATAACCTTGGCAGACTCCTCAGCCTCACAAAGATCTGCTGTGTATTTGTACTTGTGAGCAAGGGCCCCATCTTGAGTAGTTTCAAAGATGAGAATAATTTATAGATACTGAATTCTTTCTGTGTGCCAAGCGCTGTGCTAAATGCTCTATGTGGAGGAACTGGAGGGTATTATGCTGAGTGAAGTAAGTCAGTTGGAGAAGGACAATCATCATATGGTTTCACTCATATGTGGAATATAATAAATAGTGAAAAGGACCATAAGGGGAAGGAGGGGAACTGAGTGGGGAAAAGTCAGAGAGAGAGACAAACCAGGAGATACTCCTAACTCTGGGAAACAAAGGATGGCAAAAGGGGAGGTGGGTGGGGGGACGAGGTAACTGGGTGGCAGGCATTAAGGAGGGCACTTGATGGGATGAGCACTACTCTAGTTGGCAAATTGAATTCAAATTTGAAAATATTAAAAATAAATTTGAAAATATTTTAAAAATGCTCTATGTCAGTTTCATTTAATCAAAGAAGAGTTCTTAAAGTGTCTCTGGGAGGCAGGCGTTGTTATTGCCTACTCTTTATAGATTAATAAACTGAGGCACATAGCTACTCAATGGCCACATAGTGTGTCAGTAACAAAACTCATGTTCTACCTCACTAAGTAATATCGTGTCTCCATAAATCTCAGCATGGATGTTAATTAGTTGAACAGAAAAAAAATAATGTGTAGCAACCACATACAGTAGCTTCCTTCGTTCACTACCTGGATTTTAGTTCTTGCTTTATGACAAGTCAACTAACCCCTCTGAAACTATACTTTGGGCTACTTTCTTGTCTTATCTCCCTCAGATTCACGAGTATAAGATAATCATTCAGGGACATTCCTGCAGAATTGAAACTGCCGTGCCAATATCAGGAATGAATATCATGCATAATGGCTTCATGGACACCATAAGCATGGGAAGCTGCAGATTCCTTTGGCTAATTCAAATCTTGGACAAGCCATTCTCATTTCTGTTCTTCATGGGTGTGGGACCTTTCAAGTACTAGCCACCTTCCCTGAACTCCATATTTGTCTTTCATCAAGTATAGTTGGAATAGCCCTGGGGGAGTTCTTAGCCTTTGGTACATCAAGGGATTGAAGAATCCCAATGACAGCTTTCTAAGAAGATTCCAGCCTATTCCACATTTGCAGAGTCACAGCCTTCCTGTCACAGAGGCCATGGTGCAGATTAACTTGAGACAGCATGTCTGAAAAGGCCTAGTGCAGTGCCAGCCAGTGTCTGCCTCGTAAATGGGTGCTCAAAAGATGGTGATGACTTTTTTGGGATTTGGATAGTTATTCTTCAGGAAGGATGGGACAGAATGAAAAAGGGTAATGAGGGGCCAGACATTTTCTGCTGTTTTGGGCAGTTGGAACTCCTCGGCCACGGGGCTTGCCAATTTCCTGATTCCTTGAAGGAAGGCATAATTTGGAAACATGGCTGCCTCTTTTTCACAGGACTCTTTTATACACAGGGCTTTGTCTGACTTCCCATAAAAATTACTTATATATTCCAGAAATGTTGGAAAGGGGCAAGGAGATAAAGCCTGGTTCGAGGCCTTCTTGTTCCATTAACCTGCACTCCTTAGCTCTCTGGCATGCAAACGATTTAGCAGCAAAGCAGGCAGAGTCTCTGAGCAAGAAATGTAGACATGAAGGACACAGGACCAGAAAAGCTAGGGAAGCAGTGGAAGGGAATAGTCTTTGAAGTTTCGTGTGAAGTTTATTATACATAGTCAAAAATTATAAATGGTGCACATACTCGATGCCATCAGTGAAATAATGGACAGCCATATAAAGGAAAGTAAGCAATATGCTACTCTTTTCCCTCCCTGCAGAGTAAGCAGTAGTACAGCCTGGGTCTGAATCCTCCCACAACCTTCCTGTGCACATGCAAATATGTGGAGGCATGGAATGTATCAGTTGGGGATTGTGCTGTTTGTACTCTAATGGGATCATGAGATACACATTTCTCTGCAGTTTGGGCTTTCCTCTTAAGGGTACATCACAGAGCTCACAGTACATCAGTAGTAATAGATCTGGCTCATTTCTTCCAAGTGGCTGCATAATAGTCCATAATATGAATATACCAGGATTTATTCAGCCATTCACCTATTGATAAGCACTCAAGTGGTATAGAACTTTGTTGTCATCCCCCTGAAAAAGGGTAGCATCCCCATTAATCTGTGCATATTTACCAGTGTGGAGAGGAAAGATTGCTGGGTCAGAGGGTTTTGATTTACCCATGTCAGGATTGCTTGACTCATATTCATAAATAGCATTCTGATTCTCATTTTATTATCAAAGTGTATTGTTCATCTGTTAAGCAGATTTCATTTGCCTTCTCAATAATTAATGTATTTCCCAATAGTAAAGGGTATGAATTGAGAGAGATTTGTAAAGACTAGGCATCTAAAGATATGACCTTCTCCTCTATGGAATCCCAGACCAGGGTGGTTTTGTTTTAGAAAAATCCTGGCTGGGCCCAGACCATTTTCAAAGTATATAAGAATCATCAAAATACTTGGGCAAAGGGGTGCCTGGGTGGCCCAGTGGTTGGGCATCAGCCTTTGGCTCAGGTCATGATCCTGGGGTCCTGCTTTAGGCTCCCCACAAAGAGCCTGTTTCTCCCTCTGCCTATGTCTCTGCCTCTCTCTGTGACTCTCATGAATAGATTAATAAAATCTTAAAAAAATACTTTGGCATGTATGATACTTGATGCTTTTTAAAGCAGTTTATTTAATTCCACCCTTCCAGCAACCTTGTATGGCAGGATCCACTCTCCTCATTTGACAACAGAGATAATTAGGTCTGGAGAAGTAAATGACTTGTCTAAAGTCACAGAGATAATTGGCAACAGGGTTAAGCCTTGAATTTGGGAATCCCCATCCAGTGTTCATTCCACTTGGGGTTGAGGGGTATAACATGAGGTCTTAATTCCATTTCTCTTTGGGCCTTTGTTTGAGTCTTATTTGGCCCAACCTAATTTCTCTTTTACCTTAGGCATATGGATCCATGCTTCCTCCCATGGCTGATTAACACTGATTGAGCACTAGTAATGTGCTAGGTGCTCTAGAGACCATTGAATTAAATCTGGATGCTGCCTTCTAGCTCCCAATCTCAATTTGTTGGAGCCTAATCTAAAATAGTTATTGCTCTGCACAGACAGTACAGGCTTATGAGAACATTTCTCCTAAGCTTGTTTCTTGCCATTTTTTCCTTAGGACACCCAAGGGAATTTCTTGTTGTCAGATAGGAATATCTGGTAACTTGTCTTTGAGTAGAACTGAAAAAATAGCTTCTTATTTTGCCCAACTTGCTCTCTTAAAGATGAATGTGTCAACTTGTGCTCTCTTCCAGAATAACAAATATAGGCCAATTTTCTCTTCTGAGGAGTCAGAAGTGCAGCTCACCCAACATGGAATGGTTTGGGGCACGTTGGAATGGTCTCTCTGGCCCCACAGATTTTCCTTATTGGCTGAAATGCCCTTTACAGAGCTGTGACCCCTTGAATCCTTCCTGACCTTCACATCCTGTCAGTTATGCTATATTGACCACGCTCTGTGTATGTTCTTTGGAATTTTTGGAACATTTATCTTTTTTTTTAACCATTGCTACTGCCATTGGCCTTGTCACCTTAAACCATTAGAACAAGGTCTCAGCAGATCCCCGCCCCCCTACAGAGTATCATCCCTGCTAGTCTACCTAAAATTCTTCCAGCTGAATTATATTTCTGAAACACTGTTATGGGTATGTCAGAACCTTGGTCAAAAATGATAACTGGCTTTCCAGTTCCTGGAGAAGTACTTTTTACAGTTCATTTGTTTATTCATTTGTTTGTTCTTTGGTTTCCAGGTAGCAGGGGAATGTTTTTTTTTTTTTTTAAGCAAAATGTTAGGTAGGTAGGTACCTTTAACCAAAGTACTTAAAACCCTAAAATGAAAAACAGATAGAAGTAGACATACTTTTAAAAATGTACATATGCTTCTGGGATGCCTGGCTGTGCAGTCTGCTAAGTGTCCATCTCTTGATTTTGGCTCAGGTCATGATCTCAGGGTCCTGGGATCGAGTCCCATGTTAGGCTCAGCAAAGAGTCTGCTTGAGGATTCTCTCTCTCTCCCTCTCCCTCTGCCTCTCCTCACCATGCTTGCTGCTTGCACACTCTTTCTCTACAATAAATCAAGAAATAAAATCTTTTTTAAAATGTAGATATGCTTTGGTTGAAGTGAGGAGGAAGGGCTCAAAGCCTCCGTTCTTCCAAAGGCCTCTGGATGCACAGCATGAAGACCACCAGCCTACTTATGAGGTTCATACCCCTTACCATGGCATTCAAGACTGCACTAACATGATCTTAACTTGCCTTTCCCATCAGACTTCCAACTGTTCCTCAAAGGAACCCTTTGCTCCAGCAGTTTGATCTTTTCTCTCTCCCACCTACAACCCAGCATTACTCACTCTTTACCTTTTGCACACATCATGCCCCCATGTCCAAAATGCCCACTGCTTTTCTCTTCCTGTCTGAATTGCATTCACCCTTTAAGCACCAGCTCTCATCCTGTTGACTTCATGAACCCTTCCCAGGCTACCTTGTTTCACAGAGACTCACTTTCTGGGGCTAAGATAAATTATCTTCTGAACAAAAAAATGGAGACAGAAGCTGTTCAGCTGAAGAAGCTTTATGGTATGTCATTAAATGTGGGGCCAAAGTTCCCTGATTCTGTGTCCTGGCTCTGCCAGTTGTTAGTGGTATGATTCTAGTTAGCATGCTTCAAGTCCCTCATCTGTAAAATGGGAGCAATAATAGTACTCATCTCAAATGGTTATTTAAGGATTAAATTGTGATAGGCTCCTAACACAGTGTTTGGCAGTTGATAAATATCAGTCAGTCATTGATAATTATTAGCTGTTAGGCTAATAATAGACATGAAGTGATGAAGATCTGAGCTAAGGCAGAGGTAGTGGGTATCTGCTGAGGGTAGAGTTGTCAGGAGGTCTAAAGGCAGAGGGAATTGTACACAGAGTAAGATATACTAGTACACAACCAGTGGAAGGTGAAACGGGTTGCTCCATCACCAGGTGGAGAAGGACCTCAATGAGGTGGTTCCCCCAAGGCTCCTATCAGTGAGGCTCAATTCTCACTGAGTTCAGCAATTCAGTGAATTTAGCAACCATGACTACCTTAGCAAAATTGTTTTTCCAGTTTACTAGGAGGTAAAAGGATAGCTATTAGGAATTGGGCCATAAGACGGAATATGTTGGAGGGGTGAATATAGAGCATGGAGCCCTGTCAGGAAGAAGAGCTTCTGTGGCAGCAGGTGGGGGCATTGTGCCTGTCTATAAATGTTAGCTGGTATCATTAAGAGTGTTTTAGCAGCCTGGGACAGGGAGAAGTAGTGCCAGGATAACTGAATGGAAGCGTGGAAAAAGCCAAAAGAGAAAAAGAGAAATTTTGATAGTTCACCTACTTAAGAGTGTATGTGCACACACAAGTATGTATTTGCACATGCATGCACATGTTGCTAGAGTACAAAGGGAGAGGTCACAAGATCCAAATTGGTTTTGTTACCAGGGAGATAAATGTTTGGATTCTTTCAGTGAATAACCATTATTCCAGATAGAAAGGAGGATCACAGATATTTCTATTCAGTGAACTCTTTTGGGGCAAGGTCCATTACTCATCTTGTATGCACATCATCAGTTTTTGTTCAATAGTTGTTGTTTAATGTATAGTTATGGAAGGAAAGAAGGAAAGGAGAATTATGAGATGATGATTAAAACATCTGCCCCAGGGACTCCTGGAGATAAATAGGCGTTTATGACCTGTTACTTTTATTCTTAAAATTAGTGTTTCTTTTGGGACTCACAATACTGAATAGTGAAAATCCAACAAAGATAGTAGTCCCTGATTTGGGCTGGAAAAGAATAGGAGTTTGGCATGGGAAAGAGTAGAGGCTAGACCTGGATTTATTTTTACCTCCTGAGAGTGCAATGAGGGCAGCATATGGCTCTAATCCATTCATTTTGTATACCATCTAATGAGATCCAAGTCTGCTCTTCTGGGTAAAGGCAAGGATAAGAGCTAAAAGCCAATTCAGGCATATAAAATCAATAAATATTTATTAAACACCTACTTTGAGCAAAATAAGCAAATGTTGAGTACCCACTCTATGTAAACACAGCAGAAGTTATGAATGGTTCCTTACCCTAGGGAGCTTAACAATCTAGGTGAGAACTCAAAGCGAATATACCTAAAGCAATAATGGATAATGCAAGTCAGATTAAAATTCAATCCAGCAAACATTTGTTAAGCACTTGCTATGTGCCATGCATTGTAGATTCAATGATTAATAATAAGTGCAAACAGGTGATGTCAGCAAGATAGTGGACTAGGAAGCTCCAGGCCTCACGGAAATGTCAAATAAGCACCTGAGGACTGACTAAAATAACTTTATAGGAATTCAGAAACCAATCAGAGGTCAATAGCAACCAAACAAAGGCCCAATCAAGAAAAAAATCTACATTCAAAATCATAGGAAATTTCATGACATGAAAATGTCATGGCAGAAAATTTCATTCTCCTCACTCCTGCCTATTCCCACCTCCACCCCCCAGTGTGGTGTAGAATGGTCAGGAGGAATCAGCTCAATTCCTGGTTCCCTCCCTTGGGACAGAAAGAGCAGAGTAGAACTTGTTTGCAATGTCCTACGATGCCTGTAGGCTATGCAAGGAACTGGTTCCTGTCTCATCTAACTCAGAGTTCAGGTGAATGGCAACGTAGTTTGGATCTCAGGCTGGAAGCCATGGAGGCAATGATAGTAGCTGTGAAAACTGAGGAACTACAGACCTGTGAGTGCCTGGGAGCAATAGATTATGGGCAGAAGAATGCAGTGAACATCTAAGGGCCCAGGAAGAAACAGAGATGAGATTCTTTGAGAAATTAAGGCATTTAAAAACACCTGGAGGAAATAAAAAAATAAAACCATACATACACTAAGCCCAGACAGGATGCAGGCCCAGAAGAGACCTGAGAAGAATCTGAAAGCCTTCACAATGAATTGATTTCAAGACTCAAGGGGCTGCTACTTGTGAAAGTCTTCCACGTTAGTCTGCAGAGACTGGACAAGGTAGCTGCCTTTTCAAGTGCCCAATTTTCAAAGTTCACAAGCCATACAAAAACAGGAAAAAGTGGCTTGTTAAAAGGAACAAAATACATCTCTAGAAACTGTCCCTGAAGAAACACACACATCAAGCTTACTAGACAAAAAGTTTAAAACAGTTATCTTAAATGTGCCTGAAGAAATACACACATCATGCTTACTAGACAAAAAGTTTAAAACAGTGATTTAAATGCACTTAAAGAGCTAAAGGAAAATACAAAAAACTAGAGGAAATAAAGTGTTAGGAACTGAATTGTGTCCCCTCTCCCACACTCATATATTGAAGTCCTAATCCCCAATGTGGTAGTGTTTAGAGATGAGGAATTTGGGTGGCAGTTAGGTTTATGAAATCATGTATGTATGGCTCTCATGCTGGGATTAGTGCCTTCATAAGAAAAGACACCAAAAAGCTTGCTTGTACATTCTTTCTCTGCTTCTCTGCCATCTATGTAGACAGCAAGAAGGAAAGCCATGAAGATAGTTCTCATCAGAATTCAACCTTGCTGGCACCATGATCTCAAAGTTCTAGCCTCCAGAGGTGTGAGAAAATAAATTTCTGTTGTTTAAGCCACTGATTCTATGGCATTTTATTAAGGCAATGTGTGCAGACTTAAACATCAGTAAAACAATATATGAACAGCATGAGAATATCTACAAAGACATAGAAATTACAAAAAGAACCAAACAAATTCTGAAGCTGAAAAATGAAATAAATGAATTGAAAATTCACTAGAGAATTTCAAAGGTGGATCAAACAGGCAGAGAAAGAATCAGCAAACTCGAAGACAGATTATTTGATGTTATTTGAAAAGTTTGAGGAGGCACCTGGCTAGCTCAGTCAGTAGAGCATATGACTCATGATCTCAGGGTCATGAGATGAACCCTACATTGGGTGTAGTGATTACTTTTTTAAAAAAGGAAAAGAGGGCAGTCCAGGTGGCTCAGCGGTTTAGCACAGCCTTCGGCCCAGGGCCTGATTCTGGAGACCTGGGATCGAGTCCCATGTCGGGCTCCCTGCATGGAGCCTGCTTCTCCCTCTGCCTGTGTTTCTGCCTTTCTCTCTGTGTGTGTCTCATGAATAAACAAATAAAATCTTTTTTAAAAAAAGGAAAAGAAAAAAATGTCTGAAGAGGACAAAGAGAAAAAAGAATGAAAAAATGTCATTAAAGCTTAAGGGACTTATGGGATACCAAGAAACAGACCAGTATGTACATTATGGGCATCACAGAAGGGGAAGAGAGAATGAAAGGGACAGAGAAATTATTTGAAGAAATAATGGTAAAAATTTCACAAATTTGAGGAAGGACATAGATATACAAATCAAAGCATCTAAATAAACTCCAAAAAGGATAAACCCAAATATACCCACATGAGGGTACATTATATTCAAACAGTAAAAAGAGAATGACAAAAAGAGTCTTGAAAGTAGCAAGAGAAAAGTGATTTGTAATATATAGGGGATTTCCATAAGATTATTAGGGCAGATTTCTCAGCAGAAACTTCAACTTCATAGGCCAGAAGATTGGAGATTGGTATATTTAAAGTGCTGAAATAAAAATAAACTGTCTTTAAAAAAAATAAAATAAAATAAACTGTCAACTGAGATTTCTATATCCAGCAAAACTGTCCTTCAAAAATAAGGAGCATATTAAGATATGCTCAAGACAAACAAAAGCTGAGGGAGTTTATTCTCACTAGACCTGCCCTAAAAGAACTGATAAAGGAATCCTTCAAGTTGAAATGAAAGAATGCTAGACAGCAGTTTGAAACTGTAGGAAAATAGAAAGTTCTCCAGTAAAAATAAATGCATAGGCAAATACAAAAACATTATTATTGTAATTTTGATTTGTAACTCCACTCTGTATTTTCTAAAGGATCTATCTATCTATCTATCTATCTATCTATCTATCTATCTATCTTTAAAGAGGGGAGCGGTGGGGGGGGGGGGGAGGCAGAGTGAGAATCCCAAGCAGGCTCAATGCTCAGCACAGAGCCCAATGTAGGGCTGGATCTCACGGCCCTGAGATCATGACCTGAACCAAAATCAAGAGTCAGACTCTTAACTGATCCACCTGGGCACCCTGGGCAGGAGCTGAGTTTTAAGGTAAGGTTTAGCTTTGTCACATCCTCTCTAAAATCTTCTCTTTTCTCCACATCTTTCAAAAGACTGTAGCAGAATTCCAACCTGCATGGTGAGGAGGAACCCCCCCCTCTCCACCCCCCAATCCTTACCATTGTTCACTGAGGAGAAATTTTGTGTAGAAGGGTGACAGGATTGATATGTGAAAATTATTGGGAATCTGCAGGGAGATGGAAGGGCAAGACTGAGAAGATCCAGAAAGCTTTTTTTTTTAAATGTTAACCCAGTTTTTTTAATGATAGACAGAGAGAGAGGGAGAGAGAGAGAGAGAGAGAGAGAGGCAGAGACACAGGAGGAGGGAGAAGCAGGCTCCATGCCGGGAGCCCGACGTGGGACTCGATCCCGGGACTCCAGGATCACGCCCTGGGCCAAAGGCAGGTGCTAAACCTCTGAGCCACCCAGGGATCCCCAGAAAGCTTTTTAAAAGAGGGGCTGCTTATTTCGATTCAAAAGTTGTTAAATATTAGATTTCCATACTCCCCACCAGAATTTTCACATGACACTCAGTTTGAGGGCTAGATTCACTGTAGAGTTCATTTGCCTTTAAGATTCTAAGAAGATTAAACTTCCTGGCAATCTACGTTGGCTAAATAAATAGATGGATGGGTGGATAAATGATGATGTGTGCATAGATTATGGATGAGTGGATGGATAGATGTTGGAAGTAGAGCTGAGGAGATGTTGCATGGATAGATGGTTGGATGGAGAGCTGAACTGAGAAAGGGTCAGCGTTTCCTTTGTTGTTGTTGTTTGGTTTTTCACTTGTCATCATTTCTTTTTGCCTCTAATGCGATCACTATCATTCTCAGCCTCCTTTGACTTTTCAGCAGTGGTCAGAACATTTTCTTATTTAGGGGTTGCTAACACAACCTTATTTTCAGCTTTGGTGTTCTCTTTTTGTCTCTCCTTCTCTCCTTATCCCCCACAAGAGAACTTAACCATATAGTGATATGTGGATGGAATAATTCAGGGCATCCGTGAACTTGGATTGGGGAAAAAAGTACATTTGTACTTTCATTAATCTTTAACTGAAAGGTAGCTTTTTCTGGAATTACATTAGTTATAAGACCTTCTGCAAAACTTGTTCAGTGTGTTAACAAAGAAGCTCATATATGACTATAGTCCACATTTTAAAAAAATTATAATAATATATTTATAATATATTTCAATATTGTCAGTTTCCTTGGTAATCCTATATATTTAATTTCATACATTTAAAAACATTGTTTCTAGAAGGATCTATCTGTTTCATCAAAGTGCCATGGGACTCTGTGGCACAAAAATGATTAAGAGGCCCATTATTGGATTTGCTATAATTGATCGTTTTAGACAGTAAGGAATAACACGTTTCCTTTTAACCACCATGTTGGCATCTTTCATCCAGAAACTTGCCTAAGCTTGTAAACATTTGGATCAGTGCTCTTGAAGACCATTAAAACCGGGTTGCATTTGTGTAACTCCAGGCAAAAAAGGAACATGATGTGAGCAACTCTGGTTTTCAGCCAAGCCTGATTTTTTAGGACACCAGATCTCTGGGTACAAGATAATTCATTTACTGCTTGACTTGTAGCCAGTGCTCTTGTTATTGTAGGAACAGGCAGAAATTGAGATTTGGGTGGTGCACAGTACTGCATTTAACCATTCTTCTGCCCTGGATGCCTCTATGAACAATGTACTTGTGTAGATCAAGTGAAAATAGTGAAAAACAAATGCAAGACTTTCCCAGTGCAGGCTAGGCAGGTTTTCACAGATGCGTGTTAGAAAAGAAAGGAGCGTGGAGGACATGTACATTTCACGGGGTAGGGTGGGGGTGCTGAATTTTGCTCCAGTTCCCTTTCTCC
Organism: Canis lupus familiaris; assembly: GCF_011100685.1. Classification (NCBI taxonomy): domain Eukaryota; kingdom Metazoa; phylum Chordata; class Mammalia; order Carnivora; family Canidae; genus Canis; species Canis lupus. The sequence goes on from NC_049260.1 coordinate 84,805,305, forward strand.
TGATTATAGAAGTGGAGGGAGAAGGGGGGGGATTGGCTCAGTTGTCAAGGAAATGAAGTAGTTGGGTTCAGCTCTCTGACAGCTCAGGCCCTAATGAGGTAGGTACTTAATGAGCCAGATCCTCTTCCTTATCCTCTTCTTAAAGGGCTCTTCACAGGCTCATTGTCAGTTTCTGTCTCCTGTGCTCATGTACTTGTCTTCTTTTCCCCCATTACTAACGTGCAGGAAGGTGTACTGATGCACACACACGTCAGTGAATGACTCACACTGAGATTTTGAGACTTGCTATACATAAATACGGAAGTCCCATTGTGACTTGACTTTTTATCACCAGATTTAGGTATGTTGACCCTGAAACATCCCAATTCTACATAGTGAGAACTCGGTGGAGCTCTCTTATTCACAGCCTCCCTCTGCACACGAAGGGGCCATACGCATACACAGTCTTCACGGCCATAGCCCTCTACACATGTGTGTCCCACGGAGCTGTGAAGAGCCAAATCTTTAGACCCATCACCTCCTTCTGGAAGAGTTGATACTTGTTCAAGCCTATGTGTCTGTGGGGAGTACACATTCCCAAATGTGCGATAGCCCTCCTCCTCTCCCCATACCTATGGACACTAAAACACACATAGGCATTCATGAGACACAGGCCTAAAGGTTGGGAGTGGAGGACCCTTACCTCATAGGTACTGCAGAGGATCTGCAAAGGCCCTCATTGGCCTCCATTCACCTTCTGTTACTACTGACATGAGATAAGTAATTCACCCTGGTTTGTCTCTAATATTTTAGAGACCCCTGAGCTAGCAGAGGAAGAAGTTAGGTGGATCCCTTGGTAAGACTTTTCTCAGCACATGGGAATGCAACTCCCCTGGCTAAGCTATCTAGCTAAATAGTTAGAGGATACGCTGGGATGTCTGCTACCCACGCCTTTTGAAGAAGATTCCCCGACACCAAATTAGCCATTTGAAAATTGAGCGTAAGTGATTCCCATTTGGCTAATTGCTTTTAGGGAGTCTGTCAAAACCCCTCACTCCAGCCCACACTCAGTTAGGAATTCCAAAATAGCACTGTGTTTGGGGCAGTGGCTGGGGAGCAGCTATAGTTGCTAGGATGGAGACAGCTTGGTGTGGTAGCTTGGGCCTTGTATGAAGCCCTAAGGGGGGAATTACGGGGCTTCCCAACCTGACAGTGAAGAGAACCTGACCTGACGTTACCAACCACTTGGTTTGAAGACAAGCTAGGCACTGAGAAATCTGGGACTCTGTGTGCAGTGGAGAATGAGAAGCCCTAGATCTACATGCACCACCTTGGGCCATGGCTATCAAAACTTACAGGGAGAGGAGACATTGAAGCAGGCCAAAAGGCGAGTCTCAGATTCACAGCTCTACTATGCATTTACAAAACTCTCCTAGATCATTTTTCTCCGCCCTCTCAAGGGTTGTCCATGGATTTGTTTGGCTGTGAATAAGTGGGAGATCAATGAAGCTGCTCTCTAGAATAATATTGTGTTCATTACCTATTACGATGTAGCAGATGACCCTAAAACTTAGTGGCTTCACATGACACACATTTATTATCTCCAAGTTTCTGTGTGTCAGGAGCCCAGGTGTAATTTAGCAGGATCTCGAACAAGGCTGTAGACAAAGTGCTGGCCAGGGGTGTAATCATGTCACAGCTCAGCCAGGGAATGGTCCACTTTTTTTCTTTTAAGATCTTATTTATTTATTTATTTATTTATTTATTTATTTAAATAGGCATTTATTGAAATAAATAATTAATTATTTATTATTTATTTAAATAAATAGGCAGAGGGGATCCCTGGGTGGCTCAGCGGTTTGGCACCTGCCTTTGGTCCAGGGAACAATCCTGGAGTCCCAGGATCGAGTCCTGCATCAGGCTCCTTGCATGGAGCCTGCTTCTCCCTCCTCCTGTGTCTCTGCCTCTCTCTCTCTCTCTATGTCTATCATAAATAAATAAATCTTTAGAAAAATAATAAATAAATAAATAAATAAATAAATAGGCAGAGGGACAAGCAGGCTCCTTGCAGAGAGCCTGACGTGGGACTCGAGTCCACGTCAGGGACTGGGTTCACACACTGAGCCAAAGGCAGACGCTCAACCACTGAGCCACCCAGGCATCCCAGGGAAGGGTCCACTTTTAAGCTCACTCACATAGTTATTAGGAAGATTCAGTTCCCTGCAGGTTCAGTTCTTTGCTGAGCTGCTGGGCAGAGGCCACCCTCAGTCCTTGGCATGTGGCCTCTTCAATGTGACGGTTTACTTCATCAATGTGTCTAAGCCAAAAACGCAATGGAGACAGTGCTGGCAAGATGTATTAAGAGTCTTTTGTAACCTAGGGATGCCTGAGTGGCTCAGTGGTTGAGTGTCGTCTTCAGTTCAGGGCATGATTCCAGGGTCCTGGGATCGAGTTCTGCATTGGGCTCCCCGCAAGGACCCTGCTTCTCCCCCTGCTTATGTCTCTGCCTATCTCTGTGTCTCTCATAAATAAATAAGTAAAATCTTTTTTAAAAAACAGTCTTTTATAATCACTGAAGGGACAGCCCATCACTTTTATCATATTCTGTCCCACAGAAGCAAGTCACTGGGTCCACCCCTTGCTCCACGGCTGTGGATACCCGGGGAGGGAGCATCAGGATTCATGTCAGAAGCTGTTGAACAGACATAGTATAATGGAAAGATCATGATACTGGGAGCCTAGAATTTTGTCTTCTAATTTTGGCCATTAGCTAGCTGTGGAACTTTGAGGAATTCTCCTTTCTTTCCCATTCCTTGATAGGATGGGAACAAAAAATACCTGCTATAATGCTGAAACAAAGCAAAAAGTATAAGAATACTCTGAAGAACTTTTAGTAAGTAGTATGTCTTATTTGGGGGTAGGGGGCGTTCATATTCCTGTATCCATTCATAAGAATGTAGTACAATGTTTAAGTCATAGCTCCAGAGCCTTCTGGAGCTGGGTATTTTGGTTCAATCTGAGCAGTGACATTAACTATGTGACCTTGGTCTACTTATTTAATCACTCTAAGCATCCTTTTGCCCATCTGATAATACCTGCCTCACAGAGTCATAAGCAATAAATAAAATAATATTTATAAGTCATTTAGCAGAGAAGGAGAGAGACAGCCCATGTGAGCACACACACAAAAGAAAGCCTTTAAGAACGGAGAGAAGGCAAAAAGGCCAGAGGAGATTTTTTTAAAAAATGATCCTGTGAGCAATTGGAGGTCACCTTGCATAAACACAAGACCATGGCCAGATGCTTCAACAATCATATTGCTCTTTCTCTACTTCCCCCTTTCCAACAATGTATAAAATCCAATTTTTACATAAGCTTCTTTGGCTGATCTTTCAGACAACCATTTATTACTCCATGGATGCTGTTTGTTTCCATCCTTTGGCCATTTCCCAGGTTCAGGCAAGTAGCTTATAGTGGGGCCAAAGTGTGGGCTTACCATCATCAGTGATTTACTCCTTTCCCAGGACAACCTGTACGAGGTGCCACACTATTTTGAAATCGACCTTGAGGGGTGCCTGGGTGGCTCAGTCGGTGAAGCGTCTGACTCTTGGTTTCAGCTCAGGTCATGATCTCAGGGTCGTGAGATTGAGCCCCACATTGGGCTCTGCACTGAGCATGGAGCCTGCTTTGAGATTCTCTCTCCCTCTCCTTCTGCACCTCCCCTGCTTGTGCATGCTCTCTTTCTTTAAAAAGAAAAAAAGAGGGCAGCCCGGGTGGCTCAGTGGTTTAGCGCTGCCTTCAGCCCAGGGCCTGATCCTGGAGACCGTCAGGCTCCCTGCATGTGTCTCTCTGCCTCCCTCTGCCTGTGTCTCTGCCTCTCTCTCTGTCTCTCTGTGTCTCTCATGAATAAATAAATAAAATATTTTAAAAAAGAAAAAGAAATTAACCTTGACAGCTATGCCAGGACTTAAACTGTAGTAGAAAGAAGAGAGACCAAGATTCTAATTTCTCCTCTGCTGCTAACCATCTGACCTTAGGCAAGGCTGTCTTTCCCTAAGCCTCACTCATCTTTTCATTGGCAGCGATGTCATCTGCCTTGTCAGTGGCATAGTGTTGTTGAGAGGCTCAACTGAGATGTCAGGAAAGTGTCCTAACACACAGAGTGCTATGCTAATGTAGGTAATTGTGGTCAACAAGGGGTAAGGTTTTCTACCTCTCTTTCCAACTTCTGCACGCTGCAGAGACTCACCCAAATCTCTGCGCCTCACTTTATTTGCCATTAAATAGCCACTCTGATGCCCAGAGGGGCTTAACAAGCAGTTGGCTGACTTTTCTCAAGCCACCTGTTGTTCTGTACTGTGGGTAGCTGATGCCACGCTGGGGACTGAGTGGTGCCTGGCATGCGAGTGGGGTGGAGGTGGTGTGGTGTGCCAGCAGGCAGAGGTTGTGGTCACAGCTGTGAGACATTATTAGCTAGACTTTTGCAGGCTTTCTTAGAAAGAGAGGGGGAAAAATGGAAAGAAAATGCTTTAAAAATAGAATTTTAAATGCTGTCCAACTGTAAGGCATTACGCTTTAGCCTCCCTCATTAATTATTACTCTTACTCTGTGTTGGGCACAGCAGCGCTAAGCTCTTTCCATGAAGCATGTCATCGTGTCTTTACTTCAGGCCTTTGAGGGCTGTATTAAATAGTTGAGGAACTGAAGTCCTGAGAGAGACTAAGTAGCTTTCTCTAGATCAAACAGCTTGGAACTGGCAGAGCCTCAGTCAAAGTCGTCTCAAGAGGTGAATGAAACCAGCTCTGATCCACAGGTCAGGAGACTGGAACAGAGTTAAGTAACACCTTGAAGTCAAATGGCCAGCCAATGGAAGAGTCGATTCCAGAACCAATGCTTCCTATCTGCACAATATAAAATATGGACCTTTGGCTGCCAGTGTATCACCATGAGTTCAGTGATCTCGAGGCAGCCATTCCTTGAACACTTATTCATTGCAGCAGCCTCACTGAAGGAGGTGTCACTGGACATAGACCACAGTCGAGTTTGGTTGAGACATCAAGAGTTACACAAAGCTAACCTTGACTGCCCAAGGCTGTGCTGAGTGTGCTTTGATAGGTAGGTAGGCCTATGAGCCATAGAGGCTCCCTCACATAGGCCTAGAGCAAACCGTAATATGTTAAGGGTCGGCACGTGTTGTAGGCTTTTTAAAAAACGATTTTATTTATCTATTCATTAGGGACACAGAGAGAAAGGCAGAGACACAGGCAAAGGGAGAGGCAGGCTCCCTGTGGGGAGCCCGATGTGGGACTTGATCTCGGAATCCTGGGATCACGACCTGAGCCAAAGGCAGACACTCAACCACTGAGCCACCCAAGTGCCCTGTTGTAGGCTTTTGATACTTATTACCTAATTTCTTTACAGAAAGCATTTCCGGCTTTTATCAGCCATGCATGGGTGTCCATTGTACACTTTTGCCAACATTGAGTCCTCTATTTTTTTAAAAAAACTTGTTTATTTGATGGGCAAAATTCGTATCTGACTTGCTTCATTTTTATATATTTTATTACTAGGTGAAGTTGAAGATTTTTCATGAACTTCTTAGCCATTTATAGATCCTCCTTCAAAAACTGTATCTTTTGCCCATTTAACCATTACAAGTCTTAGTATTTCTTAACAAATGTGCAAGCTTTTTATAATGAAAGCAATCAACCAACCAACCCTCTGTGATATTTCTGGTGGTTGTTATTTTTTTGAATCTTGTTTATTCCCTGCAAGTGTTTTGAAAATGAGAGAATTTCCACTTGGGGTTTGGGTTGGTGTAGATGACTTTTAAAATCTTCCCACGTCCACATCTCTTGTTTGTTAAAAGACTGGTCTTTCCTTGGTATTGTGGCTTTTACCACTCAAGGAAAAGCAGGTATTTCAATTCTGGGCAGAAGTAGAGTGAATATTGTCTTCCTCTTAATCATAGACAGCATAACTCTGGCAAGAAACAAAATGAAGCTTGTCAAGTAGCAGACAGAGCAAGTCAGCTATATTCCTAATATACTTCCCGGTACACAATAGGTGCTGAGAAACATTTTGTTGTAACATTAAAGCAAGTATGAATTTCCCTCCAAGAATCATGTATTATCGGGCAGCTCGGGTGGCTCAGCGGTTTAGGGCCACCTTCAGCGTGATCTGGAGACCCGGAATTGAGTCCCACATCAGGCTCCCTGCATGGAGCCTGCTTCTCCCTCTGCCTGTGTCTCTGCCTCTCTCTCTCTCTCTCTCTCTCTCTCTCTCTCTCTCTCTCTCTCGTGTCTCTCATGAATAAATAAATAAAATCTTTTTTAAAAAAGAATTATGTATTATCAGTTATAGCCTCATGTATTATCACCTGAGTTAGGAGTCAAACTACCTTCTTTCTTTTTTTTTTTCCTCTCAAATTCTTCTTTACTACTAAAAAAAAGTCTGATTATATCAGGAACAGGCTATCTATAGGTATTCATAGGTCTTCAACCTTAATAATCTCCCTTTCAGGGATCCCTGGGTGGCGCAGTGGTTAGGCGCCTGCCTTTGGCCCAGGGCGTGATCCTGGAGACCCGGGATCGAATCCCACATCGGGCTCTCGGTGCATGGAGCCTGCTTCTCCCTCTACCTATGTCTCTGCCTCTCTCTCTCTCTCTCTGTGATTATCATAAATAAATAAAAATTAAAAAAAAAATCTCCCTTTCAACAAGGGGTTCACAAATTGCCCCAGGTTTCTTCTGAGTATTCTGGAGAGCCTTGTAAAACAGTAATTAAAAGTCCAGACTCTGATGACAGAAAGATCTGAATTCAAATCTAAGTTCTGCAATTTACTAGATGGTCAGCTGTTGGCAAATTATTGGACCTCCCTATGCCTCCACTTCCATTTCTGTAAAATAAAGATGACGGTAGTACCTGTCTCACAGGGTAGAGGTGGTTCTCAGGATTAAGTGATATAATGTATGCAGAGCATAAGTCACAGAATAAGTAAGCACCTGTTGGATGATAGCTATGATTATACCAACAATAATAAAATATGTGTCGGTGGGACAGGAGGCAAGGATAGATGTAGCATCAAGGGCGGTAGCATAAACGACATTAACATGCAGTCCAAACACAGATTCAAGTTCAAACTCTTATGAACACACTCTTTGACTTCAGAGTAATTCCTTTCCTTCTGTAGGTTTAGTTCTCTGACAGTAAAGTACCCTGTCATCTTCTGCCTGCTGGGGCTGGGGTACTAGCCCCATCACTGTTTTATTGGGTTTTTTAAATATTTTATTTATTTGAGAGAGAGAGAGAGAACACAAGTGGAGGGAGGGGCAGAGGGAGAAGCAGACTCCCCATTGAGCAGGGAGCCGGATGTGGGACTCAATCCTGAGACTCCGGGATCATGACCTGAGCCGAAGGCAGAGGCTTAACCAACTGAGCCACCCATGCACCCCTAGCCCCATCATTGTTAGAGCAATGGCCTCAGCATCCTAATCTGCTTTGTATTCTAGCATGTAAGAAGCCTCTCTGAGGTTAAATATGTGGCCTATGGGGCTCCAGAAAGAGTAAGTACTAGGACCAATAGGGTGTAAGTTACAAAAAAGTAAACAAGTTTCAGCCCAATAAAAGAGCTTTCCATTGTGCAGTGGTTAAGCATATGCAGTTGGAAGCCACATCGCCTGGGTTAGAATCCTGACTCTACCATATACTAGCTATGTGACTTTGAATATTTTAGCTTCTCTGGCACTCAGCATCCTCTGCTGTATCCTGGCGATAACAATAGTACCTACATCATAGGATTGTTATAAAGATTAAATAGTTTGATACTTGTGATTTGCTTACATCAGTATCTGACATACATGAAGCACAATATAAGTGCTTGTTAAGTAGCAAAACTGATAAAATTGAGAACTCTTTAAGAATTGAAGGAAATGAGAGTGCCTGGGTGGCTCAGTCAGTTAAGTGTCCAATTCTTGGGTTTCCGCTCAGTTCATGATCTTAGAGTTGTGAAATCAAGCCCCACGTCTGGCTCCATGCTCAGTGGGGAGTCTGCTTGCAATCTCTCTCGCTCTCCTACTGCACCTCCCCTGGCTTGTTTGTGCTCTCTGTTGATCTGTCTCAAATAAATAAATAAATAAATAAATAAATAAATAAATAAATAAATAAATAAATCTTTAAAAAAAAGAATTAGAAGAAATGCTTTGATGGATAGTGACCCTGTCACTCCCAGGGTGCCACTAGAAGCTAGAGGTATTAAATATATTCAAGTATCAAGAGAGGATTGGACATGGTGGACTTTACCACTAGTTTCTGATCAGAAGATCTATGACTTGTTTCCCAGGTCACTTAGCTGGTCAGTGGCAAGGAAGGCCTCAGATAAACCCAGGGTAAGCCAGAACATTCTAGTTTTCTTTCTCCTATGCCTCTCTAATTCTCATTTAAACTCGTGTTTCCTTGGATGATGTTTTTAATCAATCCACAAAATACAGCAGTGTGGAGGGCAGGCTCAACCAGCCGCCCTTCCCATGTTCACAAAGCAACTGTTCCTCTGCAAGCCAGTTTTACTTCCTGCCACCTGGACAGGAAGATCCTGGACAGCTTTGATTGACAAGAGGCTTTTTCCAGCTCATTAATGTGCTGGATGTCACTTGCTGATTTACAATCTTCTCATTTGTAAGGTTCCTGTTGCTATTAAATGAGAGGAATCATGTCATAAAACTGATGTCACCAGCTTGTCAGTTTTATATTTGACCTAGCTGTATCTGCATATGCCATTTGACTCTAGCCTCTTATTTGGGCAGAAAATAGCATCCATTCATCTGCTCTCCACCACCCGCCACTCACTAAAAACCAGAAGAAGTATGCCTCCAGCAGAGGTTGCTCAGAGGATGCTGGAGTTACTCTCAGCTCATAGACCATGTAGGCCAAGGGCCATGGGAGAGCTGGAGCACAGATGATTTCTCTCTTAGAGAACCAGATTAGACTGTAGCCCACATAGATACAGCTTTCTGAATGATTGGAGGTTGAATGTCAGTCTACCCAGCCCTGAGTTGGGCTGAAACACAAACCAGGAAGGCGAGGCAATGTATAAGCGCATAGGTGAATGAATTTCCCTAAAGTAGCTAGTCTGGGGGGTGCACTATGGCTGAGAAGGGGTCTTGGCTGAGGCACATCTGGAGACCCTGAGAATCCAGGGAACTATCCTGCATGTTATAGTAGGTCTGGGCCCCTGAGAGTTCTTAGCCATTCCAGGAAAAGTGAATGTAGGGAAAATTGTCTTCAAGATGCCACCAGAGGGGTGAAGGGTGGAGATTTGCCTGCACCAGACATCTCAAACTAGGTCCAGAGAGAATGCTACTCAGCCCCTGTAAATGGCAGTATGGCCTTGGAATCAGAGAGACCTGGGTTCATGTCTCTGCTTTGCCAAGTTCCATCAGATGAGTTACTTAATCTCTCCAAGCCTCTTTCCTCTTCTCTGGAATAGATGTGATAAAAGTCCCTGATTCATTGAGTTGTTGCAAGAATCACGTCAGATAGAATGTAGGTAAAGCACTTAGCACTCTTCTTGGCAAAAACTAATTGCCAAGTGAATGTTAACTATTGTAATCATCATCACCGTCATTACAGATCAATTACTGGAGGCAAATAGATATAACTAAGAAAACACATACACATAACAGACACAAACAAATGCTCAACATCACTTGGTATCAGTGAAATACTTTCATATACTTTTTAAAAAATTATTTATTTATTTGAATGAGTGTGCGAGTGAGAGAGAGCATGAGCAGGCTGAGGGGATAAGGGAGAGTCACAATCAGGCTCCCCACTGAGCAGGGAACCTGATACAGGGCTCGATCCTAGGACCTTGGAATCATGACCTTATCTGAAGGCAGATGCCTAACTGAGCCACCCAGGCACCCCTTTTGTACACTTTTTAATCCATGCTATATTTCACAATAAAACCATTATTAAAAAAAATAGGCCCTAGGGTATAATCCAGTGGTAGTGGAAAGAGGAGCCCAGCCTAGTAACTAACGTCTCTGTAGATTTAAATTATTTGGGGACACCTGGGTGACTTAGTAGGTTAAGCATACAACTCTTGATTTCAGCTCAGGTCGTGATCTCGGGGTTGTGAGATCAAGCCCTGCATCCAGCTCTGCGCTCAGCAGTGAGTCTGCTTGAGTTTCTCTCTCTCTCTCTCTCTCTCTCTCTCTCCCCCCCCTCGTCCCTCCTGCCCCATCTCCTCCTGCCCTAGTTCTCTGAGAGAGCACAAACAGGGAGGAGGACCAGAGGCAGAGAGAGAAGCAGGCTTCCTGCTGAGCAGAGAGTCCAACGCGGGCTCAATCCCAGGACTTCAGGATCATGACCCAAGCCAAAGGCAGACACTTAACCGACCGAGCTGCCCAGGAGCCCCAATAAATAAAATCTTTAAGGAAAACGTAATTGTTTTCCAGAGGCCCTGTGGCTGAGTCACTTCCCTGGTGGAGCCCGTACAATGATATGGCTCCTTCCTTATAGCCCCCCACCCCACCAGCCAGTCCTACACGTACACTCAGGGATGACGCATTTGCCACTTTCTTCAAATATTTGCAAAAAGCTTCCCAAAGTAGGAAGCCTTGAGGCTGCAGAGCATTCCATAAGAAAGATGAAGCAATGGTTTCTATGGCAACGCTTTGGCACTTATTAGTGTTTGCATAGGCACTGAGGCAAGAGCAGCGGTCCAGACAGGCCCTTGCTGGAAAGGGATGAGGAGAGGAGAGGCCTGAAGAGTCCAGAATCATTCTCTTTGCCCTCTTGGGTGGTAGCCCTCAGGGACAGTCCTGGGGGAATATTCTGGGGCACAGTTTGACTAGATGCCCTCAGAGAGAGTTTGAACTCTCCTCTGGCAGCCCCAGAACCCTTTGCCTCACCCAAGACCCCATATCTTTGCCTGTAGATTCAGCTTCCACACACATCCCTCTGCTCTGCCACTCCTTTGCTGCCCCCAACCTTTGCTGCCTCCCCCTACACCTCCCCCCATGATCTATACATCAAGTCAAAATCCTGGCATTCCAGGCCTTCCACACTTTTCTCTTTCCAGAAGCTCTGGCTGCTCTCCTTGCCCTACTCTCTGTACCATCTACTTCAACAAGATTCCACCCCATCCTACCTCCACTCCTTGTCATACCGAGAGTGTTTCTACTCCCCTCCTCTCTCTCCCATATAGTTCTCCTTGCTAAGAGTTCCAGAAACTCTCATCCATGTACCCATGACTTTCCTTTTTTCCAAGGCCAGCCTCAACCTCAATTTCTTCAAGAAACTTGCTCTGACCACCCCAACTCCAACTCTTCTTTGAAGTCCGACGGCATTACTACTCAGACCCATCACCCATTTAAATGCTTAAACATCTGGCTTTTCAGGATGCCTGGGTGGCTCAGGAGTTGAGCATCTGCCTTTGGCCCAGGTTGTGATCCCTGGGTCCTGGGATCAAGTGCCACATCAGGATTCCCGTAGGGAGCCTGCTTCTTCCTCTGCCTAGGTCTTTGCCTCTCTCCTTCTGTGTCTCATGAATAAATAAATAAAATCTTCAAAAAGAGAAACAAAACAAAACAAAACAAAAACCCAGCCTATTCAAGTTTTTACCACTACTTAGCGGTCTCCATCCAGCTGGACTGTGAGCTCCTCCCTGAAAGGGAATTGGAAAAAGAATTTCTATTTTTCTCACAGCACCTACTAGAGTACCCTGCTCATCATTAAGGAATTAATTAGACAAGATAAGCAAAGGGCTTAGCACAGTGCCTGGAATAGGGTAAGTGCTGAAGAGATGTGTGGTGTTATTAAAATACCCTCAAATAGTTCCTGATGGCTACCCTGGTGCCTGAGTCACCACTTCCATTCAACACATCTCAAGCTACATATGGCACCCTTGGGACATGCGTTGAGCCTCAGGCTTGGAGCTTTCATGAGCCATTAGGTTGGGAAGACTCAGTGAGTGGCCATTGGCCTTACCCTCACCTTCTGCTGCCCACGTACTGCTAGAGCTCTCAGGACCAGCTACATCATTTGCAGAGCCTAGTGAAAAATAGAAATGTGAAGCCTCTGGTTTAAAAATCAAGAATTTTAAGACAGGGACAGCAGAGCCCCACTATATAGGCACAACTATGAAGCCAACCCTGCTATGCATCCCTGGTCCCTTGTGCTGCTCCCCCAAGTCCCTGGAACAAGAAACAGGGGAAATCCACATGTCGCAAATCCATATCGAATGGTTCTGGAGTAATGTACTAGAAGCCAGTTCTTCAAAAATGACTTTATTGGGGGCACCTGGGTGGCTTAGTGGTTGAGCATCTGCCTTTGGCTCAGGGTGTGATCCCGGGGTCCCAGGATCGAGTCCCACATCAGGCTCCCTTCAAGGAGTCTGCTTGCTTCTCCCTCTGCCTATGTCTCTGCCTCTCTCTGTGTCTCTTGTGAGTAAATAAATAAAATCTTTTTTAAAAATGACTTTATTGAACGTCAAATTACCAAATGTCTAAGTGTCCAAATGACCAATTTGTCATACTTAGGATAGCTTTTATTTTGTCCTGCCTAGCCCCCTGCCCAGGCCCTGCCCAGCCCCTGACTATACCTGTGTCCATGGTCTCAGCTTCCCACTCCCCTGGGTCTCAGGAAATTGGACTGTAAGGAAAGGCTGCATCTATTTCAGGTCCCTTTTGTCTCCATATTCTGATTTCTTTTGAATCAGTCATGATTTCTTTTGAGGCTCAAGTGAATAGCCACCTCACCACCCCACATCCCACTCATAGAACATTCAAGAAGTAAAAGCTCATAGTAAAGGATGCTTCGGTGCTTAGTGTGAATAAGTTTTCAAATCAAGAGAATCTCTTGCCTTCATTAAACATTGAGGACTTTTCCGTAGCACTTCCATGTACCCTCTCCATTGTGACTATCTACCAACTTATTTTGTGCTTTCTATTTGTCTTTCTTTCTTTCTTTCTTTCTCGCCTTCTTTGGCATTGATTTTTTTTTATCTCTTTATCTCTCCCCTCTACTGGTTTGGAAGATAACCACTCTTTAAAAAAAAAAAGATTTTATTTATTTAGAGAGAGAGGGGTGAGGGGCATAGGGAGAGAGAATCTCCAGCACACTCCAGACTGAGTGCAGAGCCCAACATGGGGCTTGATCTCATGATCCTGAAATGATAACCTGAGCCAAAATCAAGAGTTAAACATTAACCAACTGAGCCACCCAGGCACCCCTGGAAGATAAACATTGTTTATATGTATTTAGTCATTATCTGAAAATTAGAGCATGCATCTTTAATTTGCTATAGTTTTCTGATTATACTTTTATGCTGTTCATGGATAACATGGGTAACTTAGAACCGTCTAACTCCATTTCTTTAAACGCAGAATCATTTTATAATCTGTCTCTGATATGTTCAATATCTGAAGTCCCTGTGGGTCTGTTTGTTGTTTGTTTTTTCTCTAGCAGGTTCCTGAATGCAGTACCTTATTTCTGTATGTATCTGATTATCTTCCTATGCCACTCATTGTATTTGAAAAATTACTTGGAGGAATAATTTGAGGCCCAGGATAAAGTTATCTTTGGAGGGAGAATTCATGTTTGCTTTGGCCAGGATCCTGGGGCACTGCTCATCTGCAAACATTCAATCTTGAGACTTGAGGTTTCCTGACAATAATGAACTTAGGCTGCAAGTCTACATGGTTCATGGGTGGTTCACCCTTATCAAGCAAGTATAATTATTTGGAGCCCTACGTTTCTTTGGGGGAGAGTTTCTTACCAGATTTCTCATCTTCTATTGGCTCTGGCCTTTGATTTCTGTTCCCCTTGAAGGCTTGTTCCACAGGGCTTTTAACCTGAAAGTTGCAATTTGCTAGCACTGGAAAATACCCTCAGGGCAAAAGGAGATTCCTCCATTCCTATTCATATTTCTAGGTCCCCATTATCACTACAGTTGTGTCCTGTAATATGCACTACCTTGTTAATTATTTAAAGAAGATTTTCAGCAAAATCTTTGTCCAGAGATTTTTGGTGGTTTCAACACTTAATAAGAAACCAAAGTATGCAGGGATGCCTGGGTGGCTCAGTGGTTGAGTGTCAGCCTTTGGCTTAGGTTGTGATCCCAGGATCCTGGGATCGAGTCCTACATCAGGGTCCCCGCAGGGAGCCTGCCTCTCCCTCTGCCTAGGTCTCTGCCTCTCTCTCTCTCTCATAAATAAATAAAACCTTAAAAAAAAGAAAGGAAACCTGCAATTCTGTCATCATGCTTTGAAGTAGACAGGTGGACTGAGAGGCTAAAGCTATATATATACTTTGTGAATGAGGAAACTTCTTGAATTTACTTGCCCAGAGCCACACAGTGTACTAATGACAGAGCTTACAGGAAGACCTAGGCTTCTACCACATATCCCTTGCACTCTGCTGTGTCACTGTCACATTACCAAACAATGGAGGAGGTGTTATTCCCCAATGTACTACCCCCTCCTCTTGACAAATGCTGGGAGGATGGCCCTTGGTAGCTTCTGCTTTACCTCCTATGTTCCTTCAATGGCTTCCAATGGCAGCATTCCATAAGGGCGAGTTGTGTTTTCTTCATGTAGTCTTTGGCCACCCTGCTTTGGATAGGAAGCCCTAGGGAAAGGGCTGGCCACTTTTCCAAAGCCATGATGTCAAGGATCCTGGCCCTTTCCTTTCCTTTCTATCTAAATACCCTGGTCACACCCTGGATGTTGCCTTAGAAATAGGGAGATGGGTGCCGCAGTGGGGCCTGACCATTGGCAAGTGGAAGGCACATGGGTGCCTTCTTGGCTACTGTGGTGGCCTGACTACTATCTACCATCACCTCTCACTCTGTAGTATCAGTCCCTCAGGTGCACCTCTGGGGAATCTACATACCAGAGTTCTGAAGTGTATTTACACACGCGTGTTAATTTCTCCATCTGTGCTGTCATCTGTGACTAGCAGCAGTTGATCTTGGAATGTGTTTAAGCAGGTTAGTAGAACAAAAACACCAAGAAAGCCTGCCATACTGGCATTGCCCATCTAAGCTGGATCATTGAAGTTGTGCCTTTTGGAGGAGGGGCTAACAGAGGAGACTCAAATGAGATGGAAGAAACAGGTGGTGGCCCATGACATGAAAGCTCTCAGTGATCACAGCCTTTGGAAGGGAAGCCCAGCATCCAGACCACCTCAGCCCCAGACCTGCCCAGATTTTTCCTACTTTCCTCCCCTACCTGGTGAAATTGACTTCCATTTTCAAGCTCAGGTGCTATTAGGTCTTTTTCCCAAAAACTCTCAGCGGATGCTACAGGTAAAATCAGGCACAGGTGTCTGGAAAGAGGCCAACAAGGGCAAGCAATGGGAAGAGTGCCCACAATATATAACACTTTCCAATATATTATGGGCAGATACTGCCTGGTTGCCAGGATTATGTTATATTTTTATTTTCAACAGTTATATTTTCTGACATTTTGAGCACAGTATTGCTATAGATATTTGAGGAGAACTGTGGATAATTTAGCACACTGTTATGGATTTCTTTTTCATTTAAATATGAACTTTCACTAAAATTGCTATCCCCCTAAGTGTGATGTGATTGCACTGAACGCCTGATGTTTTCCCAGGATAATGAGAAGGAAGATAATTGGAAAGTTGAGAAAGGACGATAATTGGAAACTGGGATTCGTGAAACAGAAGTTGGATCTATGCTGTTAAGTGAGGGCCATGTGTCTTGCCAGCAGCCATGCATAGTCACACACCTTCAGCTCTAGAGGCTCTGTTGTAATGAGCCATGCATCTCTTTTCCTCTAGGAAGCTAACGTCTCATGTTTCTAGATGACTGCCTCCATGGGCTGATTTCACTCCATCCCGTCTACATTTTCTGTGGGCCAGAGCTGGGCTAGGCAGACAGGCTGGGGTTGGGGGTGTGTGGGTGAAGGGTGATTCTCAGGTGCACCAGTGACACTGGTCTGTGCCTCTAGCAGGCAGGTACTTTTCAAAACTGGTCACTTCCATTTGACCCCACTTCCCCAGCTTTTGTTTCTGCCACCGCCAGTCCACTAAGCTGAGCCTTCTCATCTGTGATCTAAGTTTCCCTCTGTAGGGATCCCTGGGTGGCGCAGTGGTTTGGCGCCTGCCTTTGGCCCAGGGCACGATCCTGGAGACCCGGGATCGAATCCCACATCAGGCTCCCGGTGCATGGAGCCTGCTTCTCCCTCTGCCTGTGTCTCTGCCTCTCTCTCTCTGTGTGACTATTATAAATAAATTAAAAAAAATTAAAAAAAAGTTTCCCTCTGTAACTTCAGCTCCTCCTGTTAACAAGGGCCACCCTGGCTGACTTGCTCAATCGTGGGCCAGAAGAGAGCCTTGAGTGATGGTGGGCAGATAGAGCTGTACAGGAGTGGAGACAGAGGAAGGCAAGCAGGGAACTGTCATTTCCTGCTTATATAAAGCACCCCGTTATGGGTGCTTTATATACCTTCATAGTATTCAATTGCTGTCCACAAAAGGAAGGGTCAAAATGGCTCAGTCCTAAAGGATGGGGGGCCCGCTTGTTTTCCCTGCAATAGATGAGGTGATGATAACTATGTAGGGAAGGGATTACTCTGTGAGGAGTAAAGAGTCTTGCAGTCAAACAAGCATGTGACTTTATTTATTTTTTTAGATTCTTATTTATTTATTCATAAGAGACACACAGAGAGAGGCAGAGACATAGGCAGAGGGAGAAGCAGGCTCCCCATGGGATTCAATCCTAGGACCCCAGGATCATGACCCCAGCTGGAGGCAGACACTCAACCACTGAGCCACCCAGATGCCCAAGCATATGTCTTTAAATGAGCCACTTCCTTCACTGGGCTTCAGTTTACCCCTCTGTGAAATGGTCACAGAGTCTTTGCTTAGCTTTACCACATATAATTTTGTGGGGACACAGTGATAGAGATTAGAGGATTTAGAAAGGTATACAGGATTCAATAAAATCATGCGAGGCATACAGAGCCAGAATCCAGGTAGGGTGGGGGATTCCAAATCTCAGCCCAGCAACCTGCCATCTGGGTGACTTGGGCAAATTGCTTAGCCTCTGTGTGGCTTAGTTTCCACATCTGTAACTGAGGATATGGATAGTACCTGTTCATTTGGGTTTTGTAAGAGAAAATGAGATAATATATAAAAAACATTGAGAATAGTTCTGGCACGCAGTAAGAGTGATGTAAGTACATTTATTATTACAAATAGTAGATACTATAAAGTATCCTGTTCCCTTGTCTTTCCCATATGCGCTCTCTCAGTGTTAATAACCCTTAAAGCGAGATGCCTGGGTGGCTCAGTGGTTGAGCATTTACCTTCGGCTTAGGGCATGATACCGGAGTCCCAGGATCAAGTCCCACATCGGGCTCCCTGAGGGGAGCCTACTTGTGTCTCTGCCTCTCTGTGTCTCTCATGAATAAATAAAATCTTTTAAAAAAATAACCCTTAAAGCAGCAGAACTTGGCTGATGCTGCAATACCATATACGTTGTATACAGCTCTCCACATGCTAGGGCATAACACATAACCCTGCCCTAGAACATACGTGAGCCACAGCACCTGGCTAAATAACGGGGTGGATGCTCTATACTCCCCAGTGGATGAGAGGCAGGCCGCTTACAAACTGACAGCCTCTAAGGTGAATGTCATAAAGGATTCACTTACATAAATTCAAGGTTCCTTTGGACTTTCAGAAACATGTGTAAGGAGATGCACTATATAGTGAGGAAGATCCAGCATCATTTTGTGACTCTCAAGCATTTAGTGAGCACCTCCTTTGTACCATTTGGGAGATAAACGGGGGACTGAGGCCTAGTCCCTGACTTCAGACAATTGATGGTTTAGTGGCAGAAATGACACACACTCATACTCAACATGTTATAAGATAGGACAAAATTAATGATGATGCAAAATAGAACATTCTCATACCCTTTATGAGCTGAAAGTATATAAATGCTAATGGTTCCTGGTTTTTTGTACAAGCTCTAAGAATTAGAGTGCCAGAGGCATCAAGGAGGGCACTGAAGTATGAGGCTTCCAACAGGCAGAACTGAAGGCAAAGCATACCAGAAAAGCCCTGGCGATGAGAGGTGAAGAGTCTGAAGGTCCCAGCAGCCAGTGTTGGCTTTCACATTGGATACAGACAGAGATTTGAGAGGTATAGCAAGGCTGATAAGTGTGGTTGGAGCTGGGCTTAAATGCAATTATAGAAAGTTCAGTTTATATAGTAGACAGTGGAGAGCCATGGGAAATTTTGGAGCAGAGCAATTACATCATCAAATTGCCCTTTTGGAAGGCACTCTGACAGCGGGGCACAGGTAATGCCACCCCCTCTGGTTACCTTTCAAGGAAGTCTGTCTTGCATTGCTCTCATGTGTCATCAATCTTTCTCTCTCCTTGGATATGCAATGGTAGCTTACTGCTGAAGAAGAAGAAGAAGAAGAAGAAGAAGAAGAAGAAGAAGAAGAAGAAGAAGAAGAACAAGAACAAGAACAAGAACAAGAAGAACAAGAACAAGAAAGAGACCAAGAACCAAACAAATGAAACCCCCCTCTGACTCCACGCTCTCTTCCATCCTCCCCCCTATTTCTCAACTGCCCTGATAGCAAAACCTCTAGAAAAAAAAGTGTCTATACCCTTGTTTCTGCTTCCTCACTTACCACGCTCTTCTCAACATCTCAACTTGGCTCTAGATAGCTTTCTTTCCTCCAGTGAGCAATGGTCACTCATGTCAGGGTTACCAGTGACCTCCATGGAGTCATAGCCGATGGTCATAATTCTGTCCTCTTTCTACAACACTCTCTTCTCTTGTTTTTTACAACTCCCTACTCTCCAGTTTCCCTCAGATCTCTCCATCCGTTCTTTGTCAGCCTCCCTTGCTGACCATTTCTTCTCTACCTCACCTCTAACTGCTGGAATGCCCCCAGAACACAGCTCTTGGTCCTGGGTATCAGTAGACTCTCATAAAATGACCTCACCCAGTTTCGTAGTTTTAAAAATTCTCTACAGGTTGATGAGACTCTTATTTATGTCTTCAGCTTTCACCTCTCTGTTCAGCTTTAGACTCCAATATCCTAGTATCTACTTAAATCTCCACGTAGAGGTCTACTAGCCTCTCAGAATCTTGTCATGTTTCCTCAGTCCTCTTGATCCATGCCCCTCCTACCCCATCACAAAATTCTTCCTACCTCATGATTCCCCATCCAAGTAAGTGATACCATTTGTCCAAGACCAAAATCTAAGCTTCATTCTTATTACTTTTTCACCTAACACATCATGTTTATGTATTTATCAACACATTTCATTGGCACCGCCTCCAAAGCATATTTTTAAAAAATCTATCCATTCTGAGGCACCTGGGTGGCTCAGTGCTTGAGCGTGTGCCTTCAGCTCAGGGCATGATCCCAGAGTCCTGGGATCGAGTCCCGCATAGGGCTCCCCACAGGGAGCCTGCTTCTCCCTCTGCCTATGTCTCTTCCTCTCTTTCTGTGTCTCTCATGAATAAATAAATAAAATCTTTTAAAAAAACTATCCATTCTACCTTTATTGCTCCCATCTGGGTCCAAACCATCATCATCTCTTGCCTAGGCAATGGTAATAGTCTCCTAACTGGTTTTCCCACTTACGCTTTAGTTCTTCTGTGTTATTATATATTATTGTTATATAATAATTAATTATAGGGTCTATAATGAATTCTCCAGAGAACCTCCAGAGAGAACTTTTAAAAATGTAAGATCATGTCACTCATCTGCTTGAAACTATGCAATAGCTTCTCCTGTGCTTACAATAAAATCCAAACTCCTAACTGCTGCTTATAGGGGCCCTACAGGCCCTGGCCTCGCATGTTTCTTAAGCCACTTGTGCCAAACCCTCTCTTGCTCACTGTGTTACATGCTTGCTACTTTTTCTGTTCTGTAAACAAGTCAATTACAACCTCTGCACCAACTATTCTCTCTTCTTGGGTTGTTGTTTCCCTGATTCTTTACATGCAATGGGCTGCTTTGTGTCACTTAGGTGTCAGCATGTCACCTCCTCAGAAAGACCTGTCTGGACCCCCTAAAGTAACTTCCCTTCCTTGCCATCACTTTGCGATACATCAGGCTGTTTTATTTTCTTCAGAGTATTTATCTCTATCAGGATAACTTAAGTGCTTATTAAGTGTTAAAGGTAGTTCTTAAGCATCTGCTGCTCCCTAACACAACCTGAATGTAAGCTCTGTGAGAGTAGGGACCCGTTCTGGCCTGTTTGCCACTGCATCCCTTTATGTGTGGAACAGTATCTGGCATGTAGTAGATGACCAATAAATACATATTAAATGAATGTTAAGTAAATTAATTGGCAGCACAGTGGTCACTGCAGTAATATAGACAACAGGCAATAAAACCTTTAATTAAATCGGTGGCAGTAAGAAGCAAAATGGAGGGACGCCTGGG
Source organism: Canis lupus familiaris (assembly GCF_011100685.1). Lineage (NCBI taxonomy): Eukaryota > Metazoa > Chordata > Mammalia > Carnivora > Canidae > Canis > Canis lupus. The sequence continues at coordinate 84,825,739 of NC_049260.1, forward strand.
AGGTTCAGAGATTGAGCATCTGCCTTCGGCTCAGGTCCTGATCCCGGGATCCGGGATAGAGTCCCACATCAGGCTCCTTGTGGGGAGCCTGCTTCTCCCTCTGCCTATGTCTCTGCTTCTCTCTGTGTCTCTCATGAACAAATAAATAAAATATTTTTTAAAAAAGAAGCAAAATGGAGGGGAAAAAAACCAGCATTAGACCAAACCCATCCAGATTTCATCGATGTATACTAAATACTGGAAACAACAGAAGATTCTTCCTAGGTCACAATTTCTATTACAGAGTATCAAAACTGGAACCGCAAATCAATTAGGCGGTAAGTAATTATCCACCAATTAATCAAAAAAGAAAAATAAAGGAATAGATCAGTACAACTTGCTATCTGGAAATTATAGGAGTGGAAGGAAGAGATAAATGATGATTCCATGATTTCTTTCCATTAAAACAAAGTAGAGAGTTTGGGAGAATTGCTGGTGGGTTTGAAGGGAGGGTGACAAGTTGGGTTTAGAAGCAGGCTGATTCTTACTCATTGCCTAATGTTTCTGGCTGAGACTCTAAATGTGGGTCTAGGATTCTGCAGAAAGGACTTGGGAAGAGATGGAAATGGAGGGTATCGCCAGATGAGATGAGAGTCTAAAGTATTGGGAGTGGGGCCCTTGAGGTATACAAAGCAACTGAAGGATAAAGGAAATCCTTATTTCAAGGGATCTGTTCATCACATCTCATAGCTCTCAGGAAGTATAAGTAGAAAGCGTGGATCATAGTAATCTCCAAATTCCCCAGCCTCCTCCTGCCTGGGGTCCACCTCCTCCTTTGAACAGTTCTGTGAATTCCTTCCTAGGCAGGGGGCCCCAGGCATGGACTATGAGGAGGCATTGTCATCCTCCCTGATGTCAGCTTCCCAATATATGCTCCTCACTACTCACAGGGGCAGATACTGAGATAAGCAATGGAGAAGAAGATCTTGGAATGACTGAGATCTTCTGGGGAAAAGGCCTGGCTGTAAAGTCATGGCCACCATTCTGCTCTCCCTATACAAATATACTTTCTGATCTCTTTACCCACCAGAAACTACATAGTCAATGGTAAGGGCATCAATGATCTCACCCAGACATGTAAAGTTTTTTGTAAGTCTGCCTAATAACTGTCAGTGGAAATGCTGTTATTGTTTTGTTTTGTTTTGTTTTTGCTATTATAGTTTTTATTCACTGCCAACACGTGACTTGGCAAGATGAAGGAGGTCATCTGAGTAGCAGGGCTGGAATGAGGTCCTCAAGGCTCTAGACCCAGACCCTCTCAGCTCACAAGGAGCTGTTGGCAACAATCTCAGACCATTACCTTACCCTCTCCCTTTGCCACTAAGCAAGGCCTCATCCTCCATGCTGGGCTTCGTCTTGAACCCCTAGGGGAGCCAAAACCCATCAGAGATTGATTGTTCTGCTTCCCTTGGCAGATTGGCACCAGCCAGTGTCAGGGCTTGTGCAGAGAGTATATAACAGGGTTCCTAATGAGGACATGACAATGAGGATTTTGTTTTGATCGAAGGGCCTATTTGTCCTGTGTCTGTTCTAGACCCAACGACACAAACCTATATGGCAGGAGGGGTGGGTGGTAGGATGGGAGAAGGCTATAAAATAGAGACTCACAGGCCAAGGTGGCAAGTGGCCCAAGATTCCCAGCTGCTATAGAAACGAAACCTAGAACTTCATTCTGGGCCTTGGGCCTTGAGCTTAAGCAAAGAGAGGTGGGTTTTCTTGTGAACAAGGCTAGACAGACTGAATTTGGATTCTAGAAAAAATTCTACTCTCATTGAAGAAAAAAAAAAGATGTATGCTCCATGGAAGCAGTGACTTTGTGTGACTTACTCACCTCTATGTCCCCAGGGTCCAGACTGAATTTGGATTCTAGAAAAAATTCTACTCTCATTGAAGAAAAAAAAAAAAGATGTATGCTCCATGGAAGCAGTGACTTTGTGTGACTTATTCACCTCTATGTCCCCAGGGTCCAGGAGAGTACCTGGCACATAGTAATGTGCAATAAACACTTGTTGAATATATGAATGGATGAAAAGAGATTTGAACATGAATCCCAAATCTTAAAATTTTATTGATAAACTCAGCTTGTCCAGTGGCAAAATTTCTGTAGCTTTCAGTGGAAGAATTTAATTTGTAACATTCTAGGCTATAAGCCAATAGCCCACAGAGATTGCTTTTTTAAAAATGTTCTTGTGCCCATTTCTTCCCTTTTGTGTTTTTCTCTAGACCTAATATTCCATATTGAACATTTTCAGATTTTTTTTCTTTTTAGCTAATAATCATTGGAAGCTTCCATTTTTCCTCCCCCGTCATGGGTTGTGGCTGCAATCTGAGGCTGTGAGAACTTGGATTTCCATTTCCATGGTGATCTCTGTTTTGTATGACATCAGTGCATGGTCCTTATGGAAAATGCATGTGTCTGTGTGTGCGCATGAGTGTACATACATGGTAGCAATTTTAAGTGCTTGGGAGAAGAAGAACTAAGGAGAATGATGGAGGCTGATGATTAACAGCTTCTAAGGCTGTCTCTTGATCCATTATAAGCACTAGACAGGAAGACACCTCATTAGGTACTAAGTCTCAATAGACCCCAAGGTGAAGCTCTCACAGTTCAAGGTAGTGATGGGCCTTCGAAAAACACCCTAATGAAGAATCCACTAACTCTGGGCAGTTCCAAGGTCATGGTACAGTAAGAGACTGGGTGGTTTGGAAGCCAAGCAGGCTGTAAACAGTATGTCCACCTGCCTAAGAGGGGGGTGTTGGAGGCAGCAGATACCATCTACCCCACTCCCCTGGCCTGGACTGAGCCAAACTCCTAGTGTTGTCTAATTTAGAAACCAGAGCCCTGTACTCTCGGCCCTCCTCCCAGCTTCTTCTCCCACCATCTCCAGAAATTGCTTAGTTTCCTTCTTGGTGAAGGGGCATGAGCTGAAGAAGCAGGCAAGTGTCAGATGTCATGAACAATCTCTAGGTCAGCAACACAGGAGAATGAATCACTTTAAGACAACAACACACTGGAACATGAACCAGAAGGTCCCTGGAAAAGGTTTCGTGTAGCTGGGTAGCTTAAAAGTGTTCTTTGTTTTGTCTTACAGAGAATATAAGGTCATGGTCAGCAACCTCTGCTTCCAGTCCCTCCACCTTGTGGGGTTACTAACAATGGCAGCTAACATTTTTCGTTGACTTTGTACCCAACTTTGCCTTAATTCTCAAAAACACATTATGTCACCACTTTGTTTCATCCTCAGTGATTCCCATGAAGCAGGTACTATTAGTGTTATCACCAGTTTTTAGATGATGAAGCCTGGGCTTAGAGTGGTGAAGAAGTTCTCCTGGGTGAACAGCTACTGAGTCATTGAGACAGGATTGGAAGCAAGGCTCTCTAAGTTCAGAGCCAGATCTAGTAACCAATACATTATCGTATATGTGTTCCTTTCTTTGACTCTTCTACAGTACGTGATAATCTTATCAAGTCTTAAGCTGATACAGTGGCAATGAAAGTGGATGATTTTTGTGGGTTTTTAAAAACATTTATTTATTTATTTGAGAGAGAGAGAGAGGAAAGGGGGAGAGACAATCCTGAGCAGACTCCCCATTGAGCACAGAGTCAGACGCAGTGCTTGATCTCATGACCCTGACATCATAACCTGAGCCTAAATCAAGAGTCGGATGCTCAACTGACTAAGCCACCCAGGAACCCTGTAAGTAGATGATTTTGTAAAGGTTTTGACTTCTTTCATGGAATAAGAGACTTCATAACATTGCCATAACCTTGTTCTATGTTAGCAAAGCTCAAAAGATAAGGGTATTGTGGTATAGTTTAATCTCACTTTGTTAAATAGTAAGCCATGTTATAGATGTTATTAACCTATGAACAGACAGTGGAGGTTTTCACTGTGGAAACACTTGATGGATGCATAGCACAGGTATCTCATGCACACAGTTGTATAAGGTTCCCATAGGTTCTTCTGAGATATGTGACAAATTCAAGAACACACCCCCCTGTAACTGAGGTGAATGGTATCTGAGGCAGTGCTTTCCCATGTATTAACTTCCAGGAGGGAACTGAGATTCGATATAGAGAAGTGGAGGCTTCAGATATCCTTGATGGAATGAGCTGTGCCTAGTTGAAGAATGAGTTGCTATCAGTGGCCCAGGAGTAGATGACATAGTTGAGGTCCCAATAGTTTCTAACAGCTTGAGGTTCTCAATACTTTTTGTCAGCTAACTACCAGTGTCTGGAAGTGCAGAGGGGGTGGGTGGGTTGAAAGCTTAGTGTCTTCCAGATTACAAGGCTATATAAGTTTGTGATTCCAGGAACAGATATGTCAGGTTGAACTGACACAACTGTCAGGATGTCTCTGTTTCTTCATCTAGAGTAAGTGATGGAAATGTATAGGCCATTGAGTAGTCACCAGTTGGTGACCTTTCTAGAGTGTTCGTTCCCTATGTGTTCTAATTGTATGGCTATAATTTGCCAAAAGGTCCATTTCGGCCCCAGGCACTTTTGGCACACTACATACTATTAGGTGAAATCTTGCCAAAATGGAGACCCTCCGACCAAGCTACATATGGTAGGATAACTCTTGCCTTACCTAAGACTCTCATGACTGTGCCATACCACATTGGGCAGGCCCCATCCAGCCCAGAGCTCTTTCTTCTTTCCTTGACAGAGCTTTTGAAGGCCCCTGCTTACTGATCAGGATAGTCCCACCTAGCACCTTCTCAGACCAAGGATCCATACCACTACAGTGCATACCCCAAGGCAGCCCTCCTGGCACCCATCCATACTCCACGTACCATCAAGCAGCCCTTGCTCACATGAGCAGCCATACTCTAGCAGTGCATGAAGTAAGAGCTTTCTTTTTGAGGTCGCAGCTTAGCTGTGATACATATGGAGCGAGGCAAGTCAGCTCTCCACCAGAGTGGACTCTGCAATTATGGAGCCTTGAAACTGGGAATCACTGGGTCATAGTGCATGCTCCCTCCCACTTTTTTCATTGTCATAAATACTGCAAAATTGAACACTTAAATGGCTTTTCCAAATTTAAATCCCACTAAAGTGTATAAATGTACATTGGATTGATTTTCCATATTTTGTTTATTTGTTCACATATTGATGGGCATTTGGCTTTGGGGCTTTTATAAACAATGCTGCTGTGAACATTTTTTAAAAAGATTTAATTTATTTATGAGAGAGAAGAGGAGGGGCAGAAGGAGAGGGAGAGAATCTCAAGCAGATTCCGTGCTCAGAGAGGGGCCTGTGACAGGGCTCTGAGATCATGACCTGAGCTGCAACCAAGAGTTGGACACCTCACCCACCAAACCACCCAGGTGCCCTGCCATGAACATTTCTATACAATTTTTTTACGTGGACATATGTTTTCATTTCTCTTGGACATATACCTTGGAGTGAAATTGTTGAGTCATATGGCAACTCTATGTTTAACATTTTGAGGAACGGTCAAACTGTTTTCAACAATGGCTAAACTATTTTACATTCATACCAGCAGTGTATAAGGGTTCCAATATTCCAAATACTTGCCAACGCTTGTTATTCACCTTTAAAAAATTATAGCTATCCTGTTGGGCATGAGGTGGTATCTAATTCTGGTTTTGATTTGAATTTCCTTAATGTATTGCTGAGATTCCTTCTGTGTTATTGTTCATTTGTATATCCTCTTTGGAGAAATTTCTGCTTAAATCCTTTACCATTTTAAAATTCTTTACCATTTTAATCCTTTATTAATTTTTATTATTGTTGTAGAAGTTTCTCATATATTCTAGATATGAGTTCCTCATCATATGTATGATTTATAAATATGTTTTCCTATTTTGTGCATTGTCTTTTGACTTTCTTGATAGTGTCATTTGACACATAAAACTTTTTAATTTTTATGAGGTCTAATTTATCTGTTTTCCTTCCCATTGGTTGCTCATACTTTGGTGTCATAGCTAAGAAAATGTAGCCCAGTTCAAATACATGAAAATCAGCCCCTCTATTTCCTTCCAGGAGTTCTACACTTTTAGCTCTTGTATTTAGGTCTTTGAACCATTTTGAGTTAATTTTTGTATATGTTGTAAGACTGACATAAAAATTGCTTGTTTTGCATCTGGATATCCAGTTGTTGAAGAGCCATTTGTTGAAGAGACCATTCTTTTCTCTCTAAATGGTCTTGAACTCTCAATTCTAGCCCATTGATCTGTACGTCTATGCTTATGCCAGTACCACACTGTCTTGATTACTCTACTTTTATAGTAAGTTTTGAAGCTAAGAAGTGCAAGGCTTCCAACTTAAATCTTTTTTCAAGATCGTATGGCTATTCTGAGACTCTTGCATTTCCATATGAATTTTTGAGTCAGCTTATTAATTTCTGCAAAAAAAAAAGGCCACTGGAGTTTTGGAAGGGATTGTATTGAATCTATAAATCATTTGGAGGAGTGATACCATCTAATAATATTAAGTCTAAGTCCACAAACATGGGAGGTTTTTCCTTTTATTTTTAAACCTCTGTCAACAAGGTATTATTATTTTCTTTTTTTTTTTCGTTTTACTTTTTTCAATGTAAAACTTTTTCACTTCTTTGGTTAATGTTATTCTTATGTATTTTATTATTTTTGATCCTATTTTAAATGGAAATGATTTCTTAATTTCATTTCAGGTTCTCTATTCCTAATGTGTAGAAATAGAATTTTTATATTGCTCTCCTATTCTGCAGCTTTGCTGAATTCATTTATTTTTTTCTAATAGATTTTTTTAGTGGATTCCCTAAGATTTTCTAATTATAATATCATGTCATCTGTAAATATAGATGGATTTACTCCTTCCTTTTCAATCTAGACATCATTTATTTCTTTTTCTGGACCAATTGCCCTGGCTAGAACCTCCAGTACAGTGTTGAATAGGAATAGTGAGAGGTGACATTCATGTCTTTTGAGAAACTTTCAGTTATTCATTATTATGATGTTAGTTGTGGGTTTTCCATAGATGCCCTTTATCAGATTAGTGAAGTTTCCTTTTATCTCCAGTTTGTTGAGTGTTTTTTTCATGAAGGAGTATTGAATTTGGTCAAATGTTTTTCCTGTATCTATTGAGATGATCACATGGGGTATTATTTATTCTACTAATGCTATGTGTTATGTTGATTGATTTTCATAAGTTGAACCAATCTTACATTTTTGGGATAAATTCCACTGGTCATGGTATATAATATTGTTCACATGCGTCTAGCTTTGCTTTGCCACTGTATTGTTGAGATTTTTAGGGTGTTGGTCTATTGTATTCTTGTGAGGTCCTTGTCAGGTTTTGGTATAAAGGTGACACTGGCCTCATAGAAAGAATTAGGTGGTATTCACTCCTTTTTTAGTTTTCTAAGAGTTTGCAAAGTATCAGTGCTATTTCTCCTTTTAACATTTTGTAGAATTCACCAGTGAAACCTTCTTGCCCTGGGGTTTTCTCTGTAGAAAGTTTTTGATAATTAATTCAATCTCTTTATATAGGTCTATTCAGATTTTTAAATTTCTTTTTAGCCAGTTTGGTCATTTGTGCAACCCTTTACTTTTTATGGCTCTTTAAACTTTTTATTCTAGAACTGTGTTTCCTTCTTTTTTCCCCATGACCTTGATTTTTAAAGACAATTTTTAAAGACAATGAGTTTGTTGTCTTGTCTCTATATATGTGTGTGATTGTTTTATCATGGTGTCATTTAAAATGTTCTTATTCCTTTGTATTTTCTCCCTCCTGGAAGTTACATCTGGTGGTCAGGTTAAACATTTTTCTTGCCAATATTCAATGTTTTAAGAAATTTACATTTTGATGGTCTGATGGATAAACATGGGATCTCATTAATTACTAGGAAGATTGGATCTATTTTCAGATGCATTGGCCATTTGGGTTTACTATTCTGTAGCCTTGTTTTTATTCTTTGCCTATTTTGCTATTGTGTTGATTATCTTTGTCTTATTGTTTTGTAGGTATTTCTTATATGTTCTAGACTATTGTATATGTATTTTTATTTAGGTCTTTAATTCACCAGAAATTTGTTTTTTGCAAATGATGTATTTTAGATAAGTATGCTATTTATTTAAAATGATAACTAATTGTCCAGATGCAGTTTTGAATAGTCAGGCTTTCTATTGAATTGAGATGCCACGTTTATCATAGTCTAAATTCCCATCTAAACATGGATCAGTTTATTGATTTTTCATTATACTGATTTATTTTTATCCAGTCTTGTGCAAATATATTTTTAATTTTTCAGATTTATCACATGCTTTGATATCTATTAGAGCAAGTATCTTGTCTATTCTTTTAAAAATTATCTTGGCTAGGGGTGCTTGGCTGGCTCAGTCAGTGATGCATGTGAACCTTAATTGCAGGGTTGTGAGTTTGAGCCCTATATTGGGTATAGAGATTACTTAAAAATAAAATCTTAAAAAAGAAAATATAAAAATTATCTTGGCCGTTCTTGCATATTTACTCTATTTTTAAATTTTAGACTCAGCTTGTCAAATCTTATGAAATATTTTTTAGGATTCAGATTGACATTGTGTTGCTTTTACAAGATTACTTTTGTGAGAATTTGTATCCTTAGCATCATGTCTTGCAGGTCCTTTTTTATGTCATTCAGTGAAGTTTCAGAGTTTTCTCCATTAAAATTTTGATCATTTTGGGGGCCAGATTTATTCCTATTTGTATCAGTCTTTTTTTCCCATTACAAATGTGATTTTTTTCTATCACATTTTTAAATTGGTTATTGCTGATATACAGAAAGCTATTGATTTTGGCCTATGAACCATATACCCCATCAATTTAAAAAGCACTATGAACTCTAAATAGTTTATTTTCCACTTTGTGTTTAAACCTGTTTTCTTTGTATCTCTTACTGTTTTGACGCTAGGCTATCTAATACCATATGGAATAGTGGTTGTTAATGATCATCCTTTTTTCTTTTTCATTTTAATGAAAATGCTTCAAAATTTTCATCATTAAAGCATGCTTGCTGTAGGTTTTTAGTAGATAATTTTTGCCAAGTTTATAAGTTCCTACTTTACTAAAATACTTGTTAAATCATTGATGTATGGTATACCAAATATAGTTCCAAGCTTGAGGCCAAGTTCCATCTTCATTACAAAAGAATCGCATAGGCAGCATGGACTTCTCTGCACAGCAGAGTATTGGTTTGGGTTGAATTGAACTTGGGCAGATGGACCCTGCATATTGAAGCTAGACATCTATGGAATCTCCTAGAAATGAAAATATTCTCAGAGGGAAGGCTCTGTTCATACCATGCAACCTCAGGCTCACTAGGAAACAGGATCTTGCTTGAGACAAGCAGGGCAAAAGAGGCTGGCCTGGAGGGGTTCAGGCCAAGCAGATTACTTCTGCTGCAGACCCTGTTGCCTGTCTGCCTTAGTCATCAAGCCAATTGGGAACAGAAGAGAATGGGAACTGTGCTTTGTTACACCTCCATCAAAGTGTAGAGCCATTGGGCTATTTTTGTTCATGTTTTTGTTGGTTTGTTACTGCCTCAGGAGAGAAAGGCCACTACCTTGAAGACTGTCATCCTGTCATCATGGCAGCCACCACTTAGGGCTTACTGACTTTGCTCTTTCCATACCATACTATTTTCAGTGCCATAGGACAGTGTCAGGTCCTGCTATCTGAAGAAAAACTCATGCTTCTTACCCTAGCTTGGAAGAACTGGTAGTTGAAGTCAAATGCCTAACAGGTGCTTTCCTCCAAATAACCTCTCTCCTTCATACTTTTGGGAAATACCTGAAAAGCACAATGGAACAGAGAATTCTTTAGTCAGGTCATGGTCAAGTGGAAGGGGCTAGGTGTTCATAGATTTGGATTCTAGTATTAGCCCCTTTACTCATTACCTCTATGAGCTGGCACAAATCATTCAATTTCTCTATGCCTCAGTTTCCTATCTGCCAAAGGAGGATGAAACAGTATCTATCTCAAAAGGCATTGTGATGATTAAAGGAGATGTATAAGATGCTTCCTGAAGAATCTAGCAATATTCAACATTCACAAAATATTATCTGCAAGAATGAAGTGTGGAATGCAATTGTGAAAAGCCTCAGAGTGAAAGAGGAGAGATTCTATTTTATTCTATCCATCTCCAGTGACTTGCAAGCAGACACTCACTAAATTATTTGAACCTAACTAAAGAGGACCAAGGTTCCCCCAAAGAGGCTTTCAGAAGCCCCCTGCTTATAGACTAGCCATTTCTTCATGGGAAGGGTGAGCACATGAAACTGGGCATTTGTTGCAAAAGCAGTGACTTCTTAGACATGAAAAGAAGCTCTAAACTCCTCAACACTGCTCAAGATTAGCTTGGGACTGACTTGATTTCATCCCTGAATAGCATGATTTGCCCTTATTTTCCAGGGGTTTTGCTAGCAAGGCGAAGAACACAATTCCAGGACTGCTCTTGGCTATGGACCCCTCCCACACACCCTGAACTGTGCTAGTCTGTTTACTGCTCTGAACATCAGAGTGCCTTGGTTGTTTAAAGGGGAAACCAGATGGTGTATCTAATTTGGGCTCTGACATGCTCTCGCCTTGGCTAAGCCATTCCCCTACTCTGTATGAACAATTTCGTACTTCTAGAAAGAGGATGACACTGTGAGTCAGACCTCTTCCACCAGGACTTGTGAGGAAGAGAATTAGACAAGTTTAAAACCACAACAATAATAACAAGAGCAGTAATAATGCTACCACTTAATGAGTATATAGTCTGTGTCAGGGAAAACACTGCTAAATACTCTGCATGGTTTGGCTCATTCTGTCCTTATAAGAATCCTATGATGCAGGTACTATTGTTTATCTATGTGACATAAGAGAAAATTGAGGCCCAGAGAGGCCTCAAGAACTTGCTCAGGATCTTATAACTAGTATTTTAGAGTTTCTGTTGCTATTGCTGTTGTAAATGAGATATTATTCTATCAGCTATCCTAATAAGTTATTGCCAATGTATAGGAAAGCTGCTGATTTTAGTAAGCTGGTATTTTATGTAACCATCCTGCTGGAATTCCATATTGGTTCTGATATTTAATCTGTTAACTATCTCAGATTTCTATATGGCCATATTGTTTGCATGTAACAACAATTATGTCTTTTGCTTTCTAATACTTATTCTCTTATTTATTTTTCTTACTTTATTGTATAGGTTAGGACATCAGAGTGTTGAATAGTAAGTGGGAATAGTGGCCATCCTTGTCTTATTTCTCATCTTAACGTTTTCTCAGTAAGTACTACCAGTAACAACTAAGGTTTACTGAGTACTTAATATTGCCTGACACTCTGGTAAGGTGCTTTTATATTTTTTATGTCATTTAATCCTCATACCAGCACTATGAGGAAGGTGCTATTATTTCCCTCACTCTTGTGGATGAGGACAGTGAAGCTCAGGGAGATTAAACAATTTGCCCATGAACATATACATTATATATAATGGAACCAAGATCCAAACCTGAGCAGTCTGACTGCAAAGCTTCTTGTGCTCATAATCAAATCTATCCCCTGGTAGTTATTTAAAGCTTTGTTGAGGAAATTCCTTTTTTTAAAGATTAATTTATTTATTCATGAGAGACATAGAGAGAGAGAGAGAGAGAGAGGCAGAGACATAGACAGAGGGAGAAGCAGACTCCTCATAGGGAGCCTGATGCGGGACTCGATCCCGTATTCCGGGATCACGACCTGAGCTGAAGGCAGGTGCCCAACCACTGAGCCACCTAGGTGTCCCAAGGAAATTCTTTATATTCCTTGTGTGCTATGGGTTTTTATCATGAGTGGGTATTATAAATTTTGTCAGATATTTTTTCTCCATTTGTTGAGATGATTTTGGTTTATCTCTTTAATCCATCTTTGTAGTGAATTATATTAATAATTTGCTAATGTTGAACTAGCCTTACATTCCTGACATAAACCTTACTTGGGCAGAATGTGTCATTTTAGTAACCTGCTAAATTCCATTTGCCTTAGGATTTTTGTATCTGTATCCACAAATGATATTAGTCAATAATTTTTTTCCTTTCTAGTCTTATCTGTCTGATTTGTGAGAGCAACTCATCTTTTTCTATGCTATGGAACAATTTATATAAAATGGGAATTGCCTGTGATTTAAAGACTTGGAAGGACTGGGGTGCCTGGGTGGCTCAGTCAGTTAAGCATCTGCCTTGGGCTCAGGTCATGATCCCAGGGTCCTGGGATCAAGCCCCACATCAAGCTCCCTGTTCAATGGGGAGTCTGCTTCTCCCTCTGCCCCTACCCCCATTGGTGCACACGCTCTCTCTTTCTCTTGTCTCTCAAATAAATAAATAAAATATTTTTTAAGAAAGGCTTGAAAGGATAAAACTGCTTATCCTTTCAATCCATTCTATGTTCTTTGTCTATGATTTTCTACTTCTTGTTGGGTAAATTTTAGTAACTTGTCTTTTCCTAGAGATTTTCCCATTGAAACATCTGTTTAAATTTTCATGTGGTATTGTCTTTTGTCTTTTTAGTGTTGTCTTATTTTTAATATTGCCTTGGTAGCTGTATTCATGCTGCTATTTGGTTTCCTTTTTTTCTTATCAGTACTTACTGAACGAGGGTTTGACTTTTAAAAAGTTTCTCTTTTATAAATTTATTTACTATTTTACCATTTTCTGATTTTATCTTCCACTTTTTCTGAAGTTGATAGCTTAATTTATTTTTCATTTGGTTTTATTTTCTGACATTTGACTTTAAGGCCGTATATTTTTCTCTAAATATTACCTTGACTGCATCCGACAGACTTTGATTGCTCTCAACATCATTCAGCCCTAATGCATTTATAATACCAATTTCAATTCCTCTTTTATTCAAGGGTTATTTAGAAGTGTGTTTGTTTTTAATTTATAGGTATGCATTGCGTTGGGTCTATGTCTATGTTATGGGAGTGGGCTGGTTGGTTATTTTTTTATTGCTGATTTTTAATTGCTTTGGAGTCCCGTATGGCTGGATTTCGAGTCTGTATTCCCAATCAATACAAACAGTAATTGTCTGTCCCAGTGTGTGTCTCTGCCCATTTCCCAATCTGGAGGCAGTGTGATATTGGCTTTTTTATATTCAGCACCACCTAGGAGTGAGCACTTGGTGATGTGAGAAATGAGACTGAATGTCAGCTCCAAAAAATCAGTTGATCCACGGAGAGAGGGGCAGGAAAGCTAAAGCTTTCTCTTCAGGGCTGGAAAGTAGGGATTTGCCTTATGAGCCCTCTTTGCCAGGCAGAACACACTTGACCATGTTAACTCAACCAATTCTGGTGGTTTGTAGCTATGCTGAAAAATTCTGGCTGGTTGGTTATCAGCATATCCCACAGGTCATGCAAGATTGAGGAGGTGGGATCATCAAAGCCCCGTCCTAAGAAATAATCCATCAGTCTGTGGGGGCCAGGACTCCTTGTGAATTTTTATTCTTACTCAGCATCACTGCCTTCTTACTTTTCAAATCCATGGTGTCCACAGCAAAAGGGATAATTTGTATATTCCTTGTGTTTATAACTCTTCTGTGGTTGCCTTCTCTCCCCACGCAACATTTTAAGCTCCTTGAGGGCAAGGACTACAACTTACCTGGCTCCGCACTAGCCCCTCAAGTACTTTTACAGAGCTAAGCAGAACAAATGTGTCAGTAAATGGACGTTGGAAGAATAAATGGGATGGATGAATTCAGAGCAGATATTCTTAGCAAAAGAAAATAAACCCCTGACAATATACATCTTTTTTCCTGCTTAACAGTCTGGATGGGCGTTTCATCTCTTTCTGTACCTTATCTACAAGAACACAGTCTCACTGCCTGGTGACACAGGTCTGTATATCATCTCTTGGGACAGCAGCCTCCTTCAGACTGTTTGCCTGTTCTTTCCCTCCTTGCACTGCTACTGCCCATACAACCCCCACTGCTGCCTGATCCATACAACCTGAGAATGGTGGCTTTTAATTTGTTTTCCAGATGAATAGGGCCGATTCCTTCCCACTAGACCCCAGCACAGTGTTATGTCTTTATTCCCACATCCATTGTTTTTGATGTCTGTGTTTCCTGATGACCCTTAATTGGGCTCTTCTGCAGACCAAATGTGACTGCCTGCCCCCCCCCACTTCTGTATCATTAATGATAGTGCAACATAAAATGGGACCTGACGCTGCATTCTACTAACCTCCCTGCCAGATATCCCTATGCAGTGCACTAAATTATCTATTAGATCTTTCTTTTTTTTCTGATCAATTTTCTACTTGTTGAAGCCATTACAAAATGATTTTGCATTCCATGAGCACAAGGTAACCCTGAAACAAAAGAACAGATCGTCTGAGATGCCAGGGGAATTGTACTAACCCCAAGCTTCCAGAGCTGTTGTAAAGGCCCTGTCTTTCTGCTGCTGAATTTCATCACCTCCATGGCTCCATGGAGAAAAGCAGGTTAGTCTTGAACTATGTGTGCTTCCGAGTGAAGTGACCAATACTCTGTGACTTCAAAATGGTCACGGTCAACATGGCTAGGTCAGAGTGTACTTCACTCGGAGTCATCTTGCCTTTCTGAGACTGAGCTATGTTCATTGGCTTCAGAAAAATCTTCACAATTCCTTCACAGCAGGGAATTCTTTGTAATTCAGGTTAAACTGAGGGGCAGGAGTGAGAAGGACAAGAATGTTCTACTAGAATGTTAGGGATTTTGTGTACTTGTAGTCATCACTGTGCCTCACAAATGGCTCTTGGGAATGAATCACAGAGCTTAGAGCTAGAAGAGAATGAATCACAGAGCTTAGAGCTAGAAGCTGCTATCTAATGTTGGTGACACACGCAGCTTCCTACAGCTATTAGGGTGCTATTAGGATGTCCATTTTATAGGCGAGGCAATGAGGCCCATAGAAAATACCCGTCTGTAATCCCAGGATCATCTGGAGGCATTATACTTAACCTGCCGCTGTCTGCACTTTGTCTACTTTGTGATCTTCTGCCTTGATCACTGCTTTGATCTGGCAGTGCTCTCCAAAAAGTCTGGCCATGTTGTTACATGCTGGGCACCTAGTGGGGGGAATTTTCACTCCCGACTCACGTAATTGAGGGCAGATCTGACTCACTCTTGTTTGCCTGTAGAGATTTGTTGTATCCTTTAATGCAGTGATACTCTTCCTTGAGCCTCCCAAGCCACATGTGGTTCGTTCACGTGCAGCTTGCCATTTGCCCAACCCTTTGATGTCTGTACTAAAATATTCTCTCCGATGATCTTTCATAGGGTGCATGTAGTTATCAGGTGGCTCTCATAGTTAATCAGTGATTGCATATCAGACTCCAGAATCCCTGTAAGCAGCCCAACCTAATGGGGAAGCCTGTTGCATGTTATACCATTTAACTGCATGTTACAAGTGTTTTTAGGCAATTCTCATATACCCCACTGAGAAAACAAGTTCACAGAGGTCATATTGGTCTTTGGAAATCGATAGAACTGGATTCTGAGCCTCATGACTACCTAACTAGCTTTTCGTAATACATTGCTATCAGCTTTCTGTGCCTTAATTTCTTTATCTTTAATGGGATAATAATGAATAATAATAGTACCTGTCTCACAAGTTTGCTATGAGGATTGAGATCATCTACATAAAGAATTTCGCCCACACAAGGCCTGCCATGTTGTGAAGACTTAATACAGTGTTATTGTCACCACCATCATCATTGTCACAATCTCTAAATACACTTGAGGGGTGTCATAAGATTGTTCAATAAAATGATACAAATTATGTAGCAGAATTTCTTATTCCTAGTAGAGTCTCAAAAATAGCAACTCTTACAATTACAGTTATTAAAGTGTTGGGAACATACCATCAATCTGTCACATTGCTGGAACATGGCTTATTTGGTCACACAGGTAGTTTACCTTGAACCAATAGCACCATTCAATTTTTTTTAATGCAGGTTCACATGTCGCTGCCAGAGAGTAGAGTGAGAAAGGCCAGGGAATCCTTTAGAAATGAATCATGTTTCTGAGTTTTCATTGTAACTCTATCTAAAAATGGTCCTAAATGTATTCTCAGAAAATAATTTCTTTTGCAAGTAGAATTGTGACAAATGATAAGATGAAAGTGACTAACAGATCCACAAATTTTGCAAGGAAAAATTTTGACATGTGCTCTGATTACTCTTTCTCAACCTTTCTTTGATTTCAGCATCCACCTACATATCCTACCTCCTACATAAACACCCAGCCAGGCTTGTGTATTGGAAATCACAAGGGGGTAAAAGTCAGAAAGACCTTGGTTCTACTCCAGTCTTCACCACTTGCCAGTTCTGTGACCCTGGCCAAGTCTTTCAATGTCAGTTTCTTGATCTATAAACTGGTATAGAATATAGATATCCCGCTCTCTTATCCAAAAGCTTTGGGGGCCAGATAAGTTTCATAATTCAGCATTTTTTCATCTAAAAAAGACTGCACGGGGGGGCCACCTTGGTGGCTCAGTGGTTGAGTCTTTGGCTAAGGTCGTGATCCCGGGGTCCTGGGATCAAGTCTTGCCTCTCTCTGCCTGTGTCTCCCTCTGCCTGTGTCTCTGTCTCTCTGTGTGTCTCTCATGAATAAATAAATAAAATCTTTTTTTAAATAAATAAAATCTTAAAAAAATAATAAAAATAAAGACTGCACGGTACAATGGCCACGATAGCCAAACTGTGGAAGGAGCCTCGGTGTCCAACGAAAGATGAATGGATAAAGAAGATGTGGTTTATGTATACAATGGAATATTACTCAGCTATTAGAAATGACAAATACCCACCATTTGCTTCAACGTGGATGGAACTGGAGGGTATTATGCTGAGTGAAGTAAGTCAGTCGGAGAAGGACAAACATTATATGTTCTCATTCATTTGGGGAATATAAATAATAGTGAAAGGGAATATAAGGGAAGGGAGAAGAAATGTGTGGGAAATATCAGAAAGGGAGACAGAACGTAAAGACTGCTAACTCTGGGAAACGAACTAGGGGTGGTAGAAGGGGAGGAGGGCGGGGGGTGGGAGTGAATGGGTGACGGGCACTGGGGGTTATTCTGTATGTTAGTAAATTGAACACCAATAAAAAATTTAAAAAAATAAAAATAAAAAATAAAAGGCAAAAAAAAAAAAAAGACTGCACGGTGCATAATGATACCTTCAGTGGAATTTGAAGCAGAATCCATTAATCAATCTCATCAGTATCTCTGCTGTGAGATATATAGATATTTGCACTGGAAGAGCCTCACAGAGTTTGTCACCATATAAGTTTCGGTGGGCAAGGGCGCCTGGGTGGCTTAGTCAGTTGAGTGTCCCAACTCTTGATCTTGGCTCAGGTCCTGATCTCGGGGTCCTGGGATTGATCCTCACATGAGGCTCCCCACTTAGCGGGGAGTCTGCTTATCTCCTTCTGCCTCTGCCCTTCCCCCTGCTCATATTATCTCTCTCTGTCAGTCTCTCTCTCCTTTGAATAAATAGATAAATCTTTTTAAAAAATGAGTTTCGGTACAACTTATAAAAACACTGGCTCCTAGAGCTTTCTGGAATTCGCAACTATTGATGGACTGAAGAATCATACCTGACCCCATGAAATCACTGTAAGGGTTGTGTGACATACAGTATGTGTAACAGGGGGCCCCGTGGACCCTGAATTGAGATTTCACAAATGCGTGTGTAAAGATGCCTGCATGTCTGTTTGCTGAAGATGACCTGTGGAAAGGAAAAGATGCAATGAGGAGGGCTGTGTTGGAAACCCAGGGCTGTGGGGGTGGAGGAACAATCTGGTAGGACACAACAGAGTGTGTTCTTCAGGCACAGGGACCAAGTTGGAAAGTCTGAGCCAGCATGGTGGGGGCTCAGGGTGAGGAGTGTTGCTGAAGCTGCTCTTATTACACGGGGGCCCCACTGAGACACAGGGTAGAAGCATTGTCACTCCAGTGTCCCCATGGCAATGTGTCGAACAGAACAGAAGGGGGGCGGGGCACTTGGGTGGTTCAGTGGTTGAATGTCTGCCTTTCGTTTAGGTTGTGAGTCCCGCATCAGGCTCCCTGCAGGGAGTCTGCTTCTCTCTCTGTCTGTGTCTCTGCCTATCTGTGTCTCTCATGAATTAATAGATAAAAGAACAGAAAGGGGGCTTTTCCACCCTTCTGGGCAGACCCATTGGTGGCTTCAGCCAAAGCTTCCTGCAGAGAGGGCAGCAACTCTCCGGCCCTTTGTGGATTTGCACAGGGGCTGCCATTGGTCGCCTTTCATTGAAAATAGAAGCTCCCTCAGAATAGGAACTCTTATCTGCCATGGTCTCCACTGGATCTCCAGGCAAGTGTCTGGCACATGATCTATGCCTAAAAGACATTTGTTCAGCTAATTTGTTGGTAGTTGACATGCATGAGGGGAGAGGGAATAGAAAAATAGTATAGAAGGACTCTTCTTGAGGAGTCTCAGAAATAACTGAAGAGATGGTTATGGAGACGGAGGCCCTCTGTTGAGCAGTTGTGGTCACAAGTCAGTGATATGCAAGTTTTAAAGTGCATGTGATTTCACTTGTCACAATCAGGTATGGCCTTGAGAAAACCTGAGACCTAACATTTTGCAAAGGTTCAGAGTATTTTCTGGAGCATTCTGGATATTAGATAGCTAGACACCAAGTGGCTATTGGAAAATTTCTAATTATAAAGAGGACCTTCAAGGTGGGTTGAGGGTGGAGGAGCAGGGGCTGTTTCTGGCAGGTTCTTTTTGGGATTTAGCTACTCCATTGGCCCTTGTGATATTAGTTTGGAGGAAGGGAGAGGCAATAGTAATTGGTTGTAGGGAAAAGGAAAAGAGAAATTATTTTTTTTTGTTCTCCATTATACCAAGAGGAAACTGGCTTGACCTGAGTTATTATACTTAAGGTAAATTCATTTGCTCCCATGTGCTGGCTAACTGTAGGGAAATGCAAGTTACATATATCTGGAATATACAGCATTTCTTGGGACATATGGTAGACATTTAATAGTGACTTTTAAATGGATCATAATTCCTACTAAACCCTCTCTGCCTCTGATCCCTGACCATGAGCTTTTTGAAGGGAGAGAATACAGATAGTGTTATATATATATATATATTATATATATATATATATATCTGTATATGTATATATATATATGTATATATATATATATCTGTTATATATATATATATATCTGTAGTGTGCTTCCTACACATAATAGGTGTTAATAATAATAAAAAAGTTGTCCACCAAATGAATGAGACACGTTGATAATTAGGACATGGATACACAAATCAATGCCACAGAAATAATTAAAAGAAATTATCTTCTCCGGGGCACCTGGGTGGTGCAGTCGGCTAAGCGTCCGACTCTTGATCTCAGCTGAGGTCTTGAACTTAGTGAGTTCAAGCCCTGTGTTGGGCTCCATCCTGGGGTGTGGAGACTACTTAAAAACAAAAAACAAGAAATTATCTTCTCCCAAACTGATTAAATCTGATATCGACACTCATAATTTGCTTAGCAAACAGTTCTTTGGTAGAAAACACACAGGATAATTTTATTCTACCCTAGGGCTGGATTATCTCAAAGCTGAATTGGGTGAAACCAAATGAATGAGGTTGTCCCAGTTTTCTTGTCATGGCTTTTGACAGTGCTTTCCCACAAATCAGAATATAGCCCAGAGAAGAAAAAAAATAAGCCTTTCCTTCATACAATTTGGTATATTGTGGATGCTGGCTTTAGCAGGTTCACATTTCCTAAGTTTTCCCTCACCTCATCCTCCTGGTTGATGGCTCTTTTTATGATGCTTTTTTGTGACTTGATACTTGCCTAAATTAGTTTATTCATTTGTCTGCAAGCTGACTTTTACAAAGGCTCCACTCTTGTAGGCTTGAATCATTACTCACTCTATATCCTCTCTCACTTGTTACAAGGCTCATTTTTGGTCTCTTTCTCTTTTCCCTGACTTATTCACATGAGCCCTTTCTGTTCTCTCTGATGTCCTAAGTGGTGCCTGGCCTTCTTCCTTTGCCACTCTAGGTACACTCTAAACATTTGAACTAAAGAATTATATTCTTGTTTGTCACCTTCCTCCTTTTATTTTCATCACAACCAACTCCTGAACTCTTTGATCAGATGCTACACAAAAGACTTCATCTCTGAATTTTTCATTCTGGAAGGTGCAACACTGTGCTTTGGACAATGAGCGAGGGAGGGATTCCCCACCCAGGCAGTATCCACTCTCACCCTGTGCTTTCCCCACCACGTATGCCATCTCTTTCTTTTTTTTTTTAACTTCACTTAGAATTTCTTTTAATTTATATTTTTCAATTGAGGAATACTCGACATACAATATTATATCTGTTTTAGACATACAACATAGCGATTTAGTATTTATATCCATTATGAAATGGTCACTACAGTTAAGTCTAGTTATCATCTATCACCATACAAAGCTGTTACAATATTATCGACTATATTCCCCACGCTGTACATTACATGTCTATATTTTACTTATTTTATAACTAGAAAATTGCACCTCTTCATCCCTTATGCCTATTTTGTCCATCCTCCCCACCCCACCCCACCCTTGCCAGGCCACCTCCAGCAACCAGGAGTCCAGTTTGTTCTCTGGATTGGAGTCATTTTCTGTTATGTGTTGTTTCTTTGTTTTGTTCTGTAGATTCCACATATAAGTGAAATCATACAGTATTTTCCTTTCTCTGTTCACTTATTATGATACCCTCTAGGTCCATCCATGTTGTCACAAAGTGAAAGATCTCGTTCATTTTTAATGGCTGAGTAATATTCCAGTGTGTGTATATGTGTGTGTGTGTGTGTGTGTGTGTGTGTGTGTGTACCACTTCTTCTTTAGCCATTTATCTATCAATGGACATTTAGGTTGCTTTCATATCTCAGCTATTGTAAATAATGCTGTAAAGAATGAGCATAGGCGTACATATGACTTTTTGAATTGGTGTTTTCATTTTCTTTGGATAAATACCTAGAAATGGAATCGCTGGGTCATATGTTAGTTCTATTTTTAATTTTTTTTGAGGAACTTCCATATATTGTTTTCCATAGAGGCTGCACCAATTTACATTCCTACCAACAGTGCACCGGTGCTTTGCCAACACTTGTTAATTCTTGTCTTTTTGATAACAGCCATTCTGACAGGTGTGAGGTGATATCTCATTTGTGGTTTTGATTTGCATTTCCCTGATGGTTAGTGAGGTTGAGCATCTTTTCATGTGCCTGATGGCCATCTATATGTCTTCTTTGGAAAGATGTCTATTTAGGTCCTCCGCCCATTTTTTAATTAGATTGGTGTTTTCAATATTGAGTTGTGTGAATTCTTTATATATTTTAGATGTTAAGCCTTTATCAGGTGTAAGATATGCAAACATCTTCTCCCATTCAGTGGGTTGCCTTTTTGTTTTGTTAATTTCTTTCACTCCATAAAAGCTTTTTAGTTTGATGTAGTCTCATTTGTTTATTTTTGCTTGTGTTCTCTTTGCCGAGGAGATAGATATAAAAAAAAAAATCACTAAGACCTATGTTAAGTCTACTGCCTACGTTTTCTTTTAGGAATTTTATGGTTTCAGATCTTATAACTCTTTTCTTTATACAGCATGTCTTTCACTTGGTTCATAAATACTGCACACCTCCTGATGCCTTGCAGAGTGCTAAGCATGGCAGACACAGCAGTGAACATGGCCTTACCATCTAGCATTGATCTTATTTATTTCATTTATGAACACTCAACTCTTTTACCCATTACATGGATAAAGGCAACTTCAGAATCATGTTTTATCTTTTTGATTGCAGACGTACCCATCCTGATTAATCTCATGCTAAAAATTAATTCCCATTTCTTGAGATATAGTAGTATTCAACAACCCTACAGTGTGCTGGAGAACTGACTAGCTGGTCCCTTCAAATTGTTCATGAAATATTCATAAGGGGCCATGGGATACTGCATAATGTTTGTCCAGTATTTCTTGCACATACATTTCTATTGATTCTTGGATTGTCCATCTTTGTGAGCATCCGGGGGGCAGGAACTAGATCTGTTTGCCTTGATTCATAGGGAAACTAGCTCAGAGCCGTGTCGCTCCATTGCATATAAAATAATGTGTGCAAGATGTTACCAATTTACCAGATTTAATTCATTTTATTTTTTCTGTACTTTATAAGAGAAGTTGTGACTGTTAAATGAAATGAAATGAAACTAATCACAGGCTATAAATATTTAGCCCAGTGGTGAGGTGGATTCTAATCATGGGCTGCTTCTCTTTTCTGTCTTCTTTCTGGATTTAAATATTCTCCCCTCAGCTCTAGCTATGAGTCAGATATCATGTTCTCCTCCAGGTTGGTTCATTGGGGCCTGCCTCCCTTGCTATGGTGTGGATGGATGGCACTCATTCGTTTTTTAGTTGAGCAGAGTAAATGATAAGTCTTGGTATCAAGCTTGAGATGGTTCATGCCCAGCGTAGCTTATTTATTTGAAAGAAGGAGAGAGCACATTAGAGGGGGGAGATGCACAGGGAGAGGGAGAAACAGACTCCCTGCTGATGCAGGGCTCAATCCCAACACCATGGGATCATGACCTGAGCCGAAGGCAGATGCTTAGCTGACTGAACCATCCAGGTGCCCCATGTCCAGAGTAGTTTCAAACTATATTGTCCAGCAGCTGAATTTATTTTTTAAAGATTTATTTATTTATTTATTTATTTATTTATTTATGGAGGCAGAGGGAGAGAGAGAGAGAGAGAGAGAGAGAGAGAGAGAGAGAGAGAGAATCCCCAAGCAGACTCCCCACTGAGCACGGAGCTGGACTCAATGCTAAATCCCAGGACCCTGAGATCATAACCCACTCCAAAATCAAGAGTGGCCACTTAGTCAACTGAGCCACCCAGGTGCCCCTGACAGCTGAGTTATTGAGCTTCTAAGTCTTTCTAAAATGTATTTATCTTTCTGATTCAGAAATGTTGAAACTATCTCTTTACTAACTCTGAGGGTTGTGGGAGGTTTTGTTTTGGCTTTTGTGCCTTTCTTTTTTGTGTGTTTTGGCATAGTAAATTATTTGAAAAACTACTACTCCTTTCTCTAGGGGCTTTGCATGTGACACATTGGGTAAATGGTCTGGTCCATTTCTCTACGCCAGTGTAGAAATAGCTTTGGGCTCACAGTTCATCCAGAATGGACCAGAGAGAATTTTTCTAGAGGAAAACATATTTGATTATTATTAATAGTAGTAGTGGTAATACAAGCAGATTTTCCAAAAGTTGCAGAAAGCATCCAACTTACCTGTAAGTGCTGACTTATTTTTAAATGTTATTTTTAAAATAAGAGAGTGTGATTGTTTAAAAATGAAAAATAATGCAGTGCATTGTAGCCAAACAAAATCCCCAGACCAGAAAATGATTTTTCAATTTAGCTAGTCTGCTTTAATCCAGGTTATCCCAAAGCTAGGCTAAAGTAGCCATGACGTTGCTCCCCAACTCCCTGTCACCCCCAGCCTTCTAAGTCAATGTACATAAAATGCAGAGCAGCCTGGAAAGATGCTCTGAGACAGGGACTGGTCTTGACTCCTAACATGGTCAGATTGCAATTAATCAGAGAGTTGAGCATCACCAGTACTATAAGGTATTTTAAATTTCTGTTTAAAGAATTGATCTTAAGCTTCTTGGAGTTCATGAAAAGTCTTGCTTACATGTATGAATATGGAGTCTTTGAAATCAGGGAGCAGATTACTGTCTGATGACCTAGAGAACCCTGGTGGTGGCATGCAGCAGAGCCAAACCTCTGTGTGGGAAGATTTTTTCGGCAGTGTGATTTGCAGTGTTTCTCCACCAAAGTCTCTTTCTCATCCTTCCCCCAAAGCCTACAGTGGCTTCTACATATCCATCTCTGCAGTTCATTCCTTGGGCTCAAGCATTGCCCATGCCAGAAGGGTCCTCCTAAAATACAGATATCAAAAATTAGCAATAAAGAAATCATTTAGACTGTACCGAGAAGTCAATCAATCAGATTTCTTTCTTTCCAGACCCAGGAAGGAAACAGGTGACACCTTTAGTTCACCACGCCTCTGGGTGGCTGAAGGAAGTCGCTGAAAGGAAGGATGGAACACAGAAAAGGAGAGGACGTATTAAGATTAGTTCATAATTGTGTCATGGATCAGTGTCTTAAACTGTAGAGAGAAGACTCAGATGTCAGTGTGTGCATGCATGTGTGTATAGGGGTGCTTGAAAGTACAATATAATAAACAAATAAATGTATTACTTGAGGCTTCTGTTTTCAAGATGCTAGACCATTTAGATTTTACTAAAAATCTGCAGAATTTGAAGGCTGTGGGGTATAACCAGAACAGGAAACTTTCACCTTTGACCCCCTCCTCTGGGGAAATGCAAAATACATCCTGGGGGAAGGAGCGATCAATCCTCAGCTCCTCGTGCCCTCAGCAGTTAGCTTTGATAAATGTCTGAAAATTTCAACTGGAGTGTAGAGAGAATGATGCTCTTTCCACCCCTCTCCGTTAAGAACAGAATTAGGGGCGTTTCCTTCAAATTACAAAAAAAAAAAAAAAAAGTCGAGATGAGTGTTCTTTCTGGTCTGACGTGGGTGGCGAAAATTTAAAAAGGTCAATGATGATCCCAAGGTTAGTGGGAATGTACACCTCCCTCCCATTTACAGAGATGCCCTGTATCTTTCAAGAGAAGGCCAGCAAATTGCCATGGAAATCTGCCCCAATAGGCAGTGCTCGAGTAGGAGTCAGAGACTTCATAAGCAGGGGTTTGTGGGGGCCGGCACCATAGTGAACACAGTTAAGCCTCACTAATCCCCTGAATGGGGGAAAGGCCAATCTTGATTAGTAAGAAGCTTTAATTTGAAAATATGTTTAAAGAAATGCCATGTTATTATTTCCAAAAACCTGCAAACTGCCTGCTGGGGTCTGTGCTCTGAGCCACTGAGACTCTTAAGGCCTTGAACAAACAGATAAGGACTGTAATTAGCATATTGGTCATTTGAATGCAAAGAGCAGTTAGAGTGGTGCTTAAAATTGCGTGTTAGCACACTCCCCTAGCAGGCTGTCACTTTCTTATATTTATGGTATTAATTTGCCTAGCAACCTGACCCCTTTCCTTTTTGGCAGTAAATTTTACCCTAGCATGTCATAATCTGTTCACTTTTCCATATTAGCAGCTGGAATGAATAAGGAAGGGGTGGGGAGGTGCAAGGGGAGGTGGGGTGGGGAGATGAAATTGTGAAAATTGAAAAATCAACATGACCATTTTTTAAACTTCTATATAACTAGACGTTAACTTTAAAACTCATCAGTGAATTCACTATTATTTACTGAGGAGGGGGATGTATTCTCTAGGATGAGTAAAAAGGGGAAGAGAGGTAGGGGCATCTGGGTAGCCCAGTCGGTTGGGTGGTCAACTCTTGGTTTTGGCTCAGATCATGATCTCAGGGTCCTAGTCCAGCTCCTTGCTCAGCGGGGAGTCTGCTTGAGGATTCTCTCTCCTCCATCTCCCCCGCCCCCCTTTTCTCTCTCACTCTCTCTCTTCAGTAAATAAATAAAATATTTTAAAAAGGGAAGAGGGACAACCTGTTTCAAATGTTCTATCCCCATAAGTGACCTGATCAAGTGAACACCAGAGAACACTGGATGTAACGAGTTCCTGGATTATAACAAAATAAGAATTGATTATGAGGCTCAACAGGTGCTTAATTATACAGAACAAAAGCACATTGAGATCTACATCTATTAAACACATCTGTGATGGTCAGCCAATCTTTTGTGCACATATTAACTGTTCCCAAATTCACACTTGAGACCACTTAATTTGAAGTGTGAGTTGTTTGGAAAGGGGAAAAAGAGAGAGAGATGAATACAGCTGCAGCTTTACCCAAATACCCAGTGTCTCCATCATTTTGTTATGCACGTGGAAGAAAAAGGCTGTTCTTTTACAAGTTGAACAAACCATATGGCCCGTGGGGTGAGGATTGTAGGAAAAAGCCGGGGGAAGCCTCAGTCTCCCTATTCTACTTCACACAAACCTGAGGAGGAAAGATAATCTTTAGGTGATGAAATTCCTAATCTGGTAGTTCCCAAATTTTGCTACACATTACAATCTGAGGAGATTTTTTTAAAGACTTACATATTTATTTTAGTGGAGGACAGAGGGAGAGGGAGAGAGACTCTCCAGCAGATTCCTCACTGAGTGTGGAGCCCAACTCGGGGCTCGATCTCCCAAATCTGTGATTGTGACCTGAGCCGAAATCAAGAGCTGAATGCTTAACTGACTGAGCCACCCAGGTGCCCCCACCTGAGAAGATTTTTTAAAACTCTGATGCCTGGATTCATGCTAGGCAATGAAATTGTGATGTCTGAGGGCAGGGTGGGAGTGGGGGTGGCAAGGCACCAGCAATTCATGAAGATCACAAGGTGATTTGCAAGTGTAGCAAATGGGGAACACCACTGCCTTAAGGCTTTCCTGCTTCACATGCAGTTTAACTTCATCTTCTCAATTACTAAGGAGGTGCTATTCATCCCCACTTCACAGATGAGAAAACTAAAGTTCAGAGAAGTTATTAAATAAGTTGCCCAAGTTCCCAAAGCTGTTAAATAGCGATTTGAATAGGGGCAGTTTAATTTCAGAGTCTTTGTGTTGAACTTCCATGCAGTGCTGTCTCTCTGGGCTTTTTTCCCTGTATCTGGCACTGTTCCAACAAATCCGGTGCATGATAATCCTACATCAATTCAGTGAAAATTTATTAGGTACCTACTATGTAAATCACAGTTGTAGACACAGCGTGTGATTCTATGTAGATTCAAGGAAACTTGGCTAAGTCCGGATAATTCAAGGGACCTTCCAGATATGTGTAGGTTGGTTGTCAATCATGTCAAAGCTTAACCAGCCAAAAATAACCAGAGACAAAACTGTAGTTGGACAGAGTCAAATTTATTGATTTGATGCATGGAGGAATTGCATTCCAGAGGAACCACAGGATGCCCTTCTTGAAAAAAGAGGGAGGAGGGATCATCTTTTATAACACTTGAGTTCCTGCTGAAGGATTCTGAGGAGCATCTAAAAAAGCAGAGATAAGTTCTGGATTGATGGCAGTTCTGAGGTGGGATCCGGAGAAGGGGGTATTAACTAGGAATCGGGGGCTGTCATGAGGCAGGGGTGGCTTACAATCGGGTATCCCCAGGGATAAATGAAAAAGCAAAGTGGGTCTAGGGCATCACTGGGAAGAAAGCAATTGTCACTCAAAGGAGGTGGGGGTCCCTCTGGCATTTTACAACGGCCACGTGACCTTGGGAGAGACAGTGCTTTCTGCTAACTTTGCAACTGGCTTTGTCAGTCTACCCTCTCAGCCTGATTAATCACAGGGCTGCTTATTCTCAGTCCAAGCTGATTTTCTCTCGTTCAGTCCCAGGGAAATTTTGACTCTTCCAGGTTTTGGCCTTTTTCAGCAGGGATGAACATGAGAGGAAAAAAAAAAAAAGGTGCTCAGATCAACTATTAATTCTGAATAAAGCCTGGATTTCAGTTAGTGTATTGCAGCAATGTCAATTTCCAGGGTTTTGACAATGTGCTGTGGCTGTATAAAAAAGTAATACAGTATATCAAAATATTGGGGGGAACTTGAGGAAGATATCTAAGGATTCTCTGTACTATTTCTGCAGCTTCTTGTGAGCCTTGAACTATTTTTTAAAAATACAGAAGATATTCAGTGGGAAAACAGATTTGTGTTGAATAGCTATATAAGACTTTTTAAAAGCAGTCTGACTTTACCTATGCTCTTCCCTGAATAATCCAAAATTTGTTGTACCAATGTTCTATTAGATATTGCTGGACTTAAATCTGCTGGATTTGAGTACAGCAACCAGTAGTGATATCAGTCAATACCCATGTCTACCATGTATATAGATCCCTGAGGGGTTACTAATTTGGGATCAGTTTGTGCATCCACAAGATGCCATTTGAGTAGAGTCTGGAAATAACCGTTAATATCACTAGGTAGGTATTCCTCTCCCTGGCTGACCTATTCCACTTAGCATTATACCCTCTAGTTCCATCCATATTGTTGCAAATGGCAAGATTTCTTTCTTTTTTGTGGCGGAGTAATATTCCATTGCATATATATATACCACATCTTCTTTATCCCTTCATCTATCAGGGGACACTTGGGCTGCTTCCATATCTTGGCTACTGTAAATAATGCTGCAATAAACATATAGACTTGTTGAATCATTACAGTATACATGGGAAATTAATATAACACCATATGTTAATAATACTTGAATTTTAAAAAATCAGCAGGTAGGGAAAGGAGGGAGAAAGATGTATTAGGCAAAGGGAACAGCAGAAAGAAAGGCACAGAGATACGGAAATCAAAGTATATCAGGGAAACAATAGTTTGATGGGGCTGATGATTGGGGCATATGGGAGGAGTTGTGGGAGAACAACCTAGAAAGATGGGATGGAGCTGGAATGTGGTAGTCTGGTGTGATTTCCTCTCTGAAATTAAGGACTTTGGACTTCTCTTGCAGTACTTACTTTTTCTGCCTTGTGTCCCACTTACTTGGATATGCATCTTTTCTCCCCAACTAGATTCCAGGTTCCTTAAGGAGATGGCCTAAGTTTGATTCATCTGTATAGCAACTGTAGCATCTAGCTGTGTGTTTTGCATTTAAGTGTTGTTAGCACTTTATTAGGCGCTAATAGAATTGTCCTAAGAATGAATAACATATCACAAAGATGTAATTAATACTCTCTCTCAATGACATCTGGAGCCCCGAGATAACGTTGTTTGAGGTGTCTACCCGCCGGGCAGTGAATGTAGCCCACAGAAAAGCACACAACCCATCCCCCTCAGGCTCTCCTTGTGTCTGGTTTTGATGACTGGGTATGGCGATGCCCTGTAACACATCTCCCCCTGTTGCTCCTGGTCCATGCCATGATGGCATCCTTTGAAAAGAGGTAATGTGCCTTGCTGTAATCAATTTAGCATTCCACTCACACTTCCCTCTGTTTAGCTTTGCTGGGGGTTTGCAGAGATGCCTTACCTCTCCACCACCTGCCCTTCAGTTTTCTGAATTATAGCGAGTACAGTGGCTCAGATGGGACCTGGAGGTAGTAGGTAAGGAACTCTTTGAGAAGGATATTTTCTCCAGGGTCTGGCTGACATATATTATTGAAGGGGATCTCCACCATGCCTGTTGATGATTTTTCCCCCTTTTACCTCCTGAAAGAAGTATTACATTGCTTACCACCTCGGATGGTTGGGTGTGGGGATGGGGGCACTTCTGTTCCTGACGACCTCATTATGTGGTTATCAGGAACAGACACTGCCCAGGTTGTCACGACAACCAGCAATGATTCAAAGCTTCTGTGAAAGGTCTGTATCTCTGGCAAATAATCAGCCTTTAGCATTCAGCAGATGCTGAACTGAGAAGCCAATCACAGGTGAGCTGGGAAAGCATGACATCATAGTCCAACCGGTCCAAAAAAATTAAGATTTGTCTTTTTATTTCTCTCCTTGGTTCTTTGTCCCTTAGATTTGGTCTTCCATGTCCTCCTCCTCCTCCTCCTCCTCCTCCTCCTTCTTCTTCTTCTTCTTCTTCTTCTTCTCTCTCTCTCTCTCTCTCTCTCCCTTTCTCTTCCTAGTGAAACGGTGAGAGCAACGAAACTAACTTTTCAAATTCACTTTACTCTGCAGTTTGACTTCAGTTCAGGCAGTGCAGTGATCGGAGTGTGCGGGGAAGAAATGTATAATGTGATCCGCTCAGGAGCAAAATCAAACAGCATCAGCTCAATTAAATAATGTGCTTTTTTATGTAAGACCATGGTGGAAGTGGGGCTAATTAAAACCGTCAGAGGAGAGAAACTTCCTAATTCTCATATTAATTCATCCAGGGCCACCTGCATTTAATTGGCTCCTGCTTTTCCTTCGCTAACTCCCTTGTGGAAGGGAGGAGGGCAGAGGCTGCGAGCTCCTGAAAGCTTGTAGGTTCTACAGGGCAGGTTCCTAACGAGTGCTAATTATAGTGAAGGAAGGTGAAGAGAGACGCGTCCTCCCCCACCCCCACCCCATTCCCAAGGTCCCACAATACAGGGAGCATATGTAAATGGAGACTCATCAAGTCTATTAAGGAGCTGTGTAGCTCTGAAATCTGTTAAATCCACTGTTGTTCCATTAGCCATTTGCATTCGTACAAGAGTCCAGGGATAGCAAGTCAAGTTTCACAGAGGAAAAAAACAAAAGCCCAGGGAAATTTGAGTCTTGCTCAGGGCTTCCTGACCACAAGCTGGACTGGAATCTGGGTCTCCTCATTCCCAGGCCAGAACTCTGAAGCCCCAAGATGATGATTTCCTAGCAATGGTCTTCCCTCTTCTCTCGCCTCCAGTTTTTAAGGGAACTAGGATGAGCTTTTTGGCGATTCTGAGGCTCCTCACTTTTTGCCTAGCAGGCTCCCTACCATGTTGCCTCCTACGGGAAAGCTGGAGCCCCTAATGAGTGGGAGCTGGGGGGCAGGAAGGAAGGGGCACATTCGGGTCTGCCTGCAATGTTGGCCACAAAGTGCAGTGAGCAGAGCCCAACCAAGGAGGAGTGGGCATGGTGCTCTCGGTGCTCTCAGCTAAGGAACAAATGCCTTTTTCGTGAGCTGCCCAGCTGAGTTCTTTTGTATGCACAGCAGGAGGGGGAGCTTTTTCGTTTTTGTTTTTGTTTTAAATGCAGCTGCTTTAGCAAAAGCCTTGAAGACAGCCACAAATACTCAAGAGTCCACC
This sequence comes from Canis lupus familiaris, assembly GCF_011100685.1. Taxonomy (NCBI): domain Eukaryota; kingdom Metazoa; phylum Chordata; class Mammalia; order Carnivora; family Canidae; genus Canis; species Canis lupus. Next base: position 84,856,573 of record NC_049260.1, read on the forward strand.
ACTGGGAGCGATTTCTGGCTGTAGGACTTGAGGCAGGCGTGGGAAGGGAGCCCTGATATCCAGGCTGCTTTGCGTGCCTGCCCAGGTATGGCTTGGCTCAGCCTGCTGCAGCAGAGGCTCTATTGCCACATCTGAATCGTTCGCCTCACATTCAGATCCCTTTCACGGTAGCAGTTTGTTCATTCTGTTTGCTTGTTTGGTTTTCTTTCTGTCTCCATCCAAAGAAAGGTATATTTTCACTTTTTTTACATGTTCTGTATATTTATTATTAAAACATGTACAGGGACGCCTGGGTGGCTCAGTGGTTGAACGTCTGCTTTCGGCTCAGGTAATGATCCCGGGGTCTTGGGATCTAGTCCTGCATCAGGCTCCCCTCAGGAAGCCTGCTTCTCCTTCTGCCTATGTCTCTGCTTCTCTGTGTCTCTCATGAATAAATAAAATCTTAAAAAAATACAATAAAACATGTAGAAACAATGCAGAAGTATATACAGAAAACAGTTAATGACCTCCACCATACACACATACCCACTTGTCTTCCTTCACACCTTTCTAATTCCCAGAGTTACTGTATTAGCAGTTTGATGTGTATAATTCCAACTTAAACACACACACAAACACATGCGTGCAAGTGCATGCACATTTTTAACAAGAATAAAATAGTACACATGCTGTTCTGCCACTTTTTCAGTCAAGATTGTGTCAAGATGTGTTTCTATTTTAATATGTAAGAATCCACTTGATTCTTTTTAGTTGGTGTATAATATTCTAAGATAACGTATATACCATATCTTGCTTAACAGTTCCCTTATCGAGGGACATTTAGTTTGGCCTTTATATGATGAGTGTTTCTTTCTTACATAAGATTCAACAACGAACACACTTGAACCCATCTTGTCCTGTTTTAATGAGTGTATTCATCATCAAATTTCTTGAACTGAAATTGCTTGGTCAAGTGGCACAGGCATTTAAAATTTCCTAGTATTGCCAGCTTGCCCTTCAAAAAGTCTGTGCCACTTAAAATCTTTTTTAAGATTTTATACTCCCATCATGGTATATGAACAATGCTCCTCTTCTCTGAGATTTGACTGGAAGACTTGGAAGATAGTCATAGTTTACTTCTGTTGCTATAAGCCCCATCCCAGAGCCTGTTGCTTCTTCTGTGACTCTAGAGGCTGGTCAGGTTGGTCAGAGCCAAAGGAGCAATACAACTTAAGTTGCCACGTGGGGTGGTAGAAAGAATACAAAACAGAGTAGGAGATCTAGTTTCTAGGACCATGTCTCTGAGGCATTGGACAGGCTACTTTAAACCTGTGGTTGTCCATTTGATTATCAACGAAATGAAGATCATAATTGTGGCAGAACAATGTTGTGTTTGTTGTGAGGATCAAGCCAGGAGGTCCAAAAGTGGTTTGTAACCCGAGAAGCAGGATACACATGCCAAGTGGTTATTCAACTAGTGTGGTGATTATGTCCTTTCTCCAATCAGTGAGGTTGGAGAAGGAAACGGGAAAGTGGGAGTTGAGTAGGAAACATTACACAGATGAAATCTTTAAGACATTCTTAGCTTCCCTGAAAGTTCCCATGCAATTGTCCTATATTCTTGGAGAATAAATCACATTGGTAGCAAAGACTGCTTTATGGTGTCAAGAAGAATTGGGGCACCTTACTGGCTCATTTGGTTAAGCATCTAACTCTGGGTTTTGGCTGATCTCGTGGGTCCTGAGATTGAGCCCCCAGTCGGGCTCTGTGCTGAGCGGAGAGTCTGCTTGAAGATTCTCTTCCTCTGCCCCTTACTCTACTTGTGTACACGTGTGAATTATCTCTCTCGCTAAAATCAGTTAGTCAATCAATCTTAAAAAGAAAAAGAAGAATATAGGATATTGCCCTTTGATGGGAAGACTGAAGTCTTCTATGCTGGGCCTGGCTCCTAAGCCCAGTCCTCTTTCTTTTTTTAAAGATTTTATTTATTTATTCATGATAGACACACACACACACACACACACACACAGAGGCAGAGACATAGGCAGAGAGAGAAGCAGGCTCCATGCAGGGAGCCTGATGTGGGACTTGATCCTGGGTCTCCAGGATCAGGCCCTGGGCTGAAGGCAGCACTAAACTGCTGAGCCACCTGGGCTGTCCCCCAGTCCTCTTTCTATGACACCTCTATGCTTTAATTTGTCAGGCACCTAATAGGATTTTGGCCCTGTGCTACTTTCCATAATCACCAGTGAGAGAAGAAATACACACACGAAATGCTTAAATAACCATGTGTGGTGACTGCATAAATAGCTCTGAGTTATTGCTGAGGTATATGTGAGGATTAGAGTGAAATCAAATACCTTTTAATTACAATTTAAATCAATAGCGCAGAAGAACAAGTTAAATCATGAGCCAGAAAAAAATCCAGTTTTATGTCTTAAAAAAAAAACATTCTTATTGTTTAAAATAACCCAAATAAGTGCACTTTACAAATCAGAGATGTAATATTAAGTAAATGTTCATTCATTTAGATCAGTGATTTTTAAATTACTTTAACCATGATGTAAAAATAAAAAATCAATTTGATGGGCTACTTTCTTTAACCCCAAAGTTAATTAAAAAGATATCTGTAAGGGATCCCTGGGTGGCGCAGCGGTTTGGCGCCTGCCTTTGGCCCAGGGCGCGATCCTGGAGACCTGGGATCGAATCCCACGTCAGGCTCCCGGTGCATGGAGCCTGCTTCTCCCTCTGCCTGTGTCTCTGCCTCTCTCTCTCTCTCCGTGTGACTATCATGAATAAATAAATTTAAAAAAAAAGATATCTGTAAAATCATGGAAAGCAGAACCATCGTGATTTCAACCTATTAGGGATTTGAGGAGGAGGGTGAGGGGTGTTTTTGCACTGGGAAGGCAACCACCAAACACACACAAAAAGGCTATTTAAAAATGCCTGATTTTTAAAAATTACCAATCTAGTATACCCCTTTTCCCCCCAAAGCAAATGTGTATTTAAACAAAACCCATAATACTGTGTCTCATATTTTTAAAAAGCATGGGCCTTAGACTCAGATCCAGATACAAATTCCAGCTCTGCGACTTCTTACCATGTTCATGTAATAGTCATGTATGCATAAACATATTTTCAATTAAGGAAAATAAAGATAAAATGCAAAGTGATCCTTTAAAAAATCTGGAGTATATAGTTTATTTAGTCTTTGCCTCCCTGTTTCCTGCCTTGTCTTAGATTGGAAGGGTCATGGTTGTTCTTTTTTCAACTTCCAGCATGAGCATAATTCTAAATTAATAAGTCCGAAGAGGTATCCCATTCTCTCAACTTCCCCAGATGTCTTCTCTGTGAACCTAGAGGTCTGTTGTGTGACTTTTCCTAGAAGGACCTTGGCAAATATATTAATTAGTTCACCTTCCATCTTGAAACTTGTTTCGCTAGCATTATGAAGCAATGATGGCCAGATGTTATGGGGTGTTGAGAAATGTGGAGGAAAGTGTACTGTGGAGGGTCATAACTCATTTTGACCATTTAAGTATGTCAGGATATCTTCATAAAAATAAATTTGCAAGGGGAGAGGGAAAGCTACCCGTAGACTTTTACCCAATTGTGATAATTTTATGTTCTCTTCTGATCATTTCTATGGGTGTATTTTACATCATTATAATTTGAATGTAATTAGTATTTTGCAATTTTTGGTCATTTTTGATGAGAGCTTATTGTCTCCTTGCTGGAATTTACCATAATTTATATAATGTAGCCAAATCCTGGTGGTGGGAGGTGGATATGGATTTTGGATTAGCAAGGGATGATTTTTGGAGTTACATTTTAAGGTTTGCACATGGGTAAAAACATGTACTTATTGTTAAAGATGAGAGGCCACACCGAAGGTTTTAGGGAGAGCCACATTTTAATGAAATTAAATATATGTATATATCTATATAAACTACTTGACGTAGTTTTATTACTATTATTATTTTGTCTAACTCTCCGTGTTTTGAAGTGTGTGTTTCATGAGCAGAAAGGTAGTTTTCCTGTCTAAATTGTCATCTCTGAACGCCACTGCCATATCTGCCGGAGTCTACTTTGTATTCCAGAGACTCTTATCAGTGTAACCTGTTGGCCTGACAGGTGGTTTCCCAAACCCAAACCATTTTCCCCAGTAAAGAGTGCCCATGTAGCTGGACGGATTTCCTCCCCTGGAAATTATTCTGAAATTCCAATCTTCCTGAGGGGAGCCGTTTAAGGAAGATGCACAAAACGCCCCACCCCTCCCCACTGTCAGGTGCGCCTGTCCCTGTTTCTCTCTCTCTCTCTCTCTCTCTCTCTCTCTCTGTCTCTCGATGGCCCCACCTCTTTCTAGACAACCCTGACAGTGTAGAAGTTTCCATCTCCTTTTCCTTTCCCTCTCTCTGTTCCCTCCCCTTCAGGTTTTTTTTTCCCCTCCCAGGCGCTTCCTGCCTGGAAACAAAAGATTGGTCCCCAGCAGCCCACTCAGGGCGATTTTAGTTTTCTGCTCACCCTCTGATTGGCCCGCGTGCGATGCAGAGCCCAGGTGACGTCATAGCAGACAAGAGCCAGGGAGCGGTTGCCGAGCCGGGCTTTGCCGCGGGCGGGCAGCTGTCGGCAGCGCACCGTCTGGGGGCTCGCGCGGGGGGCTGCAGCTTTTCCCGGCCCTGGGCAGGTGTGCGAGGCCGGGAGGAGAGGCGGGGTGAGCGGGCCGGGCCCGGGGCTGCGGCTGCGGCTGCGGCCCCCCCCCGCCAGCCCCGCCAGCCCGAGCGCTCGGAGGTAGAGGAAAGGTCTGGACAGGGTGGCTGGACCAGTGGCAGGTAAATCCCGCGACTCAGGGCGCCCAGCTCGCTCGGGGGAGGGTGTGGCGCTGCCGGGCAAATTTTTCTGCCTTCCCGGGGGCCCCTCTCCCGCTCTCGGCGGCACTTCAGCCTTGGGTCGCCTCCGTGGCGTCCCGGAGCCCCGAGACCCGGCGCGCAGTTCGCCCGATCGCGCTTGGCGGCCGCGGACGAGTGGGTGTGTCAGGGCCACTCTCTGCAGGGCCCGGACCCCGTTGCTGGGGCAAGCCCTGGACTCGCCGGCCGGGGCCTGGGCCGCTGGAGGCCAAATCCGCCCCCAAATCAACATAAGCCGGTTAGACTTACACCATCTTTCCGCCCCCTCCCCCAGCCACAGTAGCGACGCCCCCCCCCCAAAAAAAAACCACCAAGGGGAGGAGGTGTGGCCGCGGCCTGGCCAAGTCCAGGGGAGAGGGAAGAGCCCAACTATAACAAACAGAAAAAGTGACGATTTTCCTCTCTGGGCGCCCTTTCTTTTCTTTTTCTTTACCCTCCTCCTCTTTTTTGGTGGTGGTGGGGGGAGGGTAATGACAGGACGACTTATTTCTTTTCATGTGAAGATTGGAATGATGCAGTACTCTCCCTAAAAAGCCTGGGACCCCTCATTGTCCTTTGTCTTTGTCTGGGGAGGCGCAGGGGTCATTAGGGGTCATCAGGTCCCCTGCCCCCCAACCCTGTCCTCAGCTTACAGTGGGCCTTGCCCTCAGTTTGTGAACTGGCTCTGGCAAGATGACTGCCACACTTTGGGGCAGATTGAACATTTTAGATTTTTACTCTTGTAGGTTTTCCTTCCCTAGGTGGTGTTTGAGGGACGGGGTGGGAGGGCGGTGCCCAGGGAGGGAGCAAGAGACCCCTTTTGATTTTTTTGGTCCCACCTTCCAGAATCCAGTGGCAGACTCTGGACTTGAGGGTTCTAGGCTGTGGTCTGTAGAAGCAAAGGAGAGAAGGGTGAGTGGCTTGGCTTTGGGAAGCATGAAGGGGGTGGTTGCAGTGTTTTTGGTTTTTTTTTTAATGGCTTTCATCAGAGAAGCCTTTAGCCATGCTAGTCTTGCTCCCCCCATGGTTTTACAGACTCAAATCCAGGCCAGCTGTATGGCTGTCTGAGGTGTTGGAACAGAAGGAGGTCCATTCCTGTCGGTGACAACACTGTGGCCCTGTTCTGGGATGACTGAGGTGTAAAGGTCAGTGCAGTTTTCACTGGGCCATCTGCAAAATTATAATTGGGCAGGTCTGTGATTTCATACTTGAGGCCCCTACCCCAGGGGCACCTCTGGGTGGAGGGGCCCAATCTGGTAATGGATGATTAATAGCCTGGGGCTTAGAGGGAGAGCCATGGAAGCCTCTGTTTTCTAGATATAAATGTCATACCTCCCTTCTCCATGAATGGGGCAAAATGGAAAGAGACTGGCACATTTGCTGGGTAAAAGCCAACAGCTGAAGATCTCGAGGCCAGAAGGACCTTGAGATGTCAAGGAGTGGACCCCCCCCCCCAACCTCCAGGCAGATAAGCGGGCCTTGTAGGGAGGTTCACTTGTGATACACTTGCAGGCAACGGGTCACAACACCCCAAAGGTGTGCCAACTAGCTGACTATTACCACAGGTTGCAGATTTTCTGGTTGGAGGCAGAATTGGCATACAAAGCAAACAGGCATGCTGAGGTCTTTGGGGAGAGGATAGTAGATGTGACAAGTGAGAAAAATGAAGAATAATTGGAGAGATGGGGTGGGATGGGGAAGTGCTGCCCCTGTCAGAGACTTTGTTATTCTGAGGTCAGAGACTAAGCTACTGTGAGGTCAAAGAGGGTGGCCAAGGCAAAAAGAAGTCAGAACTAGAAATCTAGAAAGAGGTAAGATCAGATGGAGCAGGTAGGAACAAAGCCATAGAGAACAAGAAGAGAGCTGTGGTCTTACCGGGAACCCAAAGGCCCCGATTTCCCCAGGTGAGATGGTGAAATTTTGGTGGTCGAGGCACATGTCGTTCATCCCAGACTTAGGGGGATGATTTTCTTGATATGTAGGGAATCGATAGCATTCCCATCCACATAACCCACCTTCGGGAACTAGTAGCTTTGGTCATAGGAAGGGGAAGAAACTCAGTGAGCAGTGGACTTCACAATGGCTCTTTCCTGCTGGGTAAGGAGAAGGAATGGCAGGGTTGGGGCGGGGGTTGGGCCTGATCCCAAAGGAGATTTGGGGAGCTTTGAATCTGCCCAAGACAGGTAGGTTGACTATTTTTACATGGGGAGGGCCAAGGCCAGGTCTGTGGTCCCTGTTGCAGCCGTAGGAGTATCTGCCTGTGTTCCAAAAATGCCCTCCTTCCCAGGGGCCCATGGGACCCCGTGCAGGCGAGGGATGGTGAAAACCACTGCCCTAGAAGGTAAGTGTAGCTGTTGAGGCTTCTGGGGGTACCCTGTTGTGCCCCAACCTCCCCAACTGCCAGAGGCTAGGCGGTTCCCCCTGCAGGGCCTGGGGTGGACTCGCCTGCCAACTCTGCACGATGTGATTTCTCCAGCAGGGGGCAGGAAAGGGTGTGCAATCAGGGCCAGAGTCCTCCTCTGGTGTGAAGCTGGAGCCTTCGTATGAACTAACAGCCATACGTTTCAAATCTGATTTTGGGGTACTAGAGGACCAAAGAACACCTCCTCCCCTCCCCCCAGGCCTGGTAGTCTGTTTCCATTCCTCCTGGGCCCCAGGACTTTGGAAGGCATTTGCATTTACATCTCAAGTAGTGATTACTCCAGTCACTAATACCCACAGCCTAACCCAGAGTTTAATTGGAAATGTTAATCAGGACAATGGATCCATGTCTGATTTGCACATTCAGTCAATTATCTGCAGGTTGGGGCAATCTGTGTTGTACCCGAGGGACGTGACAAGGGGCAAAATGGCATAACTCCAGCTGCGGCTGCAGGTGGGAAGCCAAAATGGGGGAGGTAGACCTTGAAGACCCAAAAGAGATGAACAATTTACTGGTGGGGAATGAAGATCATTCCCAAGGTGTGACAGAAAAGCCTGGGGCGCTGATCATTGAGACAGAGCCTGACTGACTGTCTTGGAGCTCACACAGTGGAGAGGGAGGCAAGGTTTTTTTGCCACGCTGGGAGGGTGCTGTATTTGGAGAAAGAAGGTTTTTTGTTTTGGGGGGTTTTTTGTTTTTTGTTTTTTTTTAGAGACTAGAGGACAGGGAGCTGAGGTAGAACAAAAACCCTGGGAGTCAGGAGGCTGGTGGTCTTGTCTGCTTCTGCCCCTCTTTGAGCCTTACTTTCTTTGGCTTTTGAATGATGCGATTGGATGAAGTGGTTTCTGAGATGGTCATGACATTTTAGAAAGTGGGTCTGTTTGTTCTTGGTCATGAAGGCAGGCCCACCATAGGACATCCCCCCCAAAAAAATCCATTTACCCTTTTAAATCTCACCCTCCAATCTGGGGGAAATCCATAAAAAATGAACCTCCAACCACGACACACATTCCATCTCCTTGAGCAGCGTGGTTTTATTTTGATTTCATGTCAATGGGAAACAGGAGGAAGAAGGGAAGCCCAGGTGGAGAATCTGCTAGGGAACCTATAACCAGCCTCTGAGAAGCTCTGTGGGGATTTTATATAGATCTTATGGGGGGGGGGTTGGGGGTGCAGATAGGTACTAGTGGTGCCAACTCCCCGATTCAGCCTCAAAACCGAAGGGCCCAGATGAGGGTGAAGGAAGGCCTGCTTAGGATGTGTATCCTCTTCTTTCTCCCTCCTCTGTGAGCCAGGTGGACTTTCTGGAATTCTGCATCTATGAGACACTATCCCTAACTGCCTGCACAATCGCCCCCTCTAGTGGCCTCTGCGGGAACACCTTTGGCAGAGCTTCCCATGTGTCCCCTGGCCCGGCTCCCTTTGCCAGCGCTAATCCCTTGGGCAGTTGTTAACTCCCTGCCCCTGCGGAGAAGGGCACCAGTTCTTCCAGATGTCCTGAAGGAGAAACTGAGGCAGCTGCAGCTCCCTGCAGGCCCTTCTCATATATGGATGAGGCCGGGGGTTTAGCAAGGGTGCCATCTCCCTAGCACTTAGTTTCCTCCTTTGGGCTTCACAAAGGTTCCAGAATTCCTTTCCCTGCAATCTTTAGTGCTGGGCCAGGCACCAGCTGTGGGAGGGCCTGCGGTAGAGAGAGTGGTTGGCCATAGCTTCCTGCCCCCTCCCCCAAAAGTGGCAACCCTAGTCTCCAGTCAGAGATGCTGACAGGAAGCTGGAATGCAGCAAAGCTGGGGTGCTGGTAGGCACACAATGGGTGCACTGATCCCTACCCCAGCCCCAGTAGGAGGCTAAGCTACAGGTGCAGACACAAGGTGTGATAAACATACAACATGATACAGACACATAATATGGCAGAGACATGTGTTACAGAATATGGATTAGAAACATGGCACACACTTACATGTATACTCAGAACCACAGCACATCCACAGTACATAACAGACCCCGTATATGTGCACCTGATAACAAAAACATGACTGCACACACACACCCAACATGATACAGACTTGACACACACAAAATAGCGATAAGTATGACATGGCGTACACACGACCGGGCACAGGCACGCAGGGCACACAGCTACTGTGGGATGCAGGAAGCAGCACAGATTCCACCCTGCACGTACTCAAACACAGGGCCACATCTCCACACTCCCAACAAAACACATCCCCAACGGGTGGGAGGAGTGAGACCACCAGGTGGAGCACTGTGTCCTGCCAGTCTCCCCCCACTGGCTAGGGCTGTGTAACTGGTGGATTGGAAGCAGGCTGCCATGCAGTTAATGGGAGGCTGAAGCAAGGTGGAGACAGGTGGAAGGAAAGCTCAATCTTGTACAGGAACCTGGAGGTGCTTGGTTGGTCCAGGCTGGTGCATCCACTGCCCCCCCCTCAATCTTGCGTTCTAGCACTGTTCCCCACCTCCATGGGAGCTTTCTGCCATCCCCGGGCTCAGGAGACTTTTAGTGGCCATCATTCTTGAGCCCCCTTCCAGTCCTGCCCCTCTCTGGAGCTTTGGTGGCTGTTACTCACCTACCCTCACCCCACCCCCTTGCAGGATGAGCTCATGCAGCCAAGGACCTGGTTGGCACACCACTTAGTGGCTCAGTGGGTGGCAGTTGGAAAGGCTGCTTGGAGGATGCGAGTGGGAGGCACTCAGGGAATGCCAGGGCCCCTGGGGGACAGATGGGTGGCCGTGTTCTGGAGTCTCGCCAAGAGCAAGTGGCATACCTGGGATATGGGTTGGTCTTCTTGTTCACCAAGGGGAAAGTGAGAATCCTGGGGCTTTTCTTGCCTCCCTGAGGCTTCAGTTTTTTACTGTCTCCGCCTTTAGATATCCTGCCATCTGTGTCTTTGGATTAGGACCTTCTGCATTCCATTATCGGCCATTAGAGCGTGTACTAGCCTGGGTCCAGCTTTGTTGGAATTGAACATATATGTGCTGCTTTTCTTTGAGAACAGACACCATGGAGGGAAGCTGGGGGCAGGGTAGGAAGGACGGAAGAGTGGGCTTCCTTCGAGAGGCTTGAGTGATTGTGGGTGAAGGCAGAAAAGAGAAGGGTTAAAGACCTTGCCTCCACAGTTGAACATGGAAACCTCTGTAGGGAAATAGGGCAAACTATCACCCAGAAAAACACCAGTAGATATTCACCCTAAGAAGTCTGAGAAAGACTGTGGCAGACCTCCCCATAGTGGACATTGTGGGGAGGCAGAAGGAGGTCCCAGTTAGGATCAGAGACTGCAACCTTCAACAGCTATGAGATGATAGCCAATTAGGGACTCTCCAAGTGCTTCCCACAGCCACCCAGTGAAGGGGTTGCTGAGAAGGGGAGGAGGTAGAGGTGGCAGCTTGGAAGTGAAACAGCATTGCCAGGGTTTGGGGAAGCTCAGATGTCCTCAGAGCCAAAGTGCGTTTGCCATGATCTCTCAGTTTTCTGTCGTACGTGGGACTATACCACCTCCTAAGAATATGTGGCTATTTCCCATCTGTCCTATTTGATCCCGTCCTCCTGACACTTGTCTGGGGTGGCTAGGGCAGGTCTTCTCTGCCAACAAGCAAGCAGAGCCAGAGTGAGTGGTGAAATGACAGCAGCTCTCAACCTGAAGCCCCCAGTCCAGCACCCAAATGGGCTCTGACCTCCCAAGGCCCTTTGTATGCTTCTCTCCTCTCTGATGCTCTACCTTCTCAAGGGGTTTTCTGAAATCCACTGTAGGGTGTATGTGAGGTTTTGGGGGGGTGGCTAAGGGAGTAGTAGCAGGAGGGGCAAGGGGTTCCTGCACCCCCCACAATGCTTGTCTTGGCAGGTTGTCCCCAAGAAAGAGCATCTGAGTCCTTGCATCTTGTGGCAGCAGGTGTGCCCAGCACCGAGTCCGTCGGAGCTGAAGGCAGCCCAGCCCCTTCTCATGGGCAGCACCCATCTGTGCTGAGGTCCTACAGTGGTGGCAGTAAGAGGTGAGTAATGGATTCCAGGGCAGGGAGTCAGACATCTCCAAATCCAGGTAAAGGCCACCTTTTCATAAGAGCTCCCAATGTTACAGACCCTGCTTAGGCCTCCCTAGCTGGGTCTTGGGATATAGCCCTTTCTTTCTGGGGGCCTGTGGCTGTATAGTTACCCTTGGTTTCTTGGTCCCTCCCTGCCATTGCTGATATGGGAATGATAGCTGTGACTTACATTGTGGAGTAAGAGAAACAACAGAATGGATAGGGCCAAGTCCTTTACAAACATCAAGCACCACCTAAGAGCTTCCGTGTAACCACCAACGCGCTTCCCATCAAGCTGCCTATTCTCTTTCTTCCTGCTTTCCAGATGTCACAGTGGCATTTCAGCCACGTGCCACTGTCTGACCAGTCAGTTCCTGAAATTTCTCCTGCTCCACAACTTTCATTTCACCTTCCTATTCAAGACATACCCCCACCCCATCTGTCCCAGCTTCCGGGCCTGGTGGGCTTAAACCTTCCAGAACCTTCCCTCTGCCTTCCCATCCAAGCAGGGACCACTTCTCCCCCAGCTTTCCAACAACACTTGAGTGCGTAGAGTATTGCGTAGCCCTTGCTTCTCTGCTGCCTGCTGTAATTCTTGCATGGTTTCTGGAGTGTTCATCTTGGCAGGTAAACTAGACCAGAAACTAGGGATAGGGACTCAATTTTACAGGTCTCTGGTCTCTCTCACGAGTGCCCTACAGTTGCCCGGCAGATTTTCAATTTGAGCTCTTCTCTTCCTCTCCACTTCTTTCAGGTTCCATGGCCCGCCTCTGATCATGTACCTCTTTCCCTGTCGGGCAGCCTTTAGGGCTTCTGCTGTCAGCTGCTCCCTCCAGCCTTCTGTTGCCATATGTCACTGTCCAGCTACCTGTTTGTATCTTAATGTCCCTCTTTCTCTTGGTCTACACTTCTAACAACAAGAATAACAAAGAGAAAATAAGGAGTACACAGTGCAGTTCCCTTTCACAAAGTCTGCCCCAGGCCCCAGGACAAAGGAAAATTGTAGCTCAGTGGCAGGTGTTTCTAGGGTGCCTCCTCATGAAGGGGAAGCTCCAGAGTTTCAGCCATGATATTGAGGGTATGAAATTACAACCCTGCTGATACTAATGTATTCAGCTTTCTAGAGATGCTGTGGTAGGGGATCCTCTATAGACCTGGAGCGACAGAAGGTAACTAGAACTCGCTCAAGTCAGAAGGGAGCCCCGGGATCTCTTCCGGGTGTTCTGTGACAGCTCCAATAATAACCCGTATCTATTGTCTACTGTTGCCAGCACTGGGCTAGGCATTTTACTTGCAGGAGACCGTTTGATCCCACAGTAGTTCCTGTTTTTGTTTCTGATTATAAGTGAGACTAGCTCAAGGTAGGTACTAGAATCATTGTCTTTGCCCACAAAGAGACAGAAGTTGGGAGGGGCTGAGTAATGTGCCTGTAACTGGACACATGCGGTGGCTTTGAGGGGAAAGACGCTTCCTGGAGAGTTTCTCAGCATCCTAGATGACATCAGTACTCTTCCCTGGTTGCACACACGCACATATACTTTCTCAAGCATGCTTCTGTACTCTTGGACATTCATACAATCCTTAGGCCTCCTTGGCTCACACTTTTCCCACCGGACACATTTGTGGTGACCATCACGCCCACCCCTTCACCCTCACACACATATTTACAAACACACTGCATGCCGGCATACACTCATACTGCCACACACTGCCACTTACATTTCTATATTCACATTTCATACTGACACATGCTTGCACTCGCCCTACACTGCAGCCTCACATTCCCACCCACTCACACCTTTATACTTTCTTATGTTCTCACACACTCTTGGTCACACCTTCTCACATCCACAGAAATGATAGAATCACATTTAACCTGCAAATTCCTGCACGATCGCAAGTAGTTTATACGCAGACCCATGCTGACTTGCCCCTGCCTATTTCTCATATAGCCATACACACCCTCAGTGTTATATGCTGTAACACATTTGCACTGTCATGGATGGTTTCCTCCTTGCAGTAAAACACACAGATCATCACTCATTGAAGGGACACATGCATGCGCATACACGCTCCCACCATGAACACAGTCTCACCCATTTCCACTTTTTATTTTTTTAAGATTTTATTTATTTATTCATGAGAGACAGAGAGAGAGAGAGAGAGGCAGAGACACAGGCAGAGGGAGAAGCAGGCTCCATGTAGGGAGCCTGACATGGGACTCGATCCCAGGTCTCCAGGATCAGGCCCTGGACTGAAGGTGGTGCTAAACCACTGAGCTACCCGGGCTGCCCCTCATTTCCACTTTTTAGACCCTCTTACAATCTTAACCTCAATATTACATGCTCAGCACTGACGTAACCCCCCTGCCTCTGTCACACTCACACATAGTCACCCTTATACATGGAAACACGCTCATCATGACACCCATTCCCGTTTATTTGCTCACCTTCATGCTGAGATCTGATCGCACTCCTCCAGCTCACAGGCATGCATCCTGATATACAGTCTCACACTCTCCTTTTCATAAACTTAGACACTTTCACTAACACCCAGCACCCTATGTTCGTACTCAGAGTCATACTGATGCAGTCATCCCGACACACCCTGACATGTCCATATGCCCATTCAGTTCTCATGCTAATTCACATCACACAGTCACACTTAGGGCATGCCCATGCCCATATACTGATGTTTATACATTTGCACAGTTTTCCATATTCTCACATTTGCAGACACATGCTCAAAATCCTACACTCCCACACATTCCCAGGGGTGCACGGTCACAATCATGCACATTCACATGTATATCTTCACACTGTCCAACTATCATTTCTATAGTACACGTGTTCACACTGGTGCTAGCATGCTTACATTCCTGCCTATTCTCACTCTTGTACTCTCATACTGACATACCCTCACACAGCTACATGCATTTGCACCAGTACACATGTGGTGATCTGCAGGGTCCCTGAGTGGCAGTTATGTTGGCACACACCACCCTGACCCACACAATTGAACACTGTCACCCTCAATTCCCATAAATGCATTCATGCACTTAGACACAACCTGCTACTGATGCCGTAGATGGCCATGTAGACTTACACTCAGACTCTCATCCACCCTGCAATACCCCCCCCCCCCCCGCTTAGGTTGATATACTTGTTCACACTGGCTCATGTGCCCACACAGACACCAAGGCATAAATACATTGACTCTAGCTCAACATACTTGCCTGAATGGCCATGAACTCTTAGTTGGACTCACACACGGACGCATTGACACTGACCTATGCTCCCTTGCTGAGATGATCCCACTAACCCACATCTGTGATTCACACGTGTTTATAGTGGCCCCAAACATGCGCACACACTCACACATCCCCAAACTCTTGCATGTGGCCCCACGCTAATACTGCCGTATCCACTCATTTTTTCACTGACACACACACACACCATCTCACACCCACTGCAGGTGGTAGCTCATAATCACAAAAAAGTTGTCACTTTTTTCCCCTACTTGTCACTAATGCTCTTCTCATACCTGCTAGAAGGTTAACAGCAACCTGTGGCCAAAGGAAGACTGTTGGTTTCAGCCAGGGCACCAGTGGGACTAGATCTTTCCAGAGCAAAAAGGAGTGGAATTTATGTCTAGGATTAAAAAGAAAAAGCTCAAACCCACAGATCAATTTTTTTTAATTTTTCCCCACAGATCAAATATTATATCCTTTTGCCATAATTCTCTTTTACAGAAGTCATCTCTAGTAGAATCTTAGCCAGCCTATCCAAAGGAGGTTGGGGCTTAGATGGTTTATTTTCTGGAAGATGATGACATAACCTGTCCTCATCTTTCCCTCCCAAGGGGAGGGGAAGGTAAGAAATGTGTGTTTCTTTAGGCACTCCCAGTGGTCTCCTGGGCAGAAGTATGTGTCTCTTATTTTCTGTTTCTGATCTGGAATTCCACATTGCTTCCCATAGCCACCTCTAGTCTAGCCAGGTCTACTTTTTCCCTGTTTACACTGGAATGTGTTACTCCATGGTATTCAAGAAAGAGAAAAGAAAGGTTCATGAGTTAGCTGGATGATAAAGTAAGTTTCTCTTGTGAGCATGCATGCGCATATATAGACCCCACTGGAATTTCAACAGCTGTTACTAGCAAGTTAACAGAGGAAATTTCTCAGTAGGCGCGGATGAAGGCAAACTGAAAAAACTTCCTTGCACTCCAAACAGACTGCAGACTTCCCTGCAAGAGGGTAAAAAGAAGCACAAATCCCAGGAGCGAACTAGTAGATCAAGAACCTGGTGTCAGGGTCAGGCGCCACCCCAATTCCCTATGAGAGAATTAGAAACATGAGAGCACCTTGCAGAAGCCTCCTTAGTCCATAGATTCCCCTGCTGGAGTCTCTATGGAGTAAAGACGGGTGCAAAATATGTCCACACTGCCATTTGATATGGATTCTGGCACCATGGGGAAAAGCCTGAAATACCACGTAGTACCCTCTACACCTGTGATTAGATTGAGGCCTTCTTTGAAAGCAGAGACCATATCGTGTAACTTATCTTGGATTCCCAGTGTCTACCATGATGCCAGGCCCAGAGCATCTACTTATGAAACTCCAGTAAGAAAACTGAAAGAGGTAGGTGGACCGCAATGTGTCAGGACAGATCCAGTGCCTGTCTTCCTCAATCCCAGAATTCCAATGGCCTTACCAGCCTAGGTTGAGGATCTTCTGTGGGCCCTATCGAGTGCTAGACCCAGAAGGAGATTCAGATGGAGGTATGAAACATATCCTGCCCTTGAGGTACTTTTATTCTAGTGGGGAAAAGGACGTCACCATGCAACAGTAGCACAAGGCAACAGTCTTGAAGCTTGGGATTGGGGGAATCTTTATAGTCCTCTTTAGGTTCCCGAGAACTTGAGGGTCCATGAGTAGTTGGGAACAGCAGCCAGGATGTGGGGGGAGTCATTTCCCAAGGCAAACCTCCTCGTAGACCTCTTTGCGCAGCCCAGAGATGTGCCATCTTTCCAGGAGCCCTTTGTCTCTGTACCTAAGGAAGAGGAATGAAAGTGAGCTGTAGACCTTAATGGAAATTTTGTACTGAGTTAAAATTTAGCCACCACCTCCTCCAAGAGATGGCTTTAGAGAAATAGCCTGGCAAGTTTACATTTGGTCGTTTCTGTGGATATGCTGAGAGTCACCCAAAGCAAATTATATAATTTTAGAGGACTGGGTGAATTTTAGGAAGGAAAAAAAATGCACCTGCCTAAATTCACTTGAAATCCTTGTGAAGTGCTAAGTGCATAGACCCACCCCCGTGCATTTATATGGTATTTTCTGCTTTTCAAAACAGTTAATAACCCATTCATCCATTATGATAGAGGAATTAGGAACACCAGCTTTGGAGTCCGTAGATGAGCATTTGAATGGCAGTTTGGCCACTTCCTTGCTGCGGAATCTTGTTTGAGTCAATTACTCATCCCTCTTTTTTTCCTTTTTTTAAAATTTTTATTTATTTATGATAGTCACACACACAGAGAGAGAGACAGAGGCAGAGACGCAGGCAGAAGGAGAAGCAGGCTCCATGCACCGGGAGCCCGACGTGGGATTCGATCCCGGGTCTCCAGGATCGGGCCCTGAGCCAAAGGCAGGCGCTAAACCGCTGCGCCACCCAGGGATCCCACCGCTGTGCCACCCAGGGATCCCACTCATCCCTCTTAAGGATCAGTTTCCTCAGGCAGCCCGGGTGATGCAGCGGTTTAGCACCGCCTTCAGCCCAGGGCGTGATCCTGGAGACCTGAGATCGAGTCCCACGTCGGGCTCCCTGTGTGGAGCTTGCTTCTCCCTCTGCCTGTATCTCTGCCTCTCTCTCTCTCTCGCTCTCTCACTCTCTCTCTCATTCTCTTTCTCTTGAATAAATAAAATAAAATCTTAAAAAAAGGATCAGTTTCCTCATCTCTGAAATGGGAGGACACTAATAGCTTCCTACCTCACCGAGTTGTTATGTGGGTGGAATGAGATTATCTAAGCAGGTAGCACACAGTCCAGTCCACAGTAAGTGCTCAACAGATGATAGATCTTATCCTTACCACAGCTCTATGAGGTAGGTGCCTTCAAAGGAACGGGACCCTGAGACAGCAGAGAAAGGAGATGGTTCTTTGCAACCAAGGAGCTATGTTTCACAGGACTTGTTGCCTGCTTTCCTTACATTTCTGCTTAAACATAAGCTAGGAGGTAGTGCTCATCCCCACTTAAGAAGATGAAGGAAAAAACAGAATTATCCTATGGAGAGTTGCCTCCATTCCCAGGTCCTTCTGGGACATGCTTACCTGGGCATTGCCACAATGTTTCTGGTTCGTGTCCATGTCCCCTCTTGTCCTACAACTTTTCCCTTGAAATGATGAAGTCCTCCATGATGTCACCTTCCATTTGCTGGTATAGAAACTTCAAAGAAGGGAACAGGAGAGGCTCCTGATCCTGGTGGAGTCAGAAGTCTGGTGTCTAACTACAGACACTCCTCTGGCCTTGATTCTAACACTGAAATGTCTGCTTTGTGGATAGATGTTCTGCCTATTTCCAGGCTTTGGTCCCAAGCACCACAGTGGAGACACAGTTCACTGTGAATCCCTCAGAATGTTCATGTCCATGCAAAGGCTGTGAGTAACTGAGAACACGTCATGTCCAATGAAACTGTTGTGTGGTTGTGGAAGCATACATCAGAGTATGGGCTTTGGAGCCCCACAGACATGGAGTTGTGGTCATATCTTCCACTCTACAACCTTAGCAGGCAGCCTGATGTCTCTGGATGTCCATTTCGTCTGTAAAACAGAAATAATAATAGCTAATGTGGTTACGCATGTGGCACACACTTGTGCAGGCGTAGCTTTCAGCAGAGCGGCTGGGACATAAGATCTCAATGGATGCTGACAATTTTGTTTATGGCTCGTGAAATCTAGGGTAGTAATTGTAAGCATCTCCTCTAGGTATAATATTTTATTTTATTTTTTCTTGGCTAGGTAGTCACATTTCGTACATGAGGAAATAGGTTCAGAGGGGCTAAGGGACAGATGTATCCAAGATTATGAAGCTGATTTGCAGCAGAAATAGGCTGAGATGGGACCTGTCCACCCTGAACATTTGCATCTTTGGTTGGCAAAGCCTTTGGAGACTACGTCGAACAAATAAGAGCTGTTTGAACTGAGCATAATCCTTCTTGTGGAAAAAGAAAGTTGAACACTAGCTACGGTTTATCTGCTAGCCCAACCATATTGTATTTTTTCTTTGTCTCCTGTGCAACATCTGACACATTGCAAGAGTGCAACAAACGTAATCTCATAAGAGTATGCTTTGCAATAAGGCTGAATAATATATGGCCATGGTGCTGCTGTTCACCACCATAAGGAAAATCTTTCTCCAGGCATGCTGTGTGGTTTTGTTCATGCTGCTCAAGTAACACCAGATGTCCACAGTGTGGGATTTCTTAAAACATTCTGAAATACGTCCACAGACCTCTGGTGCCACTTGGCCATTTTTCTTGATGTGAAGATGACATGACATCAACCTTAGTAAACTCTAGGGAAAAGATGGGAGGACATAAAGTGGAGTATTTTTGTCCTCTGTGTAGCCTTTTTTTTTTTTTTTTTTTTGGCCTCATAGCCATACTCGGAAGTGAAGTATTCTTCTCTTGGCTTCCATGAAATCTTCTAGTGAGTTCCTCCACTTCTTTAACCACATTCCTCAGGGATCTCTGGTTCCTTTCCCCTTTCTAGCCCCTAAATGGTGGTGTTCCCCAACAGTCTTTTCTTCTCTCTCATTCTGTACTCTTCTAGATCTTCAAATTCATATCTACAGCACACATGCCCAGCTCTCTTGAACCATTTCATGATGCCAAATCAATATGTTAGAACAGCTGCTACATTTGTATGTATTGTCTTTAATCTTGGTGTCTCTATTGAGAGGGCTAGATAGCTAGGAAGACATTTTTTCCACCACCTGTGAATTGATGTGTCCTCTTGCTTTTTATGGCTTGCTATGTGGTTTCTGCCTCTCAAAGTCAAGATGCTTAGATATTTGTTTTGCTTTCCACCAGATATTCCTAATTTTGCTGTGATAGACCTGTCACTTTGTGTGTTCTCTTTTCTTTGTATATTGACTTTTACAAAAGTCACCCATTGAGGTTCATTTGCCAATACTTATTGGTCTTTGTAGAATTTTTAGATTTGTTAGTTGAGTTCATATAAAAGTTGAAAGACATTTTTCTAAAATCATAAATGCTGTCATATTGGCCAAAAACATTAGAACAGTTTGTTTTTATTCTTACAGGAATACGGTTATTATTGGTGCTTTAATGGCTGCTAGTACGAGGGGCTTCCAACATAATCATATTTGTTTTCAGCATACCATCTTATTCATTAGTTTTTCCTCCCACCATTCTAAGCTAGTCATTTACTCTTATTTGCAAAGACCTCTAGGGCGCCTGGGTGGCTCCATCGGTTAACATCTACTTTCGTTTCGTTTCATGATCTCAGGGTCCTGGGATTGAGCCCCGCACCAGGATCCCTGCTCAGTGGGGAGTCTACTTCTCCCTCTCCCTCTGACACTCTCCCTGCTTGTGCTCTCATTCTCTCTCTCAAATAAATAAAATCTTCTAAGAAAAAAAGACCCCTCCAAGACAAATAAAACCCAAACAAAAAAGAAACTGAGACACAGTTTTATTTGGAATCCCAAACAGAAACTAAAGGTTAAACCAGGGACTTAATACACAGCATAGCGACTATAGTTAATCATACCAAATTGTGTACTTGAAATTTGCTGAGAGAGTAGATCTTGCATGTTCTCATGGCACCAAAAAAAGGTAACTATGTAAGGTGATGGATGTATCAATTAATTTGAACTGTGGTAACCACTTCACAGTGTAGACATATGTCAAACTATCACATGGTACACTTTAAACATATACACTTTTTATTTGTCAATTATACCTCCAGCAAATCTGGAAACCTCCCCCCAAAGACTTATATAAAAAAGAATTTGGCCTCCCACATTCTTCTAGGCCTTTGGGGATAGAAATGTATTTCCATTCAGGGTCCTGAGACCAGTTAATCATAGCAGGCCTAACATCCCTGTCATCTTTGGCCAATGTCCGAAACAGAGGCCCCTCTTGAAATGTCCCTCCTCTTGTCTTTCTAGTCCCATGCTCATGTGCTTGCTTTCTTCCCTGGCTCACTTTCTCAGTGTCTTCTCTCCCAAATTATTCCCATGTCGCTACCTAGAACATCCCACCCCGTGGCGGAAAATTGCCCCAAGTCTTCAGCCTTAGACATCTGCAACCTTGTCACCCAAGGAAGAATTCTGAAATTCACAGCTAGTCATGCCATCTCACTGCTTGAAGCATCTTTGTCTAGACAGGAGGAATCTAAACTCCAAAAAAAAGGTTAGAAAACCTTTCTTCATTTTGTCTTTGCTGATCTTTTTTTCTATCCTTCCAATTTACTGTGGTTGGGCCAACTTATCTTTAGTTCCTGTAGTCCACTACATTGTTTCTAATCTCCTCTAGGCCCTAACCCATAATGTTTCTTATGCCATAATGTTTCATGTGTACTTCCTTTGTGAAGCCTCCTCCATGCTTTTGAGTGTCCCCTTCTCTAACCTTTACTGAGCTGCCGTGGTTAGCACCCATTACACTTTAAGTTTCTTCAAGGGCAGGGACTGTACCTTGCTCACGGCTTGCCCTAGGAGCTAACAAACTCCTACTCATCCCTCAATATCCTGCTCAAGTGCTATACCCTCTGACTTCTCTGGGCAGTATTAGTTACCCTTCCTCCACTGTAGCTCCAAAGCATCCTCTGCCTACTTGGGCACATACTAGGCATACACTCTGTAAAGGCTGAATGAATGAATTTATTTATGAATATTCAGTGATTTCTTCAAGATCACAGAATGATCCAGCAGTAGAACTGGAATGAGCTACTCTTCATTTGTTGGAGAGCATTCTTTTGGGTTTATGAAAGACCTAGCTAAAAATCAACCCCTGAAATTAAAACTGCATGACAGAGTGCAACTTAGTTCTTATACGAACTATGAAAGGAAGGCTTTTCTTTTTCCAAGTATCCTCTTCTTCATGCATTCCCCAGAAGAGGTCCATTTTGCTCATACATGGTTATAGGTCTAGAAAATGCTTTTTATCAGACCATACCTGTCTCTTCTGTACTTTGTTAGAAGCCAGTGACTTGGCTTTTTTAAAAGATTTTATTTATTTATTCATGAGAGACTCCCAGAGAGAGGCAGAGACATAGGCAGAGGGAGAAGCAGACTCCCTGTGGGGAGCCCAATGTAGGACTTGATCCCAGGATCCTGAGATCACGCCCTGAGCCGAAGGCAGATGCTCAACCACTGAGTCACCCAGGTACCCCATTGTGACTTGGTTTTTTAAGAGTCTCATCCAGGTTCCTTTTTTCCAGAGGTCTGAGACCTGTTCTCTTTCTTACATAGCTTTTTTTTTTTACACAGCATCACTTAGCTCATCAGAAACAGAAGCCTAATGCAAAGAGGGCTACTCTAGCATGCTTGGGGTATATTTGGCTACTCTAGCATGCTTGGGGTATACTTGTTTGTTGGAATATACTATTGAATAGAGGCCCACACCAACCACATGCTTTTCACTTTTCACATTCTGGCAAACTCCTCCTTACCCTTCAATACCCTGCTCAAGTGCTGTATCCTCTGACTCCTCTGAGGACATACTATCCTCCCTGCTCTGACCCTCCAAAACTTCCTAGAGTCCCATGGCATTGTACTTTACTATGAATGTCAGTCATCCTCACTGGACCGTGAGCTCTTTGAAGACAGGGACTGCTCTTAATTTCTCTTTATATGCCCTCTGTACCTAACATAGCACCTGGTGCCTATGGATGTTGGTGGCATGGGGATAAAAGGCGATGCAATGATGTTCTCTGGATATCCTATATCCTATAGTCCCCTGACATACGGAGGTCTAATTATTGGCCCTGATTTCTCATGTGGTAAGATGGTAGTCAAAGAGTCTTGCTTTCTTGTGAACTGTTGTAGTCCCTCCCTTTTTTTTAAGCATTCTTCATTTTGCCATACACACACCCTGACTTGGTTTGTAGTTGTATTTTTACTTGCATATTTAATATATGTCTTATATATATAACGTGCAGCCAGAGATGAGACCCACTGCTCAATCCTAGAATCTCACTCCCAACACCTACCATGGCACCTGGCACATAAGCTTAAATCTGTATTTGTTGTTTCAGTACATGAATGCAGGCACAGATGGGTTACTTAAGAGGTGTATTCTTAGAGTTACTATGGGACCCCTCAAAGGGTAGTCAGTTTCTGTTTTGGTCTCAGGATTCTTTGAAATAAGAGTCAAGCAGAAATCAACAAGAAGAGCACGTGGAATTATTTTCTTCTCCTAGAAAAATCAGTGTTAGGGACGCCTGGGTGGCTTAGTGGTTGAGCGGCTGCCTTCGGTTCAGGTTGTGATCTCGGGGTCCTGGGATCGAGTTCCACATCAGGCTCCCAGCACAGAGCCTGCTTCTCCCTCTGCCTATGTCTCTGCCTTTCTCTGTGTCTCTCAAGAATAAATAAATAAAATCTTAAAAAATGAAAACTGAAAAAGCAGTGTTAGGCTGACGGAAGATCTTTTCTTGTACTGTCTTTATACAGCTGTATAACCTGTAGACCCTCATTCTTAAGAGGCACAGAATAGGATAGGGTATGCCTAGGCAAACCACAAAAGGCTGAAACCAGGTGGTGGTTGGCTTATGGGACCACGGATGCAGGCAATATATTAGGCTCAGTCTTAAAGCAGAAGGAACACTGTGAGATACACATTGTCTGATGCAGAGTTATAATACAGAGTTCCATAATTTATTATGAATACCCGCTTTCTTCCCCTTTATCCTACCCAAGTTTTTGTCCTGGATGTGTGCTAGGCCACAGTCTGGGCCCCATAGGAGGAATATAGGAACTACCACCTGATTCCCCCCTCAGGCCTGCTGACTTCAGCTCCCTGCACCAAAGCCTGCTTCTGCTTTATCTGCAGTTTTCCTCCCAAGATACCATATCTTCCCTTGATGTGAGGGCCACGCCCTATGATATCAACCCAGGAGCTTCCCCGTGTCACAGAAAGTCTTAGGCACAGGGGTAGTTTTTTTTCCATGTTTGTAAGCTCTGGGGAAACGAAGCCTCCACACGTGTTGGAGGGCAGATATGCTCCAGCATGAGCCACTGGTGAGCCATGGCAGTTGCCACCAGGTGGTAGAGTCATGGATAGCACGGAAAACGAACTGTTTGGTAGATCTAACAACTTGCAAATGAAGAATTTGTGTTCAGTTGGAAAAGCAGAATGCTTAGTTGTGAGGTCATCCATCAGATCAGGTTTTTGGATCCTAGAGGAATTTCTCTGGGCAGGTTGGTTATGATCTTTTCGTAGACTCATGGCCAGTTTGGTGAAGACCAAAATGTTGTCTTTGGTTGAAGGAGAAGAGATGGGGGGTTCTAACACTCAAGGCTCTGGCCAACTGGATGTTAGTCTCCTCTGATCTGTGAAGGAGGATAGATGGAAAGGAGATCTTGTCACATCCCATTCTTCTAACGGTGAGGGAAGCCTTTTCTTTTAAATAGATAGCATTTCCTCTTCTTTAACGATAGCTCCCAAATAAGATGGTGAGATACATGCTCAGCTCTCATAAAATGTGGGCACAGAAACTTAGGTCAAGGGCAAAAGCTTGCAAAAGACAGGCTGTGGGGTGCTTGGGTGGCTCAGTGGTTGGACGTCTGCCTTTGGTTCAGGGCATGATCCCAGTATGCTGGGATCAAGTCCCGCATCAGGCTCCCCGCAGGGAGTCTGCTTCTCCCTCTGCCTGTGTCTCTGCTTCTCTATGTCTCTCATGAATAAATAAAATCTTTAAAAAAAAAGGCTGGCTGCATTTTATGCCAGCTCAACTGCTTTGACCTCCAGTTCTGACAGGATGCCATTCATACATTTGTTCAGTCATTTTGGTGAAATACGAGCTTTGCAAAATGGATCTAAATTCCTGCTTTAGAAATGATATGAGGGGTAGCCCTGGTGGCGCAGCGGTTTAGCGCCGCCTGCAGCCCAGGGTGTGATCCTGGAGATCGAGTCCCACATCGGGCTCCTTGCATGGAGCCTGCTTCTCCCTCTGCCTGTGTCTCTGCCTCTCTCTCGCTCTCTCTGAATGAATAAATAAATAAATCTTTAAAAAAAAAAGAAATGATATGAGGGTCTCAGTCAACCTCCTGTACTCCCCCTCTTCAAACCTGCAGTGGTTACCTTCTTGCAGAAAACCGATTTGGAGACAGAAAAACTGATAACAGAGCAAGGACCTAGGATGAAGAGCCGTGGCACATGGGTTGGAAAACAACATCCAAGCATCTGTTTGGTATATGGAAAGCCTTAGCAAATTCAGGAATTGAATTTTTAGGCCTGAATTTGAGGAAATTTGTGGATTTTCTGCTGGAGTGGAACAGGGAAGGGTGTAATTATCACCCAGGCATAGTAACAGAGAGCAGCTAAAGCCCCAGAGACTCAAGACATTGGCTTACCATATCTTGTTCACTGGGGCTATCCGTCTACATCTAATTTTCCCCATCTGAATGCTTCCAAGTAAACTACATTCTGTTTTGAGAATTAGGAAATGTTTTATTACTAGGCTTTGCTTTCCTTTTCCTTCTTTGAGGCATCTTTGAGGGTATTCACCTTGGGTGGTTGTTCTGTTTTGTTTTGTTTTTTTAATGCTTAAGAAATTGTCTGCCTCTGTTCTTTATGCATCTTATTTTCTCTTCTTAGAAGCATCAGTGTTGGAAATGTAAAAGCTGAAACCTGTAATAATGCATTAGTTTGAAAATATAAATACACATCAGATGATCATTAGCATTTTCTTGGCATTAGCTCATGGCAGCATACACAGTGAATATTAAAGTGTGGCACTGCATACATTTAGAAGCTTAAGAAGTCATTTAAATAAGGACTATTGGTTCCATATAACGTACGCAGTATATGAGGTCTGGATGCTGGGGTCTACCTATTGATTTCCTTATTTGCAGCCCATCTTTGAAATTTGCAACCATAATAGGCTGGCTTATTGGATTTAATTAATGTCAAGTTCCTGTTGAAAACAATGGAAGTCACTCATTAAAGATGTTAACAAAGAACAGGACTAGAGCAGAACTGACCTCGTTTGCTTGTGTGTATGAGAGCGAACACGAATGTATTCTGTGTGACTGTGCTTGTATGTATGTCAGCAGCGAGCTATCTTTTGCAGGATCTAAGACTGCAACCAGGCAGCTGTAAAAAGAGCGAGTGCCTCTCTTGCTTGTCCGTCTGCTTCCGCAAATCTGCCTAACAAGTAGCTCAGTTCCTCCTGATCAAATGATCTTAGAAATGGCTTCCCTCCATTGCACACTGTAATGGTATCTCCCAGGCGAGGCTCCCTGAAACAGCACACCCCTGTCTCTGATAGCAGAGTTCCCTTGGTGAGTGCCCCAGAACAGAAAACCTCCAAAACAAGGCCATTTAAGAATGGGTACTGCTGGCCAACACAACCTGTTGGAGTTCTGTCAGTAAATCACCTAGCCTTGGGTCTTCGGATGAAAAAAGCAGGCGAAATCAGTAAGTACTGGCCTCCAGCAGGTTGGAATGAGAAAGCTGGAACTGTCATATGACTATTTGGGGAGGGTAAAAGTGTATATATGAGGAGTATGCGTGTGGGGATGGTTTATTTGGGTGTCCCGGAAGGGGAATTGAGGAGAGTTTGAGATTTTCATCTCCACTCTTTCACTTTGTGACCCTGGGTATATCAACCCTTGTGCTCCATAAATTCCTCCTGGTGAAGATGGGGATGGTACTCCCTCGTTCACATGATGGTGTTCAGCTCAACTAAGCGTGGAAACTTGTTGGGCATTACACATTTGTGGAGAAAAAAAAATGAGGTGTGGATCATCAGTTGGTAGCTGACATCTACACTGAAGCCAATGGCTTGGTAGTTAGATTACTGTCAGTTTTTCCAAACATGGCTTCTTGACTCAGACCTGCTTTGAGTAGGCATACGGACTTTTGCAACATTATGAAAAACTTACTCAGAGCCACAATAAATGCACAGAATGTATACAGTTCTGTTTATTATTTCACATGTGTATTTTTTTTTATTTATTTATGATAGTCACACACACACACAGAGAGAGAGAGAGAGAGAGAGAGGCAGAGACACAGGCAGAGGGAGAAGCAGGCTCCGTGCACCGGGAGCCCGACGTGGGATTCGATCCCGGGTCTCCAGGATCGCGCCCTGGGCCAAAGGCAGGCGCCAAACCGCTGCGCCACCCAGGGATCCCCCTCACATGTGTATTTAATGCCAGCTGGGAACAAGGCCCCATAGTAGGCAGTGTGAAAGCATACAATTATAACTGAGGGGTCCTTATCCTCAAGGAGCTTATGATTGAGTGGGGGAAATGACATATATCAAAACTATGTGCAATTCCAGACAAGGTGACAAATATGCTAAATTGGGCCCACTGGCTGCATTTAGTTAGTGGTTGGGCCATCCCTTGTCCACCTAGCTTGGGTATGCAAGGAGGGTGGGTTTGGAGCTGCTGGGAGACTCAGATGTGGCTCATTCTCCCTGTCAAATGAGGTGTATGTCCTTTCCCTCCTCTTTGTCATCATAGCATATTATGGGAATTAATTTCAGAGAAGTCACTAGAAACCTTCAAATGCGGATTGCTATAGAAATGCAAAGCAATGTCTTAGAGTCTAATACCCTGTTTCCTTTGTGAAAGACTCAGTGATTTTTCTTGTTCTTTGGCAATTACAAACAGTCCCCTACATCTTCTTATGCCGTCAGTCATAAGCTGGTTGGTCCAGTTGCCAGTAATGTGTCTAGGATGAGTGGGTTTCATTCGTATCAGCATAAGCTAGTTAGCAAAGCATACCTGGAAGCTCAGCTAGCCATCTTGAAAATGTGTGCTTGTGTTTACAAGGGAGCCAAGGAAAAGAGCCAGCAGGTAACTCTTGGATCCTTTTTCCCCCACCACCAAAGTATTAATTCCGTGTGTACACCATTCATCTGGTAGGTAAAAGCAACAACCTCATCTGCAAATACAGAGAACAGCTCAGCATCGATACCATTGTCTCAGGAGACATTGGCTGACTTTAAATCTATATGTACGTAATACCTCCACGTCTGGAAGCTGTCATCAAAAACTCAATATTTCTTGATCTGTAGAGCTAGTTCTTGTTAATCAAGGTTTCCCAAATTCTAGAAATTTGAAATACTCTCCTGTCTCATTACATGTTTTAACATAGAGTTCTGTGACTAGCTTACTATATTTTTGGGATTCTAAAATCATCTCCTCTCCTAAGTGTTCTTGTCAGCTTGGATGTCATCTGATCAGCTCGAGGTATCTTGCAACCTTATTCTTCATGTACTATTTCAGAAACATTAGGAAGTTCCCCCCTGAAAATTTCCCCTAGGCTACATCTCATTTCTATGTTAGTTCCTGTAGTTTGGTATGAAGAGGGTATTAAGAAATATTGGTGTGCTCACTGATCTGTAGTAATAGCCTTGTGTGGCTGGTGGTTTGAAAGATCTACCTCTGGGTTTTTTTAGATCACCGCTATGCATTTGCTGGCCTGGGCTTTTATTTTTGAAGGGAGGCCAGAATTAGTTTGTTTCTCATTGGGGAAATATGCAAATAAACAGTTATTTAGATTTTGAAAGCCGACAGAATGATACAGCATGTGGGCTGTCTCTGATGGCACCCGATCTGATGAAAACATGTATTTCAGTTGCTTGTGACTTAATAGAAGGCCTTGAAAATTGAAGGGCCAGTGTTTCTGAATTCTCACCCTTCACACACCTGGCTAGAGCACCCATGGCAAATGGGCACAATGGACATTTTTTAAAGATTTTATTTATTTATTCATGTGTGTGTGTGAGAGAGAGGCAGGCAGAGACATAGGCAGAGGGAGAAGCAAGCTCCATGCAGGGAACCCAATGTGGGACTTGATCCTGGGACTCCAGGATCATGCCCTGAGTAGAAGGCAGATGTTGAACCACTGAGCCACTCAGGTGTCCCACAATGGGCATTTTTTATTGTATCCAATTTAACACCTATGTTCAAGTATGGATTTTGGCCACATTAGCTAATTGATCATCTGTTCTTCCTCTTGAATCTTGCAACATGTAAGTTGGTGGCTTTCTCTTTTGATCTACTGAGTGTTCACAGAGTGTTTGGTGTAGCGCTGTGCTGATTAAGATAGCTCATTTTTGAGGAATGAGAGATTAATGATAATTCTTTGTAATGCCTCATCGTTTCCTCTAAAATTGCCATCAATCTTGATAAAAGTTTTCCTCTAAAGTGCTTTGTACCAAATCTTTGTGTTAAAATGCAAGTCAGCAAAAGGCTGTGTATGTATGTGTGTTTATGTGTGTGTGTCTGTGTGCGGATGCCTGCCCTCACACTTGGGATGGGGCAGGGTGGAGTGTGGAGTAGAGAGAGAAAAAAAAGACAAGAAAGAATGGAAAAAGAGAAGTAATCCTTTCTAGCACTCTGAAAAATGGGGTGTCCAGGCTCCTTGGCTCTCCTGAAACAGGCTCATTTCTTATTGCTAATGAATTTCAATTGTAATTACAGAGCATTGGTAAGCCACATTAAGTCTGAAGGGCTGCATCAAAAATATACACCATCTACAGAAGCCACTTCAATTCTCTCTGCAAAACCTAGTAGCCAAGCAGTAAATCAATTTGTGAGTAGATATAAACTGTTGCTGGTTGTCCATTAAAAGTTAGCTGTTTCTTCACAATGCTAAGGGGCAAGTTCTGAAGTAACATGAATGGGCTGTGGCTAGATCCAGTGTGCCACTCACTTGCCAGTTTCTGGTCTGTCGCAGAAGTGAACAACAGTTAAACTTTAAAGATAAACAGTTTTTTGATTGGGTTCCTGGAGAATAATGGTGCTTTTGTACAATTCTTGAAATAGAGCCTACAGCCACCCTGAACAAAATAGTCTCTTTCAAGATCTTGGAAATAATGACATCATAGGCAGATTGAACCAGCAATCCATTAATAGTATCCTTTGTAGAAAGCTGCCTCAGGGGAGGGACCTGGTTTAGTAAATTGGCATTGTTTACAAACATAACATAATAGAATCCCCCATTCGTCTACATTTATGGAATAATCAGAGACACTTCCCACTTGGGAAACAAACATATTAACACCCGAGCTTCCTTACAAGTCCATACTTTTTTTCCATTGGTTTTCTGGAAGCATGCTTTGAAGCAGTTGCTTTGAAGGTAAGTTAAAGATCACAAGAGCCTCCTGCACTATTCTTTTTCACCAAATCAGAATTCTGTGGAATAAGTAAGAGATGAAGATAGGTTGTACCTTATAAAGAGTAATAAAAACCTGAAGTAATATCAGGACAGTTCCAGCAAAGCCAAATCTGAAATGGCTAGGTAAAACCAAATGATGATTTGCTTCACACTTCCCATTTTCAGTGTGGAACTAGACAGAGATTCCTCCATTAATTTTCCATCTCTGAAAGGTGTATTTCCAGTACCTCTTACATACAGTCCTGGGGTGAGTTGAATAGAGTTAAAACAATTCCAGTTTGCTGGGCAGTAGAAAGGGGTACCATATAAGCTGGGTCCTTTGCAGAATGCCTGTATTATGGACCAGCAAGCATGTGGTGGTGAAATTTTGATCAGGGATTTCTAGTGTAATAAAGGGGAGTATAGTTGGAACTTTCTATCCCAAGTAGCACTTTTTTCCTCTGCCTAAAATATAACCTGGCCAAATAAGGTCAGAATAATCAGGCAGCTTGAAAAGAAGCAGGGCATCTACCTGTTGAGTCTAGCCAGAGAACAAAAAAGGAACAAAATACAACACTCCATTAGCCACACCTAATTATCAAGAACAAAGGAGCCTAGTATTTTGAATTACGTAGGTGTACTAGAACCCTAATGGCCCAGACCCTTACTTGCCTTATTACGTAAGGTAAGCTTCTTATATCTATTAAAGAGCCCATGCCTGTTTTTCATAACTTTTGTCCAATACAGAATAATGCCGCTAATGAAGCCGATCTTAAACTCACTTTTCTTCTGGAGAAACAGTGCATTTAGACGGACCAAATTTAAAAGGCAAAAGGGAATGCAGACCCGTTGGCCCCAGTTTCATATGTTAGTCAAAATATTTACTAGTACCAGTGGTATCTGTGAATATACTTTATCCTTGATTGCAATTTTTTTACTTTATCTTGTTCTGTGTGGTTTCACCTATGTAGGAAAATGTGAGGTTAATCAAGTTGTCTTGGAAAACCAAAATTTTATTACTGAGTGTTTCCTCTAGAATGGTTACTGAAAAAAATACAGTGGGTCTTAAATTCATTAAGACAATGCAAGATGTGACACTTCGGCAAAGGAAAAGAGATCTCTTGCCCAGATGAAGATCAGACCACTCCTTGTTAGTTGGCCATCACCTGTGCAGATGGAGAAACTATTAGTTGGCACTCCCCTATGCTTGAATACTTAAACTGGAGAAAAATTTAGAGCATAGAAAAATTTTGAAAATTTTTGCATTTTGCATTAATGCATTTTGCATTACACGTGATGTAACAATTTGTTACTGAAAATGATATACCCATTGTGACCACCAAAGGTATAAAAATCATTATGACATGTTATTTCTCATTACAGCAGCTGATGAGGAGACCTTTGTTGCTCTTGTACCTAAGTTTGTTTATAGTAAATGTTGTAGGAATAAAGTGATCTGCTAAGTCGTTTTTGGAGAGCTCTGATGTGCCTAAATTAGCGCCAGTTAATACTTGATGAATTTACATAGATTATTGTGGCACTGGGATTGGACTTGCCTTGTGTTCCAACTGGAGATTCATTTTGAAGATGCCCTTAAGACATGACTTGAGATGGCAAGCCTCCTTGGGGTCTGAGTAGAGGGACTTGAATTAGAGTAGGATATCAGTTGGAAGCAGAAACATTTCCTTGGGGAGTCCCTGCTTTTCCAGGTCACTTTACCTTCCAGTGGGATGAAACCTGAATGTATTCAGCCCTAAGCACAAGCTACTAACAAGTAATGAAATTAAGAGCAGGTAAGTTGCCAAAACCCTGACTGGTTCTGACCACCCTGTTAACTACCTTGCCAAGCTCCCTAGTTCCCCATTTCAGGACATAAAGCATGACAAGGAGTCAGGTTATGATGTCTTCTCAGGAGCTGGTCGTTTCGGAGCTAGCTCCTCTTTGCTTATGGTGATATCTGGCTCAGCTTTATCTTCTACCTGCTACCTGAAAATGGGGCACTGTTTCCCTGTCACTACACCCGAAGCCTGCCAAAACTGTCAGGCCCACTTGATTGAGCCCCCAGTTTTTTCTCATAAAACAGTAGAGTATTTCTATGTGTCCTGTATGCACGGGTAAGAATCCGATGCCAGTGGCATCCCAGTGCCAAAGCAGCTAACAAACTACTGTTGGGGGGCGTTAAAAATCTATAGCCAAACCTGTCAACTCCAGATTTTGAGGGGGCTGTGCTTCCTGAGCATTGCTAACATCAAGGTAGAACTTTTTTAAAAAATTATTTTAAAGATTTTATTTATTTATTTTATTTATTTATTTATTTATTTATTTATTTATTTGAGACACAGAGAGAGACAGACATAGGCAGAGGGAGAAGCAGGCTCCCTGCAAGGAGCTAGATGCGGGACTTGATCCCGGAACCCTGGGATCATGACCTAAGCCAAAGGCAGATAGTCAATCACTAAGCCACCCAGGTGCCCCCTAGGGCAGAATTTTTAAAGAAGGTTGTAAATTGTTCATTAAAAGACAATGAGCAGGGATCCCTGGGTGGCGCAGCGGTTTGGCGCCTGCCTTTGGCCCATGGCGCGATCCTGGAGACCCGGGATCGAGTCCCACGTCAGGCTTCCGATGCATGGAGCCTGCTTCTCTCTCTGCCTGTGTCTCTGCCCCTCTCTCTCTCTCTCTGTGACTATCATGAATAAATAAATAAAATCTTAAAAAAAAAAAAAAGACAATGAGCAGATGGCAGAGAATAAAGTCTCACTTTGAGAAAAGGAAGGGACTTTCTGTGTTTGTGTTTATGTGTTGAAAAGCCACGAATTATTGCCCCTGCTTTCCTCTTTGGGAAATGATACCGTTGGTCTTTAGAGAGGCAAATGGTAGAAACTCTCCCCCTAGAAAAGAAACCTCCCCCAAATGGTCATCACAAAACCTGAGATGATGCGCGAGCCCCAGTACTTTGGTGTCCAAGACGTCAGAACCCCCATTTTACCAGATTGTTTTTTTTTTTCAGGCTGCTGCTTTCTCAATTCCTGTTTTCTCCTCCTGTTCTGTAGGAGCTGTGCAATCAGTCATAAGTGAAAATGTCTGACAGTTTGGATAATGAAGAGAAACCTCCAGCTCCCCCGCTGAGAATGAACAGTAACAACCGAGATTCTTCGGCACTCAACCACAGCTCCAAACCACTTCCCATGGCCCCTGAAGAGAAGAATAAGAAAGCCAGGCTTCGCTCTATCTTCCCAGGAGGAGGGGATAAAAGTAAAGTATCAGTGGCCGGGCATTGAAAAGGGGCTAGTTTATTTTTTCATTGTCTCTTTCTTGGGTAGTCATTTCTGGAGCATTGGCATGCAGGGCCTGGCTGACCTTTCTGTCTATACCTTTAGAGGTTGTGTTTCATCAGAGGATAATGTTTGATTGACTTAATGGCAGGTTTGCAGAAAATACATGTATGCTGTGTTTGCCTTTCACATAAAATTGAATTTGTAGTGTTCCACCAAGGGAAGTCATAGCAATGGTACTGTCTTGAATCTGTGAATGGTGACTTTCTTTCCGATAACTTAGCAGGGAATTTACGGTAATCCCTTCTTGTCCTTATTGGAAATTTGAGTAGAGGTGGATTTCCTGCTGTGTACCTTTCTGACAACTGTGAAAATTCTGAATTGCATATACCATGGTCAGTCCAAGCCATCACGTGATTGTCCCTCTGACTCCATATCACAAGGTGGGAAGACCCTTCTGAGTCATTTGTTTTCTCTCATTCCTCTGCCAGTTGTCCCTTAAGCCATCAGCCCTATTTGCACTGACATCACAACAGTATATTAACATTTACCCATGTGTTGTTCCTAAAACCATTTGTGATACCGGTCGGCGAGGGTGTGGCAAGAGAATCTCTAGTAAATAATGGTCAGGTTGCATTAATTAGGGTAAACTTAAACAAAGCTTCTATACATGTGACTATTGAGGTGGAAGAACATGAAGCAAGTACCATAGCAGGCTGCCATAAAAGCAAGAAGGGTGATCTCTTTAGAGAAGGGACATTCTCCATGTGTTCCTTCCAGGTGAGAGTACTTGGTGTGAATGAGTCCACAGTTTGTACCATAAAGAAAGGCAAAACTCTTATTAGGACCAGGATTGCCTCTTGTACCCCTGTGTCACCTAAGAGGTGCTTTATCCCTGGTAACCCAAGGATGGCAATGTTAAACCGATGCATTTAAACAAGCAAAAGAATGATGAATCACTTTCCATGCATGCGGTCTGTGAACATGCACGAGGGATTTCTAAAGATGTGGTTTGCAGACACCGAAGTAGGTCCAGAAAATTTTCTGCTGGGAGTCAGGGACAGTTTGAGAAATTTCTGGTGTGCCGTGACCTGGAGACCAGGTCTCCAGTGAGTGTGGTGCCGAAGAAAGAACCATGAGATCCGGGATCCCTGGGTGGCGCAGCGGTTTAAGCGCCTGCCTTTGGCCCAGGGCGCGATCCTGGAGACCCGGGATCGAATCCCACGTCGGGCTCCCAGTGCATGGAGCCTGCTTCTCCCTCTGCCTATGTCTCTGCCTGCCTCTCTCTCTCTCTCTCTGTGTGTGAATATCATAAGTAAATAAATAAAATTAAAAAAAAAATTAAAAAAAAAAAAAAAAAAAAGAACCATGAGATCCTCCAGCTCCTGTATTGCACCTGCCACAACTACAGGAAGTGATTGAAGAAGGGGATTATGTGCCTGCCCCAGTCATTGGTGCTGTTGAGACCGCCCTTCTTTGGAAGCCTTTGATTAGCCTTACTTGCCCTTTTGAAGAACAAGAGCCAACCAATGCCAACATGAGGTCAGCAAAAACAGGCCGATGTTTCTGTTTTGTGCCGATACTTGGGATGACTTCATGGTGAAACCATTACTGCTTGATCCAAAACTATGCTCAGATCATCTCAGGGGGGAAAAAATTCAAGCCAAGTCTCTGGTATACTGACACACAAACAGAAAAGCCTGGATAACTCCTTTGCTCCTTAAGAAATGGTTTGAAATAGTTGAATAGTGCTTTCTCACAGAAGTTCAGGACAAAAAAAATTTGTGAATTCAAAGTCCTGCTGATTCTCCCCAGTCCTTTTGGTACCTCAGATACATTTGCCACTGTGCCTCCTTGATGCTGAGGTTGTCTTTATAACGAGTTGCATATTTCAGATCCTTGAGCCCTTGATCAGTGCTTGATCTAGTCATTCAAGAAGACTTATGCCAAACTAATGCATAACTTTGTTCTTCACAGTCTCACAAAGGTTCCTTTGTCTGAATATCCTAATGCATGGGATTGTGACACTGTCACTGAGATTGTCTTAATAAAAGAAGCATTAGACAGTTTTTAATAGAGCCTGTTGGTAACGTAAGCTGATGAAAAACTTGGCTAGAGATGGTGACATACCTTTCAATTCATCTGTTCTGAAGACAGAGACTCTTCGGATCAAGAAGACTCTATATAGATGAGGAGGAACATTTGGTGCAGGAGCATTCACGGGCTGAAGTTGAATGTGAACCTGTTGCTACTCCTTCAAATGATAAGATGCTGTTAGAGGATGACTCTCAGGAAGCTTCCAGTACTCCAGAGGTGATTATCTTAAGAGATGGTGAAGGTAATTAGGAAGCCATGGGACTAGAGACAAATATAGTTACAAGCAACAAGTGCAGATTCTTTAGAATTTAGGATTAAAACCTCCTCCCAGAAAGTAATGCAAATCGATACCTTTACACATCAAATTGTAAACTGTTCAAAGCTTGAGTGGTTTAGAAGAACTCTGTGAAGAGGTGCTGTGATGCCTTCAGAATACCACATTGGACAGAAATCCTCTTTCACAGAACCTGAGTCATGAAGGAGGACCATTTAATATCATTGGACAGCTGATAAGTTGCCTTCCCACCAAATATGAATTTCATTGAACTCTCTAAGGAGGTGCTAAGAGTCTTTTTACATTATCATATTAGGAAAAACCACCCTCCAAAGAGCCTAAATCTCCAAGTAGTGCCATTTAAGTACCCGCACTAAACACTTCGGAAGCCACTTTTGGGCCAAACGTGAACAATTCAATTTGAACTCTGTACAGAAGTGCTAAAAAGTATCTTCAGGAAAGACTTGAGGAAACAGCATCTTCAGAAAAGCCAGTCATGAAGTTTTACTATTTAAATACATTTGCTTGATAGGGCTAAAAGCACAAGCAAGCTGCTCTGATTTCAGGATTGGATTCTGATGACTGGGAGAATATGAAGATCCATGATTTAAGCTAAAAAGTTCACCTCTGTTCATCACTTCACTGTCACCCCCATTGTCCCACTACCATAATGAGCACCACATCCTCATCACCTCTGGAAATCATCTTAGGATCTAAATGGAAACTCTGTAGAACCTTTTACAAATTTAAGCTATATAAACTCTCATTCTTTGTATGTAATGTGCTGTTATTATTGTTTTGTTTTACTGTGCAAAAAAATCATTCGTGAAGGCTTTCAAAAGTTTGCACATGACTTGACTTGCCCTGCCCCCTTCTTTTGCAAACCTCCTATAATCGTACTTTCTTCAGCTGAACTCTGCTACCTTGGGGGCTGTTCGGGAACTTGACCCGATAGGTAAGGAGGGGTTTCTGCTCTTGGTGACTGCTTGGGTTATAGCACCATCAGTGTTGGATGAATGGGAGGGGCACTGGATTTGGGCTCTGAAGAACCCGGGTTTGAGTCCAGCTCTGCCACTGATTATTGTGACTTTGGGCCAGTCACTGAGCTTCAGCACCTGTTAAAGGCAGGGAGTCATACCCGGGCTACCTCACAAGAGATCCGCTGGTAGCCAAATGCAATTCTGAGTATTAGCTATTAAAATTAAAAAGTGCTAGATAATTGTGAGGTGTTATTACATTTGTATCATTCTGGACCTTACGGACAAAACAACCAAACAGATTTTTAAACTCTTACTTCTTTTTTTTTAAGTACCTTTGTCCCTAACTAGAACTTACATGTCAATTTTAGAAAATGAAAGTTGTCCATAATTTTACAAGCTAAAAATAACCAACTGGATCGGTAGCTTACCTCCTAGCCCTCCTTCTTCATATCATATAGAACTTGTTTATCCATATATAATAAATGGAAACTAAAGACAAACAGATAGAAAAGATCAAAGTTGCCCATACTCACAAATCTCAGAAACAATGTTAATGTTTTAGTGGATTCTTTCCAGACATTTTTTGTGTTTTGTGGAGATATAATATCAGTAAGTCCTTATATACAGTTTTTTACATAGTTAAAATCCTAATCAATTTTATATCTTAATTTTTTAATTGATGTATACTTAAAATTTTTATCATGAATATTTTCCTACATTTAAAAAAGTTTTCATAAACACCGTTTTTGATAGTGTGTAATATTTCACCATATAGTGGCATCATGTTTTATTTGACCAGTTTATTTTGTTGGTCATTTGGGGTCCTTTCCAAATTTCTGTTATAAATAGCGTTACATTGTCTATCTCTTGAGTTAACTGAAAATACTTTGGGGACAGCAGAAGTTTTTGCTTGTTTGAGAAATTTCTCTCTGATAGCTACATTTCACTGACCAAAGAGAGCTTCAAGAGACAGGCAGAAGCAAAATAAGAAGCTGTAGCTGTAATTTCAGGATTGAGGATCTGTCGTTGTTGGAGACTGTTCCAGAAGCTGGATCTTTGTGTCAGAGCAAATTAGGAGAGACAGTTGGCCACCATTTGATGATACTTTACAATAGAAGAATTTGCAGAATGTAGAGCAGGAAAAAGACATCCTGAAAAGTGGTTTGATTTTATTTTATGGTCCCCATGAAGGGTGAGACAAATCAGGTTTGTCGGCTCCTAGAGAACTTGGGGCCCAGTGTATAGCCTATGCGTAGTGCTTGTAATGGGACTCTACGGTATGTATGCACTTTGTATTAGCTTTCTTCCAGTCTCTATTTTATGTTTCTGTCTTTGTTACTGGTTTTTTTCCCCTCGTACTTTCTCACCTACTTTGAATTTATGCTATCATGCTGCATTTTGTGTATTCTTGTAAGCTGTCTTATATCCATTTGGAACAAGGAGGGGACTAAATACGTGGATGAATAAATATGTATATGAGAAAACACATGGATAAATAAACCAGTAGGGCAAATGCAATGAGGCCAGTGAATCAGCCAGGACTCTTCAGATGGCATGGTGCCTCTAAAAATAATCAATGTTAAGGACTTGAAGCTTGGAGGAACGTGTGGGAAAGAAGCAGGTGAGGCTGCATTTGGAGGTGACATGTTCTGTGTGATGTCTGTGTCTTCTGAAGCATGCTTTATGTGTGCTGTGTCTCGTGCTGCACTTGAGCATTCTGTGTGTTTCAGAGGACATGCAATGCTGTGTGAAGGGCCAGGTCACTAGAGAGCACAGTTTACATGTCCTCTGTTTGTAGGGGATCCAGAGAGATTTGGGAAATGACATGAAGGCCCCTCTCCCTGGAGGAGGGAGGAGTACGAGGGGATAGTTGGATATAAATCAAGTCAAGATGAACAAGAGGTAATCTACCATTTACTGACTAGTTCCTGGGTGCCAAACTGTGCCAGGCACTTTCCATGTATTGAATGTTTTAATCCTTACAACTGCTCTGTATTATCCCCTTTCTGCAGATGAGGTCATTTAAGCTCCGAGCATTTAAGTAGACATCTTAAAATCATGTAGTTGCTGATGGAAGTCAAGAGTCTCCCAGGTCTCTCTGACTCCCAATATGATGCTTATTCTGTTCCATCATACAGCCTTGCAACAGGACAAAGGAAATATGTGGTAACCTATGCTCCTAGCTTCCCAACAGCCAACAATGGCTTTCATTTTTTCCTTAAGATGGCATTTTTTACTTATGTGCACTTTGAAACATAATCTGAATTTTGGAAAAGGGAACTTTTTTAAATCACTGCTCAGAAGGAAAGAAAGCTTTTTCTTTTTTCTTTTTTTGTTTTGGTTTATTTTCAAAGGAATTATGGTGAGAAAATATTCTTGACAATAGAGATGTGCTAACATTTAATTTGGGTGTTTTGTGGGTTAGATTCCCATTTGATGTGTGTACTTGATGGGCTTAAATATTGCTTGCTTTAGAAAGTCAAGGCTGTACATGAGTGTGTTCATATATGTGAAAAAGTTCTTAAAGTGCCATATAGTTTTATTATTGTACATATATATAGTTGTTGTTTTGATTCCTAGAGTGTGCTATCATCTCTATACACATCACACAGGAAAGCTTGACTGTGTAACAATGATATTAAAGAAGACTCTCAGTTGTCTTTTATGGTCTCGTTAATCAAATGTTCTGGTCAACGCACGTTACTAACTTTCATCTAATTAATGCACAATAAAAAACACTTAGTGTGAT
The DNA here is from genome assembly GCF_011100685.1 of Canis lupus familiaris. Classification (NCBI taxonomy): domain Eukaryota; kingdom Metazoa; phylum Chordata; class Mammalia; order Carnivora; family Canidae; genus Canis; species Canis lupus. The sequence goes on from NC_049260.1 coordinate 84,895,626, forward strand.
AACTAGACTGAACAGTATGCCACCTTTCTTTGGTGATGCTGGAGACCCTTTGGGATCTTGCAGTACTCGAGGTTATGATCATTGCAACAGCAATGATTGGGAATCCAAATTAATTGAGGGTTCTGTTATCAGACAGCCAGATGTCAGAGACTGCTACATCCTGAGTGGCTTTTACATTGCTCTTGGTGCTGCAAATGTAAACCATAACTGCTTAGCAGAGTGCTCTTTGGAGATCACAGTCCTGCCCTTTGGGAAGCCCGGAGGACATGGCATCTTGCTTGTCCTCAGAGGTCAGTGCTGTGCCCCAGGAAAAGAGCCTCCTTTACCCTAGAAGGGCCTTATGGTTGAAATGGGAAGCAGACAGGATAGGGCTGCCCTCTGTCTGCTAGGGCTGGTGCTACATCAAGACCAGTAAATGGGTACACCAATATGGTGGCCTGATAAAATGAGCAGACTGGTCAGATTCAAGAGCAGTGTGGAATGCTGGATTGGGAGATTTATCCATTGGAGGAAAGAAGCAACAGGGAGATTGAAATTGGAAGAGGAAGTAATGTGTGATGGGAGGTTAGGGGGTAGAGAGGATATTGGGGACAGATGAGAAGAGGGGAAAATGAGGGAGTTGTTTCAAACATGAAAACGAAGGGTCTCAAGGGATATGAAGTTCCTTTCCTCCTTAAAGCAAATGAGGCCTTCCCCACCCCCCAATCAAATTTGTGCCCTGTATAATTATCCACATGATCAGGAGTGTCTGGTTTAGGACACTGCCTCATACTCATTTCTTTTTTTGTTGTTGTTTCAAACATTTTCCATTGAAATTGTTGCATGTGTGAACCAGGTGTAAACGAGAGTGGAGGCAGGTGTGTTGCCTGGAAGGAGATGGTAAGAGTCCTAATGATTTGCCAGAGTGATCACTGTTGCTGAATGTTTTTAAAGATGATACCACTGAAGGTGATATCTGTGTGGGAATGGAGGTCACTGGAAGCACTCCCATGGGACCATCATGTCCTTCCTCCATCATCCTTGTGCAACACCCAACTTATGCATTGGGCTTGTAGCTGCTCTTGCAGAATCAAATACCACTTTTGAGTTTTTAATCTGTATATTAAAGGCTGCTAATTTACAAAGAGTATATATATTGTTTTCCATAGCCGCCCAAGACCTGGCGGGAGGAAACGGGCTTACTATTTCACCAGAGGAAATGAACTAGGCATAAAGAAATTCCAGATGTGCTAATTAAATGCTATAAATTACCAAGGGTGAAATTTACTAGGTTCTTCTATTTGCCATCTCATGGCTTTAGCAGGTTCTACCTTAAGCAAGACAATGAACCTTCTACCCTGGGCCTCCCTGACTGTATACTTAGAGATTTGCTAATATAATAAAAGATTATAAGAGCAGTGGGTGCTTAGAACAGCCCAGTCTAATCCTTTTTATGGGTAGTTATGTTTTTAGAGACATCACTTATAGGATGGAAAGTGCTAGGTAAAAAGTGACAGATTAGTTCTCTAGCAAATGGAGTCACCCTGTTACTATTTCCTAAGAAAATGATGTATTTGCAACGGCAGTTAGAGGGATATGACAGCATTGAAAGTGCTTTCATACTAGTTACCTCCTTCAGGTCTCTTACAACAGAAGCAAGGATTATCCTCCATTTTATAGAGAAAGGCAAAAGGTTAGAGACTTGGAAGCAAATGGCTTCTACAGAGTTGCCCCACTACTAGTTACAAAGCAAGGCAGTCCTGGAATTTACATCCTCCCCAACTCCTACCCAGTGGTGGTTGAACATCCTACTGCTTGTCATAAAATGGGAGTTACCTAACTTGTTTTCAAAATAGGGCTTCAGCACATGGAATATGCAAAAATGGAATTTTTACAGAAGTGAGTGAAACCCAGGTGAATCTAACCCCTTTTCTCAATCTGCAATGATGGCCCTGGTCTTACCTTTGTCTTTACAACTTGCTCCTGAGAGTCTGACTGGCTAGTGAAAAGTAACAGCCTTTGTCAGAAAGAACGTTGTTAATTACTTCTCCCTGACTCCAGTGTTCTTCTGGGGGCTTTTAAATCTTTTTCTATTACAAAAATAAGAACTCATGCTTTTACAGTTAAGCTATGAAAGAATCACAGGAAAATAAAACATGAGAGTTAGCTCTCATACCTTCCTTCCGATTCACTTATAATCCAGTATTTAGAGATTTGGGTCTTTTTCCTCGTTTAAGTTTGTTTTTTTTTTTTCTTTTTTTTTTAAATTTTTATTTATTTATGATAGTCACAGAGAGAGAGAGAGAGAGAGAGAGAGAGAGAGAGGCAGAGACACAGGCAGAGGGAGAAGCAGGCTCCATGCACCGGGAGCCCGATGTGGGATTCGATCCCGGGTCTCCAGGATCGCGCCCTGGGCCAAAGGCAGGCGCCAAACCGCTGCGCCACCCAGGGATCCCTTTTTCCTCGTTTAATAAACACCAATTTCCTTTTCTGCTCAGGATCAGCATATATTTTGCCCAAGATGCTAGATTTAAGCCACAAATGCATCTGTTACATAGAACCTCTTTTTAAATCTTTTACCCACCTTGCGCTGTCAATTTCTTTAAATACTCAGGGCCAAGAATAAAATCTGTTTTTGAGCCTAAATGTCTGCTGTAGTTACCACATAGTACTTTCAGGTATTTCCAATGGGAAAAATAAATTTGAAAACCCACAAATGACATTCTTTCCACCCCCCAGCCCCCCCCAAAAAATAGAGGAAAACTAGAGAATTTTTTCCTCCCCCATGTAAGGGAAAATGCACATTTTGTGAAACTAATAAGAAATTATCACAGATCCGCTCTCGTAATATGCCCACAGACAATATTTGTTTACAGAGCAGAAGTGTCAGAGATGAACACCATCTTTGCAGAAATCAGTCCCTCTGGATCCATTGCCCTCTTTCATACCACCTGCAGGGCTGCTGTTGCCATAGGAGGAGCTGTAATCCCAGAACTGCTCTGGAATTCTTACTTTACCAAGTATAAGGCTTCAGAAAGCTTCCCTCTGGGGGATTATGGCACAGTGGGCTCTGTGATCCACATATCAGAGGATGGAGCAGAATGGCACTTTTTTTAAATTAAAAAAAAAGCAACAACTCCCATACCTATTTGACTTTACTAGTAGTTAAGTAGGCACTAAGGCATTTTAATTTTTGAAGGCCACAAGGGCAGCATTCTTTTTTTTTAAAAAAAAAATATTTTATTCATTTATTCATGAGAAAGAGAGAGAGAGAAAGAGAGAGAGAGGCAGAGACACAAGCAGAGGGAGAAGCAGGCTCCATGCAGGGAGCCCGATGCAGGACTCGATCCCAGAACTCCAGGATCACGCCCTGGGCCAAAGGCAGGCGCCAAACCACTGAGCCACCCAGGGATCCCCCAAGGGCAGCATTCTGTAAGTGATCTTTGTGGGCATTGACTCGCAGCCTCTCAGTAAATTAGAGAAATTAATAAACTACAGAAAACACCTATCACCCAGCTAAAGGGTGACCAAGTCACTAAGTATAATCTATTAGGAAAAGAAAAAGTTGTTGCCTGAAGGAGGTGGGTAGCCCTTTAAAAATACATCCATATCTTCCTAATATGGCTTTCCCAGAGCCAAGCCAGGAATATAAGTACTGCAAGTCATCCTGTCATACTGGATGTTAATAGAGGCATCCCTGGAGCACTTGTACACTTGTATACTTCACTCAGAAAAGATTTGTGTCCGCTTTAAAATTTTTTTTATTCATTCGTGGGAGACACACAGAAGCAGAGACATAGGCAGAGGGAGAAGCAAGCTTCCTGTGGGGAGCCCGATGCGGGACTGGATCCCAGGACCCAGGGATCACACCCTAAGCCAAAGGCAGATGCTCAACCGCTGAGCCACCCAGGTGTCCCTTCTGTCTGCTTTTTATGTGCCTACCTCTGTGCTGAGTGTTTTGGGGGGATCCTACATGGAAGACAAAGGTCCCTATGCTCTCCCCTGGATTGTAACTTTCAATCTAGTTGCAGAGATCACACACACACACACACACACACACACACACACACACACACACACACAGTTTATAGGAAATGACTAGTAGGTGATCTCAGAGGCAACCATGCAGTAGCACATAGGTTCTCCCTATTCCATCCCCACTGTATATTTTTCGTCTCAGCCTGCATGAAGTAAGCTACCATTTTGAAGCCCGCCCCCACCATGCCTTACATGCAGCACATAGCTCCCTGGCTTGTCTTCCAGAAAGTACCTTCTCTATTATATCAGCCACCTGCTCAAAAACCTTTTCTAGCTCATTCTTTATTGCTGTCTCTAATTTTGTCTTCCTTCCTGCTTTCTAAAGCTATACCCTAACTATTTACCCTTGTGTCTTCCCACTTCCTCATCAATATGCTCTATATGTTCCTTTTATCAAGCTTTGTTTCTGTTTTCATTTTTTTTTCTACTTTAGGTGCTTTACCCTTTCCTGCCTCTCCATTCTTGAAGACCATCTCCTGAGTCCTACCTACTCCAGTGAGCCCTCACCATCCACCACAGCTTTCTGTCCTCTTTTGATATGCTACAGCATTTATACTCTATTCTTTTCAACCTAGCACTGAATTTTATTTGGGCTGGCAGTATTGATTGCTATTTCTTTTTTCAGAAAGATTTTATTTATTTATTCATGAGAGACACACAGAGAGAAGCAGAGACATAGGCATAGGGAGAAGCAGGCTCCCTGTGGGGAGCCCAGTGTGTAACTCCATCCCAGGACTGCGGGATCACACCCTGAGCCAAAGGCAGACGATCAACTGCTGAGCCACCTAGGTGCCCCTGATTGCTGTTTCTTCCTTGCTAGGTGTGTTTCCCTAATCAGATTGCAAGTTTAGAATATTCCTTCAGTTCCTTCAGCACAATCTGTCACTATACCAATCCACAATTCTGTGCATACTTTCAAAGGAAAGGAAGGTGGGACAGTAGCAGGACAGAGTTGTTCCTTACAGCCACGGTTGTAAAATGCTTGCTGCTTAGAACTAGCCAGCCCATGTGTGTGGCTGTTTTGTTTTGTTTTGTTGTCCCTTTGGAAAAAATTATTTCTGCATTTTACACCATATTTTGCTTTGAGCTTTCTGTATTAATGTGGCTTTAAATGTCACTTTTTAAATGCTGTATGCTATAACCTTGCATCCTTTCCATTGCTTTTTAAAAAATCATCATTATCCTGTGCTTTTAGGCTACATTTATGTAAGAAAGCATTTTCCTATGTCTGTCCTCTGTCATTCCCTTTCTTTTCCTGCATGCTCTATTTTCAAGGAGCTAGAAGGTGCTCTATTTTAGAGAATTGTATTTTACAATTCTGGATGTGACCATATGACATCATCCAATGAGGAGGCCCAACAAAACTTCCAGGAATTTTAGGGGAAGATGACAAGTGGAATTTCTACAAGGAAGATGCAGGTGACTTTTCTGAAACACTTTCAGAAGGCAAGAATAGCACCATCCAGGGATTTCATGTGAGGGAGAATTGATCACTTTGCTATACCTTGAACCCTGCCCGGCTGTACTGCCAATATATGCTTTTGGCCACAAAATGGCACCTCGCAAGAGGTATGCCTGAATGAGTTCAGAGTCATCCCTGCTGTTGAGAAAAGACAGCAACAGTACTGTTATCAACATCTTCAACTGTAACGAGTACTTTAAAACATACCCTCCCACTCCAAGGCCTTTTTAGAGAACCTGGATCATAGTCTCCTCACCCTTGAACACATAATGGCACATAGGCAAGACCTGTCTCCATATATCAGGTCTCATTTCACATAATGAAGGTCATTCATGCATTCATTTGTTTGTTCATTTGCTTATTCATCAAATATTTATTGAATTGGGTACTGTGTTAGATAGATGTTGGGATACAGAGGCGGGTAAGTCCCAGTTTCTGCCTTTAAGGAACTGATGGCACAGTGATGGACACAGACAAGTCAGTCACTGAGTAGAGTTGAGCATGCTAAGTGCAATACAGAAGTGAGCACTGGGGAGAGACAGCTATTCAAGACTGAGGGGAAGTCAGGGAGGTCTTCTTGGAGGAAGGGACCCCTGAACTGAGGTGAGTCTTAAAGAAGGAATAGAGCTAGCCATGTAAGCGATGGATGGTATTCCAGATAGAAGGAGCAGCATTATGAAGGCAGTAGGCATGACACATTATTAGTTGAGGTTCTGTGAATACAACCACAAGTAGTTCTGAATAGCTATGCAGAGAGTGAGAGTGGAAGGGGGTGGGAGATGGAGCCATGGAAGTAATCGGGGACAGGATCCTAGAGGGCTTATATATTCCAAGCTAAGGGCTTTGAATTCAATTCTGAAGGCATTGGGGATGCACTGGAGCAGAGGAACACTATCATATTTGTGTTTCAAAATATCACTCTAGCCACAAGAGAAGACTGGATCGTGTAGGGGTGGGGGATGGAAGAAGGCAGATCAAGCTGTTGGGGTTATGTAGGTGAGAAATAACAGTACCCTGGCCTCAGGGCCAGTATCAGTAAGAGCAGAAGATGACAATACAGAGGGAATATTGATCAGGAAGCATGAACAGAGCTAGGAAACTAAGCAGATGATGAGAAACAGAAGGATAAGGTAGGGAACACAGGAGGAGTTGCAATTTCTTGTTTTATGTGGAAGAAAGCAGTGGAAAATTAGTTTAATTTTTAAAATATTGAAATATAGGGGTTCAGAAGGCAACCCCATGGGGTCAGGGTACCCCAGAGAGGTCAGGGCTGGACATACACACGGAGAGCCACTAATGTAACCATACAAGTAGATGAGGTGGCAGAAGGGAGAGGCATGTTGGTAAGAGATAAGGACTGAAGACAACTCCTGAGAAATACTAAAGAGTCAAAAGAAGACCCAGAAATTCAGGAACAGGCTCCAGAAAAGGATTGCATGAAAGAGGGGAGAAAGGATTTGGTTTCATGAAGTTCATGGTCAGCAATGTTGCTTTTGACTGAAGGATCAACAGTCATAAGGACTGAAAAGTGGGCATTTTCAAGTAGGAGATGAATTTGAGACCTCAGGGACTCATTGCACTACTTTGAGGAGGGAGGATTAAGGAAGTCTGGATTGCCTTTTCAAGAAGTTTAAGCTCAAGAAGGAAAGGCTGAGATTTAGCATGGAGCAAATGATATGAGATGGCAGAGGGTTTTCATTTTTAAGGACAAAAGAGAACTCAGTAAGTCTTGCAGGCCAGATAGAAAGTGTCAGTAGGGAGGGAGAAATTGAAGATACAGGAAGAAATGACAATAACTGGTGGTGTGAGACCCCTGGTGAAGTGAGAGGGACTGGCAGCTGGAGTACCAGTGGAAAGATAAACCTTAGGCAGAGGAGGGGACAGTGCTTCCGGTGAGACATGAGATGTTACTCTTGGAGAAAAATGCAATTGGAGCAGGACAGGAAGTGAAGTCAAAGGAGTTCCAAATGGATGGCCTCCATTTCTCAGTGAAGTGAAAAAATTTCATATGCAGAAAGTCAAGGAGGAGAGGGTGCTGCAGAAGTTTGAGCAAAATGGACAAATTCTGGAATGTTCAGTGAGAGAAATGGGAAAGGAAGTTGGCAATGGGCAGAGGGTCATTCCAGATCATGAAAAGGCCTGGGGTACCTGTGGTCCTCCACTCTGCACATCATCTGTGGAGCGTAGAAGATCATTTATCCAGGTCTCACCCCCTAAAAATCCTGCTATAGTAGGTTCTGGGTGGGCTCTAGGCATTGGTCTTTTTTAGAACTCTATGGATTATTCTCATGAGCAGCACTGGTTGAGAACCCCTGGGTTAGTGGTGGCCATGGGAGCAGATTGAAGTAGAAGGGAGCTGAAATTCATTAGAACTGAGTGAAGTTGGGTAGCCCGGGTGGCTCAGCGGTTTAGCGCTGCCTTCAGCCCAGGGCCTGATCCTGGAGACCCGGAATCGAGTCCCACGTCAGGCTCCCTGCATGGAGCCTGCTTCTCCCTCTGCCTGTGTCTCTGCCTCTCTCTCTTTGTGTCTCTCTCTCTGTCTCTCTCTCTCTGTTTCTCATGAATAAATAAATAAAATATTTTAAAAAAAGAACTGAGGGAAGTCAAGGAAGTAAAAGGAGAACGTGTAGAAGCGATGTCCATTTATCTCTCACATTTCACGGAGTGGTGGCAGCATTGAGGGCAGGAAGAAAGACTGGGAGCCAGAGTCGAGTCCTCAATAGATAAGGGGACTTGGGTGAGACCATTGAATGGCAGTAACCTCAAAGGAGGGGCTTTTGTAGGCAAATGAAGAAGTACTGATCTCAGATCAACAGTTTGGAATTAAAAGGGGAAAACCCTGCCCTTCCCTATTCCTCTATGCCCAAGAACTTGGGATGGGGAAGAATAAGCAGTATCTTTCAGGATTATCTGAGGCAGTGGTACCCTCATTGGAGAGTAGATCTAAAAGTTGTTTTTCTCCACCCCAGTTGCTTAGTGGAACTACCTGAAGAGCTTTAAAAATTAAGGGTGCTGGGGTCTGCCCCAGACTAACTGAATCTGAATCTCTGGGGATGAGGTTCTCTCTATCTTATATAAAGAATTGTAAGGGAATTGGTAATGGAATAAGCTGCAGCCACTGGGGAAATGCAGAACATTGATTGGGGTAGGGCATAGAGGAGATAACAGATGACTGGGGTAGAGACTTTTCTTTCTTTAACATATAGTGGGATGGAGAAAGCTGTCAAGATGAGAGACTATAGGGAGGTTCACTGGCCCCTAGAGCTATAACCAGAACTCATGCACACCCAGAGGGTCCCAAGGCCAAACACTTTGCAGTCTGTGGTCTAGTTGGCAATCTGTGACCTTTGTTCTATGTTCCAGTAAGGTATGGGTGATAACACTTAGAAAGTGGTACTCACTTGGGCTTTTGCTCTCTGCAAACATCAACCCAGAGCTGATCAGACTGAGTCTTATCAAGCCAAGATTCAAGTTAGACTGAATCTTAATATAAACAACCAGTGCTCAACAGAATTTTCTGGTGGGGAGATAGACATTTTAGTATTCCAAAAAAGGAAAAGAAAGACAAAAAAAATTCTCATCTAAGCTCCATTCAATCACTAAACATTTACTGAAGTCTAGAGCTCAAAAATGTTGCTTTTTAAAATGCTACTGAATAATAAATGGTGTAGCTGTTAAGAACTTGGGCTCTATAGATGCAGTTGGGACCTACATTCAAATTCTGGCTGTGACGCCTGCCAGCTGTGTAACCCTGGGCAAGTGGTTGAACCTCACTCTCACTTTTACCTATCTATAAAGCAATAATAAAATACTAAAAAAGTTTACCTAATGAGATTGTGGTGGAGATGAAATGAGATGACCCTAGAAGGACTTTTTGCACATGGGGCATGTTCCATAAATGATAATCATTAAGTTTGTGGACATAAGCCAGGTGCTAGGGAATATAAGAATGAGTAAGATACAGTCTCTGCTGTCAGGTATCTCAAATTTTAGCTAGAGAGACAGGTATGTAAAGAAGAAATAACAATCTAGTGTTGATATATGCGAAGATCAGAGTATGTACCAGACAGTTCTATCAGAGCATGAAGAGAAGGGCATTTAACCTTGTCTGCAGAGGGATGACAGGACAAGACTTGTAAAAGAAGAGGAAGCCCAAGAATGAGTCTTCAAGAATAAAGACTGATGGGAGTTACCCACCCAAAGTGTGGGATGAGGGATCTTGGTAAGAGGTAAGACTTGCCAGGCCTTGGCTTAGCATTAAAGTCTTGGCAGTAAGAGAATATCCAGCAGTTTAGAAAGCATGACATGGGTATGGGACAGTGGGGGCTATGGCAAGAATAGACAATGGAGAGGTAAGCTGGGGGCAAATCATGTAGGTCCTTGGGTAGCATGCTAATGAGTATGAACTTTTGCCATATGTAGAATGGGGGGCTGTTTAAGGATCTTTTTTTAAGATTTTATTTATTTATTCATGAGAGACACAGAGAGAGAGGCAGAGATACAGGCAGAGGGAGAAGCAGGCCCCATGCAGGGAGCCTGATGTGGGACTCGATCCCGGGACTCCAGGATCACACCCTGGGCCGAAGGCAGGCGCTAAACCGCTGAGCCACCCAGGGATCCCCATGTTTAAGGATCTTAATGGCAGGAATATGGTCAGATTTGTAGACTTCAAAGATTACTCTGGACACAAAGTAATGATAGTAAGGGACAAGATTGGAAGCAATAAGACCAGGTGAGCAATACTGGTACCTTAGACTAAGGTAATGGTTTTGGGGGACAAAAGGAAGAAGGTAGATTCAAGACGAGTTTGGGAGATAGAATAGAACTTGGGGACCAATTAAGGTAGAAATGCAGTGGGAGTCAAAGACACTCCCAAATTTATAGCTTGGGCAGTTGGTCCAGTGCTGAATTACCCCATAGCCAGAGTAAATGTGTGCTACAGGCCTCACAAATCAGGGCGCCCCCAAAACTGGCCACATTTTTACTTTATATATTGAGTTTTTAGAAAAACTTCATCACCAACGGAGTACAGGAGCTTTTTGGATCTGCTTACCTTTTTAAGCCTTAGTATTGTTTTTATTTGAATTATATATTGGGGAAGGGGATTATAATCTTCTCGTTGCTCAGGGCCTCCCAAAGAAGAGGTGTGTAAAGCCTGAATCCTTCTCTGATCTGGATGGTTAGTGGTATCATTTCACTGAGAGTATGTGGACATTGGAAGAAGAGCAAGTTTGGGCTTCCTGCCTTTGTTACACTTAGCCCTGAGTGAAGGGAATGGCATGATCAGGCTGGTAAGGGACTGGCAATCAGGTAGCCTTCTAGAGAGATTCCATCCACTCAGCCCAAGTGGAATGGTTATGGCTAAGTCAATGTGCTTCAAACATTCAGCCAATACTAATGGAAAGTAAGGAAAGACTGTTTACTGGCAAGAGAGATCACGAATGCAAGTTGAGCTACAGGTTCTCAACCTGGAGTTTGGGGGAGTTTTGAACCTCTGAAATTATATGCAAAATTGTGTAGATGTGTGCAGTGCAATTTATGGGCAGAAGTTCCACAGCTTTCTTCAGATTTTCAGAGCAGTCTTTGACCCCAAGAAAGTCAGGATCACTAGGAGTATATTAACTGTGAAGCGAATAAAGCTTCCCTAGAGCTCCTCACTGGCCTGGGGCTCTTCCAGGGCCCTCAAAAAGACCTTAGCCATCTTGCATTGTTTTTCCTTAAAGGGAGCATTCACCTCTCAAATTGTATAAAGTGTTTGGTCCCACAGTACCTGCATCTACCCCTGCCAACCACAGATTAGTGAATTACCCAGCATGGGTTGGTATCTGGGAGTGGATGCCCTCCAAGAGTAACGAGCATGAGGAAAGGATTATTAAAAGTCAACGACTGCATTAATAAAGGCAGAAGGAGAAGCAAATGCCAATCAAATAAAGAACAGTCACCAAAGGAGGAGGAGATCACATTGTGAAGGAAGTAAAAAGAGAGGTAGCCAACTTCATCCAACATGGATGGGAAAGCAGGGGAGAGGAAAAACAAGGATACGCACGGTTCCAGGAGTAGCTAGGATACCTGCATGGTGGCCACCCAATATATGAATGATAGCTTACTATCTCTCATTCTGTCCGGGGAAGGGAGAGGGCGGGGGTGGGGGAGGAAACTTTGGAAAATGATTGTTAAAGTTTCGTTGTTTAGCAGAAAAATAATCATTTTTACATTTTGTGCAAAACATTCTACATTTTCAGATCATTTAAGTGAGCACTACATACTGTCAGTGTGAATGTAGGGCCTTGAAAAGCATTTTGCGGTTTTGTTTTTGTTTTTGTTTTTTGAGCTTGGTTATAAAAGCAATCTCCTGTGTTAAAATGTGTGAATAGTTTGATAATTTGTACACATAATCAAGGGCATCTCAGCTGGACTTTGTGTTGGCTGCTGTATAGAACATGAACAAATGTCAAGGGATAGAAAATTACTTTAGATATTTAAAAGAGAAGAAATAAATAGTCTGTTTTGTAACAAGTTTCTGTAAATAAAATAATTTATATTATTTATAAGAAAAGGTTGTGCTTTGCTTTATGAGAAATTAGTTTGTGGAACAAACATGTTACTAAATGGGCAATAAAATTAGGTCTTTTCAATAAAAAAAAAAAAACAGCGGAGGTAGTAGTACAAACAAAAAACTCTGCACTTCCCTATTCAGTTAGGATGATACTCAGTAAAGTAGGTTTACTGTAATAATCGCATCTATGTGGAAGTGAAGTTGAATGGCACACATGTACTTTTCAAAATGAATCCTAATGTGTTCTATGGCCAGGCAGAGGCCCTGAGTGACCTTTGTCTACTCTTCCACCCCCAACCCCACTTCTGAATCTTTCTTTCCTAATCCTGTATCCTAATCTTCTTACTCCTTGAACATCCATATTTCTGCCCCATCTCTCTGTCTTCTGGCTGGAAATAGGGAGCAGTGAAAGAGGATAGAAAGAGAAAAGAAGTCATAAGAGTGACATTTGAACGTGAAAGATTTTGAATTAGAATTTATCCTGGATAACCCACAAAACCAGTAATCCATATATGGTTCATTGAATGCTGTCCAAAATTCAGGCCAAGAAAACATCTATTTGAACCAGCATGTTCTAAATTGGCCGCCCTGGCAATTCTGAGGTTGACTGGTTTCATTTGGGCAAATCATGCTGACTTTCCCATTATTAGGAGACTGAGTGTTATTATTATTGTCTTTGGAGTGTGAAATGTACCCTGATCAGTGATACGTGCTCTGATCTGCTTCTATGTCTATTATGGAACCTACTTGATGCCATTTTACATTTCCATAGTAACTTTCTCCTGGAATCTGTTCCAAGATAGACTAATTTCAATACTGTTCCCAACTTAACTTCTCCAGTGATAATATCTTTCAAGGCTTTTGACATATTAACTATAGATATGTTTATTCATAATTGTGTCACTATGAAAAATCTGCTACTTGAGGACAATGATTTTCAATGGCTAATATGACAAAATATATTAGAGACACAGAAAAATAGCTACTAACTGGAATGACTAAGCCAAGGCATTGATTTGAGGTTACTGAGAACTAAATAAAATTAATTCAATAAAAAGCAGCAATTTGTATTTTTTTTGCTAGCAAAGGAAATGATTAAAAACATTTTTAATGATAAAGAAAGATGTGTAACATTATTGGCTAGCAATGGTATTCTCACTGAAAGAAGACCAAGAGTCTATTAATATATGCTTCATAATGTACACATGTAAATTAAATAAGTTCTAGCTGCTTGATATTTCAATATGGTTAATGTGGAAACAATTCATAACACTTTTATACATAGCTTAAGCACTTTTCTATTTTTTCATTCTAATAGTAAGCCTTAGCTTGACTTGAGCATAATGAATTTCTTCTTTAATAAGTCCTGTTTGATCCGACAAAGCCAATTAAACACAATACACTTAGGTACCCATTGGTTACATTATTAGACTGGTAAAGGACATAAATCCGTGTGACCACAAATTTTGTTTGAACCAAATTTTGGAAATGTATAAATTATTTGGATGTAACAGTTTTGTCGAACTCTCAGCTACTTCTGCAAGATGAAATTATAATTTGTGGAGCTAAATACTGTTAAGCTTGTGTTGGAATCAATTATTCAAACTTTGTAATTGTTTCGATGAACCTAATTGTACAACTTAGTGAAGATAAAATTATATGCCCAATAAATACATGTCAACATTTTGCCTTTAGCCAATAAGAAGAAGGAGAAAGAACGCCCAGAGATCTCTCTTCCTTCAGACTTTGAACATACGATTCATGTGGGGTTTGACGCAGTCACCGGGGAGTTCACTGTAAGTAAGCTCCTTATTGTGTTTTGCAAGCCATGAAAAAATTCCTTTGTGAAAACAGGTTTCAAGAAATCATGTCCATGTCCCAGAATGTCAGGCTTGATGCTTTGGATGATTTCAAGGAAGATGGACTATGCCTAGTCAATCACACGAAAAGTACTGACAAAATTATTTTGTCCTTCATAAAAATGTCTGATCATTGTTAGTCTTCAACTTGATGTTGAAAATGTGAATTTTCCATGGCACAGGAGAGGTAGTCCTAGTAGACTGTTGAACCTCTTTATTGTTTGAAGTGAAATCAGAGAATCATTGACTCGAGTTGGCCAGTGAAGACAGTCCATCTGAATGCCAGTGAAGACAGTCCATCTGAATAATTCAGGCTTTACATTGGAACCTGGATTACTCAGATCAGCTAACCACTCTAACCAAAATTCTGTAAAATTGATTTGCTCTTCCCTTTGATTTTAAGAATGTAGCTTATTTTCAGGCTTATTAACAGGTGTATTTTATAGGCCTTCAAAACAACAAACCCCATGTTTCAGGAAGAATATTTATGGATAGTCATGTGTGCGTTAGTGGTTATGTGTTTACATATATACAATCCAATAAGAATTCTCCAGAAAGACCATAGCTATAGAGTCAGCCTTTCTTTGGATATTTGTAGTGCTCAAATAGTGCAAGATCTCAGTCATTTTGTGTGTGTGTGTGTGTGTGTGTGTGTTTTAAGATCTGGCATCTTTGTTTTTAGATGGATGAAGGAAAAGATGTGGCTAGAAATATGTCCCCAGGAGGATCAGCTACCTTTTTCCATACTAGTAAGGATCTCAATAAAAATGTACATTCTGAGATAATGAGTAATTTTTAATGCATTCAGGAAAAAAAACTTCTATAATATCACCACCGATTCTTGAGTTCTTGGTGTAAGAGATACTTTTAGATGTTAAATAATTAAATTTTCCGTCTCATAACTTGACAATTAGTAAGTAAACTCCTATGATTCAGTGAACCAAAAGGGGGCAAGGGACAAATCAACTGGATTTGAAGAAGCAAACCATGTCTCTGAATTGACAGCCAAGATACCCCCTTTTTTTTTCAATTCTGGAAGTACGCAATATGAGAATAAAATCACAATTGACTAAACATCTTGGCCTTGTAAAGTGATGTGAGCTGGTTATTTCTGTACTCTCAGTAACAAGCAGAAGAGAATGTAAAGAAGTACTAACATTGATAAAGTTGAGACACTGGTAAGATTTAACAAATTTCATCACTAGAGTCAAAGACTTTATTCAAATGGCCTTGAGTACTGTCACCACTACCATTACACCATCACCACCAAAATAAATAAATAAATAAATAAATAAATAAATAAATAAATAAATAAATAGTTTTTATAATCTGAGCAAAGATATTATGACTTTTTTGACACTGGAAACAGTAAGAGCACTTAAAATTTATAAATTTTGTCCAATAACTCTTCCCTGTTTTAAGAACATTATGTTTCCAGTTTTGACATTCTTTATTTTCTATGTGTCTTTTCTCTGTTTTAACTTATATTTTATTGCTGTCATACCATTTTTTTCCTTCCTTTTTGTGGTCTGACGTGAAAGTTTTCTCCTCCACTATTCTTGTGTGACATTCTGGTTCCTTTCCAATTTTTTTATTTTTTCCGCTCTTTCCAACTTGCTTGACATCTCGTGATCTAATCTATCTTTAGCTCTTGCTTTGTTCTTTTTGGGTTCTGAATGGAAATGAAAAAAAGTGAATCACCATCATCTTGCTGACTGCATTTTCACTTTGCTGTTGTTTAGAACCTAAAGAACCAACTAGAAGGGTGGGATATGTGATGGACACTCTTTCCAATTGTGAACAACAGTTTGATGCAACTAAACCCAAATCCAACCAAAACCTGTGCTCCCCCTCCTCCCTGACACCCAATTTAAAATAAAGCAGCTGTTTGGAGGCAGGCAGTTGTTAGAAATCCTTTGAATATACAGACAGACATAGGCTAAATTTGGAAATCTGATGCACTTATTGCCCTCATGATGGTCTTTTGAAACTACTTGTCCAAAAAAAAAAAAAAAAGAAAGAAAGAAACTACTTGTCCGTACATTATATTTAAAGATGCCACATTCTGCCCTTTTTAACTCTTTTTACCTATGGTTTACACTTACAGACTTTAAAAAATGCCAAATGGTAATAAGCTTTTAAAATCATGTTGTTGGTAGCATTTAAAATCGGGTCCTATTTGCCACGGTACCACTAATGTAATGTGTGCACAGAGGGGGAGGGATGTATTACTAAATTTGATTATTGCTGTTGCTTAGGTTGCATTTTGAGCAATTTGTTGAACTGTCTTGTTCAGTTGTCTTCCAAGGGCCTGTCATTGTGAATATTTGGACTCCAATTTGGTGTGCCGCTTGGTGATTGTCCTATGGCTAGTTGGCCCATATGACCTTGTATGCTTGGGTATGCACTTGGGCCCTGAGATTCAAAGTAGGTTGGGAGGTGAGATTTGGGATACTAAAGTATTAAAAGTCCTTACCCTTTATATTGCCATTTTTGTCCTAAATACTTCAGAACTCCCCCTTCCAGACCTCTAGACCTGTGACGGTCGCTTCAAGTCAATCAGAGGGAAAAATGGTATGAGTGATATAAATGATCATTTCTCATGATAAGATAAATGCTTGGCCTGTTGTATCATGCTGCCATTCTCCTGGGCTACACCGGACAATCCCCAGCTTGTTGTACATCTGGTTGTTTTTGTACATGTGGTCAGGCATTGATATGTGCTCCTGCTTCTGATGCTCATACTTCTAGGTCTCCATTAGCTGTCTTAACTTTTGGGATTTGTACCTCAATTTGGAGCAATGAGATGGCTTTCTGATTAAGTGCCTCTGTGGCACACATTCAAATTTAAGCGTCAGGTCTTATTGATGGACTAGTTTATCTCAACTTATCAAAGAAAAAAGAGACTATGTCAGCAGTGTAGTCATGTGGTAAGTATAGTTGTCTGAAGGATCTTCTGCAATTGACAGCATGTCTTCCTGCTGTCTAGTGATCACAAGACATTTATGTATCACAAAAGTTTAGAAGTGCCATGAGAATGTATAACTGCAAATATTCTAATGATTACGGTAATGATCATGCCAGTGATGTCTGCTCTAGTGGTTATGTGCAACGCATACCTGGTTTTGTAACACTTAATAACTCCTTTGGCCATTACAGTATTAACCAAATGCTATTAATTGCACTTAGAATCAGAACTGGGATCATGCATGGGCTCCTGAGTTCAAATATGTGGCTTAAGGCTTTAGCATCAAATTGCGTGATTAATGCATGTCAAAGTGTCGTTTCACTGTGCTTGGAGTGACCCCAAATGCCAGGAAATCAAAGACCTATATCCCAAATCAAACCAGTTGGGTCGAAGCATGTCTCTGTAGCTTTGGAGACAGTATCTTTCTTTAGACAAAGCTGCTATCTTATATCCGATCTTATTTTGTGGGAAGTGCGACTTTAGAACTGCAGCATTAAAATGGAAATTGTTCATATATGGCTTGAAATGAAATGGTTTCCCTTTCCCTGGCCTAAAGAAACTTTTTAAAGGTAGAGTCTGGCTGCGTGGGAAATCCTTAATAATCTAGTTTTCCCTAGACCAGTCACGACTTTAGGTGCAACATGCGGAAGAGTCGCATCAATGAGAATGAAGTTAAATTTAGCATCACCATGTTGCCATCCTGTCCATTTTAGCCACACAGACACTTCCACTGTGAAACCGGAAATGGTTCACCAGAATTGGGAATTGAAATTTGTAAGTTCATCACATGGCCATTGGCTACTTGTGATTACCCAGTCGTAAATACAGACTTACAAATTATTGTCCAAGCTTTTCATGATGCCATCCTTCTTTCCTCCAAAGTCATGTTTCTGCCTTCTGGTAATTTCTCTGGTCACCCACTTAACAGTAATTCTTATTGTGTATTTCTGGAGGAAGCATCTGGCCCAAAGTGGAAATTATGCGTCTAAACATTAGAAAGTTGTCTTTTTTCTGTTTTCTTAAATCCGTTGTCCTGTATCCTGTCCTGCCCCCACCCCGCGTTAGTTAAAACCTTTCTATTTTCATAACCGCCCCACTTTAGAAGGGATTAACCCCCCTCCCCATTCAGACCCATTGGTTTCATCTCCTCCCACCTTCTAAGTTGTCCCACATTCTGTTTTAACTTTCTTTTCTTTCTTTATTTACGTCCATTACAGCCAGATCTCTATGGCTCACAGATGTGCCCAGGGAAGCTCCCAGAGGTGCGTCACAGGCCCAAAAGAAGCTTGCATCAAAGTGCTTCTTTGAGATGTCATAGCACTGCAGCAGCAGGTTCATGTGTGTGCAGTAGAATTGTTGCTTGGCTTATCTCACTTTTTTGTTGTCATTCCCAAACTCTGGAGGCCCACGTCACACATTGTCTTGCCGAGACTTCGTAGGACCAGGCCACATAAATTGTGTCTAGATGCACTTAGGAATGGGGTGTCTGTTTCTCACTCCAAGTTGCTCTTGGAGTCTGTACAATTACAAAATGGGGACATCCGTAGGCTGAGCACGTAGGGAAAGAATGCTAAATGCTCAATGTGAAACTTAACCTTCTGGTGGAATTCGTGCAATTGTCCTTGGTCAGATTTCCAAATACTCCCTCCTCTCTGCTCTAAATGCTTTGGATTATTGCCAATTCTCACCAGGCTTCGGCATGGTCGTCATAGTCCCCAGGTTCTATGTGGCCAATGAACAAAGAGGGGATGGAGGGAGGAGAGGAGAGACTATTTAGCATCTCCGTGCCTGTGGCTCCTCCACTATTCTATTTTGGTCTCTTCTCAGTCCCCCTCTGTATTAAAGCCCTTGACACCCTACCCCCACCCCGCCAAATTGCATTTTGTAATCACAAAGTGTAAACTGACCATGGGTGAGGCTTTTCTTTTATTCGGAATGATCCCCCAATTAATAACATGCCCAGAAACAGCTTCTGTTATTCCAGTCATATAAAATCCATTGATCTGCACTATACTACACTGTGCACAAATTTAGAGAAGTCTTGCTATGTCTGCCCTGAGTCGCCAGAAAAAATAAGCTAAGCCGTAAACATCATTTCATGGATGAGCAGAATTAATATGGAGGTGATTTTCATGCGCTTTTTTTTTTCTATCACAGTCATACTCCCACCCACCCTTTTTAAGTTGGATCCTAGTTTTACCTATGTGTTTTAATTAGAAAAGAGAATGATTGCATTATTAAGTTACTAACTTTAAATCTAGAGTGTCACTTCAGTTTCCCAAGTGTAATCCTACAGGTAGCATGGGCTTCTTGGTGAAGAACTTTACTGGAACATAAAAATGCAGCTGCTGAATGTTCTGAGCTCCATTCTTTCTCTTTGGTTGTCCACAGGGGATCCCTGAGCAGTGGGCACGGTTACTCCAAACCTCCAACATAACAAAACTGGAACAGAAGAAGAACCCACAAGCTGTTCTCGATGTTCTCAAATTCTATGATTCCAAAGAAACAGTCAACAACCAGAAATACATGAGCTTTACATCAGGAGGTAAGAGTAAATCCAAAGTATCAAAGAGAGAAGTAATTCTTATCTCAGGACCTTGGGATTAGAACAGAATGCCTGTAGGGCATCTGAAGTCCGTTCTACTTCCTTTTTTTTTCAAGATTTTATTTATTTATCCATGAAAGATGCAGAGAGAGAGAGACAGAGGCAGAGACACAGGCAGAAGGGAGAAGCAGGCTCCATGCAGGGAGCCCAACGTGGGACTCGACCCCGGGTCTTCAGGATCACACCCTGGGCTGAACACGGCGCTAAACTACTGAGCCACCAGGGCTGCCCTCAGTTCTACTTCCTTCCCCAAATGACATCAACATCAGTAAATTGAAAGATGTTCTGGAAGTTGAAGTTGACATTAGGAGGTTTACTACTTGGGTGTGTTTAGAACTCAAGGAGGGGGATTGCTCATGAAGCAGTGGTTGTCAGTTTCAATCACAATTGTTCTGTCTCTGCACTGGAATGAAGAAGACAGTTACTTAGAATCAGGCCTTGTGAAGTGACCATGAAATAAGAGGTGTATGAATCAAAACATGGTCTCCTGAAATGTATTTTATCCTTTTGATTCATTGACTTATACTGTGATGATACAGCACACATTTTGTGGTTGCCATTTTGTTCCAACCTCAAAATCAAGCTTAAAAAAAGAAATTATGCCTGGCTATTTATAAGAAATTAAAATGTCTGTGTTCTGGCAAAATCTTGACTTCATTTACTAGCATGGAGGCCCAGCCCTTGTTTGAAGCTTGAACATTCACATTTGCCATGTAAGCAACTGAAAAATATATGCCAAACATTTTTGCATTTTGAGAAAGATGATCCGGGTTGCCTTTCTAGAACAACTTATTATTTAACATCTAAAAAAAGAAGAGAATCCTATCATTAGTGCCCCAGCTGTAAAGTGCCCCTATCTCTCAGCATTGGTTTTAATATAGAGTAGGCTTGAAATATCTTCAGGAATAGTGCAAGGACTTACTTAGAAGGGGAGGAGTGTCTCATTTGGTTCTAACAAATGTCAAAGCCCAAACTTAAAATGTATAGTAATTCATGTGCTCCACAGGATGTTTTTGACTGAGATTGCTTTGCTTGATGGCTGTTCTCTAATGGAGAAAACCTAAAAGGAAAAAAAGCCATCAAGGAGAGCTTTTTAGGTATTTCGTTTTCCGTGTGGAGTGAAATGTCTCAGAGATCCTAGTGATACTTCAAACAGTGCTTAATGTGAAGAAGTCTAGAACTGCCCTCCGGGCCCACTGTAGAACCACAGGTGACCAGAACCAAAAATGCATCATTCTAGTATTTGAGCTGAGTGAAACTCACCAGACATTCTGTGGATGTTCTAGTGTTGAGACTGAGGAATAGGGTGGGAGGAGCGCAGGGGAGGAGAAAGAGAAAGGAAGAAAGGGACAGTAAAAGGGAGGAAGGAAGAGAAAGGAGGGAGGGAGGAGGAGAGGGAAGGAGGAAGTAAGGGAGAAATTCTGGATATGTATAGACTCATACCAATCAGGAGTAGGTAATCTTGGGGCACCTGTGTGGCTCAGTCAGTTAAGCATCCAACCCTTGATTCCGATTCAGGTCACCATCTCAGGGTCCTGGGATAGAGCCCTGCATCGGGCTCTCTGCTCAGTGGGGAGTCTGCTCTAGGGTTCTCTCCCGTCTTCCGCTGTCCCTCCCCCTGCTTGCATGCACGTTCATGCACACATGCACTCTCTCAAATAAATTAAATCTGAGTAAGTAATCTCAATATTACACATATAGATGAGATTCGCTGGAGGCCTTTATTAAGGTCTATAAAATGACATGGTGAACCTTGCAAGGATATGAGTTATTTTCAGAACAATGATGTCATTTGTCATAGCATCTATTCAATATTGAATAGGAGAATTTCCTTCTGGTCAAATTAATTAATTAATACAAAATACAAAATAATTAATACAACTTAATTGTTTATTAAGTCTGGTTTCTAAATGAGGCAGACTTCATAAAATAAATGTGACATCTTTATCTTTTCTTTTCAGATAAAAGCGCACATGGATACATAGCTGCCCATCCCTCGGTAAGTGAAAAATTGAAAATGGTTTGGGGGGATCAGTGTTTATGGCAGTCCAATAGGATACCATTGTACAGATTCAGTTTAGATAGAGACTCTTTTAAAAAACAGTTTTTAAAGGTATAATTTAGATCTATAAAATTCACCCATTTTTAAACGTACAGTTTGATGAGTGTAGATAAATGTATATACCAGTGCTACTGTCACCACAGTCCAGTTTTAGAATACATTTATCACCTCCTAAGTTCCTTTATGCCTGCTTACAGTTATTCCCCATCCCACCCCCATCCCCTAGCTCCAGGCTATTACTAATCTGGTAGTATGGATTTGTTTTTCTGGACATTTCATGTAAATGAAATAATATAGTATATGACCTTTTGGGATTGGCTTTTTTTCACTCAGCATAATGCTCTTACGGTTCATCCGAGTTGTGTGTTATCAGTAATTTGTCCTTTTTATTGCTAAGTAGTACTCCATGGAATGGATGTGCCACTCTGGTTAACAATTTACCCATGGAAGGCTCTCCGGACCATTGGCAGTTTTTGGCTATTGTAAATAATCTACTATGAACATGCATGTATGAATCTTTATGTAAATAAATGTTTCTATTTCTTTTACACAAAGAATCTTGAAAATAATAATCATAATGATAGTGGCTTCTCTCTACTCAACACTTAAATGTGCCAGGCACTGATATAATAACAGTATGCATTCACTTAACCTTTCTTGCCACCAGATTAGGTAAGTCTTAATCACTGTCTCCATTTTAAAGATGAGTTTCAGAGAGGTAAAATAATTCATCTGAGGTCATATCACTGTACTTTTGAGTGTCACCTGTTCTGATAAACAGATCCAGTGGAGGAAGTGACTTTGCCCAAACTCATATAGTTTTATCAGAACCTAGAAAATAAGTAACTGAGTTCAAAGTTCTTAGAAGTGATAGAGTATCTGCAAGAATATCCATACACATGAGACAGAAAATTATCTTAGACAAGGCTAACCTTTGTGTGATTTTATTGTGAAATAATTAACATCAGTGAGAGTTTCCTAACTGTTGATTTGAAGAGTCATGGATAACAACCTTTTATAGAGGACAGATGCTGGCCTGCTTAATGTCACCCTGGGTGACAAGTGTGATAGTAGTAGATCATTAATGGTAAAGAGTAAAGGCCATGAAATTGTGGGGAAGTTCCTCAAAAATTAAAAATAGAATTACCATGGGATCCAGCAATCCCACTTCTGGATTTATACCCAAAAGAATTGACAGTAAGTTCTCTCTTTTTTTTAAAGATTTTATTTTTTCATGAGAGACAGAGAGTGAGAGGCAGAGGCAGAGGGAGAAGTAGCAGGCTCCCCGAGAAGCAGGGAGCCTGATGTAGGACTTGATCCCAGGACCCTGGGATCACGAGCTGAGCCGAAGGCAGACACTTAACTGACTGAGCCACCCAAGTGCCCTGACAGCAGGTTTTCAAACATATTTTCATACACTCGTGTTCATAGCAGCATTATTCACAGTATACAAAAGGTAGAAGGAACCCATGTGGCCATCAACAGATGAATGGATAAATAAATGTGGTATATTCATACCATGGAATATCATTTTTTTATGGAATATCATTTAGCCTTAAAAAGGAAGGACATTCTGGGGCACCCAGGTGGCTCAGTTGGTTGGGTGTCCAACTCTTGATCTCAGCCCAGGTCTTGATCTCAGTGTCATGAGTTCAAGCTCCATGCTCAGCATGGAGCCCACCCTTAAAAAAAAAGGAAGGGTATTCTGACACATTGATACATGCTATCACATGGATGAACCTTGAGGACATTATACCAAGTGAAATAATCCATTTATTAAAAGACAAATGTATGATTCTATTTATATGATCTACAGACTACTCTGTATACAAAGTTCAATTTTTGCAAGATGGAAAGGGTTCTGGAGATTGGTTGCACAATACTGTGAATATACTTAACACTACTGAACTGTGCATTTAAAAATGGCTAAGGGCAGCTTGGGTGGCTCAGCAGTTTAGCACCACCTTCAGCCCAGGGCCTGATCCTGGAGTCCTGGGATTGAGTCCCACGTCGGGCTCCCTGAATGGAGCCTGCTTCTTCCTCTGCCTGTGTCTCTGCTTCTCTCTGTGTGTCTCTAATGAATAAATAAATAAATCTTAAAAAAAATAAGAATAAAAATGGCTAAGATGGTAAATTTTATGCCATGTATATTTTACCACAATTAAACATAAAAATAGGGATGCCTGGGTGGCTTAGTGGTTGAGCATCTGCCTTTGGCTCAAGTCGTGATCCCGGTGTCCTGGGATCGAGTCCCATATCAGGCTCCCCATAGGGAGCCTGCTTCTCTCTCTATGTCTCTCATGAATAAATAAAATATTTATCAAAAAATAAAAATAAAAAAGTATGAAGGCTCTGTACATAGATGTTTAGTCTTATTGTATGAATTTTTAATGTGATAATGCATAAATATACTTAGTATACCACCTAGCACATACTCTATGTTTATTAAATGTAAGCTAAAGCAAAACTGCCAACCTTACATGATCTACACTTATCTTACTGCCCTTGCTTTAATTAATATCATTATTGTATAATAAATACTAGCTGGGTATTCTGGCAAAGAAATAGTTGGTATTTTTTTAGGTAGGTAGGTCAGTTATTTTAAACACTAATCTGCTAGGACAGTCTTTAGATTGATATTTATTTTTGTCAATAGTTCGTATCTCCTGAAATACTGTCCCTTTCTTTTGAGCTTGCTTCTACTGGTTTTGTTTGTGGAATTTAAACTAAATCTACATAATGATCAAAATATTCCACCAAATCAGAAAACAATGATGTTCTCACTGTTGGGAAATAAAACAACTGGATATTTACTTTTCTCACATATATTTATCAAGTGCCTTCTTACAAACACTAGGAAATCTGGAGCTCATTCTGGTAAGGAAAGAGAAGTGTGTATATAAAAAAACATAATACAATATGGACCATGTTACATACTGTAAAATACGTCCATTTGCTTTGAGAACTCAGAGACAAGAGATTACTTTCAGCTGGGGAGGAAAAAGGAAGCAAGCCCTGGTCTCGAAGGGCTTAAGCTCAGTGCCTGGTACAACATGGGTACTTACATGGTACATATTTGTTGAATGTTGAATGTTGAGTTGAAAAAAGCATCATAAGGATGCCTGGGTGACTCAGCTTTTGAGTGTCTACCTTGGGCTCAGGGCACGATCCTGGAGTCCTGGGATTGAGTCCTGAATCGGGCTCCCTGCATGGAGCCTGCTTCTCCTTCTGCCTGTGTCTCTACCTTTCACTCTCTCCCTGTGTCTCTCATGAATAAATAAAATCTTTTTTTTAAAGGAAAAGGCTTCATAGAAAAGGTGACATTTGAGCTAGATTGCGAAGGTCAGGTAGGATTTGGATCTGTGAAAGGAAGGCATTCTAAGCAAAAGGAAAAACATATAAAGGGCACAGTAGTAAGGAGAGCACGAGGACAAAAAGGTGGTTTTGAATGAAGACAGATGCAAGAAAAGGAATCCTAGGAATTAAGCCTTGAGCATTAATTTGGAGCCAAATCAATAGCAGCCCTTAAATGGTATTCTAAGAAATCTGGCCTATTTGCAATGATGTGGATAGGGCTAGAGTGTGTTATGCTAAGTGAAATGAGTCACTCAGAGAAAGACAAATACCATATGATCTCATTCCTATGTGGAATTGAAGAAACATAACAGCTGAACATAGGGAAAGGGGGTGGGGAAAGGGAGAGAGGAAAATAAACCATAAGAGAATCTTAAAGGTAGAAAACAAACAGGGTTAATGGAGGGAGGTGGGCAGGGAGTACCAGCTAGAGGGGTGAAGGGTATTAAGGAGGGCATATGTTGTAATGAGCGCTGGGGGTTGTATGGAGGTGATGAATCACTGAATTTTACTCCGGAAACCAATATCGCACTGTATGTTAACTAAGTAAAGCTTAAACTATAAATGAATAAATGAAAGAAAGAAAGAAAGAAAGAAAGAAAGAAAGAAAGAAAGAAAGAAAGAAAGAAAGAAAGAAAGAAAGAAAGAGAAATCAGTCAATCAATCAATCTGGCTTTTTCCCAGAGAAGCCCTTGGAGTTTTTTGGAACAGGAGAATTAGGCAAATAAAGCATACGCCTTGGGAACAGTTACCTGACAGCACATGTCCAGAGTGAATTAAGGGTGGAAGGTGAGGCTGGTTTTGATTTGTATTTCCCTGATGGCAAGTGATGTGGAGCATTTTCTCACATGCTTGTTGGCCATGAGTATATCTTCTTTGGTGAAATTTATGTTCATGTCTTCTGCCCATTTCATGATTGGATTGTTTGTTTCTTGGGTGTTGAGTTTAATAAGTTCTTTATAGATCTTGAATACTAGCCCTTTATCTGATTTGTCATTTGCAAATATCTTCTCTCATTCTGTGGGTTGTCTTTTAGTTGACTGTTTCTTTTGCTCTGCAGAAGCTTTTTATCCTGATTAAGTCTCAATAGTTCATTTTTGCTTTTGTTTCCTTTGCCTTCATAGATGTATCTTGAAAGAAGTTGCTGTGGCCAAGTTCAAAATGGGTGTTACCTGTGTTCTCCTCTAGGATTTTGATGGATTCTTGTCTCACATTTAATTTAGATCTTTCATATGATTTCACTCATATGGGGAATATAAGAAATAGTGAAAGGGAGTTTACGGGAAAGGAGAGAAAATGAGTGGGAAAAATTAGAGAGGGTGACAAAACATGAGAGACTCCTAACTCAGGGAAACGAGCAAAGGGTAGTTTAAGGGCAGGCGGGCGGCGGGATGGGGTAACTGGGTGATGGGCACTGAGGAGGGCACTTTATGGGATAAGCTCTAGGTGTTACTGTGTATGTTGGCAAATCGAACTTCAGTTAAAAAAGGGGGGGGAGGAAGGTGAGGCTGGGTGAAGGGAGACCAGTTGGAGGAGTGGCGCAGGCATCCAGGCCCATAGGTAAGGTGGTCCTGAGGGAGATAGTGGCAGTAGGAGTGGAGATGAGGTTCAAATTGCAGAAATGTTTAGGTTATTGATTGGATTTTGGGATGCTGGAGGAAAGGTCAAGGTCGAAGCTGATTGCAGACCTAAAATGGTACGACGGTGGCCAAAAGGGTGAGGATGCTATCTTTCAGGAGTTACAAAGTTCTGTGAGCAGATGCTGAGTTTTCTATTGGCCAGTTTGGAGTTTGAAGGGCTGGCAGGATTTCCAGGTGTAGTTGTTCACTAAACCGTTTAACTAAGGCTGGGTTTGTATTGATCGAATGAACTGGATTAGATGCTCAAATTTAGATTGGACCTCTTCAGTGGGACTCAGCTACTTAGGAATGGACAATTGAAAGCACCTTGTGCTCTCCTTATGGTTCCAGGGGGAGATTGCACTTGACACTGCTTATGCTTTCTTGCATTATAAACACTCCTAAGTAGACCTAGCTATCCCATAAGATCTGATTTAATAGGATTGGACTATCCCTAATCGACATAGCCTAAACCGATCAGTTTTGGTGTCCTCTAGTGGCCTGTGTGGGAATTAACATAGAAGCAGTTTATTCACTAGATATTTTAAACTAATGACCACATAACTAATATTGAATTCAGCAATACCTCCCATAATCCTGTGACATCTAGTTTACTGCTCACTCATGGTAGTTTCTTTGGTATGAGTGTATTAAACACTAAATACTGTTCAGGGACCTACTCTTCAATTTTAGGCTACTTGTACAGTTGACACAGATTGAGCTTTTGATTTGAAGTACGCATTTATTTTGTTCATCTATATTAGTGGTTCTTTTACTTCAGTGTGTGTCAAAATTGCCTGGACAGTGTGCAAGTCAAAATGGAATGGAGCCCTGAAATCTGTATCTTAACCTCCTTTGAAAAGTGGCCCACAGACCACACTTTGCATTATCTAGAGCCTCCAAGGTCCTTACTTCTAATTCCTTTGACCATTATCAATGAAGCTCAAAGGAAGAAGAGTTTCCTAAGGTAATTCCTCTAGCTAGTATATGCTCTAGAGCAGGGTTTAATAACTTATAGTCTGTACGGATGGGCTTCCTACAATCTATGAGCCCTTGAAGTTATATGGAAAAGCATATACCTACCTGTATTTTTCTGAAGAGATTGTCCAAACACTTCAGAATTCTAAAAGACCCCAGGATCCTGCTCAAGTAGAGAATCACCTCCTTTGCCCCACTGTGTGGCACAAGAAATGTATCCCAGATTTTTAATAAGACAAAAAAATTTTTTTACTTGTTGTTCATCTATTTTTTCCTTTTTGGGCTTTTTTGATTTATTTTTGAATTTTTATTTAAATTCCAGACAGTTAACATACAGTGTAATTAATATTAGTTTCAGGTGTACAATGTAGTGATTCAACACTTCCATATAGCACCCAGTGCTCATCATGACAAGTGCACTACTTAATTCCCATCACCTGTTTCACCCATCCCCCACCACCCTCCCCTCTGGTTATCATCTGAAGAGCAACCAAAGTATCTGTATTTTTTTCAAGCTTAGACAGATATAGTAATCTCAACCTAGAAGGAAGAGTGTAGCAATATTATACTTGTGGCTCCCAAAAAGACCACCAGCAAAACCTGTTAATAAGCAAAGCTGTTTATTAAACTTTAGCACCAAGAAAGAGCCCTCCCTTTAGAGGGTTTTAGCAGTGTCTTAAAAAGGAGATGTCCAGGGAGAAACTTTACAGGGTTTTAGGGCATGGCTATGTGATTTTATTTTATTTTTAAAAATTCATTTATTTATTTGAGAGAGAGAGTGCAGGGGGAGGGGCAGAGGGAGAGAGAGAAGCAGACTCCCCACTGAGTGTGGAGCTCCACGCGGGGCTCGATCTCAGGACCCTGAGATTGTGAACTGAGCGGAAATCCAGAATCAGACACTTAACCGACTGAGCCACCCAGTTGCCCTATGGCTATGTGATTTTAAAGCAGGTCTTACAAGACAAGGAACAGGTTAGGATTGTGCAGTGTTTATGATTAAATCACTTTAGATTGGTGAAGTGAGAGACTTCAAGAGAGTCTTGGTGAGCAAGCTGTTATTCGTACCAAGTAAAATACTTCAGCTGGTTCAGTCTTATCTTCCAAGAACAAGCATTTCATGGAGTAAGAAGTTGCTATTTTTGCTTGTTCTCAGTATTAACATAAAAACAGGAAAATATACTCTCATTTGATGCTGTGTAACACAGGGAAAAGAAAGTATGCCTAGCCCCAGTATTATTTACACAGGGATGGAGAAGTATGCTGGTCCAGGTCTTACTCAATACGGGGCCAGGAAATAATGCGGATTTCAGTTCTCAGTGCCAACGCCTGGTGTTCTAAGTGTGTTCTAGATAAGCTAATGCTCTCTGGCCTGACCACCATGCAAAACACAATGTCCACTGAAGGCCATGCATTCTTTCCAACCAACCAGCCAACGTGACAGTATAGTGTCTAGTCTTAGATAAACAGAAACATTGGTCTCCCTCCTCCCCTACAAACCTTCAGAAGATGAAAGATGTTAGTTTTTCTAACAGTCCCTTAGACCATCCTCGGGGATGCAGAATGTCTCCCATATGAAATGAGAATAGTGAGGATAGTAACGAATACTAAACAGTGTAGTTTTGCAGGTGGATCATCTTTAGTGAAGTAGCAACAATTGAGATGTGCCAGGTTACCTTTTGGTCAGTAGTACCAGTCTGATTGGTTTTTGTACCAGTCTGAGAAGCCTAGACCTAGGCCCATTATATTTGCCACCAGGGCAATTTTCAGATCCTTATAGGCAATACATATACTCTCATTTATGGAGGCCACATGATGCATTGTATCAAATATATTAAAGGGCTCCTCTACCCCAAATAATTTTTTGCTATGAACTTTTTAAGTGATTTTTAATATTGATTTTGAAATTATTTGATTATAAGTAACACTAAATTTTTGGTTAGGTATAATTTATTGGAAATCATTTTGACAACTCAAGAGCTGTTGCTGAAGAAGACAATCTAATCTACAATTTGGTTTTTATTTTTTTTTAATATTTTATTTATTTATTCATGAGAGATAGAGAGAGAGAGAGGCAGAGACACAGGCAGAGGGAGAAGCAGGCTCCATGCAGGGAGCCCGACGTGGGACTCGATCCCAGGTCTCCAGGATCACACCCTGGGCTGAAGGCGGCACTAAACCGCTGAGCCACCTGGGCTTGCCCTACAATTTGGTTTTTAATTAATGAAATTTCCATAATTACTAAATAGAAGTCACTAAGTGAAGTTGACCTATAGTTATTCTTCATAGACATGTAATTAGACATTAATTGCTTTAGACTTTATAGTTTTTTGTCACATTTTGGAGGCAATGATTTATTTCTTACTTCAGATATTTTCATAAGCCCGGGTAAAGCTAACTACTCTAGGCATGGTTTATATTGCCTGCCTATATATAATATATAGTATTATATAATACTTGCCTGTAAGATAGCTTTACCATATAAAAGGTAGCCAGTTTATATGCAGGTTCTACCCTTCCACCAGTGAACAGTGATTAGGTGCATTCTTGATCCCCGCTGGCATAAGAAAGCAGAACTTTCTGGAACAGAATAATCTCAAAGCAAACACCAATAACCTAAAGGCAATTTCTAAGTGTGCCCACTGAAATGCTCTGAAGAGTTAGTCTTTCAAAGAAGAAATGGATTTTTTTTCTAAAACCTCAATGTCATTAACGCATGTTTCTTTCTACACAGCCACAGTACAATATAATAGTGTAGGTATTTTGGCCAAATTAAGAATAAATATAGGTGTATACATAAGAAAACCAATATTAACTAAGCATATAAATTTCAGTCTAAACCATTCAGTATGTATATCAGGGCAAGCAAATATTCTTTCAAATACTTTCTTATAAATTCTAAGTTATCTTCCTTTTTACAGTAGATAAATCTTGCTGTCTCTGATTAGATATATGATTACACCTTATGGATCTTCCATCAGTTTATACATGATTGTAGAAAATCCATGTTGAATTTTAATCATAGGCTGAGGTCCTTTGATTTAATAGTGTATTAGTAGGCTCCCTGTATCTACCTCAGGAGCTTTGTCCTCAAGAAATGAAAATTCTTTTTAGAATTAGCTTGAGCCAGTATACCCAAAGATGTCAACAGAATACAAATATAAACACACACACACACACAAAATAAAAATAAAAAAATCTTTAATAGTCCTTTCCAACAGAATCAATGTCATAAAAGGTATATATGTAACTTTACATTTTCTAGTAGCCACACTGAAAAAAAAGTAAAAAGAAAAAGGTGAAATTAATTTTAATGATATTTTATGGAACCCAGTGTACTCAAAATTCTGTCATTTCAACATATACACAACATAAAAGGAAATGTCTTTCACTAAGGAACTATTTTACAACTTTTTTTCATATTTAACATCTGGTATGTATTTTAAACTTAGTACCCACTTAAGTTATAGCGCATGTAACTGCTCATTAACTATGGACAGCTTGTGGCTGCCATATTGGACAGCACAGACCTGTGTCATTGTTCAGTGATTTTTAAACTTGAACCTGAACCGGAATCACCTGGAAGGCTTGTCATAACATACTATCAGGCCTCACTCGCAGAGTTATGATTCATTAGTGTGGATAGAACCCAAGAATTTGCATTTCTAACAAGTTCCCTGTGATGATGCTGGTCTGGGGACCACACTTTGAGAACTGTGGTCATAGTTCTTTCAAAATTCAGCTTTGGGACAATTTAAGCCCTGCATAAATATGAATGATAAGAATCCATCCTAGATACTATGATTGTTCTTACTTTTGGTGGTGGTGGTGGTGGTGTAGCAGTTTTTAGCATTGCAAATCACCATTTATACCTGTTGGTTAAGACTGAATAATTATGTTGATGAATATTCCTTAGATCTTCATGTCTGTTACTTTCTGAGTGCTTCTTTCCAGGAGGCTGAACAGGGAAGCAACATTTATGGGCTTGCTTGTACTTAGTGAGTATTTGCAGAGCTGTGTTAATACCATATCCATATGCATGCTCTGATCTTTAGGCACAAAATAGCCCTTTTCTGGTTGACAAACTATCAATCAGCGAATTGACAATCTGCCCAGTACAAATTGAAGGCTTTCATAGCATTTTAAAAAGATATTATTCATTGATTTCAAAAACATTGAACTTGCAAATATTAAATGAATAGCTCACTGTTTCTGAGCTCAGTGGAAAATGAAAAGATCTTTAAAATTTTCATGATGTTTATAAACCATGACCTGAATTTACCTCTGAATGTGAGCAGTCCTGATCACCAAACTGTAGATGGTTCTGCTCATTTGTAAAAGGTGCGGTTTTCTCATGTCCCTACATGATTAAATATTTTATTTCCCTTTTCTTGTTTCTGAAGAAAAACAATGAAGAGTTAATACCTGGTCTCTAAACTTTGTTTTTGTCACAAGAGTACAAAAACAGCATCAGAGCCGCCTTTGGCTCCTCCTGTGTCTGAAGAAGAAGATGAAGAAGAGGAAGAAGAAGAAGATGACAATGAGCCCCCACCAGTCATTGCACCAAGACCTGAGCATACAAAATCAGTAAGTCTCGGGATCCCTGGGTGGCGCAGCGGTTTGGCGCCTGCCTTTGGCCCAGGGCGCGATCCTGGGGACTCGGGATCCAGTCCCACGTCGGGCTCCCTGTGCATGGAGCCTGCTTCTCCCTCTGCCTATGTCTCTGCCTGTGTGTGTGTGTGTGTGTGTGTGTGTGTGTGTGTGTGTGACTATCATAAATAAATAAAAATTAAAACAAAACAAAACAAAATCAGTAAGTCTCAAATAACTACTCCTCAGTGGTTCAGGAAATGTCATCTGGAGCAATTGTAGAGTCAAAGTCTAGTGAATCAGCTCCCACCCTATTGAGTATCTACTATGTTCCCAGATCTAGAATATAAGATACAACCTTGGTTGAGGCTGCTCTTCAGGGATATGAGATAGCATGTGACAATTAGAGAATAATACCAAACAATATATAAGTAAGTGCTAAATTATAGAATTGCTGCAGAAATTAAATTAGAGAAAGAAATCCACATGAATCAAGTAGGAAGAATTGCCTAAGTAGAGACACCAGGACCAGAATGAGCACAACATGTATGGGGACCTCAGAAGACTGGGTCCTGACAGCTTTCAAGCACAGGGTATTTGAGGTAACCTAAAGTTCTTGTTTAATAATTAATTCATCACTTGTCTTTACAGACTTATTGGGGGTAGGGGTTGGGATGTGGAGGAGAGATGAGTAAGCAGAGCACAGAGAATTTTTGGAGTAATGACAGAACTCCACTGCCATAATGGCAGATTATACATTCGTCCAAACCTATAGACTGTCTACCCTAAGAGTGAACTATGTGTAAACTATGGACTTGGGGTGTTTATGACGCATCAGTGTTGGTTCATCACTTGTAACAAATGTCCCACTCTGAGGTCGGGGGGCTGTTGATAATGGGGGAGGCTATGATGCGTGGGCACAGGGTGTAGATGGGAAATCTGTACCTTCCTCTCAACTTGACTGTGAACCTAAAACTGCTTTAAAATTTTGTCTTAATTTACAAAATAAAACCTCATTGACATGGCAGCATCTAGGCTTGGCCTATTGTTTTCATCATAGAACTTTTTCCCTTATCTTTAAGATCTACACCCGCTCTGTGCTGGAATCCATAGCTTCACCAGCAGCACCAAATAAAGAGGCCACACCACCTTCTGCTGAGAACGCCAATTCCAGTACTTTGTATAGAAACACAGATCGGCAACGGAAAAAATCCAAGATGACAGACGAGGAGATCCTAGAAAAGCTAAGTGAGTTGGTTGTTTTTTGGTTTTGTTTTTGCCATCGTTACTTACTTCATAGGATGGTCTCATAAACCATTTAAAATGGGAACCGAGGGACGCCTGGGTGGCTCAGTGGTTGGGCGGCTGCCTTCAGCTCAGGTTGTGATCCTGGGATTGAGTCCCGCATCGGGCTCCCTGAGAAAAGCCTGCTTCTCCCTCTGCCTGTGTCTCTGTCTCTCTCTCTCTCTCATGAATAAATAAATAAATCTTTTTAAAAATAAATAAATAAATAAATAAAATGGGAACCGAGCCTTTAAAATTTGGGCCTCCTTGCATAAACTCCAGGCTTCCTGAAGTCAAAAGGTGTAAAGGTTTGAACTTGCTGTGTATTCCAGATCACTCCTTCCCCCACACTCCGAATCTGACAGAAACTAAGTATTTTCACTTGAAAAAGTCAATTAAGTTGAAAACTTGACACAATGATTAAACAGTGAGTTTTATTTTAAGATGACACTCTGAAAGGAATAAAATAATCTGATGATATATATTTTGATCATCCCCCAAGGTCTCCCAACTGATCAATCATGATAGACAAGTCAACCTCAAAGCCCAACACAGTCAATCAAAACCAGCAACCACAGTAATACCATCTTTTCTCTTAATTTAGGAGTATTTCTATGTGGAGAAGGGGGGCAGGGCCAGCAAATGCTAGCAACCTCCCTCCCACGGTATCATATTGTGTACATCGTGTGCACACACACTCATTCCAGTTTCATGAAATAGTCCTCTTTCAGTTAGCTTTCTGAGCCAAGGAGATTTAAGAAAAATACATTGCTGAAATGAGTCAAAGGTCTGTGAAGCATATTTATTAAACTCATACTACAGAAACATCTAACAAATTGCTAGTTATCTGCAATCAGTGCCCCTATTCATCCTTCACTGACTCCTATTCATCCTTCAAAACCCAACTCAAAAGTTACCTTCTCAGGAAAGCCTTCTTTGCCCCTCCCAGTCTGAGTTAAAGGCTATTCTCTTTACTGCCTTTATGGTAGCAAATCACACCACACTAGTCCGATCTCTTTCCCTTAGACTTGTGAGCTTCTCAAGGGAAGGGACTGAGTCTCCTTTTCCTTTATGTCCAGCTTCTGATAAAGTGCTGCATAAAAACACATGCTTTTTGAGTGAATGAATGAAAAAACGAGCAAAACAAATATGAGTCTCTCCTCATATGTTCTATGCAAGAATCTTTGGAGGAAACCATAGAAAAACAATTTCCAACCATCAAGAAACTTACAATTTTATTTGGATGACAAATTTCAGTAATGTCATACAACTAGAGAACAGGAAGCTGTCTTGTTTCATGCAAATTTCCAACTAAAAGACCTCAGGAAAGGAAGAGAGCCACAGGGAGACTCATAGGTGGTGGTGGGGCCGATTTGCCCTTCAGGAAATATTTGGCAATGCCTGAAGACATGTTTATAGTCTGAGCACAGGGAGTGCTGCTGGCATCTAGTGGATAGAGGCTAGGGATGCTTCTAAAATGTTCACAATGCTAAGGACAATCCCCTCCTTTCCCCTCTGTGACAAAGAATTCTTTAACACAGAATGTCAGCAGTGTTGAGGTTGAGACATTCTGGGGTAAAGGTATTTGGAAAGGCAAAGGTCTGGGCTGCAGCTGGGAGTGAGTGTTTGGAATTGAGTTCACTGAGACTTCAGCCAACTGACTCTATGTGATTAAATATGACTCTAGTGAGAATAACAGTAGTAATAGTTCGCATCTATTGAGCACTTTCTGTGCTGGCCACTTTACATACACCATGAGGTTTAATTTTCAGAATAATACCTTTCATTAGATTTCAATATCCTCATTCTACAGATCAGTGAAAGTAAGCCTCAAAATACTAAAATGACCAGATCACCAAACTAATGAGTGACAGTGTGAACTCAAATCTGTTTGCTTCAAAGGTGTGACACTAGTTCCATTACGCACTTTGCTTCTGTGTATCCCCATCTGTTTCTATATGGAAAAGAGAAGGAAAAAAGAAAGAATTGCCTGGATGATTTCTGTCAGTTATTCAGACAGTTACCTCAATTTTTTTCTTTATTTTGTCCATGTAGACATGACCTATGATATTGTATTAGGTTCTAAAAATCAGGGACACCTGGGTGGCTCAGCAGTTTAGCGCCTGCCTTCAGCCCAGGATGTGATCCTGGAATCCTGGGATCGAGTCCTACATCATGCTCCCTGCATGGAACCTGCTTCTCCCTCTGCCAATGTCTCTGTCTCTCTCTCTCTCTGTCTCTCTTTCTCTGTCATGAAAAAAATAAATCTTTAAAAAAATAAAAAACAAAATAGGATAAAAAATAAAATAAAATTCTAACAGTGTTGCTTTCATTAAAACAATGACTATTATGGGTATGTTTCAAATCCCAATCGATTTGTTAAAACGAAAATGCTTTTCTTACATTCACTGACAGAGAAGCATTCTTCTCTTGGGCCAAAATCTGGCTTTGCTTGCAAATCCTAGCGGTGCTGGATCCATGGTTTCTCTCATTGCTTGTTTATTCTGCCCTGCACTGAGCAACATGATGAAGAGGAGAAAAGTGCCTTTGATTACATTTTAAATTAAGAATTGGGTGTTTTCTTCTCCAGTGGAGAAAGCTCAGGCCTCCGGAGACTCATTTTTCTCTCCAGTCAGTAAGCCACCTGTAACTGCCAGCCTGACCTCACACTTACAGATCTTGACAGGGAGAACCTGTAGAAAAATGGGGGAGTGCTTTTCATGAAGCAGGTCCAGGCAAAGCTATACCATCAAGTCTACAAAGTGATTCTTTCCTGCTTCTGCTGCACCTCTGTGTGTGCACCTTCTGTGTGCCCTCTTCTCTGCCACAGACTCACTGTATGACATCAGACGATTTATTTCACCCCTCTGAGCCTCAGTTTCTTATCTGTCTGACAGAGATAAGAATCATAACTGCACTCTGTCTATAAGATAGATTTTATGTAGCTCAAACTATGACTAAGAGTAGTATTGGAGTCAGAAAGGCCCGGATTCAAATGACAAGCCCTTTGCTTGTGTTTCTTGGGCAAGTTACTTAACTTTCCTTGACCTCTTTTTCCTCACCTAAAAAATATATATATATACATATATATATACACACACATATATATTTATTATATATATTTATTTTTATAAATGTATAATTTATTATATATATTTTTATATGTGGAGATATTAATAGTACCAACCTCATAGCATAATAGTAATTAAATGAGAATAGGGCATATAAAAACTGCAGCCACAGTCCCTGGTACACAGTAGGTGCTCAGTAAATGGTGATGACTACATGAGTATAAAGCCTTAGTAAGATAACACACTAGGCCAGGCTTTATAATGAATCATAAGGGAGTCTTAGTCATAGGCCCAGACTAGCTGTGTGTTCTTAGGCCAATCACTCAACTCTTCTGAATTTCAGTTTCTTCATTTGAAAAGTGGACATAATATTAGTACCAATGTGATAGGGATTTCACGAGAACTAAATGGGATAAAGTATGTAAGGCACCTAGCACAGTACATAGTAGTATAAATTTATTATGTAATTTTTGCCAAATGAGAGCAACCATATTTTGCAACATAAAAAAGTGGAGTCTTCCAGTGGGACACAATATTTGAAATCAGGAATAAGCCAAGATGTATGGTTCCTATACGAAAGTCATCGAGTGAATCAAGGCCCCCGTTGGAGTTCGGGGAAGGAGTAAAGGAGCCTGCACTGAGAGGCAGAAGAGAGGAAGATAGGAGACAGAGGTAGAGCAATAGCCTACATCCCATACCCAAGTGGAACCCACCATAATCATGGTGAAGAGGAGAGGGCAGCATCATCCTAGGCTCAGAGATCCCATTACTGTGAGATTGGAAGCCCAGACCACAGAGCCGCCAAGCTACTCCTCTTCCATGCAAATGCTGATTGTGGGGGCCAGACCATGGGATCATTAATAGCTGAAATAAACAGATCATATTTCAGTTTTATACAGACAGATAGCCTGGGTCTGGCTTGTTCATTGTGGTCTGTCTGAATCTATTGGAAAATAAAGAAACCCCTACATTTTAGAGAAAATTTCCAAAAGGCGCTGTCAGCAAAATGGTGCAAGGCAGGAAATTTGTCTTGGGTCCCACAGTCAACTCCTCTTTTTGTCCCTCCCTTTCTCCAGCATTCTCCACTCAGAACTCTTCTAATTTCCCACTCAGATAGGACTAATACTAATTTAGAGAATTATTTTGCTTTTTCTCAGGAATCAAAACTTTCTCAGTGCGCTAAAGGAATCCTTTTAATGATCAGAGTTCAACTTAGTTTCATACGTAGGAAGAGACACTGATAGACTCTTCTGCCACTGAAACTGCATCATGAACCCTATTTTCAAATACTGCTATTTAGTCATTTCTTAAATCCTTACACTTTTAAATGAATAGTTGGTTTCTTATTGAACAAATTGCCCCAGTAGGAAATTGTTCTTGCATTGCTATTTTCCCCCCTTTTGATTTTGAGTTGCTGCCTCTTGTCACTGTTTTCTACTATTGTGTCATGGTGGCTTCTCCTCCTTTCCTTCGTGTAATTTATAAAAACAAATTACAATGGTCCTGATGAAACAGGTCATTTGGAAAGCTTATTTTGTGATTGGGAATTGTAAACAAGACCTCCTGTGCATTTGCCTTACATCAGTAGATGGCAGCACACCCTCTCCTGTGAAGGGTAGTGGACGTGGAGACGCCATTTTATTTGTACAGCAGTTAAATTCAGAGGCAGAAGCTCATCAAAATTGTTGTCTTTTGGTAATCTTCATGAAAGGATTTATTTCCAGGTTGTTTTTTTTTAAATTCTGCATTCCAAGGAAATAAAGGTTAAGTAATTTATTACCACAAAACCTCATTGACTGAACCCTGCCAATTGAAATTGGTCATAATTCAGAAAGTGGCTTGGGCTAAAGCTTATTTGCTTTTATTCAGTCTATGGAAAAGAATTTGCTCAGCAACTTAATAGTAGAACTTTCTTAGAAGACTATAAACTCCTTAATAAAACAATGGTTTCAAAGGACTTTAAAATTGTCATTTTGTTACAAAAGAAGAAGACGACAACAACAACGACAAAGAAGTAGTAGTAATAGTAGTCGTTGTGTCCAGGCCCCTATCCATTAATAGCTGACTTGAGTAAGAACGGTTCTCAGTGATGTAGAAATCTATAAGACAATTTGAAAGATGAAGTGGCAATTCAGAAATTGTTAAATTGGTGGCATTCTATAGTCGTAACTCAATTAAAATACATTCTCCAACCTCTCTCTTAAAATATGGGGCATTTACCAAAGGAAATGCCTAATTTTATTTGAGTTCAATTCAACAGACATTTATTGAGTAATTCATGTATTTCTCACATAACATTGTTTGAGGAGGTACTGAGGATACAGAAATGAATGAGACCTGACTTTTGTCTTTAAGACACAATCTGTAACAGGATGTCAAATATGTAGAGATGGGTACATGGTGTATTAAGTGTAGAGAAGCAGAGTAAGTGCAAAGGTGAGAGAGAGAGAGAGAGAGAGAGAGAGAGAGAAGATACAGTAGTATAGAGAACAGGAATTATTAACTTTATTCCAAAAAATCAGGGAAGGCTTCCTTGAAGAGGCACCATTGAAGCTGAATTGAAGCATAAATAGGAACTTGGAAATTTAAGAAGGACATTCCAGGCAAGAGAATAGTAAGTATAGAAGGTATGAAGGCATATGTCTAGGAGTGCTAAATTATTCAACATCACTTGAATATATAATTGGTGGTAGGTGGTGGGACTGGAGTCGTAAGAGAAGAAGCTCAACTGTCAAGCAAGAGCTAGCTGTTCATGAGCTGCAATTTGTTATGGTCAAAGCAGTGAAGGTCTAGTGGGGAAGGGGTGGATAGGATAAGAGACGGAGAATAAAACAAGAGTCAGATATAAAGAGCCTTGTACTCCATGCCAAGGAGTTTAGCTTTACCCTGTAGGCATTGGGAGAGCCATCGAGGACTCCTAAACCAGAGAATCTCATGATCGGGTTTGCACTTAACAGCATCCTACCAGAGAGAGGTGTGGAGTCTGGACTAGAGTGTGAAGGGGCTGGCAGTTGGGAGTGCAATTAGGAGGATGTTGGGATAGCCCAGACAAAAAATGATGAGGGCCCAACTAGAATAGTAGTCACAAGGAAGGGACAAAATGAGAAGGCCTCTAGGAGGTGAACAGATATAAGCACAGGACTTGGTGGACAACTGCGTGGGGGTCAGTGAAGGTGAGGGATGAGACAGAGGTGACTTCCAGATTTCATACTCTGGCTACTGAGTAGACAGATAGCAGTACCATGGACTGAGATTGGAAATGCAAGAGAAAAAGAATTATAACAACTCACATATTGTATATGTCTTATTTAACTTCACTGAAACATGGACTACTGTTGTAAAAAACAAACCACCACTACCAACAGCAACAACAAATCTAACAACTTGATGAACAGTACAGGACTGAAATTTTTTTAAAGAGTTTATTTATTTATTTATTCATGAGAGACACAGAGAGAGAGGCAGAGACACAGGCAGAGGGAGACGCAGGCTTCCTGCGGGGAGCCTGATGTAGGACTCGATCCCAGGACCCCGGGATCACGACCTGAGAGGAAGGCAGATGCTCAACCACTGAGCCACCCAGGTGCCCCCAGGAC
The DNA here is from genome assembly GCF_011100685.1 of Canis lupus familiaris. NCBI lineage: Eukaryota > Metazoa > Chordata > Mammalia > Carnivora > Canidae > Canis > Canis lupus. The sequence goes on from NC_049260.1 coordinate 84,935,644, forward strand.
TGAAACATTTATTTTTTTAATTCAAAATATACCATCTGGGATCCCTGGGTGGCGCAGCGGTTTGGCGCCTGCCTTTGGCCCAGGGCGCGATCCTAGAGACCCGGGATCGAGTCCCACATCGGGCTCCCGGTGCATGGAGCCTGCTTCTCCCTCTGCCTGTGTCTCTGCCTCTCTCTCTCTCTCACTGTGTGCCTATCATAAATAAAAAAAAATTTAAAAAACAAAATATACCATCTACTGGTAGTTCTGAATCAACACCAGGTATTGTTTGTAGCACACAGTTTAGCACTTGAATACATACTTTCTTGTCCTCATTTATTTGGTCAACAAATACCTATTCAGTGATGGCTGTTATTCTAGGCACTAAAGTTACTTGAATGAAAAGACAAGGTTCCTCCCCTCAAGAAGAAACATGAGAATCTCAGAGGCATGAGAGAATAATTCACAAAATAGGATGACTTGAGATAATGTTTAATAAATAGGAATTCGTGGGTTAGCCAGGAAAGGGAAAAGGGGAGCATCTGCAAAGACCTAAGCCTTGGATAGTGATAGCATTACTAGGACTTAAAGTAGGAGGGATGAGGAGTAGAGGAATTACATGAGATTAGTATGGTTAGGTAGGGATTGGTTGGTGGTAGAGAGTAAAGAGCCCTCTATGCCAGACTAAGAAATTTGAACTTGATTTTGTAGCGAGGAGGAACTTTTGAGAAATCACAATTAAGAGTGAAATCACTCTGAAGTAGGATGACTGTACATCTCAGTTTACCCAGGAAAAGTCTTGGTTTTGGGAATTACATGGTTACCCTATTCCAAAAGTGTTGCAGAAGATAGAGAAGGTAGAGTGTTGAGGTAGGTAATTACTAGTGCAATTGTTTGGACAAGAAATGTCAAGGGCCTGGAGCTATGGCAGTAGCCATGGCATGAAGAAGAGGGAATGAATAAGAGCGACAATGAGAAGGTAGAATCTACAGACCTTCTCTTGATTAGTTCGTGGTGTAAATCTTACCCTACTGACTCTATGCTTCTTTAGAACAGGAGCCATGATAGTAAGATATAACTCAAAGGTAGTGATACTGATATGTTTGCTTTAAAAAAAAAAAAAAGGAAGGGAGAGCCACAGGCATCCAAATAAATGATTCCCTTCAAGGCAGTCCACTTGAGAAGCTGAACCCATATTCCCATGATGCTGCTGTGGCCTGGAATTTTTCTGCACCTATTTGAGCACTGCGTTGAAGAGTCAATGGCACTTATTTCAGATTTGTCCTGAGTGGTGGCAAGGATTCATCCTCTGACTACAGGATTTGTTATTTTGAATTAACAAAACCAATGTTTTTTTTCCCCCAGAGCCACACATGATAAATTAATGTTTTTCTTGCTTATGACCTTACTCTACAATGTTTAGAACAGTCTATAGAAACACAGAGTAGATTGGTCATTGCCTAGGAATGGGTTGGAAAGCCAAGGGTGGGGTGCAGGCACAGGTAGGGAATGAAGAGTGACTGCGAACAGGTACAGGTTTCTTTCTGGGATGACCAAAATGTCCTAAAATTAGACCATGGTGAAATTTAATAAATTTGCACAACTCAGATAATTTACTAAAAGCCATTGCATTGTACACTTGATTTTTTCCTTTTTATCAAAAATATTTGGCACTGCTTTTGCTGCATCCCAAGCAATTTGATAGGTTGTATTTGATTCTAATTTAGTTCAAACTATTTTTAAATTTCTCTTGAAGTGTCTTCTTTCACGCGTTTTATTTAACTATCTTGGAATTTTCCAATCATCTTTCTGTTATTGATTTTTAGTTTATATCCATTATGATTAGAAAAGGCATTTTATACGATTTCAATCCTGTAAAATTTGCTAAGGTTTGTTTTGCTTAGCAAATGGTGGTCTACCCTGGAGAATGTTCCATATGCACTGGAGAAGGATGTGTATTCTTCAATTGGTGGGTGAAGCGTTTCTGTATATGTATTAGCTCCAGTGGATCTAGAGTGTTTTTCACTTCCTCCATTTCTCTGTTGATCTCTCTGGCTGTTCAATCCATTATTGAAAGTGAGCTATTAAAGTTGCCAACCATTTTTATGTTGCTGCCAATACTTCCCTTCACTTTGGTCGATGTTTGCTTCATATATATGGAAGCACTGATGAATTGTACCCTTTATTTTTTTTAATAATTTATTTATTCATTCACGAGAGAGAGAAAGAGAGGCAGAGACACAGGCAGAGGGAGAAGCAGGCTCCATGCAGTGAGCCCGATGTGGGACTCCCTCCCGGGTCTCCAGAATCGTATCCTGGGCTGAAGGTGGTGCTAAACTGCTGAGCCACCTGGGCTGCCAGAATTGTACCCTTTAAATGAGTGAACTTCATGGTGTGCAAATCATATTCCAGTAAAGTTGTTAAAAAATACATGGAGTGCAGGTAGGCTCCTGGGTTTGAGGATGCAGGTTTTCAGAAAGCATGAGTCTCATTACTTTATGATTCAACTTTGTTCTTTATTAGACCCCATCACCCTTAGCACAGTACTGGGTTCATGGTAATTGCTGAAGAGGTACTTGTCCAGCAGAACTAAATGTAGTGTAGTGCTCAATTTTGCTCCGATTCAGGCAAGATAGTGATTTTATTAAATAGTGCATATAAGATCTTAGATGTTTTTATCTCCAAATCTACAGTATCCTTTTTTGGGAACTTTTTTAAATGTTGAGTTGTGTCCAGTCCTTTTTGTTGATCAAACATCATCAATTTTGACTATAAAAGCAGCATGGGTTATTACTACTACTTTAATTAATATATTACTGTTTGTTACTTTAATAAAATGTATTATTAGCCATATAAATTATAGAAATTGCATGGGAATATTGCTTCAGTGTTTTATTTGTCATTGACTCTAGCATTGCAAATTTTAGTATGAAATAAAGGGAAATGAACCAATCAATTTAAATCTCTCTCTCTCTTCTTCTTCTCTCCACCCCCCCAAATTCAGGAAGCATTGTGAGTGTCGGTGACCCAAAGAAAAAATACACAAGATTTGAAAAAATAGGTCAAGGGTAAGTGATTATTGAAAGATAAGCACCAGAGATATACATTCAGATTCAGTAATAGCCTAGGTTATATTTATGTTCTGCGTTCTCAATATTGGTCTTTCTAGCTGACAGAATGTTAATTAATCGAGGAACACATCCTGCTGGAATCTGCACTAATGTTGAGCCAAGAGCAAATTGTTTAGGGACATTTTAATCCTATATAGTTAGAAGATTCACACTGATTTCCCTGGAAAAGTAGTAGGGTTATAAAAACCTCTAACTTGTTTTTTTTTTTTTTTTCACATGTATAAATTATTTATTTATTTATTTATTTATTTATTTATTTATTATTTTTAAAACCTCTAACTTGTATGAAAATCCCCTTTATCCCTGTCTCCCCTATATCTCTATGGATGTTATGCTTAAGATCCTGTTTCATTGTCAAACTGTAAAGTGACAGAGTAGGGGCAGGGAAAGTCCTTACTGAATAGTCCAGAGGAGGGCAGAGTTGACTATTCAAGTAAGGAGGAAACAGATCAATAATCCCTAAATGATATGGAATTCGTCATTTTCATTTAGCATGCTTGTTAAGAATAAAGATCCCCAGGCCTGACTGCCAGAGATTTGATTCAGAAGTCTGGAGTGGGGCCCATGAATTAGAACTTTGGAAAAGTTCCTCAGAAAATCCTGATCCTCAGCTAGACAAGGGAACCAAGGGCCAGATCATTCACTAGAGCTAAGGGTGGGAGTCATCAGTTCTCTAAGTCAACTCTAATTAGGCATGTTTCTCAGATCTCAGTATGAAACTGAGAGTAGGCTACAGTGTTAGAAACGGGGAAATGTTGTTTTTTAAAATCAAATGAAGTGCTCTTAAGAGGTGTCCTTAAATGGGGAAGGAGACAAGATATTTAGATGGATCAATTACTGTATGCCAGGAACCAAGATAATACCCCAGAGGCCTCCTGGCTGAGAAGGAAGGGATGCAGCCAATGTGCCTACAGAATTATGCTAGCCCTTCAGCCAGTGGAATCTATTTTCAGATAAAGGAATGGTAAATTTCTTCTTCAGGTACTTCATTGCTTTTTCTTGGATTTTTGTATTAAGTTTCTTTTGAAATTGCTGACTTATCTCAGAAAATAAGGGAAAGCATTCATTAGATATTTTGGCTTGAGAGTAAGAGTCTTGGGGCACTTGTGGGGAATGTGCCTGGTTTCTTTCTTAGGTAGGAAAATCATAAGAGGGAGGCAGAAGCTCAGGGAGAAAGATATAGCCAAGTCTCTTCTTCCAGTGGAAACCATAATGCTGCTGCATCTGGACTTTCTAGGGGGTAAGATACATACCTATTTGTGCTTTCACTTCTTTCTTTGTCATTTCCTATCACTGGTATTCTTATTTGCTCATGGAAAAAAAAGAGTTTTTTTTCTCTAGGGACCCCCATCACCTAACCAGTCAAATCGTATTTCTGCCCATTGCTCTAGAACGAGGCTATCTACACAGAACTTTAGGTGATGATGGAGATGTTCTATATCTGTGCTGTCCCATACAGTAGCCAGTAGCATGTGTGGCTTTGGAGCACTTGAAATGTGTCTAATGCAAATGAAAAACTATGTATTTAATTTATCTGCCTTTCATGCATTTATTGAGTGCCAGTTATGTGCCAGAACTTTTCTAAGTGCTGGAGAGACAGAGATAGGTAATGATATGCGCCCTTGGGGAACATAGAGTCTATAGTGGCAAATGCTTGATAGAGGGATACATAAGGTACAAGAAATACATTGAGACAAGTCTACTCACTCCACTTGAGTGCAGGGCAGGGTAGGCTTCTGTAGCCATTATTTCCCACCAGGAATTTTCTTTCTTCTTTTTTTTTTTTCAAGATTTTATTTATTTATTCATGACAGACACACACGGAGAAAGAGAGAGAGAGAGAGAGAGAGAGAGAGGCAGAGACATAGGCAGAGGGAGAAGCAGGCTCCATGCAGGGAGCCGGATATGGGACTCGATCCCAGGACTCCAGGATCACGCCCTGAGCCGAACGCAGCGGCTTAATTGCCGAGCCACCCAGGTGTCCCCCTTCTTAACTTCTAAGTAAGGAAGCTGTACCCTTCTAGTCCATATATACACCTAAATTTGCTTTCTTAATGCCCAAAAGGTAAACACTTCAAGGCCACTTAAAACAACACAGTATGAAGGGGACTTTAGAAAGCAAAAGTTGCCTTTTCGATCTTACTGTCATCTTCTGGTTGGTTTTTGGGTAGAACTAACAATAGGAAGGGATACACAATCCACAGAGAAACAGCAGTTAAGATCGTTGCTGTTCAATATGGTAACCCTGTGACCAGTGAGCGCTTGATGTGTGTGGCTTCTCCAAATTGAGATATGCCACAAGTATAAAATATGCTCTGATTTCAAAAACTTAGGATGAAAAAATGATGCAAAATATCTCATTAATAAATTATGTCTTGGTTACATGTTGAAGTGATATTTTACATGTATTGTGTTAAATACAATGTATTATTAAAATTAATTTTCTCTTTTAACCTTTTTAGAATATTATTCCCTCCGCAAAATTTAAAATATGGGTCACCTTATACTTCTAATGGGCAGCACTGCTCTGGTTGTAGGTCTTAATGGAAGCTATTTATTTATTTAAAAAGTAGGGTTTCTTTTCAAGAGTTGTGTTTTGGGGAGTGCGAGGTAGAAGATGTTATAATTTTGTTTTGATCGTGCTTTCCCACTAAGACCCAACTGAGCCAAACGAGCACTGAATTTTTAAAAAGAAAAAAGTAAGAGATGGTTTCAAATATCTCCCAGATACCAGGTAATGAAGCAAGACTGATTTCTCCAAGAACAAATATTAGGCCGCCAAGCAACTTTGCATACCAAAGAGATTTCCCCTCCTGGTTATTTATGCCTCTGACCTCTGAAGGTGCAAAAGGAAAGTTGTATTTCTTCATAACTTTGTAAAACCTTTATAATCTGAACTGAAAAGTTAAAGCAGAACTCCTGCCTGCCACTGCAGAAAGGTCCTTTTTAAATTCCCAGCTAGTTCATCATTTTAAAGAATGTTGAAGGGATCCCTGGGTGGCGCAGCGGTTTGGCGCCTGCCTTTGGCCAGGGCGCGATCCTGGGGACCTGGGATCGAATCCCACATCGGGCTCCCGGTGCATGGAGCCTGCTTCTCCCTCTGTCTGTGTCTCTACCCCTCTCTCTCTCTGTGTGTGACTATCACAAATAAATAAAAATTAAATAAATAAATAAAACATTAAAAAAAAAAAGGAATGTTGAAGCCCATAGATAGTTCACTCATGTGCCAAATTCACCTTTTAAACAAGTCCTTAGAGGGATCCCTGGGTGGCGCAGTGGTTTGGTGCCTGCCTTTGGCCCAGGGCGCGATCCTGGAGACCCGGAATCGAATCCCACATCGGGCTCCCGGTGCATGGAGCCTGCTTCTCCCTCTGCCTGTGTCTCTGCCTCTCTCTCTCTCTGACTATCATAAATAAATAAAAATAAAAAAAATAAAAAATAAATAAATAAATAAACAAGTCCTTAGAGGGCAGCCCCGGTGGCTCAGAGGTTTAGCGCCGCCTTCAGCCCAGGGCGCAATCCTGGAGTCCCGGGATCAAGTCCCACGTCAGGCTCCCTGCATGGGGTCTGCTTCTCCCTCTGCCTCTCTCTCTCTCTATGTCTCTCATGAATAAATAAATAAAATCTTTTTAAAAATTAAAAAAAAATAAACAAGTCCTTAGAGGGGAAGGAGTCTCTTCCTCCCTCCGGTGCTTTTGTGCTTAGTAGCTACCCCCTCCCCCCCAAAAAGGAAACAATTTTTTACAATTTCGGTCAACAGCAAGAGTTTACCTGGCCAAGGTCAAAGACCTACAGAGCTTCTCCTGTCTGCCTCTCCCATCATTCTGGATCTGTTTTTGCCTCAAGAACTATCTATGAAACAAACAAGAAAATGTTTGTCTTTCTAGCTCTCCTTTTCTGCCCTGTCTTTTCATGTGTATATACATGTCTGTCTTGCTCTTTCTGTCCCTATCTCTCTCTCTCTCTCTCTGTCTCAGTATATCTTCGTCCTTTTGTTCTCATGACTTGATCTGATTCCTTATCACTTGGGTACTTGTGTGTGCTGCACAGCTGTCTTTTTCATTGTGTTGGCTTCACCATGCACTGCCCGTTTTCACAGATGCCCTCGACCCAAATGGTTGTGATATAAAATCAAGATGCATTTCTGAAAGCTTTTAAGATATCATCTAGTAATTGAAATCTACTTATGTACTGTGATTTTAGCTTGTATTTAATTTGCTGATTTTGTATTTTCATTCTTAGTGGAGTTTTGCTCTCTGTTCATAATTTTTAAAGTGAATGAGCAAAATATTGATTTATTTCTTGTTAGATCAAAAACGAAAACCACTTAAATTAATTTTCCTTTTATTTAAATTGCTCCCAGTGGATTTATCCGTGAATTACTGTCCTCAGACAAACTCATCTTTGCTTTCAGTATATAGAGTTTTTATTTTCTTTTCATTAAGTCTGTGTGGTTTTTTTTATTGTTTTGCTTTACCTATCACAATGGTGAAATTCAAACCTGGGTCTGTAATCATTTATTTGGTGCTAGGAATAATCAGCCCCCATATTCCTTTTTTCAGCTTCAGGGAGCACAGTAGCTTACTCTTGAGAGCCGTATTTGAGAAGAACCTCTCCATTAATCACCCTCATCTACTTGGAAAGCCAAATTTTTCCAGTATTGGTTTCTGCCATCCCAGCATTCAGGCCCAGGGACAGAGAACTGGCCTCCATCTTCCATAAATCAAGTTCAGAATTGCGTATCTAATCATTTGAGGCCATAGCTGTGAGTCGAGTGTTAAAAAACGACATTATTTCACCAGATTTCTGTGAAAAGTATTCTGTAATTGGCCACCAAATCTAGATATTTTGAGCAGATGTATGTAAAGTTTAAAAAAAAAAGAGGAAAGGAAGAAAGAAAAAAGGCCTAGCACCCTCCAGATTATCATTGACAACATGAGTTTGTCAGAAATCTGTCTGGCAAATCCTATGTAATTCTCAACGAAGCAGTAGCCGTGAGGTTGCGGAGGGCTGAGTTGACTAGCGTCGGCAGCTGTCCTCACAGATTTCTCATTAATGTATTTGGATTCATTTTTAAGGCCTTTCCTTCAATGAGAATGCACTGAAAAACAGACCCCTTTTCTCTTCTGGTTTTGTGCTTGCTCTCTCTTCCACTTTGTAATAGACAACTATTTTTGAGGACGCAGTTCAGGGAGAGTTTGGATCCAGTTTAATGAATGACTGTTTAAATCGGTGAAGTTTTACTGACTGCCTACCACATATAATTCACAGAACATAAAATCATAGTTAAGAACCAGGCCCTGGGAGTCACAGTGATCACTATGCTTGCTGCCTTTATGAACATCCAACAGGAAGAGAATGAAAATTACACCAAGAAATCAGTGGGGACCCCCCCTCCATCCCAAACACATATGCACTTTCTTCCCATAATTTTATCCACATACTATTCTTCACTGCCTTCCACTCCACAAATCTCTCCCTGGCTGCCTTGGCCCTAACTGATCTCTTCTGCCTTCTGTCCTGAATCTTACAGTGTCTATCTGCACCAGCATACATAAACCACTCATAAGTTAGTTTGTCTAGCCATGTAAAATTGCTTGAAACTTAGAAAACCATGGAGGAAGAAAGGGATAATTTTTGGAAAAATTGAAGAAAACCAAAGAGCCCAGATTCTGAGCTCAGAGGTCTGTGGGCAAATGAATTAATTTCCTAGAGCATCCATTTCCTCATTCATAGTAAGCAGAAGGTATATACCTCATCAGGTTGTGAGAAGTGAAGGAGAGGATGCGTTTAAAGTGCTTAGCACAACATGGCACATGGCTAAGTGCTGGGTAAATGCTAAGTATCATCAGAGGGGAAAGATGCTCACAGTTACTATTTTATAGAGCAGAATAAGGCAGGTAGCATGACATAATTACAAAGAGCCATGGGGACGGAGAGGAGGTACAGATTGTTTATAGCCAGGGAGAAGGTATGATGAAGGATCCTTAGAGAAAAGTACATTTGAATCGTGATTTGAGGTGTAGGATTTAACATGTGGGGATTATGGGCAGTTTTGCTGGAAGGAAACCAAATAAGCACTTCCTTCAGACTGTAGATTATATTTGCTTTGGTATCCTTAGGGCCTGCAACAGCGTCTAATCCTTTCTGTATAAAGGAAATCCTTAATAACTTTTTGATGAATGCGTATCAAAAAGATCAAAAGAGTGAAATCAGCAGTACCTGCCTCATAGACAAACCTGCAGTTTGGCAGGCGAGATAACAGGAAATAATGCTATAAAGATCTGTTGGGACTGTGTCATGAAACAAAGTGAGAGATACAAGCTGAATTGTAATTTTTATTTGTTTAATTTATTTAAAGTAGGTAATACTGGGCAGCCCGGGTGGCTCAGCGGTTTAGCGCCGCCTTCAGCCTATGGCCTGGTCCTGGAGACCTAGGATCGAGTCCCACGTCAGGCTCCCTGCATGGAGCCTGCTTCTCCCTCTGCCTGTGTCTCTGCCTCTATCTTTCTGTGTCTCTCATGAATAAATAAAATCTTTAAAAAAATAAAAATAAAGTAGGTAATACTTGGACATGGTGTAACACTCAGGAGGGTCATAGGAATAGACAGCGAAAAGTAAATGTCCCTCCAAGCCTTGTGCCTTACCATCTCTATAGTCTTGTATAAAGGAAAGCTCCAGAAAATATTTGGTACTGGCTTCTTAAGTAAAGCTTTCATAGATTTTCTGCACACACACACACACATACATGCACACACACACGTGCACACACCATTTGTGCGTGAATATATGGTCACACAATGACATAGCTTTTAAAACAAGTTTTTGACTTATCTGAATATGTAAACTGTTAGATACCCAAATGATGAATGTATATGATATTTAATGTGTTAATCACTCTCATTTATATATTTAAAACCACACGTTATATAAAGTAATGTGTAGATTGGGAGAGATTTTTCTACTCTCACATTTCATGAGGAGTATAATTCAAAATCTTCCTATGCATCTTTAACATCATTTTAAAAAAGATTTTATTTATTTATCCATGAGAGTCATAGGTAGAGAAAGAAGTACACTCTTCTCAGGGAGCCCAATGCGGAACTCAATCCCCGGAGCCGGGGATCACACCCTCAGCAGAAGGCAGACGCTCAACCACTGAGCTACCCAGGCATCCCAACATATTTTTTTTTTGTAATCATTAGAGCCCCGTTCTGAATCACCCAACAGTTATCCAAGTGCATCATTTGAATTTCATCTAACATCTTTCAATATAATATTTTTGAACCTACATACTATTCTGTCCCTAAATATTTTATTTCTGGTTGCAGTTACCCATTCCTATAACATTAAGAGGATTGCTTTCTGAATCGGTTTTATAGGTGTATATTTACATCTTCACAACATAACTCTCTCCTATATCACTTTTTAAAACTTCTATTACACGGCAGCCCGGGTGGCTCAGCGGTTTAGTGCCGCCTTTGGCCCAGGGCATGATCCTGGAGACCCGGGATCAAGTCCCACGTAGGGCTCCCTGTATGGAGCCTGCTTCTCCCTCTGCCTGTGTCTCTGCCTCTCTCTCTCTTTCATGAATGAATGAATGAATGAATGAATAAATAAATAAATAAATAAATAAAACTTCTATTACAAATATTCAAACTTATACAAGAGCAGAAAAAATAGTACGGAAATGTGCATATTGTTACTGCCCTGATTCAACATCGATCAATATTTTAATATAATCACAATGCCATAATAACACCTACAAAATTCAATAATGGCTTGATATCATCTATTATCAGAGTTCCCCAGTTGTCTCAAAAACACAGTCTTTAGAGTTGATTCCTTCAAATCAGCATCCAAAGAAGATCCACATATGGCATTCGGTCGTGTGTCTTAAATCTCTGTACTCTAAAACAGTCCCCTTGATTTTTCTACTACCATTGACTTATTGAAAAAACTTGTCATTGTCTTGTAGAAGCTACTACTTTCTGGATTTGTCTCTTAATTTCATTTGATATCATTTAAGTTGCTGCTCTATTCCCTCCCTGTATTTCCTATAAATGGAAGTTAGTTCTAAAAGCTTGATATTCAGGTGCAGCTTTGGCAAGCCTTCTTCACAGGTTGGTGCTGTGTATTTCATATTATATCAGAAGGCATACAGTGTCTGATCACTCTATTTTTTAGTGCTGAGTAGATTGATCAAAAGGTTCAGTAGGGGGTACCTGGGTTGCTCAGTGGTTGAGCATCTGCCTTCGCCTTAGGTCATGATCCCAGAGTCCTGGGATCAAGTTCCGCGTTGGGCTCCGCACAGGGAGCCTGCTTCTTCCTCTGCCTATGTCTTTGTGTCTCTCATGAATAAATAAATAAAATCATAAAAAAAGTTTGAGGACTTCCTGTCCCCTCCGATGTAAAGATCCTCATTAGCCTTTCATCTACTGGTTTTGTCTATTAATGACTCTGTTGCCCAAATCAATTATGAAATTAGGAATTACAAAGTAGTGATTTTTCTAAAACTTACCTTTTCTAAGAATTACCTTCCACACTTTCTTGACTGAAAATAACTTTGCCTCATCAACTGGAGGTCTTTGGTTACCCTGAAATAATAGTTCATACAGGCAAAACAAGATAAATGCTTAAGTTTATAATTGCCAATTTCAGTGAAAGGAGTTGATACCCAAGTTACTTCCAAAAGTGTCCAATGAGGGGTGTTCTATTTTATTTTAAGTCAGGGAAGGAGGCATCCTCTTTTATTAAAAAATTTATAAGCTCATAGGTCTTTATATTTTCAATATGTTTCAACCAGCTGTATTCACTGTTGTATTTGATGGTCATGCTGTCCTATCTTTGGCTAACGGCTCCCTTTTCACTGCATTAATTTCAAAAGCAACCTTTAGAAAGCTTATTTATGACATCTAACACTTGAGGTTCTGCTCATACCTTCAGAAATAATTTATTTACATCCTTTCCAAATCTGACAGATACTCTCTATGAGCATCCAGAACTAGCATTGACTGTGAACATTTTAACCTAATGTGTCTTTCCCAAATAGTACTTCATGGAAAAAATAAATGAATATGGAGACTTACCATATTACATGAGAGATTTTATAAGGATTCGAATATAAGGCAATTTTCCTTTTTCCTGAGGAAAAAATTAGGGATGGGGGAGTAACTACCTTACCTTGTATTTGGGGACATGTACATTTCTGTGTATGTGTGTATTTGTGTGTGTGTGTCTGTGTCGTGGCTCTATTTTTTAACACAAGTGGTAACATACTATAAATCTTCTATTTTGTTATTTGCCTGTGTCTTAGAGACAGTGCCATATCAGTGCCTCTTTCTTTTTAACGGATGCAGTGTTTTTTGTTTGATGGACCATAATATATTTAATCAGGCCCCCATCAATAGACATCTATTTAGTTTGTTTCCATTATTTTGCTCATATAAACAAGGCTGGAGTGAAGATCTTTACAAATAAGCCACTTCATACATATGCAAATTGATCATTAAGTTAAACTGCTGAAAGTGGAATCATTACATGAGAGGATATGTGCATTTTTAATTTCCAAGTTGCCCTCCATAGAGCTCGATCCATTTGACCTGCCCACTAACAAGGTACGGGAGTGCCGGTTTGCCCACACCCTTACTGCCATAGCTGTATTCATTTCTTTGGTATCCTAAGATTATGATAAAAACTCATCACCACACTGATTTTCAGAAGGGAAAATGTTTAAGAAAGGAACTCTAACAAGAAATTATACAGCAAACAAAAGGCTCTCCTGAAGGATCTGTTGGTCAGCACAGTCCACATCTGTGTTATACCAAAGTACCTTGGTTGTATGTTGCATCTCTTCATATATTAGACCAACCATACAGCTCAATTTGTCAGAAAGTGACAATGGGAACATTTCTGGAAATCGTTTTCCTCCTGCGCTTAAAGATAACACGTTTGGCCAAAGGCATTTTGTCTCCCATCTGCATCTTTGCCAATTATATAATTAAATGGAATAATGATACTATCAATCCATCAGTAATTGCAGACAAACTTGGGGGTTTTTTTGTTTGTTTGTTTGTTTGTTTGTTTGTTTTTTTTTTTTTTGCAAGCCTTCAGGCCTGTTCCTCTAAATTAGTTTGTTTTAAGGCTTGAGAAAGTACATCTATCCTCTTAGGTATTTTTCAGACTTCTCTTTGCTACTCATTGAGGACCCCTCTTCTTCTTACTCTGACCTGAAGTTCCCATATTGAAGATGAATAGTTTTGAAACTTGTTTCTTAAAGGACTCAATGAATAACAGCTTGTTTAGAGAACCTGACAAAGGAGTGTACAGCATGGAACTCAGGGATAAGTGCTGAGAATAAAACCTCTGACTTGTTTCTCTTTGTTCAAGAAACTATGGGCAAGAGCAGAAGTGGTGTCTAGTGTGCTTACAGCAGTGATTCTTTGGGTAGGACCACCCCCCCCCCAAAAAAGTATTTGCTTCCTCATCAGATCTATTTGGGGCCATACAAGGTAGAGCACTCCTACAAGGCACTAAATAGTTGTCGTCTGAGCTTTATAATAGGCTTTAGGATGAAGGAGATTGAAAATATATTAGCATTTGTGGAGAACAATGTTTATAGAGCAACGGAAGATGCTCCTTGTTCTACTTAATACTCTTAACTGCACCGTGTTGTGCGCTCTCTTGCAAAGAAAGATGGTGCCACTCAATCAACTACCATTAGCAGAGTTTGCACTTTGTTTTTCCAGGCCATAGTAATGAGCTTGCATTAAGCTGCCTGCCCCCCTTGCCTACCTAGGCCCTCTTGAAACCAGTGGCACGCACTGTGAAACAGCTGCTTAGACTTCATGTTGGAGTGAGTCATTGAGTTATTTCGCCTTTCCAGGGATTAAACCCTATAACTGTGACCTCACTCTCACTGGACTATAACCCATGGAGCTCCTAGCCCCACACTCATAATGTGTTACAGTTCCATTTAAAGTTGAATGAGCATGGACACTCTGGGAAAAGTCCTGCCCTAGCTAAAGAAGTGAAAGTTCCCTGCTCTGATTTATAAACCCAGTGATACTTCAATAACATGATTTTTATGTAATTTTTTAAAATTTAGTGATACACTTTTATCTATATACTTTTTTTTTTTTTACATTTGAGGCAAATGATACAAAAGGAAATGCCAGAACTCTCTCTGAAAGAGTTACTGCAGGCAGTAGTGACACTGTTCATCACCATTGCTGAACCCCCAGAGGACAGATGCCTCCACAAAACAAGTAGAAGTGTGGTAGTGTTGGACGCTATGATAGCAAGGTATTTTTATGTCAAGTGCATTAATATAGCAGGATAAGGGCCTTCAAGTAGTAACTGGATCTTAAATACTCAACAGAACATAAAATCCAGGAACACCTAGGTGGCTCAGTGGTTGAGCGTCTGCCTTTGGCTCAGGTCATGATCCCGGGATCCTGGGATCGAGTCACACATTGGGCTTCCCATGGGGAGCCTGCTTCTCCCTCTGCCTATATCTCTGCCTCTCTCTGTGTGTCTCTCATGAATAAATAAAATAATAAAAAAAGAATATAAAGTCCAATCCTAAGAACTAGTTGACTCTTGGCCACATGAGCAATCTTAACTGAGTCAGAAGATAGAAGAACTGGCTCCTATGGTTATGCTAGAGGGACCAATCATATCACATCCAGGGACAAAGTAAATGCCTTACAGAGGGGCACATGGGCTAATTTGGGCAGGAAATTAGGGACAAGAGCAATATTTTAGGGAGGCACTTTAGCACGGTAGATGCAAACATGGACTCTCGGAAGTACCCTGCTTGCACATAGCATTGATGTAAAAATGCTACAGGTCTGTAACAGAACATGAAATGGTGGTCAAGAGCATGAGCCATGGAGTCACTCTCATGCAGTTTTGAGTTCAGCTGCTGACCAATTGTGTAACCTTGGGCAGGCTACTTACCTTGTCCCACTTCTAGTGGCTCCACTTATAAAATTGAATAGGGCGAGTGTTAAGTGAGATCCCCTAGTTTAGAGAGAGAGGATGGAAAGTAAGGCATTTCAATAAATGACATAGCCTTTTCTCGCAGGAGCAGAAGTAGGAGTACATCTGAAAAACAGCCCTCCTCAGTGTGGATTAGATCCCGGATTGTGACCTCATTAGCACCAGATTTCTGCTTATAAAACCTTAAATGTGGATATTGCCCTATCGCTCTGCCTTCCCTACTCTTATTACCACAAGGCTCTCCTTGGATCTCACCGAGCTCTCTAGTCCTCTTGCCCTCTTCCCTTTTCTCTCAAGTCTGTGAGCTTCCTTCTAGCCCCACTTGCCTGCCTTTCTTTCCCTCCTGTAATCCATTTCAATGCTTAAATTGGAGTGATTTATCGAAATTTTAAGTCTTACCAGGTTGTTGCCTTGGCAACTACTCAAGATCATGGCTTGACATTGGCTCTTAGCGGGAAACATCAAAACCTGATGAAGATTGCTGATAATTAAACGTACTTGTCTTGGGATGAAAAGGGAGAAATAGTGAATTGTTTGTTTCTTTCTAGACCCTTTAGGCTAGATGCCAGTGTTTCCATTTGAGTATTAATGCTTGGCCAGGTCAAGAAGAAATTGTTGATAAAGTATCTAACGTGATGCCAAGAACCCAGCAGTATTTATCATGCTGTAACTGATGATGAGGCCTAACGGTTGAGTGATCTGTTGGTTTAATATTCTTGAAGCATAGTGTAGGTTCACTGAAATATCCCTTGCTCAAAATTAGGAGGCTTTCGTTACTTACTAGCTGTGTCATCTTGGGGCACATTCCCCCTCCTCTTTTGGCTTCAAATTTCTCATCTGCAATGAGGTTAAACTGGATGATCTCTATTTTCTCTGGAGTCCTGATAAGGCATGATTTCTTTATAACATCTGAGTGACTGAGGTTTGGAATAAACAAAATCCCCATCATAAATAAATGTGCTCCCCACAGCAATCTGGCTTCAGTATAACTAGAATGGAGAGATAATAGAGATCAATATAATTAAATGGCATAAAAATGTAATTGACAATGTTGACCATTTTAGCATACCAGCCCAATATTACTAGGTAATTGGGAGTTTTAACTTCTACATTTTTTAGTTCGATTCCTGCCATCCTTATGTCCTAAAGTGCTGCATGATACTGACTTTTTTTTTTAATTCAGGCGATTGATTTTGTAAAGATAGCCATTGAGATACTTAGGCATACCCCAGGCTATTACAAGGCCCGGTTTTTAGGGAAATCAGTGTGATATGTTGTTGGCTCAAAGATAATTTCTTTAGGAGTATACAGTACTGTGTTTCACCTATTACAAGGAGAGTGCTTCCCAGATCCACGAGGATCCTTTCAATCATTTGTCTTTATTATGAACTCCAAGTTGTGAATAATAACAACTCTTACACTATATTTATTAAATAATAGCTTATTTCTCAGACTTTGTTAAGCAAACAGTATGTAACCTCTACTTAGAGCTTTTGATCAGTGAGCTATGCAATGGAATCAAAAGTTGGTATTATTCTGGCTAAAAAGAAATGTACATGATATTTTAATTAGCTCCACCTTAGGTAAATGTAAAATTTCTGTTAGGAATTTGGAAATCAAGCATCTTGGAATCTCCCAAATGCTTAAAAGGGATGTCTAGTGATCCACAGACTACCATTTGGGAACTTAATGCATATATTAGGGAACAGTCAACCTAATAACCTAATAATAGTAATGGCTATATAAATTATTGTTAGGTTGACTGTCCTCTAATATATGCATTAAGCTCCCAAATGGTAGTCTGTGGATGTTGATGATGATTGTTATTGCTAATATGTATTGTGCCAGAATTGGCTTTAACCAGTGTATACATTTAATCCTTTATTCCTGAGCTACAAGGAGGTAACATTACTTACCCAGGGTCATATAACTAGGAACTGGTGGGAGTTTAACCCAAGGAGGTTTGAGTAGACGGGGGGTGAGGACTACTGTTCATAACCTATCAGTGGGCAGAGAGAACACTTTGTTAAATGAGTAAGAAGAGAGACATTGGCATTTATACCAGTTGAGTCTTAAATTGATTGAATATGGGAAGGCATTGGCGCTGTGGTATGGAGAAGTGTTCACGGTACAAAGATAGAGTTGGAGACAGGGCACTCTATAGGTTAGTACTCGAGTTTGTGCATTTGAGTGGAGGATTCTGTGAAGGCTAGAAGTTGAACCAACCAATAACTTGTCAGTCAGAGTGGTAAATTCCAAGCGCCTGTCCTGTTTGGTGGGGGGGATGGGTGGAGTGCAGGAAGCAGAGTAGAGGAGGATAGCACCATTTTAAGGCTGGGAACAAGAGTCCAGCTAGACAATTGCATGATTGCAATAAGGTAGGAGAAGAGAGAATGAGAAGAAAAGTTCATTTTTGAGTTAATAAACAATCTTCTAGAGTTTCAGGGCCTTTAAACCTCTGTGGGTTAGGGCTTTGTGGCAATTCTATACCACAGAATGCCACAAAACCCAGGATATTGGGATTCAAGGGTTAGGACTCTAGCAATTTAAGACAATGAAATGCCGAGGGAGGTTTGGAGCCAAACCCCCAAGGATTTGAAAGGTAAATCTCTGGAGATGTTAAACACTAATCCCCTTGGCACTCCAAGTCAATCACGATTTTAGCCCCTGGGACAGGGGAAATGGGATTGGGGGTGGGGGGCAGGGTGGCGAATAAGAGGGAGGCCACTGGGGCAGGAAGTTTGAGCCTCCCCCCACTCACTTTAACTGGAGCAGCTCCCATTTTATATTTAGGGTTTTTACATGTGGTCTCATTCAAAAAGAGGTATTCTAGTAGGTCCCTCCTTGGCCTATGGCGTTTTGGAAAGAAGATACAACCCTGGCAGGGATGTTTGGGCTGGGAGATTGGGAAGGGCCAGCTAACACTGAGGACATCAGGCATTCTCTACTCTGAAACCAATAACAGCAGCAACAACAAATGATAATGGCATTTACTGTGTCCATTATCAGCTCTGATCTGGCACAGGGCAAAATGCTGATATGGATTGTGCCAATTTGATTCTCTGGGGTCCCACGAGGTAGATACTGTTATCTCATCTTGCAGATACTGTCACTTGTTTGGCACTTGAAGGAAATGTGTACATGGCCTACATATATAGGAATAAACCAAGTAGAGGCAATTGTGAATCTTATTCTGCAAACAGAGTTTAACTGGTTACTCCGGGTTCCTGTGGCTGAAACACACAACGAGTCGAGGTGATCTGTTCCTTTGATCCCAGGGGATCCTGAGTTCAGAGGGACCAGTCACGGACTGGCCCCTGAAATCAGGAATGTCTGACAGCTTATTTCACACGGGAAGTGTTTTATTCTGATTTAAGTAGAAGACACGTGTCGTTCACAGAAAGGAAAGGTTTTATTGCAACTGCATGTTTGTTTGACAAGACTTTTACTAATTTGTTCATTCAGCAAATACTCAATGAGCACCAACTGTGTGCTCTGAACCCAGAATCTCAAACATACAAAATTGAGAGGCTGATTTGTTTAACATAAGCCTCAATGGTGAGGAATTGCTGAAACTTGCAAGTCCTGCTTTAGGTGGCACCTATGGAGTAAGGGCAATTTTTTTAGTCTTGTTCTAATGGATATTTAAATACCTATGCAGAACGAAGAAAACAGTAGAATTTGTAGATTGTATATCATGAAATTAAAGAACTATAGAAATTGGGGCGCTGGCTGGCTCTGTCGGTGGAGCATGGGACTCTTGGAGTTGTGAGTTCAAGCCCCATGATGGCGTAGAGCTTACTTAAAAAGAAATTTAAAAGGGGTGCCTGGGATACTCAGTCAGTAAGTATCTGCCTTGGCTCAGGTCATGATCCCAGGGTCCCAGGATTGAGCCCCATGTCAGGCTTCCTGCTCAGCACTGCTTCTCCCTCTTCATCTGCCCCTCTCCCTGCCAGCCTTTTCTTGCTCACTCTCTCTTAAATAAGTAAATAAAATATTAAAAGAAATTTTAAAAAATAATTAAAATAAAGAATCTTATAAATAAAGGGGTCTGTGTCCTATATTTTACAGGTCAGAGAGTCAGACTTGTATTGAAAACTGTTTATCCTAGGACAGGTCACTTAACCTCTCTGAGCCTCAGGTTCCTCATAGATAATGTGGGGATAATAGTATTTGCCTTATAGAAATATGGTAAGAATTGCATTAGGTGATTTATATGAAATTCTTAGTGCAATTTCTAACATGCACAACATGCTCAATATATTTTTAGTGTTATGATCGCTGTTTTCTGAGTTGAGGGGACTAAAGCCCAGAGAGGGGAAGTAACTGGCCCAAGGTCACATAGCTTATTGATTTTAGAAAACATGTTAGAACTCAAATCTCTCTTAGTAGTCAAGCATTCCTTATACTACTCCACTCACTTTATGACTTTGGAGCAGGTAATGTAAACTTTCTAGGCTTGTGAGAAATATTTTGGTTCATCCTGGTAGAAGGAGTGAGAAGAATGGCAAAGAAATGGCTGACATAAGAATTCAAGGAGTACCTGAGTGGCTCAGTCAGTTAGGCATCTGGTTCTTGGTGTCAGCTCAGGTCATGATCTCAGAATCATGAGGTTGAGCACTGAGCAGGGAGTCTGCTTGAGGTTCTCTCTCTCCCTCTGCCCAACCCCCTTACCCTGCCTCTAAAATAAAGAAATCTTTAAAGAAACAAGAAAGAAAAGAATTCCTGGACCCAGGAATCAAAAGAGCAAGGGATAAAAAGAGCAAAGGAGAAACAATAGTTACTAGAAATTTTAAATGGCAATATTGGAGCATTACAATGTCTGGTGAATCACAAGGACTCATCTCCATCCTTATTCCTTTATTCACCACAAACATTTCAATGAAATTGTCAAGGCTTTTCCTTTTTCTTGGCGAATAAGGTGGGGAGGTAGCAGAATGCATGTGTGTTTCACAGAACCTTACTGTGACTTCAGCTTCACTAGTCCATTGCTAATTGCAAAGCAAAGGACCCCTGTAATTGAAGTAGAATGGAAATATGAGTACTACCAAGGACTAAGAAATGATAGATTTTTAAAGGATGGTGGCTGGAGGGAAACCTCATGGTAGAAGCTGCTGAGAAATTTAGAAAAAGGAAAAAAAAGACCGTTAAACCAATGTTGCTAATTGCTTTGCATAGTGACAGCAATAGGTAAGTACAGCCCTGAGTGTGAATGATTGTTAGGTGAAAATATTCTTTTTTTAGGTTTGGTTTGGTGTTTTGTTTTGCTTTGATGTGTTTGTTTGTTTATTTGAGAGTGAAAGAGAGAGAGCACACAAGCAGTGGGGACAGAGGGAGAGAAAGAAGCAGACTCCCCACTGAGCAGGGAGCCCAATGTGGGGCTCTGTCCCAGGATCACCAAGATCATGACCTGAGCCAAAGGCAAATGCTTAACTGACTGAGCCACCCAGGTGCCCCTAAGTGAAAATATTCTTAAGAATTAGAAATCAATGGGAAAAAAGCCACACTGTTCATATGCTAAAAGGAAAGATAGATTTATAGTTACCTAAGCAAGAGATGATATATTCTTTCCTAAACTATGTTGGTTGTTGCAACATCCAGGAAGGATTCTGAATATTCCAGGAGTTTCCTAAAAGGAGCAAGGCCATTTTGCTCAGTTCATTACTGTATAATGCCATGGCACATGGACTGATGCCAGAAAGTCTGATGGGCATTCCTAGCCCACCAAAAGGGATACATTGAGACTGCTTCAAGTGTAATTATCATACAAAAGGGTTGTTCCTCTGTTATTTTCGTCCTTGAATCTCAAGTTCGCCGATTTCCCTTTCCTAAAAATAAACACATTTTATTTCAAATAAAGTAGATGGATAACACTTGGATTGCTTATTCATTTGCTAACTTTCATCTCCACAGGGCATCAGGTACTGTTTACACAGCGCTAGACATTGCCACAGGACAAGAGGTGAGTGCTCACATTCAATCCTGATTTTTACTGTCCTTTCATTCATATTGATTACATTTCTTCTTTGATGGCAGCTATGCTTGACAACATGAGTGGCACTGGGTTGACATTGGGAATCTATTTCATTGATGTCCCAATTATCCGAAGTGGATGATTTACTCATGATTGACCAAAGAAAAGGGCATGGGTTTGCAGCACTGAGAAAGAGCCTATAAGATAAAGAATGTTCATGCCTTACCCTGTGTACCAAAAGAAAAAAAAAACAAAAAAAAATCCCATGGATGTGCGTGTTCAATGACTGTGACTCATTCTTGCATTTTAATCATCCTTCAGGTGGCCATAAAGCAGATGAACCTTCAACAGCAGCCCAAAAAGGAATTAATTATTAATGAAATTCTGGTCATGAGGGAAAATAAGAACCCCAATATTGTTAATTATTTAGATAGGTAAGTGCTTTCTCTCATCATGTACGGGTTTCCTTTATGCAATGTCATTTTCTTGACAATTATTTTATTTAGGATCCATTCGGGTGGCAGCCATTCTACAAATACTTCTCGAATGCTCACATCTACTGCTGAACTTTGCCCACACATCACACATTTGAAGACACATTTTATGGTCCTGCTTCTAAGCATGAGCAGCTTGTGTAATTTCCTTTTGAGGATTGTGACTCCGTGTTAGCAGGAAATAGACCGTTGCATATAGGGGAGAGCTGGGGTGTTTTAAACATTTCACCAAGTGATTGGAGCCAATGCAGTCTCTGGGTGTCTAAGTGAAGAAGGCTGGCTGCAACGGCCCCACTTTAATGGGTGCTTTGTGATTAGCTGACAGTGAGGTCTAGGGAATTGAGACTTTAATCTCAAACCTTTTTCCTGGACCAGGTAATTAATGTCTCTTTCATCAGTGGTATTAGCAGTGGGTTATAAATAGGCATTTAAAGAGAGCGCTAACTCTTCACTTGTGGTTAACATCTGTCTCATTCAATTTCAGTGTTTGTTTAGCACCACTGTGCTGTGTACTCTGGGGGGATATAAAGGAAATAAGACTAGGTCTCCAACCTCAATGAGCTTTAAAATCATGCTTTCTGTGTTTGTGCCAGGTGGACCAGAGAAAGGAAAGGGGGAGTGAAAACGAAACAAAACAAACCCAAAGAAACAAAAAGTAGTCAAATTTTACAGTCGAAATCTAAGTTTCATTAAAGTGCCATTTATGGGCTACCTGTAGTAGAGTGACTCTTCTCTGCTTTTTTAATTTTGTCAAAATTGTCTTCGTAAAAAAAATATAGATTTCTCAGATGCTTTCTTTACTAATAAGGTATAGCCTGTGAATTTTCATTTTTAATAGGCTTCCCAGGTGAATCTCACAAGTGCTGTAGTTTGAGCACATTGGATAGAAAGTATTGCTTCATATTGATGTGGAACTTAGGGCACAGTGGAATCATTGGGGTCATTCTGTTCACTGTAATTCCTCTCTTGCTGAGCAGGGGGAAAGAGAGACCTGATCATGCTGCTAATGTGCCTTAGGATGGTTCCAGATGTTTTGAATTTGCCCAGTTGTAGGGCTCTGATGACCTTCTCATGGTTGATCACCTGAGAGTATGTTCCTCAATAATTATGTAAACAGGGGCACCTGGGTGGCTCAGGGGTTGAGCATCTGCCTTTGGCTCAGGGCGTGAACCCTGGGTTCTGGGATCAAGTCCCACATCGGGCTCCCCGCAGGGAGCTTAATCTCCCTCTGCCTGTGTCTCTCCCTCTCTCTCTGAGTCTCTCATGAATAAATAAATAAATCTAAAAAAAATAATTACCTAAAGAAAATCTAAAAAAAATAATAATAATTACCTAAAGAAAATGAACCTGTCACTACTGATTTCTATTAGGACCAAGTCCTCAGCACAGTAAATCCATTGCAAACATGACTCTCTTTGATTCAGAAACTGCTTGAAAACATTTAAGTAATTAATTCAGTAACATCAAAAATAATGCTGAGATCTGAACAAATATCTTATAAATCTGTATGCCATGGGCCAGTTCAGTGCAAGAAATCAACACGATGGCTTGAGTTATCCAAAATGGCTAGTCACTGATCCTGTTCATTGAAAGTAGCTTTTACAGTGAAATGACTTCCTCCATGGTGCACAGTTATATATGACAATCCTTTGATTTTCATGCATATTGTCTTCTAATGCTAACAAAAGTTTCTTGATATCACTGTCATTGATATTTTCCTCCTGTTTTATGGTCAAATGCACATTAACGGCAAATTACCATCTTTAATGGGAATATGGGAGAGTCCTCACTTCTCAGACCTGAGTCAAAGTGTTTTTTATTCTTTTCTTATAGCTACTTAGTGGGTGACGAACTATGGGTAGTCATGGAATACTTGGCTGGTGGCTCTCTGACTGATGTGGTCACAGAGACCTGCATGGATGAAGGCCAGATAGCAGCTGTCTGCAGAGAGGTAAGAAAATCGAGCGTTTCTAGCTGGTGAGGACACAAAACTGGCAGTTCTTTCTCTCTGATTATCCGGAATGCGTGTGACATCTAAGTGACGATAGCACATCTTTTCTATGAACAAAAATTGCACAGCCTAACTTCAATTCACATCCTTTCCTCCTAGCTCTTCCCCACCCCTCCCTTCCCAGCCCATTGTTTATTTAATTCCTTTGCTCTGGTTCTTTTGAATTCTATTACACCATTCACTAGGTGCCATATCTAAGCAAGCATGTTGGAGTCTCAGCGAACATGGGAAATAGTGATGGTGCTATGGAAGTTCTTCCTGATTTGGGGGATTTTTACATGATAATCATTTTGTCCTGCATGTGCATCATGAGCCATGTAAAATACAAAACTATTATTATCCCATCCTTTTTGAGAAGGTAATTTAAGCATGCATGATCTTCCCTGGGCCCAGATAGTAGTTGCTTTTCCAGTATAATCTGGACATCCCTCATAAGCCTCCTGTGGTTCTGAGTGTCTGTCTCTTGTCCCATAACAATGTCCTATCCCTAGTTTCAAGCTAAACTGAGGACATTTTATTATATTTTTTCCAATATTTA
Source organism: Canis lupus familiaris (assembly GCF_011100685.1). Taxonomy (NCBI): domain Eukaryota; kingdom Metazoa; phylum Chordata; class Mammalia; order Carnivora; family Canidae; genus Canis; species Canis lupus. Next base: position 84,959,774 of record NC_049260.1, read on the forward strand.
AAAACACGCTCCTCTTTGGAGTCTCATCTTGAGGAATTACCATCTACCCCATTCGTTGTGGTAAGGTTGTCTAGAGACTCTGACCCACTGAAACTTTAAAACCAATTACCGGAAGACAAAAATAAATAACTTCAGGTAGTCTGCTTGTTTTTTAATTTTAAATTGTTTGCTTAAATCTCCTCCTGCCTTGTTTCCCTCTTGTCCCCATTTCCTCCTGCCGAAACATGTACACGTATCCACCAAACATATATATTTTCTTTTCATGCAATGAATCAAACTTCTAATATGTAGGAGATCATTCTACCCGGAGCCTGTGGCTTCCATTTTGCACAATGCAAAGCCACTTCCAGGCAAGCTGCTAAAGCTACTTCATAGCCCAGAAGTGGTTCCCAACCATGGCCATCCATCAGAGGTAGCTTGGGGCACTCATTTTAAATGCAGATTCCTTGGTCCTTCTTTAGGCCTACCAAATCAAATATGGTGGAGGCAGAAGCTCACTGTGCCTGTACAGGATCAAACTGAATCCACACCCTCCAGATAATGAGGTCAAAGTATGATTATTAATTGGTTAGTTTGGCTGTATTAATGACTTAGTGCCAATTATTACACCCTCAATCTTCATGTCCTAGTCTGACTCGGGACTAAGTAAATGGTAACATGATTTCAAAATGATAAGACAACAGTAGTCTATTTTACTTGACAATGTAAAATTAAGCCTTTGCCCGAAATTCATCTAGAAATGAAACTTAAATTGTTTTAAATTCTTTGTGATATAATTAGAACTTGTTTTCTGATTCAACAGTGCCTCCAAGCTTTGGATTTTTTGCACTCAAACCAAGTGATCCATAGAGACATAAAGAGTGACAATATTCTTCTTGGGATGGATGGCTCTGTTAAATTGAGTAGGTATTTTGGTTCAGATGGTGTTTGAAAGAGTATCGGGGGATTTCTGCTCATTTCCTGTCTATCTTGAGAAGATAGTGCCTATTGAAAGTGATTGGTTTGAAAGCAGTTAGAGCCTAGTTTGAAGTAAAGAATTTTTTCTAATGCTGTGTTCCTGTAGATCGTGGCCTGATTCTGGGGGTTTAACATTTCAGAATTCCTAGGAACTTCTATCTGCTAGATGACAAACACATAACTAGAAAAACAAAAGATCCTATAAGTTGGAGGGAACAGTAATGGGGAGGGAACCAGATTGAGGACTAGTAAAAATGACATCACATTAATCAGTTATCTCAGACCTTTTTAAAATCAGGGCCACCTGAGGGATCAGGTAATAATAGATAGGAGCTAAGGAGGTGGGGAGGCTCAGTGTCTGACAGAGGAAGGTACGGCCACATCTGAAAGTGACCTACTGTGAAAAAATAATCTGAATTGATTGTAACTAATTTTTTCTTCTCTGCAGCTGATTTTGGGTTCTGTGCCCAGATCACCCCCGAGCAAAGTAAACGGAGCACTATGGTGGGAACTCCCTATTGGATGGCACCTGAGGTTGTAACTCGAAAGGCTTATGGTCCGAAAGTCGATATCTGGTCTCTGGGGATTATGGCAATTGAAATGGTGGAAGGTGAACCCCCTTACCTTAATGAAAATCCACTCAGGGTAAGTCAGAAGAAAACTCAAATACTTCATCCCCAGGAACCAAGCCAAGTGTCATTTCTCATCTCTACCGAAAGTTGCCAGAACGGGCTTTTTCCTGAGACAAGTGACATAGAAGCTCCAAGTTATGATTCTCCAAATTACTCTGAGTTATCCTCAATATCTTCTCAGGTGTTCCAGAAATTTTGTAAGTGCCCCGATATCAGAATTTCTAATGGCAGGGGTCTTTAAAATTCTTTAGTTCAGCTTTCTTAAAGCAAGATGTAGAGAAGAAAAGTATTTTTATCACATGCCATAGCTAAATGATCTATCTAGGAAACACTTGCTTTGTAATTACTTTAACAAAGTGAATAAATGCATTTCCAGGACACCTATAATTTTTAAATTAGATTTTTGTCTCATTGTCAGTAATGATTTATTAAACAGCAGCAATGCAGTGGGTATTGAATGGAGCGTGAGATAGACACAGCACAGCCTGGTGGAATCACAAAGTTAATTAGACCGTCTAGTAGAAAATGAATGGAAATAGTTTCTGTTGGGTAACTTGATTTGCTACTGCGGAAACAGAGGTTTGATCCTTATGTGGTCTGGTTACCTCTGCCAAGAGAGAAGCTCCATGTCATAGCCTAACCCCCACCATCTTTATTCATAGATAAGCCATGGATTGGGAGAGTAAAGATTTTATTTATTTATTTATGAGACACACACACACAGAGAGAGAGAGAGAGAGAGAGGCAGAGACACAGGCAGAGGGAGAAGCAGGCTCCATGCAGAGAGCCCGACGTAGGACTTGATCCCAGGTCTCCAGGATCAGGCCCTGGGCTGAAGGCAGCGCTAAACCACTGAGCCACCCGGGCTGCCCTGGATTGGGAGAGTAAAAGGCAAAGGAGAATGGGGGAAATGTTTACTCAGCACAGAAGCGAGCCAGTACCTCTTTTGGGGTGCATTGCCTAAGCATGAGCCGGAAGCTGTGTCATATATTTAAAGGGCATCCCACTTCTGAAAAAGGAAATATGCACAGATTCACATTCTACTCTCAGGACACATGTAGCATGCCAGTGCCGAAGGCATCTCGCATATTGTTTGCATTATTACCACTGAGTCTCAAATTGATTTTTATCCTTAATATAAAAAGAATCGTCCTTGGGAAACGGTTTAGTGTTTACACGGTCAGCTTATACAATCTATATTCACACCAGATATATGTGGCTTTCTGAATATGTCAAGCAACCTACCCACAGATTATCTAGTTGTTTTCACAGTTGAACATTTTGCAATTGGGAGCTGCAGCCCCCATGGATGGAGAAGGGGACAGCCTCCTCCTAAGTCCTCTTTGCCACTTGGCCTCTTGTCCCAGTCCCTGTACTAATTAGGAAACAACAGATAGGACTGAATGCCCTAATGAATGCTACGGGCTATTGCTCTGGTCTCATGAAACAATCTGGAAGTGAGATGTGCACATTGATTAGCTGCCCTCGGGGCTGAGTGGAAAAGAAGGAACATTTTCCCACCGTTTATGGGTCAGCCCTCCATGAATTTAATCAAGCCCACCCCTGACCTATGGACCAAGCGCATCAGGATAATTACTGAGGCTTATCCTTATTGTTTAACCACCTTTGCCTATTAAGAAATAGCAGTGAAAGAACACATCAGACCTCTTCTTTCCATGGATTTCCTCCTCTAAGTCTTCGGAGTTTGGAGGCACTAAATGGATTACAGCTATTTTGCTTTCTGCCTTCTAATGAGTAATTTACAACCTGAAAAATTTAAGTATTAAATAAATGGTGCTGTAAAGCAACTGGTCTCAGTAATGCATTTATTACCTTCTTCAGTTCCCCAATTACAATTGATCGCTCTTTAGCGGGGCTGTTAATTGTTAGAAAAAAAGGAAACAAGTTCTAATCTTTATAGGCATCTCCTAGCCTAGGATTAGAACTCATAATGAACAGCTTGTCTCTTAGAATCCACAGTCTTGTATCTAAACAAGTACTTGCAGATTAACAAGCCACCAGGTTCAGGAAGCCTACATTAAGGCTGTAAGAAAAAGACCTGTCAGAAAGACCACCCTGTTGAATTCCACTGATAAAGATTTAGTCTAACTTTGCTCATTACTCTCCGTGTGTGATCAACCTCCAGTGAATCAATCAACAAGCCCTTTCTCTCTGCTAGGCGCCCCAAGTACTTTCTTAGTTTTGGTCTCAGATATGTTTCCCTCGTGTTCACTTAAAGAAAACAGAGTCTCAGGCTTTATGTCCTTATTTGGGATTTGAAAAATGTAGTCATTGAACCCATAGAGGGAATGGAGAGAAAAAGATCTAACCTGAGCCTGTAAGGAGCCTCTGTTTTCTTGGATCCTGGTGACCAGGCTGTGTGTGGGGAAGTGGAAAGTTGCAGAGCTTCGGAAGAGGTATAAAAGAGAGGCAAGTTAGTCCTTCTTTCCTTGAAAACCTTCCAATGCTATCATCCACCCACCTCTTTGGGCTTTGGGGAGGAAAGAAAGAATTCAGTGGAAGGAAGACAACGCAGTAGAGGAGAGGGTCGCATGTTGTTGTGAAAAAATTCGGCCCATGCAGTCAGGTGGATCTGGGTGTGACTTGACTCCAGAACCTACAAGGTTTGTGACTTTCAGCAAGTCACTTAAAACCTTTATAAACCTGTTTTTCTTTTTTTTTTAATATTTTATTTATTTATTCATGAGAGACAGAGAGGCAGAGACACGGGCAGAAGGAGAAGCAAGCTCCCTGTGGGGAGCCCAAAAACGGGACTTGATCCCAGGACCCTAGGATCATGACCTGAGCCAAAAGCAGACATTCAACCACTGAGCCACCCAGACATCCTCCTATTTTTCCTTTGTATCAAATGAGGATAATACCTGTCTTGCAAAAACTAAAAACAAAAACAAAAACAAAACAAAACAAAACAAAAAAAACTAAATAAAGCCATGCATGTAAATCACCTAGCACAGTGTCTAGCTCATTGTAGGAAATATGTATATATGTATATGTATATATATATATGTGTGTGTGTGTGTGTGTGGGTATATATATATATATATATATATATATATATATATATGGAGAGAGAGAGAGAGAGGGAGGGAGGGAGAGATTTATTATATGAAGAGAAGGGTGAGAAAAGAAAAAAAGGATCTGTGTAAAGGGAAATTGGATTCCCCACTTCTACTAAAGCTTCCCCTTCTCACTGGCTATACTCTGATCCCTGCAAAGAGTAGAGGGATCTGCAGCGTCCAGTAAAATTACAAGGAACAGGTAACACCGAACAGGACAGGTTAAAGGTGAAGATGGACTATACAGTTGAAGGCTGTTTGCCTTTCATTGTGGTTTTATGTGTGTGTCTTTTTTGTGTCCGTTGCAACTGAGCAAGCCCTTTGTGAATGCTGCCAGTTTAACATATCATTGATGCAAGGAATTAGCTACTCTCCCCGCTAGTTGTAAAGTGGTTGAGATTTTTTTAATGTAAATTGCTCTGTACTAATTTATCTAATTTGCTCATAAAATGCATTTTAAAGGTCATAGAGTTATTAGCTGTACTGATGTTATAAGTTTGGTACTCTTCCAGAGACAGAGAGGAGACAAGCTTCTTACTGTCCCCCACTGCCTGAAGTCTTTGCACTTAAAATAATTGGCCTTGAACATGTTGTTCTATAACCCATGGACATTTTTAGTGTGCTCTCCAATAATAAAGTGCCTTGTTCTTTCTGTCTGCCAAAGTGACCAGGGTTAAAATCCAACATCTCTTGTGGATATGCAAATCAGTGTTAGTGTTCTGCTCATCTCCCTAACCTTTTTGTTAGGTGGAGATATGTTTTCTAAAACCTGTGATTATAATGACCTGATTCTCAATAAAAAGGGATAATCATTTCCATAAAACGAATCTTTGTTTTTTTTTTCCACACCAAAACAGTGCCTCTTTATGAACTTCGCAGTCACACACAATGGAGCTGTTCTAGTCAATGGGTTTTGATGGAATCTGGCATTTGGGATATGTCTCACTGACATCTACTTAATGTCCCTACTGGATTATGGGTGGATCCCCTTTTTTATATGTACTTTTCCAAACCTTTATCCTAATTGAAAGGAACTTTCATGTTGTCTTTCTGACCTTGCTTTAAGCATTGATGAAACTGTAGCAAACATTGGATATTTGGAAGACAGTTATTGGTATTAATCAGAGACATCTGAATGCTCAAAACAGTAGCACAGTATGTGAACCACTGAGCCTGTACCAGTGGATCTACTCCTTGGTGTTGTACTGGAATCACCTCTGGAGCTTTAAGAACCAATGATGACAGGTTCCCACACCGAGGACTAAACCAGAAACAAGGCTCTATGGCACACCCTATCTAGAATGTTGTCTAGACTGGAAATGATTCTTCGGCAACCCTCTTTGAGCATGGTTGTTCAACCAGAAAAGACCACACTCTTATTCTGTCCATATACTCACACACATACATACATATTTATCACTCTGTTACAGTCTTGTTGAAATCCAGATGCACTCTATGGCATTTTCTGGCTTACCAGTCCAGTAACACTGTCAAAAAAGAAATGGCATTATCTCAGCATGGACATCCATGAGATACTATTTCGTTTTCAATTTTACTTCTCCTTAAAAAAAATGGAGTTTACCATTAAAACGTGCTAACCGCTGAGTACATAGCACATATTGGTGATAATAAAGCTGTCAGTCTGGCTATTCGTGATTAGGTGTGCGTGACCTGTATGACCAGAGAGAAGGGAAGGCAGGAATCTAACATCAGCCCTGCTGTCTACACTACCGAGGCTTCTTATTCTCCCTTTCCCCACACTTAAAGCACTACACAAATGTTAGTTACTACTATAGAACTAAGGAAATTCTGATTAGCTTATATGTGTAGGGAAGGAAGTTAAGCAGAAGAGAATCTCCAGCAACTAAAAAACAGCAACTGAGAGCCAAAGTGCTCCTAGCTCCTCCAACCACTGGAACCTGTGTTGTGGATTGGAATGTCTGGGTTTGATGGCGCGTGCTCATTTGGAATTAAAGTCAGACATAAACTTCCTGAGCGCCAGAGAAGCAAGCATACTTTGCTAGCACTCAGTCAATATTGTTTTGAATGTATTTCAGGAAGAGCTGGGAGCATTCCCTTCTTTTTCCATAAACCACTATGGAACAGCAAGGTTTATTGATGGTTTGTTGACACTCCTCCTACTTTGAGGGCAAACCTATGCCTGGAAGGAGGGGCAGTTGGGACAACTGCAACTAAAATAATTATAGAACAGTAACAAGGCTTCTTTTTAATCAGAAAAAAATATTGCCTGTCAAAGGATAGACAGCTCTTAAGAATCATTGGTTGTCAGGAATTTAGCATAGGAAAATGGGACCCAGCCATAGGAAAGCTGCAAGTCTCATTTAGATTGTAATTCAGAAGCAGACAGTTCAAACTGGTGAGTTACGACCCAGAAGACAGCCAAAGAAGAAATTGATTCCACAGCAATCTAAAACCTGAGACTCTGACCAGGCAAAGAGGAGGGAAAGAAAGATTAGAAATGTGGTGGAATTGTTGTTGGCCTACTGTTGGCCAAGACTAATTATGCCCTTATCCTAATATCATCTTATCATTTCTCAGTATCCTTAAAGCATGACTTGGGAATAAGCCAATGATGCATATGCCTATTGCCCTAATGGGTACCAGACCTATAACTACGTAGTTAAGTCCCTAGAAATCACAGTCCCTTCTAAATAGACAAATACAGAGTGTGATGATGGGCATTTGCCTCGTGAAATGCCCACTGGCATGTCTTATCCTATGGCTTTTCAAATCTGTGTTTTTGCCAATGAAAAATGGCTTCACCAAGAAAATCAGGGTTTTCTTGGTACCTAAAGATCCTTTCTAACCTTTGTCATCATTTGGAAATACACATTTTCCAACCTGGTTACAGCATGATTTTAGAAGACCCTTTGCATTCTGATAAAAGGGTACTCTGAGATGTCTTATGTGAGCCTCACAGCAGAGAAAGTTTAACATGATGAAGGCTGTCTTACCTCTGTAGCTGGGAGAGGCAAAGTGCTAACATTATCCCAAGAACCAGGCTGATCTTTTTGCTGCTTCTTATCCCTTCCTTCCTTCCCTCCCTCCCTCCCTCCCTCCACCTCTTCCTCTTCTTTTTCTTCCTCCTCTTCCCCTTCTCCTCCTTTTCCTCCTCCTCCTTCTGTAAGGAATCGCCCCAGTGCTTAGATAGCAAAATTCATCATGGCTTTTCATCCAGGAGTGGCCAGTAAATGTGAGAGGATGAGACAAAGAGCTTTCTATCATCTCTACCAGCTGTATACATTATGTGAATTGAAGAGTGAATTCTACTCCCTGGTCTGCCAGTTTGGAATTCCATGGCCTTGCATAGGTTACTTCTTGCTGAGCCTCCACCTCCTTATTACTTCAAACAAGTGGAAGTTGTTGAGATTATTGGTTGCCAGTGGAATTCACAAAGCCCTAGAATTCTATGGAGTGTCTTGGGCTTAAAGAACCCAAGGGGGAAGTCACATGGCTCTTGATTCCACCAGAACAGGTCCTCTTTAATTAGCTTTTTCTGTTGGGCTTCCACATGAGCATTACTTAAGTAAAAGGAGAAACTTGTGGATCTCTAACTCTGTGTTCTTAGGCTATAAATAGGCTATGGCCTTCCTTGAGTGCCAAAAGAGCCATGATTTGAGCGTGTGTTGTCTTTAGGAGTGCTTTCAGGGAAATAATCTTCAGGAAGCATCTCAGAGATGTCTTTTTCATTATCTCCTGACTAAATCTGTATCCCAGAAAGAAGGGGGAGATTCCCCCTTTTCCTACCAAGCAAAGATACTTGATCATGATGTGAATGAAACCTGCTGCATGTAGAACCAGGCTTCTCCACTCTGATAGGACTCTTGGGGAGAAACCTGGAAAAAGCACTGCAGTGATAGAACTGCTGCAGGGATCCGTAGTCTACACTCTGGGATCTTTTCTGAGTCTATACCTTCCCTCATCCCCACTTCCAGATCCCCTCTGATACTCAACCTTGGGTTGCTGTCTGGGGTGCCCAGGGTTTCATTCTGAGCACACAGAGCCTGCTCCACGTTTCTTGACAAGCACTATTAATCCTGAGAGATTAAAGTGAGCAAATCCATTGTCAGAGTCATCTGGTCTTTATTTTCTGGCAGTGGCCAGTCCTTTATGCTTGAAAAGGGTGCTCTAAAGCTAGGCTGACACCTAATCAGTCAGTGGTACCTAATTACTCTTTGCCATCAACCTGTAAGGAGCTAGATCTGTAATAGGTTCATTTTAAATGACTTTTTAAGGATTAAACAACAACAAGAACCCCTCCCCCTGCACTGCTTTTTGGTGACAGATGAGAACTACTATGCAAGACAAGTAGGGAATAAAATTATCCCATGCTGCTTATTCAGTTGTCACACTGGACTGTTGGGACAAATAAGTCAACATGTGAAAGAAAACATTAGTTACAGTAACTTCTTTTTGCACATTTAGTCCCATTCCCTTTCTTCTTAAAAAGAAAGAAAAGTCAGGGCCTTTCATGAAATCCATAAACACATCAGAGGCGGCAGGACACTCTGGCCTCTGACCTCTGAAATCTCAGGTCACAAGTAAACTAAGCCATAAGGCGTCAAGTCACTAGTTGCCAAATCACTCTCATAAAACACTCAAAAGTAGTTGGAAATTCTAAAATGAGAAAGGAACCAGGACAACAGGAGGTTGCAGGCAACAACCAGAGTACAAGCTGCCTATAAACTCTCAACATAGACATAGACATGGGGGAATATATTGTGAAACCCTTAAACTAGGGTCTTGCTCTTGTTCCCCATTTCCAAACAAGTGGAGAACGATTGACCTCAGGAGGGTCTGTTTCCCCTGTAGTGGTAGAGGTGAAGTTGCTCACTGTGCCTCATTGAAGAGCCCTTGTCTGCCCCTGCTAGGAGAATTCCTTCCTCAGAGACTGGGAACAGTGTGAGGCGATATTTGCAGTGGTCGAGAGCACAGACTCTGGACTCACATTCCCTGGATTCAGATATTGACTTCCCCCTTGCTAGTTGTGCAATACTGGACAAAGTTACATTAATCCCACAGCCCTCAGTTCCTTCATCTGTCCATTGGGGGTCATAATCAAGTCTACCTCAGGGGATTGTCATATGGATTAGGTCACCTAATAGTAATCACCAAATAAATGTTCACTATTAATACTTTCCATGGACATAGTATTTCTAGAGATACTGAGACACAGTTGAATAGCTCTCTTGGTCTTATTGGTTACATTGTTTTGTTAAATAGATTTTTGTTGGCGAGGTTGGGAACCTGTTCACCATGTATAACACAATTTTCATGGGAAAATTGTTTTGGGTCCCAAATACTAAACCTCAAAAGAAATGTTTGTGCCACACCCTATTGTCTTTGTAAATTGAGTCTTTATATCAGTGCTGGGGCCTCTCATGGTTACTAACACGTTGCCATTTAAGCCCTCTGGTTTGTTTTCTAGCATCTTAATCCAAACTTTATAAAGTGTTATAATGAACTTAAGTCACAAACTGAAGCTTTTTAATTAAATGGTTAGTCCTGTTGCAAAACTGCCTTAATGAAAATTTATTGGGCACATATGGATTGTTTGGGGACCTCTTTGGAGAAATGTGGTAACTTCTAAGATGACTGCATTGATCTTTTTTAACTGAGGAAATTGCCAATAAGGTAAATTGAATTATTCCTTCAACTGGGTAGAGTAGTTTTTCTTGGAGTACTTAGGTAAATTTTAGTTGCACATCAGGGTCAGCAAAAATTGTGATTTTTTTATGTTACCGCCACAAGATTTAGTTATTATTCCAAATCCCAGAACATAAGGGGTGCCTGGGCGGCTCAGTCGGTTGGGCGTCTGACTCTTGGTTTCAGCTCAGGTCATGATCTCAAGGTCGTGAGTTCGAGCCCCATGTCAGGCTCCCTGCTCAGTGGGGAATTTACTGGAGATCCTCTCTCTCCCTCTCTCTGCCCCTCCTGCTGGTGTGTGCTCGCTCTCTCTCTCTAATAAATAAATATATAAAATCTTTAAAAAAATTCCAAAACTTCAGAAACTTCTAGGTAATTTGAATATCACCATGAAGAAAGTCACATTTTGCCCCAAGGTGGACTTTCTAACATTATAAACAAGGTCAGTAGGTCACAGGGCCTGCATTTCCTCATCGGAGGAATCAAACGGACCTTGGTTAATGATGTAGCAAAAGATTAATCAAGAGCGCCTTTCCCCTGCAAGATTGGTCAGAGGAGTCTCCATTTCTGAACTATGTTTCAAGTTCCAGAGACCATCATTCCCTCCCATTTCCCTCCCATTTACCATGTTATGGCCACCTTTTTCCAGTTTTCCCTCCCTTTGATGTCATCCTCTTCCATAGTTTGTTCCTGGAGCTCTTTTCCTTCTGCCACACCGAGGGGTGGGCATCAGAAGTTACCATGTGCCAGGAAAGGTGTTTTGCTCATTCTTTGTGTATCTTTTTTTTAAAGATTTTATTTTATTTATTCATAGAGACACTCAGAGACAGGCAGAGACATAGGCAGAGTGAGAAGCAGATTCCCGGCGGGGAACCTGATGTGAGACTTGTTCCCAGGACCCTGGGATCATGACCTGAGCCGAAGGCAGACGCTCAACCATTGAGCCACCCAGGCGTCCCCTGTATATCTTCTTTTTTTTATTATTTTTTTAAAATTTTTATTTATGATAGTCACACACAGAGAGAGAGAGAGGCAGAGACATAGGCAGAGGGAGAAGCAGGCTCCATGCACCGGGAGCCCGACGTGGGATTCGATCCTAGGTCTCCAGGATCGCGCCCTGGGCCAAAGGCAGGTGCTAAACCACTGCGCCACCCAGGGATCCCCCCTGTATATCTTCTTATATGTTTAATACTTCACTTTAGGCTCTGAGATTTACTACTCTGTGTATCCAAGTCTGTGATATTCCCAGCTCAGTTAAATTGATTCACACATTTAGGCTCTCATCTCATTCAGTAACAAACATGTTTACTGGGGACCCGTGTGGGGCCAGTGGCCGTAAAATCCAGAGATGCCCATGACACAATCCTCCCTTCACAGTCCAGGAAGGCAGGCCTAGAAACAGGCAACAGGTGTTCCCAATACAATGTGAAAATAGATGTCTGAACAAACAGCCACGGTGGCTCAAAGGAGGCATTGGCTAACTCTCCCAAGCAGGGTAACCCACTGTCCTGGTTTGCTTGGCTTCCATACTAAAAGCTAGAACAGTCCCCAGAAAACCAAGGCGGTTGGTCGCCCTGTCTGGAGAGATGGAGAAGGCCTTAAAGAGGAAATGCCATGTAAACTAGAGCTTAAAAGGCAAGCAGGAGTCCACCAGGCACTAAAGGGAAGTGGGGCCAGCAGATTTAACACTAGAGTGAAATTGGCTTGAGCAGTTTGTGAGTTTCAGCCGTTGTGTAGGTACATGGGGGCAGGGGAAGAGGGGCACCCAGTGAGGACTACAAAGCTAACAACGGGCCCCAATCATGGAGGACTGTACATGCCATGCCCAGGGATCATCACTGTGCCCTGTGGCCCACTGGTTTTCAGACGACTGCAGCGAGCCCCCGGTTCAAATGAAACCTTGCTTGGAAGCATGGAGAAATAGAGAAAAAAGAAAAAAGAAACATGTCTCTAATTGAAACAGATAGGTGTGGGCGCAGGCTCTCAGAGTCTACGTGTATCTCGATGTCCTGCTGCTTTTCCTTCTCAGCTGCCCTTGAGGGGATTGAAGAGGGAGTCCAATTTGCAAACCACATGCGTGGATTACAGGGGAGCCAACAAAAAGCTCTGATCTAACCGCCAGCTCATTTCCTTTCAGTTTTCCCTAACTCAAATAAAACCAAAATGTGATCCTTCACGCCTAGATCTATTTTCCTTGATCTTTCTTCATGCAAGACTTGACTTTTTTAGTAAAACACTTTCTGCCGTGATTGTTGTACTGGCTGTAACTGTATTTGTCTCCCATTAGCAGGGCAGTGGGTAGCAATTTTCTTTTTACAAAGATAGTCCCCAGCTTACACACAGGACGTGTTCCACAAGTTCATTTTTAAGTTAATCATTTGGAACTCAGAGTGCATTTTCCCATAGAAGCTGCATTATGTGTGGTGATTAGGTTCCCAGGCCACTTCCACAAAGGCCAGTTTAGCCCCTAATATAACTGAAAGTGTGGATTTTTTGCAATGGAAATTAGTTGGAAATAATACTGTTGCAATTAAAACGAAAACAATGGCTGGAAAAAAAAATCGTCTGGGTTTTTGTTTCCCTCAAGGGGTAGTACTTGATGAAAAGCAGGTTTAATCCTCTGAAGACAAAAAGACATACATGAGGATTTCTGTGTAAGTTTGGCATACACAGCTTTTTACATTTATTTTTTAAGTAATGTTTTGGAGGTGTTTTTTTTAAGTAAAAAAGCAGTCATATCCATTGTAGAAAATTTGGAAAATCGAAAAATATGCTTGAAAAATGAAGTCACGAGTAATCCTGCCACCCAGAGAGAACCACTGTTAACATACTGGTGCGTTTCCTTTCAACCTTTTCCTGAGTCTGTGTATTTTTGTAATCGAGCCAGCAGATTTAACTGTGGTATATGCCACAGGATGCACTACTCTGCAGCCTTTAAAATGACATTTCTGAAGAACTTGGTAAAACATCAAACAATATTTATGATCTAGTGTTGAGTACAAGGCAGTGGTGCGTTATACCTAGATGGGGGGTAAGGGCATGTAAGCAAATCGGCACTAATCAACCAGGCAGGAGTCCTCTTGTTAGGCTACCGATCGAGACCCCTGCCTCCTCCAAACATCAGTCCCACCCCCCAACAAACACCAGATTTATTCTTTTTGTAGAAATTTGGAAGAGGACATCCATTCTCTCTGAAGTGCTGTAGAGGTTCATGGCACTGGCTCCTTACGCTGATTCCCCTTCAGATTACAGAGCTTTCTGCTCCCTTGCCTCCATGCATCACCAGCCCTACTCAGGCTGCACAGCTATGATGAAGATCATTTGTATATTACTAAATGGAATGGAAAGAGGGGCATGCATTTCCTGAGGTAATGAGGCATGAACTAAAGAGAGGTGAGGAAGATTATGCATACTCATGAGCAATGAGATTACATGGAGGAGAATGTTTTGAGCCACAATGGTGAAAGGAAGTTGGGGAAATGAAAGCACTAAGCATCCAGGCAGATCCAGGGAGCGTGGAAAGGGAGCAAAGAGGTGTGTGTGTGTGTGTGTGTGTGTGTGTGTGCGTGCTTAGTACTGGGTTTGTCTACAGAGCAGAAAAAAAGTAAGCAAAGGACAGTGAGCATGGTGGAATTGTGGCCAACGGAAATAAGAGTTTTAGGAGGCAGCAAATGTAAGGCGCGCAGTGAGCAATTTTCTTAAGGGAACAAAGACAGTTTGTAAGGACAGGTGCTTCAAGCACTAATCCAAGAACTAAAACACCCTGTTTGAACTTAATATAATGTATCTGCTGTGATTGTGCACCATTTGATTTCAGCCTGATTGATGATTTCCAAAAAGCAATTTATAAGCACATTCCTTTTTCATACTGGTTGGGGTTTTTTGTGCTTTTTGTTTGTTTGTTTGTTTGTTTGTTTTAAGGCAAGGCTAGATGTGCAAGTTACTTTTATTTTGGCATGGAAGTCCCAATAGCTGTCCTATGCATGTTCAGCAATGACGGAATTGAAAATCAGATAGTAGTGAGGGGTAGTGAGAAAGAAGGTGTTAGTTTGAAGGGGGTTGTAATATACATGTAGGGTTTTTTTTTTTTAATGTACTGGGGGAAAACCCAGAAAGTTTCATTGCACTCTATAGAAACATGTAGCACTGAAATTCTCACCATCACCACGTAAGAGAATTTCACTCTTTGGGATTCTGTGTATATCATGTCTGGTGAACTGACAATGTAGAGATTCTGGGTTAAGTGGGCCACAAGTCGTTGGCTAGTGGTTCTCAGTATTGGCTATAAATTGGGATCTCCTGGGGACCTTAAACAATACCAATGCCTGCCTTTCACCCCCAGATATTTTCACTTAATTGGTTTGGGGTGGGAGGTGAGAACTGGGCACATGGATCTTTTAAATCTCCCCAGGTGATTTCTGTGTGCAAGCAAGTCTGAGAACCTCTAGTTTGGTCCATTGCTTTAATTACCCAGGTGGATTAAACTGGTTCTCAAAGTGTGGTCCTGGAACCAGCAGCTTCAGCATTAACAGGGAACTTGCTTGAATGCAAATTCTTTGGGCCCCTTCCAGATTTACTAACTCAGAAACTCTGGGGGTGATCTAGAAATCTGTTGCATGTGAGAGGTTGACAGCCACTGGATTAAGCAGCCCTTCCTAACTCTCTTTTATTGAAGTTCTATTTGCCAACATATAGTCTAACCCCCTCTTAAGTACACCTGTGGAAGTTTCTAGGCAAGAGAGATTTCCCTACCAGCTGATGAAAACTGGTCCAGGAAAGGACTTTGATAGAAATATTTATAATAATTATAGTAGGAGCCATGGTGGGCCAAGGGAAAAGGAGTTGTGGGGGGTAATAATTTGCTACAAAGCCCAAGCAAGTTCAGGAGAGAGCATGTCTTCATAACAGGGGGTTGGTCACCTAGACAGACATAACACTGGTGGCAGTACCCATAGGGAAAACTCCTACTTATTACTTCAAAACTGTGTTCAGGTACCAGCCTCCTCTGTGAGGTTTCCTCTGAGCTCTAGGGTAAATTACTTCCTCCTTGTATTTACTTAACACTGGCTCTATCCCTCCATTAGCTCTTGTCCCACTGTATTGTAGCTACTTATGTCTCACTCCCTCACTAAATTGTGTGATCTTTGAAAGCAAGACATTCTCTTATTCATCTTTGGGTCTCCAGTCTCTAATACAATACCTGATACATAATGCACTTAGAATTGTATTGTTCCCTTAGAGGAGGAGGCATGAGGAATGGCCACCTTCTTTTTTTTTTCCTCTCATGAGCCTTCAAAAGATGGGTTTACCTTTGTGAATTCACCAGGGACCTGGGGCTAGCTCTTGCCATGGAGGCCCTAGATTCTGTCAGCACACAATGACCCAGTCGAGGTCTCTCAGTGGTGGCCTTACAGAACAAAGATCTCAGAGATATATTTGCTACTGGTTCTTTTACAGAAGGCTACATAATCATCATCAGGTTCCAAGACTACCAATGTCAACTTTTCACATATTTTCTCTCCACATAGGTAGACCTTCATGGGAAATCTACTCAGGGATACACCTGCCACAGGACAAAAGTACTTGAGTCCTTGGGTCTCACAGGTTACTTCTTATCCAGGCCCTACCATCCTCTGGTTCTTTGTGCTTCTCTAATTCTATAATGTATTCTGTTCATGACTGATCTGCTCCCAGATATTCATCAAACAAGATGAACACTTAGTAAATTACAATCACTTTTGTAAGCGCACCTTCTGGAGGTTGTACTCAGGTCAGTGTGATTGGGTGTATGCATGTTCTCCAAGTCTTCAGAGTCACAGATTCACAGACAATCCCTAGGCTTAATTTCCTAGGTGGTTAATCATGCACTCATTATAAATGGACTTTTCCGTACTTAACTGTCAAAGGACAACCTTATGACTTTATTACCAAGTTTTTCTGGGTGGGGCCCCTCAATCTCACCTCAGTTACTGCCGAGAGGAATGACTTCTAAATGTTATAGAAACTTTGAAATGTATGTTAGTGTCATTCTATAAAATGGAATTTTGAAGACCCAGGGTATAAACTGGAAGAAACTGGAGCTGTACCTTCTGTGCCAACTCACGATCCTAATTTGTATGCACTGAATGGATTTTTCTGTTTTTTTTTTCTTTTTATCTTTTCTGTAGGCATTATATCTGATAGCCACTAATGGAACCCCAGAGCTCCAGAATCCTGAGAGACTGTCAGCTGTGTTCCGTGACTTTTTAAATCGCTGTCTTGAGATGGATGTGGACAGGCGAGGATCTGCCAAGGAGCTTTTGCAGGTGAAAATAAAATAGGATGATTTCACAGAGAGAGTGATTATATTGAGCTTTTCCATCTCAGCGTGTGACAGTAAGAGTCTAGCTGTGTCAAGAGATGTCTAGTTCAAGTTGGGCTGTAACCCATTTGATTCTAGACTGCAGGCACATAAGTATAGGCATGCATCTAATACATGATTGACTGGCATGTTGCCCTTTTTCTGAGAAGTTGGCGGTTTAATCTATAAATCTCTTTTGTTCTTCCTGGAGTCTTATTTTGCGAGGAAAAAGAAAACTGTGAACCTCTGGTGTTGCTGTTTTGTTCTAAACTTTACTTGTGCCCCTGGATGTTGTGTGCAGGTGCTCTTGGCCGGAGGTAATTCTCTACATAACTATGCAATTATTTCCATGGCATTTGCTACTCTAATGCTTTACTGGTCAAAGCCCCTTTGCTTGTGATGCCAAATGGCAGGCACCTGCTTGCCTGGGTGAGTACCATCCAGTGGTGAGTGCCTCTGTAACCATTTGTCCTTTTCATGGCTCTCAGGGATTAGTCTATCTGATGATCATTAGTACCAATGGTGGACCACATTCTTTACACACATTATTTCATTGAATTCTTTAAACAACTCTATAGGGTAGGTGTGATTATCTCCTGTTACAGATGTAGAAATTGAGGCTTACACAGCCATCGAGTGACAGAATTGAGATCTGAGCCCTAGATTGTCTGACTCTCCCCCACACAAACACACAAACCAATTTAGAGACAAAAATATATACTTCTATTGATAAAGTAACACATGCCTGGGACTACACATACAACTTCAGTGCTGAGGACTGTTTCTCGGGGACGTGTATCAAGCCCTGTAACATCTAAGAAAAGTGACTTTGAACACTTAATCCAGTTAAACAAAAGGTGCAACATTTGGTTATCTAGTGTGGTACCCACAGACTCAGTCTGCTCCAGGCAAAAAAGAAAGAAAGAAAATAATTCCTGTTGCTCCTGAACCCCCCCTCCAGAGATGGAGAGCTACACCCTAGTCAAAATACCCCACCCCAACCCAAATCACACCTGGGATAAACTGATTTCCAGGAATCAAAGAGACTACACCTCCCTTTTCTGCTGTGAGCATTTCACAGGCTTCCCTAGGGCTTAGAATTTCAAATCTGCAATGGTTCTTTGGTAATCCTCGATTTAACCCAGTTTCAAATTACAGATGAAAAACCTGAACTTTGGAGTGCCTCGCTCCCACATCTCTTCACCCCTCCCACCACCCACGTACACATCCTGATACACATTCCAAGGATAAGTGATGAGACGGGTTCTCAATGTAGCTATACAGCTAGGTAGATCATTAACTCAGCTACCTAGTTGCTTCCTTCCCTGACAGTTCTTTGATCTAAAGCAGTCAGATAAGTAATGCAAAACTATATTTGGAGTCTAAATTGAATCATTTATTTGTTGCCTCTTTTCATTTTACACATTACCAATATCCTGCATATTGCCTGAAGTCCATATAATGCTATTCTCTGACTCTAGCCTATAACTGCCCATATCAGGGGCTAGAAAATAGAGGGATGCATGACATTCACCCCCTACACACACACACACCCAGAAGGCTTGAGAAAAGACACAGGTCTTCAGTATTTATGTGTATTTCTGTATGGCCCAAGTCAAGTCTCTGTCCATCAATTGATATATTTTTGAGCAACTTCTGTTTGCAAGGCTCACTACAGTGGGTGATACAGACCTTAGAGGCATGATTCCTACTCTCCAAAAGTTTACAATGTCCTTGGGTATGTGGCAAAAATAACCACAGGGTGTTTTAAAGACTCATTCAAACCAAGTGGCTATTCAAACAATAAATGCCATGGTTGATTAGAGAAATGTTCCTATGAGTTGTGGTGATCAGAACCTATCTGCAAACAGGAAAGAGTTGTTCTGAGTCTTGAAGGACAGAGCAGGTTTAACTGGTTGAGACAAACAGGGGAAGGGATTTCAGATGGAAGGATTATAGTGTGAGCAAAGCCATGAAGGCAAAGTTTAAGTGAACAGAAAATAAAGCAGACAGCCGAAGTAAACACATCCAGTCAAGAGGCTGTAAGAGATAGGGTCATAGAGGGCCTTGAACACCAGGCTATAGAATTGGGGCTGTAGCCAGTGGGGAAACCCTGACCATATCTGAGCGACACATGGTGATAGTTTTGCTTAGGAAGGTGAATCTGGTGGTATGCAATAAGAATTAGCAACAGGAAAAAATGGGAGCAGGAAGATCAGGGAGAATTTATGGTTATAGTTGAGGGTTTGATGATTAGCCCTGAAGCAGGGAAGGCAAGAGATAATGGTAGAAGGCATTGAGAAGAAAGGACTTGGTAGCTGCTTACATGTAGAATATAAGAGAGAAGAAGACAAAAGTAATTTCAGAATATCAAACCAATGGCAGCATGTAGGAAAAGCAGAAATGATGAAGGATAATACACTGGTTAACATTTCTTTGCCTCTGTGTAGCTTACAAGGAACTGTCACCTCACCTAACCATTATAATAAGGAGAGGAGAGACTTGAACGTAGGTGCACAGATTCCAAAGCCTCTGCAGCTTACATCACACAAGAGTACCCTATTTGGAAGACTTTTTAGCATAGCTCTTTAAATGTTGGACTCAAGCGGACAGAAGGACATTCAGAAGGAAATACCCAGCAGGCAATTGGAGAAATAGGAGCAGACTTCAGGGAAGACATCAGGTCACACCATATTGGTTTGGGAGTCATCCCCATAAAGCTGATGAAAGGTCCAAACCATGAAAGAAAGTGAGCTCTCAAAAAAAAAAGTGAGCTCTCAGAGGAATTAAGTTAGAAAAAGAACATAATGAGTACTGAGTGCTGGGATCTGGGAGGTGGGAAGAGGAAAGGGAAGCAGGGAAGAAGATAGAAGGGGAGGAGTCGGTGAGCATACATGTGGAAAAGAACCAGGATGGGAGAATATTACAGGCCCCCAATGAGGAAAACATTTCAGAAAAGGAAGGGATATCCATTTACGTTAAGTACTACAGAGGAGCCAAAAGAGAAATGGTGGAGGTGCAGCTACCGGGTTTAGCAGTTGAGAAACCATTGGCTTCAGGGTCAGAGGCCACCAAAGACACGTTTTCAAGCACAAGAGCTGCTCCAGATAAATGCATTTGTTTGAGAAAATCAGAAAATGAGACTGTTTACAAACATAGTGACCCCTACTCTGAGTTCCTGGCTCTGCCAGTCAGCGGCCAGAGGATTTCATGACACCGAATGACAAGGACATCTGAAGGCCAAAAGCTGGCACCATTTTTAATCAAGTTGTGTTTAATTGGCTGCTCAAGGTACACATTTGAATGAAAAAGGGCTGCTTGAGAATGTAAGGTGATATACCTGTTGGAGGAAAGGATTCCAGTAATTCCTCTTCTTTTTCCCCCTCCTTTTGCAGCATCCGTTTTTAAAATTAGCCAAGCCTCTCTCCAGCCTGACTCCTCTGATTATTGCTGCAAAGGAAGCGATTAAGAACAGCAGCCGCTAGGACTGCGAGCCTTACCCCACACCATCTCCCTCCTGAGTAAGACTGAACTGATATTCTGCTGCAGGAAACATGGAAGAAAATACAGTCAAAGGGGGTGGGGGATCTTTAACTTTCAAATGAATAGAAACTTCTTATAAGCCTTTTTCCTACTCCCTCAGATTATGTAATTTATTTGTAAGCCCGAATCGCAGCCCGACCAGGGCAGCAATGTCGACGTGGCCAGAAAGTGGTCACTTCTACCGTGAAGCGAAAGAGCCAGTAGTGAATCCCCTCATTTTGTGCATTCACTTTGAAGAAAAAGAGGTTTCTCAAAGATGCACACTCCCTCTTCATAGTGTCGTGTTCGTTTTTAAGTTAGAGAATAGTCCCTCTTGCATTCGAACCTCCTTCAAAACTCCTTGCCCAATGTGATGTTTTTCACTTGCATTGTCATTAGATGTCCAGGGGAAAAAAAAAAAAAGATGTCGAAACTTTTTTTTAAAGAAAAAAAAAAGAAAGTAAAACACAAAACACAAAAACAAAAAACCACACACAAAAAACACAAAAACAAAATGAAACAAACAAAAATTACCCCAGAGCAAGTACTGTGTGAACATGTGGAAGTCCATGCCCTAATAGAGTTGCAATTTTTTATTCTTCTTCTATAGTGGTGGCTTGGTTTGTGTGCCTTTTTTTTTTCTGCATTTGTATTGGAAAAGGTTTCTTTTAAGGCATTTTTCCAAAAGCAGAGAGGAATATGTGTGTTCAGGAAGGGCTTTTCAAAACCGTCTATCTAAATAAAGCTCAAATGGTGAAATCCTGTCACATTTTCACAACGACGCTTCAGAGGTAGTTGATGTATCATTTCTAGAAACTGGCTCATTCATCTTCATGGCGCCTGACAAAGGACACATTGAAAGTGGTGGTACTCCTGTTGGGTGGGTCCAGGTCCTCAACCTAGGAAATCCCAACGGGAGAAACCATTCTTAGACAAAGATGGGACTTTCTCTGAGAGCCAAAAGGGAAGCAAGATGAGTGTGTGACACAGATCTTTGGTGGACAAAGGAAACAAAGATCAGGAGACCTAACTTAATCCTCTCTTTTGCTTGTAAAATAAGCACCTTTGGAGGAAACAGACCCCTTAGCCAACATTTGCTTACGATCAGAATCATGTGACAAGTTATAACATTTTTTAAATTTCTTAAAAGAACTGGGGAACAGAGATATTTCTAAGCATCCAAACCTGTCAGAAACAAGGGGTCCATGACAACTACATCCCAATCAACATTTGGCTCTAAGTACTTGTTCCCATTTTCCCTGTCTCATCAGTTTCTGTTTCAGGATATAGTATGGCCAGACTTTGTCCTTTCAGCTTTTGAATTCCAAAACTGCATTCAGAAAGATCTGGAAATTTTCCAGTGAAAAATAATTAGGAAAAAAATTTAAAAAAATAATTAGGGCTTGTGATCATATCCCAAGAAGTATCAGCCCAATCATGTAGCTACTTCTTAACAATTCAACAGTTGGCACTTCCTGAATCTTCTAGAGTAGAAAAATATCTGGAGGGTGTCTGTGTAGAAAAAATGGGTATGCTTCTCTTTCAAATGTATTGTCAGTTTCATAAACTCTGTAAAGTGGTTTCTCCATGCCTTTGAGAAACAGTCTGTTCAATAGAAGGCTTCTTGATAGGTTCTATTCAGATTCTCAATATGTTACATATCTACATTCAGCAAGAAGGAGAAGGAGATTGGTGGCCCGAGCCTCTCTTCTCTGCCAAGGTACATCTGTCCATTTAACCATCCATCTGTTCCTTAAAAAGCAAGCACTTTCTTTAGAGAGTTTCTGCTAACCATATAGTGCATGTGTTTATGTTTAGGAAATGGCACCACTGGTGGATTTCCTATTTTCCTATTGTTTTCTTTTACGATAAAATTTGGGAGGGCTTGACCCCCTAGAAAATACCCACAGTGAGATAAAACAACACATGCAAAAAGAAGATCAAATGGTTACATTCATTTGAAACATGTTGTGTTATACTTGGCAAAAAGGTGGTTGGGCCTGAAATTTTGAAAGCCACACTGTTCTAATGAGAGAGAGAGAGAGAGAGAAAGAGAGAGAGGCCTTAATATTTATTTCACTTAAAGTTAAATGTTCTTTTTTTAATGTTTCATTCATAGTGCCAGGGAATTCAATGAAATAATACCTGGGGTGTGAGTAGAATTCAGTACACTAACTATGCCCCTGCCAGTGGAGAGAATCACAAAGCTGGTTGGGAAGCCCTAGTTGTTGATTAGCGTCTCTTATATGTCTTAAAGGCCTTTTGGGTGGGGAGAGACCTGGAGCAGTGATCCTGAGATCACTGTAGGCAGAAAAATGGTTGCTCTTTTATGCTTTCGGTTCTGCATATTACCAATGAGGAGCCAGGTACTTCTTCGCCGCGCCCCCATTGTACCACGATTTTATGGTAATATAGTGCAGTAGGCTTTACTCTTACAAATTTATATCTATGTAAATTTTTAAATGAGAATAGCTTCTAAAACCCCTCCCCCACGTTGGAGAGTTATGTATATTTCTAATAAGTATTAGCAAGAAGCTGTTTCTCCTGCCAAAATGATGCTGAAGGATTCACATTGGGTACACTTGAACAACTTGGACTCCAGGTGGTCGTTTATTCCCTTTCTCTGGATTTTTTTTTTAAGCTCATCTTGACACAGATGAATCTATCCAGATCCTTAAAATTGCTAGTGTGCCCAGAAATAATGAAGGCACGTTGTGGAGTGTTGATGGCAAAATGTCCTGAGATAGGGATAGGGCAGAGGGAAAGTCAGGGAAGGGTAAGAAGCACAGTAGAGATTATTTATTTAAGAGAGAAGAGAACATTAATGTTGTAGCAAGGATCCGGTGCGTTGTCATAATCCCATGAGGATTTTTGGATGACACAATCCCCCCAAATCAGTCACCGTGTTGGGTAATGACTTCGCTCTTGCTGATCTCGTCTATGTGTCATTGTAAATATTTGTGTGTCCATGTTCCGTTTTGGCTACTGGATGGCCAAGTCATGTAAGAAGATTTAACTCAAGTATTTATTCTTTAATTGTGTTACTCAGATTTCTTCAGGCTTGTGAATTGCACCCCAATGTTGAGTTTAACCACCTAATCCCCCACATCCATCCCTCTCCTGTGAAGCACATTCCATTGCTAAAAGAAAAAGAAATATGAAATTGCTTCCTGTCGTCTGTATAACTGTTTTGATAGTTTGAGATGTTTGTCTATAAAGGATATTTCTCCACTCAAAGATCGTGTAAATAACTATATTCCTTTGCACAGTGGCGTGTTTATTTCTAGTGAGGCTGCCAGTTCTCAGAGAGAATCTATCAAATCACTTTTAAATAACACAAAGAGGGATTACAACTATGGAAAAATAAGTGTGCATAACGGACAAAGACTGGGAACACTGTTGAAATCAGTTGTGTTACAGTGGTGGGATTATGCAAAAAAAATTCCTTTAAAAAGTTTCTTTGATACTGTTATAATATTGCTTTATAATAAATAAACATTGGAAAGGGGACTGTAGAAACATAGAAAAGACACCAGAAGCAGATGTCTTCTGACCAGAGCCCAGAGCATGCAGGGCACAGATATTTGCTAGTTACAATTATTCCATAGGCTTTATATTTGCCTGGGTGCTGAGGTTGGCACACGCTCGGGTATGGCACATGCTTTCTTAGCAGACTATTATCTCTAAGTGGAAGCTAGGGAGATGTCGCCATTAGATCTCCAGACACATCCTTCTGCTTTAAAATTGGCTGCCCTCTGCTTTGACATGGTGCAGAGGTTTATGTTTTGGTTACTTTAGATTGGATGGGGTGATGTTCAGGTATCACCTTTCTGGCTCATTTTAGCAAATTTTCAGGTTGGATTTTAGAAGAACAGAAGGAGGACTCCCCCCAACTTCCACCGTGTCCTTGTTCCACCAGATGTTATATCATTCAGGTACAATGCTCCTTTTAGTGATGAGTAGACAAGTCCCTTTGATTTCAGTAGAAGTTAGGACTTGCAATTAAAAGCCAACTATGAAAACATAAAGACAAATATTTAGAACTGCCTTTGCCTATTGGTCTTCAGCTCCTATTCGCTTTGGCTGGAGATGGCCTCCATGTGCATTCTGTGCTGCTTGATGATAGGTTGATTGCAGTAACTACTGTCATTTTTAAAGGGCAAAGGGAGAGTACCAAGAGAGAAAAATTTTCCTCTAACCACCAAAGAAATTTTAGATGATGAGTTTTATAATGCAGTGGGCTCAGATGTGACTCAGTTTCCCCAAGAGCAGACCTTATACTGAGAGAACCCACTTTTCATTGCCATTCTCAATGTGAAAATAATACTTAATTAGAGTTCTTTATCCCTGCCATCCCCGGTCAAATCTCATGGTCCTTCTCTGTGCTACTCGCAGTTAATATTCAGTTAAACACAGGCATGGCCAGTGATGCAAGCTTCTCCCATCCTCTAAGCAAGAGGACCACAACTCAGCATTCGTAAATTGATGGTCTAATAGGCCTGGGATTTCGAGTGAACTTAACACACAATTCTGAACATATTTGCATGTGGCTTGGGAAGGAAATAAATGGTACCTTGGAAACAGTGGAAATATTTTACCCTAAGAAAGAATTTTTCATAAGAGATTTGCTTCTGATATCATCTTTCTGTTGGTTAGCTTTAATTTTGTCACTCCTTTCCTGATCCCACACTCCTGTAGTGGCCAAATGAATATCACCCAACTCCTCATGCATTGAGAATGTCTGTTTATTATTAAACAATCTCTAACTGAATCTGCAAATGCGGGAACGGAGCTGTCACCTCCACATGCACACGTCTATGTGCAAGTATACTACCGTACATATAGCATTTACTGCCACGTAATACAGTCATACTTGCAGGATAAACTGATAGAAACAGGTTGAGGCTGTCAGAGTCTCCTTTGGAAGCTGCTGTCAGGTGAATGCTGCCCCATAATACCTACCAGCAGTTGAGGGAAGTATTGTGTTCACCTGATTTAGTACCTAAGAGGAAGTCAGCAGGAGTTATAAAGAAGCAAGCAGACGTGGTGGAAGGAGGACCAGCCTAGGAGTAAGGAGACCTGGATTCTAACATAGGCTCTGTTTCTCACTTCGTTTGAGGCCTTGGGCAAGCCACTTAACCTTCTCATGGCTGTTCCTTCATCTGTAAAATAAGGCTATTGGACCAGATGACCTCCAAGGTCTTTCCAAAAGTTCTATCATTCTGTGGTACTATAGGTTGCCTTGCAAATTCAACCTGCTAAAGTGATTGATGGCAAATATTGCATGCTTAAGCCTGGGTTTCTTATGTTGCCGTTAAACTGTAGAAATATGTAAGATGATGGGGGAAGAAAAAAACCTTAAGTAAATGAAAATAACACTAGGGAATGTTGATAAAACTTATGGCAG
This sequence comes from Canis lupus familiaris, assembly GCF_011100685.1. Taxonomy (NCBI): domain Eukaryota; kingdom Metazoa; phylum Chordata; class Mammalia; order Carnivora; family Canidae; genus Canis; species Canis lupus. Next base: position 84,985,376 of record NC_049260.1, read on the forward strand.
CCTTCCCAATCCTCGCATTTTGTTTCGTTGTTGTTTTAATGTCCTTTTTCTGTGATGTGTTCCCAGTTTTTATTTTCCATATGCTCTGTATGTGAAGTCTGGTTTTCATTAAGCTGTGGCCAATATGTGCTACTAGAACAGAAATACACTGTCACACTTGCTAGAACAGAACGATGTTTGGGCCTTTCCTTTCCTACAAAGTGATGTTGGGTTTATAGACTTTACTTTGTAAATGGCACAAGATGGCAGAACCCATGCATTTCAATGGCTAGGACTAGTAAGAGCAGACATAAGCCCTTGTAGGTTGCAGACAAAGAAGTGAAAAAGTAAGTATGTGCTATTAGCATCAAGGAATGTTGACACATCCACTTGTTGGGAACCAAAGATAGCATTTCTGATGACAACTCCCACAGTGAGCGGCCAGTTTATGAGTAGACTGCCAGAAAGAGGGTAAACTGGAAGTCACCTAGTCCCGATGCCCTGCCTCTTAACAGAGTGCCAACTAGCCCTGAGTGTGAAATTCAAGTTGAGTATGTGTGCTTGTGTGTGGTGTGCTTTATGGACCCGCATATACTATATTCATTAGTGATAAGACCTTTCACAGAATCCTATAACCATTAGTGGGTTGAGTTTTAAGTCTCAGTACATCAGCCAGGAGGAGTCAGATCACACGGTGCTGACATCTACTGGGATTGTACTCATGATATCCAGACAAAACAAGTTGAGGAGGATCTATATTTTCCTTTTTTATCAGAATTGTATCTCATTTGGTTGTGCATCACTTTTGTTAAAATGTGTTACCTGTAAAACCCATGTGTAGTGAAATTCTTCTGTAACTTTGGATTAAAGGTATTTATGGTCTTTTTGTTTGTTTGAGTTTTTTCAGTAAGTTATTTCTTTCGTAGACCTGCTGATGGTATGGTTCCATCCTTCTGACCTCAGCTTCTGATTTTTTTTAAACTTTTGTTTCCAATATTGTTATTTTAAATTGTGGTTGAAGCAATAGAAAATTGAATTATGGATTGTGCATGACTGTGTCTTGAGTGTAAAAATATTGCAGTTTGAAACTTGGACCTAAAGTATTGCAAATAAAAATGACAAACATCAACGAGCTGGTACTTCTGTCCTCTGTTACCTTCCTTCCTGCCCACCCCCTTGACACTAGCCATTTTGCCTAGCTCACAGGGAAATGCCCAGCCTTGTGAGCAGTGCAGAAAATGTCATGTGAATTCTGCCACTAAGTAACTCAGACCAGGGACTCCATCTGGTGTTACATGGAATAGCTCAGAGTCACAGTTTTTACAAGGAACAGCACTTGTAAGTTCTCCATGTTCTCCCAAACAACCCACCTTGGAGTGAAAAGGAAATTGGCAGTTTGGCCCCATTATACATGCACTTTCATGTTTTAACTACAGTATTCTTGTCCTATTTCCTAGGGATATACATTCCATGAAGTAAGAAGCAACAAACAGTCTCTGTTACCATTGGCGAGGTCGGGGTAAAGGGTGCACAGAATCTCTCTATATTAGTTCTTACAACTGCGTGTGAATCTTCAGTGATCTTGATAAAAATTTCCAATAAGAAAAACAATGGACTCCACAATACCTCCATCATGACATTTCAGAGGTCATGGCAAGGAGATAGAATGCCAGCTGGATATCATACCCCAGCCCACTTCCACCGCCAACGACCATTCACCTTGTATCAAGAAGTTCCTCCCTCATTTCATTTCACTTTGGGTAGTAGGACTTCCCACTCTTTCTTCAGGCACTTCTGAGGCCTCACCAGGGAAGCAGGGAACTCAGATATCATTGCTTATGAGTTCTTCCCCGTGGGCATCAGTTGGCTCATCAGCCTATGGTGTCACATGAGAATAAAATTCATAACAAGAAACAACGTTTAATTTTACAGCAGGTAAAACTGAATTGCCGTGCTTTAAAATACGGTGTGTGTGTGTGTGTGTGTGTGTGTGTGTGTGTGTGATGTTCCTGCAGTGCCATACTACAGAATAAGGCTCTTGTGTCCTGAAACCCTGCAAGAGGCACAAATGATTAGCCCTACTGTTTTTCCACATTTTCTTTCTAAACTCTTTGAGCAGACATTAGCAAATGGTAGTTTAAATCCTGTTCATGTTTAAGTGGTTGTGTGACATAATTCAAAAAACTTTTTAATCACTTAAGTGATACAGTTACTCCCCTAGCATTCAAGTAGAGAGCAGGGATTACCAAACTATTTCCCTTCAGGAAGATCTTTATCCCTAGTGTTATCAGTCCATCACTGCCCTCAGCAATGATTCTTTTCTGATATTGGGTGTGTTGTGCTTGGTAATTTTTTTTATTTTTTACCTGAAGCAGAAGTGTGTGTGTCATAATCTGCTTTCAGGGCATTTCTTTCATAGGACCCAACTGTGGAAAAGACAATCTTGTCCAATCTTGTTCATTCGTCATTTAGAGTCTTCAAATTCTTTCAGATAAATACTATCTGAATTTCGTATGTTACCATCAATCTTACCAACACCAGCCCATCTAATATCAAAATGATATAAATGCTCATTAGTATGCAGGCCCATATTACCAAATCCTGAACAATACAATGTTTTATCTCCCACATTGGGAGACAGTCTTAAGAGGTTCATGCAAGAAGCTACCTTCATGAATTTTTCAATTTCGTGGAAGATGCTTCTCCCATCGCAGAATTACATAGATTCTACTTAGACTCATGTGTTTACCAAAGACACAGGCATGTGTATCAAGATCAGAGCTAGCCTATGGTATCAGGATAAATATCTATAATCTAGAACATTTGCCTTTTATTCCTGTTCATAAGAGTAGCAAAGGCATTCCAGGACCAATGAAACCTTTTTTTATTTAGCTCCATGGTACACTCCTGTGATGTTTCTTAACTCATTATTTGTATAAGTTTGAGGGTTATAAACACCTACTTTAGGCCGTCCTTTAAATGGTATCTCAACAATAGCATTTTATAGGTTATTAAAGAAGCCCAATCCTTGATGTCACCTGCACTAATAGCTATACTATGCAGGGCACAATGTTGGTTGTGCTGGGCCAATGCATTCTCTCTAACTTTCCAGAAATCATTATTCCTCTTATGGTAAAGGTGAGGCTCAGCACATGGTCACAGGTTTAATGATTTGTAAGATGCCATGTACCCATTTCAGTCTTCCTCAGGTCCTCGGGTTTACCACCATTTCCTTTGCCATTTTGACATCACAATTGAAGGAGCCTTCTGCCTCCTCCTCCATCGCCATATAATGAATAGTTTCCAATCATGTTGTTCCTCATCATTGTCACGGTACTTGTTTGCAACTGAGCTGGCACCTGCAGCTACAGGAGCCAGGCCAAGAACAAGTTTGGCTCTTGAGCCTCTAAGTGTCTAGTGGGTAAAGGAATGAGCCCTGCCCAGAAGAGTCTTTACTTTGCCTGCCAACATATGGACAGTGGTCCAGTGGCTTTCCCTTAATTACTTATTGGCTGGGGTATACACTGTGGCACACTGTGATAGGTTTACCCCATTTTTCTTCTTCCTGCCCTGAAAGGGCAATCGTTTTGGGCTCACCAACATGGCCCACATTCTGCAACATCACTCAGCACCCTTCATGTACCTCCTGTCATCACATTCTAACATTGCATTGGTGCTAGTTCCATTCAAGTTGGCTGCAAAATGCTGTGGGGGACCAAGCTGTGTGTTTCCAATAGCTTCCATTTCAATCTAGCTCCATATTTTATCAGCTTCCTAAATCTTCATACCACCTACTTCCTCCCCCATAGAAGAAGTCTCTGAGCAGCAGGATTTCCCACCAAAAATAAAATAACAAGAGTAAAATCATCATACCTAGTAGAATCATAATCCTGTACCCAAAGTGCTCCATCCTGGCTCCCACTACCTCTTGTTCTCTTGCCTCAGCAAGACTCAATCATGTGCTGTCAATTCACTTAAATTCCTTAAATGATGGATCCCCCTTAGGCTCATATGGGATAAACAGTTGAGGCTTCAGTGGTTTCAGAGCTAGAACTACATTTCACTTCTCTCTAAGCATTAAGTTCAATTATAAGAGGACAAAAATAGGGGCATCTGGGTGGCTAAGTCAGTTAAGCCACTTGATTTTGGCTCAAGTCATGATCTCAGGGTCATGGGATTAAGCCCCACTTTGGCTCTGCCTTCAGTGGGGAAAGTTTGCTTGCGATTTTCTCTCCACTCCTCCCCTCCCCACTCTCTCTCTCTCAAATAAATAAATAAATCTTTTTTAAAAAGAGGACAAAATATACATCACAAAGTGGTGAAGAATAGAAAGTTAACTTATCAAAATGCTTATTTGGCCATAGAGTAGGTACTCAATAAATGGCAACTATTATTAATAGACTTTAAAAAAAATTCTGGCCAACCAAAGCACCTTCAATAGTAGCCACTACTCTGAGTGAATTTTGGTTGGCAGTCCAAATGCAGAGAAATGTTTCTTCCATAACCATGTAGCCATTGTTGGAGACCTGGTACTGTGTAGGACAGGCAGCTGGTTCTAGTTGGTGAAGTGTGCAGACAATGTGACAACATCCCAATTTTTCTCCCATCTATATCCAAAAGCAAGAAATCTTTGCTCACTAACATCATTGGCTTGCATGTGGGTATAGCAACCAGTTGCTTTCTGTATTGGTAAAGTCCTGTGCTGTGCAAAGCAAGCCCATGCCTCCCATTTGTATTTCAAGCCTCATCCATCTTTGGCTGAAATCAAGTTTTTTTTTTTAATTACCAAGTCCCTTCTTATATTGCCAAAGACTTTGTGTAATACTCTTAAAACCTTAAGACAATACTCTTAGGGAAAACCCAGCTATTTCAGTTTATTTAGCAGGAGACGTTATAGCATCCATCTAATACATGGTTGACCCATAATTGAATTGTAGAATTAAAATCAGGCAATTTTATTGTATCTAACAATTAATAACCAAAGTTAAGGCATACTTAGATAATAATACACTTATACTTGGTGACTTCAATCTTGCGCTTTCTATACTCGATAGGTCTTCTAAACACAACATCTCCAAAGAAACAAGAGCTTTAAATGATACACTGGACCAGATGGATTTCACAGATATCTACAGAACTTTACATCCAAACTCAACTGAATACACATTCTTCTCAAGCGCACATGGAACTTTCTCCAGAATAGACCACATACTGAGTCACAAATCGGGTCTGAACCGATACCAAAAGATTGGGATCGTCCCCTCCATATTCTCAGACCATAATGCCTTGAAATTAGAACTAAATCACAACAAGAAGTTTGGAAGGACTTCAAACACGTGGAGGTTAAGGACCATCCTGCTAAAAGATGAAAGGGTCAACCAGGAAATTAAGGAAGAATTAAAAAGATTCATGGAAACTAATGAGAATGAAGATACAACCGTTCAAAATCTTTGGGATGCAGCAAAAGCAGTCCTAAGGGGGAAATACATCGCAATACAAGCATCCATCCAAAAACTGGAAAGAACTCAAATACAAAAGCTAACCTTACACCTAAAGGAGCTAGAGAAAAAACAGCAAATAGATCCTACAAGCAGCAGAAGAAGATAGTTAATAAAGATTCGAGCAGAACTCAATGAAATCGAGACCAGAAGAACTGTGGAACAGATCAACAAAACCAGGAGTTGGTTCTTTGAAAGAATTAATAAGATAGGTAAACCATTAGCCAGCCTTATTAAAAAGAAGAGAGAGGAGACTCAAATTAATAAAATCATGAATGAGGGATCCCTGGGTGGCGCAGCGGTTTAGCGCCGGCCTTTGGCCCAGGGCACGATCCTGGAGACCCGGGATCGAATCCCACGTCGGGCTCCCAGTGCATGAAGCCTGCTTCTCCCTTTGCCTATGTCTCTGCCTCTCTCTCTCTCTCTCTCTCACTGTGTGCCTATCATAAATAAATACAAATTAAAAAAAAAAGTTCTACTAATAAAATCATGAATGAGAAAGGAGAGATCACTACCAACACCAAGGAAATACAAACGATTTTTAAAACATATTATGAACAGCTATACGCCAATAAATTAGGCAATCTAGAAGAAATGGACGCATTCCTGGAAAGCCACAAACTACCAAAACTGGAACAGGAAGAAATAGAAAACCTGAACAGGCCAATAACCAGGGAGGAAATTAAAGCAGTCATCAAAAACCTCCCAAACACAAAAGTCCAGGGCCAGATGGCTTCCCAGGGGAATTCTATCAAACGTTTAAAGAAGAAACCATACCTATTCTCCTAAAGCTGTTTGAAAAGATAGAAAGAGATGGAGTACTTCCAAATTCGTTCTATGAGGCCAGCATCACCTTAATTCCAAAACCAGACAAAGACCCCACCAAAAAGGATAATTACAGACCAATATCCCTGATGAACATGGATGCAAAAATTCTCAACAAGATACTGGCCAATAGGATCCAACAGCACATTAAGAAAATTATTCACCATGACCAAGTAGGATTTATTCCCAGGACACAAGTCTGGTTCAACACTCATAAAACAATCAGTGTGATTCATCATATCAGCAAGAGAAAAACCAAGAACCATATGATCCTCTCATTGGATGCAGAGGAAGCATTTGACAAAATACAGCATCCATTCCTGATCAAAACTCTTCAGAGTGTAGGGATAGAGGGAACTTTCCTCGACATCTTAAAAGCCATCTACAAAAAGCCCACAGCAAATATCATTCTCAATGGGGAAGCACTGGGAGCCTTTCCCCTAAGATCAGGAACAAGACAGGGATGTCCACTCTCACCACTGCTATTTAACATAGGACTGGAAGTTCTAGCCTCAGCAATCAGACAACAAAAAGACATTAAAGGCATTCAAATTGGCAAAGAAGAAGTCAAACTCTCCCTCTTCGCCGATGACATTATACTCTACCTAGAAAACCCAAAAGCCTCCACCCCAAGATCACTAGAACTCATACAGCAATTTGGTAGTGTGGCAGGATATACTTCTATGAAGCTGATTAAAAAGAAACTACAGGGATCCCTGGGTGGCGCAGCGGTTTGGCGCCTGCCTTTGGCCCAGGGCGTGATCCTGGAGACCCGGGATCGAATCCCACATCGGGCTCCCGGTGCATGGAGCCTGCTTCTCCCTCTGCCTGTGTCTCTGCCTCTCTCTCTCTCTCTGTGACTATCATAAATAAATAAAAATTTTTTTAAAAAGAAACTACATGGGAGCACCTGAGTGGCTCAGTTGGTTAAGTGTCTGACTCTTGATTTTGGCTAAGGTCATGATCTCAGAGTCATGAGGTCAAGCCCCAGGTCTGGCTCTGCACTGGGCATGGAGCCTGCTTAAACTTCTCTCTCTCTCTCCCCCTCTGCCCTTTCCTGCCTCTCTCTCTCTCTCTCTCTCCCTCCCTCTCTCTCTCAAAAAAAAAAAAAAGAAACGACATGATTGTGAGTAAGCATCTGTGTGTACGTGTGTGAATGTGTGTATGTATATATAATCTGATCACTTCTCCCTACTTTCATTGCTACCAATCTGATCCAAGTCATCTTCATCTCTTGCTTGGATTGCTGTAAAAGCCTCTTAACTGGTCTTCTGGTCTCTACCCTTTTGCATGTTACATGCCTAACTGTAGTCTTGACATGACATTCAACATAAATCAAAACTCTCTAGAAGATCCACATGCCTTTTAAAAACAAGATCCTTTTAATGACTTCCATGGCCCTCTACTGTGTGTACCATCCCCATCTTATCTTATCCCATTCTGTTCTCTCCTTCACTCATTCAGCTCCACACACAGTGGTTTCTTGGCTATTCCACAAATGTTTCAAGCATGTGTTTGCCTCAGAGCCTCTGTGATGGCTCTCTCTCTAACTGGAAAACTCTCCCTTCAAATATCCACATCTCGTGTCTCACTTCCTTCAAGTCTTTGCTCAAATATTTCCTTTTCAATGAGGCCTACCCTGATTACCCCATTTCAACTGCCTTTCCCTGACCAAAACTCTTAGTATGCTTTCCCTGGTCCTTTCTTCCATGACAGCTATTAACTTCTTTCACACTCTACCATTTGTTTGTTTATTTTCTCCATTACCTAACTCTTCCTAGTTGAATGTAAGCTCCAGCAGGGTAAGTATCTTCTTTTGAATTCCTTGAGGCATCCCCAGGCACAAAGTAGGCACTCAGTAAATCTTAGCTGACTCAGCAAATGTTGACTGTTCCTTTCTTCTTTTTTAAAAAGATCTTAGTTATTTATTTGATAGAGAGCATGTACTTGTGCATGTGTTGGGGGAGGGGGGAGGAAAAGAGGAGGGAGAGGGACAATCAGACTGTGCTGAGTGTGGAGCCCAATATGGGATTTGATCCTGGGGCCTTGAGATCATGACCTGAGCCAAAACCATGAGTCAGAGGTTCAACTAACTGAGCCACCCTAGGGGCCTGGCTGTTCCTTTCTTCTTGAAAACCAGTCTTCTCTTGGTCCTGTGAACACTCTCTCCTTATCATTCCCTCACCTCTCTGTCACATTTCCAATTCTCTTTCCAGAATCCTACTTCTAGCAATCCTTTACATATAAGTGTCCCCCCAGGATTCTTTCATTTTTTTTAAATTTACACCCAGGTCTCCAGCTCTCACCTATACCTTAACTCTCAAATGATTATCTCCTGTCCAGATGTCTTTTTTGAGCTTCACACTCTAATTATAAATCCATCTACTTACTTGAAATCTCCAGTAATGTGCCCAAAAGCATTTGATACTCAAGTTGCCCCAAACTGAATGCATTATCTCCTATTCACCATATCAGATTCTCTCCCCTTACATTCTCTTTCTTACCACCACCCAAGTCAGAAATCTAGGCATCATCCTTAAATTTCTCCTCATCTTACTTTCCCTACTACTTTCTCAGTTACCACGTTCTCTTGATTCCTTCTGTTAAGTATCTCTTAAACTATCCCTTACCTTTTACCCTCTCTACCTCATGACTACTGGGGAATATTGCAGCTATCCAGGTAAATAAATAATGAAGGCCTTAGGAACTGGTCAGTCAGCTTCCACTTTTGGCATTCTTCTGATTCACGTTGTTGCTAGATGGCTTTTTCTAACAAGTAAATCTGACTACATCATAATCCTGTTTATTTTTTTTTAATTTTTTTTATTTATTCATGATAGGCACACAGTGAGAGAGAGAGAGAGAGAGAGGCAGAGACACAGGCAGAGGGAGAAGCAGGCTCCATGCACCGGGAGCCCGATGTGGGATTCGATCCCGGGTCTCCAGGATCGCGCCCTGGGCCAAAGGCAGGCGCCAAACCGCTGCGCCACCCAGGGATCCCCATAATCCTGTTTAAATCCTTTATCTGGCACCATCAGAATGGACCTCTTGCTCTTCAGAGTATCCCCTTCATGTGGGTCCTCACACAAAGTTCAAGAGCTTATTGAGGCACCTGGGTGGCTCATCAGTTAAGCGTCTGCCTTCAGCTGAGGTCCTGGGATAGAGCCCCACATCAGACTCCCTGCTCAGCGGGGAGTCTTCCTCTCCCTCTCCATCTGCCCTTACCCCCCACTCGTGCTCTCTTTGTCTCTCAAATATGTAAATAAAATCTTTTTTTTTTTTAAGTTCAAGAGCTCACTTAATACTCCCTGACAAGAAACCAAGACCCTGGATTATAGATCCCTGGAGAGATATGGGAACCACATATGAAAGTCACATCATGACATCAAACTTACTGACCCCTAAGCTACTAGGAAGTAAAAAAAGAAATGGTGAAGAACATTGGCTATCATTTGTGACTCTAAACTCTTCCTGTATGATAATCCCATAGGAAACATATATAAACCCAAGGATGTAATTAGTTCTGAGGCTGAGAACTCACAAATTGATTAGGAATAAGAGGAGACATTTTTGCAGTGAGCATCATTCAGAGGAATCATACAGTGTTCCCCATTCCATGGTGTTTGGTTTTGTCCTTCCTGTTGCTGAAGGTTAACCTCCCTCCTGAAAAGTAAGCTAACTCTCCTCTTATTTTGATGCTCTGAGAGGCATGATCCTTGAAAAATAACCTGGATGGGTTTGATATATTCAGAACTTTTGGAAATAGCCCTATAGTGGCCTAGAGCTATAAATACAGAAATCTTCCACTATGTAGTAAAATGTTCTTACACAATTATCACTGAGAGCTTCATCCTAAATAGTTTACTAGCTGAGAAGTTCTGTACTGAAATTCAAAAGTAGGAGTGTTGTTAGTTTGGTTATAAGTTTAGCCTTGGGATAAAAGGTAATGCTCTTTTGGGTAGAGCTCCTGCAGAGAGATGGACACTGCCAGGGGCGAGGTCAACTTGGATAAGGAACCTGGCACAGACTATGAACTTTTCTTGTGACTCTCAACATCTCTAAAGAACTTCTGGCAACAACTCAATTGCCTAAGAGTCCAGAGAAAGGAGAAAAGACTCTATGCCAGGTCTGGGCAACAGGGTTAGAAAGGTATTTGGATAGATGCTTTCTGACTGTCGGTGGTCTCAGATCATGGGAGCAATGGGTATATCAAAGGCTCTGAAGTTAGAATAACTTTGATTCAAATCCCACCTCTGCTACCTAACAATCCTGTGAGTTTGATCCAATTCTGTGAACTTCCTTAGCATTGCACTTCCTTATCTGTAAAACTGGAATATTTATACCCATGTAAAATGTTGTTGTGAAGATTGATTGAGACTATATTGTGAAGAAATGCAGGGTACAAGACTTGGCAAACAGTATCCTCTTGATCAATGATAGTTTTCCTCTACTCTTCTCCAGCTTGAGACTGCATGAAAAGTGAGTCTGCAAAACCAAGAATTCTCAGGATTAGACCTACCCTTTTTTGATATGGCCCAGTTCTAACAGTGAAATCTTTGTTTCTGTTTCTAAAGGACCAACTATAGGGAGATATGGGGTGCTCATTGAGAGAAAAGCCCTGCAAGGAGGGTAGTATATCATTTTGTAAATAAATAATAGTTTTACTTTTATTTAGAAATTAATACATGTCCCATATTAATTTAAATGCTATTTTATAATAGTATGGCAGCATTCACTAAATTGATGTATAAATTTAGTACAATTCTTATCAAAATCTCAGCAGGTTTCTTTGCAGAAATTGTAAGCTTATCCTAAAATGTATATGGAAGTGCAAGAAGACCAGAATAGCCAAAACGATTTTGAAAAAGAAGAACTAAATTGAAAGTCTCACACTTCCTGATTTCAAAACTCAATACAAAGCTACAATAGTCAAGGTAGTGTGATACTAGCATAAGGATAGACTTTCAGATCTATGGGATAGAATTGATATCTTAGAAATAAGCCCATACATTTGTGGTCAGTTCGTTTTTAAAAAGAGTGTCAAGACTATTCACCTGGAGGAAAGAATAGTCTTTTCAACAATGGGAGCTAGGACAAATGGATATCCACATGGAAAAGGATAAACTTGTATCCTTGCCTTACACCACATACAAAAATTAATTCAAATGGATCAAAGATCTACATATAAGAGCTAAAACTTCAAAACTCTTAAAAACATATACACATAAATCTTGTGACCTTGGATTAGGCAATGGTTTCTTAGATATCATGCCAAAAGAAAAATAAATTAAAAATCATCAAATTAAAATTTTTTGTGCTTCAAAGGACACCATTAGGAAATAGAAAAGACAACCTACAGAATGGGAGAGAAAACTTGCAAGTCAAATCACTTATATGTTAAATGACTTAGATCCAGAATATATAAAGAACACTTACAACTTATTAATAAAAGGACAAATAGGGACACCTTGGTGGCTCAGCGGTTGAGCATCTGCCTTTGGCTCAGGGCATAATCCCGGTGTCCTGGGTTTGAGTCCCACATCGGGCTCCCTGCATGGAGCCTGCTTCTCCCTCTGCCTATGCCTCTGCCTCTCTCTGTCTGTGTGTGTGTGTCTCTCTCATGAATAAATAAATAAAATATTTTAAAAAATAAAATAGAGGGACAAATAATTCCATTTAAAATGGTCAAAGGATCTGAATAGGTATTTTTTCCAAAAAAGATGCACAAAGTCTAATAAGTACATAGAAAGATGTTCAACATTATTTTCCATCCAAGAATTGCAGATCAAAACCACAATGAAACATCACATACTAGGATGAAAATTATGAAGAAGACAAATCTCATTGGAAAAAAGATCAGGGACACCTAGGTGGCTTAGTCCTTTGGGCATCTGACTCTTGGTTTTAGTTCAGGTCATGATTTCAGGGTCATGAGATCAATCCCCCCACCGGAATCTGTGTTCAGCATAGAGTCTGCTAGGGAATCTCTCTCCCTCTCCCTTTGCTCCTCCCCTTACCCCAGCTCTCTCTCTCTCTCTCTCTCTCTCAAATGAATGAATAAATAAAATCTTAAAAACAGAAAAATAGATCAGATTCGTGGTTACTAGAGGCAGTGGTTGGGGGAGGGGAAATTAGATGAAAGTGGTCAAAAGGTACAGACTTCCAATTATAAGATAAATAAGTAGTAGGGATGTGATATACAACACAGTATAGTTAACCCTGCAGCATAATATAAAGGAAAGTTGTTAAAAGAGTAATTCCTAAGAGTTCTCATCACATGGAGAAATACTTTTCTTTTTACTGTATATAAGACTATGAATGTTAAGTAAACCTATTATGCTAATCATTTCACAATATGTACAAATCACACTGTATATCTTAAACATCAAATCATCATGTTGTATACCTCAGATGTATGCAGTGATATATGTCCATTATTTCTCAATAAAACTGAAAAAAAGAAGACAGATAACAAGTATCAACAAGGAAGTGGAGAAAATGGAATCCTTATATATAGCTGGTGTGAATTCAAAATGGTGTAGCTGCTCTGGAAAATAATCTGTCAGTTACTCAGTTAAGCATAGAGTTACCATGTGATCCAGCAATTCCATTCCTAGTTATATATACCCAACAAAATTAAAACCGTATGTCCACACAAAAACCTGTACATGAATATTCACAGCAGCATTATTCATAATAGGCAAAAAATGGAAACAACTCAAATTTCCATCAACTGGTCAGTGAATAAATAAAGTGTGGTATGACCATACATTGGAATATTATCTGGCAATAAAAAGAAACAAAGTATTGATTCATGCTACAATATGAATCTTAAAAATTCATGAATGCATGAATGAATGATGAAACTTAAAAATACTATGCTGAATGAAAGAAGCCGGACCAAGAAAGGCCACATGTTGTATGATCCCATTTATGTGAAACGTCTAGAATAGGCAAATCTATAGAGAGTAGATTAGTGGTTTCCTAGAGTGGAAGGGAGGAAGGCTGGGAGGAAGTTGGAAGTGACTGCTAATGGGTACAGGGTTTCTTTTTGGAAGAGGTGAACTTGTTCTAAAATTAATTACTGTGGTGGTCGCTCAACTCTGTAAATACACTAAAAGCCATTAGACTGCACACTTCAAATTGGAGAATTGTATGGTATAGGAATTATATTTCACTAAGGCAGTTATAATACAAAAGTGATACATATTCATTGTAGAAACAGGAACAAATTCAGAAAAGTAAAAAGAAAAAAACTCAATTTACCTTTTTAAAAAAAACTTTCCATTTTCCAGTTGTCTCAGGACAATCCTTACTCCTAAGAGTTTCCTCAGGATTGAGTTAAAGGTGCTTACCCTGAAATAAAAGACCTTGCACGATTCATTCCATTTACTCCTCCAACGCCATCTTTCATCATTCCCAAGTTGGCTTCGTATGTTTCAATTCTAAATAATTGTTTTTCTCCAAACATCCCATGCTCCCTTGAAAGTCAGGTTCACACATCATTCTCCTGCCTGCGATTGTTGGTCCCTCTCTTCTTCATTTGGTTTATTCCATTGGCCCATTAAGATTAGCTTAGATATCACTTCCACCAGCTTTTCCTGACCCTGGGGGATTAAGTGTATCAAATCATTCACACTATGTACATTTTTAAGATGAAATTTTAAATTAAAAACATATATGCTAACTGAAAAATGAAAAAATATTAAAGAGACCTCCAAGATCTCTGAGGCAATATCAGAAGACAAAGAAAGTCCAAAATTTATGTAATTAAAGGCACAGAAGGAGCATAAAAGAGATTGGTGCAGAAAGTAATTTTTGAATGAACAATTTCTTCAAATTTTCCAAAATTTGCTCATAGACATAAATTTACAGATTTAAGAACTCTGTGAACTCCAAACTGTATAAAATTAAAGAAAATCATTCCTAGGAAGATAATGAAACTGCTCAACACGAATAAAGAAAAATCTTGAGAGCAGCTAGAAAAAATTGACATAATACATATGATAATAATAATCTGAAATACTGCAGATTTCTGATCAGACACCATGGAAAGCAGGAGACAAAGGAATGTCTTTAAATTGCCAAAAGAGTGTGACACCTAGTTGGCTCAGTTGGTAGAGCATGTCTCTCGATCTTGGGGTCATGAGTTCAAGCCCCCTTTGAGGGTAGAGTTTACTTAAAAAGATTAAATTGCTGAAAGAACTGCCAAACCAGAATTCTATATCCAGTGAAAATATCCTTCAAGAATAAGGGCAAAATAAAGACATTGTGAGGTGAAGAAAACTTGAGAGAATTTGAAAACTGGTCTCAATAAAATACTGAAGGAAGTTCTTTAGGCTGAACATAAATGATACCAAGGAGAATCTTGGAACTTTCAGGAATAAAGAGAAACAAATATAAAATGGCAAATATAAAAGACAATTTTCCTCCTCATAAGTTTTTAAAAATATATATGACCAAAAGCAAAAAATAAAATTATAACATTGTCTGGGAGAGTTTCTAATGTATTTAGATATAACACCTATGAAACTTTAAAGGACCAGTCATGGAGTAAAGTGGTTGTAAGGCTTTAATTCTTTTTTTTTTTTTTAAATGAAGTTTTTTAAAGTATTTTTTTTTAATTTTTTATTTATTTATGATAGTCACAGAGAGAGAGAGGCAGAGACACAGGCAGAGGGAGAAGCAGGCTCCATACACCGGGAGCCCGACGTGGGATTCGATCCCGGGTCTCCAGGATCGCGTCCTAGGCCAAAGGCAGGCGCTAAACCGCTGCGCCACCCAGGGATCCCAAGGCTTTAATTCTTAAAAATGTATTTACAGGGGTGCCTGTGTGGCTCATTCACTTAAGCATCTGACTCTTAGTTTTGGCTCAGATCATGATCCCAGAGTGATGAGATGGAGCCTCGAGTCAGGCTCTGCACTCAGCGGGAAGTCTGAGATTCTCTCTCTCCCTCTCCCTCTGCTCCTCCCTTTGCTCAGTCTTTCTCTCTCTCAAATCTTTTGAAAATGTGTTTATAGGGGCACCTGGGTGGCTCAGTCGGTTAAGCATCTGCCTTCAGTTCAGGTCATGATCTGAGGGTCCTGGGATCAAGCCCTGTGTAGTTTGAAAATAATGAATGTGATCATTAATCCCCAAAGCTGACTCAGGCCACTTTGTATTATTCCTTTTCTTTCTCCCCTCTTTGCCTCCCCAGGCAACCAATGATAAGTTTCATGTTACCAGAGAGCAGTTTGCATTTTCAAGACTTTATATGAATCAAATCAAGCAGGTTATGCCCACTTTTTCTGGCTTCTTTCACTCAGCATAAGGATTTTGAGATGAATTTGTGTTATCAAATACATAGTGGCATGCATTAGTCTGTTGGATCCCTTTTGGGAAGACAAAGTGCACTGACAAATTATATCTGTGCACATGTAAGTACCTATGTGCACACATACATGAGAGAGGTAAAGATTCCAAGAGATGCATTTTGTATATGCTGACTGCATAGTTCTTGGTATAATATTGTGGATATACAGCTGGTATTACAAATGTAGGGAAGATACTTCCACTTTCTGAGGGCCAGCATATTTTCCTAGAAAACCTTGAGGTCTGAGTCAATAGACATGATTGCCTAATAATCATGATGTGATTATTGACTGAACAACCTCAAGTAAGCTATTTAGCCTCTCAGTGGCTTAAATTTCTTGCTTTTAAGAAAACAGGGACAATGACAGCACTTTATATGGTTGTTATGGGCTTTAAAATGAGATGAATAGTATAAAGCATTGGGAGGGGAGCCTGACACATAGCAAACCATCAAAAGGTGTCAGTTCCTTTTCCTTTCTACCATTTGATTTGTGGGGAGGAGGGGGAAATTCTCAGCGTGAAAAAAAAAAAAAAGAATAGCTTCTTTGAGCTTAATTGTAATATCCTAGTGCCATCTGTTGACCACATAGAACTATTACATTACTTGTACTGCAGAGTTTGTTTCTGACAAAGCCCTACAGTGGCATCTGAACACCTGTATTTAAAATGTCCTTTCTAGTGTGTTTGGGACTAGTGTTGTAGGGATGGGGATTGAGGGCTTTAGGGAAGGACTGTTCTGCTGCGCTGGAAGACCTGTCCCCTGCCTCGGTACCATTGCCTGTCAAAAGGCAGGGATCGAGGAAAAAGAGAGGAGCTTCCCCCATATGCTACCCTAAGATTGCCAGATGAGATAATGAGGGTAGAACCAAGTGAGTGAAATATTCTCGTCCATTTGGCTCTAAAGGAGATGCCGGGAGGAAAGAGTTGGTATTTTCTTCCATTGGGAGGTCTGCCCTTGAAAGATATGGCCACTGTGGCTTTGGCCTGGAGTCCAATCCCACAGGGGTTTCAAAATCGTATAACCCCAAATACCATGCAAATATCCCTAAATGTGGAATAGAAGAGCCCCCCCCATCATCCAAACCTCTCCATTCCCCCCCCACCACCACCACCCTGCTAGGCCTAGATTGCACAGATTCCCCTATCCCCACTCCCAACTCTAGTGGCTCCAAAACAAGCCTCAAGAGATGGTCATTTCTGCTGTCTTTCCTATGCCAACAAATCAAGTCAAGACTGGTCGCTTTATTGAATGTGAACTTTATTGTGGTTTGGATTATGTAAGGCAGTGTGGTGAAGGCACTGCAGAAGTTACACAGACTGAAAAACATGGTAGGAAATGAGTGAGCTAAAAAAAAAAAAACCTACAAAATATATTTGTAAATGAATGCGTGCTGGACTAGACTAAGTACTACAACTATGTTTTATCTTCATCATTGCAGAAGCATTGAAATAACTGTCAGAGGTGGGGGGTTGGGAGGGGTTAGGGAAGGCTTCATGGAGGAGGTGGCATTTATGCTGGACCTTGAAGGAGGGGTAGACTGTTGATAGATGAGATGGAGGGAAGAACATTCTAGAATGACTGACTCTAGAGAAATTCTGTAGAAATACTGAAAACACAAGAGGGCAAACAAACGCCCCCAGGGAGTGAAGCTACCCAACTCGGAGCAAAAGCTGAGGGGCCCGGGGCTGGGACCCAAAATCTCAAGCCCCCAAATGGGGCTTCAGTACCAATGATATTAGGAGGCACAGGACAATGGGCTTGTTTGTAAACCTAGCAGCAGCAGGAGATTTCACATTGCAGTCAGGGGCCCCAAACTGGCTAGACTACGCCTGGGTGGATTTTTCTCATCTTTTCGGGGGGGGTGTGGTACTGATTCATCCTTCCTCTTGCCCACTGACTGCCTGAACCATAGTTCATGCGCGCCCATGTGCGCGTGTGTGAGTGTAGGTGTGTGTGGATGGGTGGGGGACCGAGGCTTTGTCTCCCACTGCAGCTTCTTCCACTTTTCCCTCTTGCGGCACACAGCTGGCTTCCACAGAGCTGGAGCTCAGGCCCTGCTTGCTGTCTAGGCCTCACTGAACTCTCAGCTCGTCATTAAGCACCTAGGAAGCTTCCTCAACATGAAGGTGAAACCTACTGTGGGGGGTGACTTGGGTTAGGGCAGGACTACACTTTCCGGAGGTGGTGATGGTGGTGGTGATCAGTGGTGGTGGTTGGAGGTGGCACTGGTGTTGGTGGTGATAAAGGCTGGGGACTTAGAAGCAGGCTCTAGCTGCTGGTGAAAATGCTGCTGGGAAGTCTGTAGTATTAAGTCAGGAGCTGGGATGTCAGGCTAGACCAGCTTGGCCTTGATCACCCCTCCTCCTTCCTTAACATGCCCTACAGGAGAGATAACACTGGGCACCTGAAAGCAGCAAAGACATCTGTAGGGTATCCATGCTGTTGTTGTCCTGCTGAAATCTCACCCCCGGAAGCCCCAGCGATCTTTGGATGGCAAACATCTGTATGATCTCCACATAGGACTGTCACCTGCCCCTGTCCAGCTGCTGGAGGTATATAGGTTATGTAGCTACTGATGCTACTTGGATCGGGAGGTATGGGGAATTTCTCAGAAGAAAGGAAAAGTGAGTTACTGTGAGTTTCTTTCTTTCAAAAGATTATGAATTAGGTAAGACCTGGCATCTGACAGAAAATATAAAGGATGGAAAGCTCTGTCAGGACTCCTTAGAGCTGGAGATTTAGAGCTCAGTGAGATCATCGCTGGAAATAACCTTGAAGCTGATGTGGCCCTGCTTGACTTTGGCAGTTGGGCCACCCTTCTTGCGCAGGTACAGAGACTTCAGATCACGGCAGTCGCTGGGGTCAGCATCCAGAGTCACCTGCCCCAGGAATTGATCACAGAATTTTCGGCTGTTCCACACCTGGAAAGACAAATCGAGAGAGCGAATATGAACCACCCTCTGTGAGACCAGACTTTGCCCAGCGGCATCTAGAACCCAGCACTGTACTTAGAAAGGTCTGTTTTAAAACCAGGAGACTGAGGCACCTGGGTGGCTCAGTGGTTGAGTGTCTGCCCTTGGCTCAGGTCATGATCCCAGGGTCCTGAGATCGAGTACCACATTGGGCTCCCGGTGGGGAGCCTGCTTCTCCCTCTGCCTATGTCTCTGCCTCTTTCTCTGTGTCTCTCATGAATAAATAAATTTTTAAAATCTTTAAAAAAATAAAAATAACAAAAAAATAAAACCAGGAGACTATCTTTCCTGAATACATCTCTGGCTAACAGGAAGATACCTCAAAGAGTAGAGGTGAAAAGCAAGCCAGCAGGGCTCAAGATCAGCCTCGGGCTGTGAGATGGCTTTGTAAAGGCAGCTGGGCAGAAGCATTGAGTCAGGGAAACAGCCAAACTATAATGGTCCATCCTGACCCAGCAGGATAAGGGTTACCTGAACTGGCCTATGTTTCCCCTCATGGGATTTCATAGTACATGTCAACATGTGTGCCTGTGAGCATGTAGGCTTTCGTCCACAATGAAAGGGACCTCCAGAGAAGAGGATATTTACAATGGAAATTAATAAGGAAGTCAGTGTCTGTGCTTAGTGGGAGGTGTCTTTGAGTAAAAATAAACAGCCAAAGACCAGGATGACCCCTGCTCTCTATCCTGGATAGCTGAGGCATTTGGGATAAGCTAGCATCTGAAATGGAATGAGAGCCATCCCAGGGTGAGGGACAGGTGGTGTCCCTGTTCACACGCTTACCTGCACTATAATAGGAATGTCAGTGGTCCTTCTGTAGAAAATTGCCTGGGTGTCAAAAATGGCATGAACAGTATTCTTTTGGACAGGAGAACGGACTTCCTCCTTTCCACACTTGATGACCAAATATGGATTTACCGCTGGAACAAAGCAACAGCCGCTCTTAACATAGTGATTACAGTTCTCTTCCTAGATAGTCGAGAAACTATTTCACTGGGACTTTGAGCCTAAAACCTGGGTACCAGAATGACCTTAAACCTTTGTTCCCAATTCCCTTTCTTTTCCATCCTCTATAAAAACGAAGAGCATATAGGCCTTGCCCAAGGAAGTTTACAACCTGTTCTCATTCCAGGTTGACAGCCATCCTGACTTCCCGAGACTGAAACTACCCCTGGACAGAATTGTTCGTGACTGCCTTTTCTAACCATACATACAGTAAAGGAAACTGGAGTTTGCTTTCCTAGACACCTCTGCAGTTCTTACTTTCATTGGCATATTTCTTTTCCAGGCCCTCAGCGCTGTGAACAGTTATCTGGGTGACTACTTTCGGGTAGCCACGAGCCAGGTTCCAGCAGGACATCTTAGGCATGTCCAGAGTCAGTTCCCTGAAACAGCAAAAAGAAGACATGCCGCTGATGATGGATGCCCTCCGATGAGAGGATAGGCCTGCCAAAACAGACACTGCTGCTGAAAAGCATGAAATGCTGAGTGACCTAGCCTATTCCTTCTCAGACATGGCTTGTATTTTGAGTCTGTTTTGCTTTCCCCTGGCATTAAGTACCAGGAGATAAAGATCAGAAACAGACAGTTAAGAGTGAAACCGGGCTGGGGTGAAAAGGTAGCTTTGGTGACCCAGCACTTGGAACGTAATAGAGGAGCAGTGAGGAGTGCCAGCTGTTTAAGAGAAAAATACAGTCCGCCAGAGAGAATGGAAGATAGGTATAAATGGAAAAGCTTAGGTTAGATAAGTGGCAGCTCAGAGCTCTGAAGCTCAGACCTCTACTGGGGAATTTTTCATGGTTAGGAACATAACCATTTTGAGAAAAATTGCTACCACCATCATTTCAGCAAAGTCTGACTCGAACTGGTTGTCCTTTTGTACATCTGCAGAGGAGGAGCTGGGCCAAGGGGGTTAAAAGTGGAGGCAAAGCAGAGACTAGGAGTCTGCAGGGCTGGCCCAGGGAGCTGAACCTGAGCTGGACGGGCACTTCAGAGAAGATCCTCAGGAGAAACTCGCTGGTGCGGCCATGCTGGAACATGGTCGGGACAAGCACGTAGTTGCCTTTCTTCAGGTACTTGCTCAGAAACACGGTGCGAGTGTCAATATAGGTGGAAGTCCCTGCACGCTCCTGGATGTAGAGATGGTGGAGGCGGAATCTGCGGTTCATCTCCACCTGAAAATGAGACAGGATGAAATGCTGCATTCTGCTCAAATCACAGTTTGTGTTAGGAGATCCTAGGTCCTCGGCTTTCTTTATCCTGGGATCTATCGTCATCCCCAGAATCCTAGGCCATCCTGTGATCCTATTTGCTATTCTTCTCTCTGTGCCAGAGACCCATTCTTACCTTGAAGAGCTCAAATCCAATGATGTAATTGTCAGGTCTTCCCATGCGCCGGTAAGTACGCAGGTCCTTTTGCTGCAGTGACATAATGACCTTGTGCCCATCCTCAGGCACAGTGAAGATGTACTAAGGGAAAAAAGGCCACCAAGGAGCTTAGTTAGCACTTCTGTTTCAGATGAGCCAGCTCAGATTTCAGGGAAGAAAAATAGATTATTTTCTGGGCCTTGCCACTGACCTGACAATGGATGAGGCCTCGGATGATTCATGGACTACTAAGTATAGATCATATATTGCTTCTCCCTATAGCATTTAGCATGGATTGAGAGACAACTTCATGCCTAGGTCTTTGATGCCAAAGAGGGTATACATCTTGGTAAGATCTTGGGTTTATTTTATATTAAATCCCTTGCTCTTAAAAGCTGCATGCAGAAAAATTCCAGAATCTATAAAGGGAAAAGTCCCTTTTGTTTGACTTAAACTGACACTATAGCATCACCCTCTGCTAGTCTCTTATAGCCAGCCCAGAGGAGCTGGCACTTCCTCAGAGAACTGATACTTCACTACTACCTCTTCAGGGAAGCTGCAGACCTGTGCTTGAGACTTTGAAACATCATCTGAGGGAGTCATGGTGCTGTTGGGAAGTAAAACTAAAAGGCATCTGATTGTTCTCTCTCTCTCTCTCTCTCTCTCTCTCTCTCTCTCTGCTTTTTTCCTCTCCCTCCCTTTAGCAAGAAGCAGAAAATAAAATAAATAAATAAAATAAATTCAGAACCATAGGTTCACAAGGCCCGTAATCTTACGCAGACAGTTAAGAGTGAAGACAAAAGCCCATTTCCCTAGCTTGGTAGATGTGCCTGATATTTGAAACATTTACACGTTTGTACGTGGGGATGAGGTGGCGCAATGGGAGTCTTTCTTTCTTTCTTTCTTTCTTTCTTTCTTTCTTTCTTTCTTTCTTTCTCTTTCTTTCTTTCTTTCTTTCTTTCTTTCTTCTCTTTCTTTCTCTCTTTCTTTCTTTCTCTTTCTTTCTTTCTTTCTTTCTTTCTTTCTTTCTTTCTTTCTTTCAGATTTTGCTTATTCATTTATGAGGGGCACAGAAAAAGAGGCAGAGACATAGGCAGAGAGAGAAGCAGGCTCCCTGATGCGAGACTCGATCCCAGAATTCCGGGATCACACCCTGAGCCGAAGGCGGATGCTCAACCACTGAGCCACCCAGTAGCTCCCCTTCCTTTCTTTAAAGAGAATTAGGATGGAAAGAATGGGGGGAAATGTATGCATTAAATAAATCAGCCTACTAGTCTTAGTGTCCTTCAAAATGCCTGGCTAAGGAGCCCATGGAAAGAAAAGACACACCTATGTAAGGTGGCAGTACAGTCAGAATTCTTGTGTCCTGTGGGTTACCTCATCAGTATGTCAAGATAATTATAGATTTGGGCTTTGGATGCCTGGATTTTTTCCTTTGGGGCATGCCTGGGCTTGACCCATCACGTATCATGTGGAATCACATTGTAATGGAAGATGGATGGGATGAGGTCACTGACAGGGTAGTGCTTTAAATCCTGGGCAAAATGACCTGGGTCTGGGTGAGAAAAGGGAAGCATGATGATGGCATTCAGAAGATTTACTGCATGAGAAAGAAGATACATATTGTAAATGTGCACCCCAGAGAACAGTTGATCAGCCAAGAAATGAAAAAGAATCAAGAGGGTGTCTGGGAGTAGATTCTTTCTGTCCAATGAGGGACAATTGCAAAGAGCCACACCAAGAGATGTGGCACCAGGGGAGAGGCAACCAGAGGAGATAGCTGTGATTGAGTACTGCTGCCAACATACTTCTCTGCAAAGGGACACAGTCTGCCGTGACTTGCAGCGTCAGAGCCAATCCCTAGGCACGTTGGTTGCTGAATATTACACAAATTGAAAAACTGAGGTCTAATAAAAGTAATTTGTTAAACAGATATTTAAGTATTTAAGGGCAAAAGGGTACACTGAGTTAACATAGCTTCCTGAGTTTAGGAAGCTACTAACCCTATAGCTGGAGGAATAGAAGCATGAAGTTGGCATTATTAGAATCTAGGAGAAGAGATCCCAGACAGCTGGCAGGTGTATCTCTGTGTACACCTAAAACTAATACAATGTCATATGTCAACTATATCTCAATAAAAACTATATTAAACTAAAAAAAAAAAAAGAAAACCTGAGGTCAAAGAAATACTGTAAGGTGGGACCTGAGTTCCTATTGCCTTGAGAAGTTGGAGGCAAAGAAAAAAAAAACGAATCTAACCTGCGGATTCTGCAGGAAGGTATCACGATTGTTATAGCAGCCTCCCGACCGGTTCATCAGGGGATCATCATCCACTGTCCAGCATCCCACCACCGATTCCAGCTCCTTGCGGCCAAAGATAGGGTTGTTCACATTGCGGCAGACATTCAGTTCATGAAAGTTGCGGCAAAAGTCCTCCAGGCTCATCCTTGTATGGGAGGAGGGCAGGAGGAAAATGAAGATGGTACTGAATACCTACCACTGTAGTTCCACCCAGGAGCCCCAATGCCCTGAGCGCAGAAGACCCCATCCTCACCAGAACTCTCCATCATCAGACATAACAAGCCCCAGGTTTTTGCGGTCTGCCACAGTCAGCTGCTGCCACTCCTCAGAACTGAAGGCAAACGAATGAAAGGATAAGCCGTTAGGTTTACCATTGACTTCCTGTAAGCAGGACACCGAAGAACCACAAGTCATGAGGATTGGGCCCACTTTATTTCACCTCTGGCTGGGTCCCAGAGCCCACAGATGTCACTAAACATCGACAGCCCACTTACAGTCTGGAGGAATGTGTTTGAGAACTACAGGGTTTGGAGATGTGGCAGTCCGAGTGAAATGTCACTCACATTTCGCTCCAGGGGCCGCTCCATTCCTGTCGTCCTAAGGGGTTCCTCAGGCGAACCATGTAGAGCTTCTCAGTACTGAAGACTTCCAGCAATCTTTCTCCAAGACGGATCTTGCGAATATCAGTCAAGGTGTAAGTATGGCCCTTCAGAAGACCCCAGTCAGTTTCCACTTCTTGTTCCTCCTGATTGGGAGACTGAAAGCAAAGAAAGATATGTAAGGCCACAAGACCTGGGAGGTCCAACCTTTTTTTTTTTTTTTAAAGATTTTATTTATTTATTCATGATAGTTACACAGAGAGAGACAGAGAGGCAGAGACACAGGCAGAGGGAGAAGCAGGCTCCATGCAGGGAGCCCGACGTGGGATTCGATCCTGGGTCTCCAGGATCGTGCCCCGGGCCAAAGGCAGGCGCCAAACCGCTGCGCCACCCAGGGATCCCTGGGAGGTCCAACCTTTTCCTTGATTGTTTTACCCCAGTGTGGTGGAAGCTAGTCCTATCCCTAAGCAGATAGAAATTTTATCCAGAAACCTTACTTGACACAAAGCAAATGAAAGAAAGGAAATAAAGAGCTTCATATAAGAATTCAAACAATTCAGCTTGAAACTACCCACAGTAGTACACTGATATGAACAACTGGAACATTTTGGTGGGGCTGGCTCCATGTATGAGCAAGCAGCTATACCCTCCACATCCAGGGGCAGAGGCAGGATGAATTATCTGGCAGAGGCTATTGACACCAGCTCACAAATTGCATCAGCCCCCAACAGGGTGGTTGGTACAAAAGGATGAAAAGGTACAGAGCTCTGGGGCCTCTGATCCAGGACTCAATACGTCAGTTTTCTGAGTCCCATAATGCCTTTTCCCGAGTCTCTGGGGATAAGGGGGACATTTCCTACTAATTTTGTAGTGTGAGCAAAGAGTGGTTGTTTTCGGTGACCACAAACCTCAATGGAGCAACAGATCAGTCCTCCTTTGGTAAATGTTTTGTATAGCTCCCCGAACAGCTTGTACTTCTCCTCAACCAGCTCGGTGTATCTTCCCTTCTGCATGTCAATGGTTTCGGCCAATGTGCCAGTGAAGTCCACAATGATATCAGTGGTGGTCAAACCATCGAGGGCTTCATAACAACCCAGCAGTCTGGGGGCAAATATGCAAGGTTATCTTGGTAACATGATTTTTCCAGGTCAAGTACATCTTGTTCCCAAGAATTAGAACCGTCCCCACCCAGCCAGCCTTTACCAGCTGACTTTTCTTCCAGGTATGAAATGAAGATATCTTATTTTGAGATTATAGTCAGAGATTTCTAGGCTTAGGTTATGTTGAACAAGGACAGTCTATGAAGAAGCTTCCTTCTCCAGGGGAATATTAGGGAAGGAGAAAATGTGAGGCCATAATGCCATGTGATCTGCAGATGAGAAGCAGGAAGGGCTACCTAGGAGCAGGGAAGGTTTTTAATGGGAACAAGAAGAGCTAATTTCTCTATCATCCAGGATTTCTGAAGCCATTTCCATGCCCAAAGCAATGCCTTGGATCTGACTGATATCCTACCCAATTTAAACTAAGGGGCCCAGCTGGGAAAGAATGAGCTCCCCAGGACAAAGGTAACCTTCCCTCCCTTGTGTACCCTGACCACTGATTGGTCAACTCCCCTCCTTACTTTGCATAAGCTTTTTCCAGTAGAGCATTCCAAAACTCATTCATGGAGGTGGAGAAGGAGAAAACCAGATCTCCATTGATGGTGGGCAGCAAATCATCAATCACTACCTCAGTCCATTCTCCAAAATGCCAGAAACGGAAGCGAAATATCCCAGCATATTTATCGAGTTTTCGAGGGTCCCATTCCTGTTCCTTATGGTTGGGAATTGTCTGGAAATATAAGAACATTCATACAACTGTTTTTCACCAGACCATATCCAAATACTGAGTGGCGGTTGACTTTCGGCAAATCTATAAGGCAACAGGAAGCACACCAAATATATCTGGTTTGGGTCTAGGTGGGGAAGTCTTAGGTTGGGCATTTTTGCTTCCCTAGTTCAATTTTGCTGAGGATAATACTACCATGCCTGCCCTGAATACACACAGGGTGACTGGGGGAAGCCAGTTAGGGATTAAATTATTTCCCACAGGTAAACTATAAACTCGATCATGAGAAACCATCTACACAAACATATTCATGCTTGTATGTTTAACCACCTAAGTAAGGCATTTTAAAAGATAAAATCACTGAAAATACAAGACCCTTGTACTTTCAGTTTTTAAAGGTCCATCCTAGAGATTTTACGTAGATTCTACATAGATTTTATTCACACCTTGAACAAAATTATGTTGAGGAAACCGTCCTTTTTATATGCAATTACACATTAATCTTCTAAAATTATTTTTCTGAAGAAAAATCAAGTCAAATTAAGTCAACACTTCTTTGCCTTCAACTCTACCTAAATGCCAAAGGAATTTTTGTACTCAATAATTTATTAGGACCTTTTCAAGGAACTATTTCTACATTTCATGTCTTTTCTGTTATTCATATCTGTGACTTCCTGGCCCCTGCTGGCTCTATACCCCAATCGGTGCAGAGAACACAAGTATGCAGAGCTAATAAGTCAAAGTGCTGCAAATGAGAAAATTAATCACACAACTAATGTGTGAAAAAGCCAATAGAGTAAAATGTTAATGGTAAGAATCTAGGTGAGTATATAGGTGTTCACTGCAAAATTCTTTCAACTTTCTGTATTTGTAAAAATGCTCATAATTTGTAGAAGATTCTCATGATTCAGGAATTTAAAAATCTAAAAAAAACTTACGACCTGGCTTTTCCCAAAATTACTAAGAAAGACAAGAAAGTGGAAACTGAGTGAGGTTTCACAAGAGAAGGAGATACCTTTGTCCAGTGAGACTCCTGAACAGCCAAACAGGAAAATGCAGAGACCATTGGCTTGTGCCCCAGTCTCCCTTGGATCAGCTGGTGGTTGCTGATGTTGCCCACGATCAGGTGGGGGTCATCACAGATGTCCTGTGGATACAATAATTGGTTCTCAGGGTGTGAAAAGTGTTTCCCGAGAGTCAGTGTGAGCTGAGGTAGGCAGGGCAGACTTTACAGAAGAGGTGGGGTCGAAGATAGCGACTAGAACTTCCATAAGTCGGATAAAGGGAAGGTCTGGGGCAGGAGGCAGTCTGTGGGTGGAAATACAAAGCAGGAGATCATCTGGCCACAGGGAAAGGATTATGTGGGGAAGTGGCAGGACAAACGGAAGAAGAGGATGTAATGGGACAGGTTGAGATATGCTAGTGGGGGCCCTTAGAGCTAGCATTGCAGTTTGGAAGAGTTTTCACTCAATTAGTGAGCTTTTGAAGAGAACTAGAGATTAGCACATTTCTTTCTGGTCCTATTGGTCATGAGGAGATTTTCTGAAGCACCTGGGCCTGGAAGGGTAATTGCATTTCAAAAGACAAGGCCCTATGGAGATGAATGCTTCTCCCTCCCTGGGAAAATGAGTTTGGAGACCTTGTACAGAAAGCCCCTTCCCAACATAAAGCAAAGGCAATGGCAGTCTCCATGGCAACTAGATTTTTCCACATCTTTGGATGAATATAAGATGGCAGCAGTACTAATAGCAGGTGGTAATAGACTACCCACAGGAGCACTTCAACACACTTTTTTTCCCCCACAGAGGATGTTCTGAGGGAAGCAGACAGAGTGAGGGTAGCATTTGTTTGGGGCATATGTGTGTTTCTTCCCTCAACATGTCAGCAGCTGTGCCATCAATGAGACACAAATAATATAATGATGACAAAATGTCTGAGGGCACACTGGAGTAATTTTCCAAGTATGATAGGTGTCTAGAGGAAGGATCCCCAAAGTCTCCTTGGTGATAGATAGGATAAATTGAATAGCAGTAGTAATACTGGAGTTGAAGCCTTAGTGGTGACTAGCGTTAGGCAGTTGGACAAGGGAGAGATATGGAGGCATAATGGGTAGAGAGACAGGGGTGGACAAAGGCAGAGCTGCATACATAACATCACATAATTGAAGACATGATTGTGTGACTCAGAGAATCAGCACTTGCAGAGTTCAAAGGCAGGAAATACCAATGAAGTCTTGAGTAGCTGGAGAAAGCTTTGTGGAAGAGGCTGTTGGCCGGTACCTTGACATTCTGCTTACCCAGCAGAAATAAATCCTAGTCTCAAATGGAAAGAAAATCTAGACATATATCCTTTTAAAATTTATTAAATAGAGACAGCTATATTTTCCTGGTTCTCAAACCTCTTTTTTTAATGGACATAATTCTCCCTGATGAAGGGTCTGGTCTACAGAATGAAACATTCCCTATATTATTTAAAAGCCAAAATAGCTCTGGAAAGGAATAAGCATTCTAGGCAGGGACAAATCCAAACTGAAGATTAATTGGGCATCCCTCTGCCAAAAGGAGAGGGTTAGGTGGGTTTTCAGTTTGGGATTTTCTGGTCTTTTCTCTTTTTTTTTAGATGCATACCTAGTGTCGCATCATTACTTTTTTGGCCTTAGAAGAAGACTTCTATCTTAATATATATTTATGGGTTGAGAGTTGCCTGTTTTTCCACTTACTCAATATAGAGCAGGTGTGTTGGGTGAATTAGTCCCTGATATTCTTTCTCTTATAATTGTTTCTTTGGCCTTTTTAAGATGAAACTAAACACAGCTTTTCCTTTGTGGGTCA
This sequence comes from Canis lupus familiaris, assembly GCF_011100685.1. Lineage (NCBI taxonomy): Eukaryota > Metazoa > Chordata > Mammalia > Carnivora > Canidae > Canis > Canis lupus. The sequence continues at coordinate 85,013,928 of NC_049260.1, forward strand.
GGTGTCACCATTTTATTGGGAGCAAGACATAAAGGTCTACAATGACTTCTTGGGTTTTGATGATGCAAATAATAGTTGCCTAGCATGGAAAAATAATAAAGTGAACATGGATGTATGGAAAAGTGTGTTTTTAGATTACTAAGGCAAATTATTTGCTGGTTTTATATAAAGTTATTAGTGGTTGGCATTACATTACAGTGTCTTGGATTTCCACGAGGCTCTCATTTCATAGCAGGGATTCAGGCTCAGCCAACACTTTTGGCATGCCAGGTTTTACTCAAGACCTAAAGGGTCACATAAACAAGTGAATACCAGTAAACAGAACTCAAATTGAGAAACTGAGCAATTATTCTCCTGTAGATCTAAGCTGAATGTGGTCATTTGTGTGTGTGTGTGTGTGTGTGTGTGTGTGTGTGTGTGTGTGTGTAGCTGTATGTCATTGTGAAAGCATATAAATTTGGGCCAAAAGAGTTCCTTATTTTCCATTTCCCTTTGTAAACTGACCCATGCCTGTTTTCTTAATACATGATGGATGGCCATTTAACAATAGGTTTTAAAGCATGAAAAATTAACAGGCCATAGGTTGTCAAAGCTGAAGGAAATTTAGGGGACTGTTTACTAAACCCATCTATCACAAAGGAAAAAACAGGCTCAGGGAAGGGCAGAAACTCCCCCCTTAGCATGCGGCTAAGTTAGCAGGAGACTGAGGATTGGAGTTTTAGGTTCTTCAGAAGTACATATAGTTAGGAAAGAACACTCAAGACCTCAGCTAGTCCACCGCTTTGCCTTTATTTTAATCGATGGCCACCACACAAAGGGCAATGTTGTGCAGCTCTTCAGAAACAGAACTGCAACCACCTCTGTCAGTTATCCATTCCAGTGCTTCATGTCTCTCTGCTTATCCCTTTTAGGCAAAAGCTCTTCATCCTTCTGGAAGACTTGCCAAAAAGTTATAGTTATAAGTTATAGCGTAGCTTTTGGTTCCAGGCTAAATACCACCAATAGTCTTTCAACTCCTGAATTTAATCCACTGAATGTGAATCAATCTCTTATGTGTGTCAGTACCTTGACGTGAAACTAGGGGGAAAATCTTTATTATGCCACATCCTCTACCTCTTGAAGGAAGTCAGAGACTAGAAAGCTCAGAAGGGAGAAAGGGTAAAGGGTAACAAGCCAGTGTGGATCTAGTGGCCAAATGGACTTTTGGGTGTCACATTTGAAAATAATGAAATGGCCATTCATTGACTTTTTCCCTGGTTGTGGATAATGGGGTGTCTTCGTGTTGGAAGCAAGGAAGTAAGGCAGGAGAAATTTTTCTGTAACTCAGAGCTGAGATGAAGAGTGCAGATGGGATATTTCAGCCTTAGCTCTGCTGGACTGGTAAGGAATGGAGTTGGGGAGAGGTCACAGCTCACATATTCACATATTTGGGTGGCTTGAGAGGGAGGGGAGATGCTGGGCCCCTAATGGCTCCCAGCTGTGTTGGCACAGTTGCTGTGATCCTTGAACTGGGCTGTTTGTCAAGGCAAAATAATTTCTTAGGGGGAAACACACACAACTAGGAAGTTGGACACCAAGAGTAAAGCCAGGAATGGTCCCTGCATATCCCCATCCCCAAGCCATAGCCTTCTACAAGCAAAACAGCTTCTCTAGGAAATATGTTCTCTTAGCTGAGCACTGAGAGTCCTTCCCAATGTTCTCACCTCATCTCCCTTCATAGAGACCTCTGAAAGATTGAGGGGGAAGGAGGCATACGATTACAAGCCTTGAAGACCCATACATGTCATTCTATGTGACTCCCTTTACACCTACCACATCTGTACCTTTTGCAATTTTTTGCACACGTGAAATTTGCAGGCAATACACACTGAGGTCCCAGGTAAACCTCAAGAACCACAGTAAAATGAAAGGATGCTGAGAAAACCAGCAGCCTTAGAAAATTGAACCATCTCCAGGCAGGGCATTCGTAGGTGGAGCTGGGCTCAGAGACCCATGTTGGACCAGCCTCTCTCAAGGAGTTCACTTTACCTATTGGGGAATTTCGCTTTTGCATGAAGAGTTTGTCATCAGTAAAATAACCTCTCCAAGGAAAACTCAATATGAAGCCTGAGATTTAAGGCCTTAAGCCAAGCTTCCACTTCCAGTGTAGGCAACCAGTAACTACAGAGTTGTCTTCTGATTTGAACCTTTAGACTTCAGATAGAAGACTCCAGGTATAAATCTTAAACTGCTTTATTGGGAAGAATTTACATATCCATGTAATGGAATACTGTTCAGCCACAGGAGGGGCAAACTGATTACATGCTGCCAAATGATTGACCCTTGAAAACACTATGCTAAGCAAAAGAAACCAGTTACTTTTACTCTTCTGTTCCAAGTAAAATGTCTAGAGCTGGGTGAAGCTAGATAGAAACTTGAAGTAGATTAGTGAGTGCCTGTGATGCAGGGAGGCAGTGTTTACTCACTGCAAATGGGCACAAAAGGTCTTACGGGATGATGTGATTGTTCTACAACTGGACCATAATGAAGTTTTTGCAGCTTTGTGAGTTCAACTAAAAATCATTGCATTGTACTCTTACAACAGGTGAATTTTAGGGTATATAAATTGTGCTGTGATAAAGCTGGTAGAAGGCACACTTTAAAAGAAACAGGACAAAATAAAATAAAAGAAAAGAAAAGAAACAGGACAGATGGAGATAAACAGGATGGGCCCATTCAACTCTCTTCGACTGTGTCACCAGTGGCAAACATTAGGCCTAATTAGTTTGGGGTCATGATCTCTGGGGAGGATGAGAAATTTATGACCAGTCTAGGCCAAAACTATTGTACAGAGGTTCCACATTCAGTGGGTAGCTGGAAACTGCTATCATCACAGAGAAAAGTGTTTCTCCTTTACTGTTTCCTCCCAGGCAATCTGTCACAGAGGCTTATGCATTCTGCTTCTAATGTCTCCCTTCATCAAACTTTCCCTCCATTCCTACCACTTTGCCTTTCATCCAGACCCTCATCACCCTCCTCCCACCCCGTGTAGTGAAATGGCTCCTAGGGTGGATATTCCTCATGGAAGGACCTGGGCAAGGGTAATGGTGAGTAGAAACCGAACTCAAAACTCGACCAGAGCTGACAGAAGATCTTGTGCAGGTGCCCTTGCTTTCCCCACAGCTGGCTGTGCAGATCCCCATGAGGGCTTGTTGCACTTTAGTTAGGGATTAGATGTGTCTGACTCTAAGACACTGCTGTAGCTGGGTATGAGTCAGTCAGGAAAAAAGCCAGAGACGGGTAGGAGGGGAGAGTGGCTGGAGAAAGCAAGAAAAGGGATTTTTGTGGGAATTTGGCAGCCAGATTTTAGCCTAAAAATTTCACCTGAAGCCTTACACTGTAAGTCAGTGTAAATTGGTACAACTTAGAATTTACTAAGACTATATATGTTGAAGCTCCAGGAGGGCAGGGAAGTTTAGTAGTACACATCTTGAGCAATATATTCGTGTGCCCAGGAAGCTAGGACAACAGCTGGGGCCATTGGACCAGTGGAGGAGTTTAGGAGAAGGATGTTTTTCTGGAGGGTATGGGCATATGAGCTGGCCCTGAATAACTACAAAACATTCCCCAAATCCTGTTCTATCTAAAGTGGCTCCCTAGGACACAGAAAGGAGGTAGCAATTGGGAAGAAGCGGAAATTCAGTCCTGCCTGAGGATACTGGGGGCTTGGCTGAAGTCATTTGGTTCAACAAGCAGTGGGGTTTACAGGCATGGAGGCTTATAAAGCCTTTTGAACACAGGAAAGAAAAGAAACAGAAACTATTAGGTTAATCACGCTTCCTCCATCTTAGAGACTTCAGAAAATAGTCCTGGTTGGGGATGAAGCAGTGTGGCATGCCAAGGGACAAGATGTCTGCAAGCTTCCCTGCAAACCAGGCTCTCAACCTTGCCAATGAAGTGGGTGAGGCCAACGACCCATCTGGTCTTCCTGAGCCAATTCAGAGAGGCCCAGGGCTGTCTCTCGGCTTTCCTGATGGGAGGCCAGAGAACTTTGACGTGGTTCTTGACCACAGGCTTGGCCTCCATTCTGGCTGGAAAGGAATCCACAGCTTTTTGAGCCTCAGATGGTGGTCCAGAACCTTGTTTTTCCCTCACTTTCCACAAGAGGCCCCTGCCCCAGCCACTCCAATCTATGCTGATCTGCCCGTTCTTCAAACCCCTCCAGGATTTACTGTCTGTGTGCCTGAAAACAGCATTTCTTATATCAGGCATTAATTTATTATTTAACTCTTTGATAGCTCCATATCCATCTCTCCAGATACAATGGGAGTGCCTCACCCCAGGCTGTGTCTACAAACTGCACAGAATAGGCTCTCAATAAATGCTTCTCAAGACCCTCCCTTTGGGCTTAACACTAGGCTCACAGTATGCTCTCAAAAGGGAGAATATGGATCAGTTCATGGACATACAGCATCAACCCAGGGAGGAGGAATGTGAGAGCTGACTGGTGGGAAACTTATTAATTTTAGCAAACGAAGACACACAAATAACTCTGTCTCCTTGAAACAGCAGCATGGCAGCATGAAAACCAACATGGGCTTTGGAGTTAAACCTGGATTCAAATCCTGGGGTGTCAGCAGTCTGACCCCCGAGTAAATTCTTACCTTCTCTCTGAGACGCAGTTTCATCATCAATAAAATGGATGTAGTAATATTTACCTTTATTTTTCAAACCAGAAAAAAAGAATCACATCAGAGAAATGTATAAGATACCTACCTTGCCAAGCCATGGCAAATGAAGATGAAACGAAAAAAATGTTTAGAAAACTCCAAACACAGCCTCTAGGACCAGAGTAGGCATGATATAAGTGCTGATTTTTTTTCCCACCCATCCCAATTCACCCTTTCTTTCTGACATCCCCTCACCCTAGAAGGAGCATTGCTTGCTTCAGAGGCAAGATGGACTTTTGCCATGGTTAATAAGTCTTTTTCCTTCCTTGCTTATCCATGTAGGATTGAGTCTACAGAATTTGGAAGAAGAAGGCAAAGGACAGAGGGTTGAGCCAAGACAGAGTGGGGAGCACATGCCTAAAGACAGGCCAGTACAGGAAGCATTGTCAGCTTGGTTCACATCTGGGAAATGGCTTCATGTAGCTTGCGATTTTGCGGCCCATTGGGTCTCCTCCTATCTCCTCCAGGACCTCTCCCTCATCAATCATTCCTTCTCTCTTCTGTGTCTTCAACCTCTTCTTCTTTACTGTTTACTCCTTGGCCTAGAAATACTTTCAAGTCTGTCCTATTTTAAAAAGCTATTTCCCCCAACCCCCAGAAAACCTTCCTCAATTTCCTGTCTCCTTTTCAGCTATTTCTGCCCCATCCAGTCTTTTCCTTCAGATCCAGGCATCAAAAAAGAGTGATGCCCCTCATTTTCATCATCCATTCATGAGAGTGGCATTCAAACAACGTATTTCTATTTTACCATGTATTTCTGCAAAAAACAAAACAAAACAAAACAAAACTTACCTCTTTGCATACCGAATTAGTGGCTAGTGAATTCTGCTCATGTTTCCCAGATTTTTATTGCAGGTCAGTGATCTGCAGGGATGTCAACAACTGGAGGCACGGAAAGTCAGGAGTGTAATCTTCCTTCCGATGGAGAGAACTTCTCCAAGTCTCATACTCTCAATGGCTATCATATTTTGTGGGCAAACACTGAGACATGTCCTTTGAGTCACATGGGAAAAACAAGAGCCTTCAAGTGACCAATGTATCTTGGCACCACCTGGTGGCAACCTACATCAACTGAAGAGGCTCTTGAGAGAAGTTCATTTAGGAGTGTAAACTGTGGAAATTGCAACTAAAAAGTTTGTTCACTGAAGAAAGCAAACCTCCAGTTGCTGAAGGAGGTGGTTGCATAAGAGTGCATAAAAAGATACATCAATACATGAGATCAGAAGGCCTTCAGGATATTGTGAGGGTCCAAGAATGTGCACTTCTTTTTTTTAAAGATTTTTTTTAGATTTTATTTATTTATTAGAGAGGGAGAGAGAGCACAAGCAGGCAGAGGGAGAGGGAGACTCCCTGCTGAGTAGAGAGCCCTAAGACATGGGATTGGATCCCAGAACCCCGGGATCATAACTTGAGCCGAAGGCAGACATTTAACTGACTGAGCCACCCAGGTGCCCCTAAGGATGTGCATTTCATAACACCCTCTGTGGTCTTTGTCCCTGGTCACCCACTTTGGGAAGGAGATCAGGTATAATATCCTTCTTCCAGTTATACCCATTAGAGAGGGAGAGGTTGCCATTTATTCTTCAGATTCCATCATCCTATCATTCTATACATTGAGCTCCTACTCACACAAGGCTTGCGAAGAGGTCCTGAGACTTGCTTTAGAGACACAATCTATAGCTGTTCCAGAGAACCATAATGGCTATTAATAGGTAGTGAAAGAGCTACATTTTACTTAGATCCCACTTGGCTAACAGTGAGGGGATCCAGGTGATGGTATGCAAAGAGCAGCAAAGCAGTCTCCCTCCCCAGTGCAAACTCCATCTTGTCATTGTAGAGTTCATTTCATTTATGCTGGTCACGTAAGGAGTTTTCATCCTCACTGGTCTCAGATTATCTTGAGGTTGCTATGATAGGTAACTCAAAAAGAGACAAGAGTATAATTGCTTTTCGAGGTACTCCATTTACTCAAATACGCTTCCAAAAGAAAACATGCCTGGCATTTCTTTTTGTTGCTGTTCTTTTAAAATTGCTATCTGACCCAATATGACTGAAATTCAAGATTTCTCAAGCTAGAGTCAGAAGCACAGATCCATAAAACTTGCCATTTTAAAGCTGTCTCCTGAATTGCTTTACCCGTAGTAGGTGGTGCAAGAGACGCAGTGGACCAGGCAGAGTTACGATGAAAGAGATGGAGAGGGAGACAGAAAGTAGAAAACAAACAAACAACAAAGTTACCTGGGGACGTTTCCACACCACCTTCCCGGGAAGCAGTCGGTTATAGAAAAGTGAATCATTCTCAGGCAGAAAAGTTGGGTCACAGAAAAGTCTGCCATCTTTGATGCATTCCTGCTTCAGTTCCTGGTACTTCTGGTTTTTGAAGAGCTTCAGAGGAGGACCCATAGTGCCAAACTATGTTGAGAATGAGAAAATTTGTGGTCACTGAAGGAAGAAGACCTTAAGTCTTTTGAAGATGACCTGAAATTAGACAAACAGTAGCCATCCCAGTGACTTATTCCTGGAGCTAGGAACTTGGAGCTTGGCTTTAAAAGAAAAGTGAAGGGACACCTGGGTGGCTCACTGGTTGAGTGTCTGCCTTCGGCTCAGGATGTCCTGCTTCTCCCTCTGCCTGTGTCTCTGCCTCTTTCTGTGTTTCTCATGAATAAATAATTTTTAAAAAATTTTTAAATAAAAAAAGAAAAGTGAAGATTTTCAGGGAAAGTAGGGTCCAGGCTCTGCAAATAATTAGTTTAGCATGGGGCTTTGGCTAGGTGCCTAACACATTTTGGGGCCTCAGTTTCTTCCTCTGCCAAATGGGGCGATATGGGCCTTAACAATATTATTGAAAAATAGATAACAAATGTTAAGATTGCTCGGTAAATCTGAGTCACTGTCACTTAAAGGGCAATCTTCCATTTACATTGACAGGAGTTTCAGGCAAAGGACAATCAAAATTCGAAATTCAAAGATAAAAGAGAAAAATCGTTTTACTATATTCAGAAGTTGGTGCCTGAAGGGCCACACACTTTGTGCTTGAGAGGAGAAGCGGCCCCTTTCACTTCTAAGGAGCCTTTTTACACAATTCCTTCCCTTTTATCATTTAAAGAGCTTTGCTTTTTTTTTTTTTATTACTGGCCAGGAAGGCTAATGCAAGCAACAGAGCTCAGCAGATGGCCTCCAAAGACAAGGAAAGATAGAAAGATTGTATGTGTCTTTCTTCTTCAAAGTCTAACATGCAATCATTAGCCCGCTTTAAAAGGCAGACTATGAAATTCAATTACACTAATTTGATGGACTATAGATTCTTATCCCATGGCAATACATTACATTGTTGCTTTCTTTTCTTTAAAAAAAAAATTTGCAATGGCTAAATAGAGAATTAATATAGAGCTCTTCATGCAATGATCTATCTGAGTGCCCCACACTCAGATGTCCCTAACAACTGGTTTTTATGAGGATAATTTGAAAGGCAACTTTGATTTTAAATAGTTTTGGGGTGATAATAGGGTTCTCAATGCCTTTGCTTGATTCACTAAGATAGATTCATAATGATTTTAATGATTCTCTCTTGACACTCGATTATTAGTAAGCAGAAGGTTGTGAAATTTACATATTTCAAAAATACAGTTTACAGATAACTGTGTCTATATTTCATTGTTACATGCGGGTGGGAACAGGAAAATCTGACTAAGGTCACAGTATGTGCTGAAAAGTGGGCAAAGTTTGAAAAAAAAACTAATTAGCGCTTTAAAGAGTGCCTGTTTAGGTAACACAGCTCAAATTCCAGTTAATAAAGAAGGAGCCACTATTTTACAAGAAGTGAAATAATAATCAGACCTCTCTACTGTCTTACTTCATATCCTTTCAGTATTACATTGAAGTGACTTACTGATAAAGAAGTCTTCCAAAAAAATAAAAAATATTAAAAAGTCTTCCTATTTGCAAACCATAAAAAAATTGAATTCAGTGTTATTTGGAAACTACAATATATAAAAACAAACTTGCCATTTCTCTGAATCCAAGGAATAAGAAGCTGAAAAGAACTATAAGTTTTATATATATATAAAATATATATATGGCTTTATTTATTGACAATCGTTTTTCAAATTGAAGGTTACGGGACACTGCAAAATACCAAAATGCCTTTAGTCATTAGATTTAATTCTGTTCACATATTTTGAATATTAAAAATGTATCTCATTGTATTTGAAGTCATGAGAGGTATCAGTAATAATTTTCCGTTAAGCAGTATCAGAGCCAATCTGAATGTATGCCCAGTCTCCTTTCTGGAGCCTGTTACAAATAGGCCCTAATTTTCACGTATGCTCTAACTTATAACAAACACTACTGTGCCTCTAGCTTTCCCTAGAAAGTTTGGTGGACTGCCAGAAGCTGGGGATTGTAAATGGGGGACAGTCTGGGGCAATTAGGGTATTTAGTTTGCCAGAACCTACTAGTCCTTGAACATTTTGGATAAATGGGTATTTCCTGTTCTTGGGAAGGCCCTCTGCCCCATGTCTCCCTTGCTACTCAGTCAAATGGCGAGTCAGGCGGGAGTCTGCAAAAGGAATCCCTGTTATATAAGGAGGGCCTGTCTACAGACAGAAGCTGCATCAATTGAAAAGAAAATTGGGTCTGATTTGAAAACCAGTATGATCCCAGTAGACTCTTTCAGAGGCAGAATATTGAACTGATACGTACAGGGCAGAATATCGAGGCAGAATATCGAGCTGAATATCGAGCTGATACGTACAGGGCAAGCTTTCTGGATGAGGGCACTTGCATTTTGGGGGCGCACGGTAAATATGGAATAGCAGGCTATCGGCCTGAAATTTGACAGGCTTTCGTTAGAATAAAATTGCAGTCTCATCTCGGACTTACAGAGCAGAATTGAGCCCCATTTCTGGGAATGCAGGTAACAGGGGAACTGTGTTCCATTTGCTGAGACCTTGGTTCCTTTGTGAGTCAATTTTCTCATCAGGGGAGTGGGGTTATCTATCCTGCCCTCCTTAAGCTGTGCCTGTACCTAATGAGGCAGTTAGTGTAAAAGTACTTTGAATAAGTAGAAGGGGCTCTGTAAATGCAAGATACACATCGTTAAGTGTTCTCACTGCCTGGCACAGAGCGGGGCACGCATCCGTTGTTCAGGATATTTCTGTGGAACAAAAGAATGTCCTAAGTAGACAATTCATGTTTGTATGGCAATTTCTCATTTGAAAAGCCCATTTGGGGGCAGCCCCGGTGGCTCAGTGGTTTAGCGCCGCCTGCAGCTCAGGGCGTGATCCTGGAGACCCAGGATCGAGTGCCATGTCAGGCTCCCTGCATGGAGCCTGCTTCTCCCTCTGCCTGTGTCTCTGCCTCTCTCTCTCTCTCTCTCTCTCTCTCTCTCTCTCTGTGTGTGTGTGTCTCATGAATAAATAAATAACTAATCTTAAAGAAAAGAAAAAAAAAGAAAAGCACATTTCGGTTCACAATCTCTTCGTGGCAGCTGCGTTCCTTAGGTATTATCTGTCTTTCTTTTGTATCTGCAGAAATGGCAACTCGAAGAAGAGGTGGCTAGAAACTGGCAAAACTGACGCAAACCCAGATTTGTGTAATGTCAGATGTAGTGTGCAGCATCCCCTCACACTACACTGCTTCTTTTGGTCACTGCCTTTTTAAGGAAGGGATTTTTTTTTTAAGCTAAAATGAGGAAAACCCTCCAAAGCAAACATGATGCCTAACTTTGAGGCATTCTGCCTAGGATTTATTGCCATGGTGGATATTGAAAAGGTTCTTTATTTCCACGGTCTGATGATCACAAAAGAATTGGAACCCTTCACATCTGCGGGTTCATGAGTTAAGTCTTAAAAAAAAAATTCTGGAAACCCAGAAATTTGTTAGTTGGGTTTGTCATAAACAACTTGCCCTGCTAGAACCTAGGAGAGTGGAGAAGGGAATGCTCCTTCTTGGCTATCTTACTGCACCCAACTGTGAAGACAAGAGGGTTAGTCTAAAGACCGCGTATTGAGAAAAGTCTGTAAACAGAATCAAAGCTAGGGCTTTGGGAATCAACCAAAGAGTGCCTCCGGCTAACAAAGGGAATGAGCACATCTAAGATGAGGCCCTCCTCCCGCTGTGTCCTGAGGGTCCTATCATGAGTGGTTGGGTGAAACAGAGTGGGGGGAGGTTTGCATTGAGACAACGGCCTCAAGCAGTACTATTTCAATTAGGACCCACTGCCTTAGAGATAAAGTCTGAAGAAGGCTGTGTGGATGCAGGCAAGCGGGAGGGATGGGTCCAGAGGGGGGTAAAGTTGGAAATGGCCAGGAGAAGTAGAGGGAGCCTGCCACGTAGACTATAAGGCTTCAGTTGGGGGTTGGAGCTTTTGTTACTCACTGAACTGGAAATCATGGGGAGCTGGGCAAAAGCTTACGAAAGAAATCACTTGTTCTTCACCTGTGGGTCAGCCTTAATGTAGAAACCAGATTTTGCTCTAAAACATGAAATCTGCCTCAGTTTCTTAAAGAGAACTGTTCTGATAAAGGAAATTCAGTCTGCAGTTTACAAACTGCTTTTGCCCTGGGGGGTGAGTGGGAGAGAAAGGACTGGCACTTAAAGTGTGTGGGGGGGGCATGGTGCCTGAGGTGTTGTCCCCAGCTGGTTTCTCCCCCACACCTCCCCCAGCCCCGCCCTTGGTTCCTCCTTGTGCTGCACTTGAAGCAAAATAGGAGGTAACAGCAATTAGGAGTTTGTGGAGCAAACTGAATGCAAAGGATCGGATTCTGTCCAAGCATGAGGTAGGGGCCACTCTAGCCTCACGTGAACCTGCCGGGTGGTGTGGAGAGGGAGAAGTAAGAGTAACTCAGCATCCGTGTTACACAGGGTGCTCACTTCCACAGCACATACATTAAAATTGGGACGATACAAAGCAGATTAGCGTGGCCCCTGCACAAGTGTGACAGGCACGTGACCCAGTGAATAGTGCTGTCCATGTCTACACAGGCAGAGTCATAGACCATATGAATGCACACGCATCTACCAGGGAACATATAACTGACCAGATTCCAATTGTTGGCCAGATATCCTGAGGTCTGAACGGGACCATAAAAGTCCTCTGATCTGGTCTTATCTCGGACATATCTACTCCATCCAGAGAGAAGTTCAAAAAAATTCAAAGAAGAAAAAAAACAGTGCACAATTTCTTTTAATTCCATTGTTGAAGAACTTTATCAAATAATACAAAACAATTCAGAATCATAAAAAGAGCACAAGTAGTCAGCAGATCCAGGATCAAGTCCCAAATACCACCATTTAGTGTCAGTAACAGCTCTGTCCCTCAGTTTCCCCATAAGCACAGTGGAAATATGATGGCTGTCCTGTATACTTCAGAGAACCATGTTGGGAGGATCTAATGAAATTAAGCTTGTAAACATACCTTTAACTGTTAAATATAAGATGTACAGTGGCAGTATTAGAAAGCATTCATTTTTAGCAAATTAAATCTCTCTTCTGTCTTAGCGGGAAATGAGATTTAATCACCTGCCTTACTGAGGGGGGCACTTGGCAGGATGAGCACTGGGTGTTATGCTATATGTTGGTAAATTGAACTCCAATAAATTTTTTTTTAAATCACCTGCCTTAACTATGACACTCACTGACATTTAAAAGACCGATTTAAAATGGCCCCTCTGCTATTCAATACCCTCCTTCTCTTCCACCTCTCCTTTTTGGCTGGCTTGCCCCACTACCCGTTTTTTCCCCCTCTTGGATTAATAAGCCCATCCTCTAATGCTAATTTTACAGCTTTGCGAGAATCTAATTCCAATTTTTATAGAATGTTATAGGCTGGAAGGACTCTTAGAAATCACAACACCCCACTCCTCACTCTCATAAGAAGGTGAAAGTACGGGCCCAAGGTTACACATACACAGTTAGTGACAGAGCTGGCGCTAAAACTCAGACCTCTTGCTTTTGAGAATTCTCATTGTCTTCTTCTCCACAAGAATGCACTTAGGAGTTTTGTGTTTGAATTGCAAGCTGTCAGAAGATGAGATGATTTCAAATCAAGGCTAATCAAAGAAACACTGTTTTGGGGTCACAAAGGGACTTTTTTCTGCTTTTAATTTAGGAACTGAAAACACCCAAGGACATGGAAAGACTTTTTTTTTTAACCTATTCCTGACGACAGCAAGTGTTTTGACTTTTTCCCTGGCTTTCTAGGGACTCAGTAAGGATAAATAAAGAACAGTATTTAAATTCCAAGTATTCACAAGTGGACACGTGCATATGCACACAAACTGCCAGAGGAATGAAAGAGTTAATTAGCAGTCTCCCACCCACGCACCCACCAGAAGAATCTTTTTTTTTAATTCCTCCACACTGTAAAATATCCTTAATTTCACAACAAAGATTAGTAAATGAGACCTTAGCCATATTCCAATAGACCATTCATACAAACCGTGATGCTTTATCCTGAAGTGGGAGGAGGTGCCTGTCAGGATGTTAGAATTTGTTTCATTTTCCTATATGATTCTCACCAAACTTCAAGCTCCAAATCCTCAGAACTAATTTTCAATTGCAATACCCTGAACATTTTTCTGCCCCCGCCCCTCGCCCCACTCAGCCCACTCTGGCCAAGTAGCCCACGTAAGCCCCTGAAACTCGTGAGTGGCAGTGTAGTGGGGAAGAAGGGGACAGAGCCCCGACTGCAAATCAAAGTTTAAGCTAGAGCAAAAATTGGAGAAGAATCAAAGCATGCTGGCCAGGGGCTAATAATGAAAGATCCAGATATACCTGTCAGCAGGGCAGGAGGACCTCCAGCTGCGTGGAAAGGACAACCTCTGCTGCCATTTCCTCTCGTGCAAGAGTGCGCAGCCTGTACATCCCACTTCCAGGGCTTTTAAAGACCTTTTGTACATAGTAGATCCAAAATTATGCCTGAATTTCAATAATTTGCCCACGGCTGTGGGTCAGCAGAAGCTAGAAGGGAGTCCCATCAGCCTGGTTTCTCCCTCCATGCCTCCTTTCCAGGTTTGTTCTTCCTTATCAGGTATTTTGGGTCATGGAAGGCAACACACACACACACAAAAACAAAAAACCAACACACAACTGATCGATATCACCAGAAAAAAATCTCATTGCCAGACAAACACAATCCCCCAATCAAAAATCATTCCATTCATTTTGAAGTTTTCAAACTATTCTGCACACATATTGGATTCGGACACATCAGAAACTTATAGCTGCAGAGTTTGATTAACTATAAAGTTCAAGTTTTTTCACGTCTTCTAGCCTCCAAGTTATTCAGCAAATAAAATTCCAGGATAAGGCTGCAAATGTCCTCTCTACTCACCTGAGTTATCCCAGGAGCCTTGCTGCAGCTGCCGCCGCTGCCACTCTTAACCAGGTAACCCCTACAAAGTCTGTTCAGTGAGTGTGGCTGAACAAAGATTCAGGCTTTCTTAACCTGAAAACTATTTGGGCTGTACCATGCTCTGCTCACAGGGGGAGGTGCCTCGCAGAAACTTCAGGAGCCTTTGCCCCGCCTAGCAGTCAGAAACTGATCCTGAGTCATGAGGAAAATCTGGAAAGCTCCCCTGCCAGATGTGCAGACGGGATGCCCACTCCAGATCCACCCACCAGCAAATTGGAAAACTCAGGAAGCCACATTTGAAAGCTCTCTCCTGTTCCAAGGAGAAACAGGACTTTCAGGGAGAGGTCTGCAAGATTTCTGACTTTTCTGTCCCGGGGTGAATAGTGCAGATGTGGACATTACTCGAGAGAGGACATGGAGAGAAAAATCTTGAAGTGTCGACAAAGTTCTTATGGGCTAGGCTGCAGGCATGGCCCTTGTACACGGATCTCTGAGGGTGGTGAGGGCTTCTGCAGGTGAGTGGGAGAGAACGCGGAGCTGATGGGGGTATAGGGAAGAAAAGATTGCTTTGTGAAGCCACAGGTCACTTTTGGCCAAGGGCAGAGAGAAGGGAGCAAGAAGAGGGAAGCAAGTGGGGTTTGATGCCAAAGCAGTTGTAGGGATTTCAAGCAAGGGGGCCATGGCAATTCTACCTGGCCATGTTCGGCGTAAAGTAGAGCAAGTAAGTGTCTGCTCTGAAAGGCCAACCATGAGGCTTCAGGGGGATACTTTAGGGGAATACCTGTAAAATGCTCTGCTGCATCCTTGTCAAGGCCCTGCTCCCTGAGACAATCACCGGGACACAGTCCCCAGGGACACAATTCCCACGTTGTTTTGTTTGTTTCAGTTTTCTAACCTATGAAGACTCACTGTTTCATTCCTTCTCCAGCTCGCCTAACCAATGTGGTGCCAACCTCTTGACCTGAAATTATCACTCCCTGCCCCTATCCCTGTGCCAGGTCTCCTCCTGGCTAATGGAAGGGAGGGAGACAGGGGAAGAGGGAGAGAGGGAGAAAAAAAAAAACAAGCAAGCAAAGACTCCAAGCAGGAAAGAAAGTGTGCTCTCTCTCCTCACCGGCCCCATACCGGTATTTTCATGAAACAGATCTGAGCAATTCTGTGACTGTGGTCTCTGACACTTTCCTCTTGGCATCTCCCCATAATTCCTTCTGTGCCTTCTGCTCCTCAATGCCAAGATGGAAACTGAGCCAGAGGTAAGGGGCAATACAAAAGGCCAAATCCCAGCAGAATTTTGGCTTTAAATAGCGGCAACCAATTTGGTGCTTGAGTGACAGATTTCTCATGCAAGCATCCCCCATGTTGTGGGATTTGGGCTTTGAAACCAAGCATGGTGGGGGTGTGTTTTTTTTCTGGGGTCATCTTCCTCAGCCATCTTTTCCATCTCTGTAATTTTCAAATGAATAAGGAATCATAGAATCTAAGAAGCTCTGGAAAACAGCTTGCTCCGCGTTTGAACATCCCCTACTTGTTAAAAACTTATTCCTTACGTTGAGCAAAAATCAGCTTCACACAAACTGCTTTGAATTCCTCTTTTACATGATAGACTTCTACAGTGTTTGTCACACCAACCCAAGTCTTCTGTCTTCCAGGTGCAATATCTTCAGTTCACTTAAACCATACTTAATGGAACACGGTTTTCCAGATCCTTTGTCATTCTGGTTGTCTTTTGAGCACAGATCTGCTCAGTGTGCAGCTTGTAGCTCAATTAAATCCACCTTCTGTTTCTTATATGGACTATTATTTGCCTGATTCCATGCTTATGCAATTGACTTTGATTTTAACCTAGATGTTGGGTTACACACATTCCCAAGAACCATCACCAGTGTATTTTTTATTTCAATGTATCCCTTAGAATTTTTTTAGATCTTGAGTCCTTGGTATAAAACATATTCTCTATGCCATTTTTTCTCTTAACCCTTTTTTTCATGATCACACCTCTAAAGACCCTTTTTAGACATTATTTTCCTAATATTTTCCCATGAGAGTTTCATAGCATGGATATGCTGTACATGTTTATGTATTCTATGCATATTTGTGCTCTCTTTTAAAATATTTTTTCATTCCCCAAGAATGAGATTTTCCCTCTTGGGGGTAATATCACCCCCACTGACAGTGCACAATCTATATCACCAAGATTCTTTTATCAGCATGTTTGATCAATCAGACTAATACAATTATTGAATGAGTTAGGGTCCAGGACAGAACACCACATCATGACCTTGGCATCCTCCCCTTAACTAACAACCACGTTTAATACGGTTGTTCAGGTGACTCTGCGGTTGAGCATCTGCCTTCAGCTCAGGGCGTGATCCCAGGGTCCGGGATCAAATCCCACATTGGGCTCCCTGCGGGGAGCCTGCTTCTTCCTCTGCCTATGTCTCCGCCTCTCTCTGTGTGTCTCTCATGAATAAATAAATAAAATCTTTTAAACAATAAGGCTGTCCAAACTTGAAGCAGTCCATATAGTTTCTGCCACCATCCAGCTCCTATTTTCCCATCTATCTCTGTGAGGATATCATAAGGCTTTCTCAAATGTCTTGCTGAAATTCAGATATATTATGCTAGAGTATGCCCTTCATCTACCTTTTTAGATACCCATTCAAAAAAGGAAATGGGTTTAGTTAAGCATGACTTGCTTTTAGTGAGCTCATGCTTACCCCTAGTGATTTCCGCTCCCTTTCTAAAGCCTTAAAAATCATCTGCTTAATAGTGCATTCCATACTTTGGCCAAAGACCAATGCCATGCTCACTGGTCTATAGTTTCCAGGTTCTACATCTTGCGTCCTGAAACACCACTCCTCCCTTCACTAAAAAGGAGAACGTTTGTCTCCCTCTTTGCATCTCTCACCTCTTCCCTTTGCGATAATTTCTCAAAGGTTACTCAGACTGGCTCTGTGATCACATCTGCACATTCTCTCAGTAGCCTCGGATGTAATTTGTCTGGGCCTGGAAACTTGAACTCATTGAAGGCAGCTAAATACTCCCTTATTATCTCTTCATCTATCTTGAGCTGTAATTCGCTTTCCAGTTCAAAGATCATGCTCCTGGATGGAGAGGTTAAGTAACTTGCTCACAGTCGCACACCTAGTAAATTGGCAGAGCTGGAAGTTAAATCTTGCTCTGATTCTAAAGTCTGGTTCTTAACCAGCATGCTACCTAGCTTTCAAGTGTCAAATGGGTGGTATTGCCTATGGGTGCTCTATGAGTTCCAAAGCAGGAGAGAGATCTAGCAAGGGTCGTCAGCACAAGCCTAGTAAAAGAGGTGAAATCTGAGCTGGATCCTTCAGAATGAGTAGGATTCGAATAGGAAGAAGGGAGCAATGTGCGGTAGAATGCTAAGAGGAAATGGAGGATAGCATCTCAGGCAGGGAAAATGATAAAGAATAGTTCCCTGAGGTCTTGCCTCATAGTGCACTTGGTTGATTGTTATGAACACTAAGAGGCCACAAAAGGTCAAGAGCTCTGTGCTTGCTAGCTGTATACCCTTGGGCAAGGCACAGTCTCCCTAAACCTGGCTTTCCTGTTCCAGAAAATGGGAACAACAGTAGGCCTACTTTAGAGGGTTGTCGTGAAGATTCCATCAGCTAGTTAATGCATGTGAAGTACTTAGAACACTGCCTGATGTAAGGCTGAGACTCAATAAATCTTAATAGTGTCATTATTATTGTTATTATTATTATTATTACTGAGATTCATTTATCATTCAGCAAACTTTTACTGAGCTCCTACTGTGCACCAGATATGATGTTAGGACCTGGAGATATAACAGTGAACAGTAAAGAAACATGATCTCAGCTCTCAGTGAGTTAAAGGTCTGCCATCTGTAGACTTTGTGAAAGTTTTCAGTCTGTACTATTATTTTTTTGGGGGGTGAGGGGGTTCATATTCTGTGTAAAGCGGTATGTTTTCCTTACTCCTTCTAAAGTTTTGACCTCCTTTAAGAGTTTGTGGGGACAGTGGGAAGGAGCCTTTGATCCAAGAGCCCAGGATCTGTGGAGCAAGTCACCAAAAACTCTCTCCAAGATGCTATAGAGTCTAATTCCATCTCTGCATTCACCTAGGTCTTGGGTTCTGCCTTTTTGCATCCTCTGACCACATTCCCAGCCCAATCATTTCTCTCGGGCATTTTCCAACGCTAGACTGTAAAATTGAGTTCTGCTGAGGGGAAAAGTCAGCTTCACCCAGTGTGTGTGTGTACCGGGGCGGGGGTGGCACATTAGTGCAGTGCAGGGCGGCAGTGTGGGGCAGCATCCTTGGTCTGGGCCAGCCAACTGCAGTTCTTGCCTATTCTGACATTACAATCCCCCAAGGCCAGTGAGAGTGTGAACAGAAGCCATGGAAGAGGATGGACCAGCAGCTTCCAAACCAAATAGCCTTGGGCCAGTGTGGGGTGGAGTTCAACCAAGATTTTGGGAGGGGGCAAATTGGACGCCTTCCCTGTTGGTCTGGTTAACACAAAAATAAGTTTCACTGGGCTGTTGGCAGAACTTCCTTTAATTAAGGGAAGCAACTCATTTGCCTTGTCAACTAAAGAGCTCTAGTTTCTCAATATTAGTCAAAGGAAACCTCTGTCCCCAAATAAATGGTTACAGTGGTTCCTAATCTCTGACTATCAAATCTTTACTCCTGTACTTGGTCACCAAGGCCCGTCCTCCACCAAGAGACGTCATTTTAGCCATTTTCCATGACTGGTTTCACCACTACTCCTTGGTGCTGGTCTAGTTTGCTTCTGTGTTCCATTTCTTAGGACCAGACAAATTTTCAGGAATGCAACCACCACTGGTTGGTGCTGGGGTAGGAACCTTAGGGCTGGGGAAGTTTGTCTAGGCATGATGCTTTGGATATAGATGTCATCCATGACTTAAGCCCCCAAAGAATTGAGCATTAGGTACCAAGTGAGAGTAGGCAAGGTCACAAACAGAAGGAAGGACAAGGAGTCAGAAACTGAGATGATCTAGGGCTCACAGACTGGGAAGTATCATGCATGGTGAAGGAATGGAGCCAGATAGTGCAAGGCAAAGGCTGAGAGCAATGTCAGAGATCAGGTACTCACTCTAACTGGGTGTTGGATGCATGGCACGATTCAATCCTACTCCCACATTTTTGCTCAAAATGTCCCCTGACTGGGATTCCCTTTTCTGACCCCTCCGTCTATCCAAGTCTTGCTTATCCTTTGATTCCCCAACCTTACTTTCTCTGTGACACCTCCTTCCTGAGGTGCAACCATCGAATAACCATCTCATTTTGAGTCAGCATCATCTCACACAGAGTTCTAGTTGATCATTGTCCAACTGTTTCATGTATATGCTAGAGTTTTTCTTCCATGGTGGACTCCTTGAAGGCAGCAGCTCTGGCTTTGGCACCCTTCCTGGTGCAAGGCACAGTGCAGTAGACACTTGTCGGTGGATTCCAGAAACACTCAGAATGGAAGTCAGTGGCAACTCAGCAAGAGACCCCGAGATGGGTCCATCAGCAACTCACAAAAAGTGCTTAGGACATCAAGTAGACCTGTCTCCTGGGATTTCAAAACTTGAGAAACAGGGGAGGTCTGAAGGAAATGATAGTATCTCTTTGTCAGAGCTACACATCCATAAACAGCCCCTTAAGTGCTGGGAAAGCTTATAGAATTAGAACAAAAAGGACGGAGACAGCCTTGAGCTGTCACTGAGCCTGAGAGTGAAGCAAAAGATTGAGAGGGGGTTGGAAACAAACAGAACTATGAAGCATTTCCAACATGGGGGAGAGGAATCTTTTTCAATCCCAGGAAAATGTCATTCATCTGGCCTCCGCTAATTTAGGATTTTTGGGGAAAAAATTGAACTAAGGGAGGCTGTAGCTTGTTATAGCCAGATCTTGAAAGAAAAGAGCTGCTAAACTAATTAAGCCCTCGTCGATGGTGGAAGAGGGAGTGGGGGATGGGACGAGGTCTTGTTTGGCTTTTAGTTAAAAGGAGTTTCCCCAGTTCCCTCCAGAGCTCTTTAGAAGTCTCATTAAGCTAATTATAAGTCCCAGTTGTATAGTCATTCTTGTCCTGTTTTTCCCTTGTTGTAAATACTTGCGAGTATTAAAACTGCATTTAGAAAAAACAATTTCGACTTCTCGCTATTTTAGAGCCATTCCCTCCACCTCAGCTGGTGCCAAGAAAGAAGGGACCACAGAGAAAGCCCCAAAGTCCTGGGAGCTTTCAGGTGCTATCTCATTTAATCTTCACAAAAATAATTGCGTGTGGAGGGAATTCTTCTTCCCAGTTTGCAGAGGTAGGGGAGATGCTGGGTGGAGGGTGGGGTGATGGTGGTGGAGTATTAAGTATCCAGCCTCAGGCCACACAGGAAGGAAATAATGGAGCCCTGTTTTGTTGTTGTTTTATTTTGAAATGACAATTCTTCCAACTCTAAAATCCTCCAGCTTTCCCTTGGACCGTGTTGCCTCTAAAATTGAAAATAACTGGGCAGCCTGGGTGGCTCAGTGGTTTAGCACCACCTTAAGCCCAGGGTGTGATCCTGGAGACCCGGGATTGAGTCCCATGTTGGGCTCCCAGGATGGAGCCTGCTTCTCCCTCTACCTGTGTCTCTGCCCCTCTCTCTCTCATGAATAAATAAATAAAATCTTTAAAAAGAAGAAAATAACCATTGACTCATGGGGATGTGAAGTCTTTTCTTGGTACATCTTGCTTTATTAATTCATTTAAAAGGCCACGAAGAACCCATGGGCAGAAACAGAGGTGATTTTGTGACAGCAACACCTACAACCAGCCCAGATGCCCCAAGTTCAGAAATGGAGAGCAGACCAGTGTGTGCTGCGGGTGGGGAAGGGAGTCGCGGGAGGGAGGTGGGTGTGGTTTTGGAAGGATCACACCACAAAGCATCCTTGAAGTGACAGCGTTGCTCAGAATCTTGACCGTGGTTGTGAATACATGAACCCACGTATGATAAAATTGTATAGAATCAAATCCACCCACAGATGAGCATGTAAGTAAAGCAGGCAGTCTGAATAAGATTGGTGGAGTTTATCAATATCAATATCCTAGTTGTGATATACTAGAGTTTTGCAGAATTCTCCCTTCGGGGAAGACTGGGGACATGATCAATAGGATGTCTCTGTACTACTTCTTACAACTGCATGGGAATCAACAATTATCTCAAATGTTTCAATATGAAAAGAGAGTACATGCAGGGGGAAGGTTGGTAGGTACATCAAATACATTAATCACACAGAAATCACTTTTGAAGATGAAGCTGCAGCAACCTGGTAGATCGGAACAGTACAGCCAAGATTTGGAGGTGGTGGGACTCTCAGCTCAGGGAGAAAGTTCACACGGCTTGCTGAGCCTGACCGAGTGCAAAGGAATGGGAGTGTGGTGTGAAATTCGAAGGAACAGATTTCACGCTTGGAGGCCTCTCATTCAAGGCCATAACTTTGCGGGTTCTTCGCTCTTTTCTGGGAGACTGAACCCTGCTCCCAGAGACCTGACATAGACAGGCCTCAGCTAGAAGCGGCTACCTAATTTGTGAGGCCCAGTGCTAAATGAAAATGAGGGGCCCCTTGTTCAAAATGTACAAGGAATTTTAAGACGGTGACTACAAAGCATGAAACCAGGCACCAGGCCTCCCTCAGGGAGGGGCCCATGTGACTGCATGAGTCCTGGCCCCAGGGAACATTGCTGCTAAATCTTCACAGTTTCAACATCTAGAGAATTCAGACAAGCACCCCTTCTGACCCCTCCCTGCTAGCCTGGACTGACGGAGATGACAGAGACCCAAGTGGCCTTTCAGGACTTATTCATTGTAAAGTCATGGAACTGGACGCTGCACTGCTGGGGCTTAGACCAGATAGAACAAGAGAGTCCAGAGGCAGAAGATAGAGGGCAAGGCCCTGGGTTCCGACTGGCAGAGGGAGGCTGGGCCAGGGAGAAGCAGATCAAGCTTGTGGCCGTTCCAATGTATATGGTGAAAGGAACACTATACTATGGCCTTGAAGCCTGGGCTCTGCTACTTTTGGAGCAATGAATGAATCTCTGGGTGTGTCCATTTCCTCATCTATAAAATGGATCCTATAACAATATGCTTATTGCATTGTGAGGACCAGATGAAATCGTGGATATGAACACATTATTGAAAGCTCTCATGAGTTATACAAATGTAAGACATGATCATGACATATACATCCCAAAGTCTCTCCTGGCAGGTGGTGACTGACTTGATCTAATGCCTGGAATAAGAAATAGGGGTAAAATTCATGCCCCAGATCTTCCATTCTGGCCAAGCTAGAGAAGTCCTGTTCTTTCCTCCTGGGTGCTCCGTCCTACCGCTAAACACCAGACCTGATACCATGAACAATCATAGAAAGACTGAAAGGTGGGAAGAAGGCAGACAACCCAAGGACCTCAGGACCTGAGGAACAACACAGCCTTGTGTTCTCTGGGTTCTGTTATTTTTTCTTTAAGATTTTATTTATTTATTGTTGAGACACACACAGAGAGAGGCAGAGACATAGGCAGAGGGAGAAGCAGACTACCTGCAGGGAGCCTGAGTGGGACTCCATCCCAAGACCCCAGGATCACAACATGAGCCAAAGGCAGATGCTCAACCACTGAGCCACCCAGGCATCCTTCTGGGTTCTTTTATTATCTCCCCTATATCCCAGATAGGACGCAACTGAAATCCCCAACCCAGAACTTCCAAAAGGAACAGACAATAAAAAGTTTCAAGAAAGCCTGTTCACCCTAGCCAAAGGACTAAGAAAATGGTCACCTATATTATTTTTTGGCACTATCTACCCTACTGCCACTAAAAACCAATGCAACCACTGTACAGCACTCCCCTGGGGTTTCAGAGGAGCTGAGTGGGCAGCTGATCATCTGTGCTCTGCCTGGCGGAAACAATCAGGGTTCCAATGCCCTCCTCAGAGCAGTGCAGTGTTGTGCTGGGTCTCCAACCCCATCCTGTCACAAGGACACTGAATAAGTCAATGTGAGGTGACGCTCCTTGGCTTCAACAAGCAATTATGCATTCCCATGAAACCAAAAACAAAAAAATAAAATCTCAGCAAGGACACAGAAGATATAAAGAAGAACCAATAGGAAATTATAGAACTGAGAAACAGTAACTGAAAAAAAAAACCTCCCTGAATAGGCTCAATAGTAGAGTGGAGAGAGGATAGACTCTGTGAATGTGAAGACAGATGGATAGAATTTACCTAACCTGAATAACAGGTACAAGATAGAATGAAAAAAGTAAGTTGGCAGGACCTCAGGGATCTGTGAAACAATAACAGGAGAGTTAAATAAAAATTGTACTTAGGAAAAAAAACACAACAGGAGTATTAATATGCATACCATTGGAGTCCCAGAAAGATGTAGTAAAGAGCATAGGACTGAAAAAATATTTGAAGAAATAGTGTCTGAGGATCTTTCCAAATTTGTCAAAAGACATAAAGCTACAAATTCGAGAGGCCGAGTAGGCTCCAAACCGAATAAACCTAAAGAAATCCATGCTGAGAAACAGCATAATGAAACTTCCCCAAACTGGAAGTCATAGTCCAAAAGAGACAGTAGGTTTTGAGGAATTCAGTACAGATCTTCAGGACTCTCCCCTTTCTGTATCTAACCAAGGAAGGAGAAGGAATCCCAACTACTTCCAACCATGGCTTCTTCTGGTCTCTATCCCCAACCCCACCCATCAAGTCTACCATTCACGGATTCGACAAACATTTATGAGCACCTAATATCTGTCAGGCATTCAGCCAGCTGTTGGGAAGACAATGGTGAGCAAGCCAGAGTCCCTGCCCTCATGGAGGTACCTTCTAATAGATGAAGACAGACACACAGAGAATGAGTTGGGAAAGAGAGTAATTAAATACACTAATATCTATTTAGATACATACTTGTCCCAGAAAAGGATCTTACGTCAGTCATGCATTCATTCAATTCAATATTAAGCACTCAAGCACTCATGATGTCTGAGAACCTGCCGGGTCTTAGACGTACAGATGATAATCATTCTTGTAGGACAGGATTTCTTATCCATGACACTTTTGGCATTTGGGGCTGGATAACTCCTTGTTGTGGAGGCCCGGTCTGTACATTGTACCATGTTTAGCAACATCCCTGGCTTCTACTTACTAGATGCCAGTAGCATCCTCCACGTCACAGCAACCCAAAATATCCACAGACGTGGCCAAATATCTCCTAAGAGGCAAAGGCGGCTCTGGTTGAAAACCGCTGTTGTAGCATAAGTGGACAAGTGGATAGAGAGTTTATATAAAATGTGTTCGCTGATAAGATCAAGAAAGCTCCTTTGACTCCCATTACTTACAGCATATGATGAATACTATTTTCATTTCAAACACCAGACTTTCATTCTCTGCCTCCAGCTGTATGTCCTACTGTGTAGCCAAAGCTCCCACTCTACAGCATTCAAATCATTGCTGGAATAAGACATGTCTTCTCCTTTCCCCAGACCCTTCCACATGCTCTTTTCTTTACCTTGGCCACCTTCCCCTGGCCAGCTATTTCAAATGGCATTGCACTCCTCTCACACCTTTCTTCGAGGTACTTAACTGGCTTTGAGAACAAGGACTGTGTCAAGTTCATCTCTTTAGCCCCAGTAGCTAGCATAGTGCTTCCTCCTGGAAGAAATGCAACAATATAAAACAAAAAAGAGAAGGTATGACTGGCCCTGGCTCTCAGATTGCCTCCATTCTGCCTGGGACGGGGGCAAGCCAGATAGAAACGAAACAGTGACATTTCCTACAACCTGGTTTGTTAAATGAATATGTGCAGGCTGTCTTAATGATAGAGCATGGGTGGGAGGATTCACCAGATGAGGAGTCTGAATTGGGCCTTGAAGGATAAGCCTGGCTTTAATATGATAGGGAGGGAGGAGCAGCTAAGGGAGGTGGGGGGTGGAAAAAGATAAGGGGGAGCCGTACACTCATCAGGCTGTGAGAAAACCAAAACCCAAAGAGTACAGACCTGAGACCTGCCTCATGATCTGCTCCTACCCCAAGGTTTGTTTAAATCTTGGCTCCTTTAAGAAGGTAGCAAAGGAAACTGCCTGCAACAGGCTGGTGTGCACCCCTTAGGAGCCAAGTGAAGCTCAGTGGTGAGGTCAGGCAAAGGCGTATGCCAGGCAGGTTTTCTTGTATCTTGGTGCCACTCAGGGGCTATGCTCAAAGACAGGGACCATGGGAGAGGTCAAGTTGTAGGTTTCAAGGATGCATGGTGTTGGGGCACCTGGGTGATTCAGTGGTTGACCATCTGCCTTTGGCTCGGTCATTATCCCAGATCCCTGGGATTGAGTCCCACATTGGGCTCCCCACGGGAAGCCTGCTTCTCCCTCTGTCTGTGTCTCTGCCTCTCTCTGTGTGTGTCTCTCATGAATAAATTAATAAAAATCTTTTTTTTAAAGGATGGGTGTTGTTGCTGCTACCTCTGACTAAAAGATTCTTGGCAGAGTTGTTCCTCTATAACTAGAACCCAACTTAAAGACTGAAACCTCCTGAAGCTAGAGAACCATGAGAAGATAGTCAGTAGCCAAGGAACAAGAGCACTCAAGAAGCCAAATACCTAGAGTGAAGGATATCAGTTTTTGAAGGCATCTAAGGAGCTTCCCAGCTTGGCCTTCAACCAATATAGTACTCCCACTGTTCCTTTCAAACAGCCCCTGTGGTTCATCTCCACTAGGAAGTCAGGCCTCTTCCTTTCCCAAAACTCCTATAGACACTCTCTCCTCCTCCACCCCAGAGGCACTTTGCTTAGGCTGTGTATTTTTGCTTCTCTGTCAGAAGTGTTCCGAACAGAATCTGGAGCCTAAAGAAAGATACAAACCCCTCCATAAACCCTTACTGCCTTTTGGATCATGTCTAAGGTCCCAGAGCAGAAGGCCCTGTGCCAGATGCTTCATATGCATTATTTCATTGAATTTTTCCATTAGCCCAGTAAGGTAAGTACTGCTAATTACCCCATTTTACAGATGAGGATACAGGTTCAAAGAAGTTGTATGATTTATCCATACTTACGCAGCTACTAAGTAGCAGGACCAGAATTTGAGCACAGGTATTCCACTGA
This sequence comes from Canis lupus familiaris, assembly GCF_011100685.1. Classification (NCBI taxonomy): domain Eukaryota; kingdom Metazoa; phylum Chordata; class Mammalia; order Carnivora; family Canidae; genus Canis; species Canis lupus. The sequence goes on from NC_049260.1 coordinate 85,040,119, forward strand.
TCATACTTTTATGTTGTTTATTTTATTGTTTATATCCTCCATTAGTTGTGCTTTGCATTTTTGTTTCCGTTCTATAGAATTTAGAGTTGTGAAGAACTTATCTGTGCCATAGATGAGACTCTGGCTAGGCCTGGAAGGATAAAGGCGCTCTAAGAGAAGGTAGGCATTTGGGGTGGGGTGAGGGGGAAGTGATCTACAGAGATTAAGGCCTTGAGTCAGTCAAGTGAAAATGTGGTGTGTGCTGGGAATGTGCTTCGGGGAAGAACAGTGAAGGGGACTGGTGGGGCTGAGTTTCAGAGTTCGTGCTAGCAAACAGTGGAAGAGCAGACTGGGTAGAGCCTAAATCTGGAGCAGTTAGGAGTTTACGTGAGTTCCGCAAGCTGGTATGTGTAGACACAGGAGCCTGCCTGTCCAAATATAGCTGTAGAGACAGTCATGGATTAGTTGACTGGGGCAGCTGGAAGGCTGCTCCTGGAGATGGGTAATATTGAAAGTTCTTTCATATCAAGCTCCTCTGGAATGAAGATGGTGAGCCAGGGCCCACTGATGGCAAAACCGTGTGCCTTGGGTCTCTTCACCTGCAGTCTCACCCAGGATCACCTTCCCAAGGAGGTATCTTTTCTTCTCACTACTAATTCCCCGTTCCTTCCTCCATCCAAACCACATGGCTTTTTCTCAGGGCTCTGTCATGTTACTAGTATAAATCTGATAAGCAAGTTCAGAGTAAACGTTAGCTGCTGATAACATCTTAATCTTAAATGTCAATGGGAACCTACAATGGCTTTGCTAGAAGCAGAGGCTGTCGGAGGATTTCAGGCTTAGAGATCAGGGGGACATGGATGGAGTGAAGATGGAGGTAGAGCTGGGAACTTGAAAAGAGAGCATTTTTGGTGACCTTTGCCTGAGGATAGTCCTGGTTATTTCTTAAATGTCTGAAAAGAGGCTTCTTCCCTGCCCCTGCCCCTCTAGTCATTCCCTTGCTGCCCCCCTCCACGTTCTGCCCACCTTATTCCTGCATTCCAGGAACCTGCCAGGAGTAACTGTATTAATTAAACAACCCTCAGATGCAGAGAAAATGCCCAATTTGGTTTGGGGATAGAAACTCTTCCTGAGTTGTCAAGGACCCCATAGAACTGAAGCTGCTGCTCTTAGAGCTCATGTTCACAGCTCCCTTGGACACTAAATTTAACAGATGGGACACTTCAATCCAGGGCACAGTTGTCAAAAACCACAGTTTAAATCAGTCACAGACAACTGTTTCATTCCCCACACTTGCCTGGGTGTAACAACTGCAGGAATGCTTCTGCTTAAATTACACCCAGTGACACCACAGGGAGAGACATGTCTAGGCTGCATTCATTCTCTGTCCTTTCTGAGCTTCTTTTACAGCAGGAGTCAGTGCCCTTTCCAAAATGGGGTGCCAGGGTTCTGAACCGCGTTCTTTTATCAGATGAGCACGTGTGATTTATATATGCAATCAATGGCAAGATGGGAGGGTGATGAGGTAAGAGGGCGAGGAGGGAGCCAGGGGAGATATGCTGCATCTTGCAGAAGTGAGTGTGGTAGCCCAGGGTTAGCCAGAGACATGGCGGCACTGGGTGATGACTTACAAGAATATGTGATGCAAAGAGGCTTCTACCTGTGGCCCCTGACCTGTGTGCCTGCAATAACTGGTCTATGTGTCATCACTGGGTGTCCAGCCACAGGGGACCAGCTCTCGCATTATGGAATCCATCCATTCATTCATTCACTCAGGTCCCTGTTGAGGGACCACACTGTGTCATTCACTATGTCAGGCACTGGGGACACAGAAATAAATGAGATGCAGTGTCTGCCCTTAAGGAGCTCGTTTCCATTTTCAGTTGCTCAACAATTCATCCAGCCTAGAACTCGCTGTCATTTACTCCACTTGCACGTGTTGAGTGCCAGCCACTGCATTGCACTCGGTGATGGAGACACAGAGATACAGAGCAAAACAGGACAAGATCCGTGACCTTAAGAGCATTCCGTACCGTAGCGTAGACATGTCCATTTGTATTCAGTGTGGCAAGAGACATTTGGCTTAGATGGACCTCTCCAATGCCCTATGACCAAAGATCTTTGATCCAGGTGGAGTGTGCCTGGAGTTGGGAAGCAGAGGGTCTAGGAGGAGGCCAACTCTTGTGTCTGAGACTTGTCCCATCACCATGCCAGGCACCTAGGTAGGGGCTTGGTAAACATTTGCTTATTTCTGTTTTGGGAATGATCTCTTTCATCATTCCCTCTGCATGGCAAAAAGTCACTTAAGCTAATGAAACATGCATAAATGAAGCAGGGAGGCCTCCTGAAGAGTAGATCCTGTCCTGTTTGTGGTTCATAGGTTTCGAAGCTTCTAAAGCTGATAGTCTTCCTGTCATTGTCCCCACTAGCTTGTACTGGCAGTTCTTGAAATGGAGGTCTCCAAAGGCAGTGACTAGTGCCCTTAAGATTTTTTTTTAATATTGAAAAAAAGGCTAATAGAAACTGTACATTCAGCCAAGACAAAGCCACAAAGAGCTAAGTACAATATCATGTTTATTTGCTTTTGACTGAAATTATATTAGCTTGGTGTGGTTATCTCATGTGGATAAGAAGCTCTGAGGGAGTGAAAAATTGGGAAATGAATTATTCCATAATAAAACAGCTTTGCTAGATAAAAATCTTTCCAAACATGGGGCCCTCAGGGGAAAAAGTAATAAAAGGGATCCTTGGTGGTGAAAAGGTTGGAAATCACTGGCCTCCACGTCTGGATGCCAAAGTTTGGCTGCAGATTCAAAGCCTATGACCACAGAATCCTGGGATTATTGGCATCTGACACCCCTGATGTGGTTCCTGTTGGAAAAGCAAACATGCTCCCTGCCCGGCTTTCTAAAGTGTTATACATTAACCGGCTTACAAAGCGCCATTCACGGGTGGACAGGGTTTTTTTGGATCATGGTTTACTGTGTTGTTGTACCTGCAGTGAAAGGACACTTCAGAGGAAGCATATGCTTGCCTGAAATCTACAAAGCTATGCTATTGCTGGACAAGCGCACAGCTCCTTGTAACTTACAGGGCTAGAACAAGTTGTCCACACCTTTCTCCTTCTCGTCAATAGCCTTCATCCAGGACCTCTGAGAAGGCACATTCCATGGCATCGCTGGAAACAGGCTAAGGACATCCATTGGGTATAAGCAAAGGAGGAGGGACCCTGCAGGCTGGGGAGGGAGGGACAGAAGAGGAGGTTTGGAAGTGGCCTGGTCCGAGAATCATTCCCACTCTTCCCATTGTCTGAAAAAGTGTTCTGGAGGAGGCTTGGGGAGAGCTCAGGAAAACAGGAGAGAGGGGAGCTGAGGTTTCTAGACAGAAGCAACTCTCAGAGATACTGATCCCAGCCTGCATTTAAAATTTTTAAAGGGATCCCTGGGTGGCGCAGCGGTTTGGCGCCTGCCTTTGGCCCAGGGCGCGATCCTGGAGACCCGGGATCGAATCCCACATCGGGTTCCCGGTGCATGGAGCCTGCTTCTCCCTCTGCCTGTGTCTCTGCCTCTCTCTCTCTCTCTGTGTGTGACTGTCATAAGTAAATTAAAAAAAAATATTAAAATTTTTAAAATTCAGGGGATCCCTGGGTGGCTCAGCGGTTTAGCGCCTGCCTTCAGCCCAGGGCGTGATCCTGGAGACCCCGGATAGAGTCCCACATCGGGCTCCCTGCATGGAGCCTGCTTCTCCCTCTGCCTGTGTTTCTGCCTCTCTCTCTCTCTCTCCCTGTCTCTCATGAATAAATAAATAAAATTAAAAAAAAATATTTTAAATTAAAAAAATAAAAATAAAATTTTTAAAATTCTAATTGTGATCAAATACATGTCACATTTACTATCTTAGCCATTTTTAAGCCTACAGTTCAGTAATGCTCAGTATATTCACACTGTTGTTGTAACACAGGTCTCTAGAACTTTTTCATCTTGCATAGTGAAACTCTGTACCCACTAAACAACCACTCCCCCAGCTCCTGGTAACCACCATGCTACTTTCTGTTTCTGTGAGTTCGACTACTTTATATACCTCATATAAATGGAATCATACTGTATTTGCCCTTTTTATGGCTGGCTTCTTTCACTTAGCATAATGTCCTCTGCGCATATCCATATTGTAGCATGCATCAGAATCTTCTTCTTTGTAAGGATGAATAATATTCCATTCTATGTAGGTACCACATTTTGTTTATCCATTTGTCCGTCCGTGGGCACTTGGGTTGCTCCACCTTTTGGCTATCGTAAGTAATGCTGCTATGGACATGGGTGTAGAAATATCTCATGGAGACTCTGCTTTCAGTCCTTTGGGGGTACATATCCATAAATAGTATCACTGGATCTTCTGGTAATTCTACTTTTAATTTTTTGAGCAACTGCCAGACCGTGCTCTGTAGTAGCCACACCATTTTACATGCTTCCCACCAATGCACAAGGGTTATAATTCCCTCACATCCTTATCACCATTTGTTATTGGCTGGGGTTTTTTGATAGCAGCCATCCTAACAGGTGTGAAGTGATATCTCCTAGTGTTATGCATTTGCATTTCCATAATTGGTGATGTTGAGCATCTTTTCACATGCACATTGGCCATTCATGTATCTTCTTGGAGAAATGTCTATTCAAGTCCTTTCCCCATTTTTAACTGGATCATTTTTGTTGGTGTTGTCGTCAAGTTGTAGGAGTTTTTTATGTATTCTGGATATTAACCCGTTATCAGATACATGACTTGCAAAGATTTTCTCCCATGCTATAGGTTGTGCCATTCGGTGCTCTGGCCCACATTTTGAAAGACAAGGACAATGTGCTAAAATGGAGAAAGAACCCAGCAAGAATGAAGCTAACAGGTTGGGGGCCACATCAGATGATTTCTCCAAGTCCTTTGAGCTCTCTGTTCTTGAGTTCCCATCCTTCTGGCTTTGTGCACACTGCATCCAAGCTCCATGTTTCGTGTATACTGCACTGCGTTTACCCTATTAGTTCCAGGCTGCTTCTGGAGAGAACATGCTCTATGCTAAGTACCATCCACCTCTAACATCCCATGACTTTCTTCCTGCTTTCTTCATGGCTGTGAGAACTGCCTTTTTAGCCTGCAGCATCTCCAGCTTTGGATGTTGTGACATGACAGCCTCAAATACATTTGCAACCTCTTTGCCACCCTGGGCAGAGATGCATTTCAACCCTAATTCTGTGGTAGCCATGGTGGCAGGATTGAGCATAGAGTCCATTTGCTGTGTCACCATTTCTCTGAGAACCAATTTGGTCGAGTGGAAAGACCATCAGAGCATCACTTCCTGGCTGTGTGATTATTGACAAGTCACTTAACTTCTCTGAGCCAGCTTCCTATCTGCAAACATGAAGATAGCACCATCCACCTCGCTGGGGTTTGGTGAGCCTTGTTCGGAATAAAGCATGTGTGGTGCCAAACTCAGTGTCTGACAGACAATGGGAGAGGCCAGCAATGGGTAGTTCCTCCCTCTGGGCCCAGACTCTTTAGCCAGAAGGAAGTACGCCCAGCAGGGGCCCATTCTACTCAGAGGCCACATAGTACCGAGGGGCCTCGAAAACAAAAGTCTCTCACTGGCCCCTAACCTCTGGTAGACCTGTGCCTTGAAGAAGCCCAGGCTCTATGAGAGTCTGCCACTGGCGAGAGGTCCCCAAATGTCCCTCCCTCAGTGACACCTTTCAGAGACCCTTAGCTATTCCTGGCCCAGAGTTTTCCTATCCCCCTTTCACCCCCCTCCATCCAGAACTGAAGGGTTTCTCCCTCAGATTTAATCCTTCCCTCAGATTTAATCCTTCCCCAAGCCTGTAGATTCCACCTCTTGAGAGAGCCAATTTTTATCTCCTTCCCAACTACACTGCTACCTACTACCCCTGTCCAAGCTGTCACCTGTTCGTGCCTGGATCAGGACATCCCCGCCGGCCACCGCAACCCCCATGCTCTGCTCCTCTCTGGCTCTTGCGACCCTCCTGTCCAGTCTCCTGGCAGCGGCAGGAGTGATCTAGCCACATTTTATCTACTCATCTCACTCTCCTGCTTAAAACTCTTTAATGACTCCCTGGGTGCTCTTCAGGAGGGAAGTTCAAACTCCTTAATGTGGCTTACAGGCCCTGCACGGTCTGGCCTCTGCCTGCCTCTCTGGTGTCACCTCTCACCACCTCTCCTCCATCACCCCCCACACTTGGGCCATATCAGCCTTCATTCTGCTGCTCCGACAAGCAGTGTTTCTCTCAGGGCCTTACCATATTCTCTTCCTCTGACCTGGAACATTCTTCCACCTCTGGGCTAACTCATATTCGTCTTTAAGTCTCAGTGAAGATGTCACTTCCTCTGGAAAGTTCTAACCGCCCCATCCCACAAGCTGAATTAGGTGACTGCATGCTTCCTCTGCCATTTTGCTCTTCCCCGGGTCACAGCACTTGGGAATGGGGTGTTGGTATAATTACTGCCCTCCTTAGCTAGCCTTGGGGCTCTGGGAGGTCAGGGACCCAGCCCATTTCCGCACCAGAGCCCCGGACAGTGACCAACATAGACCGTGGAGCATGTCCGTCAAACGACAGAAAGGTGCTTCACCTTCGCAACGTGCTCTTCATCTGCTCCCGGCCCCTTCTCTTTGCACCCATGCTCCCTCCACCTCACTGGAGGACTTGCTGTCCCCAGACACAGTGGACACAGCTCACATCTCGTTGTCTTTGTTCACGCTGGCCTTTCTGGCTACAATGCCCCCCCATCCTCCCCTCCTCCCTCATCACCTAACAAACTCCAACTTGTTTAAGTCTCAGCTCAGGTTACATCTCCTCAGTGAAGCCTGGGCCTGAAGGGAACCATTAAAATGAAGATTTATTCCAGGCAGGGTAATTCTTAGCTCATTTTTCATCATTAATGCTTTATTATACTAACTCTAATATCTAGCAGCCTTCATCACCCCAGCCCAGAGGCCAGACTGCCCCTCCTCCATCCTGGCTCTCCTGGCTCCTTGCAGGACCTCTGTTCCAGCACTTTCCCGAGGCCCTAGATGATGGGTTTTTGTTTGGTTGGTTGGTTCGGTGTAGTTTCCTTCCGTTTAGTGCTTTTCCTGAAGGACGTGGAGGACATGGTGTGACCTTAAACCCTTGGCCTCCTTGTGAGGGGAGGGGAACTTGGCTCATTTCTTCAATTAAAAGGAGACGTAAATTCTCTCCCCTCCCCCATCCTTTGTCTTCCCCCACACACACCCTGCCAGTGTGCCCACTCATTACTGAAACAAGCCAGGGCTGCTCCCCTTTCAGGAAACATCATTTTTCCAATTAGCCTTTGATTGGAAACAGTACCATTGCAGCTGGGCTGCTTTTAGTGCCTGCTGGCGGTAGGCAGCCTGGTCAATATGGAAAAGGCACTGGCCTGGGAGTCTAGAGTCCTCAATGCTAGTCTACCTTGGCCAAGTATCTGATTGTGGGCATCTTTCTTTCTTGCCCTGGGCCTCAGTTTCCTCCTTTTCTGAATAATGAACTTCAGGCTTTGCTACCGAAAATCTGGTCTGCCAGGGTAGGAGCATAGAGCATGTTGGCTTGTTGCAAATGCAGAATCTGGGTCCCACCCCAAACCTTGTAAATCGGAAGCTGCAGTTTAACAAGATCTTCAGGTGATTCCATCCACAGTAAAGTTTGGGGAGCGCTATGAACTTCCCAGATGAAAAGAATCACTGTGATTCTTGTTAAACATACCTTGCCTGGCCACTGTCCTGGACAGGCTAATGAAGTGGGAATGGGATGGGGTCCCAGAACTTGTATTTGTAGCAAGGAGCCCAATTGACTCACATCTCTGGGGAAGTTTGGGAAACATTGGACAAGTGGTTTATAAGGGCCCTTCCACCTTTGACGTTCTGCAATTCTGTGCGCAAGTGGTTCATTACTGGCGATAGTGAATAGTACATAATGCAGGCCTCTAGGACTTAGCCCTCTCTAAATTGGGTAAAGTATTTTCAGAATCATCCAGGGCCATGCAGGTGGGGGAAGAGGAAGAGGGATTACAACAATTTAAGCCAAGTCTTCTTGATTGGAGAAAATCAAGTCTCCGAGGTTCAAAGAGAAATTACCTGCTTACTCAAGACTGTCTCCTTGATGAAATCAGTCTTGATATAATCAGACAATCTGAAATTCCCTCTTGGAGTACCGAAAAGCGAGGATTAGAGATAGAAGGGCAGTGTCTTTCCTGACACTGGCAAGAGGATGGGGGCCAGGGGAGCCAGACAAGTTGACGAGGAAGCCTGGGGAAAGCCTGTCTCAGAAAGGAATCACATTTTCCAAACCCTCAGTATGGATGTGTGTCCTGACAAGGGATGTTTTCCAATTTTTGAGTGTATTTATACAAAAAAATTTTAAGAAAGGTCTAAAAATGAAGTTGGAGTTAGTTATATGTTTAAAATCACCTTTATTTGGAAAAGGGGGGAAATTACATAAGATCAGGACTGCCCTGAAAAGTTCAGGAGAGAAAAATTGCCAGTTTTCCTCCATGTTTGGATTTGTTTTTCTTATAAATATGCCTTAAGTTCCGTTGCTGGTAGGTTTTGGCTACATCTGAGATTTAGACAGGTGAAGAGAATGTGGAAGGGCATTCAGAGGGTATTTTTCTGGGCAGAGAAAGAAGGGTAGACTCTTGTCAGCAAGAGTGAAGTGTGAATGAGCATTGCATAGCCAGGGCCCAAGTCAGGGGAGGAGGTGGATAAGAGGGAAGCTACTGAGCTGTCCGGAGCACAGGACCATGTCTAGGAACAGGGGAAGGAAGCTAGGACAGAATTACTCAAGTCGGGGCTTCCCTTCTCTCACATTTCCTCCATGTATCCAGCTGGTCCATCAAATCCTGACACTTCTGTATCAACAGCACCTTGGCTTCATCCTTCCTCTCTACCACCCCTGTTCTGGCCTTAATTCTGGGCCCCCTCATGTCTCCATCCAGACTCCTGCAGCAGTCGCAAAGACTCACTCTCAGTGTCTTTACTTATGCAAGATTTTTCTCAAGCTTGAAAAAGCAGTCTTTCATCAGAAAACTAAACATATAGAGATCTTACCAGAATCACTAGCCTCTTGAGTCTTTGTTCTTCTGGGCAAGATGCAAACTGTAATCCAAATGGACCAGGAGATCATATATACTATTTAGGTCCTCACTGAGTCCTGGGGGAAAAGGAAGTAGAATTCACAAGAGCAGGGGTCCTCAAATGAGGGAGGGCCTCAGAATCCCCTGGAGGGCTTGTTAAAACAGAAATCATTGGGCCCCACTCCCAGAGTTTCTGATCCAGTGTAGTGGGGTGGGCCCCACAGATTTGCATTTCTGACATGTTCCTAGGTGGTTCTGTTGCACTGCTTTGCAATGTGAGCACCTTGAAGGCAGGAAATCCTGTGTCATCTCTGTATCTGCAGGCCCCTAACACAGAGCCTGGGGTGGAGAAGGCTTTCAGCAGCAACTGTTGAAAGAAGGAAATCATAAAAAGAGAAAAAAGAGAGGGAGGTGGGGAGGGGAGAGGGAAGAAGGGAGAGGGAGGAAGGGAGAGTGCGGAAGGTGGAGGGCTAACAGGAGAGACTATTTAGGCTCAGAGAAAGAAGTCCCTTCAAATTCCACACATCTTTTTCCTTACAACTCGGCCCCCACTGGTTTCTCCATTTGTCTGTTCTTTTAGTCTAAACCATTGGCTGCCACACTTCCAAACTTCACAGATGATCAAATTAGAAAAGAAAAGAAATTAAGATAGCTAGATTGAATGTAAGCCACTCTTGGTTTTACTTTTTATTTTGCCTTGTTAGGACATTAAAAAACCAACCTGCATCTGTCTTCTAGTCCTCTACATGGAGTAATTTGTTTCTATGAAAAACAAACAAACTCCACACCATATTATCCTTAGTTCTCTCTTTTCACCACAGTCTGGTAAAAACTTTATTACAGACTGCCATTGGTTGCTATACCAACACTTGGGAACCACTGGTCAACCACCCAAACTGTAATTCTAGATGATGCCCTTGTATTTTCCTCCAGAACCCTATATAATGGAACTATAACCTTGCCACCTCGGGTAGTTTTCAGTGTTTAGAGAGGGTCTTGCTTTTTCTGCCATTCCTTGTGCTCTTCCCTCTGCTGAGAACACTTCCTGCCCACCTCGAAAACTCTGAGTCTTTTCTCAAATGCTGCCAGTTCCGTGAAGTTTTCCTGACCATCCCAGGACATTAATGATCCCATCATTGGTGTTCCTGTAGTACAGACTCATTTATTTACAAGTCTGCCTTCCCTGGACTGAAACTCTTAAACCCAAGGCCCTGCAATTGGCAGAGGACCTGGAACATAGTGCTCCAGATATGTCTTGATGAAAACCACATAGAGGAGTTGGACTTGATCTGATGGGCAGTAGACAACTGTCATAAATTCCCAGTCACAGGAATGACAACGTCCAAATCTTTTAGAAAAGTTCTACTTGCAGTGGAGACCAGGACAGATCAAGTTGGGAGAAAGCAACATCATGTAGGATCAGCAAGAAGGAGGGTCTGGCAATAGTGGGCTGGAAGGTTGACCTGGGCTAGTCTGATTGTAGCCAATATATATATTTTGAATTAGGAACACTAAAAATTCCCATTTTTATTTCCTTTTTTTTTTGTCTCAACCAGATTAATGGCATTGGAGCTAATTAATAAAATACTGAGCTGGGGAAAGGAAAAATCTTAACCATCTCAGTCCTTGGGAATACTCAGGATGCTGGCATCCTTGCTTCTTTAAACACAGGTCAGGTGTTTAAAGGGCTGGCCCTCATTGTGAGTTGCTCAATCTATATTCCAAGACCTCAGCCTCCTCTTTCTGTAACCTTTTCTCCATCTTTTTCAATCAACCTCTTCACAAACCCAGTGCCTTTTCTCCCTGTTAATAAAAGTTTATCTGAGAAAAATAGTCATTTATGCTTGAGGATGAGATATTTAGGTATCCCTTCTCCCCGAGAGTAGCTGCACTATCAACAGGTTGAAAATTTGCAGGTAGGGACTGCAGGTAGAGGTATTTGCATGGAACCCACATGAAGTCTTTCTTGGGCCTCTGCAAACAGAGGACTAGAAGTGGCCACCTATGCTGATAACCAAGATTAACCTTGGTCAAAGCATCTCATACATAAAAAGAGGCCATTTGATTCCTGGTCGACTCTGGGAGGGAGCATCGATCATCAGCTTCCTCATCTATAAAATTAAGGGGTTGGACCGATGAACGTCTAAGTTTTTTCCTAGCTCGGACATTTTGTGGTTTTATGATCATCAGTTCAATGCTTCAAAAAATACAATGTCAGCCAGAAATATTGAAATCAAATTTTATTTTTGGAAAATGGCATACACACATCTTGCAAATGTACACAGAAATGAGAATGAGATGAAGAACAGAGCTTGAGAGCCAAAATGATTGCAAAAGCAGCTCTTTGGCCGCCTGGTATTGAATGCCGTGAATCTGCAGCATTCACAGTTCACAACACGTTACACACATGGGGAACTTCTCTAGACTTTGAAGTCCTCTAACCAAAGAAAGCCCTCATGAAATTGTGGAGGGAGGGAGGGGGATATTAACAGGCACGGGAGATGAAAAGGGTCTGCTCCAGCTGGTTTTACATGGGCCTCATCAAACCTGCCAGTCCAAGTAGGAACAGCAAACCAAAAAGGAGAGTGCCTTCTTGGAACACCACTTTAGAATCATAGTCTGAGAGCAGGTCTAGGCATTGCCTGGGAAACCAACAGCAATGCATATACATGCATGTCCTTGTCTTTTCTGGCTGTAACTCTTTTGAGGGGGCAGCTAAAAAGTCCCTAAATTATCTGCCGTCTTTCTCCATTTTTCTTTTTCTTTCTTAATAAGTATTGCTTGTTGGTCAAGCAGAGCCTTCTGAGGTCTCCAAATACCTCAAAACTGCTGCAGGGATAAAGGAACATCATTGTCCACTGTCTTTCAATTATATGCAATTCCGAGAACTATTCAACTCTGCCATGTAAGCAAATGGTCAAAGACATTCCCAAGCTGCCACTGATTTTTTTACGCAAAGGGAAGTTGAGTCTTTGATCATAATGTCACCCCTTGAGAAATGGTTGCTAGCTGCTGAGAGACTGAGAAATTGCCTTTCCCCCCTTTTTGGTCTGTTTGTTCTTTGTTGACTTTACTTGGCAAAAAGCATCAGGCCCCCAAATCAGTTATTTACAACTGTAAGACACCTGGGAGCAGGGGGAAGGGGAGGGAAGGGGGACCACAGGGAAGAATATATTCTTTTCAGAGGTTAAAATGAGTTATTTAAGAAATGTGATGTACAATACCATGCATTTACTCTCCAAAGCTAGTCACTAGCAAGCTAACGCCTCTAATACTACAACCACCAATTACAGCTGTTTTGCTACACTTAACTGAGTTCTAACTACAGCTATAGGGCAGAAAGGGTGGGCTGTTTCCATTTTAAACTTTCTCCCTTTGAAAATGGCCATAAAAGCATTTTCTGTACAAGTTTAATGGCACAAAAAGGTGACCCAAAACTTTTTTTAAAGAACTTACCACACATGAGCAATGCAAACTTCAATCAAAACATGCATTAGTTGTGTAAGTCATAAGGGATCATTGGCTTCAAGCTGCAATATATTGCAGGACCATACATGAGAGACGTTTTGGTATAACTTCTTACTTGCTTGAATCCCTTTAAGAGAACTTATAAGGAAAAGCCATTGGAAAGGGCATTCCATATAGCATTGCCAAGCAGTGACATCCCCAAGGGCTGTGCACCATGTTGAATAAATTAGCACCTACAAGCTGACTTCTTGAGGCCCATTAATTACTCTTAATGTGGACTGCCTGTACAGAGATAGGAACAGTTGGAGTCCAGAGTAAATGTTTAGGTGAATTTAGTAACATAAGGACAAATACATTTTAGTTAAGTGAGTATTTCTTTCTATAGTAGGGGTTTGTTAATTATCCTTTCCATTTAAATCAACCCCAATTGCCTATCAGTTCAGCTAAAACAGTTCAACAGTTGGCAAACCCCAAACGTAAGATTGTTACAGACAGCTTAATGTGTCAGTGGGTAAAACTTGAAACGAGTTGCTCCCCCACCCCCACACCTAACGCCCCTGCCCGGCCAAACCAAATGACAGCAGAAATAACCTGTGCTCTCTCATTATATTATATTGCAGCTTTTTAAAATATGAGAAAATCAAACAAAATCTGTTAATAGTATTTAGCTGATAGGAATCCATGGGTGGATTTTTCTGTTCAGCTGATTATTTCTCTGAGCACACTTCATTGCTCCACAAAATGGCAGACTAAAAAGGAACCACAGAGTCTTCTGTACAGCGCTTGGAAGGCAAAGACCTAACAACAGATGGGCTGTAAGGAAACTGCTTGTGAAGATCTGCTTTGGGGAATCGCAACTGAAAATGGAGAAGAAGAGTCAGGATCAGATTGATTCCAACCTCCATACTTCTGACTGAACTGTGGGATCAGCACTGGTTAAGTCCAGAAATAACTTCACATCACCAAGGCAAAATCCCAGGGCTAAGAAGAGGGATATGCCCAAAACCTAGACATGGAGGAAGAAAGGAATAGAACGGGAGACATCAAAGAAGCAAGAGAATTGCAGAGGATGAGGGATGGGCGTTTGTACTCTGGAAAGAGAGAGTGATAGTGGAGTATAAAATTGAGAGCAAATCTAGTGTGCTAGAGAGAGAAAGAAAAGACAAAGAGATACACTGGGGAGGTAGAGAGTGGCAAAAAGACATTGATTCCTCAGGTTATTCACCCAGAAATGAGAAGTTCCCACATCTCCACGTTTGTGCCTTCATTCACAAGGAGTTTGTTCTAACTTCTGTTGTGCCTTCCAACCTCTCCCAACTAGCCTGTCCTAATCAGAAGCAGGAAGATGCCTTAATTTCCCAAGGGAATTCTGTACTCCCCAGACCCCAGCTCCAAGCATCTAAAGTAAGATAAGATTGCATCTGATTCTGGAAGATGCCGGAGCCTATGAAATTGAGGGATACAAATGTAGGCAGTCACAAGTGGATTCGAGAGTCTTGTCGTTTGATAGCCACTGTCACACCACATAGGCCAAAGTGGGATGTCTGCATAGATCCTTAATAAGAAACCAGTAGGAAGTAATGTTGACACTAAGAAGTTGAATGTCAAGGCCACATTATACCTTTGGGGATGCTGAATAAGCTCTAGGGACCAGGGTGGAGAAGACAGAAGAGACAGTCTCCTTTTCCTGAAAAGATAGGAGGGGCAAAGTCCCTTCAACTAGGCATACTGAAAGGCAAGCCGATGGGACAGTTAGCCTTCTAATCTCTGAAAAGAAACAATGGAAGGGGCTTAAGAGGAACTGCTAACAGACCCAGCTCATAGTAGGTTGACCACTGGAGTCAGCACTCTGTGGGTTTAGAAATGCATTTTCCTCCCCACCCCGTGTCTTGGCTGTTGTGACAAAAACCTCCAGCCTTTTTTTTATGTAAACTACTAGGGAAGTGAGGAGTGCTAACTGGAGGAAGAATAAAATTGAGAATTCACTTTTAAGAAATGGATGGTCTGCATTGTCTTGGCCCATAATTACAGCCTTTAGGGCAATCCACTGAATATTACCAGCACTAGTCTGGGTCCGGGCCACCAAGAGCCAGAGAACCTGTTGGAGATGCCTCTTCTACCAAAAGGTATGCATGGGGAATCAATGCATTATCTTTGCTCAAGGTGGTCATACTTACAAGGAAGAGGAAACCCTCTATGGATTCACAGAACAGTGGACAACGCTACATAAAGAGGTCCCCTTCCAGGGGCAGTGGCAGAAGTGTGACAATTCCATTGCTACACAGGAGGTCTCAGATCACTTCTGGCACATCGATGTCTGGAATTTCATTCTCTCTCAATTCCACGTCCCAAAACATAGGACTCTTAACGCCCCCTCATCTCAGGTGAGCTTCAAAATACTGACAGTTTACTAATGAAACCAGCCTAGACCTAAGAGCCAAATCCCTTAATGCAATGCATGATTGAGGCCTTGCCTTGGAGAATCAAGCGGCCCTTTGTGGCCACATACAGGTTCCAATGGCTGTCTTCAAAAAAATGAATCTCTGGGCAGCCCAGTGGCTCAATGGTTAGGCGTCACCTTCAGTCCAGGGTGTGATCCTGGAAACCCAGGATCGAATCCCACATTGGGCTCCTTGTAAGGAGCCTGCTTCTCCCTCTGCCTCTCTTCTCTCTCTCTCTCTCTCTGTCTCTCTGTCTCTCATGAATAAATAAATAAATCTTTTTTAAAAATGAATCTCTAATGCCTTTTAGTCCCCAGAGCAAGTTGGGTAGCAAAGGAGGTCGTTCAAACCCCATGGTCCCAGGGCATCTGTCTGGAGATGTCTCTTGGCATAGATGTTTCAGAGGTAGGCTGATCCTGGAAAACAGTCCCATCAGTGTGCCAGAGCTCACTTGGGGCACATGAGCATGCTTATTCCCTTGTCTGAGGGACATGTGTTTTTAAAAAAGAAAAGCTATTTAGAACCAAATCTGAGGGGGATCAGAACATGTCCTTCCAGAGTATTGAAGGGACCAGGGAAGCAGACACAGTTTTGTCCAAAGCAAGCACTGTGGATTGCTGCCCTATGACTTGGGCTGGGTGATTCAAAGAAGTATCTAGGGGCTCAGACCCCTTGTCTTTCCCTTCTTCTTAGAACTATACATCCACTTTAAGGTTCCTTGGTTACTTCCAATTGGGGAGGCGAAGCAGGAAGAAGAGAGAATTTCCTGAGAAGTGGAGTAAGCCCAGAAGGAAGTCTCTTGGACCTGAACTAATGAACACCCCCCCTTAGTTCCCAGGAGGAGCCATGGTATGAGGAAACCACGTGTTCAGACCCTGTTGCCCTGGTTTCTGCCATGGAAGGCCACAGGACCAAGCAGTGTACACAAGAAGACGAGTATGGGGTATAGAGCACGTAGCTTGCTATTTTAGTGCAAACACAAGGAACCAACGTTTAACATCAGCCTGGGTGCATTTTAGTTACAAAGCCCCTTGCTTATACCTGGAAATTGTCCCCATTGGGGCAGGATGGCTATGGGAACATTGTAGTTGAGAACCACCACAGTGAGACCGTTATTTTCTAGCTGGGCTCTCTCCCATATTTTAAAAGAAATTATGGCCAGTGAATGGCAGTCACAGTCATTTAAAAAATACTGCAAAGCCATCTCAAAAAATCAGGACAAACAAAGCTATGTTCTGCTCTTCCTTCCTTTCCCTGCTCTAAGAACAAGAAACATTTCTCTCAGCCTACAAAGACCCAACCAGTAGGAGATGAAATGAGCTGACAGGGAAAGTCAGTCTTCCCCCATCTCCACTGGACAGGACTGGAGCTCAGAGGGCTGTCCTGAGGGCTCCTTGAGGTGGGGCAGTGATCCCCTGTGTTGAGTTGACAAGGTCAGGGACCTCATTGTTCCTGTGGGTTCTCAATGCCTCCTTCTCTTTGGGGGCATCTGCAGTCCATGTAGATGGGAACCATGTGAACACAGGGAGAAAGGGCCGTATTAGGTTGCTGGGTGGATTTCCCACTGAGCTCAGGGCAGCACCATATGGCTCCAAGATGCAACATGACCCTGGGAAAGAATTCTCAGGAGCCTAGTGGAAGGCAATACAGTTCAGTGGGAAAAGGCCCTGGAAAAAGAGCCAGGAGATGTGGGTTCTAATCCCAGCCCTGCCCCTAGCCAGCTGTGTGACCTTGGGGAAATTACTTTACCTCTGCATCTCCATTCCTGGCATGAAAATGAGGAATTTGGAGTAGATGATGTGATCCTAAGGTTCCTTCCAGCTAGAAAACTCTATGATTCAATCTAGGCTAATACTAAAGTCCTTAAGGACACAAAGCAGTCATGCTAATGGCTATCCTTTCCAAAACAGTGAAGAGAAAAGGAAATTTTCTCTCAATTTATCCCTAGTTAACACTACTTATGAAGTTGTTCAGCCCAGCCCCCATATATACATTTTGCCCTTCTTTGTCCCTATTTCTATTTCTGTAAGGGAGAAAAATCAGGAGGTAGGAACAAGCAACAGATAGACTGTGTGTGTGTGTGTGTGTGTGTGTGTGTGTGTACGCATGCACGTGCGTAGCTCATGCACACGTAAAAGAGGGAGGGAGGATGTGGGGAGCGGTGGCAGATGCTCGCTGAATGACTTGATATTTGCTGAGTGTGCAGAAGGTAACACAATGGGACTTTAGTGGTAATACTGGATTGAGCAAAATCCGGAATGAATGACGGGGGTGAAGGCGCTCAGTGACAATTTTTTCTTTTGCCTTGAAAATGGGCCAATTTAACATGTAATCATTAAACACTTGAATTTGGAATAAGACCAAGCCCCCTGAAGTGGCAGTACAGAAACATTCTCCTATAATTGATTCAAAGAAAGATGGAAGATCTACTTTTATTACTGAAGACTGTTGGGTCAAAGGCCACTCTAAAGAAAGTATGTCCATTTCGTACATACGCCACCAGTGAGGAAATGCTCGTGAAGATAGCATAGGGCCTAGACAGGAGGAAATCCAAATTCCTCCTCTGGTCTTGCTCTTTACCAGCATGTTGGTTAGTTGCCTCAGCCTCTGTTTCACCTTAAATTGAAGGAACCAGGCTGAGATCTGGAGAAAGTGGAATCTTTGAGAGGTCTGTCCTGAAGATTAAAAATAGACCTGTCTACACTGGTTTCAAACTCGCCTACAAATAAAGGAGCAGGGCAAAGGGAGATTCTCATGATTTGGGGTTCTTTGATGACCAACTTAACCAGGAATTGGTAGTACCGTCATCAGGACTTTTCTTGAAGCATAATTCTTATAGCTAAGGTATCTGAGGCTTGTCTAGGGACATCTGAGCTACCCCTTCCGCCACCGAGTCCCCTTCTACATATGCACATCAGCAATGCTACCAGGTTGCCACGGATCCATGTAGGGGTATTCTGGAGCATCTCCTAATCATGAAGCAACTGCAAGTACACACACACATACACACACCCCAAGCTCGTTCCAGTTCAAGTGGAGAAACAACCGCGAGTCACTCAGCAGCCAAACAGCGGCTTGGCTTTGAATGCTGCACCTCACAAACTATCCAAAGGATTACAAAGAAATAAGGAAATCTTCATATCTGCTAAAAGCAAACACAGAACTGGCATGCATGGCTTTCCCTTAAATTTAGTTGTCTTTGCCATTATGGGCTATGATTACAGACAAAAAGCAGTGTTATGAACCGGTGCCTCAAAGACTCAGAACTATTTCGAATGATCAGTCCTTAGCAAAGAGAAATCCTTTCTAGTGTTAAAGACAATCGAAAGGTTTCCGTGTCTTCAGTATGAAATATCAGAATTGTAGATAAAAAAGAGTTGTTGCTTAAAATATGCCATAACATTTCCTTTAAAATATAATTAGAATGTCTGGTCCACATTGAAATTATTAATGTAAGCAGAACTGTTAAAAAGTTATCAAAAGACTGATTCTATTGAATTGGCCTCTGCTATTCATTTTGTTTCCTCCTGGAGGTTTCTGTTTGGCAGTGACAGCATGATTTCTAAACTACGTTATTCTTTTGCATTTTTTTTGGTAAATTTTCTGCATGTGTTTTTTAGACAAAAGAAAAATCACCAGTTTATAAAAAAAGGAGCCTGAAGTACAGACATGAAGTTTTATAAAAAGGGTATTGGTTTCTTGCTATAAAAAGTGACTGAAAGGTATCAGACCTGAAAACAAATTCTCACAGTGTTTTCAGTGTTGGCTGTTTACAAGGCATTCAATAGAACAGAGATAGATGGATACCATACAGTTTGTGTAATAACTCGCTATGTTAGACAGCCTCCTAGAGGAATTGGGTATAGGAAGTCCCTCACCGCCAACTCTTAATTGCTTATTGATTGCAAATTGCCCCACTTGGAGAGATTGACAAGAAATTCACTGAGCTTTAGAAACTCTACTGAAATGTCTACAGTGTTTCTCAATTCTGTCTAGCCCTGCACTGGGCTCATCTAAGCATCTGATGTCAGAATTAGGAGTTGCTGGTGTTTCTCCCCCTTGACAGCCAGAACTGGTGCGAGACGATAAACTGGGGGCTTGATTGGGAGTGAAGAGCGAGGCGTGGGAGCTGCCTTGTTGCCCTCCCAAGATCCTCCAGCATTCTTGAGATCGGGAGACAAGGGGCACTTGTGTTTGTCACTCTTGGATTTGCCAATGAGTTTCTTTCCCACAAATGCATTTTAAGTGCTATGTATGTAAACAACCCTCTACAGAAGGAAGACTGTCGTGTATGAGCAAAGTGAAACGGGAGAAACAATGCAGGCGCCTAAGTTTTCAATAGAAAGGTCACAGATTAGCATATTTTACATCCCCAGAAAGTTACCCCGAAGGATGGTTATCAATCTATCTCTTATAATTGGTAACTGTGGATCAGTGGCCCAGAGGAGAAATCACAGGAACATAAACCCAACATATTACAGTGTGTTTTAAAAAATAACAAGAACAAATAAAAACTTGAAAGCACCAATAGCCCTGTTGGACACTTGAGCATAGAAGTACCCTATTGTAACTGTAAGCTTGGATTTGTACTCTGGACTCTGAACATTCTCTTCTCCTTCACATGGAATCACCAAGTGAGTCCGAATCATCCAAGGACAGAGGCAGGTACAGATCCTGTAAGAAGATAAGAGATAAAGTTAACTCCTTTTCTTGCCATCTTGGGCTCTGAAATGGGCAAAATAGGATGACTTTTTTTTCTAATTAGTATTTTCTCTAATTTTTATTCTGAACTAATTATAGTTTCAGAGGAAGCTGAAGTATAGGGAGGTATACTTCTACTGATGTACCCTTCACTCAGTTTCCCCCAATGGTAACATCTTGCCATTTCCATTTGCTCATGTGTGTGCATATGCTTGCATGTGTATATGTTGTCCTATGCAATTTTACCACATGTGCATATTTGTGTGACCCTCATCACAAATGAGATACAGACCTGTACTGTCGCTAAAGAGCTCCCTCATGCTACCCCAATTTAGGGCTACAGCCCCCCGTCTCCCACCTCTAAACACCCTATGGCAACCAATAATCTGTTTCCCATCTCTACAATTGTGTCATTCTAAGAATGGTATACAAATGGAATTATACAGTATGTAACCTTTTGGGACTGGCCTTCCCCATTTAGCATATAATTCCCTGGGGATTCATACAAGTTGTTGCACATGTCAGCAGGTTTACTCCTGTATATTGCTGAGCAGCATTCCATAGTGCAGTTATACCACAGTTTGGTTAACTATTCACCCTCGAAGGGCATTGCAGGTTATTACAAATTAAGCTTGCTATAAACATTCCTCTACAGGTTTTTGTGTGAACGTAAGTTTACATTTCTCTGGGATAAATGCTCAGGAGTACTACTGCTGAGTTGTATGACATTACATGTTTAATTTGTAGACTGCAGTATTGTTTTCCAGAGTGAGTGTACTATTTACATACATTCTCACCAGAAAAGTATTAGTGATCCAGTTTATCCATATCCTCACCAGTATTTGGCGATTTTGCTACTTTTTTATTTTAATTATTCTTAATGAGTTTGTAGTGATATCTAATTATGGTTTTAATTTGCATTTTCCTGATGGCTGCTGGTGTTAAACATATTTTCATGTCCATAGATGACATCTGTAATTCCTCCTCAGTAAAACGTTTCCTTAGGTCTTTTTTTTTTTTTTTTGAGACAGAGTGCGAGAGGAGGGTGTGGCAGAGGGAGAAGGAGAGAATCTCAAGCAGAGTAGACTCCACACTGAACAGAGCCCAACATGGGCTCAATCTCATCACCCTGCAGTCATGACCTGAGCCAAAATCAAGAGTCAGACACATAACCAACTGAGCTACCCAGGCACCCCTCTTCAGGGCTTTTGTTAATTTACTAACTGTTTTTTTTTCTTTCTTATCACGTTTTAACAGTTGTTTGTATACCGTTAGTTAAATATGTGCCCTGCAAATATTTTCTCCCACTCTGTAGCATGTCTTTCCATACCTTTTGCATGGTCTTTGACAAAGCAAAAGTTTTTAATTTTGATGAGGTCCAGTTTATTATTCTTTTTATTTTATGGATGGTACTTTTATTGTCAAACTTAAGAATGCTTTGCCTAGCCAAAGATCACAAGATATTCTCCTCTGTTTCCTTTTTCTCTGTTTTACATTTATACCTATAGTCCATTTTTAAAAGTTAATTTCTACATAAGATATGAGGTTTAGGTTAGCAGTCATTTTATGGCCTTTGGATATTCAATTGCTCCAGCGCCACTTATTGAAAAGACTTTCTTTCCTCCACTGATTGAATCTGTGCCTTTGTCAAAAATCAGTTGTGAATATAAATGTCAATTCATTTCATGGTCCCAGAAAACTGCCAGGTCCTGAACAAATGCCTAACCCTGAAAATGTACCTCATTTGCCTACTTGCAACTTATTTCCTGATGCTCTTCCATTTTGCACCAGGAATTAGGATCCATGGCTTCAATGCTGTCCAAGGCTTATATGTCTTGAGGAGATTGGGAGGTGATATGGCATTGGTTTTTCCCACTGTCCCCAGAACTGTATTTGGAGGTACTTCTGATTCCTCTTGGACTTACTTCACCCATAATCTAAATCAGTGATTTTCAAATCTCTGTCTCTCAATCTCTCTCTCTCTCTTCTCCTTCTAAATCCTCTATTCAAATGAAATTTTGTTTGGAAGCCCAATACATTAAATAAATAAATAAATGTGTAGCTCTTGTGGTTGAATCAGACATGGCGAAGGCAGAATTTCACCCATCACCAAATGAAGCAGTTTGAAAACCACTGCTATCATTCACATTATCAGCAAGATACTAAAGGGAACTGAAAAACTTAGGTCAACTGTGGATATTTAAGAGATTCTCCTTGGTATAATAGAAACAAAGAACGTAGGTAGAGACTTGTCCAAAAAATTGGAGCCTATAGCTTCTCTGTGAGTTAGAGGGAAAAGTGAAGATGAGGAAGAAGGACAAGAAAAAGGAGGAGAGGGACTTGCTTATCTAAATATTAAGAATGCTTTTTGCTGTGGGGCACCTAGCTGGCTCAATCAGTAAAGCATGTGAGTCTCGATCTTGGGGTTGTAAGTTTGAGCCCCATATTAGGGGAAGAGATTACTTAAAAATAAAATCTTTAAAGAAAAAAAGAACACTTTTTGCTGACAAGGAAGGGGTAAGAAAATGTTTAGGCAGCTTCAATGGAAAGAGGAGCTAAGTATATTCGGAAAGCTGAGCTTTTAGTCCTGAATAATCTATACTGTGACACTGAAAAAGTCTTTGACTCTTGGTGTCTTCATCCTGAAAATTTAGTATTGGAAAGGACAATATGTAAGGTCCCCCTCCACCTCTCAGTCTGTTATTTTGGACCCTCAAGGGACTACTTAATCATTAAAAAACACAAGAAAGGCAACTATAGCAAATAGACTCACTTCTTACCAACCCACCATCCCTTCACGGTAGGGGCTGACAAACTTTTTTTGTAAAGGGCTAGATAGTAAATATTTTGGGCTCTCTTTGCTGGTTACATATGGTTTCTTCCATGTAGTCTTGTTTGTTTGGGTTTTGTTTCTTTTACACCCCTTTAAAGATATAAGAAACATTTTTTTTACACATCGGGGGACTACCCCGAAACAACCAGGCCATAGGCAGTATTTGACACCCTTGTTCTACACTACCAAACACCCATCTCTTATAAAACTGATACACAGGTAAGAAGTGCAAGGCTGAGGAAACAACAGGAGTTCAATAAAAACTTGTAAAATTGAATTGGTACACAATTGGGTCACATCTCTGAAGGGATTTTAGTTCTCTTATACTTGAATAAAGTGAAAATCGAACATAGTCAAAAGTATCTTTGAGCTCTAGACTTCCATAATGGCAAAGAAAGACTGAAAATCTGCTCCTGCAGTGACACTGGAAAAATGGTCAAAATCAACTTTTTCAGAACTCTGGAAATTAACCAAAAGCTTTCAGCAATCCAAAACGTGTTTATTCAAGAAAAATGGCTGAATTTTAGTAAGAATATCAAAATTTGTAGTGCATTAGCTTGTTCTATTTCCTTTTCCTCTCCCCAACTACAGTGTACCTTTGAAAACCAACAGCCTCCCAATTACAGTATCTGAAAAACAGCAACTTAGCAGTGACCAGAGGGTGCAGAATGAGTTGGAAGCTCCCCAAAATGCCCCCATTCCCAGAGAATTGTCACTATTTGACCTGTTTAGTAGCTCCTTGGAAACTCCCACTCATGGGACTCTTTATTTGACCTGACGAAAAGCACACTCACTGTGAACCGCCTTTTCAGGGAGCTTAATCAGCTGCAATTGTTTAAAATCACAGCTGCCTAACATAGAGGAAACTGTTGGGGTAAGTGAAGCTGCTCAAAACCTTAAAAGGGAAAAGCTACAGAATTAATGTCCATAGGAGACTTTGAAAAGCTCTAACATATTCACATATTCCCAGGAATCTCTATGACATGGTACATGATCAGGACTGGGTGTATTCTGAGAAGAGACCGAAGAAGGTCCTAATCTCTCACCTCTGGTTGGCCTTGGGGCCCTCCTCAAGCAGCAAATGAAGGCTGAGGCAAAGTTATAAACTGCCTGACAGAGCACTGAAACCATCCCCAACACACACACACACACACACACACACACGCATGCACGCACGCACGCAGTGTTTCAGCCAAGGCAGGGAAACTTATTAGATCAAAGCATTTAAGAAAATATAGGAAAATTATCCTTCAAGAATGAAGGAGAAAACAAGACATTCTCAGATAAACAAAGACAGAGAGTTCATTGCTAGCAGACATCTCCTCCAAGAAATACTAAAGAGAAGCTTTTGGGGCGGGGGTGGAGGGACTGAAAGGACAATAGACGGTAGTTAAAATCCATATAAAAAAGAAAGAACACTTGGTATATGTAAATATATAGGTAAATACAAAAGACAGTACAAATTTATTTTTGTGACTCTTTCTTCTATTAACCAGTTCAAAAGACAACTGCATGGAATAGTGATTGTATAAGTGTGCTGATGGACTAATTACATTATAAAGATGTAATTTGTATGTCAATAAGAGCCCAGAAGGAGGGGGAGGGACAAAACTGTACTATAGTAAATTTTTTAGTGTTCAATTGAAATTAAGTTGATATTATTCCAGAATAGATTGCATTAAGATGTTAATTGTACTCTCCAGGGCAGCCACTAAGAAAATAACTCAAAATAAAATTAGTAAAACTACAAGGAGATTCAAATGGCACATTAGAAAAATATCTAACACAAAAAAGAACAGACATTGAGGAATAAGGGAACAAAAAAGACATAAGACATATAGAAAAGAACAAAATGGCAGATGTAATCTCCACCCTAGCAGTAATTACATTAAACATAAATAGATTAAGCACTCAAATGAAAAGGCAGGGATTGGCAGAATGGATTTTACAAAAAACAACATGATCCAGCTCTCTGCTGCCTGAAAGAGACACAATTTAAAGACACAAATTGATTGAAAGCAAAAGGATGGACAAAAAACTTACCATGCAGTAAGTAATCAAAAAGAGCTGGAGAGGCTATACTAATAACAGAAAAAAATAGACTTTGAGACAAAAAATTGTTGATAGAGACAAATAAGGATGTTTTCTAATGATAAAAGGGATAAATACACCTGAGAACATAAACATACATGTGCCTTAACAACAGAGCACCAAACTACATAAAGCAGAAAATTACTTAATTGAAGGAAGAAATAAACAACTCATCTAGAATAGTTGAAGACTTCAGTACTCCACCTTCAATAATGTACAGAATAACCAGGCAGAAGACCAATGAGGAAAGACAAAGCTTAAATGACACTACTAACAACTGCACATCTATAGAATACTCCACTCAACCATAGCAGAACACACATTCTTCTCAAGATCCCATTCTGCAGAATAGACAATATGCTAGGTCACAAAACAAATCTCAATAAATGTAAAAGGGTTGAAATCATACAAAGTATGTTCTTTGCAGTGGAATTAAATTAGAAAGCAATGACAGAAAGGTATCTGGGAAATTTACAAATATGTGGAAATTAAACAACATACTGCTAAATAGCCAATGGGTCAAAGGAGAAATCACAAGGGAAATTAGAAAAGACTTTTATCTTTTCTAAGACAGAAAATGAAATAACAATACACCAAAAGTTATGAGAAGCAGCTAAAGCAGTGCTCAGAGGGAAATTTATAGGAGATGTTCAGAATATGAACTCATAGAAACAGAGAGTAGATCAGTGGTTGCCAGAGGTTGGGTGGAGGGAGAAGAGACTGTGAATACTTTTGAGGGTGATGAATATATTCTTGTACAACTTCATGATTATACTAAAAACTACCGAAGCATATACTTTTAAAAGGTGAATTTTACAGTATGTGAATTACATCTCAATAAGCTGTTATTTTTAAAAAATGGTACCTTTGAAAATCCCTTAGGCTGACAACTGAATACTGATTATATGATTCCTGAGCATGGAGCCCTATACAGCAAAATGCATGCATCGACATTTAATGCATAGAGTGATATTTAGCATGTAATGATGTATACAAAAGTAAAAAGACAGTTTTGTGGTAGTTTTGTTCCATGACTCTCCTGTGACTCTCGATGGATTCCATTAGTCTAAATTACACACGATAGAAGTCCACTACAGAGAAAGAGCACACAGGATTAAGAGTCAGGAGACCTAGGTTCTAGCCCTATCTTGGCTATTTCATTTCCCCTTACAAGGGCCTTTGATGCTCTGTCTGAATATTGAGGGAGACGTGGAGTACAAGATCTTTCAGGTTCCTTCTTGTTCTAAAATTCTCTAAGTCAGATCACTGCATTTTATGTTTTATTAGTTACACCAAAGCAAAGGAAACAAGGCTGACATTGCCAAGTTCCTAACCACCCTGCACATTTTTTGGGCAACACAGAAGGGCCTTTTCATTATGGAGGCTACTTTGAGTCCTAACACATTGAACCACAGGGCTTCAGCATTCACCCTTGCTCTCAATAACTCTTGTAACAGACCCTTCAGTGTAGTTGGTTGGCTGGTGGAAATAATCATAAAAGATTATTTCAGACGTATATTTCAGAGGAAGGGGGTGCAGGCCTAGGGGTAGAATCGCAAGGAGGCTGCACTTGTAGTCATTATGACTTGGGATGGGTGAGGTGAGAGGCAGGCTATGGAGAGAACCCATAGGACTAGGCTTAGTAATGAATTTCTGTACTTATGTCCTCCATCCACTTACATCGTATTCAAAAGATATTTTCTTGTGTGGGTAGAACAATGTTCAGGAGAAGGAATTATCTCAACTCTGTGTTTTTGTTGATCGATATGTAGAAATACAGAAACACACATATTGCTTAACAATACAAATAATTTGCACCTGAAATTCATTTGCTTAGTCCCTTGGAGCCCTACAGAACAAAATGTTTGTAACAAATACAGCTGTGCTGGCGATACTATTGCGTTAGAGAAAACAAAATCTTGGTCTCTGGTCCAAGGAGCTTATAGTCCAAAGGAAGTCAGAGAGGAGTTTTGAGAAACCTGGCTTCTAGTTTGGGTTTGCTTTTTCCCAAATGTGCCCTGCACTTTTCTGATGGCGTGGCTTTATTCTTGCTGACTTTTTTTGTTTTTTAATGCTGGAATGCCCATTCTCTTCACCAGCCATCAAAAGCCTACCCAGGCTTCAAGGCCCCACTTAAATATCACCTAGTCTGCAAAACTTTCTCCATCTCCCACCCTCACCCCATTAGAGGCCTTTCCCACCCCTCTTTGTGCTCTTAGAGTCCTTTTGTCCGCTCTTGATCACACTACCGAAATCCACTTAGAGTGGTGTCTATGATTTAAGGGTCAGTACCCGACTTTACTCATCAAACTATCTCTCCAAGCACTTACAGGACCACAGAAAAGGGGTCTGAAAACACAGAGGAAAATATGTATTTAAATTATGTTGGTTATATTTTCAAATAATACGTCAAATATACTTCCCTTTGATCTCTAGAAGACTTTACAAGCCAAATATCTCCAAATTTAAAGGAATGAGTGCAATTACCAACCTGGAAAACATTTTTAAATAAACAGAAGTGTTTTCCTATATTTCTGGGCTTTTTGAACATCTTAAATGTACTATGTTCTCCAAAGTGTTGAATCATACTGGAGTTGTCTTTCACCTTGGCACCCCCTTTTTCTCATTTGGAAAATGGAAACGCTACCTACCTGCCCTATCTCTTTGGCAGTGTTATCACAAGGGTAAATAGGAAAATGTGCAAAAGGATCAAGTAGTATGGAAATGCAAAATGTTGTTCTCATTAACTATCCAAGGACTTACTTTGTGTCCATATTGTTAGCACTCGAGTATGCGGACTTTGGCTAACCCCCTCACAGCTGCATTAAAGAGGATTCTCCATGAGCTGCTTAAGAGGGGAAGCCAAGAGGCTGATTACAGCTTAGGGCCCTGCCACAGCCATCAAGAGTTACCAAAGGGATGCTGGGACTTCAAATTTGTTTCCAATTGCGCAGGAGGAAAGTCATGGCCTCAGACACCTGCTTCCTGTTTCCACCATGACTCACACCTTTCAGGTCCACTTGGATGGAAGTTCAGATGAGAACTGCTTGGGCCCACTGCCCAAGGACCTTACTGGTGCTATCTAAGGTTCAGGTAGCTATGTAGAAGGAGGAACAAGAAGCTGAGGCCTGAGACCCAGGGGGCCTGAGCCAAGGTCACAAGATACTTTTTTAGCTTATTTGGAAAAACCAGTTCACCCTGCATCTTGGTAGTGTCAAGCATGAGGCTGTTGCCTCCCGATCAGATGCACTGAGAGAGACATATTACTTCTATGGCAATTCTGCCCCAAATGCATAATATGGACTTAATCACAAGGAAACATCAGACACACTTAAATCAAAGGACATTCTACCAAATAACTGGCCTGTATTCTCCATTTCTACCATACATCTTCAAAAAGAAAGACTCAAGTTCTAGTTTAAAGAAGACTATAGGAACGTAACAACTGCAGGTGATGTGTGAATCTGGACGGCAATTGCTGAAGTGTGAGTATGAGCTGTAGCGTATATAACAGTGTTTCACCAGTACAAATTTCCTGATTTTGATCACTCTGCTATTGTTAGGAATGAAAATATCCTTATTGTTAGGAAATACACACAAGCATTCAGAGGTAAAATGATATAATGTGTGCAACTTCATCTCAAATGTTAAAAAAAATGGTAAAGTGTGTGTGTGTGTGCATGTGCATGCGTGTGTGGGGGGGTGTGGAGTGAGAGAACACAAGGAATAAATGGAGCAAAAATATAAACTGGTGAATCTGTGTAAAGAGTGTACAGAACTTTTTTATATTATTCTTGCAACTCTCCTGTAAGTTTGAAATGATATAAAAGTAAGAAGTTAAAAAGTAAGAAGTTCACCAAAACCCAAATTCTTTAAATATTTGCTCTAGAGAATCATATGATTTGTTACTTCATGTGTGTTTGTCTCACTGTCATAAAAAAAAGTCATTTTAAAAATAAAAGGATGTACTGACAATCCCACAGAGAGGCTCTGGCAGTGCCACCATCTATCGCTTGTTCTAGTCCTTCAATGGTTAAATTAGTTCATAGAATTGAGTCAAAACAAAACAAAACACCCACACAAAAAAGCCCACAAACCCAACCAGGAGAAATGGTTTAACAAAGCCAGCACTCACCTCAACAGGCTTATGGACGATGGGTCCTCAGCCTAAATGAACTGAACAGGTCAAGTGAAAAGCTGAATGACTCAAGTGAGCAGGCCAAATAAATGTCCAAGCTGCCCCATTGCTTTTGATGAAGATGCTGGGGTAGGTCAATCTCCTCAGAAGGATGATAAGGGCAGAAATGCATAGGGCAAAGACAGTAAGAAGCAATGTAGCATAGGAGCTCCTGTTGGAGAGTGGAACGACAGAAGGAGGCTACTCCCTATCTTGGAGCATCCATAATTAATGAGCTTTGCTGCTCAGAAGAGTAACCGAGTGCTGACGGTAAGGGTAGTTTTCATCCATGCTACAACCTCTGCGTAACACTGGCTGCACAGAAAGTTCAGCAGATCCTCATTTGGGGAAACCAAATAGCTGAGCAGGACAATTAGAAGGTTCTGGTCGGGGTCAACACTGGAAACTAAATGGGTCATTACAGGAACAGAATAGGAAGTAGGAATGATGGAACAGGTAATGGTCAATTAACCAAGAAAGTAGAGTCCTAATGTAGAGAAATGAAAATGGATGTCAGGTAGTGGTGTGCTGTTACATTCGTAAAAACGAACTTTCCGGTGGTGGGGGGCAGGGGAGGGGGAAGACCACAGCCTTGATTTGTAGTGTGTACTGATTTCTGTGGTGCAAATATTCCCACCACGATGGAGTTCTTGTTACCAAACTGTAATTGCTGAGCATAGAGCTCAGAAGCGATGTACACAATTAACACTTGTGAGCTAGCATGAACTGGCTCCAGCATACTGCTGGCAGTCACTCAGGTGCTAGTTCTATGTCTGCCACCACCTAGCTATGTCACCCTAGTAACTTAAGCTTTCTGGGTCTTCATTTCCTCTCCTGCAAATTGTTGACCTCCCAAGATTATCGAGACAATCAAATGAAAGTAATTTATCTCCATCTAAAATCTTTCAGCTCTGACCATCTATGGTCCAGTGATGGAGTTGGCCACATTTGTGGCCTTTTGCCTATTTCCATCTCACACCAGGTCTTGTGAGCAGGGAGAAGACAAAAGAATTCTAGAGGAATCTGCTCCAGAGTGTGGCCATCGAAGCAGAAACCATGTTCACATTGCCTCAGAGGTGAGGTCCAAGGCAGTAACTGCTCCAGATTTTCTATACAGAAGAGATTTCTGGGTGGGAATCTGTTTGGAAAGTGGGGCTAGAGAGTTTACAAACTTGTATTATTTTTGAGGTATATTTATTTGGAATTACTTAGTGGTGTAAATGGTTCCCAGGCAGGGTTGATGTGGTGTATATGTGCCCTCTCCTCCTACAATGTACCAGAAACTGCCTGGTAGTGATGAATACATAGTGAAACTAGGGTGTGTTCATGTTTTGATATCCAGCAAATCCAAAGGGAGTCACTCAGTGCAAACTTTCTTTGACTGCTATCTTTGTCACTTCTTCCGACTGGTGCCTGGGGACATAAGCTGTGCTCAATGCCCTCTTTGCTGTGCTGAGTGCTTTCCAGCTCATCCTCTGAGCCATCATTTGGTGACACCAGTAACTCAGGTATTTAGGACCTTTGTTACCTCTTCCTTTTGGTTAAGTGTAACTGGGAATTGCAGGGGGTTAGGCTGGGGGGACGTTGGTCGAAGGAACAAAATGAAAGTGACTAGAAGCTTGGCACCTGCTGGGATTCCCAGGGCTTCAAGCTCAAGGACCAGATGAAGGGAAATTCTGGCCTTAATGCATTGCTGGAGTAGATGGCAGAGCAAACCTTCACCCAGTCATTCAGAGAAGTCCGAGTGCAAAGGGGTTTAGTAAGGTATAAGAGACATAATACCTTGTGCTTCCGGAGGCTGCCAGGACTGGTGGGCGTGGAGATGGGTGACTGTTTAGACTTGGGGGTAGAGAGCTGGCTGCTGGAGGTCCCGTTTGCTAGCCCGAGGCAAGAGAAAAGGAAGGGGTAAGAATCAACAGCATACAAAGGAACCAGTTATCCTTCCCCTCCGAAGACACTAAGAACATTCAAGCAAGGTACACAGACAACCAAGTGATTTGATGAGCGGAACAAAGGTGAGAAGAAACACATTCCTCAGAAAGGGCCAGAACAGCAATCCTCAGTTAATTAGATCCTGGAGCAGTGCAGGGCCGTAATCCTCCCACCCTTTCCCCTGAGTGCTTCCAATTACAGGCTCTGGTTCTTTTCAAACCTTTCTCATATTCATTCCCAAGTTTGACCCTAACACCATCTCTGGGAGGTAGTGTGGGAACATATGATTTTGTTTCGATGTTACAAGGCAGAAAAAAAAAAGTGAGGCAAAAAGAGGTTCTGTGCCTTCCCTTTAGAGTGGAAGAAATCTGGGTGATTGGGACGAGGGGCGCATCCCCTCTGGTGGTAAATGCCGTGGCAGGTACAGGATAGCCAATCTCTCCCCACTCTCTCTTTTCCTGCTCACCTCCCACACACACACTTTACTCTCTCTTCCTTGCCTCATCCTGGCTGAAAAGAGCTGAAGGAAAGAAAAAAAGAAAGGAAACTACCCAGGAAGGAGAATAGAAAAGAAAGTGGAAGAGAAATAGTGTGAGACATAAAGGCTTGTAGAGGGAGAGGGGCAGAAGTGGAAATCAGTAACAAGGGAGAGAAAGAGATCAGGAGTGGAGAAGGGAGATGAGGAAGACAGGGTAAGAGGTCAGGAGAAGAAAAGAAAGCCAAAGTATGAAACCAGGAGAAACGCACAATGACAGAGGAAGGCAGACAGTGGTGGTCAGAGGCAGGGTGCACCCTCATTTCTCTCTAGGCCAACAAAATGCTGAAAAGGAGATGGTTTAGTATGCAATGTCTTGATATTCCATTGTGTTTGTAAATGGTTTTATATTCCTTTTGCTAATGAGCTTTTTAAAGATCCAATCATGTAAAAAAATGTGGTGCATGGAAATGGAACAATTAAACAGCTCTCGAGTGGATTCATGTTTAGACATCTCCTGCTACAGTTAATTTTTTTTTAAAAAATCCAAGGACCAACACTGCTAATCAGAGATACTCTGAAATATGGTTTATAAATAAAGAGATCTTTTTAAAAATATCCCAAAGGTACATGGGGCAGAGAGTGAGAGAGGGAGGAAGGAGAGAAACAAGAAGGAAGGGAAAGCTAAAATTGTTGTATCATGAATATTTTCTGAGAATCTAATGTCCTCTCTTCCACCTAGGATAATGTTTCCCTAAGTTTTGGAACCTGTGTTATCAACTATAGAGATGGAAGAGACACCAGTGGGGTGGTTACTGAGTTTATCCAAGTGCAAGCAAGCTAAAATATGGGCACATAGGTATTCACTTATCTGGCTTGAGCTGTGTATTAGTGAATGCATCTCCCACATACTTACTGAGACACCTTTCTCCCTGTCAGGGCTTCCTGGAACTCTTTCATTCATTTAGCCAGTAGTTACAGGGAGCTTTCTCTAAACTAGGCCACATTGGGATTCCAGAGATGAGTAAACTACTTCCTGTGGTGAGCCGGGCAAGAATACAGTGGGCTAAGTACTATGGCAGAGCCATGCATAGGTAATTGTTGGAGCGCAAAGGAGAGGTTTTGAAATCAGGAGACTGGAAGGTACATAGGAGGAGGCAACACCTGAACAAAAAATCTTGAAGGATGACTCTGGAATAATTGGAGACAAATCAATGGAGACAGGAAGTAGATTTACGGTTGCCAGGGGCTGGCCAGGGTTGAAGTGGGTAGTTGGGGAGAAACAAACGTGTGTGATAATAGGGACAGAGTTTATTTTAGGGGGGATAAAGATATTCTGGCAATAGTGGTGACCATTGCACAGCTAAGTGGCTAAACTAAAATCCATTGAACTGCACATTCTGAAGGAGTACAACCTAATGTGAATTGTAGCTCAAAAAAGCCATTACAAAAAGAAGAATTAGAACTGGTTAGGCAGAGGACAGAAAGGGTATTCTAGACTCTAGGATTGTACCAGTAGGGGCAAGGACACAGAGGTGTAAAAGAATACAGTACGTTTATAAAGTGCAAAGAGCTCAAAATGGCTCAAGTACAGGTGCCAGCAGTGAATTCTAAGAGATGAGATTGGGAATGGCGTAAAGGGCAGACTGTGGGGGCCTTTTGTGGGGCCTTTTTAAAAAAAATATTTGAGAGAGAGAAAGACAGAGGATGGGCAGGGGGAAGGAGGCAGAGGGAAAAGCAGGCTCCCAGCTGAGCAGGGAGCTCGACATGGGGTTCGATCTCAGGACCCCAGGATCATGACCTGAGCTGAGGGAAGACTCTTAACCTACTGAGCCACCCAGGTGCCCCCTTTTGTGGGGCCTTTTACTTGGGTTTCATTCGTGAAAGAAATCTGAGAGTGATACTATCACTATTGCATTTTAAAACTATTACTCTAATTGCTGGGATAAAACGGGGATGGGGTAGGTTAGAGTGAGGGTAGGAGCAAAGAGATTGGTTAGAAGACAACGTGCTAGTCCAGGGGCACTTGGGTGGCTCGGTTGCTTAAGCATCCTACTCTTGATTTTGGCTCAGGTTGTGATGTCAGGGTCATGAGATCGAGTCCCAAGTTGGGATTCTCTCTCTCCCTCGGCCTCTCCCCTTACTCTGTATAAATTCTTATTTAAAATAATTTTTTTTAAAAAAAAGAGGACCATGCACTAGTCCAGGTGAGAGGTGATGATGACTTAAAGCAATGGAGAGGGAGAGAAGGGACAAAACAGAAGAGACCTAGAGGACAGATAAGCTTAGAGTGCTATGTGCATGCACTAGTAAGCCACCCCAAGAAAAGTGTGATCTGTGCCAACCAGCATGGAGACTGTGGGGGCTAGGCTTGGCCATGGCACTGGGCACTTCCTCAGGTGAGCTCTGAAATTTTGTTCCACGGGATCAATGCCTCCTTTGGCAACAATGGATTATTTGGTTCCGAGGCATCAAGGCATCCTTTGGCAACAATGGATTGTCATTCCCCAGCATTTGTCAGCCATGCTACACAGCGGTAGTTACTATATTCCCAACTGTCTTTTTCACCTACACTCTTACCTAGCTGAGGATGGGCCCACTGGTCTTGGCAAAATTGAGAAAACTGATCACAAGCATGTCTGCAGGTGAGGCAGTTTCCACCTATTTATTGGCCATAGACCTGCACATACAGGTTCTTGTGCAACTCCCAGTGCTTTTCTTAATATCCTCAGAAAGTCTCTCACTCCAAAACTTTAGGGGTAATACATAAACACATATTTTGTGAATACCTCTCTCTCTAGTCTCTGTGTGTTTGTCTATGTTGATTTCTGCCCTTCCCCGGCTAGTCAATCTTAAGCTACCTATAATGAAAGACTATTTGTCATCCACATTCACCAAGCGTTTTGAAAATTCATTTTTTTTATTTTTTAAAGATTTTATTTATCCATTCATGACAGACACACACAGAGAGAGAGAGAGAGAGAGAGAGGCACAGAGACACAGGCAGAGGGAGAAGCAGGCTCCATGCAGGGAGCCTGATGTGGGACTCGATCCCGGGTCTCCAGGATCAGGCCCTGGGCTGAAGGCAGCGCTAAACTGCTGAGCCACCCCAGGCTGCCCCGAAAATTTATTTTTTAATACCTTAACTGCCACCCACTGCATTTTTGGGAAATGCAAACACTTCCCCAGACTTCCTGATGGAATAAAACCCAAAGGTGGATATAGAGAGACATGAGAGAACATAACACGCACAAGCAGATGTCAAGTTCTCTCAAGCTGAAGGAGCCCCTACGTTTTTAGACTAGATAAAAATACATTCACATGTGCATTTCTTCTATGGATTCTGTGGGAAAAACTACCTGCCAGGGTGCCATTTGATATAGACTCTGAAGCTAATTCCTATAAATGTCAAGTAAGAGAAGAAGCAGGAAAAAAATGCTAATAGGGTCTGATGAACCATGCACGGTCTCACATTGGCCCATCCACATGGACAGCCATGATAGTTCATTGTGAGAGCGGCCGGAAGTAAGACCACTTGTGACATCCCTCATTATCCTTTATTTTACTTTACAAAATGTCCTCAGCTCGTCTCTGAACTTCTAGTTCACAGCGGCTATTTGAGGATGCATGAGGGGAGACTTTGCCCCCTTTGATTTGTCTGTCTTTCTCCTTCCCCTGCTCAGAACCATAGCCCTGTCTCACCATGGCCACCTTTTATTTCCTCAGAGTCCAAATCCTTTCCTTCCTTTCTTCTCATTGTACAGGGCAGTGTTTTCCCTCTACAACAAGGTGCATCTGGGCCTTCTCAGTCTCCTAGGCCTTCTTATCAATCTTATCAATAAAAACCAAGATAATAATTATTGCTTATTTGGTGTCTGATAGGCCAGGCACTCTCTGTATGTACTCTCCTCTACCCCTGCAAAATAATAATAATAATAATAATAATAATAATAATAATCACAGCTTCTTTTAGTTGTATTCTCATTTCCAATGAGGAAAGAGAGGCTCACTTTAGTTAGGGATGCAAAAGTCAGGATTTGAACACACATCTTTCTGATTCCAAAGTCTATGTGTATTTCGGTTTGTTTTCAGTTTTTGCTATATCCCTCTTGCTTTTATAGGTGAATTGCTTCTGGGACTCCTTTGTATGACAGCTTTCTTTTTAAAAATATTTTATTTAAATTCAATTTGCCAACATATAGTATAATACCCAGTTCTCATCCCATCATGTGCCCTCCTTAGTGCCTGTCACCCAGTTATCCCATCCCCTTACCCTCCTCCCCTTCTGCCACCCTTTGTTTGTTTCCCAGAGTTTCATGGTTTGTTTTCCTCTCTAACTTTTCCCCACTCAGTTTCCCTCCTATGACAACTTTCTGCTGGAGGAAGAAAGGGGGGAGAAAAGTTGTGGAGAAAGGAGAGAGGAATAGGACAAGGTAGAAGTAGACACCAGAGCTTCTGCCCATCTACTGGGTTTTTATTCCACTTATCTATCTTAGATTAGAAAGTATTTGGCAAAAACCTTCTTTTATTCATCAAACAGACTGGGTATCATAGACAATGTCATGAAACAGTAAGAGCCAGAGCAGCCAGCATGGCATGTAACTTCCGTCACACCACTGAGCTCTCTGGGATGATGGTATCTGTGTTAGGTCTGTTACTCCAAACAACTGCTGCCCCTCAGCTAGGCAGCACAATGGCCAAGCTTGGCTCAGGCATACAACTTGTCTCACTCGCTTCTCTGAATCATTATGCCTGCCCTTGCCCCAGTTCTTGTCTTCAAATCCTTGGCTCTGTCAGAACAGAGCAGGACAAACCCAAACAAAAGATGGCTGGCAAGGTAACTAGGCTGACTTACCTATTTACAGCGATTTAAGTGTAGGGGGGGAAGATGAGTTCCCATGAATGAGGAACAAGATGGGTTGAGTCAGTGCCCAAAGGACAAGGAGACAGTCCAATTTCTGGCATGGGCAGCCAAGGACAAAATATGGTCACCAGCCAAGCAGAGTTGATGCTGAGCTCCTAGACTATGGATTCCCTGGAAATTGGGATACAGCTTGTGTAAGGTGGATGTAAGTAGCCCCAGGTGTGGCAATTATAGAACTGGCTGGGCAGTGAGTTAGACAAGTCATTATACTTTATGGGTTCAAGTTTGGATGGCCAGAATGGCACAGAAAGGAAAGTGGGGGAGCTTGGCATCTGCTTTGTACCTAACCTTTGCCAAGAGACCAAATTGATAATGCTCATTCACTTAGCTCTGACTTTTCCTCTCACTCTAGTCCCAACACGGGAGCTCAACTCAAAATCAAGCCTGTTGGCTTTGGTTGGATGTCTATTTCAAAATATTGGTTGCTAAAAATAACCCCAGTCTTAAAAAAGGCCATGACAATAATTTGAGAGCCGTCTTAATAATTGCAGTTGTAGTTCTGTAATTGTTTTCAAACCATTTACCATATATGAATCCACATGATTCTCCTGATAAGCCCAACAAATGATGGCCAGAAATTAGTGGCTTCCTTTTAATCACAAGAATATAGAGGTTCAGAGAGACTAGGACTTGCTTAAAGGGTATAAATTGCTTCTCCTCAATGGATGGTGACCTCCTGGATTTGTATATCATATGCCTCTCACCATGACCTTGTTCTCTGATTGGTTCTCTGTCTTGTCTTCTTTAATTCCCTAATGCCTTGCAGAGGGAGATCTCAATACATAATTCAGCCACTTCTTTATTTTTTCTCATATTGAGATGCTCAAAGTGTTCCTTCATTCCGATTCAAACATACCATTTTCTCCCTATATATACAGGGAGTTTTTCTGGAAGGCCATCCAAGTAGAATCAAGGTGGTTTCAACTTACTTCAGAACATGGCCAAGAGATGGAGCCTGTGGTTTTCACACATTCATTCCATAGAACCCCTGGGATGGGTGTCTGGACTGGTTTGACTAATTGTTTCTGCTTGGTGGAAAAGCTTGTGTCCCTCTCCCCAGACCCATCCGTTAGGGAAGCCAGAACTGAGGGCACAGAATAGTTCTTCACTGCTCTGATCCTAGGGCTGGTTCCCAGGCCAAATTTAATCACAGGTTGTGAGATACTGTTGCTTCAGGACTTGGAATGGGGATTTTAAATCTATTTCCATCAGACTCTTGGGGCAGCATGCAGCTTTGAATCTTCTACTTAATAAGGAGAGATATAAGAATTTGCAAAACAAATATGTACACACGTTCCTGCAATATTTTGACACAGATCAATGTCCCGCAAGAAGAGAACATCTGTAAGAAGGCTGCTGGAAGTGCCAGGATTATTTACTGCAACTTGATAATGCTGACAATATTTATTTCCTGTTGAAGGTGGTTTTACTGAGAACATGTTTCTGGTGGAGGGAGCCTGTTGTCAATGCTCACTCCTGGTTTCATGGGGTAGAAACTAGAAAAAACTGCACTGATTTTACACATGTTTTGGAACCAGTCAAGGTTCTAAATCGTGGCTTAGCCTGGATGTGTGGTCTTGGGTGTCCCCTAGCTTCTGTAGGTTTCCATTGGACCATCTGTAACATTTAAAGGGACAGAATACATGTCTCAGTTGTTGTTTTGAGGATTACATGACAGACTATCCATAAAATCCTTAGCTAAGTGCCTTAGTACATAGAAAGGGCTTTGTAACAATATCTTTTTCTCTTAATATCCCCACTACTAGAAATGAAGGGATAGAAGGAGCTATGCAATATATAGGCACTGAGTTAGGAAACCCCTTTTAAAAGGGATGATTTTTCAATCTCTGGGTTAAGGACTTTCTTTGGCTACCATGACAGGCATTAGAGGACTGAAGTTTTCCGGAGTGAAGCCCCTTGCTTTTGGTTTCTGCATTTTATTGCTGTGCTTCTGAAAACATAGCCCTTGCACATGGCCCTCTGCACTTCTCTTTTTACTCTCTCAGCCATTAAGATGGAGGTGGTTCCTGAATGCAATGTGAAGCCACTGAAGGTTCTGCAGCAGTGAGGTGGGGGGGTTGTTGGGAGGGGGAAACAATGGAAATGTGTTTTAGGATGAGAAATATGGTGGCACCACACCAGATGCATAGTGAGGCCGAGATTTGAAACAGAGATGCTACTTCGGAGTCTATGGAGTAATCCTGGCATCAGGTGATAAGGGAAAGGAAGGGACCCTTATGTGAGTAATGTGGAGATGTTTCAAACAACAGCAGCATATAGTGGACTTGAAGGATTAAAGCATAGGAAGAATCAAAGATAACTCAAAGACAGGCTTGACCTGGGGAATAGAATAGAATTGATCCTATCGTCAGACAGGGAGCACGAGGAGGAAATGTTTTTGGTTTTTAGGTACATTGTATTTGGTACATTTAAGTAGGACTGTCTGATAGGCATTCATGGGATTAATATCCGGATGAAGGTTGGGCTGGAAATGTAGACTTAACAGCCACCTCCCTGTACCCTCATATGTTACATTCATCACCACCCCTGCTCTTTTGTTGATGCTTTTTGCCCCTGTAAGAAATAATCCATTTCCATATTGATTGAAATATAACCCTCCTGCAAGCCTCAGTTTTTCCAAGAAGGCTTCCCTTAGCACTTACTGCCTACCTCTCCCATTCACTGGGCACTTAAACAAACCATTACTGTTCATTTCTATTGAGCACCATGGTGCAATGGTTAAATTGTGGACTATGGAGACAGATTGCCTGGGTTCAAACCACAGCTCTGCCACTGATTAGCTGTGTGGTCTTGGGCAGATCACTCAACTTTCATATGCTCCAGTTTTTTCATCTGCAAAATAGGGGTAATTGTGTCTATCTCACAAGGTTGTTGTAAAGATTAAATTGGTTTATACATATAAAGTGATAAGAACAGTTACTTGGCACATAATCAGAACTATATATGTATTTGTAAGTAATTTATTAAATATATATGCATGCTGGTTCCCCAATTCTGAGTGACAGGGAATTCATTTTTTCCTTTTCCCCATATCACCTAGAACTACTATGTATTGCACCAAAATTCTAGAGATAGAGATTTAATCGTATTTAAACACAAGTCCCAGACTACAGCAGGTTGACAGGACGACTATTACAGGGAGATGGGTCACCACCACCACATCCCATGCCCTGCAGAGTATTCAGTGACCCCAATTATATTGTTTGCTTCCACAATTTCCTAAGTGGTTCTCCAATAATGATGGAAATCTTGCCTTAGATGCAAGGTAGTTCTCCCACGGAAACTAGACATAAGCTGTGGTTTTAGAATCAGAATGGAGGAAACATTTTCTCTTCCCATTGCTTTGCCAAGGGCATCACTTCCCCTTGAGTGACAGTAAGGAAGCCGATGGAATGTCTAGGCACTGGAAATAGAGGTGCCTAATTCCTTATAGCTGTGTTTTATGGAGCACAAAGCAAAGGACACAGATG
Organism: Canis lupus familiaris; assembly: GCF_011100685.1. Classification (NCBI taxonomy): domain Eukaryota; kingdom Metazoa; phylum Chordata; class Mammalia; order Carnivora; family Canidae; genus Canis; species Canis lupus. The sequence continues at coordinate 85,079,754 of NC_049260.1, forward strand.
CCACTCCACTCCCCAGCCTCTCCACATCCCTTGCCTGGAGGTGAGGGAAGGTGGAAGGAAGCTGAGAAGCAAGGAAGCAAGGACCAACCAAATGGGATCTTTCTATTTACCACTCTGGGGCTTTTTCACATCTTGCCTTAAGGACAGTGCACGAATTGCCCGCCTGGAAGTTAGGACAGCGGGGCTCTGTCTCTTGGGTGCTAAATAGTTGCATGACATTGAGAAGACCACAGAATACTGAACCTCTTTCTATCTTAGTCCCCAATCTAAAATTAAAAAAAAAACTGGATGATTTTCCTTCCCCAATCTAGTTCATGGTGCTATCATGAGTGACAACTGAGGTGATGAATTTGGAAATATTTTGCAAAGTGCAGAGCATTTCATCTATGTCAAAGACTGTTATCTTGAACTTCTCTTAGGGAGTTAAGTTACTGTGCTGGCTGCTACAGTACTCAGTAGCCACCAGTCACATGTTGCTTTTGAACATTTGAAGCATGGCGAGCCAGAATTGAGACGTGCTGTCATTGTAAGATACAACCCGATTTCAGAGAATGGAAAATATCTCCTTAGAATGTTACTTACATGGATTACATGTTGAAATGATAATATTTTGGATGTATTGAGTTGAGTCAATACATTTGATACATTATCAAAACAGATTTCACCTGTTTCTTTGACCTTTTTAACTGTGGCTATTAGAAAATTTAAAATTTTATATTTCTACTGGACAGAGCTGGTCCAGAGAGTCACACTCAGGAAGGGCAGAACAACCAGGTCTCTCCTTAGCCAACCCAAAGCAGCCTGATGGGTTGAGAAGTACTCCTGGATACAATTCTCCCATGAACACACACACCCCCTTCCCCGCTGTGTTGTGTCCCTTGACCTCCCAGTACAAAGGCTGTATTTTTTGGTAAGAATCCATTCTTCCTCCGGGCTTTGGGAACAGGGAAGATTTGACTTTCAAGACTAGGTAGCATAGGTTGGGGGAAGGAGGGTGGGGAATAGTGAGTTGCTACAACAATGACTTACTGAACAACAGCAAACTAATTATCACATTACAATTCTCTCAGCCTACCAGGGTGGGTAATTAGCATCCTTGGACACTCCTTCAGAAAAAAAAAAAAGAAGAGAAAGAAAAGAAAAGAAAGAAAGAAAGAAAGAAAGAAAGAAAGAAAGAAAGAAAGAAAGAAAGAAAGAAAGAAAGAAAAGATTCCTTCCCAGCAACTAGCTACTTTGTCCTTTTAATTCAATTGAATTCAATTCAATTGGGGGGTAGTTGTAGCAAAGGAAAAGTTAACACGTTAATGGCTGAAATGGAAACAGCAAGAAACATGCTAGAAAGGTATTCCTGTAGCTCTGAGGCCAGGCTTACCTTTTTTTGCCTATCAAAATGGCAAGCCTTGGGTTAATCAAAATGGGGGCACTGGACTAGCTTTCTTCAAATGCCCCATAGGAGACCTGTGGCCTCAGATTTGATCTGCTTACCACAGTTCCCTGTCCTACTTTAAAGGCAGACATGGCTAATGGGACTTGGATTCTTTGAGTCCAGCAGCTCTGCCCAGCGAGAATGAGAGCTCCTTCTAGCAATAGTATACAGATAACTGAATCCTCCCTTAACTTACATTTAGGGCTTAGCAATAGACATTCCATTTGGGGCACTCTCAATATTGGCAGGAGTGAGCACTGAACTCAAAGGGAATAAAGTATACCAACTTGGATTTATTCATGGGAAGAACAGAAAAAAAAAAAGACAACTTAAGTACTAAGGAATCAAATTATGACGCAAATTACAGACCAGATCGCATCAATTTACTAAACCTCAAGGCAAACCGAACCCAGATATGAACTGAACCATGAATTGGATCAGATGTACATATATATATATATATATATATATATATATATATATATATATATAGATGGATGTCTAATTGACTAATTTCTCTTATTCATTCACTATTACCCTCCTCTGAAAGATTTGTTTTATTTCATAGCTTTAAATAAATATTTACTTTCTCCCAACTCCATTGCTCTGTTCTTTTTAAAAAATATTTGAAAACCTAGCAAACTTGCTCAAACCAGAATCAAACCTATATATTTTCTAATGAACTAGAACATCAAAACATTCCTTTAACTGACCTGAACTGAGCCAATGTTTCGTTTGGTTTGAGTCCCTGCTGCAGAGGAACTTTTTTGGCTGTCGTTTGCCTTCAAAGGAAGGTAGTTAAAATTCCCTGGAAATGGCCTATCTTTCTCAACCTCAAGTTACTCAGGTTGAATGAAAAAAAAAAAAAAGAAAGGTGAATCCATCCCCCAAGTCCCAGATCCAAGACAGACTAACTCGGGATGGAAACAGGGTGGCACTGCTGTGTCCTAGAAACAAACAAAGAATTTCAGCCCCACTCTGAAAAACCTTATACTTGCTGATGCAAAATTATGCATTGTCTGTAGCTCATCCTTCTGGTTATCCTATTCCAATTCTGTGAAAGCTATCGCACAGCTCTGTAAATTGGAAATAACTGATAATATTGGAAAATAATTTTTACCTGTAGACAAGCAACTTTTGTCTTAACCAAAATGGAAACCAAGTATTAGACAAGGTAAGAAACTTGTTCCAAGTAAAAAAGCCGGGAAGTGATATCACTAGGCCTTCCTACACAGATGCCTCTCTCTCCTCTTACATATTCTATCCCCTCCACTTCCCAGCTTGAAATGGTCCTAAGTGACATGGAAATGGGAAAAGGAAAATGTGTATGTCAAATCCAAACCTTACCTAAAGTACTGTTTTGCCTGAAATCAGCTTTGCCCCTGTGGAATGTTCACTAAGTGGATGCCCTGGGCATGGTTCTAAACTACCATGGAATGGACAAGGTTACATTACATAGATCCTTTTACACTTTGGGGCTGAAATCATGTGGAAGATCTAGACACATCATCTGCAATGAGCTCAAATGTTCTGGAAATTGCCATTAAGCCAGCTAGACTACAGTTTGGCTCCATTCATGTTCATGAACTATCTGAAATAAAGACCTAAATTCTCTCTACTGAGAATACCACTTTAGATTTCTTGCTGGTAGGGAGTAGAGGCTGTTTGTAGTTCCAGTATCTGCCAAGTAAAGTCCCCATTCCCTGGCTCAAATTGGTTACTCTTTTTACCTTATGTGTGTGAATATAATCTTCATTCCTTGTCTTTAGCAAGGGAGTTCTGAAGGAGCAAAAGCAGATCTTACCTGCCTTTGCCTTCATAGGGATCTATTATAGCTCCTTTTAATTTGACAAATATTCATTGAGTCCTCATGTATTCCTTCTCTATTTCTAATATCTTAGAGTCAGTGAGGTGCATGGTTTCTTGAAGGGAAATTCTATAGGTAGCATGCTGGTGATCAAGAATTTGACATATGTTTAAGCCATGTTTAATTACAGGTGGTTGTGTTCACATGTGTTGGATAACCCAACTGGATACAGTCTGCAGAGAATCTATTTACTTCAAGCTGCTGCTACCTCAGCATTTCACTAATAGGTTATGTGGTGGTTAAAACTAGATCCACAAATTCTTAGCGGTGTAAAAATAGGTCTACCTCTCTTCAAGAGGTGAAGACTGATTCCTCTTTCCTTGAATGTGGGCTGGACTTAGTGACTGCTTCTAATGAATAGACTAAAACAGAAGTGACAGTATGTGGCTTCGGAAACTAGATCATGAAAGACACTACAATTCTTGTTCATTCTCCTGAGTCACTGTCTGGGAGAAGATCGGGCCATCCTGGGAGTGGACTCTACAGTCCTAGTTGAACCTTTAGATGACTGTGGTCCCAACCAACACTTTGACCTCAACTATGTGAGGGATCCTGCCATCAGAGAGCTAAGCAATCCAAAATTCCTAACCCACAGAAACAATAAAATAATGTTTGTTCTTTTAAGCCACTAAGTTTGGGGGTGATTTGTTTCATTGCAAGAGATAAATAATATAGATTAGAAGTTCCAGAAATGGTCATTTCTGAAAATATGACTGGCTAAGCAGTTACTGCCAGACTTTATGAATCTTGATCAAGTATTTAGAGTCTTTTTTTTTTTTTTTGCAAGGCCTTGCCTGGAATTTGTACAAGTAATTTCGCTTTTCATCCAAGTGTTACAATCTAGGTATTCATAGAGTGAACAAAATAAATTGGCGTGGATAGATGTATGTGCTGTTTTGGACACATGCACTTTTGTTCCTTTAGCAACTATTCCCTAAGTGCTAACTAAGTCCTTAGCACCATGCTAGGTGAAATAGGTGTTCTTACATGTTTGTTCACTCACAAACATTATTTGAGTATTGACTAGGACCCAGGCACTGTGCTCAGCACTGAGGATTCAAAATGAACATGACACCTTGCCCTTGAGGGGCCCAGTATTTAGTGGGAGAAGTAGACAGGTAAATACAGACTTTTTGACACAGTGTGGTCAATATTACCCCAGATACATGAAGAACATGCTATGATACTGCAGAGAATGGAACTATTTCTAGTTGAGGTACTAAAGGATGAATAGAAATTTTCAAGCAGAGAAGAGTAGGCTGGAAGGACGGCATTCCAGGTGTAGGGAAATGGGATGTGCAAAGACATGGAAGTATGAAAAGCTCGAGCTGCTTCTTCACCATTTAGTTCCTTCTTCCCAAGAAAAAAAAAATATGGCTGGTGATGTGCATGCTCCTGGCAGTGTGAGGCCAGCAGGACAAGCTGTTTTTCTAGGCCACAGGCATTTCAAAGCCAATCGGTTGCCTGAGCTGTCTCAAACTGAAGAAGAGATAAAGAGCATTTGTGCTCTCTGCCCCAAGGCTCCCAGACTCCCAGGCTAGAAGAATTCTCATGGAGAGCCCTGAGCCTTGGGACGAATGGAATTCTTCTGCACCATATGATTTCCTTACCATGAAGAACTCAAACTGTCTGTGCCTGGCTCTACTGAGCTTCTAAACTTGAACTTCTCTGGCCTTTTGCCTTTCAGATCACCGTCACTCAAACTGTGGGTGCCAAGCTCCTGTGCCAGCTTAAGAACACAATGCTAGCCTTATCAAAAAATTTGTGCTAGGAAAAAAGAGTCAGCTGAAGTAAATGTTTGCTTAGTGGCATAATTTGCATTTGGCACGAACTTCTAATCTTATCACAGACTGATAAATAGTTCATGGGTTGGCAGTGATCCACAGGTCACTTTTTTTTTTTTTGATCACTCACTATCCACTAATTAAATTAAATCCCGTGCAACAAATCTCTGTACTTCCTTTCAGAACCTGGCCTATATATTTTGTTCTCATTGTGGGAATGATGCAAATATCTCATTTCTCTTTTTGTCTTGACTTCTAAAATGTTCAAAGTCAAATTTGAATCTAAAATGTATCAACTATGTTGACACTTTCGGGTGGCAATTTTCTTTTTACGTTTTTGTTTTAGATTCTGGTTTTCTCCTTCAAATTTAAGTTTGACTTGGTTATTTCCTTGGCTATGCCTTTGCTGGATAATGTTGAAGATGATGACTATGAAAACAAACATGACAATAAGCATTACAGCAAGCATGGCAAAGAGGCCAGATTTCTGGTCTGCATCCATCTGAGTAGATTCAGGGTCGTAGCTGTGTCTCCATGACTCCAAACAAGTTTGTTTAGTCTCTAAACTGATAGAACTGATATCATGGAGATACAGTGGTGTTCATGAGGAACTCATTCCCCAGCATGCAGAGGGTATTGGCCTCTGTAAATGAAGTCAGCGTGCACAGTTAGGAGAAGAGCACTCACCGTCTTGGTCGTTACCTGAGTCAGCTGGAGACTTGCTCCGGCGCATAGGGCCAGGACTCTTAGCTGAACTCTTCTGAGGAGTTGGAGATGCCTTTGGGCCAGCGGTGGCCGATGGGTTTCCCTTCATGACTCGACATTCTGGTAGAAAAGAACAGACAGCTTAGTAAAGCCAGGGGAGAAACGAGCCTTGGCATATTACCAACTTCTAGAAACTGGATAACCACCACAGGCCAAAGTACCTAACAGCTCGAGACTACAAGGTGGTCCTTGTCTGTAAGAATGACGGCTCTGAGGGGGGAGGCATGGGAGAAACTTAACAAAAGTCATCTGGGCCAAGCCAGGTGTTTAAATCCCTGGATTATGGAAACAACAGAAGGAGTTGAAAAGCAGGTTGGGTGGGTTATTAAATAGTCAACTCGACCATTTGTGGACGACCCAGCCATGTCTCCAAATAGCACCTGTTGACATAATTAATTAATTTCCTCGGAGAAGAGATTGACAGTTCAGGGGCTGCAGCCACACAGATGAAACATCCATGAGTAATTTAAAGGAAGAAGAGGGAGCTACCATTTACTGTTCATTACAAGCCACGTATTGTGGTAGGACATATTAGGGGTGTCATGTCATTTTATAAATAGGCACTCCCACTACTACCAGCACCACCACCATGCATTTATAGAGATCTCTTTTTGACTTTCAATGCACATTATCACAAATTCGTATGCTGGTTTAATGAATAAATAAACCAGCAGTGACTCTGTTGCTCGGAGCTTATAGAAAGCTCTTGGGCATGTAGGGGAGTCTGCCAAATGTTTCTGCTACTTGCCTCAACCTCAGTCTGCTATGCTTGGGGCACCTTTTCTATGCAGGTCACTCAGGACCCCTATTGTGGTCATTTGGGGGCACCGATTGTGCTAATGCATTAGGAGAATTATCATACTCGCTTTGCTGATGAGACTACAAAGAGTAAGCCTCTTGCTTAAGGCCACAGAGCAAGGGAACAGCAGAACAAGGACCAGGAACCACGTCTCCTAAGTCCCAAACTTTCCATTGTAGGTTTTTCAACCCTGTGCCATGATGCTAGGTAGAGTGGGCAGTCTTTGGACACTTCCTTGACACCTCCTACTTAAAGACATATTGAAATACCAATTACCCAGAAAGATTAGGGGATCTTTTCTGGTAAACCAAGGTGTTTTGTTTTGTTTTGTTATTTTGGAAATTGAGTTAAGCAGAAAGCTCATTTTTGTGTGTTTTACATCTTGTTTTGGTTGATGAACTTCAGTGATCACTGAGCTGAGGATGTAGAAGGCATAGAACACTGGAAATAGCCTCGGATTTGTTAAGCTATTTTATGCCCATTTGTCTCTTCTCCAAGTGAACACAGGGAAAAAATGCCACCTCTTTCAGGGTTCTTGTCACTTGAGTGGTTTGTAAAGTCTATATTAATACAACCTGGTTTGCTTTTCTCACACGTTGCCCCTTATATTTGGGAAAGATGTTTTGAATATGCCTTCTCATCTGGATCATATCCTAACCTTGTTGCTGTATGAGCTAATTCACCATTAACTTCCACATGGAGCCTGGACTCAAGCAAAGGGAGGTGGGCAGATGTTCACCTCCTTCCTGAGATTAACAACCTCTGGAATCTTGAGTCACAAAGCATGGGGAATGGGGCAGCAAGCCAGAAAGTGGGAAGAAGGAAAAGATTTGACACTAAAAACACAGTGGAAAATCTTTCTAAAATGGAATCATCAACGTGAGCCAAGTCACTGGAGGATGTTGACTAGAAAAAAAGTATATGTATAATATCCAAGTCTGACCAGAAACGTTCCTTCCCATAGTCTGATTGCACCCATCAGCCCATGTGACACAATATGTGGTTCAAGAAGTATGGTCACTATTGGGATAGACAGTAAGTTTTACTGAGTTTGGACGCTGGGAATCTGCAACATTCAATCAACCTTTCACTTAGTGACTCATGTAACCAAACATACAGGAGGAAGACTAACAATAGTTGCCCTTGAGGGTCCATGCACGGATGTTCTCTGGGCCATATGACCCCATGGAAATCCTAAGGGATAGGAGGAGGGAGAACAAAGGAACAATAAAATCCAGTGGTGGCGCTTACCATTTTCATCCAGAGAAAAGTCATCCTGCGCATAGCGAAATTTTTCAGGACCACAGGCAATAAACACATCATCATCCCCAAAGAAATCATGGAGACAGGTTACCTGTGGAGGAAGCAGAAACATTGGATTGACATGTGATTATCTTGTGACCATAAACTTCATATCATGTTGACAGGGGGAAAAGCTTTACATTTGGGCCATCACCTTTAGCCCCCAGGGATCTCTACTTTGCAAACTACCAGCCCCTTCACAGCCCTCACAGCCCCTGTGAGTAAAGATACACTGAATGCTATTGTCTTTCCATGTTTCATGGGTGGTAGTCTTGTTTCCATTGCATTAAGAATAACTTCAAGACCCATGGGTCCTGGGTGGCTCAGTCCATTAATCAGCCGATTTTGGGTTTCAGCTCAGGTCATGATCTCAGGGTCATGAGATTAAGCCCTGTCTTAGGACCCGTGCTGGGCATGGAGCCTGCTTAATATTCTCTCAACTTCTCCCTCTGTCTCTCCCCACTCACACTCTCTCAAGAAGAAGAAGAAGAAGAAGAAGAAGAAGGAGGAGGAGGAGGAGGAGGAGGAGAAGAAGAAGAAGAAGAAGGAGAAGAAGAAGAAGAAGAAGGAGAAGAAGAAGAAGAGGAGGAGGAGGAAGAAGAAGAAAAATAATAGCTTTAAGACCATGTCCAAAGGGAATGTCTCCACCTCTGAATAAAAGTTCACAAGCAGATGGCCCTGCAAATGTTACCTTTTCTCAGAGCCTCAAAGACAGAGTGCTCCTAGCCCAAATCTGGGACCAATGGTGTAAGCCAAGGCAGATAAGAAAGATCTAGAGCCTACAGTAGATAGACTCTGTGGCTATGCAAGATGTGGACGTTCCTCTCTTCATCTTCATGAGTTTTGAAAGAAGAGCACTGGTTCCTTACTGATTTGGATCCACAAAAATTGGACTTTTGCTAAAATAGACTAAGAACAGGGAAGTGACCCAGAATACCATTCCTCCCTCAAGAACAAGGTGGAAGCTGGGCAGAGGCTGGGGGGGGGGGGCTGTCCTGACCACTTAAAACTTAATCACGAGCAATGAGTCCCCACAGGCTTGAGGCTCTTCTCGTAAAGCCACATTCCCAGGATCCTTCCTGTCTCCTAGTGCCCTATGCATTGCTGCTTCTTCCCACTTCTCAGCCTCCTAATTACATCTGATAATTAGTCTAGCACACCAGGGAAATCCCAGGAGAAACCATAGAGTCAAAACATTCTTATCCCAATCCTTAGCTTGAAAGTGTTCAAAGCTTCTAATTGTTCTAAGCTACCCATTCAAGCTGCCAGACATGGCTTTCCAAAGGCACAGTGCTTGCAAACTAATAACAGCTTTCTGGGTACAGAGAGCAATATTTCACATTTGAAAAAATGTTTATATTAACAACATCATCCTCCACCCAGGGCCTATTCAATCCTCATCTGCCACAGCCAAGATTGCAAGATTTACACAAAGTGAGAGATGCTTAAAGATTATCCCTATTGTCTCAGCCTCCCAAGCATCCAGGAGATGCCAAGATAAGGGAGAGAGACTTGGAGGACTGCCAGGGTTGCTCCTATTAAGCCCCTTCCCTGCCCTGGGTCCTGACCTCATCAAATAGACCAACATCCCTCTTCAGCCCACTTGTCCATTTCCCATTCATTCTGCAATCATGGAATAACAATTAGAGCTAGCACTAATTGAATGCTTATTCTGTGACAGGCACTCTGCTTAGTACTTCCAAATCTTTCATCTCATTCTGCTCCCACACCAAACTCTAGAGGTCTATATTATTATTATCACTGTTTCACAGACAAGGAAGCTGAGACCCAGAGACAATAAGTAAGTTACTAAGGTGGAAAGTAACGAAGCCAAACAAAGGCAGATCTGACTCCAAAGCCCATGCTTTAGGCCATTCAGCAATACAAAGCACTCATGCATAGTTCAGGCACTGGGGAGATGGAGATGTGTAAGACTCAGTCCATGACTTCATGGACTCACAATCTGATGGAGTGAAGATACTCAATATAGTGTTGTGAATGCTAGGATGTAGCATTTCAGTGTAGTGTCATGAATGCTGGGATAGGAGTTATCTGTAGGTGCCATGGGGTATTCTTAGTATCAAATCCTTGGTATCCCTCAAATTCTTAGTCTCAAATGACATAGTCACTGGCTGGCATTGTTAGTACAATGAGCATCCTGCATATTGTCCTGGTAGCGAATCCAATGACAGGCCACATGACTCTGCACCCTGCTGCAGTCTCCAACTGATGTCTTGGACCTTGGCTCAAGAAAACCTGGAACCCTTAACTCTGATACGTTATGTGTCTCTAAATTGTTTACCCCCTGGCACCTCCTTGGCCCTGAAGATCTCTGCCAAATCCTCGTGTTCAAGGTTGGCCCTGGCCCTGGCCCTGGCCCTGACTTTAGTTTTGGTCATGGGCTTAGCTAAGCCTCATCCTTGGGTGTTCCTCTGGTAGTGGCCTCTAGGGTATATAGCACTTTGTTTCAAGACCTGCCTGTATTCTCATGAGTATTCACCTCATCCTTCCCAGTAGAGCACAGGCTTCCTGAATGTAACAACCAAGTTTATCCCTCTCTCTGTATCTCCCCATGGCTCCTGGTAGAGTGCTTATCACATGGTGAGAATTGAGTGAGGGCTGTTTTTGCCTCAACCAAATGTAAAGAAAATAAGAAGGAGGCTTTGTAAGGATATACAAAGGCAGAAAAGTTGGAACAAAAAAGAAATTAATCTTGGCAGACAATAGGAACTAGCATTGAAAGGTTTTGAAAGGTAACACAAATACACAAATTTAAGAATAAGAAAGGAATAATGATTATGCATTCAGAAGTTCTTCTTTGCATAAAAATGCTAATTAGTGGGATCCCTGGGTGGCGTAGCGGTTTAGCGCCTGCCTTTGGACCAGGGCGCGATCCTGGAGACCCGGGATCGAATCCCACGTCGGGCTCCCGGTGCATGGGGCCTGCTTCTCCCTCTGCCTGTGTCTCTGCCTCTCTCTCTCTCTCTCTCTCTCTGTGACTATCATAAATAAATAAAAATTAAAAAAAATGCTAATTAGTTTTAAAATTTAGATGAAATGAATGATTTTAAATGAAAATGTAAATAATGAGATTGGTTCAAAAAGAACTAGAAAATCTCAACCAACTACTGGCCATGAAAAGAATTTAGCAAACACTTCAAACATCAACCTGGCCCCCAGAAAGCACCAGAACATTCATTTTGGAGGTGCTTGTGGAAATTGCTTCCCAAGAAGAAAAACCAAAAGCTCTAAAGCAGTCATTGCAGTGACACACCATGAGTTCCTATTGTAGGCCAACAAAGCCCTCACAGATTGCTCTAGGGGTTGCTGTTACAATGACCCACCCTCCTCCAACCCCAAGCCTTTTTGCCCCCACCCAGGCTTTGGAGAAAGCCTTTGGATAACCCCTCCTTTGGAGAGCTTCTAAGAAAGGCAAAGCCCCCTATGCTTCTGACAAACTCACAATGGTATGGCTGGCTTCGAAAACATTCATTTTGCAATCCAGCTGTTCCGCATCAGGTTTCTTGAATGATCCCTCCCTACATTTTACTGGCTCCCAAACGTAGACAAGTTCACACTGTGCATGTGAATACCCAGCTTTCCCAAAGGCCTCGGATACTGAGACACAACAGCCCTCCCTACCTTTGTTACAAAGTTGGGGAAATAGAAGGTTCTCCTGTCTTAAATATGAGGAACCCAATACAGAGAGTCAAAATGGCCCAAGGTTATACACAGATGGCTCATGGCAGAGTAGAGACTAGCATTCAGGTGTTCTAATTCAATTCAAGGCAAAGCAATTCAATTGCCTGAGAGAACATGCTTTTCCTAAAGCCCTGATGTCAAAGGCTTGCAGATAGCCTAAAATGGGAGAGACCTCCTTTGTCCTAATCAATGCCTGATATTCATTAGAATATTTCACTAGCTTGTAAAGAGAAAGTAAAAAAAAAAAAAAAGGAAAAGAGAGAGTATCTGTATGAATCATATTTTGAATCTATGGACAACAAGATTCCTATTCACCACTGTAACTGGCAACTGAGCATGTGGTAGAGAAGGACAGGAAGAAGAAGGAAGGGAGGAGGAGAAAAAGAAGAAAGAAGAAAAGAAGGAGAAGAATGGAGTGTAAGAAATAATTTCCAAATAAAACTCACACTCACATCTGCTTTTTAAAATTCCATGGGGATAACTGCAACAGAAAGTCCCCCTTAGGGCAGCCCTGGTGTCGCAGCGGTTTAGCACCGCCTGCAGCCTGGGGTGTGATCCTGGAGACCTGGGATCGAGTCCCAAATTGGGCTTCCTGCGTGGAGCCTGCTTCTTCCTCTGCCTGTGTCTCTGCCTCTCTCTCTCTGAATAAATAAATAAATCTTTAAAAAAAAAAAAAGTCCTCCTTAGCTTAGGTGGCAAATGCATAATTTTGCAACTGAGTTTTTTAGATAAAATTTCCATCATTAAGTGGCAACAGAAGTGGTAATTATAATAATCATTATGATACCACTTACAGGGTCTTGCTGACATCAGCTTTTATATAAGTCACACGTGGGTCTTTAAGTCAGGGACAAGAACACAAAAGCATGATGCCTGTCTTTGTAATTAATCAACTGCCAGCACAAAATCAATAAAATAAACTCATATTAGCATTGAACCATTAACTCAATTTTCTTCCTTAAAAAAATATTAGCTGAGAATGACAAATTCACTTTGTGGCTTTATTTAAGCTTGTTTAGACTCTCCACATGTCCAGATGCTGGCAGTTAGGTCTTAAAGATTTATTTATTTATTTTGAGAGAGAGAGGGATGGGGGAGGAGCAGAAGGAGAGAGAGAAAACTCAAGCAGACTCCCCACTGAGCATGATGCCCAACGCGGGGCTCAACCTGAGACCCTGAGATCATGACCTGAGCCGAAACCAAGAGTCTAACGCTTTAACCCACTGAACCACCTAGGCATCCCTGGAAGTTGGTTCTTATAGAGTAGATTCTACATTTCATGATCTAAGTATTCAGCAAGAAATGTTATCTCAGGAAGTAAGGTCTTCTGTATGTATGAGACCCATGTGCAACATGCAAAATATTTTCACTGAAAGTTCAATTCCACTAATATTCCTTCATGAAAGCATTTACTGCAGCAAAGGATCTCTGTGAGAGATACACACATGTACAATAAAAGGCCTCTGCCTTCCAAGTTGCCAGCATAATCAAGTCAGAACCACACAAATAATTGGAATACGAGGCCAACTGTTGTTAGCACTATTACAAAGACAAGAAGAGCAAGGCGAGGACAGAAGACAAAGAGAACAATTCTGATCATGAGAAGCAGGAAGAGAACGTGAGAGTGGAGGAAATGCTAAAGAATCTGAGTCTTGAAGGATGTGTGGGATACAGGTGGATGGAGATGGCCAGTATATTCCAGGTAACTGAGGAAAGGCAGGAACGTGTCTTTTCTTATGAGCCCTAGAAAAAAGGACTGGCATCTTACTGACTACGGTCCCAGAAATTCTCACTCTCCAAAGCGCAATTGTCGGGACCCATCTACCAGCCTTGCAAACAAAGCATACAGTTGCCTACTGGTGAAATGCAGGGTGAAGAGAAGGACAGATGGCATCTATGGGAAGAGGTGTGGCCCTGGTGGTGAAGAAGAGGGAATCCTGTGGGAAGTAACACAAACCACACCGATTTTCCGATCTTGCCAATGGTATGCCCAGTGCATAGAACATGGCTGGAAAGCTTTGCAAAATGAGTTAATGAAAGGTTCAGTAAACATTATGGATACAGCATTTTCTAAAAGTTACCACCATTCTTATTCTGGAACATTTCCTGCCAGTAGCCCTGGTTGGGCTCCAGAGGTTGGCACAAGGTTGGCTTGGTGAGCTGAGACATTGTTTTTGAGACAGCCCTAGCTATCTTATCAACGTTGTTTTCGTAGTTATCTTGAAGTCTTACTTGTGGTTTCTCATGACATTTTTACCTAGGCAAACAGCTCCTTGGTTCTGTAGGACCTCTATTGGCACAGATATGTTTATTCAATGTCTTGAACTTCCATAAAATCTCTGGTGATAAAATAGTGCCACTGGCATTTGTAAAGTATTTTTTACTGTTTTCAAAGTACCTTCACATTTATGGTATCTTATGTTCTCTTCCACACCTCCAGTTCTTTCCTCAACCCAATCCAATCAAGCTTCCATCCCCCTCGCCTCACCAAGGCTGCTCTTGTCAAGGTCAACAATGACTTCCATGTTATCAAATCCCATGGTCATATCTCTGGATTCATCTTAACCTCCTGGCAACACCGGATGTAAGCTGAGCAAGTCCTCACCCTTAAATACCTGCCCCTCTTAGCATCTGGGATCCCACAGCCTTCGTGTTTTCTCCTACCTCAACCACCTTTGCTAGATTCTCTTTCTTCCAGACCACTCCATTTTAGAAAGCCCCAGTGCTTAGGTCTCAGATCTCTTCTCTTCTTCATTTCCACTTATTTACTAGGTAATCATGTCCAGCCCCAAGGCCTTACATACTATCTATATACCAATGACTCATACATGAATAACTCTAGGCCCCTCTTATCACTGAACTTGTGACTCATATATTCGACTGCCTGCTTGATAGCTCTGCTTAACCAAGATGGAGGGATGGGGATCCCAGATTTAAGTATATCCAGGATTAAACTCTTATTTCTCCTCCTCCTCTCTAAATGGTAGGTACCACAATTCCTCCAGTTGCCTAAACCAGAAACTTGGAAGTCATTTGTTAACTAGTGGTCATATTTTCTGCTCCCTGTTGTCACGTCCTAGTCCAAGATCTAGTACAGGAACCTCATAACCAGTCTCTTGGCAGTACACCTCCACCACTTCCTACCTATAACACTTGTACTGCTCCCCATACCCTGGCCAAGGCAGTATTTTAAAATTTTAATCAGGCATATCACTCCTCTGCTTAAAATCCTTCAGCCTGCCCATCACAGATAGAATAAACCCCAAACTTTTGACCTGGGCTATACAGTATCTATCTATCTATCTATCTATCTATCTATCTATCTATCTATCTATAAAATATTTCATTTATTTATTCATAAGAGACACAGAGAGAGGCAGAGACAGAGGCAGAGGGAGAAGCAGGCTCCCTGCAGGGATCCCGATATGGAACTCGATCCCAGGACCCCGGGGATCACGACCAGAGCCAAAGGCAGATGCCCAATCGCTGAGCCACCTAGGTGCCCCTCAACCTTTTATACCACACATGCTTACTGGCTCCAGTCAGACCAGCTGCTTTCTGTCACTCAAACACATCAAGACCTTTCCTGCTTCTGGGCCTTCCTCTGGAAGTTTTCTCTACCCGGAGGGTGGAATATCTTCCCAGATGTTCACAGGGCTAGCTGCCTCTGGACAATCATATCTAAAGAATCACATATTTTAGTCCTGTGACCCTCATCTTACAGGCTATTGTTTCTTAGACTCTTAATTCATTTATTTCACCCTCCACAAATTAGTCATTATTGTTTTAATGACTACGCAGTTAATATTGTTCTGATTTAGCTACATATCTACCAGTTCATTTGCTCACCATTCCTTGTTACACCTTAGATCTTTCTCCCCTGGGGTCATTTTTGAATTAGGCACTTGTTAGACCTTCCTATTCTGTATTTTGTGCCTCAACCTCACCTTTGTATTTTCCACCTTCTTATCTCTTGGTGCTCCATTCTGGGGAAAAAAAAAAAAAACTTCAGATCTACCAGTTCACTTTTTCTCTCTTCAGATGTGTTTAATTTGCTGTTTGGCCCACTCACTGAATTCTATTTCATTTCTCCCCAAAATTTGCCTGGTCATAGCTGATAAACTCTTTGTCTTATCCCATTTGGATTACATGTTTTGTTTCTCGAAACAATCCATCTGGAGTTGTTCTATGTCCTGTATCTGATTAATTCTAGGATCTGAAGTCCTTTGGGAATCCAAATCTATTGTTTGTGCTAACTCTCTCTTGCGGTGGCTTGTTTTCTTGTATGTTTGATACTTTTTTTTTTTTTATTGTGAGCTCCTATTCAGTGGAACCAAGTCTTGGGAAATCCTGAGGGGGATCTAGGTTGGGGAATGCTTTCCTCCAAAAAAAAGAGACTTGGATTTGCTTCTGCCAGGTGCCAGGAGGCACTAACAATATGGGGCCACCTTTTCTCAACTGTGCTTTCCCTGGGGACATGAAAAGGAGAGATTTGAACTCCAGGCCAGTGTCAGAATGAATGTTGCAAACTCTCAAGGCAAGACTCGCAGCAGCAGCCAGGCAGCAGAACGAGCAGTGTTCTGGCTTATTCTGTTTCCCACCTGGAGCCATGCAAAGATAGACAAGTTTCCAGGTATGTTTCCAATGTGTCTCCTCTTCAGGATCTTGGCCCCTAATGTCAAGACTGCAGGTTCAGGTCCCTTGCTCTTCAAAGACCTTGCACACCCAACATTTCCATGAATATCCAAAGTGCTGGGCTCCACTTATGGGGGTTTGCCTCCAGGGAAGGCCATGTTTTCCCATAATGCCTGTGGGTTCCTGGCTCCTCTCCTGCTTTTCTTTTCTGCAAACTTACTAAAGCATTTAAAGATGTTTGCCGCGGGTTCCTCAAAAAACTAAGTGTAGATCTGCCATATAATTGGGTTCCTGGACCCAATTTCAATGTGTGGGGCTGGAGGCAGAGGTGGGGTTCCTCTGCATTTCCAATAAGCAATGCTCCGACACCTGCAGGGTTCTGACACTATCAAGAGGTAAGGTCAGAACCAACAGGCTAAGGGTTCAGTCCTCAAAGATCCCCGCCACTCACCCTCACCTTCCACACCAGATGCAAGTCTCAAGTGCAGGTAGTTACCTGTGCTTCTGATTGACTGACTATAAATCAGAGGTTAAATTTCCTCAAATTTTGGTAAATATGGCAAACTTGCTTGGGGTCCTTTAATACTGGCAGACAAGTAAGGGGACCCTTTGGCCCTCCTAACCATTGGTAGTACTGCATTAAAATCTCTGTTTTGGGGTGCCTGGGTGGCTCAGTGGGTTAAGCATCTGCCTTCCACTCAGGTCGTGATTCTAGGGTTCTTGGATGGAGCCCCATGTCAGGTTCAGCAGGGAGCCTGCTTCTCCCTTTCCCTCTGTGCCCACTTGTGCTCTCTCTCTCTCTCATTCTCTATCTCAAATAAATAAATAAATAAATAAATAAATAAATAAATTCTTAAAAAAAAGAAAACCTTTGTTTTAACCCTATGCCATTTTATTCATCCCACTTTTTAATAACCATCAAAAGATTTCCACCCTGCAGGATGAGTCCTATGACTCTTTCCTTTCTCTTTTTGTTTCTATCAATATTTGCTTTGCTCACCTTATTTCTCAGGATAGCAGTCCCCCTTTATCCACAGGGGATCCATTCAAAGACCCCCCAGGGGATGCCTGAAACTACAGATAGTACCAAGCCCTATATATACTATGTTTTTCCTATAAATACATACCTGGTATAAAGTTTAATTTATAAATTAGGCACAGTATGAAATTAACAACCATAACTAATGATAAAATAAAACAATTATAGTAAGATACTGTAATAAAAGTTACATGAATATGGTCTCTCTCTCAAAATACCTTGTGCTGTACTCACCTTCCTTCTTTTGAAATGATAAAATGCCAACATGTTGAGATGAAGTGAGGTCAATGATGTAGGCATTATGATGTGGCATTAGGCTATTGGTGAGCTTGTAATGATACAACAGGCAGTGGATAACTGAAACCACGGATACAGGGTGGGGAGGGAGGGTAAGCAACTGCTGTAACCATTTCAAAATTTCCACTTTGGTGGAAAGAGTCCCTTGACTCTCCCCTTGGCCACTTTCTATTCCCTTGTTAATGAATCTAATGTATTAATTAGTATCTGTAAGACCCCCCAAAGGGAAGTTTAGATAACACTTTTGCTAAGGCTTCCCAGATTGTTTTTTGGTTTTGCAGCAATAAGGTTATATGGGGAGCCCAGATAAAAGGGGTCCCCTTAACTACAGCATTTACCATGACCTGGGTAATGGGTATATTCAGCAAGTGAATATCCTGATCATCATAAAGCTGGTCCTACATGGCATATATACAAAGCATATCAGCTGCTTCATGCTGTGATTGTTCCACAGTGAGCTGTGGGTCCCACATCAACCCAACCTGCTCTTGCACTCAGAAGCATTCCACACCTAGAGACACAGCTCCTAAATTCGTTGCTCTCATAATCCATTTCAGTAAAAGCGCCCCAGGAAGCTGATGATACCGATCCATGAAATGAAATAATCCCTTCACACTATATTCCCTGGTTTCAGTAGTTTCTTGGTTTTGCCTTTCCCCCCTGTAGACTACCTTCTTGGTGACCAGAGGTCTCACAGGGGCTTTCCGTTGTCCTTGCACAATTTTTACCTTGCAGGGGTGGGAGCAGCTTTGAGGCTAGTGGCCCAAGCTCCAATTCACTGAAATCTGCATTTGGTCTAGCATCAAGGTCTGACGCACTATTGTCTTTTACTTTTAGTTTATCTGTTATAGATAATGGTAACCAAGGGCCTGAATACTCTGCCTTTCTCTTATTAGCATGCACTTCCATATGCATCAGTGAACCATTCCCCAGGGGTTGGAAAAACCTTTACTTTCCACTGGTAACTTTCACCCCAAGTATGGAATTACAGTGCAGCTACTGCTTCAGACCTTCAGACTGTGTGGCCACCCAAGAATTAAAGGCTAATCATCTACTCCTTTTCCAACCCTTATCTTCCCAAACCATATGTTTCCATGAGCCAGGTCCCTTCTAACAAATCCCATGTCACTAACACCAACTACAGAGTTCTGGTTACCAATTCCGATGTATGGGTACAGGTATATGCTGGGGGGTTCCCCACACCAACAAGCAGTTCTCAGCCATCAGCAGGGTGCCTGCAATTCAGCTCCCCCCTGACACTATCTACCCAGAATAGCATCAGTTCTTATAGGTTAAGGGCTCAGTCCCACAAGACTACCCCATTCTGGCACTTCAGATGCTACTTCTGACCAATGCATTGGCTAGAAATCAGAGCTTCCCATGACCCCCTCCTTGGGTTTGATTAATTTGCTAGAGTGGCTCACAGAAATCAGAAAACCAGTTTACTCACTATATTACTGGTTTATGATCAAAGGATATAACTCAGAAACAGCCAGATGGAAGAGATGCATAGGGTATGGGGAAAGGATACTAAACATCTGAGCCTTCTGAGTGTGCGGTTCTGCCTACATCTCCATGTATTCACCAACTGAGAAGCTCTTTGAACACTCTGTTTGGGTTTTAACAGAGGCTTCTTTACTTAGGCATGATTGATTATATCATTGGCTATTGGTGATCCATTCAATATGCAGCCCCTTTTCCCTCTCCAGAAGTCTGGGGGCAGGACTAATTACCTGGTTGATTCTCTTGGCAACCAGCCCTCTCCTTAGGCAGTTTCCAAAAGTCTCTTCATTAACATAACAAAAGATACCTCTGTCACTTGTCCCTTAGGCTATATCCCAAGGGTTTTAGAAGCTCTTTGACAGAAATAGGACAAAGACCAAATATAAATATTTCTTATAAATGACAGTATCACACCATAAGACCCAGCACATCCACGTCCAGGTATATACAAAAAAGAATTGAAAGCAGTGACTCAAATAGGTCCTTGTATGCAATGTTCATTAGAGCATTATTTACAATAGCCCAAAGGTAGAAACAATCCAAGTGTCCATCTACAGTCTGATGGATAAACAAAATACATACAAAGGAATCACACTGTACTCATACAATCCAACCACAAAAGAAATGCAGCTCTGATACATGCAGCCTGGGCCTTGGAAACATTATGCCAAGTGAAATAAACCAGACACAAAAGGACAAATACTGTATGATTCTACTTACATGAAATATCCAGAACAGACAAAATCATTGAGACGCAAAGTAGATTAGAGGTTCCCAGAGGCTAGGGGAAAGGTGGATTGGACAGTTATTACTTAATACTTACATAATTTCTGTCTAGGGTTACAAAAAAGTTCTTGAACTACATAGTAGTGATTGTTGAACAGCATTGTGAGTGCAATTCATTGCACCAAATTGCACACATAAAATGGTTAAAATGACAAATCTTTGTAATATATATTTTACCACAATTAAAACCCTTAAATAATGTAATATATCAAAAAATCATTGAATTATACATTTTCAATGGATATGAATTATATATCAACAGAGTGGCTTAAAAAAGAAAAAATATAAAATAATTTGTTGTAATTTAACCAGGATTTAGTTGTATTGTAGCAGGGAGGCTTTTTAGGATACTTAGTCTGCCATACTGCAGAGGCAGAAGTCAACTTTCATCTTTTCAGAGAGGGCTTCCTTATCTCCTGATCTCAACTAGAACCACCACCACCACCACAGAAGCTCCAAAACAACAGAGCCCCCATCTATCTTGTCCACTGAATCCAAGTGTAAAAAAAGTCAAACAGTTAAAAAATAGTATCATCCAGAATAGCAAGAGTCTAAGGATCTTTATAATTACATTTTAGTTTCATAATTAAGAATATTACAGTATGACAAGGTTATTCTAGCTCACTAATGATCATTGTCCTCTACACCGCATTTTAGACAAAGTCATAAAAGATGAAGATTGACCGGTTTACTGAGTTCTGGATCTATTTGCTTTCTAGTTATTTGTATAAAACAATGAGATATCAAGCTGCTCCCCCACTGAAGACCATTTCTTAAGCACCTTAGCTGCCCTACAGGTTTTGTCCTATCTCTTTCTCCATCAAAGCATCCACTCCTTGAAGGCACCGACCATGTCTCTAATTTCCTTCGTCTTGCCTCAAGTTGCTTAGGTTAGCATGTGACCCATTCCGAGGGCCTTAGGAAACAGTGTTGACTGGTTGCTTATGATGGGAGAGATTGATATTCTGTTCCCACTATCTTGTGCCACCCTCTGGGAGTTCTATGCCCCTGTGCAATCTGCTCTACCGATTTCTATGGCAAGTCACAGTGAGGCTGACTCCCTCGGATCCTCCAGCACTAGACCTGACTGGGCTTTTCTTTTTCCTTGCCTGGTGAAGAGTGACTGGTCCTCAGAAGCCTTCTCACAGGTCTCTGGGATGTAAAGTAGCATGTGAACCTTCAGGAACAGGTTGGGTTTCTGTCAACGGATGCGTCACAGCCAACAGGGACTCTCCTTCCACCTTCATTCTGGAATTTCCTCCACAAAACTGAAATCCAGGTTCTCAGATCTCAGCTGGGCTATCAGCCCTCCAAATTATTCTTTCTGCCTTTACCACAGTTTATCTCTAAATGGCCAAAGCTCATAATGACCCTTTGTTGTTTGGCATTTGTCAAGTGATCTCACCTCCTACCTCCTTTGGGTCATTAGCTGCATTTCTTTTTAAATGAATGAAGCATGAAAGCCCATCCAGGTTAAGTGACTTGTGCAAGACTGCAATGCTAGTAGTCAGTTACAGAGCTGATACCAGAACTCAAGACTCCTTTCCCTCTTACACACTGGATACCTACATTACACGGCCAAGGCACTTACTTCATAGGTGGGGAGACCTGCATGAGGAAATCTAGTAGGGCACTCTGGGTAGTATGAAACTACGTGTGCCCTGGGCAAGAAGAGCAAGGAAGGGGAGACGGGAAGGAGCAAGCCTTTCTACCCTATTTTACCAGAAGCTGGTTGTGATTTAATAACCTGAGCTAGGCAGTGCCAGCTCCCCTGGAAGCCTGGCAACCCCTCAATGCTCAAGGGTGTTTTTTCCTTAGCTTTTCTTTGCCATTTTCCAAGAGTCTCTGTGTCAGCTCCCACTGGGGGCCTCATGGGGATGAGAACAGCTGCAGAAGCGCTGGAGTTGGGCTGCTGAGTCCATGCCCAGGACCGACACCTGCCCTTCCACGGGGCCCTGGGGACAAGTTGGCTCAGAGAACCTGGGACGAGACAGAACTCCATTCATCAGAGAGAACTGGGGTGGAAAAACCGTGCTTGATCCCTTGGCACCACTAAGCTCTAAGGTTGGCCCTGAGCCCCACACAACTCCAGATTCTGTTGAGCGGGGTCAATTAAAATAAGAGAGTGTATTTGTAGGGCCCATTGCAGTTATCAGTTGCACTAAATGAGTTATCTGGTGTCTACTATGCACAAAGTATAGTGGAAAAACGAATTTGGAATTCAGTAGAGGAAGGAAGGGTTTGTTTCGAAGAGGAAGTTAATGTCTTCCTAGATACTGAGTTAAATCCTGCTATTGACTCCCTGTGGAATCAGATAAGCTGCTTCTTCCCTGGGCCTCAGTTTCCCCTGCTGTAAGGTGAGGGTGCTGGTCTAGAGCCTTTGGAGGTCTGTGTCTTTTTTGTTCATGAGCCCTTTTGAGGATTTGATGAAAGCTATGGATCTTCTTCTCAGAGCAATGCATATGTGTAGATAGATAGCCAATTTTTCATATAATTTCAGGGCTTAAATATTTCTCTGAAGCCCATCTATAGATCCTAAGTTAAGAACCTTTGGACTAGTTGATTTGCAAGGTCTCTCCTAGCTCTGACACTCTATGAAACATTCCAAGTTGGACACAGTTAATGAGCAGAGACACCAGGGCCAGAATGCTGGCAGCTGTGGTGGAATCCCAGAGGCTTAACTGTACCCCCCTTCCCAGGCTTCCTGAGACTCTAGTCCAAGGGAAGCAAAAGGATGTAAGCTCATTCTCTGCAAACTGAGTCCAAGGGAAGCAAAGGGGTGCAAATGGATTTACAGCAAACCAGAGACTGGAGTGTGCATCAGACGCTTGCCTCCCAGGAGGCTGGAATTTAGCAAGGATATGACCTTTGTGGGAGAGAGTAGGCACAAGAGTCCTGGCCTCTAAATGTGCCTCGATGGTTGGTTGGGGGAAAGGACAAAGAGCATTGACTACCCAATTGGTAAGGAACATACAGCTCAATTACAGATGTTCTGAGCTAGTGACTTAGGAGCTGATTCTCAACATAGCTGCACAGAATGATAATGAACATAAACTTACTGCACTTCTTATGTAATGCCCCTCCATTGTGAGACTATATTTTAGTACCAAAAAAAGATCAGGGGAGAAGAAAAGAAAAAGATTTGGTGGGTGCATCAGTTAGGGTCCCAGTAAGAAACTCATGACATGCTCAGAGTGGATAAACTAAGTAGTTTAAGAAAGGGGATTGGTTACAAAAGTATGGTCAGGGTACAAAGAAGCCACAGGGGATACTGAAGTACCCCAGGACTAGTAATATTGGGGTCCATAATCACCCTTATTCCTGGGAGAGTGGAGGCAGCAGTTACCAGAACCAAGAGGAAGGAGAGAGCAAGAAAATTATATGAAAAGAGCTTCCTGATTGGAAGCTTTTGTGACCCTCAATCAAAGGGCACCCAGCAGCTTCTCAGGCATTGGGCCAGGGGTAAACAGCCTAACCTTACTTTTCTCCTCTCTGCCAAGGCTCCCTATTGGTTAAACACAACCAGAATTCAGAAGACAAGGGAGCCTGTTGACATAAGTCAACCTCCCAGGGTATGGAGCAGGGTGGCATAGGGTAGAAAGTAGAGAGTAAATCTGAAGAGAAAGGCCTGGAGTGTAGGTCTGTTACTGCAGGCAAGAGAAACAAACTGTTATTATGGCCTTGAATGTGACATCCATCCAGTAGGCCCTGTGACATCTGGGCAAGAATAATTGAAGAGGTGTGAACTGCAATTAAGCAATAATAATACCATTTTGCATTTGTAAAAGCCTTCACAAGTTTCATGCTGCTTTCACCTCATTGTCTCATCTGAGCCCTAGAGTTACCATGTAGGCAAATGGGTAGTTCTAGTTTACATGTGAGGAACCTGAAGTTCAGCCAAGGTAAGGTAATTTGCAAGCTTAAATGTGTATAAAGAGGAAGACAGAGACTGGAACATGGGTTTGGACTCCTAGTCTAGGGCCATTTGCACTACATCCTGTGGTCTCTTCAGAGTCCACAAAGCTGCTTTGGCAGGCCTTTATAGGACTCCTACTACTGACAGATGTGAACATACATCACAAGGGCAACAATGAGAAATTAAACTGCATGGACTTCTTCCTCACATTTTGAAGAAAGGGTATGATGGGTGGAACGAAAACAGACTGAGTTGGAAGATAAATAAGTGGGTAAAATATTCTTTGCAACTATTTTCCAGAGCAGAGATTTTTCAACCCAGTTCTTCCCCTATCCTCTCTCCTTCCTGAATTCTGGCCTCTGGATATCTCACCTCATCAGCTACAGACTTCTACTGTGAAGGATGTAGTAGCATGAAAGTAGGAAAGAGATGGAAATGAAGAAAGTAAAAGCCCAAGGCAAATAATAAGAAAACAGAAACTTAACAGGTCTTTTAGAACTCAATTGCAAAAAATAAAAATGTATTTTCACATTTGTCCCAATTTACATGTAAACCAAGAACGAAAACCAGTAGCAGGTCTACCCTTGAGTTTGCAACTACGTAGGATTGGAAGAAAATTCTGAGGGTTCCGTATTCTTGGGAACTGCATAGTGCTGAATGGAAGAGATGAGTTAGGCACTGGATGTGAAAGGACATTTGGGAAGGATGGGATTGCAAATGCCTATGCCTGCAATGTTAAATCCCTTGCTCTAAAGATAATTAGAAAGCCAGTAAATCCTAGAAGGTTCAAGGCCAATGAGCTTTCATGATCTATAGATTCTAGAGCCGTTCTCAGCCCAGGGCCATTTTGCCTCCCTCTAACTTACCAAAAGACACTGGGTAATATCCAGAGACATTTTGGGATGTCACACCCTGGGGGCAGGGGTGCTGCTGACATCTAGTGGGTAGAGGCCAGAGATGCTGCTAAATGTCCTACCATGCACAGAACAGAGCCACACAACAAAGAACAAAAGAATGATCTGGACCAAAACATCAGTAGTGCCAGGCTTGAGAAACCCTGTTCTAGAGCATTTCTCAACTGTCAAGATGTTACCTTTGCTATGACCACAATACTCTCTACTCCCCAGCTGTAAAGATGGCCTCCTTGTTTCCACCTGTGGATGTTAGGCTGACAACTCTCTAGAGCCAGCTCAATTGCAGCAAGCTATTGGGCTAAAGCAGAATTCGTCTCATTCCCCGGGTGGTTTGTTGTTGTTACTATTGTCCACTGCTATTGAGTTTTTGACCCTTGGCCTTGCTTTAACCCCAGTAAGAAGCTTATTTCCTAGTTCCTCACTGCTTGTCTGGTTAATGATTCACAGCCTGCCTAGACCTCTGGTTTTTGCAAAGCCCTTGGCTCCTCTAGTCCTGGCACCTTTCCTAGGCTCTGAGGTCCAACTTCATCCATGGTTTCAGTACAACACTGCTTTACTCATTCCATTCCATTTCCAAAACCCAAATGGGTTTTGAGCTGGTAATTACCCTAGACCTATTGCCTCTTGAATCTGGGTGAGAAAGTTGCCAGCTCCAGGAAGGAAAAGACCCAATGAAGTATCAATTAGTAAAAAAAGTACTCCTTCTGTGACTGTCAAAGAAATCTGTAAGAGAAAGACAGGGAAGATGCTTTCTGGTGCAGCACATTTCAGAAGACTTCTGTGTCAGCTGGCTTAAGGAGAGTCAAAAAGATGTCCTACACAATGTTGTTTTAAATCTCATCAAAGCACGTACTTCATGTTTGAAGGAAAAAAAAAAGCTGAGGATAAATTTAGACCCTATGGTTGAGATAATGTCTGATTTGACCATTTCTCAAGTGTCAGCCTCATATGCCTAGGAAGGAGTACAAACAAACAACAAATTTGAAACAGCACAAAAGTATGAGGATTATAACCATGAAGGCAAGTAGGACTAACTGCTGTCTTCCTAACAAACCTGTGCTTCTGAATTTTGAGACTCAGGGTGATATTTGTGTAAAGAGACTGGCTCCTAGTCGTGGTTCAGTCACACATTGCTACATGATCATGGGCAAGTCACTCAAACACCTTATTCCTCATCTAAAAAATGGAACTGCTATAACTTTGACTGCCTCATCATAGTTTTTTTTTTATTTTTTTTTCCTGATGTGGGACTCAATCCTGGGACTCCAGGATCACACCCTGGGCCGAAGACGGCGCTAAACCTCTGAGCCACCAGGAATGCCCACATCCTGACTTCTTTTTTCTTTTAGGTTTCATTTATTTATTCATTAGAGACACACACACACACACAGAGAGAGAGAGAGAGAGAGAGAGAGGCAGAGACACAGGCAGAGGGAGAAGCAGGCTCCATTCAGGGAACCTGACATGGGACTCGATCCCGGGTCTCCAGGATCACACCCTGGGACAAAGGGGGCGCTAAACCGCTGAGCCATCGGGGCTGCCCTCATCATAGTTTTTTTTTTTTTCAATTTAGAACAAAGAGATAGTGTCTATGAAAGTGCCTTGAAAAGCATTGATGCTGTAGGGATGCAAATCATTATAATTATTTGACAAAAGATGTGTGACCTAAGAGGAAATGAAGGTGGACACAGTGGCACCAAGCAAAGCTGGTAGAGTAAATCAGGGTTTGACAAAGAGGAGAGACAGAGATGAAGAGGTAGAGACACACAGGGGTGGGGAAGAGAGAGACAGAGAATCTTATGTGAACAATCTTCATCCTGTTTCACAGCACCCAAGGACTGGAAGGAAAATCAATCTACTGTCTTTCTGTGCCCCTATAGTAGAGCACTTTATTTCTACATCCTGGGCATATATGTACCTATCTCCTTTTATAAAATCTCTACAAGATAGGACTCCCTAACATTATTTTGGTAATGCATTCCAGAATTGATCTTTGAGTCAAAAAGTTCCGAATTCATTCACTTGTTGAATAGCATTCCCTGAGTATTTATGACAATTTAGTCACCATGGTAACCATTAGGCAACTAAGAATAAGAATAAGAATAAGAATAAGAATAAGAATAAGAATAAGAATAAGTGCAATGCCTGGGTGGCTTAGCAGTTGAGCGGCTGCCTTTGGCTCAGGGCGATCCTAGATTCCTGGGATTGAGTCCCACATTGGGCTTCCTGCAGGGAGCCTGCTTCTCCCTTTGACTGTGTCTCTGTCTCTCTCTCACTGTGTCTCTCATGAATAAATAAATAAAATCTTAAAAAAGAATAAGAATAAGCTCCTGTCCTTGAGAAGCTGTCATTCTGGTGGAAACTCCTTGGTTGAGTCCCTTCTGTCACAATTTAATTCTTTTCTTGCCTCTGACCTACATGTGAGGGTCTGAAAAGTTCACTTTTTGGCCTTTGTTTATACAATCATCTAAACCACCTCCCGGTTCCAAGTTTTGACTCATAGCAATTGTTTTTTGAGCCTGTTAAGATTGAACACTTACACAAATAAATTAGTTTCCCTTAAGAATGGGGGAAGTAATCCAAGTCCAATATATTGGCAAACCCATCCAACTGGTTGCTGGGAAAGGATGAATTGATTGCTCATTTCTGAAAATTATTTTATGCTAGCATGTTCAGAGCTCAATCTGCATCCTGCCCAGGGTTGTAGGTCATGCCTAGAGAGGACTGTAACTAAACCCTAAGGAATTAAGCTCTAATAGTGGACATTTCATATCCCTTATGACTTGGTAGAGGAGATCTGAGAGCCTTCGGTGGCCCCTTTCAAATCACTCTCTTCACGTAAACCATCTTTAAAGTTCTATTTCCACATGCTTTTCATTCATCTTTCCATTATGCCAATCACCATTTTTAATGGGTCAAAGTGGCTCAAACGCAGCTAAAAGTCAAATACACAAAGAAGTAAGGCTGATTCCTGTGAGAAAGAAGGCCAGGAGACAAAATGCTTCCCTGGAGACATCTAGGAGGAAGAGCTAGTGAAAGTCCTGCATTCTCCCCCTCCTTACAAACAGGCCTTTCTTTTTTTCCCTCCTCAAATCCATTCCACCTCCCACACAGAGAGGCAGGACTAGTGGTGAGTTTAAGCAGTAATGCAAATTGAGGGATGTGTACAGGAAGACAGAAATAGATCGTATAAAATGGCAGCCAGTCTGATCGCCTGGAAGGAGCTCAACTCAAACCTTTCCACTGAGAGCAAAGCAGCCCCTGTTTACACTTGTCCCTTGCATGGGCTAAGATCAGGAGTCAGGATCTAGATGCCTTATAGCAACAGGACAACCCTTTGGAGGGACAATTCTCACTGTCCCTCTCACCTAAGTGGTAAGATCTACATGGAGGAGACAAGTACCTTAGCTGGGCTGAACCCACTTGATGACATTTTCCAGTCCCAGTGAAGACCAGGCTTGTTACAGCCCCTACGAAGCAACCTCTGGTGTGGGGTGTGAGGGACAAGCTATGGTCACTTGAATCTCATTTTCTCCACATTTACAGTAGATCGGGGGTCACTGAACACATGGTTGGAACAGAGCATTTGGATGAATTTCATTTTCCGGTCACTGAAGGTTAGCCTTTTAAAAAATTCACTTATATTTCGGTTCCAAATTTTGTTCAAGCCAAGTCTGAGAAAAAAACAACCAAACTTCGGACCCTGGCTATCTGTTATTCCCTTATCAAGGTAGAAAAATCGGTTTAAGTATTGCAACATCTTTAGGATCGTGTCTTTGCACCTTCCCAGGCTAGCACAGGACTGGGCATATAGTAGATTCACAGAACATTTCTTTTGTCATTCCAATGAATTGCCATTTTACTGTGTGTGTGTGTGTGTCGTGTGTGTGTGTCTGTGTGTACATAGTTGATCATCTCTTTTTCACATATATACAGCCTGAAGTACATCTGCGATTAACCTAGTATCTTCAATTTCTTGAAACTGTTTCCTGTTTTGCCTATTATCTCTGTCATAAATAGTTACTGACCTAGGCCCTCATCCGGAACTCAAGGGCAGATGTGTATTCTTCGGGTCACGTTTGTGCTGAGATTATGCTTTAGCCATCCAAATTCAGCTCAGAGTAGACAAACTACAGCAAGAAGAGAACATGGAGCCAAGAGAAGAGGAAGGGAAGAGAGACAGGGAGAGCCATCTGAAATGCTTGCTGGGCCACAGTTCAGAGAAAACTGCCTCCCTAGACTTGGCTGTCTTTCTAGGCCAGGCCTCTGTCAATAACACATTTATTGGCCATCCTGACTTCAGCCTCTGATTTGCCCAATTTAAATATACTTTTTCCAAGAAACAGCTCTCCTAGTCATGGCCCCTGACCATGACAAACAATGCTGTTGAAAGGTCCGAGTGAATGGGGCCATTTTCTCCAAATGAGTCACCACCACCTGGAAAGTTCTTGGAAAATGGAAGAGGCGCCAGAAGGCTAAAGACAAGGAAATGTTGTCCTACTTTTCAAAAAGGGAAAGGAATATATCTCAGAAAACATAAAGCAATAATTAGCTTGATGCTGATACCCAGAAAAATATTGCAAAAGGGCTATTAGGATATTGTTTGTGAGAACTCAAGAGAAATTAGGATCACTAAACACAAATAAAGGTCAGCACAAGCCATGGCCAGCTACCTTTTCTTTTGATAAAATTTCTAGAAATCTGTGTGGGATATAAAAATAAACTTTACAAAACATATTTTGTGTACTGACTATGCCCTGGGCCAGTGTTGGCAAAATACTTCCTTTCTGAGACCATGGCAGAAATCATTAACCTCTCATGACATGCTAGTCTAAGTTCCTCCCTGATGTTCAGTCCTTCTTAGTAGGCAGTCACCGTAGTCCCTGGGCCATCCCAAGCTCATGATCTGTAGATGCAGATAATACATAAGGCCCTTAAGGAATTCATAAAATAGTGAAGAATGTTAGTCATTAAAATTCTAGTATATTATAAACATGGGACCTGTCAATTCTGCTTCAAAGAGGAAGAATGAGGGCTTAGTAACACTTCACAGAGGAGGTAACATTAGAAATGGGTCCCCCTCAAAAAAATGGGTCTCAATAGATGAGTAGGAGTTCTCCAAGTTAAGGAGGAAAAATGCAATAGAATATAAGTTTGAAGTTTTTGGAGGTAGGCCTTAATTATACATTTATTGGCAAACTGAAGAACTGGGGGTTTAATGTCAGTGTAATAAATTGTAGCTTTACTTGAATAGCCCTGCCCAAAGAAACAGATTGATGTTAAATGACAGCAGAATCAAGATTTCAGAAAGTTTATTGAGGCACCTGCCTGGCTCAATCAGTGAGTATGCAACTCTTGATCTGGAGTTGTGAGTTCAAACCCCATGTTGGGTGTAGAGGTTACTTGAAAACAAAACCTTAAAGAAAGAAAAGGTTTAAGACGTTTTTTAAAGAGCAGGACTTACGGGCCAAAAGCAAAGATTTCTAATGTTCCTTTGAGTTCCAGGAGAGATTATATTTAATGAACTTAATAAATGTAAAGTTCCACATTTCTATTTCCAAATATCAACTGTATTTGATGGAGCAAGATGAATATTAATAGCAGCCTCAGGATTTTAGCTCATCCCAAGGTTAATATGAGTCACGAAGGTATGAGAGTTAATAGTGAGGAACAGAGTGAAACAGTGAAAAGATCTCTGGAATGGGAGTTAAGAGACCCAAGTTGAGTTCCACCTATTTTGCTGAGTCACTATGTGACCTCAGTAAGTCACTTTGCCTCTTTGGGCCACACTGTCCTCTGAAGAAGTTGGACTCAATTCATGGTTTTCAAACTATGTTCTTGAGATCCTTGGGATGCTTCTTGGGCTTCCTTGAGGAACAAGTAGGAAGTTGACATGAAGGTTCTGTAAACTCCCACCCTCCTTTCATGTCAACAAGAGAAACTCCACTCTTAACTGCTTTAAGAATTAAGATGGTGGCTAAGATTTCATTTATAAAAATTCCATTGCAAAAAAATAGTATGTTAAAACCATGTGGCTCTAACATTGCAATCTTTCAGGACATTGACAGGAGTATTGTGTGCAAATTAGTAAAATTAGTTTCTCTATATGTACTCTGCAATGATTAGACAGTATCTGAACTCTCTTCCACGCTGGGCACTGTCTTTTAAGAGGGAAATCACCAATACACAGTGCATTTGGAGAAAGATGACTCAGGATGGGAAAGGTATATATATATATATATGACAATAGAGATGCTTAAAGTGC
The DNA here is from genome assembly GCF_011100685.1 of Canis lupus familiaris. Taxonomy (NCBI): domain Eukaryota; kingdom Metazoa; phylum Chordata; class Mammalia; order Carnivora; family Canidae; genus Canis; species Canis lupus. Next base: position 85,110,754 of record NC_049260.1, read on the forward strand.
TTATCCTGGAAAACAGAGATGTGGGAGATACGATAAACATATTTAAACATTTGAAGGATTATCCTGCAGAAAAATGATTTGCCTTATTCTGTTTAGCTCTAGAACACTAAACTGGAACTGCTGGAGAAAAAAATTCAGAACAGATCTTGACTCACCATAGGAAGGAACCTTTAAATGAGCCTGCAATAAGAACAAAAAATGAGGTATAAATTTTGCAAAATCAAAGAAAAAAATTATGACTACTTTCAATTGGCAATAATTGTGCCTTGGATAAACCTCATTGACTACAATACTGCCACTGTACAGAGCTAAATAATCACTATTTTCATACTGGATGATTATCTACTCAGAAAATTGCAGAATATGAACAAAAAATCCATGTGCTCCAAAAAAGTTCAGCAAGATGGCCACATACAAGATCAAGATACAGAATAATAGTTTTATACTCCAGCAATGGTCAATTATTTAAAAATTTATAGGAGGAACATTCTATTCACAACAGCAAGAAAAATTATTATATCTAGAAACAAATCTACAAGAAATGTATTGGACCTGGTTGGTGAAAAACTATACAAGTCTTTACTGAATAAAATAAGATAGTTTCATTTTCAAGATATTTTAAAGATGTCAATTCTCATTAAACTTAGATATACAATTCAAGGCAGTCCAAATAAAACTCTCAGTAGCACTTTTATGAAAATTGACAATCTGTTTCTAAAGTTCAAATGGGAGACAAAATGTATATCTTGGGGGGGAAAAATCCCAAGTGAGGATTTACAACATCAGACATCAAAAAAAACTATAGTATTTAAAACAGGGTACTATTATGCCAGGAACAGGTAGAAGTAAGCCCATGGAACAGAGATCATAGATGAATAGTGTCAAAATGACATTTTTAATCATGGAGAAAATTAATTATTTTATAAATTGTGATGAGACTTTGCCTATCTCTTTGGAAAAAAGGTAGACCCTTCCTTGTAGCGCAAAGCAAACGCAAAATATAGAGATGAACCTAAGAGGATAAAACAATAAGAATGAAGAAATAGATGTTTTGATCATCTTCAGGTAAGGAAGGCCTTCTTCAACAATCTCTAAAACACAGAGCCACAAAGTAAAAGAGTTATAAATTTGATTATGCCAAAATTAAGGGCTTTTAATTTAACATTTTACAAAAAATAAATCAAATAAATAAATACAAGCTGTAAGACAGAGAATACTGGCCACATATTCAATGAAAGATTACCTTCTAAAATATATCAGATCAATGTTTAAAAAAAAAAAAGAACAAACAATCCAGTAGGAAAACGGGCAAAGTAAATAAACAAGCAATTAATTAATTAATTAGTTAATTTAAAATGGCCAAAAGTCTCACTCACTCAATTTTTATAGCCTCAGGGCAATCAAATTGACTCAGCAATTATATATTATTTTTACCCATCAGACTGGTAAAATTTTAAAAGAGTGATAAAAGTGCTGCTGAAGGTATAAGAAAACTGCACTCTTAAACACTGTGGATGGGAGTAAACATTTATAAAGCCTTTTGAGGGAGAAAATTTGGCAGAATGTATCAAAACAGAAACTATATATAATCAATGACCCAGTAATTATCCTTCTAGGATCCAATAGATGATTTATGTACAAAGATGCTTATTGCAGCATAACTGCAAAATTTATGTAACTGCAAAAATTGGAGGCAACCTAAATATCCACCAATAGGGGACTATTTAATGAACTACAGTGTATCCATACTAGAGAATACCATGCAGCTGTTTAAAAGAATGTAGTGGGAATGTAACTACCCACAGAGAAAGAGCTTCAAATAGTGCAAAAGAAGGCTATGGAAAAATGGAGATTGTGTGATCTTATTTAAGAATAATAGACATATTTATCTCTATATCCATCTCTATGTGTAAATCAGGTTTCTCAGCTTTGTGAGTTGACATTTGGGATCAGATTTTTTTTAGATTTTATTTATTCATTTTAGAAAGAGTGTGTGCATGAGTGGAGGGGGCAGAGGGTGAGAGAGGATTTGAAGCAGACTCCACACTGAGTGCAAAGACCAATGTGGGGCTCAATCTTAAAACCTTGAGATCATGACCTGAGCTAAAATGAAGAGTTCAACAACTGACTGACCACCCAGGGGCCCCAGAGGATTGGGTATTTTTTGTTTGGGATTTCTCTTTTTTCTTTCTTTCTTTCTTTCTTTCTTTCTTTCTTTCTTTCTTTCTTTCTTTCTTTCTATTTTTTCTTTCTTTCTTTTTTTTTTGTTGTTGTTGTGAACAGCTGTCCTGCGAACTGTGGGAAGTTTAGCAACATTCCTGGCTTCTACCCAGTAGGTGCCAATAACATCCTATTCCCAGCTATGACAACCAAAAATGCTTCTAGACACTGCCAAATGTTCCCCTGAAAGACAAAATTGCTCAGGTTGAGAACCACTGATTTAAATTTATTTAGAAAAGGTTAGAATAAAAGAAAAGGTTAGAAGTATATACATTGAACACTTAACAATGGTCACCTCTGGAGGAGGAAAGAGTGACTGGAGAAGAGGGAAAAATGACTTTGATATACTCTCTTTGTACTATTGGATTGTTTGACTCACATAAAATTGATAATGGACAAATAATGTGTATGCATTTTCAAAAGACACTAAACAGCAATGAGTTTCCTGTCTCTGAGATGTTCAGAGTTGAAAAGATCACTTTCTAAAAGGAATTTGTGAGTATCTTTAAAAGAGCTAGACTTGGGCAGCCCGGGTGGCTCAGCGGTTTAGCGCTGCCTTCAGCCCAGAGCGCGATGCTGGAGACCCAGGATCGAGTCCCATGTCAGGCTCCCTGCATGGAGCCTGCTTCTCCCCCTGCCTGTGTCTCTGCCTCTCTCTCTGTCTCTGTGTCTTTCGCGAATAAATAAATAAAATCTTAAAAAAAATAAAATAAAAGAGCTAGACTTCAAAGATGCCTGGGTGGCTCAGTCGCTTAAGTGTCCAACTCTTGATTTCGGCTCAGGCCGTGATTTCAGGGTTGTGAGATCCAGCTCTTCGCTGGGCTCCACACTCAGTGGGGAATCCGCTTGAGATTCTCTCCCCCTCTCCCTTTGCCTCTCCTCCTGCTCACACTATCTCTCTTTCTTTCTCTCTCTCACTCTAAAAATAAATAGATAAATCTAAAAAATTAGCTAGACTTCAAAATCTTTAGTTTCATTTCAACACATTTTGAAGTTTGGGTTTATTCATTTCACCTAAGCTCCTAATTTGTTATCATAAATCCAATTCTTGGGCCTACTGGGATCTATCTCCTTATAAAATGTGAAAAATTAATGAATCCCAAATACCCAACTAAGCAAATAATGAAGTTATTTTCTATCAAAGGCTCATCTGTCCCTTCTGTTTCTTCTATAACTGGTTCTAAATCATCTGTACATTTCATTTACAGCAAAACTTACACCTACAATATGCAATGCTAATCCATAGTTTACTCTTATCATAGCTGACTTCTTGTCTCTGAATGAATGACAGCAAACATAAGCATGGAAATGAAATTAGTGATACTCAAGCCAACTGCTCTATGTCTTGAGTTTATGAGATTAGCAATGGTCTCCCTGGAAATCTCTGGGTTTTATGAATAAGAGCTATTCCAGTTAGTAGCAACTGAGGAACTGATGCAGAAAAAGTACAAATGTGTCTAGTTTGCCTCTCATTTCTGCATCAAGATCCTGGGTCATAGAGGAGAGCCTGGGGATTCAGTTAAACTCTTATTTTTGTTGTTGAGGAACAGGGGTATTAAGACCTTGCAAGGATTCTGGGCAATAGATAAGAGGTCAAGAGAAGGATTCTTGGAAAAGAGCAGGATTTAAAAAGAGGTTAAATGGGATGGTTGAGAAGAATTGGAGAAAGAATCACCAGTTCCATTCAGAATTCTCTTGAATCAAAGTTTAAGTCAAAGTTGGCTCTCAATGCTACCTTTGCTCCATTTCCAGCATCTTTGCAACACCCTTCATCCTCTCCTTCCATGTCAGTTCTTTTTGAGAGGTAAGGGAGTGATATATTGGCAGATTGCTGCAGCAGTGAGGATTCAAGAGATGCACCATTATGTCCTTGTTTCAAATTCTTTGAAAATACAGTCCCTGAGGTACTTGGTTGCCTACCACCATCCCAGCTCCACAATTGGCTGGCACAGTTTTACCAGGCTCCAGAGAGCAAGATGGCCTGTGCCTGCTAATGAGCATCTGTCCTGGAGAAGACAGTGGCTTTGAGAGCCCAGGAATAGTTAACTATCAAAGGCAAGTTTCATTCTCAATCATTCCCAACCTTCCTCAATGAGAAAACTGTTGGCAGATTCAGAACTGTTGCATCAGGGGACAGCTTTTACAAAGGTAAATTGCAGACTCCCAGGGTGAGATATCTCCCTGGTGTGAGAGTAGAGAGGTGGTGAGATGCCCTACCCCTCACAAATGCCTCTCTGCACCCACCTGCCTGAACATCTGGCTTGCTTTCATTCTAAGAACATCAGAGCCACAACTGTTGGTGCTTTTAGTTAGTAAATCCTATTTCACGCTTACGTAGCAGACACCGTGTTAGGTGCTGGGGATACGTAATCAACAAAAATAGACCTGGTTCCTGCTCCCATGTTACTTACAGATTGGTAGGGGAGACTGATGTTGACAAAATAATCACCCAAACATATGTAAAATCACAACTGTGGTAAGGCTACCAAGGTGAGATATGTGTACATATGCAAAGGAATATGATTTAAACTGCTTGTCTATCTTATCTACCTCCCTAGCTATCCCCCCATTCACTTCGAAAAGAAGACCATCACCACAGCAGTTGGTGGTCAGGAAAAGTTTAACCTACCTAACCTCGGACAAAGGTACAGAAGTCCCTGCCCTTCCCCTAACATCTTTCTGGAACTGGTGAGAACAGTTCACTCCACCACAGACATAAGCCAACCGGGAAAGTAATGAGGTAGATGTCCTCCATTTGCAGGGCAGAAGGATGGCAATCAAGCAACATGTTGGTAGCAGGGATTTGAAGCGCTTAATATCAACAGTCCCCCAGCAGAGAGTGGGGCCCCAAGGGGACAGAGTGGGAGGGTATGTAGGATGGGGCAACCAAAATAGACAAAGGGGACCAGAAAGGCCAGATTTGGTAAGGCCCAACTTGACCGAATCCAACCTGGCTAAAGGCCAGCTCTGGTTGGGTCTTTGGGGCACCTTCATCTGATCCTGAAATTCACCAGGATGAAATCAATCATGTTCTTTATCACAACAGGGTATGGCTTATAGGTATCCCGGTTTCAAATAATGCCCAAGAGTCTTGAAGAAGCCTTCTATCTAGCCTTCTTCCTTAGCCACTACATAGTGCATATTATATTTTTCCTTGCCACATCTCTTTCAGTTTATGCCTGCGGGGTGGGAAACCATTTGATACAACTACTTATTTACAATGGTCACAATTACCCAACCCCATCTTTAGTTTCCTCATGTGGGCTAGACAACAGATGTTCTTAATGAAGATTAACTGAAATTTAATGGTCCTAATTGCCATTTGCACGGACAGCAGATACCATTCAGTTCACACGCTGCCTTTCATGGTCCTTTATGCCTCATCACATATCAGATTTGTATCTGACTGAAGTGAATCTGACTGGCAGTACCTGCTGGCTACTCAGTGTTAGGAAGCTGGCATAGCAGAGGCCCACAGTGCAGGGAAACAGGGAGCAGTGGTGAGAATGGGCCCAGTTAGTTTGTTTCCTAATATAGCTGCTTTCTTGGGTTTTCAGGAATGACAAGAAAGGGTTATTTTTGCCTGGGTGGGATTCAGGCTCTATCTTAGGTAGAAAGGAGAAGCAAGCAGCTCGGGAGGCTGACTTCTGTGTTTTTACAAACCAGAGCCTGCTCTTTTGTTCTTCAAAATGATTGGAAAGGTCTTATAGTACAAAAGTCAGCAAGGGATGTAGACACCACTGTTCACAGAAGAGAATATGTGATAGGTTCAGCAAATAAATGGAGAGTCACTCAATCTTATCAGTAACAAGGGAAATGCAGATCAAAACAAAAGCAAGATACTGTTTTGCAACTATCTGATCGGCAAGTGTGAAAAAACAAAATATCAGGTGTTGGTGAGGGTGTCAGAAAATTAAATATGTGAGCTCTCTGGGGGGCAATTTGTAGTAAAAATTTTAAGTGCGTGTTTTCCATAACTCAGAAATTTTCATTTCCATACCTACTTTTGGAAAACCCTGGCAAGTATGCTCAAGGAGGCATGTCCCATGAATACAGCATTCGTTGTGATAGCCTTGGATCAGAAGCAACCTCATGTCCACCAGCAGAGAAATAGAGAAACTGCAAAATACTACAAAGCTGTAAAAATAATAATATATGTTTTCTTTTTTTTAATATTTTATTTATTTATGACAGATACAGAGAGAGAGAGAGGCAGAGACACAGGCAGAGGGAGAAGCAGGCTCCATGCACCGGGAGCCCGATGTGGGATTCGATCCCGGGTCTCCAGGATCACGCCCTGGGGCAAAGGCAGGCGCCAAACCGCTGCGCCACCCAGGGATCCCAATAATATGTTTTCTATAGCTGCACATAACCTATGTGTAAATGTGTTGATAAAGCTCTGTAAGGTCATATCCACAAACTGGTTACCTCTGAGAAAGAGGCTGAGGTGGAAGAAGCCTGGTTGGTCTGCAGTACTCTAATTCTTTCCCAGCAGAATGTGCTCATATATCATTTAGGTGAAAATTAATCTAAATTAAAGGCAATGTGGTTATATTAGAAAACTTGCAAACCAGAGAAAGAGAAAAAAAGATGCATAATCCTGCCACCCAGACACTTTCCATTATAACTGTGATGTGTATCCTTCCAGTCTTTTTTCATCTGTATGTTTTATAGAGTTGTGAGGTATAATTTGTATCGGTCTTTAATACAAAGTTATTTGACATTGGCCCTATTGACATTTTACATTGGATAATTCTTTGGTGGGGGGCATCCTGTGCATTATAGGATGTTTAGCAGCATCCCCGGTCACTACCCACTAGATGACAGCAGCATCTGCACAGTTACGCCAACTAAAAATATCTCTGGACGTTGTTAAATGTCCTCTGGCAAAAATGCCCCTGGTTGAAAACCATTGGTTGAATACATCGTAAGCATAATGTCACGATATGAATCTTCATAACCTATCCCACACTTCCAAACATAATGCCAGGGTGTTGTCTCTACTTTACTTTTCAGAATTCCTCAACCCAGAACTATACTCTTGACTTCTCACCAGAAAAGCAATTGTACAATAAGAGCCAAGCCTCTTCCCCTGACATCTGTGAACTAATGTTCACATTGTGGGTCAGGGAAGAGAAAGAGTAATCAGGAAAGTTAATAAGGCTATAGAAAGTTATCAGTGCAGAGACACAGCTGTAGGTCAAAGCCACAAAGCTAAAGCCCAAAGCCAAGAGGAGGAAGCCAACTAGATCTCACCTGAGATCAGCTCTAAGATGAATCAAAAGCATGGTGGCTTGGCTAACAATGCTTCTCTCTTCCCTGACTGCTTAATGTAGACATTGTCTAGGGCACAGTTAATCCAGAGCACAGACACAGGCCACAGAAAGGATGGCATCTGCCTGATGCAGTCAAGAGACAGGGACCTCAGTGCTCCAATTCCAAAGTGACAAGGGGGCAGGTTAACACTGGATGTCAGGCTCACTCTCTAAGGAAGCAATTACTGGGCACCACCTATGGAACACTGTGCTAGGTGCTGAGGATGCCAAGAAGATTCTGGAATGACCTTGTCTAAAATCTCTTTACTACAAAATTGCCAGAGAACATTTCTCGGGAATCAAAATGCAAATGCAGTGAGAACGCCCCTCATTTTGAGCACTTTATTAGACCATATATTACAATCTGCGCCTGTGCGCTAAGCGTTTCACTTTGCCTCTCACAGGCTATGGAGAACGAAAAGTGCATTGTGAACATCTGTGGCTCTGAGACCCCCAATTCAAGGAGAGAACTGAGTTCATTTCCAGAGCAGGGGAGAGGGTGGTATCAGATTTCATCATGTGAACTTACAACATGGAAATCTGAATTTCCTGCTCCCTAATCTCCAAAAATGCTCATCTGGTCCCGGTTTTTGCAGCTCTAAGCTAAGTTGGAGATACCCTCTCATGTGTCACTGTCTGGCCCCTCACTCCCCAGTGCCCTGAGAGGGTGGAGATAGGTTGAGCACTTTATTTCCCAAGGGCAGAGGGGGGGGGCTGGATCACTTCCCTGACTGCCCATCTGGCCTTTTCCTGACAAGATGTTCCGTGACAATTTGAGATCTGCAGACACAAGGAAAATTGAGCCAAGTGAGACGAACCCTGGTGTGAAATCTGGGGAGATGATAAAATCTCTTCTTAGCAGGAAAGGGAGCATTGCAGGATATCATTATGCCTTATAAATAACCCACTGTTCTCTAAAGAATGAGATAAGTTCAATCAGAGGAGTTTCCACAATGCTGTCTTGAAATTTGGGGTGTTTTTTTGCAACCAGGGTTCATCACTGGCCAAACGCTGAACTAGCTCCAATTGGCATCCAATAGAGAGAATTAGTCACTCCAAAATACGTATGTAGTAACTCTACGGAATACCCAATCTCTTTGTCTTCCTGTAGAACTTCCTTTGTCCTGGGCTTCTCTGGCACTAATAGTGCCCAAGGGAGTGACAAATCACAAATGATGTGCTGAGCAGGAGGGAAATCAGTGGCCCTTTGAGGGCAGATTCACAATTCTGGGTCCCAGTTACAGCCCCATCTCAATTTATATTCACAAGTCCAGGACTTGCCAGTAATAGTTGCAGACAAGGGAAACCTAGAGCAAAACCAAAAAAAAAAAAAAGGCCAATTTGTTTCATTAGCCCCCAACCTCCTAGCTGGCATCCCCATCCCCTAATGGTGGGCCATTTTTTTCCCAAGTTGGCCAAACCATCATGTCCCACTCCTTAGAGCCTTCATTCATAGCAGGAAATAAACACGGACAATAATAGCTGTTTTTCCTCCCAAAAGGCATTTCAAGCCACAAGTTGGAGGGCAGGAGAAGATATCTTTACTATGTTTGGAACTGTACCACTTGGATGTCCAGCTAGCATGAGCTCAGCCCTGGGAATGGGGGTTACAGATCCTAGGCCCTGCCACTTATATTTTTTAAACAGATTTATTGAAGTAGCCCTGCTATTTTATGCTCCAGCTATGCCATACCAAACTACTGAAATTACAGTGTTCATGGAAAGCCACATGTGGAGAGAAAAGGGTTCTCCCTCTGTGGCTTTGGAGACTTTGGCCACAAGGCTATATGAGATAATTGTGGTTTTCACATCACCTCTTCCAAAACCAATCTCCATTTCAATGAAAAAAACCCCAGTTTTTCTCAGGCCTCAGGTCTTACAGCTCTTTATAGAAAGCAACAATGGCCCCAGTGGCTTGATCTAATTTAAAGAGCTTCCAGAACCATGGGGACAGTGTCAAACCCTATGCTTTATTAATGATGCCACAGTCATTTTATCTTAGGGGACCTGGCTCTCTTTGTTCACTATGTACAAATATTTCCTGGCTATTTTTCCAAGCAATAAATCTAACATTGAACAACTTGATAACAGTTGGGATCATTGGCAGTTGGATTCCAAAGAGTAGAAATGGGTTTATGAAGAATTGAAAAATTAAGGAACATTCCCAATTCCTGCCCTGTATTTCTTCTTTCCTGTTGGTGGGGCCATCTTTTTCCCTCCTATGTGGTACTCCAGGGTTTCCCCGGTTAGCTCTTAAATTAGCCTGTATCTCCTAATTTAGTCCACATATTTATATTTATTTTTATGTTTAAGATTTTATTTGTTTTATTTTAAAGAGAATGTACAAGTAGGGGCAGGAGAGAATCTCAAGCAGACTCCCACTGAACACAGAGCCCGATGTGGAGCTCAATTCCATGACCCTGAGACCATGACAAGAGCCAAAACTAAGAGTTGAACGCTTAACTGACTGAGCCACCCAGGTGCCCCTATATATTTTTATAATAGCTCTATGGAGATATAACTCACACACTATATAATTCATTCATTTAAAGTGTACAATTCAATGGGTTTTAGTACATTCAGAGTTATGCAATCATCACCACAATCAATTTCAGGACACTTTCGTTATTCTAAAAAGAAACCTCATACCTATTAGCAGTCACTCCCATTTCCCTCCAATCTCCCCAGCCCTAGGCAACCAACCAGTTTATTCTCTTTATACACAGTAATCCATATATTTTAAAGATTTTTCTATTTTGGAGAGTGAGAGAGAGATGGAGCGAGAGTGCATGTAACCAGGGGGAGGGGCAGAGGGAGAGAATCTCAAGCAGACTCTGTGCTGAGTGTGGAGCCTGATGCAGGGCTCTATCTCTCAACCCTGAGACCATGACCTGAACTGAAACCAAGAGTTGGATGCCCAACTGACTGAGCCACCCAAAGCACCCCAGTAATCCATACATTTTAGCAGGAACCTTTAGAAAACCTGCATGATCCAACATGATATTCCTCAAGTGCCTTCAGGTTCTGTGGCAGGCCCATGAAAGGGAACATGTGTAGCAATGGTGGTACTGGCACACCTCTAATCACATAATCTATTAGCACGCATTTCCAAGAGTCAAAGGTAGTGTAGGAAGAGGTACACTGCCTGCATATTAACCCAGTACTACTGGATGATTCCCCTCGTTGGCCCAGTTCCTTCTCCTAGGGCCTAAATCTTTAGTCCTTACCACAAAGCTTCCTTTATGAGAAAGGAACAGGTAAAGTGTCACTCCCTGCCCCATACCTACCACCCTCACCCTGCTCTGTAGATTTCTTTTTTATTTAAGTTCAATTAAAATATAGTGTATTATTAGTTTCAGACTTAGAGTGCAGTGATTTCTCACTTTGAACAAAGAAGAGAGAAAACACAATATTAAGTGATCTTGCCGCCACCTCAGGCGGGAGTGGTCTGGGAGGTGCATACCGTTTTAGTGCTACCCATTCAAATGGAAAGCTGCTGAAGGGCATTTTTTTCTAGCCTTGAAGGGGTTGACTAGTGTTCTTCCCTAGCAGACACCTTGCTTTGCTGCTCTAGCATTATCTAAAGGGCTGTAGATAACGTATCAATTGGTTCAACAGACATGTTTTAGGCATCTGCTTTGAGCTAGGCCCTGTGTGGGTACTAGACATAGGAAAATATGCAAGACAAGTTCTCCAAAACCAGCCAAGGGATTTTACCTGGATTTTACAGAGAACTCTGCCTATTCTCCAGAAGGAATCCCAGAACAAAACACACCTATCTAGCAATGCTCAGCTCCTGAAATTTTCATCCAAGTTCATCTTTGTTTTAAGGCTTCAGCAGCCCTGATCATTGCAAGAAACACAATAATCTATTTTCAACCATTACTGCTTAGTAGTTTCTCAGAATAATCAAACCTTGAGTGAAGCCTCGAGAGGTTGGAACTCTAGATAAGCAGGATCTGGTGGAGGGATCAAGAGGGAAATTAGAAGTCCTTGTTACTCAGTGTATGGTCCATGGACCAGAAGCATGGGCATCACCTAAAGGCTTCTCAGAAATGCAGAATCTCAGACCTCACCTTAGACTTCCTGCATCAGAAGCGGCGCTTTTAATGAGATACCTACGTAACTCATATGCACTGCAGAGAAGTGATGGTCTATAGCAGGCTTTCTCAACTTTGGCACTAGGGACATTTGGGAATGGAGAATTCTTTCTTCATGGGCCTGGGGGAACTATCCAGTGCACTGTAGTATGTTTATTAGTATCCCGGCCTCTACCTACTGGATGCCAGTGCACTCCTCTCTACAAGTTGTGACAACCAAAATGTCTCCAGATACTGCCAAATGTCCCTTGACATGGGGGAATCACCCCGGGTTGATAACTACTGGTCTAGAGCAGCCTTTACTAGTTTTTAGTCATTTGAGTATTGCCTTCATGATTTTTGCCATCTCCACATACAGTTCTTTTAAAACAACCATTTTTTTCTTTTTGTCTACGGAAATTAGCCCCATCCTAGGCAATAATATTGATGAAATAATAGGATTGATGTGCCATTTTTTTCCTAATACATCAAAGCAAACATAATTATTAAACTTGAAACATTTGAGGCACCTGGGTGGCACAGTCAGAAACCAACTCTTGGTTTCCACTCATTTGGTGATCTTGGGGTCATGGGATTGAGTCCCATGTTGGGCTGCTTGGGATTATCTCTCCCTCAACCCCTCTCCCCTGCTCTCTCCCTCAAATAAATAAATCTTTAAAACACTCATCTAGGAAGGTCATTTAAAAAATCATGCACCACAGGAGGAATGTGTACCACATTTTAGAGAACCTGGCCCAGAGTATAGTTCTGGAGCAGGGCAGGCCCAAGCCACAGGGAGAATATCAGTTGCCAGGAATGTTAACAGAATATGTGATGCTTAGAGTTAGAATAGAGCCATTAAGGGTAGCTGAGTCGGTGAAGCATCTGCCTTCAGCTCAGGACATGATCCTGAGGGTCTTGGGATGGAGCCCTACATTGGGCTCCCTGCTCAATAAGAAGTCTATTTCTCCCTCTTCCTCTGGCCCTCTTCCCACTCATACTCTCCCTCTCTCTAATTAATTAATTAATTAATTAATTAATTAATCATCTTTTAAAAAAAAGAATAGAGCCATTAAAAGCAATTTTATTTTTCTACCTAACTTTATTTCTGGCCAGGCTAGTTTAGTAGGTTTGGGTATTGGGACAATGTGCCTACCTGCATTTTGGAGACTCTAGGAGTAGCCATTTTCATTCAAGCTAGCATATGGCTCTAATTTCATTTGTCTCACTCTGAACTACTGGTGACTGCACTGATTCCCAAAATGATTCCACTGTAGTCTGACACAAATTTCACATAACCCTTCTTTTTGGCCATATGTCAGTCTAATTAAGGAGTCCCTGCTTCTCCTGGCAGAGCTGCCTTCCACATGCAGGGGAGAAACAATCCCTTGTATCAGTTATATCAGTGATAAAAAGATGATGAATCAGCTGAATCAGTAGCCTGCGCCTCCTGGCACATTGATTGCAGAAGGAATCATTTTGATGTGACTTTAATGCATGGGTCATTTACAGCATGAGTTCTTTTCCTGCATATGAGCCATTACAGATCTATGGCAGTCCAGTAGGGATGAAAGAGAGGGAGGGAGGGTAGAGGAGAGAGAGAAAAAGAATGAAATCCTAAGTAGGGTTGGCAGAAAATACATGGTAAGTGCTCTAGGAGAGCCCATAAACTGAAACTTGGATACTGGGGCTTCTGCTCGTCTTGGAGAAAACTAAATAATATTTGTTTGAAATCATAATCCCAGGGATGCCTGGGTGGCTCAGCAGTTGAGCATCTGCCTTTGGCTCAGGGCATGATCCTGGTCCCAAGATCAAGTCCCACATTGGGCTCCCTGTGAGGAACCTGCTTCTCCCTCTGTCTGTGTCTCTGCCTCTTTCTCTGTAAATAAATAAAATCTTTATTTTAAAAAAAAGAAATCATAATTCCAGACCAGCTTCTAACAAACAAGAGGCAACAAAACAGAAGCTAAAATCCAGGCAAACTTGAGCTCTCTCTTCCATGATCCCATATGGTGTATTTAGCTCTAGCTGTCTGGTCAACCACTCAGCCAAAAGATGAGTGTATGCCTCTCCAGGAGCTGCAAAGTGGAGGCCATGGTGAGGCAGAACCTGGGGCAATAATCTGTTGGCTGGGAGTGAGTGGGACAGGACAGTGGCTTCCATTATAATTTAGCTGATACTGTTTATTGCATTTTTTCCCAGTGTCGCTTTCAGCTAGAGGAGATATTTGAGGCTAGGACCAGAGAGTAAGAGGTAGAGATGTATGTGTGAGAAGGAGGGATGGCCTACCATTGTCTGACATGTCATCATCAGGACACTTTCAGCTTGGGACCCAGGGACACTTACTGTGAACTGGCTTTGAGAGCCCAGAATATGCTGTTTTAAAAATTCTTTAGAAAATCACCTAGAATGATTTTTTAAAAATCCATACCTCGACCCTATTCCAGACTAATTTGTTTCTGAAAGTTTTTTAAAGACCCTATTTATTTATTCATGAGAGACAGAGAGAGAGGGGCAGAGACACAGGCAGAGGGAGAAGCAGGCTCCATGCAGGGAGCCCCACATGGGACTCAATCCCAGGACTCCAGGATCACGCCCTGGGCCAAAGGCAGGCACTAAACCACTGAGCCACCCAGGGATCCTCCTGTTTCTGAAATTCTGAGGGGATCCCAGGCTTCAGTATTTTTAAAAAGCTCCCCAACTGATTCTAATTTCCTTTCCCAACATATTATCCTGAACATTTTCAAACATAAAGTCTGTAGCATCCAAACTCTACAATTAGCATCTGCTTACCTATCTATCCATCAACCCATGTTATTTTTTGATACATTTCAAAACAGGTTGTAGACATCCATCCATTTTACCCTTAAACACTTTTGCAGGCATATAATTAATTAGAGTTCAATATCTCTCTAAAGTTTCTTTTTTCAGGTAACATATGGTGAAATGCATAAATTGTTAGTGTACCATTTGATGAGTTTTGACAAGAGCATACACCTGTATAATACAAACCCTTATCAAGATATTTAAAAATCTCCTCATGCATCTTCCCGGTAAACATCCGCCTCCACCCCCAAGAGGCAGTGTTCTGTGCTGATTTTTTCCAGATGATTCCAATTTGTAGGCAAGGTAATGAACCCCTTAAAGAGAGGTAGAACAATTCTAACTTGCCAGCCCTTTGTAATTGAGACAGTAGAGCTTGTTGGTTAACAGCTCTGGAGTCAGCTACCTTGATGCCAAGTCCAGCTGAAACAATTACTATTTGTGTGATTGGGGGCAAATTAACATCTATAAACCTCAGGTTCTTCATCTATAAAAGAGGGATTTTAATAGTACCTGTCATACCAGGTTGATTGAGAGATTTAAAACAGACGACATAAATAACTTAGTCATCAAGTTAACATTTATTAAGTGCTTACAATTTGTTAGGCACTAAGCTAATCACATGGGTTAGCTCATCTAATCCTCCCTTCTGTAATGATCCCCATGACAGGGAAAGAGGCTTAAAAAGGGTAAGTACATTGCCTCAAATCACACAGCTAATAATTGGAAGCCAGAATATAATCCCAAAGTGGCTTGATTCTTTCTAGAGATCACACTTCCACACTGCTAACTACCATACTTTCTTTTATATGCCTTACACACATAGTAATAGCTCAAAAATGTCATATTTGGTGCACCTCAATCGGTTGCTTGATTCTTGACACTGGCTCAGGTCATGATCTCGGGGTTGTGAGATTAAGCCTCAAGCCAGGCTCACGAGCTGGGCATAAAGTCTGCTTAAGATTCTCTCTCCCTTTCCCTCTGCCTCTCCCTTCACCCTCTCTCTTTCTAAAAAGGAAAATAAAACTTGCTGTTCCTTTTAAAAATGCCATATATTTATTACATGCATATTGTATTATATATAGTATTATATATGTAACATATATAATAATATGTATTAGTATCCCTATTATTTGTATAACTTATAGTTATAGTTATCAGTTATTCAGTGATAAAGTCCAAATGAAGGCAAGGGACCTCTGACACAAAGCTTCGAAATCATAGCAGTCCAACATTGCCAGTCTACACCTTGGCATGAGCATATATATCTATTGCGTTCCTAACAATGCCCTTTCTGCTCTGACATTAAGAAACACCACGCTGACCAACACACAAAGCTTCCAGTAACAACATCCCTTCGGAAGGAAGAACTATGGGAAGTGCATTTTTCCCATTAACACATTCAGCTCCCTGGTGCTCTCTTCTGCAGCTGTGCTGTGGTCATTCAGACAAAAGGCCTGCTGGAAAAATCAGTTACATCATCGGTGTCAGCTCCAACAGATTTGCCAGGAGCAGCATGATTAACATCTCCACCGAGCCAGAGAATGGGCAGGGCTCACTCAAGCTACATTATGTTACTCTTCCCCCCTAACGAAAATCCCATTAAATTGGACAATTATCCACGCCCCATTCGAGGTGGCTGTTCATGCACATCAGAGTTCATTTTCTTCTGAAGGAAGGCAGAATCCCACAGAGCTATCCTACCCTTCAGTCTCCCCTGTTGGGCCACTCATTTCTAACAGCCTTCCCTCAAAAAAGAGATGACACTAGTTGGTTGGCAAAGGAAAAAGAGTGGCAAGCTCTAAGCAGGGCAGCAGATGGGTGTCTAGTCGTAAACTCTGTGGCTGAGCCTTAAGAGGAAGTGTTGGTGACAGCTGAAAACAGAACAGTACTTCTTTTATCACCAGCAGGAAACCTATGAATGACTGATAAATCAATTTCAAAGATTTAGAAGCTCAGTTCAGTGGACAGGCAGCAACAAGAACAAGTTGGGGAGGGCTGCTGAGCCTTCAAGCTCAGTGACTCCTTTGGAATCTCAGAATGCCAGGCTTTTTAAAAATCACGTGAAAGCTATTAGAGATCCTTACACCAGGGAAGAAAAGGGAATGAGCTGGCAATTCAGCCAAACGAGGGTCTGGGGTTATGATGGAGTCAATAATCAAGGGATTCTTTCCAATAGAGGAAAGCTGATAATACAATGTGATTAAATGAATCCCTCTGTTAGGAAGGTCAATGTTCCATTATCACAGGGATCCCTGGGTGGCGCAGTGGTTTGGCGCCTGCCTTTGGCCCAGGGCGCGATCCTGGAGACCCGGGATCGAATCCCACATCAGGCTCCCGGTGCATGGAGCCTGCTTCTCCCTCTGCCTATGTCTCTGCCTCTCTCTCTCTCTGTGACTATCATAAATAAATTAAAAAAAATTTTAAAAAAAGTTCCATTATCACAACACCCATGGAGTTAATCTCCCCAGAGTAATCACTACTATTATTTGATGCTATCAGCTACTGGACTTGTGGGCAAAACAAAGCAGGGCTGGCCTTTCTATCATTATCCTTCTAGCCCCAGAGAGTCTGAGCACCCTATTTAGGTATAGAGCTGTAGCAACAGAGGGAACAAGTTTAAGCCACAAGAAATCCCTTCCCTGGTTCCAGATTCCACAGAAGCGACAAGACATTTGAGTGGATATTAACCAGCAATGATTTGCCAAGTCCTTCAGAGATTTTGCTTGTGTGGATACTTTGACTCTCAACCTAAGAAGTCAAGTATCTTCAGGACTGCTCTGGCCTCACTAAGGATTATTGGTACACACGTACGAGAAATGGTTTTTCCTGAGTCAAGAAATGGACAGAATTGGTTGTATTTATTCTTGTTTCTAGGAATAATCACAGTTTCTGGGACACATCTGTCAGATATACTATCACCTAATATTACATAGCATCAACTCCTGGCCAAAAAGAGTCTGATCCACCAGGCATGGCCCAAATGAATCCAAGTCCCCTCATAAGCAGAGCAAAATCTTTTTGGAAAATGAATAATAATTTTACTAGAGGCCATTATAAAGTGCCTACTGGGCACTTTATAACAGGTATATCTAACTATCACAAGAACTTTGTGAAGTAGGGAGTGTCTGGCATATAGCAACTACTCCATAAATAGTGCCTAACAACTATCACTATATCCATTGTACAGATGATAAAACTGAAGCTCAAAGACCCTTATTAATCTGCTTGAGTTCCAATCTATAAATAAATGTGACAGTTTAAAGTGATCTAGAATTGCCTTGTTCTTTCCCAGGCAAACCCAGGCTCCTTAGAGTGACAGCTATGGGCTCCCTGCATCTATTCTTTTCCTCGTTTGATCTTCTAAGTGACTATAGAGTCCATAAAATTACAGACCTTCCTTGACTTACAATGGGGTTATGTATTGATAAGGCTATTGTAAGTTGAAAATATCTCTTGTAAATAAAAAATGTTAATACATATAAACTACTGAACATAATAATTTAGCCTAGCCTACCTTAAATGCACTCATAACTCTTAAATCAGCCTACAGTTGGGCAAAATCATCCAATACAAGGCTTATTTTATAATAAAGTGTTGAATATCTCATGTAATTTATTGAATTCTGTACTGAAACGGAAAAATATAACAGTTGTAAATATATTGGTAGTTTATCCTCATGCTTCACATAGCTGACTAGGAGCAGCATAAGAGAGTATTATACCACATATTGTTAGCCTGGGAAAAGATCAAAATTTAAAACAAGAAGTAGAGTTTATACTGAAGGCATATCACTTCTTCACAGTTGTAAAGCTGAAAAATCATAAGTCAAACCGTTGTAATTTGAGGTCATCTGTACACTGAAGTTTGAGAGTGGATGCTCTTGCAGATGAGCACATAAAACTTTGTTCCAAAAGTTACTGAAGAAGAGCTTATGCCATAATGAGAACCCCAAAGGAGATAAAGAAAACCAAGGCTCAGTATGCAAGGCTGGAAAGTGTCAGAATCAAGCTAATCCCTTCTAATTATCTGGGTCCCGCTATCCACCCACTTGAGCATAGGCCAGAGTGGATTTAAAAAGCTTTTTGTGAGTAACCTAGAAGGTACTATTGGGTTTTCTTACCCTTATGGTTGCTTGATGGTTAAAATGATTTGAGTCCTACTGTAGGCCCTTGATAGAGAACTTCATATCTAACTGTTCTCCACACTCATTCATAATTACATTTGAGGAATGATCCATTGCTTTGAAGTAAACACACACACACTTTACATACAGTCCTCTGTGTCAAAGTAAGATAGTTACTCAAGCTAGGAGCACTTTTGTTTGCTACTCCACTAGGAAAGCATCAGAGGAAAGGCACTGGCCTATAAAACAACATAATTGCCCTGGTCACTCTAACTAAGTTGAATAATGTGATTACCAAATTCACCAGGTTGTCTCCAGTGGGAGATGCAACAGACGTCAGATTACAACAATCCAACTTCCTCTCCTTTTGGGGACTTTTCCCACAGACTTGTTAACAACGTTAAGCTAAACAACCGCATTCAGCACCATGGACAACACCACAGGCTGCCAGTTACTGTGAGAAACTGGCTACAGAGCACATTAGCTCCCTGAGTCTCTCCTCTTGATTCAGCTTGCCTCCTTTCATAATCAGATATTTATGAAGACAGTGGGGCGGGGTTCTATACTGTTCTATAGGAAGAATCAGGAATGGGGCAGGAGAGGGGATTTTGGAAACAGGGTTTTAAGGAAAAAATCACCTGGAGGGCTTGTTAAAACTGGTTGCAAGGCCCTGACCTCAGAGTTCCTGACTCAGAAGGTGTGTGTGGGCCTGGTAATCGGCATCTCTAACACATTCCCAGATGCTGCTGATGCTGCTGATGGAGGAGGGGACACATTTTGAAAACCATGCTCTAATACAACCTCTTTAGGGCATAGAAAAGGCAACTAGGACCTAAAATAGCAATGACTTGCCCAAGATCAAAAAGCTGGTTACTATTCCAACCATCGAGTGCTACACCCCAGGCCTCTTAATTTCCAATCATGTGTTTCTTTTCCAGAGCACCACACCCAGGTTTAGTCAGTAGACTAGCATCTGATGGATAACTATAAGGAAAGTTGACATCAATAGAAATTGATTCAGCCTCTCCTTTGTGTGACTCTATACAAAACTCCCTCCAACTTCAGCCTCTAGTGTACCAAGCCAGGGCTGAGGTTTAATCCTCCATAACAGCTCCAGAATTGGGTCCATCCCTATTTCTACTGGTCTGTTCATATCCATCCCACACGAAATTCACAGCAGATTGATTGCAAACTAGGTAGAGCTGCCAGATTTAGCAAATACAAATACCAGATACCCAGTTCAATTTCAATTTCTCATCATTTATCTGCAGCTCAAATTTAACTGGGCATCCTATACTTAATCCGGCGACACTAATCCTAAGAACCTGCTGGTCAATGGGAAGGAAGGGAGTTAACTTCTTAGCTCATGGTTCAGCTATGCCCTCTCTCGCCCAGATGCTAAAGAGGCTAAAGAACACCTGACCCCTTTACCACCCTCCTCCAAGTACAGCCTGCCAGGCTTGTTGTTGTGGCTCTATTGAGCCAGAGTAGGAAGACTGTGATTTGAAGAGCAGCAAAAAAAGCAGCAGCAGCTGAACTAGTATCCTCCAGCATTTCTCATTTCTATGAAGAGTTTGATTCTGGTTCCATGCCCTGTGATTAACCAAAACAAGAGGAAGACAAATAAAAATTCTGTACAGCTGTTTCACACTGACAGACCTGACCTACTCAGCTGAGGGTTCTTTGTGCTGGGAAATTGTTACCTAGCAACCAAGCCTTGCAGCTGCCAGACTCCAAACACTGAAAGCATGACTTATAGAAAAGAAGCCAGGAGAAGGGTGGGGTGGGGACTGAATCAATCTGAGCTTTGTCTTGGGGTCTAATACTATATTCCAGTAAGAGACGATAAGCAGGAATTGAAGCCCCCTTCCTGTTTTGATTCAATTGAAATCAGGCTGGCTGGGCTCAGCCTCCTGTCACCTCCACCTGCTCCAGCACTCACCCCTGGGTGTGAAAATGGTAGGGTTGAGGGAGGAGTGAGAATGAAGTCTCTTCCCAGAGATGTCAAATATTCTATGCGATGCACATGGCTTGTATTCTTTGATAATGGAGCTCATCTTTAATCTTCAATACACATCTTCAGTTACTGGGCTTTTCTTCTCTCCTCCTTCCTCTCCTCCCCTCTCCATCCTCCCCCTCCTCCTCCACCTCTTCTTCTTCCTCTCCTTCTGTTGCTGCTGCTGCTGCTTCTTTTCTCTCTCTGCCTCTCTCTTCTATTTGTCTATATATGTCTCTCTCTCACTTAAAAAACACAGATGCAAGGGCTTACTATCTTTATTTTTTTAATGTCCCAGGTGTTAAACACTTCTCAATGCTGCAAAAGGTGAAAGATGAGCTCAGTGGATTTCAAACTGTAGCACTTTGATGAATCATCTAACAGAGTCCTGAGCCCCGCCAACTAGCAAATCTGATTTAGTAGGTTTTGGGTGAGGTCCAGGAAATCTGCATTTCCAACAACCTCTCCACAAGATGGGGTCTGTGTGCAACACTGCAAAATATTAGCTTATCGTATCTTTTGTCACAAAGCATTCTTAAAAAATGTTTGTGTAATCAAGTAATATTCTTCATACCACACCACCAATTTCTCCTAACATATAATCATCTTCCAACTTTATATGTCCAACTAGGAATGGCCCAGTTTCTGTCTCTGGGCAGGGAGAGCCTCTTCAGGGGGTTATTACTAGCTAGCTTGCTGTACCACAATATCCACAGTTGTCTGTCTAGTAAGCATCCATTTTGTCCCTGTCAAGTCCACTAATGTGAAACGAGGTTGGAATTGACTGTACTTCCCATTTAGAGACTTCATCCTGGTTATATTGTTCTTGGTTTATTTAGCCTACAGCCCTTTAAGCTACAGCAAATGCACAGATTCCGATGCAAAACAGAGATCACTCCCTAACTCCATCTGGGCTGCCCTGTCCCATTCTCACAGCAAGTTTGTATAGTAGTTTTCTATTGTGGTATAACAGATTTAGCAGCTTGAAACAACATCCATCATTATCTCACAGTTTTCAGGGGTGTGGAGTCCTTGCGCAGCTTCACTAGGTCCTCTGCTCAGAGTTGCACATGGCTGTAATCAGTGTATCAGTTATAATGCAGTTCTCACTTGGGCTCCAGGTTCTCTCCCAAGCTTATTCAGGTTGTCATCAGAATTCAGCTCCTTATAAGACCAAGGTCCTCATTTTCTTGCTGTCAGCAGGGGTCCACTCTCAGTTTCTAGAAGCCACCAGCTAACAGGCATGTTCACACGGCACTTTACACCCAACTTCACAAGTGGGAGAAAACTTTCTGATTTCTCCTATCTCTGATCTCCAGCCTCTATGTAACATTTTTCCTTCTATTATTCTATGTGGCCATTTGGAGATTTTGTGCTTAAAATTTAAAATAAGGAAGCATCACAAGCTGTGATATATAATTTTTTAGTTGATAGGTGTACATTGTAATTCATACATGAACCATATTACCAAGTTTGAATGTCCTTAAAATAGAAATTTTAGGGGCACCTGGGTGGCTCAGTTGGTTAAGCATCTGACTCTTGATCTCAGCTCATGTCATGATTTTGGGGTTGTGAGTTTGAGCCCTGAGTCACGCTCCATCCTGGGCATGGAGCCTGGTTGGGATTATTTCTCTCCTTCTCCCTCTGACCCTTCCCTACCTTCTCTCTTTAAAAAAAAATTTAAAAATTAAAAAAAAAACTTAAAATACAGCTTTATAAAGCTATAATTCACATATTCTATTATTCATCCATTTAAAGTGTACAATTAGGGGCAGCCCTGGTGGCTCAGAGGTTTAGCACTGCCTTCAGCCCAGGGCGTGATCCTGGAGAACTGGGACCGAGTCCCACAGTCAGGCTCCCTGCATGGAGCCTGCTTCTCCCTCTGCCTCTCTCTCTCTCTCTCTCCACTCTGTGTCTCTCATGAATAAATAAATAAAGTGTAAAATTCATTGGATTTTTAGTATATTCACAGAGGTATGCAACTATCAGCACATCAATTTTGGAACATTCTCATCACCCCAAAAAGAAACCTCATCCTTTTAGTAAGGTTTTTATAGGATTGTTGGGGAGCTAGCATGGAAGAATGCAGAAAGGCCCTCAAGACACCAGCAGGCAGCCATTTGTTCTGCCTACTATATGAAGAGGACAACTCTGCCCAGAACACATTTCAAAAACATCTTCTTTAGAAAACAAGCATATTTGATCCTTTAGCTTTGCTCAAGCGAAATATTTCATGGTCTAGCATTTTTTTCCAAATAGAAAATGTCTATGTTGAGATGTAAGTCCCAGTAACTATGGTTGTCCAAAGGTGAAACTCCCCAACATCTACTTAACTCTGAAAATTGGGCTATGTGTCAAAAAAAAACCACAAAATTCAACAGAGGAGAGGAGGCCTCCAGTATCAGTTGCACTAAAAGATATAAGTTCTTATTTATAATCCATTCTAAAAGGCTTTCAATGATGCAAGAATATTATTCCATCTTGTAGCTAATACAAGCCTTTGATTCCTGAAATGTACATGTAATCCAACTGCCTGCCAGCAGTTGATAAGGCTCCTGATAGAAATTCAAAACAGAGTTTAGCTATGTCTCTCTGAGAGTGGCTATATGCTTAAACTCAAGCAGATGAGTAAAAGCCGGACAGGTTTAAGATTTTGAAAGAGGGCTTCAGTTGGTTTTTACATCTGTGCTTACAGTAACCTCATTAGCATGTAGGGAATATCTGAAAGGACTTTCACTTGATCAGTCAGCATGAAATGGGTGAGAGAGCATTGACCTGGGAGTTAAGAGATCTGGGTTCTAATTATGCTTCTGCCACTGATCAGTTCTGTGACTTTGTGTGAGTTCCTTCAGTTCATTGCATACCAGATTCTGCATCTGTCAAATGGAGATAATCATATCCTCCTAGGTTATCTTATAGGGTTATGGTAATCATTAAAATAGGCAATAGACGTGAAAGAACTTCTAAAAGCATGAAGTACATGTACAAAATGTTTAAATAAATTTAAAAATTAAATATTAGAAAGTAAATATTTTATCATAATCAAATACTTTTATTACTACTCAAGTTACTTCTTTCAGCTTTCACCAGTGGAATGTCTGCTCAAGATCAAGGACCACTGAGAACTATTATGAATGCAAGATGTAAAAAAAAAAAAAAGAGAGGGGGCAGATTTGATTAGAACCATAACTGATATTATGAACCTCAAAATTCACAGAGCAATGAACCTCAGAGTTCACAGAGCATTTTCACACATGCTATCTCATTCAAGATCTATAATAGCCTTGTTCATTAGACAAAGCAATATTGAATTCCTCAAGAACAGAGAATGTATCTTACTCATCTTAAGATATTCCCAACACCTAATTAAATACTCAGCAAAACAAGTATTTGTTGAATTAATTTATATTATTTCTATTCCCATTTTATAGACGAAAAAACTGAGGTCCAGGGAGAGTAGGGACAGAGCTGAGATTTGAACCCATTGTTTTCAAATCCACTGCACCACTCTCCTATACCTTATTACTAGTATTATTTATAGCGGGGGTTCTCAGACTCTGACAGACATCACCCACAAGGACTACTGGGATCCAGATAGCTTTGGATTCAGTAGATCCAGCATGTGAACTAGAATCTATATATCTAGCAAGTTCCTGGGTGATACTGATATTGTTGGCCCAGGAACCACATGCTGAGAACCACTACCTTACAACTTTGTTTGATCTTTTTTTTAAAAAAAGATTTTATTTATTCATGAGAGACAGAGAGAGAGAGAGAGAGGCAGAGACATAGGCAGAGAGAGAAGCAGGCTCCATGCAAGGAGCCCAATGCGGGACTCGATCCCAGGACTCCAAGGATCATAGCCTGAGCCGAAGGCAGACGTTCAACCACTGAGCCACCAGGCATCCTTGTTTGGTCTTCTGACCAGCAGCATCAGCATCACTTGGGAACTTATTAGAAATGCAAACTCTTGTATAAATTAAAGTTTGAGAAGCACCAGAGAACAATGAGTCTGGTGGTTTCCTGACCTGGCTGCTCATCAGAATTATTTGGGAGAGCTTTGAAATATATAGTCTCAGGCCCCTACCCTGGAAATTCCAGCTCCCAGGTGATTCTAATACACTGCCAATTTTGGGAGCCATTGCTCTAGACTAGTGATATCCCAACATATTATTTTTTGAGAGGGATGGGATTGGGAGCAGAGGGAGAGGGGCAGAGGGAGAGAGAGAATCCCAAGCAGGCTGCACGCCCAGCACAGGGCCCATGCGGAGCTCAATCTCACAACCCCGAGATCATGTCCTGAGCCAAAATCAAGAGCCAGATGCTCAACTGACTGAGCCATCCAGGCACCCCATCCCAATATATTTTTATTACAACCCCCCCACCTTCTATACTGTCGCCCACACATCTTATCCTCCCAACAATTTCCCTGAGTGGTAAATGACCCCAGCAGAGAAGCATTTTTCTGAGCTTCTAAAAGACCTTTAGCAATGTGTAGTTGCTCAGATACATGGCTCAAGCATTGCTTTTGAAAAAAAATAATATTCTAGATCCTGTGTTAGGCCAAAAGTTAAAGGAAGCAGAAGGCAAGATCTACTGGGGGATAGACCTAACACATTAAAATAATTATAAAGTTGAACAATAAACTCTGGCATTCTCAGTATAATAGATATTGAAACAAGGTATGGGAATTGGAGTAATCCAGAAAGCTTCCCCAAAGGGGCAGAAAATCGGCCTGCATAAAAATTATCTCGCAATTTTATCCTTTTTTTTCCCCAGGAAATAATGCAACAAATACTGCTGAGACAAAGAATACATATATGTCAAAAATGGGCTTAATGGGAGAACTAGAAAATGCACTTTACACCCAACCTCACAGTCTTGTTTGGAAGGACTTCCAAACAAGATTAAAAAGAGTAGATCTGGTTAAAACAAGGAAGGGGAGAATGGGGAAATGTATCTTGAAAGGAAATCACCCTGGCTTTTCATCCTCTGCAAAGCTAATCATCTTCGAGCTCAATGAAAGCTGAAGTCTCTCAAGCCAGGAGCAAAGGAAGACCCTTCTAGGCAAAAATGCATTTTAGCATGCTAAAATTTCCAAACCTCATCCCTCTGCCTCCAGGCATGACCATGCCCCAAATGGATGATACAGGCTAGAAATAGGCAAAACTCTGCTAAACAACACTTGCTGCTATGGTTCAATGTCCTCCTATATTTATAAAATGCTAATATTTCTTCTTGAGAAAATGTGAATTTTTAGGGCAATGTATGCCATCTTTATTTACCAAGAATGCAAACTAATAATCCTTATCTTGGCTTTTGGAACGGGACATTTACTCATTTTCTAACTCAGGGAGGCCTGGAAAATAAAGAATGCAAGTTTCATCCTTCTGGTGTCCTTCTAGTGTAATTTCATGATGAAGAGGATGTTTTGCCTGGTTGCCAATTAATACTTCCTTGCTCTGTTGGCATGATAATCTCTTACAAATGATGTCTTACATTATATAGAACACTTTCACAGATATTTTGATACCTAAGATCGTTTTAACTCTAAAATTTTATGGTCTTGTATTATTCTTCTAATGGCCCCATGAGGTAGGTTGAACAATGTTCCTCAACCGGCTCTGGGCCTTAGTTTATCTGCCTATAAAATGAAAGGGCTGTGCTAGAACAATGGCTTTCAACCTGGGCTGAACATTGACCTGCCTGGGGAGATTTTGAAAATACTGATATGGATGCCCGGGCCCAGTTTCCAAGATTCTTCACATAGTAGGTATAGGGCCAGGTCTGAGCACTGAGCCCTCTGCAAGTTCTCCAAGAGTTTCTAATGGGCACCCAGGACTAAAACTCGTCAGACCAAATGAGCTGTAAGGTCTTCTCCAGCTCTGACATTCTGAGTCTAGATACCATCTGTACTTTACAGATGATAGAACTGAGGCACAGAAAGGTTAATGACTGTCAACAGGAAAAGCTAAGTCAGTTGTAAGGTGGAAGATAGAGCCTATGTCTTTCTACCTCAAAGCTTAGACCTCTGTTGCAGGTAGCTTTTAGTTTGCTTAATGTCCAAAACCCATATGGTCCTTAACCCTGACTTGGCCCTGTGTATCTTTACGTATAGAAACACCACATTTCAGAGGCAGCGGGGTGGCTCAGTGGTTGAGTGTCTGCCTTCGACTTAGGTCACGATCCCTGGGTCCTGGGATTGAGCCCTGCATCAGGCTCCCTCCAGGGAGCCTGCTTCTCTCTCTGCCTATGTCTCTGCCTCTCTCTCTGTGTCTCTCATGAATAAATACATAAAATCTTAAAAAAAAAAAGAAATGAAACCCCACATTTCAGAAATATCACTCTTGAGATATTGAGCTTTCCTCTGTTGAGTTCACTATACCCTCTCCTTCATTAAAACACCTTCCAAAATTAGCATCCACATGGCCCTGATCTATTTACGCCTTCCTTTAGTACCTACTACTCACTAAGCCATCCTCCACTCATGCACTCATTCAACATATGTATTGGATGCATACCATATACTAGACACTGTCTAGACACTAAGGCTACATCCATGAACAAGCCAATGCCTCCATCACCAACAGTTGTTAGTACGTGTTACTCTACAAGATTTAAGAGTTAATTCTAGGAATGGCATACATCTTTTTTTTTTAAGATTTTATTTATTTTTCATGAGAGACACAGAGAGGCAGACATAGGCAGAGGGAAAGGCAGGCTCCCCATGGTGAGCCCTATGCGGGACTCTATCCCAGGACCCTGGGTTCATGCCCTGAGCCGAAGGCAAACGCTCAACCACTGAGCCACCCAAGCGTCCCTGGCATATGTCTTCTTAACTCAATTATAAGCACCTCAAGACTAGATACTCTGTTTTCTGGTACTTATTTAAAGTATCCCAAAGTGCCTTGTACAATGCTAATAACAGATGTCTCTAATGATTATAGAGAACTGTCATAGTTGTCCTTAACTGAAACTACTATTAAGAAATCCACTGATAAATGATAAAGATTGGTCATTTTGTTTATCCCGTACATGAAAATAAAAATTTACTGATACCTGCACTTCTTGCCAGTGGGGAGTCATTTCTAGACAGCAACAGGAAGCAGTTTAAACTCACCTTTTGGGATCTTCCAGTTTTGAGTTATGGAATCATAGAACTTTTTTTTAAAGATTTTTATTTATTTATTCATGAGAGACACAGAGAGAGAGAGAGAGAGGCAGAGACACAGGCAGAGGGAGAAGCAGGCTCCATGCAGGGAGCCTGATGTGGGACTCGATCCCGGGTCTCCAGAATCAGGCCCCAGGCCGAAGGCGGCACTAAACCACTGAGCCACCCAGGCTGCCCGGAATCATAGAACTTTATATATAGAAAGGACTAAAATGCATACAATATTTGCTTTGTGAAGAAACTCTTGGAGCAATCTACTCTACAAAAGTAGAAACCAAGATCCAGTAAGGTGCAGCGGTTTACTCCAGATTACCCAGTGATTTCGTGGCAGAGCAAGAGTCTCCAGGTCCCTTGCCAAGAATCTTCTCCATTATTCCTGCCTCCATTTCGGGGGTTAGCAAACATTTTCTATAAAGGGCCTTCAGACACCAGACTGAAACATTAACTCTTCTCTGGGTCTCTTGGCTACCAACCTGCCTGCATAGTTCAGATTTGCCAGGCCCCAAAATCACCTCAGATAAATATACCAGGGTTTGTGATCCCAAATGGTCTCTGTTGAATATTTTTCTTCTTTTTTAGACCTATACATAGTTTTTTGACCCTTAATCCATTATATTATGAGTAATGGAAAATCAAGTTCTCCTTTGTATTCCAAAGGAAAGTTTCTTAGACACTGTAAACTCCGATCAACCTTAATTCTTTCTAATTATATTCCACTCTTGCTTTGTATCCGCACTAGTTCTGCCTTTGCATGAAGATTTCCAGGGTCTCTATCTTTGCATTTATGCTGTATGTGTTACATATACAAACCCAGCTACCCCACACCGTTCTGTTCTACCTCAGGCTAGGATTTGACAAGGGCAAGGGCAGTATGGAGCAGATGCTGTCATCTTTGAAAGCCACATTCAGCTGGGGGGAAGGAAACATATTGATTTAAACAGATTTTTTGATTTACAAGAAGGGAGGGAGAGAGATTGCTCAATCTGACCTCAAGGTCTCAGCAAGGTCCCTGAGGAGTAGCCAAACCCCATACCACTCAGTGACAGAACCAAAGCCAGGACTGTTAAGCCAAGTGGTGGGGCGGGGGAGGCTGTGAATGTTTAAGCCTGCCCAGGGACAGCTATTTCCCCTGGAGTCTGAGTCCTAGTCCTAGTCCCAGTTGGGGGAAAATTCGAAAGCAAGGGTAGCTATGTAACTTAAACCCCATGAGGGGGACCCCTCTAAATTCTTACCTTCTACATGAGTTCATCCCCAATTCCAGCCACCACCAACTTCTGGGTGAGGCTTATGGGTACACCTTTAGCCAATTGACTCTTTAGCAGTCAACATAACCATAGCAGGAGCATTCAGAACCCCATTCTGGAGGTAGGTAGCTGTTGCTAAAGAAGATTATGGTTGGGACTGACATAGAAGTGTCTATATTAACTGCCACTAAAAATAGACATGGATTAAAACCAGCCCCCATCCTGATCACTCTGGATGAGCTGGAGTAATCTATCTCATTGCTAATCAGTTTCTACACCTTCTTTCCCTCAGCAGCAGTTTCAGCCTAGAAATGAATGATGCCATTCATCAATCCCAGAAGTCTCTCCTCAAAGATGATGAGGAAGCAGGCCCCTCTTCCCAACTCTGAGTCCACCAAGCCAGAGGAAATCCTGAGTGCTGATGTCATTTTACCATGCTTTGTACCATGAGTGAAATATGTTAGAACCAAATGAAGGGTTCTACTTGCTACTTCTCAAATAGTCCTTGGGAGGCCTAAGTAACTACTATTCTCTTGACCTGAATTCTGAGTCACAGCATTCTTTCTCACTGCTTGGCTCACATGAGCTCACAACCAGCCCAGGAAATAGCCAACTATATCCACGGCAGATTATCCATTAGGTACATTGGCACAGTGCCTGGGACCCACTGTACTTTTAGGGACCCATGAAAATGATTTCATTTCTTTTAAATTAAAAAAAACCGGGGCAGCCCCAGTGGCCCAGCGGTTTAGCGCCACCTTCAGCCTGGTGTGTGGTCCTGGAGACCCAGGATCCAGTCCCACGCCAGGCTCCCTGCATGGTGCCTGCTTCTTCCTCTGCCTGTGTCTTTGCCTCTCTCTCTCTCTCTCTGTGTCTGTCATGAATAAATAAATAAATAAATAAATCTAAAAAATAATTAATTAATTAATTTTAAAAAGCCACTTAGATTGAAGAAAATGTTTAAATATATATTGTTAATATATTCCTCTTTATACAAACCAGTGAAAATTATTATTATTATTATTATTATTATTATTATTATTATTATTTTAGTGGAGGAAAGGGTTCACAAAAGCAATAGTGTCCAGGGCCCACATAGGTCATAATGCATCTGAAAGTATTTCAACTATTCCTGAAGATCTAAACTCCAAAGGGTAGGATGGCCTGTTAGAGAACCCATACTTCTTTGAATCAGGGGAGTTCCTGGGAAAGCACAAGTATCAGTTCCCAGCAGGCGACAAGCCAAACACTCGGAACTCTAAGCAAGGCAAGGCTCCATCCTCCTTGCAAAGAGCAAGAGGAAGTTCACCTATTAACTGCCATATTAAATAAACTGTGCAGTCAAAGCCTGCCAGAAGGAAGCTTTTTATCAAGGCTGTAATGTCTCTGGTGAGTAAGACCAGAAATGTCCTGACATATAAATATTTATATACGACTTCATCAGATGAGACAGCCAATACTTAAAAGAAACAGGGGCACAGGCATGCATATGCAGACACAAAGAGACTTCAATATGTACTGGTCTCTAGCCCAAAACCTCTTTCAAGGGATATTATCATGCTGGGTGAGCCATTCAGACCCCTAGGGTCTGCCAAATTGTTGCCAGCTGGAGAAGCATGGACTTGGTGCAAAAGAGAGTGTGCAGTCAACATACATGGCAAGCACTACTTATGGCAGTTAAGTCTAATTAGTAAACCTGTCTCTGATTCCTCCAGTGAGACTCCACAGCACGGGGTAGTGGGAAGAGTGCTGGTTTCTATAGGACTAAATCTATTGTGAAGGTTCTAAACCTGGCAATGCAACTGATGTTACTGCCTCTTTACCACTGTGGTTAGAGAAGCCAAACTTTAACGCCTGTCATCGAAAGAATTCTCTTAACCTTTTACAACTTTGGGGAATTCTTGAAGCATCTGCTAGAGAAATCTCCCCTTTTGATCAGTTTCCCCTTTTCTCTCTAGAGTCTCTAGCATGATAGATGCTCTCAAGCCCGACTCAGACCACGGATGAATAGGTGTTACCTTGATGGTGATTGCTCATACTCTATCAACAAAGACCCTCTTGCCCCGGTTTATCACCCCTGTCAAAATGTAATGGTTCCTGTTTTCTTTCCATTTAATTATTCCTTTGGGCCTTAAAGGGTTTTTTTCTTTTCAAGATTTTTTAATTAAAATGCAAATAAATACCTGAGGCAGAGAGCAATGATTCCCAAAGTGCATTCTACCATATGGTCACTGTTTCTGTTTTTTTTTTTAATTTTTAAATTTTATTTATTTTTTTATTTATTTATGACAGTCACACAGAGAGAGAGAGAGAGAGGCAGAGACACAGGCAGAGGGAGAAGCAGGCTCCATGCACCGGGAGCCCGACATGGGATTCAATCCCAGGTCTCCAGGATCGCGCCCTGGGCCAAAGGCAGGCGCCAAACCCCTGCGCCACCCAGGGATCCCACTGTTTCTGTTTTTTAAAAGGTTTGGTGTTCTAACTCTGGGAAGCGAACAAGGGGTGGTGGAAAGGGAGGTGGGCAGGGGGTTGGGGTGCCTGGGTGACGGGCACTGAGGGGGACACTTGACGGGATGAGCACTGGGTGTTACGCTATATGTTGGCAAATTGAACTCCAATAAAAAAAATATACAAAAATAACAATAAATAAATAAATAAATAAATAAATAAATAAATAAATAAATAAAAGGTTTGGTGTTCAAACAAGTTTGGAGAACAGTGGACTAAATAAAATCAATCAAGTTTCTTTACAGAGGGCTTATTGGAGTTTTTTTTCTGAGAGGGGAATATACTATACAATGTTACTAAATTTATTTGATCAAAGAACATTTGATCAGACTAGTATTACATATATCTCAGTTTGGTAAATATGCTCTAAACTGATAGGAGCTAACATTATATAGAGAGAATTGATTTGTTAGAGCCTTACCAATTAACTCCATAAATTGAGATCAAGGCTCTGAGAAAATCGGACCCCCCAAAAGAACTGATTTATCTGGGTATAGAGCTTTAAGTTATAACAAAGGGTGGAGAACAAGTGGACAAATTATTAGATCTGCATAGTAAAATGCATATATAACATAAGCTATATCAGAAGGGCATTTTAGCAACCATGTCTAGCACAAGAGCTAGCATAGAATAAGGTCCTAGGAAAATGGGACACTGGACAGGCAAGTTATGCTAGATCTGGAGCATGGGGAGCCTCCAAGAAACATCAAATCCCACAGTCTGACCCAGTCATGACTCTGCCTGTTTGCCTTTGAGGGTCTTCCTGAGCCAGCCCCTGCCCTCTAATCTATTTCTGGAAATAATGACTATTCAAATAACCTAGATTTGATTGGCTTCATAGCCCAAATATTAATCTGAAACAGACTTTTTCTGCCACATTTGACACAGATTCACACTCCTTCCTCAAACTATTTTCTTAACCTCTCTGGACATATCTTCATCTAGCTCTCCATGGCTCTACCAGTTCCTGGGCTTTTTCTCCTACCCATCCCTTTAATGAAAATATCCCCCATAGTCTTCTCCCACAGCAACTTCACACATACATGAACCCTTGGTGAGTTCATCTACTTGCCTGAGTTTTACTTCCATTGCTTGCAAATTACTCCCAAATCTGTATCTCCATCCCAGACCTGTCTCCTGAGCTTTCAACCCATATATACTGCTACCTTCTGGAGACTCCACTTAGATGAGCATTTCAACTTCAGTATGTCTAAACTCTGCCTCTTACTCTGGATTTCCCCACATCAATGAATGACTCTATCATTCACTCATACACCTCAGTCATAAACCTCAGAGTTGCCTAAATCCTTCCCCTCCCTTGTTTGTGGTAGGCAGAATTCTAAGAATAACCTTTGCCTTTTTATAATCTCCTTCCCTTGAGTGTGGTAGGAACCTGTGAGTGTATTCCTATAATTATGTTACATGGCAAAAAGGGACTTTTCAAACATAATTAAGGTTAGTAATCAGTCGACTTTAGGTTAATCAAAGGGAAAATCATCCAGGTGAAAGCAATTTAATTGCATGAGCCCTTTAAAAGCAAAAAGTTTGCTCTGGTGGCAAAAGGAGAAGTTAGAGAGATCCTAAGCATGAGAAGGATTTGCTGTACCTTGTTGGCTTGAAGATGGAGAGAACCATGTGAGAAGGATGTGAGTAGCCTCTAGAAGCTAGAAATGGCTCCCAGCTGATAATCAGCAAGGAAATGGGGGCCTCAGATCCAAAGATCCAAGAAACTTAATTCTGACAAAAACCTGAATGAAACCTGGAACTGGATTCACCCCCAGAACCTGCAGATAAAAGCCTAGCCTGTATAATTTCTTGACTTAAGCTTTGTGACACCCTAATCAGAGAATCCAGTCAAGTCTGCTTTCACTCTGACCTATAGAACTGTGAGATAATAAGTGGATGCTGTTTTAAGCTACTATGTTCATGGTAATCTATTACATAGCAGTAGAGAACAAATATGTACCCAAATTCAATTAATTACAAAGCTCTCCAGTTTCTTCTTCCCAATTATTTCTTGAATCTGTTTCTCTTTTTCTATGTCTATTGCCACTCCCTGGGTTTGGGACCTTCTATTCTCCTTCCTCTACTATACCACACAGTATAGCCTCCCAGTGGTCTTGTCTTGTCCCAGTGGTCTTGTCTTCCCCAAATCCAAAGCAACACAGTGACCTACTCAAACTGCAAGTCTGATTATGTTATTCTTCTGCTTAAAATCCTTCAGTGTGACAGGGAGGCTGGGTGAGTCAGTTGGTTAAGTGTCTGACTTTGGCTCAGGTCATCATCTCAGGGTCCTGGGATTGGCTCCAGAATCAGGCTCCCCGCTCAGCACAGAGTCTGCTTCTCCCTCTCCCTCTGCCCCTCCCCCTGCTAATGCTCTCTCTCTCTCTCTCTCTCTCTCTCTCTCTCTCGAATAAATAAATAAATAAAATCTTTTGATAAATAAATAAAATCCTTCAGGGGCTTCTAGCCCTACAGGATAACATCCAATCTCCGTAACATAATTTACAAGGTTGTTCCTGGATCTTGCTGTTGACTGCCTCTCAGCTGCATCTTCTACTATGTATGCCTTGCTCTTTATCCTATAACACAGGGTTTCTTAACCATAACACTACTGATATTTTGGGTCAGATCATTTGCTGTTGATGTCTGTTCTGTACATGTTAAGATGCTTAGCAGCATCACTGGCCCCTACCAACTAGTTGTCAGTAGCACCCCACCCCCATTCATGATAGCCAAAAATGTCTCTAGACATTCCCCAATGCCCCCTAGGGGGAAAAAACTGCCCTGGTTGAAGTTCACAAGGGACATGCTGTGGTTCCCTAAACCCAAGCTGGCTTTTTTCAGGAGCTAATATTATAATACCTGGAAAGGGTAGTTTATGGTACCAAGATAAAAGTAGTCTCAATATAGGAAAAATAAACTGGGATTCTGGAATCCCATTTGATAAAACTTTTAAAGTTAAGTAGGTTTGATGGTTTGGGAGTAGTCTGTGACTCTTTCTACTAAGAGTCCCTTCTGTTTAGAAGGTATCTTTGATTCTGGAGAATTAGAAGGGCCAGGAAGAAACTAAGGTAAAAAGAAAAAAGAAATGACTTCTTTGTATTTACTCTAGCTTTAAGAAAACTTACAAAAGGGACATCCATGTTTCCTTCTATATTATGTAGGCAAGAACTGTGGGCCAAATCTCTACACAGAGAAAAGAATGCATTTTTTGAAGTATCCCTTGAGGAACATGTTTTAAGAACACGAGCTTAGTGGTTAGGGGAACAGGAGAAACCCCAACACCAAATAATTCCACTATTCAGTATATATTCAAGAGAAAAGAAGATATATGTCCACGCAAAAAGTTATACACAGATGCTCATAGCAGCATTATTAATAATAGCCCAAAGATGGAAACAACTCGAA
Organism: Canis lupus familiaris; assembly: GCF_011100685.1. Taxonomy (NCBI): domain Eukaryota; kingdom Metazoa; phylum Chordata; class Mammalia; order Carnivora; family Canidae; genus Canis; species Canis lupus. Next base: position 85,145,647 of record NC_049260.1, read on the forward strand.
CATCCATCAACAAATGAATGGATAAATAAAATGTGGTAAATCCATACAATGGAATATTATTCATTCATAAAAAGGAATGAAGTCCAGATACATGGTACAACATGGCTGGGCCCTGAAAACATATACTGAGTGAAAGAAGCCAGTCACAAAAACTACATATTGTATGGCTCGTTTATATTAAATGTCCAGAAAAGGAAAATTTAGAGATATAGAAAGTAGATCAGTGGTTGCTTAGGGCTAGGGGGCATATGAGGTAGGGGGTAGTAGCTAAAAGATACAGGATTTTTTTAGGTGATAAAAATGTTTTAAAATTAACTGTGGTGATGGTTGCACATATCCATAAATATATTCAAAATCATGAATTGTACACTTTGAATGAAGTATATGGTATGTAAATTGATATCTCAATTAAGCTAATACTGAAAAAAGTAACCTGAGCAATTCAGGGCCTTTCCCTACATCCCTTCCCCAGTCCTGCTTAGCATCACCCTAAAAAATAGAACATGGAACAAGCAAGTTTGAATGGGTCTGGGATGAGGACTTCAGTCGTCTAGAGCATGGCAGGGGGCAGGGCTAAGGAACAATGGTTCCTTTTATCTTCTTTTATCAAGCTCTCGGTATTTTTCTGCTTAATGAGGCTTAGCCAGCCTCATTGGATAGCAGTGGCCTTGGAGTGAGTTAGTATTTCAGAGCAGCTATATAGGAGAAACTTCCATGCTTTAGTTTACACCCACAGTTCTGAGAAGTTCTAGAAAACTTCAGAGTATTTGGCTGCTAACTTTTGATGCCAGGGTGCCTGCCCCCAGATAGGAGAATATGGGCCATTGTTATTTCTAGGTGCCATGTTAAATTCAAACCTAAAGAAAACTGTCTTCTCTTTTCAACAAATGGTACTGTTGGTAGGAATGTGAACTGGTACAGCCGCTCTGGAAAACTGTGTGGAGGTTCCTCAAAGAGTTAAAAATAGAGCTGCCCTACGACCCAAGAATTGCACTACTGGGGATTTACCCCAAAGATACAGATGCAGTGGAAGACCAAGACACCTGCACCCTAATGTTCATAACAGCAATGTCCACAATAGCCAAACTGTGGAAGGAGCCTCAGTGCCCATCGACAGATGAGTGGATAAAGAAGATGTGATCTATATATACAACGGAATATTACTCAGCCATTAGAAACGACGAATACCCACCATTTGCTTTGACATGGATGGAACTGGAGGGTATTATGCTGAGTGAAGTAAGTCAATCAGAGAAAGACAAACATTATATGGTTTCATTCATACAGGGAATATAAAAAACAGTGAAGAGGATTTTAGGGGAAAGGAGAAAAAATGAGTGGGAAAAATCAGAGAGGGTGACAGATCATGAGAGACTCCTAACTCTGGGAAACGAACAAGGGATAGCATAAGGGGAGTTGGGCAGGGGGATGGGGGAGCACTTGACAGGATGAGCACTGGGTGGGTGGGGAGCACTTGACAGGATGAGCACTGGGTGTTATACTATATGTCGGCAAACCAAAATCCAATTAAAAATATACAAAAAAAAAACCCCCAAATGGTGCAGGGAAATTTTTTTTAAGATTTTATTTATTTATTCATAGAGATGCAGAGACAGAGAGAGAGAGAGAGAGAGAGGCAGAGACACAGGCAGAAGGAGAAGCAGGTTCCATGCAGAGAGCCTGACGTGGGACTCAATCCCAGGACTCCAGGATCATGCCCTGGGCTGCAGGCGACGCTAAACCGCTGCGCCACCGGGGCTGCCCCAGGGAAAATTTGATATACATTTCCCCCAACACCCACACCAAAAATGAACTTCCACCCTTACCTCACACCGAACACAAAATTGAACTCAAAATGGATCAGATACCTAAATATAAGAGATAAAACTATAAAACTTCTAGAAGAAAACATGGGAGAAATGTTTGAGGGCCTCGTGTTAGGTATTATTTGCTATGCATACCAATGCATACCGCATAAAAGAAAAATTAATAAATTAGACTTCATCAAAATGAAAAAAATACCCTTGAAAAGTTAAAAGAGTCATTCAAAAGATAAAAAGACATGATACAGACTGGGAGAAAATATTTGCAAATATGTAATAAAGGACTTGTATCCAGAATATATAAAGAATTCTTATACCTCAAGAGTAAGGAAACAGGTAACAACTTAAAAATGGGCAAAGGATCTAAACAGACATTTTTCCAAGGAAGATATATAAATGTCCAATAAGCCTGTGAAAACATGCTTGATATCATTAGTTATTAGGGAAATTCAAATGAAACCCACAATGACATACAAATTCACACCCACTAGGATGATCCTAATAAAAAGGTAAATGATAACCAGTGTTGTTGGCAAGGATGTGGAGAAACTGGAATTTTAATACATTGCTGATAGGGATATAAAATGGTGGTACTACTTTAGAAAACATTCTGGCATTTTCTTAAAATTTTAAGCATACAACACAGCAATAACACTCCTTGGTATTTACCCAAGATAAATGAAGACAACATAAAAATCTGAACATGAATGTTCATAGCAGCATCATTCATAATAGCCAGAAAGTAGAAACAACCCAAATGTTCATCAACTAATGAATTAATAATCAAAATGGGACATATTTGTACAATAGAATATTATTCAGTCATGACAAGGGATGAAGTGCTGCTATGCTATGACATGATGAACCCTGAAAACATGCTAAGAAGTAAGCCACAATAAATCACACAATTGTATGATTCCATTTATATAAAATGTTCAGAATGGGGAAATCCCTAGAGATAGAAAATAGACAAGAAATTGCCTAGGGATGGGACAATTGAGGATTGGAGCATGATGTCCATGGGGTATACTTTGTGTGTGTGTGTGTGTGTGTGTGGTATGTGTGTCTGTGATGATGAAACTGTTCTAAAATTGATTGTGGTGATGGATATACAACTCTGTTAATATGCTAAAAGCCATTGGATTGTACACTTAAAATGGGTAAATTGTATAGTATTGGAATTATATCTCAGTAAAAGTATTTTTAAAAGCTATATTTTAAGACAATGCTTTTCTTGCCACTTTGAGGGAATGACAATGAGAAGGATGAAAAGGGTGAAGGACAAGAGGCTAGTTACTTCAATGGCTAGTAATGGAAGAGTCTGCATCCCTGGATCAATGCCCACTTGATTATTGTCTACACTTTACTCAAGAAATAGCTCTGATGCTAACTTTCCCTATTGGTAATGATCCCTTCCAGCACCACAATGAAAATAGCACCACGATGATGAAGACACCTTAATAATGGCACTGTCAAATGTCTGTCACAATTTCGGCAGGCTACCTTTTATCTTGTTTTGTTTTATTATTCCTCTACCCTTTACTCCTCGTATCAGCCACTGGAAAGAAAAAGAGGCCAAATCAAAATTATAAGTTTGAAAATATTCCTTGGTCATGCCATCACATAAATTTCAAGACCTGAACATAAGAACAGTGCAAATACTATAGGGACCATCCTAGGAAAAAATATATCCACCCAGGTGAGTACTACATCACATTGGAGACCCTGGGAACACAGAGAATTGAAGGGCATTGAGAGGACTAGTGGCTTGGCAAAAAATATCTAGATGGAAAGAACACGGAGATGAAAAGCTCTGTTCTCATGGAGCTAGAAATATTCTTAAAAGTCATGTACTTATCTCAAAACCTAAGGCCCAGAGAAGAGATGTGATTGACCCCATATCACATAGTTAATGGAGAACTTAGTGAATATTAGAACTCAGGTTTCTGAATCTCAGTTTAGGGCTCTTTCCATATGCTGAATGTTGGATACTGACAGACTAGTCAGTATGGGAGACTGGAATTCTATGCCAAAGATTTGATTGAAATGGCCAAGCCCCACCTCTTCACTGCTCTGAGCCAAGAGCATCTCATCAACAATAAGACTAAGAGGATAAATTAATGAAGGAATAACCAATTGCCAGGCTATGCTTAGTCCTTTCTCTCCCGAAAGATGGCATATTTGATGTTTGGCCACCTCCATCATATTCCCTCTTTTAATCACAAAATCTACCTCAGTGTGAGATATCTTGAAGTATACACTACATATAGCAAGGTAGTTTGCAACTGTCTCCTTTCACAGAGCCCAGCCTGGCTCCCCATCTTTGCTCTTTTTCATTTCATGCTCAAGCCAATCTTCCCAAAGCCTGTCTCTAGGAATTGAATCTGTGGAAGGTTGGAGAAGGAGGATCTTTCAGTAATACAAACATCTTTCCAGCCTTGATTGGCTCAAGAGAAGGTCAATGGTAAATGACCTCCCTCTTGGGGCATAATTTATGGCCATGTGGCCTTTTCTATTGAGCCCAATGTTGGCGTAAAGGGTCAAAACACTAAGAGAGAGGTTGACTCTGGGAGAGCTAAAGGCCAGGGAATATAAGTAAGACCAGATGTGGCTGGAGGGGGCAGAGATGATGGGGGGCAGAGGAGAGAAAAACTGGTTACACAAGCAAAGTAAAGACACAGTCACCTTGGGAAATGCACTCTACATTTTCAAGGTTAAATCCAACTTGTCTTCCTGTATTTCCTGTGATTGCCTTTGTGCTTGCAGCACCCAGTTATTTAGTATGTCAAGATGGGGCAAGTTTTTTTTCTGGAATACTTAACAGCCGTTCAAACATCCTCTATGCTCTCATTTTTACTATTTCATCATCTTATGGTTCAAAACATTTCTTAAAACTCCTGTTCTAGTTTCCAAGGCTATGGGTAATCTCAGAATCAGCTTAAAACCCTTTCATGTTATTCTGAGATCTACAATTCCCAATCCAAATAGTTGATATTAGAAAGACAGAGACAAAGACATGAAATAAATTCATCCACTTGAAAACTGGCCTAACAAAGCTAACACAAACACTAAAGGCCATACTTATCACTTAGGCATGTGTCTTGAGGCAATGATAAATCTTTGACTGCACAGACCTTGGATGTGGACAAAACTGAGACCAGAGATGCCAATGAGTATAACATGAATATGGATGGTGTGCAGACCAGCTGCACCCCTGTTTTAGATGCCAAAAAGCTCAAGGACTATTATTAAAACTCTGAATCTCTAATGGAAGCACCATGCTCTGTGCTTTACTGAAATGAATTTAAGGGTTAGACTACTATGCTACTATTACCAAGTAAGCCAGAAATTGGGGTTCTAGTTTTTATGCATCCGTGATCTTTAAGCATAAATGTGCAGCTTGCTTATAGAAATTAATATTTGGATAATTTCATAAATAACTGCAACAACCACTCCAGTTGCCAAAGAATCAAAAGAACAATCTCACCTGAGAGTTAACTAATATGCATCATCATCTAACCTTTCATAACTTCCCTGCTCTCCTAGAAATCCATTACAGCCCACAGGAATTGCAAGGGCCCTGCCAACTGCTCCTTATTTCATTAGCAACTTCTTATTGAGGCGAGAAATAAATTGGGACCCCTTTGTACTAATGACGGTTAGTTTCCCTGTCAACGCAGGCCACAAATATCTCAGAGGCAATGGGTGTGGAAATCTGTCTTCTACACTGGCAAACCTTTAGCCCTAAAAAGACCAAGGGTTCCAAAAGCCACCAAACAAAATAAAAATAGAAAGACAAGACAGCCTTGTCTGCAGATTTCTTGTCAATCAGCGTAAGCCAATCAATCAAATGGTACACACAAAGTCAGAAGCAACAATAAATCTGGAATAATCAACTGGGCTGTTTGAACTGATCATTATTTAAACAACGGGGGAGAAAACCACATGATTTTTGTCTATTTGGGATCCAATCAGAGCAAGGCCAAAACCAAGTGATGGCCTTGATTTCATGATTAAAATGTTCCATAACAAATAGCCTTGACCATACATTGTCCTTTCTGCCTGGTGCCACATTTAACTAAGGACAGACATGGAATATCCAAGCAAGTCCAAGCCATTGCAACACATGTGCCTTCACCCTGCACAGAGGAAGATCGTATTCCCAAGCAGTAAGAATACCCACCAGTAATCAAAGTGACTGACAGGTGTTAACATTAGAGCTGTCATCACCAGAATTGGGGAATGGACTGGGCTCCAAAATTTTGAGTTGGGCCAACTTTCAGTGTACTCAGCACCTATATTGCAATTAGTAGGTTTGTCCCTGTACCCCCAAATTTTGTTATTTAATGTTCTTGCTGTAACCGCACAACAATGTTTGATTTGTGGGTTACCCCAGGCATACCAATTTTACCAGTGAGGTTAGGATAGTTAGTTCCTAATCATTCAGCATCTTCTGTAAACAGCATTTTCTAGTGTGCTCTGCAGAAAAGAAATACATAAATAAAATATATGTACACACACATATACATATGTATATTCCATTAAAAATGCTTGTGGTTAGATAAAATTGGGAAATCCTGGGTCTAAATTAAATGGGTTTCCTTTCTGCAGGACTTCTCAGAACATTTAATATGCCAATGAGCACTCTGAATCTCTAAGAAAGGCATATAATTTGCAGCATTTCACTACATTATTTGGCCACAAAACCCTTTTATGAAAAGCTGCTGGGGAGCCAGAGACGGGGACAATTTTTAGGATATACTTTGGGAAATGTTGTCTTAAAAGTCTGCCCTCCATGACTTCCAAATAAGTAACAAATAGGAAGGAGTTCCCCAAGTGGAATACACACTCCTTTGGAAGACTCCTATCTTTTCTGATAGACTAAGGCTAGTGTTTGGGGCACTGAAAGTAGAGGGCTTCTCAGAACATCTCAGAATATCTACCTGAGCCATGTGAGAATATCTTTATGTCAGTCGATTCAATCAACAATCATTCATAGAGATTCCACAATATATCAGGAGCTGAGCATTAAAAAAATGGTTAAGATTGCTTTAACTTTGCACAGTAAAGACAGAGAAGTTTACAGGCCTTATTTGAAACAGGCCTGAAAAGAGAACTCCTAGGGGTCTCAAGTAGGCAGAGGGAGACATTTTATTTGGGGGGGGAGGGACCAAGAGACAGGGAGAGGGAGAATTTCAAGCAGGCTCCATGCCCAGTGTGGAGCCAGAGACAGGCTTGATCTGAGATCATGACCCGAGCCGAATTCAGGAGTCGGACTCTTAACAAACTGAGCCACCCAGGTGCCCCCAAAGGGAGATATTTTAAAGAGAATGAATTGTATAGAGTGGCACTAATGCCTGAGCACTGCTCCTCGATGTTTCTATAGACACACTGTGTCATACACTGGCATTTTGTAATGTGTTCCCCAAAGAAATGGGAGCCAATGCTTGAAAGAGTTAAAGAAAACATGCTGTTCTCTGTGGCCTGCTGTAGGATAAAAATCCATCCATCACTGGACTGAAGCTTGCTCACCTGGGAGGTAGAGGTGTTGCTTTATTTATCATTAAGAGCAATCCCATGCAAAAATTCTCAACAAAATACTAGCCAATAGGATCCAACAGTACATTAAGAAAATTATTCACCATGACCAAGTAGGATTTATTCCCGGGACACAAGGCTGGTTCAACACTCGTAAAACAATCAATGTGATTCATCATATCAGCAAGAGAAAAACCAAGAACCATATGATCCTCTCATTAGATGCAGAGAAAGCATTTGACAAAATACAGCATCCATTCCTGATCAAAACTCTTCAGAGTGTAGGGATAGAGGGAACATTCCTCAACATCCTAAAAGCCATCTACGAAAAGCCCACAGCAAATATCATTCTCTTTTTTTTTTTTTTTTTTTGCAAATATCATTCTCAATGGGGAAGTGCTGGGAGCCTTTCCCCTAAGATCAGGAACAAGACAGGGATGTCCACTCTCACCACTGCTATTCAACATAGTACTAGAAGTCCTAGCCTCAGCAATCAGACAACAAAAAGACATTAAAGGCATTCAAATTGGCAAAGAAGAAGTCAAACTCTCCCTCTTCGCCGATGACATGATACTCTACGTTAGAAAACCCAAAAGCCTCCACCCCAAGATTGCTAGAACTCATACAGCAATTTGGCAGTGTGGCAGGATACAAAATCAATGCCCAGAAGTCAGTGGCATTTCTAGACACTAACAATGAGACTGAAGAAAGAGAAATTAAGGAGTCAATCCCATTTACAATTGTACCCAAAAGCATAAGATACCTCGGAATAAACCAAACCAAAGAGGTAAAGGATCTATACCCTAAAAACTATAGAACACTTCTGAAAGAAATTGAGGAAGACACAAAGAGATGGAAAAATATTCCATGCTCGTGGATTGGAAGAATTAATATTGTGAAAATGTCAATGCTACCCAGGGCAATTTACACGTTTAATGCAATCCCTATCAAAATACCATGGACTTTCCTCAGAGAGTTAGAACAAATTATTTTAAGATTTGTGTGGAATCAAAGAAGACCCCGAATAGCCAGGGGAATTTTAAAAAAGAAAACCATAGGTGGGGGCATCACAGTGCCAGATTTCAGGTTGTACTACAAAGCTGTGGTCATCAAGACAGTGTGGTACTGGCACAAAACAGACACATACATCAATGGAACAGAATAGAGAAGCCAGAAGCAGACCCTCAACTTTATGGTCAACTAATATTCGATAAAGGAGGAAAGACTATCCACTGGAAGAAAGACAGCCTCTTCAATAAATGGTGCTGGGAAAATTGGACATCCACATGCAGAAGAATGAAACTAGACCACTCCCTTACACCATACACAAAGATAAACTCAAAATGGATGAAAGATCTAAATGTGAGACAAGATTCCATCAAAATCCTAGAGGAGAACACAGGCAACACCCTTTTTGAACTTGGCCACAGTAACTTCTTGCAACATACATCCACGAAGGCAAAAGAAACAAAAGCAAAAATGAACTATTGGGACTTCATCAAGATAAGAAGCTTTTGCACAGCAAAGGATACAGTCAACAAAACTCAAAGACAACCTACAGAATGGGAGAAGATATTTGCAAATGATGTATCAGATAAAGGACTAGTTTCCAAGATCTATAAAGAACTTCTTAAACTCAACACCAAAGAAACAAACAATCCAATCATGAAATGGGCAAAAGACATGAAGAGAAATCTCACAGAGGAAGACATAGACATGGCCAACATGCACATGAGAAAATGCTCTGCATCACTTGCCATCAGGGAAATACAACTCAAAACCACAATGAGATACCACGTCACACCAGTGAGAATGGGGAAAATTAACAAGGCAGGAAACCACAAATGTTGGAGAGGATGCAGAGCAAAGGGAACCCTCTTACATTGTTGGTGGGAATGTGAACTGGTGCAGCCACTCTGGAAAACTGTGTGGAGGTTCCTCAAAGAGTTAAAAATAGACCTGCCCTACGACCCAGCAATTGCACTTCTGGGGATTTACCCCAAAGATACAGATGCAATGAAACACCGGGACACCTGCACCCCGATGTTTATAGCAGCAATGTCCACAATAGCCAAACTGTGGAAGGAGCCTCGGTGTCCATCGAAAGATGAATGGATAAAGAAGATGTGGTTTATGTATACAATGGAATATTACTCAGCCATTAGAAACGACAAATACCCACCATTTGCTTCAACGTGGATGGAACTGGAGGGTATTATGCTGAGTGAAGTAAGTCAATCGGAGAAGGACAAACATTATATGCTCTCATTCATTTGGGGAATATAAATATTAGTGAAAGGGAATATAAGGGAAGGGAGAAGAAACGTGTAGGAAATATCAGAAAGGGAGACAGAACATAAAGACTCCTAACTCTGGGAAACGAACTAGTGGTGGTGGAAGGGGAGGAGGGCGGGGGGTGGGGGTGAATGGGTGACGGGCACTGAGGGGGGCACTTGATGGGATGAGCACTGGGTGTTATTCTGTATGTTGGCAAATTGAACACCATTAAAAAATAAATTTATTATTTTTAAAAAATAAAGAAAACAAAAGAGCAATCCCAGCATACCGAAATGTAGTATATCTCCACAAAATGTTGGAAACTCATGCTAAGAATGATGGAGGGAAAGTGGAATTAAAAGAGCTATCATTTACTGATATACATGTAAATTACCAGGCAATTTACATATTTTGTCTCATCTAATGATGAATTGTATGCATACATATTTACATCTTATGTTCTAATTTAGAGTGCTTTCATATCCATTATTTCTTTTGATCTTCAGGAGAATCCTGTGAGCATGGGTAGGGCAGGTGTGATCAGCCCCTTTGTATGAAGAAGCAGGAGGCTTTGGATAATTAAGTGATTAGCCCAAGGTCACACAGTAAGTTGCAATATTAAGACTAGAAACCAGGTCTTCTGATTCCCAGTCTTATGCCCTTGATTCATATTTGTCATGCATTACTTCAAGAGGCTGAATGAATTAGGGAAGGGAACTTACGCCCAAAATAAGGAAAATCTTTCTAAAACTCACAGCTTTTCAACAGTGTAATAGGCTGTCTCATAACACTGAAATGGTTGTAGAGTATATCACTGCCATAAGTGGGAGATTAAATGTCATGACTTCTCAGGTCACTGTCAATGCTCCTAAAATTCCTAGGTTCTGTTTTTCTGAGCTGAAAGTTCCAGTGATTAAGACTATTCCTGGGAAGCGCCTGTTTCTTATGTACTTGGTTCTCAGGAAAGAGATACTCTTTGAGAGATGCTTGGGAGTTGTGACTTTTCCCATTGCAAGTAAACTCCATGCTTTGGTACAACCAACACACATCATGTATAACCAATGCCTCCAGGTGACACTCACATCACAAAATGAAGAACAGATAAAAGTCCCAAATTTAGAAAAGTTCCCACATCCATGAGTTTAGGTTTTACCAGAAATTTAAATTCTTGAGGCACACGGTATATGTCAGAAATTATGGGAGGAGGCATAGTTCTGCATTTGAATGCTCATCAGTCACTTCTTTAGAATCTATATAGTTGTTCAAACACCAAAGGTATTTTAAGGAGTAGAAAGTATGGACTGATAATAACTCACAGTTGTCTTTGCTGATGGGGGACCAGAATTCCCTTTAGAGCCAACAGAACCAGCCACTGTTCAAATCCTTTGGAAGTATTTTGTCATACATTTACAGCTCCCTATGCTCAAGAGAATGGTGCATCTGTCTGATGGAGATGCCTGGCTGCATTCTTTCCCAGATATTAATATAGGTGGTACTTAAGTAGCATAACCAATGACATGAAGAACCTGATTTGGAGAGGAACAGATGGCAGCATCTTTCTTGGGCTAATTTTAGGATCTTGAAATAGTCCCTTTCTCACACAAAACCATCAGTGGAACCAAATTCAGACAGCTATGTCACATGGAAAAGAGAGAAAGAGAAAACGTGGTCTAGTGCGAGGCAAAGACAACGAACCAGAGACATTAGTGCTTCCCCTGTATCTGAGTCCTCTCAGAATATGAGGGATTACCTCAACCTCTTTTCACCAGAATGGACACTGAACACCAACATCAGGCCACCTAAGAAAGGAGCCCACAAATCTCACTTCGAGTGACATGCACTGAACAATCAAGGTTGCATCACTTCATAGATGAATTCATATTCACGAGAATGTGTAAAACCTAGGTACTCAGTCCTTTACTTAGCAGATAAGAAAGCTGAGGCTAAGTGACCATTCTCCTTGATAAGACATAAGCAGATTGAATTTCAAAGCCTCAGATTTCTGGTGGATTGTTTTGTCTGCTGAAAAGACCTTTCTTCCCAGTGAGACATAAAATAACAGGTAGGGATGATGAGAGGTAGAGGAAGAGTCCCCCAACTGGAAATGATGCCTCAGGGACAGCATGGGCATCCAGGTATTTAGAATAACTGAAAAGACAGGTACTTTTATTAAAACAACAAAAAAACTACTTACCTGTTTTCCATCCAGAGTGTAGAGTTTTTTGACAACCCCAGTCTCCAGCTTGATGGCTTCAGTGATATCGGTGAGGACTTGCTCAAAAGAGTGAGCCGTCTTCTTGTTCAGCAGCACACGTACGGCCTTCCGAGGCTTCACCCCACTGCGGATGATCGTCACTAGCTTGGGGCGCACAAAGTCCTTGTTCTCTCTGGCCTGGGCACTATTGCTGCTTGCCAGGGATTGGGGGGCTTTCATATTGGCAGATGTTTTCACATTGACAGACCAGTTGGGATTGACATTCTTGGTGTACTCCACCTTTTTAAAGAAGTTGTCTGAGGAACAAACATAGCTTTCCCCTACGGGAAGAAATAAGTGGTAATTAGTTCAAGAGTAGATTCATGAACTATTCTAACCAAACTAGCACACGCTGACCTTGGCGTAAGACTTTTGGAAATACAGTGATAGTAACCAACTGTAGGCACAACTTCTAACTGGGCTCTCCCTCTAACAACTTGGTTCATTCCAAGTCAAGAGCAAGTCATCAGCAAAACATTCTTCATTATGATGGCATACCTAAGTTGAAAAAATCCTCTAAAGCTAAGGATTTCAAGGACAATGAACACATCTAAATATAATCTAACAAGCAGGGTTCTTAAGCTTCATAGGATTTTACTTCAATGGAAATGCCTATGTCAATTTCTCAGATGTTTGTTAATATCTAGGGGGCATTACTGGACATGTTTTTAACATGTCTCTATTTCTTAATCTTCCTGTCCCATTTCTGGCCTCACAGCCCCATTCCATGGTTATATCATAAACCAAGGAGAACTTTACAATTAATATACTTTATTCCAAGTTAAAGTGACCCCAGTGTCCTTGCATATTGGGCACACAGTACATATTTTCCAAGAAGCCAGACTGTCCTTTGCACAGAGTATATGGCTGAGCAGTGGAATGCCAAAATGTGAAATGTGTGTGTGCATGTATGTGTGTGTGTGTGTGTGTGGTGAATATATATGTTGTGTATGTATAACTCTGTCCTCTACTGCTCAACCCCACACCCAAGTGGAAAAACTGAATAACAACGTGCACACACACACACACACACACACACACAGTCCACCGCTTGTGTTTGCAAATCTAGCTGTTGCTTGAGAAATACTTTCCTCGGTTTCCACCACTCACCCCTCATCTTTCCATTTTCCTAAATGCTACATACTAGATGTATGTGTTCAAGGCCATCTTCACTAGGGATCACCCTTGGCTGCCACAAGTAATGAGGTGGAGATGTGAGAATACATTAGACAGCCAGATTTATGGATTGGAGAAATCTAGCATAATTTTCACGTTTACCTTGAGCTAGAGGAAATGACTAATACAGTGGAAAAAACACAGGGGCCAGAGGCAAGGGGCAGGGGGGATTAGACACCTGGGACTAGAAGCTGGAGAAAAGAGGAAGAGAGGTAGGCTCAGCCTAGGGGAGAGAGCATTGGAAAAGGTTGAATTTGTTACGCAAAACACAGTAGCCTCAAGGTATACAGAAGTTCATCCAGAGGTCGAGCTGGAGAAAACTAGCGGGAATTAATCAGGCTGAACTCATCAGTAATAACTCTAAATAAATAAGTCAACCCAGGCCAGGGCAAAGAAAGCATTAAACACAATCATAGTCTGATGGCTCTTCTTTTGGTCTCAGCAGGAGAACCACACAGGGACATATCAGAAACACCGGGTTAATCATTCACTCCTTTGGCAAACATTGATTGCTTTGCTGTAGCACCAAATCCTTTAAGTCATGTTAATTAATAAATTTCTCAGTGCTGAGAAAAAGATTCTGTCAGATTCTCTAGGGCACTTTTGAGGACATTTATGTGTATGTGTGACGGGGAAGGTTGAGTGGCTTCCAACACTGCCCTGAGTCCCAGAGGCTGTCAGTGTTCTATCTTGACAGGGGGACCAAAGGATGGTTTGTAGGTGAACATGGGCATCCTCTCCCACTTGGTGCAAACATACACACACACACACACACACACACACACACAAACACAAATAAACACACCCACCCCAGATGGAGTAGTCAAAGAACTCAGCCAAAAGAAACCCTAATTTCTCTGGCTCTTTTGCTGGCTAATCCAACCTAACCCAAGTGATTAAAGGCTAGGATCTTTAACTTGTGACTTAAAATGGTGAAGGAGCCCTTTCAATTCCCCTATCTATTCACAGTCAATCTCCTCTACACCCTAGATAACCCTTGCTTTAGCACTCCACTAGATTCATAGGTACCTTCCAAGAGGTTAGTTCCTTTGAGTCAGGTGTTTTCCATAACTTGTCAAGTACTTTAAAACTCTGACAACTGGTGGTGTAGAAATGTGTGAGGCTATATTTTTATGATTTCACTCATCTACAGTCTCCTCTGGAGAGTCAGCTGTGTAGCCCTATTAGGACTCTGGACTTATTTTGCTCCCATCTCTTAAACCTCTTAAGCCTCTGAACTATGAGTATGATTAACCACCCCCAGATGAGAATGAACATGATGGCAGACAGCTATAGTATCATATGGCACCAAGAACTTTCCAGAGGGCCCAGCTCTCGGCCAAATCTATGTTGAGCACCTTCCAACAGTACATTTTAGTCTCTCTACTCTCTCCTTTTGGCCCAATATAGAGTAATGGAAAAAGAACAGCTGATGTGATGTCAGTCAGAATGGGGTCTTCGATACCTAGTTGTGTGTCGTAGGCAAGTTACCTAACCCCCCCTGGCTTTGATTACTTGTCTGAGAAGTGGGAATGGTGATAACAGTACATACCTCATAAGGTTGGAGTGAGGCATGAGTCAGATGGCTCAGCACTGAGCCCAGAGCCTGGTAAGCACTTGATAAATTCCACCTAACAGATCATTAAGGCCCTAATCTGAATGAATGGAGAGGGAACAAGAAAAAAAAGAGCAGAGAGGAGAGGGAGAAAGAGTTGAGAGAAAGGAGATTAAAAGAGAGAGAGCAAAAGCCCAAGGAAAGAAAAAAGAAAGAAGAAGGGCAGCCATCTTGGAACTGAGCTATGGTCATTATAGAACATGACCACTGCCCAGGTCTCAGGCCTCAAAAATAATGATTTCCTGCTGCTTAAGAGGAGGTGTCCAGTTGCTGAAAATGTGACATATGGGAGCTCTATGGTTAACACTCAGCGAAGCCACTTGCTGCCACTGCTGATGCACACTGAGGGCAGGATATTTTGTAAGACTTTATTTTTTTGTTTATGGCTCTTCTGCGTTCACAGCAAAATCAAGGGGAAGGTACAGAGATTTCCCACATGACCTCTGTCTCCACATGTGCATAGCCTCCCCTGTAAACAAACATCCCCTACCAGAGGGCAGGTCATTTATGGCGGTTGAGGGAGGCAGCTCGGGGAGTCAGACAGACATGAATTCCAGTTCCAGTCAGGCCTTTATGAATGGTGTGACCTCAGGCAAATCACCTAATCTCTGAGTCTCAGCTTTTCCATCTATAAATTGAAGGTATTACACTAGCTGACATCTCAGTCCCTTCCAGTCCTAGAGGTCTATAAGAGGTAATTTTCTTCTCTTTTCCCCAGAAGGCTG
This sequence comes from Canis lupus familiaris, assembly GCF_011100685.1. NCBI lineage: Eukaryota > Metazoa > Chordata > Mammalia > Carnivora > Canidae > Canis > Canis lupus. The sequence goes on from NC_049260.1 coordinate 85,161,055, forward strand.
TAGGAGGTAAAGTTGTTATGATCATTAAATGTTAAAGAAATAGATGCCCACTACAGAGGGCTCTCCACTTGTACTACTGGAAAGACATCAAATGTGCTGCTTCTCTAGACCAAGACTTCCTTGTTCTGATTTTTGCAAACGTCTGCAAGATCTGCTGCCAGAGCTCCGTGCTTCCTGCCTGGCACTGGAAGCTGGATGAGGTGTGTTTACACACCTTTACACAGCTGGGTTCCCATCCTGCCACAGCTTCCAGGGACTATTTCCCACCCATTGGGAGCCTAGAAGGAAAGCTAGCTTCAGAGCCAAGCAAGGTGACAATTTGCTGGAACTGACAATGTGCTTCAAGATGAGGGGGTAAGGAAATGAAGTCATGGAAGCACAGCTGAAAGGGCAGGAAAGGAACAAGCTGTGGGCTTGAGATGATCTAATGTCTACCTCCCTTCACTTTCAGGAGGGCTCTGTTTTCAAAAACATTAAATGCATTTGTGTTTTCTCAGCACAAAGACACTCCTGCCTGGGCTTCCTCCTCTTTTCCAAGGCTTCCTCACTCAAGAAGGAAGAGACTAAATGATACTTTATTTTATCATCATATGTATTAATGATGCATCTCTCTCCCAGGTATCTTTAAATCCTTCTCTTTGGCAATGTGCCTGCTTTATAAGCTACAGTATAAATTAGCAAGAAGGTGATGTCATCTCATCTCATCTCCATTGAGCTATGGCAAAGGAACTGGATCATAAATAACTAGGGCCACCATTCCACTCAGATTTTCCAACAAGACTGTCCCAATTGTAAATAATTTGTCCTGTAGCCTATGTAATAGTGCTCAAAATAATACCCCTAAGATTGACCTGGGGACTAACAAACAAGAAAGTGGGGAAAGAATTAGGCAGGAAGGGAAGGGGAATTATTTTGTGATGGAAAGCAAGACAAAAGGAAACATCACTGGTGGATTTCATCCATTGACCCACTAGGAAGATGACTGATACATCTATGACAACAGCCTTCATGGCTTCACTGAGATTCTTTGTATACCCAAGGAGCTGTGGGAAAGCTGATATAAATAACCCGATTTGGGCCCAAAATGTTCCCCTTTCGACTTTCAGCATCTAGCAACAGACAGTAGACTAGAGGCATTAGACAAGGAGTGTCACAGGCCAGAGTGATTATTAACCCATTGTGGTTTATTTCATTTTAGTTTAGTCTAAATATTTAACAAAGTGGCCATTTGGAAACAACATGTTTTCTACTTCATCATTCCTTTAAGATCCACAGAGCAAAAAAATAAAAAATAAAAACAAAAACAAGGCCTTCTGCACTCCTAGGGACTCCCACCACTGTAGTTAGCTGAAAGTTCGGTACCATCAGGGTCATCTAATCCAGAATTTCTCAAGTTTAAGTGCTCATAATTATCACCTGGGAAGATTTATAAAAACAGATTCTGAGGCCCTAGCTCTGGAAATTCTGATTCAATAGATCTTGGGTGTGACCCAGGAATTGGTATTCCTAAATATCTGAAAGTTTCTGAAAGGCAGCCAGACTTGGGAACCTCTGGTCATCCCAACCCCTGACTAGCATCATTATCCCTATTCCTTTTTTTTTTTTACATTATTAACAGTAGTACCTTATAGCTATAGTTTCACCTTGTCGACATGTTTCTTTATTATCTAATTATATCCTCTCAACCACCCTGATAGATGAAGAAGCCAAGTGTTACTAGTCTCTTGCTACAGATAAGAATATTACAACAGAGACACAGATGTGGTCCATGCATGAAATGGAATATCATCCCCCCATAAAAGGGAAGAAAGTGCTGATACATGGTACAACAAGAATAACCCTTGAAAACATTTTTCTAAGGGAAAGTATTCAGTCACAAAAGACCACATGGTGTATGATTCCACTTATATAAAATGTCCGTAATAGGCAAATCTGTAGAGACACAAAGTAGGTAAGCTGTTGCCTAGGGTTGGAGACAATGAAGGAAATGGGCAGTGACAGCTAATTGGTACAGGGTTTCTTTTTGGGGTGAATAAAAGGATCTAAAATTAGATTATGATGATGGTTGTACTACTTGGTAATTTTTCTAGAAATCATTGAATTGTATGCTTAAATGGCTGATTTTACATTATGCAAATTAGACCTTAAAATTGCTGTTTTCCTTAAAAATGCTGTTTTAAAAAGAGAATATCACATGATAACAACAGTCCTATGGTCATGTGGCTAACTAGTTTTTAGAATCTAGGACAACTCAGCAGTCGTAGATACCCTTTACTGAGTGTTACTGTAAGCCAGGAATAAGAGTAAACACTTCATACTCATTGTCTTATTCAATACTCAAAGCAGTTGTTCTCACTTTACAGATAAAAAACTGAAGCTTAGGGAGTCTAAATGGTTTCTCCCAGGTCACACAAGCTAGCAGGCGGCAGATCTTGAATTGGCAACAAATCTCATTCCAAAGACTTCTTTTCCTGCAATAACCTTCTGCCTCTAAGACTAGAACCCACTGCCTCTGATTCTTCATCAGGGATCTTTCCAAACTTTTCCAGTGTGAAGTCTCTTGGGTATGAATGTTTTTAGTCTTTCATTCGACCTCTTCCAATGGTGACAAAGTGAGGGAGTTCTGTCCTCCATTCCTAGAAGAGTAGTTCCAAAGGACAAAACAGGAGAGAAAAGACCTTTTTTCTTAAATCTGCCTTATCCCAGTGCCCTTTACCATCTGACTGTGTGGCAGTGGGAAAATTGGTCACGTTTCTCAACACTATCTTAGAGATACTCCAGAATTTCCTTGACTGCATGGGCAGTAATCAGGCCTGGGAGGGCGTTGAGGCCTACTGCAGCTTGTGGTTGTAGATGATATGTGAATAAATGCAACTGAGCCTTATTTACATTCTACATAACCCAGGAAGTATTACCATGCAACCAGGGGAGGAATCCAATCTAGCAGGACTCAAAAGGGTCAGGAGAAAGGGTGCAGTCTTCAAAATTATAATTATTATCTATATTGACCTGACATTATCACAAAACACACACACACACACACACACACACACACACACACACACACACATCCAGGAAGAAAAATGAATACCAAGGGCTTGTCCTTGAGCAAGGTATGTTTAAAAATGGATTTATGGTTTGGGGGGGATATGCGTACATGATATCTCTCTTATATCGAAAACAAGAATATTCTAATTCCTACTCTGAATACAGCATCCCTTGGTTCAGAATTCTGCCCTGGCATCTGTCACAGTCTTTGAAAAATTGCAGCTAAGGAAAATGAGGACACATTGGGTGATTTAAGGTGCTTTGTTTGTGAAAATTATTACAGAGACATCCCTCAAATTGGCCCAAGATATGGATTTCACGGTGACAAAGGGACACACACCCTCTCAATTACTCTGTTGGACAGCTCCCTCAACCTCACTCCAAGTCCTTCTACTTTTCCTACTCTCCTTTAACACATGTGCTAGGATAGTCAACCTTTCAATATTCAGAAAAAGCCTAGGATTAACCACTGCCTGGCCACCCAGAACATGATCCAATACTCTAAGCCTTCTCAGCACTGTTTTTTTTTCAAGGTCAGCTATGTAGGAAAACCTTAGACTTGAACCCTGAGACCCAGACCTGGTAGCCATAGGGACACCATGTCTTATAAGTAACTGGCCCCAAATCACTTGATCTGACTTTAGAAACAGCAGCTACTTGCGAGAACATGGTCTCGCACAAGGGAAGCACTCATGCTCCTTTGTCTAAGAGCACAAGAAACCTGGAAGCAGTGAAGCGGAGGCGGGGCACTCCTACACCAAGTCATTTAATGTGCTGATTCTCATTCCTTGTTGGCTGTTTCATAATTTGGTTTCCCGAGAGATCTGCCTGCTCTAAACTCACCTTTACTCTGGGAATGGAGGGGGTGAGGAAGTAGGGCTAGAGCGGGCGGCGGCGGGGGGGGGGGGGGGGGGGGGGGGGGGGGGGGAGCGGTCTGGGGGAGGGCTATTTGCATTATCAGTTGGTTACATTTTAGCCATTTAAAAGTGGGCATAGGGAGGCATCCACAATATAATTGACTCGACAAAGTAAAACATTAGGAATGTGTCCTGAGGTGTATTTTCTAAACAACCACAAAGAAAGCATCATGGATGAGCAAGTTTTGGGAAGAGCTGTGACTTCCCTTATTTTTGAGTGGGTATGCAGGTTGCTGGGTTTTCAACCTCGTCATAACATTCAGTCATAAAACCAAAGTCTAGAGAGGCTTTAAAGGGCTTTAGGTTCAGTGAGTCAGCTCCTATTCTAATAGGAATAGTCTTTATTAAAATACCAGACATACCTACAGCTTTCTTTGGTATTTCTCTCAATGACCTCAGCCTTAGGGACACACCCTGGAGTGGGCTTTTTAGAAGCGACAGCTGAGCAATGACCACTTACCTAAAAGTATAATCCTTTGTGAATATGTCCAAGAAGTCCTGCTTTTAGGGTGCATATTTCCATGCTTTGCAGTTCACAAATGGTCTCTCAGCAGCTCAGAGGATATTTGGCTATCTTACTGTTAATCCAACCAAAGTTCCTTCCTCATTTTATAGCCCTAACGAGTTCATGGTCTGCCTCTGTAATGCTACTCAGAATGAATTGTGAACAAGATCTAGAGTTAATGACACGATTCAGATTTTCCTTTGTATACCCTGGCAGATAAGCACAATGCATTGTCACCACCATCCACACTCCAACACTAGCAGAGACTGAAGGCCCTGAAGGGTAATGGCTAATGGCTCTGTCATGCCTCTAGCCTCGGCAGTCTCTGCATCAGCCTGGTATTCTGACAAATGTACCCCCTAATCTTTTTCAGAGTACTCCAAGAAATGTAACCAGGGCAAACAATGTCACCTCCCCCACAGAGAGCCAACACCCTCGAATTACCTTCCTCCAGTTCATCCATGCTTCCGATTTTCCTGGATCCATCAATGGTGTAAATGTAACGCACTCCCTGAGGCAGGTTGATGTTGTCAGACAGAGATCGAGTCAGGTCAGCCAGCAAGGCATCGAAGCTGCGAAAACGGTCAGAGGACACAGCGTACACAATCCCCTTGAAGTAGCGGTCCCCATTGCGGTAGAAACGTACCTTCTTGGCTTTCTTCTCGTTGCTAAGAGCTTGCAAGGTTCGGGTTCGGTAGAAGCTACAATGCGCGCTGTGAGTGGGGCTCGGCAGCCCATTCATCCGTGAGCCCCGCATGTTCCTGGATGTCTTATCTCTTTCGTCAAAATGTCCAAAATCAAGTTCCATATTTTGGTGGAACCTCAGAGACCTGAGTGGTGGACAAAAGGGGGTGAAAAGAGGCAAAGGAAACGGGGGAGGAAGTGTGGGGGGGGGGAGAAAAAGAAAGGAATTCAAATATTAGCCAGATCCAGTTCTGCAATCTGCTGCTTGTAAAAAGAACTGGTTGAAAAAGCCCGTGACCCATCTGCTGCTTGCCCCTGACCTGCAGGAATATTGATCTTAATAGAAAGAAGGAGGGGCTGGGGGAGGTGCAGACGGTGGTGGGGGTTGGGGTGAGAGATAGAGAGGGAGGCACTCTGGGCACTGTTCCAAACAGGGGCGAGGGAGGGATTTTGAAATCCCTTGAAATCCTGGGACTTATTGACAGTGGCTCCTATCAAAATGTAACTTCGGGCTAAATACATTAAAACTGGCATCTGTTTCTTCACACATGCCCACATGACTAACAGTTGTAAATGAATCCATAGCCTGACAAAAATCCCCTTGAAGAGAATAGAATAGAAGGTGCTGGCTGAGGTTAGCATCTCCAGTTTAGGAAGCAATCTTTGTGCCTCGGTAATATGGTAATATGACTTCGGAGGGGAAGGTTTTTCATTTTATCCCAAATCCTCTTTCCTGCTCTGATGCGTGCATCCCCTCCCCACCCCACCCCCCACCCCCAATAAACCAGGATTCTCCTTTAAAGGGACACAGCCTCCAGGGAATAGCTAGTGTCTTTGTGCTATTCATCAGACCCTTTCCCCATCAAGCTGGTGCAGCTATCTAACATTCATAAGAAATAAGCTGGGGGAAAAAAGGATTAGAAAAATCAGTTATTTAACAAGTTATTAGCTCTGCTTTCCCTCTGGTACCATTTGGTCACAAAATCCTTCCCCCCCCCTTTTTTTTTTGATATGTGCTCTATCCCTCCCCAGTGAGGCAGCCCCACCTCTTAATGGACTAATTTAATTGTTGAAAGATTCCCAAGTGAGTTCCTGAAAAGCATATGGGACCTTTGGAAACAAGCACACCTTTCATTGTTCTGGATTTCTACCCTGACTGAAGGGGCATTTTCCCTCTCACAGTAGCAATTCACCCCCAAATTTATCTATTGCCCAGATGCATTAGCTAAGGCAAAAGATGGTCATTTGTCAGATTTGCTTTTCCCCCTTCTGCTGAACCAGAAGGAAAGGAAGGAAAGAAGAGAAAGAAGAAGAAAGAAAGAAAAGAAAAGAAAAGAAAGAAAGAAAGAAAGAAAGAAAGAAAGAAAGAAAGAAAGAAAGAAAGAAAGAAAGAAGAAAGAAAGAAAGAAAAGAAAGAAGGAGGAAGAAAGAGAAGGAAGGAAGGAAGGAAGGAAGGAAGGAAGGAAGGAAGGAAGGAAGGAAGGAAGGAAGGAAGGAAAAGAAAATGAGAAATAAAGAAAAAATCAGAACATGAAACCAAACACAACAGAAGCTTCAAGCACTAGCAAGGTAGTGACCACAGCCTAGGAACCTAACTATTAACATGCATCTCACAGATGGAGATAAAAGGACTCACAGAGCGAAGAGAGCTCAGCTGCTACACACTGCCACATCGAGATATTTGCAAGGGTCCAGGAGGACAGGACATAAAAGAGGACTGGTGCCTAGAAGGCTTGCCAGGCGCTATCCTTCTTTTCTTCCAATGTCACCATGACCTATGCTGAGCTCAGCATTGTCTCTGTCAGACAACCTGCAGTGGTGAGAGACCCCACCTCCTCAAGACAGTAGCAAGCATTTCCTCAGGCATGCCAGTAACACTTGGCTTTGCTTTAGGATCACGGGTGGTATAATTCTAAATCAACATGACAGTGAAAACAAAGAAACAGCAAACTCACTTTTCCAAAGAAAAATCCCAGGTAAAGGCTTAGGGAAAAAAATCCGATAGAATTAAGGCAAAATAAAAATTTTTTTAAAAAGGAGAGAGATAGCTAGAGCGAGCGCTTTGCCTTATGCTTTTCCCGTTTGACATCTGTTACATTCTGCCTGAAAATCACTGGAAAGCCCCACTCACCGGTTTTCTGCTGTTTGGGTGGAGATGCTGAGAGAAAGAAAACCAATCTCTCTATGCCTTTGTTGTCTGAGCTCCAAGCAAGAAATTCCTGCCAGGGTGGATAGATGCCTTCTAGGTCCTAGTGCCTTGTCCAGCTTCTCCCCTATAACTCAGGCTTAGTGAATCCCCCCAACTCCTATGATTAATTACATGGCTTTTTTTTTTCAATTCACAGGCTGCATTAACAGCTAGAAAGGTTTCATTTATAACTAACAGGAAATTGCAGGGTAGCAAAAAGATTGCACAGGCAAGTACAGAATGTTCTAATGAGCAATGCGCTACCCTCCCCCTTCCGCACCTCCCACCCTTTTTGTTTTTTTAAAGAGAATTGGCAATTTCACTTGGCCAAAACCTTGGCCTAATCTGCCTGGGGACCAGACTCAGTCAAACCAGGAGGCTCCTTAGAAATTGTAGCTCCCTTTTTTTCACCTTCTTGAGACAAAACAATCAAATCTGAATGTTCTTAAAGTATCTTACTTAGTTCATGCATCCAACAACTGGCTGTTTTTGAAAGAAGGTCAGTGGAGTAGACTGCGAGGGAGAAAGAAATAGAAAAGACAGGGGGAAAGACTTCCAGAATTTCATGGGGGATAATGTCGAAAAAGGATCCCAAAGATCATTTAGCTTGCTGCGATGATCTGGTGAATGGGATCTGTGGCATTTACCTATGAGAGTTCGTGAGTTCAAATCCAATGCAGAAGACCTTTCCATGTGAAGTCTGATGGCCACAAGGTAAATATCAATGGGTCCTCAAATTTCTAAATGTCTTCTTTGTGTCAAATACGTTCTCAAAGGGAAGGAAGCAACCGCCTTAAATTCATGAAATCAGGCCAAGCAATGAGACAAAAGAAGAGAAAGGTGAGAGAGTAAACTAGGGGCGGTCTACCATCCTCAAAACTGAGACTACTCGTATTAATAGGTGGTGTCTTGAACGACCGTGACTCCATTGTCGCTTGGCTTCAGAAAACTCAGAGCTATTAATAATGCTCCGTGATTATCTTTTTTAAAAAAAGATTTTATTTATTTATTCACGAGAGACACACAGAGAGGCAGAGACATAGGCAGAGGGAGAAGCAGGCTCCCTGCAGGGCTCCCTCTTGGGGACTCTATCCCAGGACTCTCGGATCATGCCCTGAGACGAAAGTAGACGCTCAACCGCTGAGCCACCCCTCCGTGATGATCTTCTATCCGATTCCTAATACAATTAGCCCTCCTTTTGAGATATAGCATTTTGATAACAAATAGGTAAGCATTTTTTGTGCATGTGTTTTACTTAAGAAGCCTCAAAGTGGGATTTTAAAAAAATGATATTCCTTCTTGGGAAGGTGTTGGTAGAGTTCTTGAAGGTATCTTAGTTCAAGCCTCAGCTCTCTGTGTTAGTGGGGTCCACGGCCTCCATGTGCAACTTGCCTAGCCAAGGCTGCCCACCTTGCTGCTGCTCTACTGGCTTCTAAATAGGTACCTCAGGGGACCACAGGTGTCTGGTGTATTCTCTTCCATTTGTTTCTGTCTTATACACTTATCTCCAGAAAGATCAGGGTTATTCAGGTCAAGAGCAGACACATAAATATCAAAAAATAGGGGCGGGGAAATACGGGAATTCTGAACAATGGTTGTAGCTTCCTGGTCCAGCAAGGTCAATGTATTAATTTTTTATGGCACATCATAAGCATTTCATAAATAACAGTGATTGGTTTTGTATCAGAATTCCATTTTTTTTTTATTTCTGGGAAGGATAGAAAAATGGATGGGATGTCACAACTTAAACATAAAGGATTTAGAATAGATTTTAGAAGGCATTTATTCATGATATAGGCTTTGCAACACTACTACGGAAGCCGTAGAATGACTTTAGGAGACAGTCTAGGGTAAATGATTTCATTTGTTTATATACATCAAGGAGCAGATGGGTGAACATGATCAATGTTTCCCCATGTGAGGTTTGTGGATGTTAATGTGTTCTTTAAAAACAAACCAACAAAAATGGTTCTTTGGACAAAAATGTTTAAAACGTGGTGGGAAAAAAAATAAATAAATAAAATGTGGTGGGATAAACAAAATTTGTTTTCTTGACCATAAAACTTCTCCTGTAATTTACTTAAAATATCTCATGTGTCTCCAAAAAGGCAATTTAGTATAAAGGGCTTCCTGCTTTTTTTCAGAGCTCAGAACCTCTTTTTCTTCTCACAGACTAATGTTTCATGGATAAACCTTTTGCAAAAACTGAGTTAGATCATCTTGCAAACATATTTCCTCTCAAAGAACTCTCAGCTACTCGTCAGGAGTTTTCTCCTACTTTCTCAAAGGAGAAGAATAACTGGCAGAAAAGAAGGCTCAGGCACAAGTCCAGGGAGAAAGTGCATCTTTATGTGTGGAAGTCAACTTTGAAGATGAAGGGAGAATCATGGTTGAGGGCTTAATGGAGTGAAGAGATCAAAGAAAAAGGACAGCAACCCCATTGTGGGAAAAGTGGCAGTAAAAACTTTTGGAATAATTCCCATGTGCTCACACTCACTGCCCCTGAGGAGCTTGAAGACTTATTGAGGAGGCAGGACAAGAATATGTATCTTGGGGGATCCCTGGGTGGCTCAGGGGTTTAGTACCTGCCTTCAGCCCAGGGCGTAATCCTGGAGTCCCAGGATCAAGTCCCATGTTCGGGATCCCTGCATGGAGCCTGCTTCTGTCTCTGCCTCCCTCTCTCTCTCTCTCTCTCTCTCTCTCTCTCTCTCTCTCTCTCTGTCTCTCACGAATAAATAAAATCTTTTTTTAAAAAAGAATATGTATCTTGAAAAAATCATGAAAGGGAAGGGCTTAGATTGTTCTTGATAGGTTGTGGTTTGGGTTAATCAAACTCAGCTGATTAACATCACACATACACACACATACAATCACTAGAGCACATTACCTATCAAAAACACAGAGAGTAGGATCTAGGGTGGGGCAGGGTAAGCAACAGGCAGCAAAGTTGAAAATATATACAAATTGTTTACAGGGACCACAGAACTGTAACGTAGTAGGAATAAATCCAACAAATACATGTAGGATCTTTATTGAGAAAATCATAAAATGATTGAAGAACATAAGAGAAACGGAAACAAACAGAACCAGACCATGCTTCTGGATGGCAAGATGCAATGTTGTAAGGGTAGCAGCCCTCCCCCAAAGTAATCTATATTTATGAAGAAAATCCAGTAAAAGCCACAAGAGAAATTTTTGTGAAATTCATAAATATCAGTTGTAGTGAGATATCTGTCATTGTAAGGGTTAAAGGAGTAAATATATGTAAAGTGCTTAGAACAAACCCTGGCATATAATATATATGATACAAGTATTAGTTTTTATTTTCCCCTCAAATATTCACATAGCAACTCCTTCACTTCTGTCAAATCTTTGCCCAAATAGCAACTCTTCAACAAGACCCATCCAAGGGGCACCTGGGTGGGTCAGTGGTTGAGTATCAGTCTTTGGCTCAGGTCATGATCCCAGGGTCCTAGGATTTAGTCCCGCATCCAGCTTCCCAAGGGGAGCCTGCTTCTCCCTCTTCCTATGTCCCTGCCTTTCTCTGTCTCTCATGAATAAGTGAATACAATCTTTTAAAAACAAACAAAAAACAAGACCCACGCAGACCATTCTATTTAAAGTTAGAACTTTCCCTCTCAAGGAAGCATTCCCAATTTCCTTTATCCTGCTCTATTTTTTCCATAACGTTTATCATCTTCCAACATACTATATAATATACCTATTTATTATTTTTATTAAATATCTTGGCAAGTAGAATATAAGCTCTGCAAGGGCAGACATATTCTAGCAGCTTTAATGAAATACAGTTCACCATATCAATAGTAATATTTTTGTTTTTATTTTTTAGGACTTTTTTAGGATTTTGTCTTATTTTTTTAGGATTTATGTGTGGATGAGTGGGGGGAAGGGCAGAGGAAGAGGGAGAGATTCTCAAGCAGACTCCCTGCTGAGCACAGAGCCCAATGTGGCACTCCATCCCAGAATCCTGAGATCATGACCTGAGCTAAAATCAAGAACCGAATGCTTAACCAACTGAGCCACCCAGATGACCCTATTTGTTTTTAATACTGTACTAAAATAAAAATGCCTAGAACAATGTCTAACACACAGTAGGTCTGAGTATTTTATTTTATTTTTAAAGATTTTATTCATTCATGAGAGACACAGAGAGAAAGAGAGAGGCAGAGACATAGGCAGAGGGAGAAGCAGGCTCCACGCAGGGAGCCCGATGTGGGACTCGATCCCGGGTCTCCAGGATCAAGACCTGGGCCGAAGATGGTGCCAAACCACTGAGCCACCCAGGCTGCCCTGGGTATTTTTTTTTTATTTTTATTTTTAATTTTTATTTATTTATGATAGTCACACAGAGAGAGAGAGAGAGAGAGAGAGAGAGAGAGAGAGGCAGAGACATAGGCAGAGGGAGAAGCAGGCTCCACGCAGGGAGCCCGATGTGGGACTCGATCCCGGGTCTCCAGGATCAAGACCTGGGCCGAAGATGGTGCCAAACCACTGAGCCACCCAGGCTGCCCTGGGTATTTTTTTTTTATTTTTATTTTTAATTTTTATTTATTTATGATAGTCACACAGAGAGAGAGAGAGAGAGAGAGAGAGAGAGAGAGGCAGAGACATAGGCAGAGGGAGAAGCAGGCTCCACGCAGGGAGCCCGATGTGGGACTCGATCCCGGGTCTCCAGGATCAAGACCTGGGCCGAAGATGGTGCCAAACCACTGAGCCACCCAGGCTGCCCTGGGTATTTTAAAAGTGGATTCAGTAAAGGAAGAATGGAATATTCAATATATGGTATTGAGACAATTAACTTTCATATGGAAAAAATTAAATTAGATCCATACCTCGCACCATACATAAAAGTAAATTCCAGATGTCTCAAAGTCCTGAATATAAAGAACAGACCTTTACAATTATTAGACTAAAATATGGGAGATTCTCTTTAAATCTTTGTAGTTGGAAAAAAAAAGACTTTAAAAACCAAGATGAAAAAGCAGTAATCTCATAGGGAAATATTTGTAAACTTGATTACATAAAAATTTAAAGCTTCTGAAGGTGAAAGAGAGCATTAAAACATTAAAAGATAAGTAACAAAATGAGAAAAGATATTTGAATCTTATTTAACTAACAAGGATTAATGTCCTGAAATATATAATATAAAGTTTTATCAATAAGGCAAAGGCAAAACTCCAATAGAAAAAAATGAGCAAAGGATTAGTCCAGATTATTAAAAGGAGAGGAAACCTTGATGGCCATAAACACATGAAAATATGCTCAACTTCACATAACTAGGGAAATCCAAGTTAAAACAGAAATTACATAGTTTGCAGCCATTAGTTTGGTAGAAATTTTTAATATGGCATAGCAAGTATAGGCAAAGATAAAAAACAGTTGGAACTCCATACAATGTTGGAGGAAACATAAATTGGTACAATTTTGGAGAGTAGTTTTTGGCAGCAGCTAGTAAAGTTGAAAGCATGTCTCAATCTATGACCTAGAAATTTCATTTCTAGATACCCATGCTGGAGGAATGTTCACACATGAGTTCAAAGAGATTGCTACAAGGATATTTATGAAAGCATTATTTGGAATGTGGGAAAAAGAAAACAATCCAAATGCCCATCATTGGCATACTAATCTGATTAGTGGTTATTCATATGTGAAATGTTACATACAGTGAAATAGAATAAATGAGTGTTAAGTGTAAGTGGTGGTACACAGATTTCCCGTGCAGCAGTAAGTTTTCATTTCTCTGGTAATGAAATGCCCAGGAGTGCAATTGCAGAGCCATATGATACTTGTATGTTTAATTTTATAAGAAACTGCTAAACTTTCTTCCAGAGTGGCTTAAAATTTTACTTTCTCATCAGCAATGTATGAGAGATCCAGTTTCTGTACATCCCCACTGGCATTGGGTTTTTTATTTTAGCCATTCTAATAGATGTGTCATGATATCCCTTTATGGTTTTAATTTTCATTTCCCCAATGTGTAACAGTGTTGAATATCTTTCGTGTGCCTATTTTCCAACTGTGTATCTTCTTCAGTGGGATGACTCTGTGCCTTTTGCTCATTTTCTAATTGAATTTCTGGGGTTTGTTTGTTTTTAAGATTTTTTATTTTTAAGTAATTTCTACACCCAACATGGGATTCAAACTCAAAAACTTCAAAATCAAGAGTCTCCTGATCCACCGACAGAGCCAGCCAGGCACCTGCATGTTTTTTTTTTTTTTTTAATGTTGAGTTTTGAGAGTTTATTATATATTCTAGATATAAGACCTTTGTCAGATACGTGGTTTGCAAATATATTTTCTTAGACTGTTGCTTTTTTTTTCATCCTCTTATCACGGTCTTCCATAAAACCAAAGTTTTAATTTACTTTTTATTTTATGGATTGTGCTTTTTATTTTTTAAGATTTTATTTATTTATTCATCTGAGACACACAGAGAGAGGCAGAGACATAGGCAGAGGGAGAAGCAGGCTCCCTGTGGGGAGCCTGATGCAGGACTCAATCCCAGGACTCCGGGATCATGACCTGAGCCAAAGGCAGACGCTCAACCACTGAGCCACCCAGGCACCCCTGGATTGTGCTTTATAAAAAGATTTTTTATTTGAGTATAGTTGACACACAATGTTATATTAGTTTCCAGTATACAATATAGTGATCCAACAGCAACTCTATATGTTATGCTCTGCTCATGACATGTGTAGCTCCCATCTGTCACCATACAGCCCTATTACAATGTCATTGACTATATTCCCTATGCAGTGCCTTTTATTCTCGTGACTAATTCCATAACTGGAAGCCTGTACCTCCCATTCTCCTTTATCCATTTGCCCATTTCCCCATCACCCTCCCCACTGGGAACCATCAGTTTGTTCTCTGTATTTATAGGTCAGATTCTGCTTTGTGTTTGTTGATTAATTTGTTTTGTTTTTTGGATTCCACATGAGTGAAATTACATGGTATTTATCTTTCTCTGTCTGACTTGTTTCACTTAGCAGAATATGCTCTAGGTTCATTCACATTGTTGTAAATGGCAAGATCTCATCCTTTTTTATGGATGTGTGATACTCTAGTGTGTGTGTGTGTGTGTGTGTGTGTGTGTGATATCATCCTTATCCATTCATCTATCAATGGACGCCCAGGTTGGTTTTATGTCTTGACTATTGTAAGTAATGCTGCAATAAACATAAGGGTGATTATATCTTTTCAGATTGTTTTCATTCAGTTTGAGTAAATAGTAGGGGGATTCCTGGATTATATGGTATTTCTATTTTTAATTTTTTGAGGAAACTCCACACTGTTTTCCACAGTGGCTGCACTAACTTACATTGCCACCAACAGTGCATGTTTCTTTTTCTCCACATCCTCACCAAAGCTTATTTCTTGTTTTTTCGATTCGAGCCATTCTGACAGGTGTAAGGTGATATCTCATTGCAGCTTCGCTTTAAATGTCCTTGACAGTTAGTGAAGCTGAGCATCTTTTCATGTGTCTGTTGTTCATCTGTATGTCTTCTTTGGAAAAATGTCTATTCAGGCACTCTGCCCATTTTTTTTAAAGATTTTATGTATTTATTCATGAGAGACACAGAGACAAAGAGAGAGGCAGAGACACAGGCAGAGGGAGAAGTAGGCTCCATGCAGGGAGCCCGATGTGTGACTGGATCTCGGGTCTCCAGGATCACGCCCTGGGCCGTAGGGTGGCACCAAACCGCTGAGCCACCCGGGCTGCCCTCTGCCCATTTTTTAGCCAATCGTTTGTATTTTAGTGTTGAGTTGCATAAGTTCTTTAGATTTTTTGCATATTAACCTCTTACTGGATATATCATTTGCAATATCTTCCCCTATTCAGTAGATTGCCCTTGTTGATGGCTTTGCTTGCCGGGCAGAAGCTTTTTATTTTGTTTTTGTTTTTGTTTTTAAGCTTTTTATTTTGATGTAGCCTCATTTGTTTCGTTTTGATTTTGTTTCACTTGCCTTAGGAGACCTATCTAGAAAAATGTTGCCACGGCCAGAGAAGTTACTGCCTGTGTTTTCTTCTAGGATTTTTACAGTTCAGGTCTCATGTTTAGGTCTTTAATCCACTTTGAGTTTATTTTTGTGTGTGATGTTAGAATGTGATTCAGTTTCATTACTTTGCATGTAGCTATCTGTTTTCCCAGCACAATTTACTGAAAAGACTGTCTTTTCCCCATTGTATATTCTTGCCTCCTTTGTCATAGATTAATTGACCATATAAGCATGGGTTTATTTCTGGGCTCTCTATTCTGTTGCATTAGTCTATGTGTTTTAGTGCCATCACCAACTATTTTGATTACTCTAGCTGTGTAGTATGGTTTGAAATCCAGAAGCATGGCATCTCTAGTTATGTTCTTTCTCAAGATTGCTTTGGCTAGGGCAGCCCTGGTGGCTTAGTGGTTTAGCACCACCTTCAGCCCAGGGCGAGATCCTATAGACGCGGGATCGAGTCCCATGTTGGGCTCCCTGCATGGAGCCTGTTTTTCCCTCTGCCTGTGTCTCTGCCTCTCTCTGTGTCTCTCATGAACAAATAAAATCTTTAAAAAAAAAGATTGCTTCGGCTATTTGGAGTCTTTTGTTGTTTACGGATTGTGCTTTTGGTGTCATATCTAAGAACTCTTCACAAAGTCTAGGTCCTAAAATTTTCAACTATGTTATATCCTGAAAATTTTATAGATGTATGTTTTACAATTAAATCTATGATCCATTTTGAGTTCGTTTTTGTATAAGCTGTTAAATTTAGATTGTAGTTAATACTTTTTGTCTACGGATATGTGGTTGCTCCAGCACCATTTGTTAAAAAGATTATCTTTTCTCTGTTGAGTTGCTTTTTCACCTTCATCAAAAGTCAACTAAATATATTTAATGTGGGTCTATTTCTCTGTTCTCTATTCTAGCCCATGGATTTTTGTGTCTATCCCTCCTCCAATATCAAACCATCCTGATTATTGTAGCTATAAAAAGGCTTTGAAATCAGGTAAATTGATTTCTTCCATTTTATTCTTTTTTTTTTTTCAAAATTGTTTTGGCTGTTCTAGGTCCTTTGCCTTTCCATAGAAATTTTATAATAACCTGGTCTGTATCTATCAAAAATCTTGCTGAGATTTTTGAAAAATGATTTTACTTGTTTATGTGTGAGAGATTGTGTATGCACACAGAGAAAGGAAGAAGCAGACTCCCCACTGAGCCCAGAGCCTAATGTGGGGTTTGATCCCAGGACCCTGGGATCATAACATGATCCGAAGGCAGATGCTTAACTAACTGAGCCACCCAGGCAGTCCTCTTGCTGAGATTTTTGATAGGAATTGTGTTAACCTATCTACCAATTAGAAGAGAATTCACATCTTTCTATATGGAGTCCTCCAATCCATGTATGTGACATGTCTCTTCATTTATTTATATCTTCTTTGATTTCTTTCTTCAGTGTTTTATAAGTATCTACATACACATACTATACATGTCTTGTTAGATATATACTAAGTGTTTTTGAAAGGATTGTATATGATATTGTACCTAAAATTTTGCTTTCTGCATGTTCGTTGTTAGAAATGCAATTGATTTTTGTATGTTGACTTGATGTTTTGCAACTGTGCTGAATTCACTTATTATCTTCATAAGTTTTTTGTAATTATCTTGTGATTTTCTACATATATCATGGCATCTGCAAATAGAGATGGCTTTATTCCTTTTGAATCAGAATGCCTTTTATTTCCTTTTTTTGCCTTACTGCTGGGACCAAATCTTCTATTGCTTTATATTAAAGAATAGTGGTGAGAATGGGCATCCCTAACTCATTTCCCCATCTTTAGTTGGAAAACATTTAGCCTCTTATCATTGTGATATTAACTGTCAGGGTTTTTTTTTTTTGTAGATGTTTTATGTTAAGTAAAGAAAATTCTCCTCTATTCTTAGAGTTTTCTGAGGCCTTTCAAAAATATCATGAATGGGGGGCACCTGGATGGCTCAGTTGGTTAAGCCTCTGCCTTTGGCTCAGGGTATGATCCCAAGGTCCTAGGATCAAGCCCTATGTGTCAGGCTCCCTGCTCAGAGGAGAGTCTGCTTCTCCTTCTCCCTTTTCTGCTCCTCAATGTCTGTGCTCTTTGAATCTCTCTCTCTGTGTCAAATAAATAAAATCTTTAAAAAAAAAAAAAACCATGAATGGATGTTGAATTTTGTCAAATGCTTTTTCTGCATGTATTGATTTGATCATGTGATTTTTTCTTCTTTAATCTGTTAATATGATTGAATACATAGATTTTTAAAATCTGTATAAATTTGCATATCGATACATTTCTTGATGCCTTTTTTAGTTTGAATCAATTACGAATTGAAAGCATTTCTTCGAAATAATGAAAAATCACACAGACAAGTAAAAACCTAAGCAGAGTTAGCAATCAAGTAATCAAAATATTTGACATAAAGCATACACAGGCCAAAAAAAAAAAAAGGAAAAAAGTATAGCAGTTAAAGTGCAGTAGTATTCAACTCTGCCTTCACAATAGAATCAAATGGGAGGCATTTTCAAACTATTCTTGATTATGATTTGATTTATCTTGTGTAGTACCCAAACATTAGTACTTTTTAAAGCTGCCTAGCAATTCTAATGTGTAGCCAAAGTTGAGAGCCACTGGCATAGTGGAAAGAACCTTATTGGGGTCAGATCTGACTTCTGATCCCAGTTATTATTTGCATGACCTTGAGCAAATTAGTGGAGTTTATCTCTAAAATAAGGATAATAGAAGGGTTGTTTTAAGGAATAAATTAAACATCATACATAAAGTTCCTTGCAGTATCCATGGTATATATAAAAATACATTTGCCAGACTCCCAGAATATAGAAGTATCATGTACAACTTATAAGAAGTATCCACAAAGAGAGGGATGACACCCTTCTTTACTTTTCCTCCTCCCTACTAGTTAAAAAATTGAATGATATGATTTGTGTGCAAGCAAACATGTTGCATCAGGAAATGGAAGCCAAGTATTAAGAATGGCAGAGCTAGATAGACTGGAGCCCTGGTGATTATGGAGCAACCATATCAGCCCTGAGAAACTTCTTAACTAACTTTGTTTATGTAATGGAGAATTAAGCTTATATCTTCTTGAGCCACTGCTATATACAGTTTCTTCACTTCCTCTGTTACACCTGATACAATGAAAAAAAAAAAAGATTCAATACATGGTCTTGTTTGAAATCACTCTTGATGGGCCAAAAACTGAGAGGAATGCATGAAAGATGGTGAGTACATGGGTTCTGATTTAAAAAGGAAACTACAGTCCAGGACATGAATAGGAGAGCATAGTAGAGTATTCTTATAGATGACGTAAGCATCACAGGAGCTCTCCATGACTGAAAGTAAAAACTAGGACGAAGGATTTGTCTTAGAGGCAACTACTCAGTATCACAGGAAGAAAAGCCAGAAGACTCAAATTGTGCCCATTCCTTTTGCCACCATATGCAGTAACAAAGGGATCAATATTCAAGTGAAAGCAATGAGTATGGGAGCTGAAGGCACTGAGATAGTCTAGTATGTTGGGTGACAGGCAATGGCCAAACAGTTAAGAGCATTTATGAGAAATAGGCGCACAGATTTATCAAGGAGCCCATATCATGGCATGTTCTCCAGCTCACTGACTCTGATTGAAAACATCATCTATCTATTCCCTCTATTCTCTGAAACAGGCTGCACAAACAGAGGGAACAGTTAGTCTAAAAAGAAATTTCAGCTACAGAGAGAAGCATATAATAAGAAAATCATCAAACATTTAAACAAAGAAAATACCATTAAATGCAGACAATAAACTCAACAAATAAAGAAGACTTTTCATCAGACAAATGGTCTTCAGAGAAAAATTTCTCAGAACATCAGTAGAAAATAAGAATAATTTTAGAATGGTAAGAAAATATATCACATCTATAAAAGAAGAAGTAGTTTTGAAACAATAACAGGTAAATACGAAAACTTAGAGATTTTTAAAAATAAATACCATAGGTAAAATTAAGATGTGAGCAAATCAACTGAAAAAAGATTTGTAATGGATACAGAGATCAAAACAATGAACTGGAAAATTGGGCTGATGCATTCCCCCAAAGCATAGGATAAAGGATAGAGTGATAGAAAGTAGTAAAGAAAAGGTGAGATGCATAAAGAACAGATCAAGAAATCTCCACCTTGTCTAATAGGAGTTCCACTGAATAAAAATTAAGAGAATAGGTGGAAATCAATATCTGAAGAATAGATGCAAAACAAAAAGCAAAAACAAAAAACCTCCTAGCGAAAGGGGAACCCTCTTGCACTGTTGATGGGAATATGAACTGGTACAGCCGCTCTGAAAAACTGTGGAGGTTTCTCAAAGAGTCAAAAATATAGCTACCCTATGACCCAGGAATTGCACTACTGGGATTTACCCCAAAGATACAGATGCAGTGAAAGACCGAGACACCTGCACCCCAATGTTTATAGCAGCAATGTCCACAATAGCCAAACTGTCGAAGAAGCCTCGGTGTCCATCGAAAGATGAATGGATAAAGAAGATGTGGTTTATGTATACAATGGAATATTACTCAGCCATTAGAAACGACAAATACCCACCATTTGCTTCAACGTGGATGGAACTGGAGGGTATTATGCTGAGTGAAGTAAGTGAATTGGAGAAGGACAAACATTATATGGTTTCATTCATACGGGGAATATAAAAAATAGTGAAAGGGATTAAAGGGGAAAGGAGAGAAAATGAGTGGGAAATATCAGAGAGGGTGACAGAACATGAGAGACTCCTAACTCTGGGAAACGAACAAGGGGTAGTGGAAAAGGAGGTGGGCGGGGCTTGGGGTGACGGGCACTGAGGGGGGCACTTGACGGGATGAGCACTGGGTGTTATACTATATGTTGGCAAATCGAACTCCAATAAAAAATATAGGAAAAAAAACCCCTCCTAAAATTGAAGTCATGAATATTCACATTGAAAGGACCCTTTAAGTGAGAAGGGGGAGGACTTATAAAAACAAGAATGGTAATTAAAATGAAGAAAACTTTAAACCTATACATATCATCATGTCATCAAGGATAACAGGAAAATACTAAAAAACTTGAAAAAGAAAATAAAGATCACCTACAATGGAACAAGAATAAGTCTGACACCAAACTTCCATTAGCAACATCAGACATAGGAAAACAATGGAACATATCTTCAAATTGTTGACTGAAAATAATGTTGAACCTCAGATTTTTTTTTTTTTAAGATTTTATTTATTTATTCATGATAGTCACAGAGAGAGAGAGAGAGGCAGAGACACAGGCAGAGGGAGAAGCAGGCTCCATGCACCGGGAGCCCGATGTGGGATTCAATCCCGGGTCTCCAGGATCGCGCCCTGGGCCAAAGGCAGGCGCCAAACCGCTGCGCCACCCAGGGATCCCAGAACCTCAGATTTAATACCAAATCAAACTATTATATAAGTGGGAGGGAGAAATAAAGCCATTTTGGACACAGAAGAGCCCAGAACACTTACCAACACAGAAACTCTTAAAAATAATTATTAGAGAATATACTTCTGCAAAAAGAAAATTTGTGGAAGGTAATGGTATTAAGGAAACGATGCTGAATAATTTGTGTATAGTGTATAGAATTAGAAAATTCATTTTAAAAATATGAGGTGCAACCTAGCTCCAACCTTGAGAAGGTTTGGCAAGTATAAAGTCAGTGAAAGGTATTACCTGTAAATTTTGTTCAAACCAAGCAACACATTGCGTTCTTCTATAACAACAAAGCAATAATGAATGCTTATGTAGTTTAGAATGGCATGAGGGATGTCTGTGGTCACTGGCCTAGTTTAAGTACCAGGAAACAAATTCTAGAAAGAGATCCGTTCCTGGTCTAAAATAACCTTGTATGGAGCAAAATGAAAGAAGGCAGAAAACTGACCTATACAATAGTATCCTCAAAAGATTTTATTTCACAAAATATTTCTTGAGCTTCTGCTCTGTGCCAGGTTCTGTGTAGGTGCTGAAGGGAGCAAAGACGAAGACAAAGTGGAAGATCCTGGTCTTTGAAGAGTTGGCATTCCTCATTGGGTCTTTCAGAAAAGAAAGGGGCTTTCAGATGAAGCTAGTAAGTCAAAGACATGGGTGAAAGACAGACCTATATTGGAATTTTAGGAAGCTCAATGTGCTAGAGAGTACAGGAAGACTTTGCACCCCAAACATCTGAAAGCAGAGAAACTAACTTGAAGCTAATCCTGTAATACAGTGAAAAGAGGCTTTGTGGAAGTTGGGAGCAATAAACATGGGAAATTTGAGTAAGGTTTCTGTAATCAAACCCTAGAGATTCTATCTTTTGTTGCATATTTATTTTTTTGTTGTTGTTGCATATTTAAAATAGAGTTCTCTCTTAAGAAGCCATGTGACATAGAAGAAAGTATAGACTTTAACTGCATGACTACAAGCAAATACTGAATCTCACTGAGCTTCGGTTTACTCAGCTACAAAATGTAAATACTAAAAGAGCCAACCCTGAAGAAATTTTGCAAGAATTAAATGAAATAATGCATAAAAGTTCTGGGCCCGTAGGTGGTAATATTAAATAATAACAATGATTTATAGAGCTATGGTTCAAAATTACCCTATAGATATGTTATTGAATTTTGTGTGTATATCACCCATTACAGTCACTATGGCTATATATCTAATTACCTCAAAACTTAGAAGTGTAAAGCAACCATCTATTATGGTCATAGATTCTGTGGGTCAGGAATTTGGACAGGGCACAGCAGGGATGCTCCAAAATGTCTGGGGCCTCAACTGGAATACTCAGAGGCTGGGAATGGAACCACCTAGAGGCTAGCTCACTCACATGTCTGGGAGTTGATACTGCTGTCATCTGGAGGCCTCAGGTACCCTCCATATTGAGCCTCTTTATGTGGTCTCCCTACTTGGGCTAGTTTGAGTTATCTCACGGCATGGTGGCTGTGTCAAAGAAGTATCTTTATTATGAACTAGCTTCAGAAGTAATAGAACATCACTTCTACTGTATATAATTGATTGGAGCAGTCATAAGCCCCTACCCCAATTTTGAGGGAAAGAAACATAAAGTCCACCTATCCGTGGGAGGAATATTGAGATCATAGTTTAAGAACACATGAGGTGAGAGATACTGTTGCAGTTTTGTAGGAAAATACAGTCTTTCATATAATCCAGATTTGTAAGTTCAAAGAGCAAATGTCAGATGGGATCCCAAAGTTTCTTCTGCCTATAGAACAGTATAATTGCTACTGTTGGTATGGGCTAGCACCCTTCAAAATTCTTTAGCCTTTAGAAATGAGGCTTGTGTTTTCCTCTTCCCAGGTGTTCAGATAAGAGGTTAACTTATTCGCATTGGAAATGACTGTACATTCAACAGCAGAATGACTTCCTTATGAGTTAATGACCTGTCTACACTGTATTCTGTGTCATAAATTTTATATTTATTTTTGTTCTAACCATTACTGCAACCTTGATGGACTATTATTGTGCCCATTTTACAAATTTAGACTCAAAAAGGCTAAGGTATCAGTAGTCAGGATTCAGGTACAGGTCAGATTCCAAAGTCTTGAGTTTTCTCCATTATAATTATTGCCTCTCCACTGGAGATATTTAAGTAGACTGTAAGGATCATCAGTTAGAGATGCTAGAGAGGGAAGTCCTATATCTAGTAGGAGTTTGGAACAAGACATCTGAGATTCTAAGTTTCTCTTCCAAATTTATACATATACTCTTTACCCAAACAAAATGATTTCTAGGGCATCCCTGGGTGGCTCAGTGGTTTAGCGTCTGCCTTTGACCCAGGGCATGATCCTGGAGTCCCCGGATCGATTCCCCCATTAAGCTCCCTACATGGAACCTGCTACTCTCTCTGCCTCTCTCTCTCCCTGTGTCTCTCATGAGTAATAAATTTAAAAAAATCTTTTAAAAAATGATTTCTATCCTACAGGATCTTTTTTTAAAGATCTTATTTATTTATTTATTCATGAGAGACACAGAGGGAGAGAGAGAGGCAGAGACACAGGCAGAGGGAGAAGCAGGCTCCATGCGGGGAGCCCGACGTGGGATTCAATCCGGGACTCCAGGATCAGGCCCTGGACTGAAGGCGGCGCTAAACTGCTGAGCCACCCTGGCTGCCCCCTACAGGATTTTATATGATATAATATCACTGGCTGTTTGTCCTGCATTGAAAGTTTACCTATTCAAAAGGAGACATGTTATATAGCAACTAATCTCATGAGCTTTGGAGTCAGACAGACCATGGTTTGATTCCTGGCTTTGCCATTTACTACTATGTATTTGGATAAATACACAGGACAAATTTAGCTGCCAGTGAAAGAACAACTGGTGAAAAGTGGCTTAAACAACAAATCTGCAGACAATTACAGGGTTCTTAATTCAGTGGCTCATCAGGAAACCAGTGCTTTCCATTTACTCCCTCTGCTCTCCCCAGTTTGTCATCAATGCCCCCTAGTATGAGACACAAGGTTACAGATGTTCTAAGCATCGTGTAAAGAACAATCCACTTTAAGCAACAAGAAAGACATTTCTTCCCATGAGCATTTTTTTTTTTTATTTTCAGTGAATACCTTTCCTAGAAGCCCTTAAGCAGACCTCTGTTCAAGTCCCCTTGGCTAGGATTAGGTACATTTCCATGCAGAAACCAACTATTGGCAAAAGGAATGAGATCCCTGTTTGGCTAAAATTAAGCATGATTTACCTTCTCAGGATTGGAAAGAGTTCAGCTCCTACACACACACACACACACACACACAAACACACACACAGACACACACACACACACATCATGACTACCCAAAGGAAGGTGAAAAAAAAATCAAGGTTCTATTAGCAAAGAAGAGTGGAAGGGACCAATAATGTTTGCTTTAGTACTTAGCATTTCTGAGCCTCACAGTGGGGTCATAGTACCTTTTTCCTCAAAGTACTGCTGTGACATTAACTGAGATAATTCTTATTAAATGCTCAATAAAAAAAAAAATTAAATGCTCAATAAATGTCAGCTATTAATGTGGTGGTTGATGTTATTGTTTGACTTTTAATTTGGTATCTCATCAATAGATGGTCCTTTCCATATTTTCCTTCTGTCCCTCACAGCTTGATATCAATGCCTTGTTTTACAGCCATAAGATGGATACAGCAACTCTAGGCATCATATGCAAATAATGCCTACAATCCTCAATTTCTGTATCTAAAATGGATATATTTCTATTTACCTCAAAGATTTGTTGCAAGGATTAAATGACACCATTCATATAAGAGCTCAATAAAGTCAGCCACTACTCTTCCCATTACTGATATCAATACCCTGTGCACGGTGCCTGGCATAATGTTAAGCACAAAGCAAGCATGCAACAAATGGTAGCTGTTGTAAATAAACATTTTGCACATCTAGTCTGTGCAAGAAAGGGCTGGATAATTTGTGAATCTTGGTTAGACAAATCTTTTTTTAAGGATTTATTTATTTTAGAGATAGAGAGAGCACCGAAGTAGGGGAGAAGCAGACAGAGAGAGAGAGAATCTCAAGCAGGTACCAACTACCTGCTGAGTATGGAGCCTGATGTGGGGCTTGATCCTCGAGACTGTAACCTGAGCCAAAATCAACAATTGGCCACTTAACTAATTGAGCCACCTCAGGTGCCCCTACGCAAAACCTTCTTACATACAATGTCAAAAGCAGAAACAACAAAGGAAAAAATAGATATCTTGGACTTCATCAAAATTAAGAACATTTGAGCTTCAAATGACATCATTGAGATAGTAAAATGACAACCTGCAGAATAGAAGAAAATATTGGCAAATGATATAGCTAATAAGAGACTTGTATGCAGGATATATAAAGACTCCTGAACTCAAAAGTAAAGCAACAAATAACCCAATTAAAAATGAGCAAATGATATGATAGACATTTCTCTAAATAAGAAAAAATTGACCAAATGGTCAATAAGCACTTGAAAAGATCTTCAGCATCATTAGTCATTAAGGAAATATATATCAAAACCAAAATGAGATACTACTTCACACCCACTAGAATGGAAGAATCATAAAGACAGATAATGAAAAGTATCGGCAATAATATGGTGAAATTGGAGCTTTCATGCACTGGTGATGGGAATGTAAAATGGTGCAGCCTTTATGGAAAGCAGTCTGGCAATTCCTCAAATAATTAAACATAGAGCTACTACATGATCCAGCAATTCCACAGCTAGGTATATACTCAAGAAAAATGTAAACATACATACACAGAGAAATTTGTACACAAATATGCAGAGCAGTATTACTCATAATAGCCAAAAGGTAGAAATAATCTAAATTCTTATCAATAGATGAATGGATGAATGACATATGCTATATCCATACAATGGAATATTATGCAGCCATAAAAGAAATCAAGTACCAATATGTGTTACAACATGGATGCACCATGAAACTAGTATGCTAAGTGAAGGAGGACACAAAAGGCCATATATTGTAAGTGTCCATTCATATGAAAAATCCAGAACAGGCAAATCCATAGAGACAGAAAACAAATTAATGGTTGCCGGGGGTTAGGGGTAGGGGGAATGGGAAGTGACTGCTAATGAGTATGGGGTTTCTTTGTGGGGTGATGAAAATGTTCCAAAATAGATTGTGATGATGATTGCACAGCTCTGTGAATATACTAAAATATGTCAAATTTTACATTTAAATGGGTGAATTTTATAATACATGAATTATATCTCAATAAACCTCTTTAAGAAAAAAAGAATGGTTCTCACCACTGTTATTCAACATAGTACTGGAAGTCCTAGCCTCAGCAATCAGACAACAAAAAGAAATAAAAGGCATTCAAATTGGCAAAGAGGAAGTCAAACTCTCCCTCTTCACAGATGACATGATTCTGTACATAGAAAACCCAAAAGAGGGATCCCTGGGTGGCGCAGCGGTTTGGCGCCTGCCTTTGGCCCAGGGCGCGATCCTGGAGACCCGGGATCAAATCCCACATCGGGCTCCCGGTGCATGGAGCCTGCTTCTCCCTCTGCCTGTGTCTCTGCCTCTCTCTCTCTCTCTCTGTGACTATCATAAATAAATTAAAAAAAATTAAAAAAAAAAAAAAAAGAAAACCCAAAAGACTCCACCCCAAGATTGCTAGAACTCATAAAGCAATTCGGCAGTGTGGCAGAATACAAAATCAATGCCCAGAAATCAGTGCCATTTCTATACACTAACAATGAGACTGAAGAAAGAGAAACTAATGAGTTAATCCCATTTACAATGGCACCCCAAATCATAAGATACCTAGGAATAAACCTAACCAAAGAGGTAAAATATCTATACCCTAAAAACTACAGAAAACTTCTGAAAGAAATTAAGGAAGATGTAAAGAGATGGAAAAACATTCCATGCTTATGGATTGGAAGAATAAATATTGTGAAAATGTCTATGCTACCCAGGGCCATTTACATGTTCAATGCAATCCCTATCAAAATACCATGGACTTTCTTCAGAGAGTTGGAACAAATCATCTTAAGATTTGTATGGAATCAAAAAAGACCCTGGATAGCCAGGGGAATATTGAAAAAGAAAACCAATGCCGGGGGCATCACAATGCTGGATTTCAAGCTGTACTACAAAGCTGTGATCATCAAGACAGTATGGTACTGACACAAAAACAGGCACATAGATCAATGGAACAGAATAAAGAACCCAGAAATGGGCACTCAACTCTATGGTCAACTAATATTTGACAAAGAGGGAAAGACTATCCACTGGATAAAGGATAGTCTCTTCAATAAATGGTGCTGGGAAAATTGGACAGCCACATGCAGAAGAATGAAATTGGACCATTCCCTTCCACCATACACAAAGATGAACTCAAAATGGATGAAAGATCTAAATGTGGGATCCCTGGGTGGCGCAGTGGTTTAGCGCCTGCCTTTGGCCCAGGGCACGATCCTGGAGACCCAGGATCGAATCCCACATCGGGCTCCCAGTGCATGGAGCCTGCTTCTCCCTCTGCCTGTGTCTCTGCCTCTCTCTCTCTCTGTGACTATCATAAATAAATAAATAAAAATTTAAAAAAAAAGATCTAAATGTGAGAGAAGAATCCATCAAAATCCTAAAGAACACAGGCAACAACCTTTCTGAACTTACCACAGTAACCTCTTGCAAGATACATCTATGAAGGCAAGAGAAACAAAACCAAAAATGAACTTTTGTGACTTCATCAAGATCAAAAGCTTCTGCACAGCAAAAGAAACAGTCAACAAAACTCAAAGACAACCTACAGAATGGGAGAAGATATTTGCAAATGACATATCAGATAAAGCGCTAGTATACAAGATCTGTAAAGAACCTACCAAACAACACCCAAGAAACAAAAAATCCAATCATGAAATGGGCAGAAGAAATGAACAGAAATTTCTCCAAAGACATACATATGGCCAACAAGTACATGAGAAAATGCTCTGCATCCCTTGCCATCAGGGAAATACAAATCAAAACCACAATGAGATACCACCTCACAATAGTGAGAATTGCAAAATTAACAAGACAGGAAACAACAAATGTTGGAGAGGATGTGGAGAAAGAGAAACCCTCTTGCACTGTTGGTGGGAATGTGAACTAGTACAGCCACTCTGGAAAACTGTGTGGAGGTTCCTCCAAGAGTTAAAAATAGAACTGCCCTATGACCCAGCAATTGCACTACTGGGTATTTACCCCAAAGACACTGATGTAGTGAAACGCCGGGACACCTGCACCCCAATGTTCAGAGGAGCAATGTCCACAATAGCCAAACTGTTAAGGAGCCATGATATCCTTCGACAGATGAATAGATAAAGATGATGTGGTCTATATATACAATGGAATATTACTCAGCCATCAGAAAGGAGGAATACCCACCATTTGCATCGACGTGGATGGAACTGGAGGGTATTATGCTGAGTGAAATAAGTCAATCGGAGAAAGACAATCATCATATGGTTTCACTCATACATGGAATATAAGAAGTAGTAAAAGGGATTATAAGGGAAAAGAATAGAACTGAGTGGGGAAAATTAGAGAGGGGGACAAACCAAGAGAGACTCCTAATTCTGGGAAACAAATAAAGGGTTGCAGAAGGGGTGGTGGGTAGGTGGTGGGGTTACTGGGTGACAGGCAATGAGGAGGGCACTTGATGGGATGAGCATTGGGTGTTATACTATATGTTGGCAAATTGAATTTAAATTAAAAAGAAAATAAAAAAAAGAATGGGCCAGGCCTTGCTAGAAATACAAAGATGAGGGGTGCCTGGGTGGCTCAGTGGGTTGGGCAGCTAACTCTTGGTTTCAGCTCAGGTCATGATCTCAGGGTGATGGGGTCAAGCCCCATGTCGGGCTCTGTGCTCAGCAGGGAATCAGTCTGCTTCAGGATTTTCTCTCTCTCTCTCTCTCTCTCTCTCTCTCTCTAAAATAAAGAAGTAGACTTTTAAAAAAATGAAATACAAAGATGGATAAAACCATAGTTTCCTTATGGCACTATTTGTCAGGAAGTTCAAGTACTGTAAAAAAAAAGAATAGCACTCCTGGTTCCATTTATGTTCCCTCCCTCATTTTTCTCCCATTCCACTTTTTAAATTTCTATTTGTATTTGATTTATCCTTACAAAATCAGTTCAAATTCTTTCTGGAATAAGGTGGGGGCATTAAGTAAACAAATGACCTGACCTCAAATAGCAATGATACAGGGTAGAAAGAGGTCAGTGCCATAAAGGAGACACTGCTGAAGTGTTCTGAGAGGAAGTAAAAAGAACTTCTGGAAGGGAAAAACAAAAGTGATCAGTGATCCTCCCCGTCCCCACCAGCCCCCACACCCGCCCCACTCTCCCAAAGCATCTTTGTACCCCTGCTCTCCAAATTAGCCCTGGGAGAAAGATGTCATAGGACATATAAATGGATCCCAGAGCACATGAGCAGAGCCAGCCAGGAGGTGCCTGTTCCAATGTGATGAACTCTGAGAACTTCATTTGTGTTAAGCTGTAGCCTGCATGGCAGCTAACCCAATGGTGAGAGGAAGGAAGTGATACGAGCCTCTTGAGCTGGAGTGTGCCTCCAACCTACACCTGACCAGCACCCAGCATGTGGAAACAAGAAATTCTTGGTGCATTAAGCAGCCCTATTGAAGAAGAGCCAGAACCGGGGAGGTGAGTTTTCAGCACGGCAGCTTCAGGCTGAGCTCAGCTGTTGGTGCAGCAGGCACTGGGCTTTCTGCTCAGAAGCTGTCAGAAGCATTATAATTAAACCTCCCCGCCTCCCCCTGACCAGGGCTGACAGCTGTGAGAGCAGAGCTGCTAGGAGAGGCACATATATTCTTGAATCAATTTGGATCCAGGAAGGGGGTGGGAATATTCCACCTCCACAATTTCCACAACAAAGGGCACTTCTATTCCTGGGAAACTCAGGAGTCAGAGGCGCCCAAGGCATCTTGCACGGAAGATTTCTCTCCATTTGGGAAAAGATATGGCAGTTTCTTATAAAGTGACATCTAGCTCTGTCTTATGACCCAGCAATTAAACTACTAGGTGTTTATCCAAGATAAATGCAAACAGATATCCAGGAAAAGCCTTGTATATGATTGTTCACAGCAGCTTTATTCATAATACCCCAGACTGGAAAGATCCCAGGGCTTCATCCATGGAGGAATGGACTAACAGACTGTGGCCTATTCAGACAATGGAATACTACCCAGCAATAAACAGGAAGGGTGTCCCGATACATGCAAGATGGATGAATCCCCAAACCATGTTAAATAAAGAGGGGTTACACAAAGGAATACATTTCGTGTGATTCCATTTATATCTTGCAAAATCAGTGGTGGAAAAAAAAGCAGAGCACTGATTACTCTGGGGGGAAGAGTGGGCAGGGAATGACTGGAAGAGGCACGAGGAAAGTTTCCAGGGTAATGATTATACTGTATCACTTCATGGGAGTTTAGTTTCCACAGGTAAAGGCATTTGCAAAATTCAGGGAAGGCACACCAAAGAGAAACACTGATTGGAAAATAAAATGAGAAATAAGGGTCATCGTGAAGGAAAGGAGCGACATGTGATGTTATCAGATTTGATTTTTTTAAATGTCAGTCTGAAGCAACTGATTTAAAAAAAAACAGCAAAAATCTTGAGCATTTTACTAAAAATGATATGCAGATGGCAAATAAGAACGTGAAAAAAATGTTCTGCATCATTTTCCATTAGGGAAATGCAAATTAAAGCCACAAGGAGAGATCAGAGCACACTTACTAGAATGGCTAAAATAAAAAATGATGACAAGCCCAAGGGCTGGTGAGGATTGCGAGCAACTGGTGATCTCCTATATTACCAGTCGGAATGCAAAACTGTGCCGCCATTCTAGAAAACAGTTCAGTAGCTTCTTAATACTGGTAAACATACACTTACTATGTATCTGAAGAATCCCACTTACAGATACTTACCCTAGAAAAATGAAAACTCCTGTCCACACAAAAACCTGTGTACACAGCAAGAATGGCTTATCTCCATTTTCTGATGTCTGAAGCCTCAGCTGGCAAGTTTTGAATGTCTGTGTATGACTTAGATGCCTGAGGACTGGAAGCATCTAGTGGTTTCTTCACCCATATATATGGCATGTGAGCTGAGATACATCAAAGACTGCTTAGTGGAGACTAACTATAGTTAGCTATAGCACCTACAAATGGTCACTCCATTGGAGTGTCCAGAGAGTGAGTATTCCAAGAGAACCAGGTGACAGCTGTGTGGCCTTCTCTGACCTCATCTCAGAAGTCACACAGTGTCACTTCCATCACCTTCTATTGATTAATACAAGTTGCTAAGGCCATCTCAGATTCAAAATGAGACGAATTAGACCCTATGTCTTGAATGGGGTAAGTTCGCACTACAGAACATGTGTGATTAGAGATATGGTTGCCTCTTTGGAAAATATGATCTGCAACAGGGAATGCAGAAAATTAATCCACGTATAAATCTAAATAGCCATCAAAGGGCACCTGGGTGGCCGAGTTGGTTAAGCGTCTGCCTTTGGCTCAGGTCATGGTCTCGGGGTCCAGGATTGAGCCCTGCATTAGGTTCCCTGCTTGGCAGGGAATCTATCCCTCTGCCCCTCCACCCACTTGCTCTCTCTCTCTCTCTCCCTTTCTCTCCCTCAAATGAATATATGAAATCTTTAAAATAAATAAATAGCCATTGATTATAAAATCCAACAAAAAACAATTACAATTTGAGATGTTAAAACTAAGAGATAAAACATTAAATAACAATACATGAAAAAAATCCTGTTCGTGAATGTTTATGGCAGCTCTATTCATAACTGCCAAAAACTAGAAACACAAATGTCCTGTAATTAGTGATGGATAAATGAACTGGTACCTCTATACAATGGAAGACTGCTCAGCAGTATAAAAGAATGAACTACGGATACATACAGCAACTTTGATAAACTTCAGCGGTATGTTAAAACATAAATGTCAATGTTCTGGAATTAGGGTGATTGCTGAACTGTGTGAATATACTAAAATACACAAAAGCCACTGAATTGCACCCTTTAAAAGGATGAATTTTATTGTATGTGAACCATATTTCAGCTTAAAAATGAGAAAAGAACCACAATTTTCAGGAAAAATAAAATCCTGGTTCTCATATAGATATAAAAATGAACACATGTTAAAGATTTATTTTCCTCATGTCCATACTATCCAAAGCAACCTACAGATTCAACACAGTCCCTATCAAAATACCAGTGGCATTTTTCACAGACTAGAATAAATAATTTGAAAATTTGTATGGAACCACAAAAGACTCTGAGTAGCCAAAGCAATCTTGAGAAAAAAGAACAAAGTTGGAGATGCCATGTTCCAAGATTTCAAACTATACTATGTAGCTAGGGTAATCAAAACAGTATGGTACTGGCACAAAAACAGACACATAGATCAATAGAACAAAATAGCCCAAGGATAAGCCTATGATTATATGGTCAATTAATCTACAACAAAGGAGGCAAGAATATAAAATGGAGAAAAGACAGTCTCCTCAATACATGGTGCTGGGAAAACTGGACAGCTCTATGAGAAAGAATAGAACTGGATCACTTTCTTACACCATATGCAAATATAAGCTCAAAATGGATTAAAGACTTACTATAAGACCTGAAACCATAAAACTCCTAAAAGAAAACATAAGTAGTAAGCTCTTCGACATTGGTTTTAGCTGTATTTTTTTGGATCAGTTTCCTCTAAGCAAGAATAACAAAAGGGATAGGACTGCATCAAACTTTTGCACAGCAAAGGAAACCATCAATAAAATGGAAAGGCAACCTACTGAATGGGAAGAGATGTATGCAAATGATATATCTGATAAGGGATTAACATCCAAAACCTATAAAGAATTCATACAACTCAATACAAAAATAAACAATCTGATTAAAAAATGGGCAGAGGACCTGAATAGGCATTTTTCCAAAGACCTACAGATGGCCAACAGATACATGAAAAGATACTCAACATCACTCACCATCAGGGAAATGCAAAGCAAAACCACAATGAGCTAACACCTCCCATCTGTCAGAATGGCTTTTATCAAAAAGACAAGAAATAATGAGTATTGCTGAGTATGTGGGGAAAGGGAGCTCCTTGTGTACTGTTGGTGGTATTGTCAGTTGGTGCAGCCACTCTGGAAAACAGTATGGAGTTTCCGCAAAAAAAATTAAAAATAGAATTACTATATGATCCAGCAATTCCACTTCTAGGTATTTATCTGAAGAAAAGGAATATGCTAATTCGAAAAGACATATGCATGCCCATGGTCAGGAAAGCATTTATTTACACTAGGCAAAATATGGAAACAACCTAAACGTCCATCAATAGATGAGTGGATAAAGAAGATGCAATGTAAATATTCAGTGGACTATCATTTGGCCATAATAAAGAATGCATTCGGGCCATTTGCAACAACTTAGATGAACCCAGAGGGTATTGTGCTGAGTCAGATAAGTCAGAGAAAGACAAATATCATATGATTTCACTTACAAATGCAATCTAAAAAAATAAAACAAATGAACAAAACAAAACCAAAACAGATTCAATAATACAGAGAACAACCGGTGGTTGCTGGGGGCAGAGGGATGGGCGAAATGGGTGAAGGAGAGCAAGAAGTGTAATCTTCCAGTTATCAAATAAATAAAACACAAGGATACAATGTACAGCATAGGGAATATAGTCAATAATATTGTAACTGCTTTGTGTGGTGACAGATGGTAACTAGACCTATTGTAGTGACCACTTTGTGATGTATATAAATATCCAATCACTATGTTGTACACCTGAAACTGATACAACATTGTATGTCAACTATTCTTCAATTAAAAGAAAAGATTTATTGTACTCAAAGGAAGGACACAGGCAGATATTATAACTGGTGTAAAGGAAAAGTGGAAAAAGCACACATTTATATGAAAGAATTCGCTTGCAAATACAGGCAAAATTGGTTTTCCCACAGAATGTAGGGAAGCCAATCAAAACTCAACTAGGTAAGTCAGAGTTTATATATCTAGCAATTACCTACAATTTACAAAAGAATGTTGCTCTTTGTAGAATCTCTCAGACCATGAACAGGCCTGAATCAGATAGCCTAGCAGAGTGTGCTATAAATAATGCATAGTTTTCCATTAAAATACACATTTTTCCTACAAAATGTTAAAATTCATAGAGCTGTACACTTTCTGAGTCAATTTTACTTTATGCTCATTTAAATTTATTTAAATTAGAATTGTTTCATGGTGACTTTGTGATAATAGATGACCAGAATGAAAATGGAGCACCCAAAAGAGCCTGCTGCAGTTGCCTACACTAAACACAGTGGAAGCTAGTGTTAGGGTGGAGCCTGTGGACAAAGAGAAAAACTGACTGATTGGAGTTTCTGACAGTTAAGTCACACATTGAAAGCAATTTTTAAAAAGGTCTTATTTATTTGAGAGAGAGAGAGTAAGCACAAGCTGGGGAGTGGGGTAGAGTAGAGGGAAAAGGAGAAGTAGACTCCCCACTGAGCAGGGAGCCCAACACTGGGCTCTATCCCAGGACCCTGAGATCATGGCCTGAGCTGAAGGCAGATTTTTGAATGCAGCCCCCCCACTGAAGGCAATTTTTGAATGCAGCCCCACCTAATCTAATCTAGCAGAGCAATTTAGGAGTTGAGAAGAAATCCAGCCATAGACATGGGTATCCCTTTGTTCTGGGCTGAAGGGAGGCTAGCGCCCATTGCCATCTCGGGGAACCAGCTGCTAAGCTACAGTACAGTTCACTAGGCCACCATATGGGAGACATTCCCCATCCCAAGTCCTGCAATTGAAATATTATAGGGTATTTCCTCAAATTAAACATATTTATTAATGCAAAAAAACCAATGACAGTAGCTTTATTGGTAACAGCAAAAAATGAAACAGGGCAGGTCGAAGAATGGACAAATTGTGGTATACTCAAACAATGAAATACTACTCTGCAATAAAAATAAATGAACTGCTGATACATACCAACATGGATGACTCTCAAAAGCATTATGCTGTGTGAAAGAAGCCCTCCATAAAAAGTACATCCTGTGTAATTCCAGGACACTAGTTACCTATAAACTTTTTTGTGGGTGAATAATGACTGTGAAGGGGCATGAGGGAAATTTCTGATGATCACATTCTGTATCTTAACAGAGGTTTGGATTATAAATTTGTCATATGTCAAAACTCAGCCCCTGTACCTCTTCAGGTATGTACACTTTGCCATATGTAAATTTCACATCAAAAGAAAAAAGAGGGGAACCCTGGGTGGCGCAGCGGTTTGGCGCCTGCCTTTGGCCCAGGGCGCGATCCTGGAGACCCGGGATCGAATCCCACGTCGGGCTCCCGGTGCATGGAGCCTGCTTCTCCCTCTGCCTGTGTCTCTGCCTCATTCTCTCTCTCTCTCTGTGACTATCACAAATAAATAAAAATTAAAAAAAAAAAAAAAAAAAGAAAAAAGAACATTACACAATTATTGAATTCAAACTAATGACACGCATACTGAAATGCTTAGGGGGAAGTGTAACAAAGTGCAACTTACTTTGATGAATTTATAGATAAGATGGCTGGATAGAAAGGTATATTATAAAGCAAGCTAAATAAAATGTAAATTATAGAATATAGGTGGTGAGTATACAGTGTTCACTGAAACATTCTTTCAACTTCTCTGTATCTCTGAAAGTTTCATAATAAAATGCTGAAAAATTTTTGACTGGAATCTTCGCCTCAGAAAGAGAGAGAGAGAAACAAAGACAATCCTTCATGAATCCAAGGAGCAGCTTTCATTTAAAACTGAAATGCACCACGTGCTTTCAGCATTGGGTAAGAACAAGATGAAATAAAAAATTAATCAAGGGTAAACCTTGATGCCTTTCAAATGAGTTTCAGGGCTTTGATTTATTGTTCAGGAGGGGGGAAGACAGTCATTCCTCAGAAGACAAGAATCAGCATTTCTAAAAAAGAAAAGGGAGTCAGGTGCCTATTTCCTGATTCATTTGTAAAGCTGTTTGGGCGAGTGCAAAGAAAAAAGAACAGAAGAACAAGCACAATATCCCAGGAGTCCTTCTCTCATTTCCTAGGTTATATACTGTGTATTTTATCAGGGATGTACCAAAGGCCCTCCTGCTCCCTTTCTGAACCCTCCAAATCCGATTCTTGTCCTTTTCCCTAGATTGAAATCCAAAATCCACTTACAGATCCTAGCCTTAAGGTAAGGCTTTGATCCCAGCTAGGTCGGTGGGGGGGTGGGGAAGCCACAGCGAAAATGCAAGATTTAAATGCAGATAGGGACTTGGTGGGTAGGGAGGGATGGGAGCCTGGCAGGGACTGGGAAGAGAAGAGGGAGGAAGGGAGGGCTGTTTTGATGATTCCCCACACATCTGCAAAACAACACAAATAAATACACAAACACTACAGTTCATATTAGACAAACTCAAAGACCTTTTAAAGCTCCAACTGGGGTGGGGGGGAGCTAGAAATGATCTGATCACCCAGAGATAGTATATTTCCATTTATAACTTTTTTCTTCATGTGCATTCTGATTTTCTAAATTGTATTATTTTGAGATAATTGTAGATTCGCATGGGATTGTTTTAGTAAGAAACAATAGGAAAAGTTTCCATGTAACCATTACCCAGATTTTCCCCATGGTAACATACTGCAAAACTAAAGTACAGTGCTCACCACTGGGATATTGACATTGATACAGTCAAGATATAGAACAGTTCGGTCACTGCAAGAATCCCTTGCAGCAATTCCTCATGTTGCTCATTTACAGCTGCATCCACTTCCTTCATACACCTACCCACTTAACCTCTGACAATCATTAATCTGTTCTCTGTTTCTATAATTTTTAGTTCAATTATTATGCATCTTGGCATAGATTACTCTGTTTATCCTGCTTAGGGTTCACTTCTTGACTCAGTAGCTCAATGTTTCTTGCTAAAATTAAGAAGTTCTCAGCCATTATTTTTTAAACTACCTTTCCAGCCTTGTCTTCTTCCTGGCACTCCGATGACATGAATGTAAGATCATCTATTAGAGTCCCACATGTCCCCGAGGCTCTTTTTTTCAGTCCATTTTCTCTTCCTTTTTCAGACAGTGATCACTCTTATGTTACTTCTCAATTCACTGAGTCTTTCTTCTACCCACACCGTTTCACTGTTGAGCTTATCTGCTGGAGCTGTTAATTTCAGTCACTGTATTTTTCAATTCCAAAATATCCAAGTGCTTTTTCCTTACATCTTCTATTTACTTGCTGAGATTTTTTTCTGTTTCATTACTGAGACATTCCTTTGTTTATTATTTGACTCGAGTGTTCATGATTATGTTTTGGAGAATTTCATAATGGCTGCTTTAAAATACTTGTCAAGTAATCCTGACATCTCTGTCATCTCACTATTGAAATCTATTGATTTTTTTTTCACTCACTTCAACATCTTCCTGGTTCTTGCGATGATGAACACTCTTTTATTGAAACGTGGACATTTCCACATCATGTTCTAAGTCTCTGGATCTTATTTAAACCTGTTTTGGTTGACTATCTTACACCATTCCAGCAGGGGAAGGAGAGAGCACCACCTCATTAGTGAAGATAGAAGTCCAAATTTTCCACTTGGCCTCTGTTGATATCTTTTCAAAGATATCTTTGCTAGGGAGGAGCTCCTTGTTTTTGCTGTGTGGAGAGGGGACTTCTAGCTCTCTATGCAGCTTCAACTGACATAATGTGAGATATGGTTTCATTACTCTCGACTAGGCTACCTTTGACACCACCCTAGAACAGAATGCGAGGGACACCTTGCTACAGCTACATGAGCTTAGAAGTCCAGCCCCCCACCCCCAGATGGTCTCTGTGACATCATCTTGGAAGGAGAACTCACTACTGCCTGACAGGGATGAAAGTTTCACCTCTCAACATTGACATGTTATGGAGGGGATGTTCTATACAGCTTCACAAGGGTGAAAGTCTATATACTCCCCACTTAACCTTTGGTGGTGTGGGTGGAAGTGAGGTCATGGTTTTTTCAGTGGTGCTTGACCAGAGTAGAACAATTATTTTTTTAAAGATTATTTATGTATGTATGTATTTATTTATTTATTTATTTATTTATTTATTTATTTATTTATTTATGATAGACAGAGAGAGAGAGAGAGAGAGAGAGGCAGAGACACAGGCAGAGGAATAAGCAGGCTCCATGCCGGGAGTCCGAGGTGGGACTCGATCCCGGGACTCCAGGATTGCACCCTGGGCCAAAGGC
Source organism: Canis lupus familiaris (assembly GCF_011100685.1). Lineage (NCBI taxonomy): Eukaryota > Metazoa > Chordata > Mammalia > Carnivora > Canidae > Canis > Canis lupus. Next base: position 85,199,269 of record NC_049260.1, read on the forward strand.
AGGCGCTAAACCGCTGAGCCACCCAGGGATCCCCCCCTAGAACAATTATTTTATGAATGCTTTCTATCATGTTACCTGTCTCTTTCCTGGTCCTTTGCCTAGAAAAAACAGGCTTTTGCTGAGCTTTGCTTTTTTTTTTTTTCTTCTTTTCCATATCCATTGGTGTTTCCAGGTTTCCTTTCAGCTTCAAGTCTGGGAAATACGGGAAGAAAAGAAAACTCAGGGAACTCAGCAGTGTAACATTCTTTGGGTCCTCAGGTCCCTGGCCAGTTTGCCTTCTTTCCTCTCCCTTTTGGAATTTTGGCATGTTTGTTCTATATATAATGGTTCAGAGGTTTTACCAGGACTTAGTGGGAGAAGAGGGAAATGTACAGCTATTCCATCTTCCTGGACCTGATTTATGTTTCATTGCCCTACTCTCTCAGTCCTCTAGTGTGACAGCCAATGTTATTTCTGTTGACCTTAAGGCTTACACTGCTAGTTATTTTACCAGCAAAAGATGGGTTTATTCAGGAATAAAAGAGAATTGCAATCAAGGATGAAAAGCTGCAGCAAAACTACAGTAAGTCCTGGGAACGAAGGAGAGGTATGCTTTTCTTAAGGAGAGAAGGGGTATGTTAGGAAAGCTGTTATGAATTACAAGGCCACTGGAGTAAACCAGGAGTTTGAAGTAAGGTGGGTTTTTGTTGGCTGAACTGTTGCCAAGGGTGAGGGATGAGGAACGTGTCTCTTCCCCTGGCTGGAGTAATTGAGTCCTGTATCTATGTGCAAGGTCAAAGTCCATGCAAGGTCAAAGATATCTGTTCTTGTTGGATCCACAGTTGACTAAGAGTGGTTGAGTGTGAGAGCTCCTCCTGCCTAAACCTCCTGACTCCATTTTGGTAAGGTTTCTCATTACTAATTTCCATATTTCACATAAGAACCACAGGGTTGAAGAAATAAGAGACCATAAATCAAGAATATCTTTGATTGTTGACCAAGGAGGGAAACGAACACAGCCCAATCAGCCAGCATCCATGTGTATTTATAGACAGAACCCATCCAAGAGGAGTCACTCTCATCACCACTGCCCCCAGATTGATCAAGCTTTGTGGGAATGGGACACAGAATGATATTTTTTTTTGGAAGGGATAAGAAAGAATCAAGATGGATACAAAGATGGGAAAAGAGCCATGACATTTAAGTGGTAAAGCCAAAAGTAGCCTCCCTTAATAAGGAGAATGGACTTTCTCAATCTTTTTACTAAGAGCAGGTACAGACAAGTCTGTGCTTCTTTGCATGTGTGCCACTATTCCCAAATCTCCATGTGTTCACTGGCCCAGAAGCTCTCTGAACCTTGTCCTGTTGTGTTTTTATGGAGGCATTACTTCATAGGCATGATAGATTAAACCATTAGCCATTGATGATAGATTCAACACTCAGCCATTCCCCCTCACACACCCTCCAGGTCGGGGTGGTGGTGGGACTAAACAGTCCAACTCACTAATCATGTGGTGCGTTCTCCTGGCAATCAGCCTGATCCTTAGATGAAGGTCCCAAAGTGGCCTCTTTGACATAACAAAAGAAACCTTAATCATTTTCCTCATTTAGGAAATTTCAAGGCTCTTAGAAGCTCTGTGCCAGAAACAGGAACAAAAATCATACATACATTTCTCATTATAAATCATAGCATCACAATATAGTTGAGAAGTTAAAGCTGCTAACATGAAATAATGGGTGCCTGTCTTGAGAATGCCATTACATGTTAACTTGGCCAATACAAGCACAAGAGGTAGTAGTAGGAAAGGAGAATTGAGTGACCAAACAGGAGGAAATAGGAATGATCACAGTGTTATTCCTGGGGACAGGGGCAGGGAGAGACACTAGTTGGTAGATGAGGGTGGGACCAGATATAGATATAGAAGGCTGGGAAAGTCAGAGAAGAGTATTTGTACTTGATGGCTGATGTGGGAGGGCTGACAATGGTTGATTTACCTGGCACAGCAACCGGCAAGGAGTAAGTAATCCACAAGAGCTAAATGGCATGTGCTGTGACTCTTGAGGAGAGAAGTGGGGAACTGAAATTGCCTCCTCCCACTCAGAGTTATGAGCTCTGGTAGAGATCAAGAATAAAATGAAGTTCTGGAGTCCACAGAGCCACACAATTAGACCACCCAGCTAGGGTGGAGTATAGGAAATATAAATAGAACTGGCCTAAGGCAAACAAACCCTTGCTTTCTTTTGGCTCTCTGGGAGCCCTTTTTCTGCATAATTTGCTCTTTTGATTCTTTCTGATCCCAGAGGGCCCCGTGCAGTAAGACACCATTCCCCAGCTCTTGGAAATTCGAGCAGCATCAAGGGGCAGCCCAGGAGAAAGAAAATGGAAAGTGGAAGGCTTACCCCATCTAGGTATTCTAAAAAAGGAAGGGGTAGTGAAAAAGAAGGGGAAAGAAAGAACACTTTTTCCCATGTCTTCAATTACTACCTCTTTTTAGGCCAAGCTGTAAGACCCAGTGAAGAAAGGTATGGGGTGGGCCATGGAGAGAAGGGCCAGAGAGCATCCTCGGCATCCCGTTGAGCTTTCCCTCTTACATGGGCCCCACACTGGATGGATAAAAGGAGTCCTTGGCATCATACATGGTCCAATCCAGGATTGAATAAAGAGTGTTTGGTCGGTGGTGTTTTAGCCTCTGGGTGCGGTAGACATTTTTGAAAATGGCCACAAATTCATTGAAACTCCTCCTAACCAGATATGGAGTTTATGTTGGCTCTCCTTGAATCAAGGTGGCCTTGTGACTGCTTCAATCAATACAATACGGCAGAAGCAACACTACATTGACTTCGATATTAGGTTATAAAAAGCCATGCCACTGCTCGCTTTGGCAGCACATATACTAAAAAGCCATGCCGCTTCTGCCTAGTTCTTTTAGGATAATCCCTCTGAGGGAAGCCAGTTGCCCCATAAGAAGTTCGATAACTGGGATGCCTGGGTGGCCCAGTGGTTGAGCATGTGCCTTCGGTTCAGGATATGATCTCGGGGTCCCGGGATGGAGTCCTCTTATCCAGCTCCCCATAGGGAGCCTGCTTCTCCCTCTGCCTATGTCTCTGCATCTCTCTCTCTGTGCCTCTCATGAATAAATAAATACAAACCTTAAAAAAAAGAAGTTCAATAACCCTGAGACTACCATGCTGGAGAAGCCACGTTAGGCACTCCAAGCAATAGGCTCTGCTGATCCAATCTTCCAGCCATTCCTACAAAGGCCATGGACATGGAAGTGAAGCCATCTTGGATCCTCCTGACTATCCCATCCATCACCTAAGTACCTCAAATCACCTCAGATGATACCACAAGGAGCAAAAGAATCACCCAGCCAAGCTCTGCCTGAATTCCTGAACCACAGAATCTGTGAGCAAAATAAAATTGTTGCTGTGCCACTAAGTTAGGGGTGGTTTATTATTTGGCAATTGTTACTGGAACGAGGACTTAGGATCTCCAGATGGTTAGTTGAGGTTTGAAAGACCCAAGATACCACACTCAAATCTCTTTCTATGAAACATAACCCTGGCTTTGTGGGGATGCTTCTCTTCTGCCTCATTTTAGCCCATTTTCTAAAACAAGGCTATGGCCAAACACTGTGTACTGATACGGCTAACTTGACCTGGTCCAAGAAATGGAAAAGCAGAAGGAGAAAAAAATAAGCACTACAGGTAAAACTTGTGCTGCTTAAGTGATTTTGTGAGAAAGAAGTGCCAGGTGGAGTGGGAACAGCTTCTGAAGCTGTCCCTGTGTCTCCTTATCCTTATAATTTCCCTCTGTCTGCTGGGAGGGGCTCCAGATGTTGGTTCCTTCCCATCATCACCCCAGCTGCCTTCTGTCACTTCATGTGGACTCACTCTAAAAACCTGGGAATGGTAATAAGCATGACATCCCATCTCAGAATCCTTGGAAGGGCCAATAGGGTGGGAACAAACTGAAAGGAGGTGCTAGCAATGACCAAGGAAGCCAATGTCTTCTCATCTGGGTTTTCAGTCATAAATTTTGGTAATCTGGGGGCACCTCCATGGCTCGGTGGTTGAGCGTCTGCCTTTGGCTCAGGGCATGATCCCAGAGTCCTGGGATCAAGTCCTGCATCAGGCTTCCCACAGGGAGCCTGCTTCTCCCTCTGCCTATGTCTCTGACTCTCTCTGTGCCTCTCATGAATAAATTTAAAAATCAAATTCTTAAAAATAAATAAATAAATTTTGGTAATCCAAAGGACATTGAGGTGTCTACGAGGATGTGTCCAAGGTCAGGTGTATATGATTACTCAGAATCCTAGAATTTGAGGGCATAAAGACACTAAGAGGTCTTCTAGTCCATTTTGCTCATTGTCCCCATGAGAAAACAGGAGCTCAGAAAGGGGACGCAATTTGGATATATTTATTAAACCAGTAAGCAGCAGAAGCAGGAAGAGAAACCTGGTTCTCCAAGTTCTGATCCACAGTTATTCTCACTGGTGATTCTCATTGATGCCTCACAAATATTAATGTGCACACACAAATCCCTTAGGGGTCTTGTCTAATGTGAGATATGCCAGGGAGGCCCAAGATAGATTCCAAATCTGTAATGAGCTCTTCAGTGATGCCAATGCTGCTTGGTCCTTGGACTACACCTCAAGTAGCAAGGCTATTGGGCATAATTCAGAAGAGGAGCCAATAAATCCTCCTCTTCTTGAACTCTAAGTAACATGGCCAGCGTCCTGTCTTTCGTGCCTTTTGCTCCACGAGTAGACTTTCATTTGCCATCTCTTTAGAATTCCCCCTTCTTTTTTGACTTTCCTGCCACTTGCCTTGCTATTAGCACCAGGAGACGATGAATGAAACATGCACAAAGAGAAAAGATAAGAAGAAAGGCAACGGCAGACTGAATGGCATTTTGCTTCTCCGCAAAATCTGCTTTTTGCAGATTTGTTAAAGGTGGAGGTAGAAACTGGCTTCAAAACAAGTTTGGGGGTTATTTCTGGGTTTCCTGTCCCCTGTATTCATGGAAAATCCAGAGCATGCAGTATGAATATATAATAGTGTGCCCAGTTTTCTTGTGTGGTTTGTGGAAACTGGTCACATTGCTTTACAGCCACACCACATATATTTAAAGGCCGAAGCTATGCGATGGGGTTTCAGTCCAAAGGATTCAGAAAATTGCTTCAATCCTTTACTTTGTCAGTAGCGTTCTGGCCGGTACTTACAGAAGAAGTGGAAGAAGTATGGGGAATTTATGCCTTCTGTTTATGCTAGCCAGGAACTTCAACTGAAACAAGATTATTTTCCTTCCCAATCTGAGAAACTACAAGCTCACACTGAAGCTGGTTCTATGTCTTTCCAGCTCTGTGACCCCCATGACCTCCAAGAGTTCACCTTTCTCTCTGGACCTCAGTTCCCTAGTTTATAAAATGAGGAGCGGGACTACTTCTGACGTTCCTGTATTCTGATTACTATCTCCAGGCCCAGACAGTGGTCACCAGTGAGCAAGACAATGATTGAGGCCATGAAACTATCGGCTTCAAACTTGTCCTCCAGGTTCTCTTACTTTCTAACACAGAAAGGAGACACGGGATGCCTGGGTGGCTCAGTGGTTGAGCATCTGCTGTTGGCTCACAGCATGATCCCAGAGTCCTGGGATTGAGTCCCGCATCCCTCTGCCTATGTCTCTGCCTCTTTCTGTGTGTCTCTCATGAATAAATAAATAAAAACCTTTAAAAAAAGACATACATACGAGGAAGATTTTCAGCCACAAGGATCGAAGCAATGTTTTTCCAGTTATCCTTTACTTACCCAGAAAAGTGAATAAATCAGAAGCCTTCTCCCACCACCAAGAATTCTGGTAACCTGAGGCTTCTCTCTCTGATAAGCTTGTCTGCTTGTGTCTTTTGTGCATGCTGGGGACCAGAAGCAAGTATAGGGGAAAGAGGTAGGACTGGGGCAGCTGGAGTCTATACCCCATGGGCCATACAGTGGGGTGACAAGCCTGTTTTGGCAGGGGGGTCAGGAATGACTTCAGGTAATAGATGAGATAGGAGTGATGCTGGGAAATGTTTAGTAGTTCTTTTGAGGAGATTTAGATTCTAATTCCTCTGTTAACGTTTTAGAAAGAGAACAGAGGAGAGGAAGTATCAGGCTAAGGTTGACTTCCCCACTATATAACTTAGATCTTCTGGAGTCCCTGTGGTGAGCCACTGTTGGGCCTTCCTTGTACAAACAGGCACTTAGTGTTTTAAGAACTGACTTGAGGGAATCCCTGGGTGGCTCAGCGGTTTAGCGCCTGCCTTTGGCCCAGGGTGCGATCCTGGAGTCCCGTAATCGAGTCCCGCATCGGGCTCCCGGCGTGGAGCCTGCTTCTCCCTCCTCCTGTGTCTCTGCCTCTCTCTCTCTCTATGTCTATCATAAATAAATAAATAAATCTTTAAAAAAAAAAAGAACTGACTTGAATGCTTCTGGCTTAGGAAGAAATTAAAAAGAAAAATAAATAATAAAATGTGGAGTGGCCCTAATCCAACTGCATTGTTCATCTTTAGGAGACAGATACTGGAGTTAGATACTGCTTCTTTTATTTATTTTTTTCTCCTCATTCTCTTCCTCATTCTTTTGTATCTAGGTTGCATAAGAAAACAGAAAGACCTTCTAAGGTACCACACTATTTCACTAGGATCTAATTTTATATTGAGCAGGGTTTCCTTTCTTTCTTTTTTTAGGTCTAGCTAATCTTTATTTATATTTAATTTAATTTTTAGAGTAAGCTCTACTCCCAACATGGGGCTTTGAACTCAGGACCCTAAGATCAAGAATGTCATGCTTTATTGACTGAGCCAGCCAGGCACTCCATAGAGCAGGTTTTCTTTTCTTTTTTCTTTTTTCTTTTCTTTTCTTTTCTTTTCAGAGAAGTGGGGGAAGAACAGAGGGAGAGGGAGAGAGATAATCTCAAGCAGGCTCCACACCCAGCACATGAGCCCTATGTGGGGCTCAATCTCACAACCCCAAGATCATGACCTGGGGCAAAATCAGGAGTCAGACACTTAACTGACTGAGCCACCCATGGCTCCCCTAGACCAGGGTTTCTTTTTTTTTTTTTTTTTAGACCAGGGTTTCTTAACCTCAGCATTATTGACATTTGGAGCTGGATAATTCTTTGTTGGCAGGGGGGAGGGGGCTGTCTTGTGCATTATAGGATGTTTAGCGCATCCCTGGCCTCTACCCATGCGATTCCAGGAGCACCTTCTTCCCGTTCCCAGTTGTAACAACCAAAAATGCATCCAGACATGGCGACATGTTCCCTAGGGGACAAATCACCCCCACCTTGTGCCAATTCATTTGGTCCCCATATAAAGAGCCCACCTTAAAAAAATTTTTAAGATTTTATTTATTTATTCATGAGAGACACAGAGAGAGAGGCAGAGACATAGATAGAGGGAGAAGCATTCTCCTCACAGGGAGCTTGATGCAGGACTAGATCCCCAGACCCCAGGATCATGCCCTGAGCTGAAGGCAGACGGTTCAACCACTGAGCCACCCAGGCATCCTAAGAGCTCACCTTTTAATTAGAGGTTATCAAAAAAGGTTGCTGTGCACACCTTGGAGCCTGCTGATGGTCTTCTTCCTCTGCTGGATGGGCTTGTCCTCATCCATTAAGGGGCCTCTTCATAGGTCCAGGATGCAAGGACAGAGATCTTTTGTCTTAGCATGACACTTTAATTTGCCACATGGGTTTTCTCCTGCAAGTCCTCGGCAACAATGACAAATGAATTGCAATGCAGAGAGCCGAGGTCTGGTCTGTTTAATAAAGCCATAGCATTTGCTTCTGAGCTTTTGGTTCTGAGAGGCATCAGTGGCTCCTGTGGTTTAAATAAAGATAGGAGACCAGGAAGGAAGGAAGAAGGAAGGAAGGAGTGGGGGTGGACTGAAAGAAACAGAGAGGCAGAGAGGGGGAAAAAATCAGAGTATCCAGTCTATCCTTCTATCTTTCACATCTAAGGAAGTAGAAACCTAAGCCAGCTCAGGCAGGATCAGCCATATGATGTTTCTAAATGTCCATATATGGAAATTTCACACTGCAGCCTGTCAATACTGCCAATTCTAGTCATGGATTTGCTATTCCTTTTGAAACTTCTGTTTTCTGGAGTTATAAAAAGAAGGGCCCATCTTTTCGATAAATTTCTTTTTCCAGACAATGGTGGAAAGGAAACAGAGCTGAAAATAGGAGTTTTTGAGTGGCAGAGTAAGCTGCTAGCCCAGAAACCTGGGTTTTCAGCCTATGTCTTCTGACCAGCACTGTAATCTTGAACAAGTCATCCTTCTACGTCCTTGTTTTTTTTATCTGGAAAATTAGAGGAAGCCAGACTGTAAAATCTCTAACTTTTTTTCTTTTAAGACAATACACCAAATATTTGGTTTTTAAATTGTGCTGAAGGGCACCTTGGAATTTGATTTCCAAGCAACTAATGACGCCATCTTGCGGCCAAATTGGGATTTTCTTTTTGTCCTAAAGATGACTTTTCTCCTTCAGGTAAGGCACCAATGATGATCGTCATTCACTCAGTACATTTTCTACCTACCTATCTACCTACCTGTCCATCCATCCTTTTATATTCTTTATTAAAGTATAACACTATTCATAAGGGTGGTGAATTTTCACAAACTGAGCCCACCGAGCACCCAGATCATGAAACAGAACATCACCAGATCCCAGAAGCCCTCTTTCCAGTCATTTCCCTCCCCACAGACAATGGATTTCACAAATGTACTGTTCAAGCAAAAGGGGCCATGTGCAAATTACTCTCTGCTCTTAGTTCAAGGGTTACCATTACCCCGATTACCACTGGCATAGATTAGTTTTGCTTGATTTTGTCCTTTATGTAAAGCAAATTGTGTGCTGCATACTCTTTTGCAGCTGACTTGTTTTGCTCAAAAATATGCTCATGAAATTCATCCATATTGTCACACGTAGTTGTGGATCATTCTCTTTGCTGTGGAGCATTCCTCGAGAGCCTTTTAAAAATTATTCTGTAATGATCAATTTTATGTTTTTCAAGAGGAAAACAACCTTATGGGCAAGGTAGAACAGTTTTTTTTTAAGTTACTCATAACCCTCCACAACCCTCCACCTTAAGGCAACCATCATTAATATTTTTAAGTATTTGATTTCAGTGTTGTTTCATGGGTTCAAGATAATAGATTTGTGTATACGATTGTATCTATGGGTTTTGTTCCCTTCATGCTATAATGTAAGCATTTCACTATGTTATTGAAAGTCTTCAAAAAAAAAGTCTTCATGGGATCCCTGGGTGGCGCAGAGGTTTGGCGCCTGCCTTTGGCCCAGGGCGCAATCCTGGAGACTCGGGATTGAATCCCACTTCGGGCTCCCGGTGCATGGAGCCTGCTTCTCCCTCTGCCTGTGTCTCTGCCTCTCTCTCTCTCTCTCTCTCTCTGTGTGTGTGACTATCATAAATAAATAAAAAAATAAAAAAAAGTCTTCATGGATGTCATTTTTAATAATAGCATTCCTTTATTGTTAGACATTTGGGGTATTCAGGGTTTTGTTCGTTCGTTTGTCAGTTTTTACTATTAACAAACACAATGAACATCCTTGACCACAAAATGTTTTCTGTTCCTTGGGGGATTTCCCCGTGATCGAATATCAGAAGTCGGATTATTGGGTTGAAATCTTTAGAAGCAGCAGAGGGCGACAGTTTGTGCCTGGAATGCAGTGAGAAGAGACTGGGGGAAGGAAGTGGCCCAAACAGGGTCCCCTGTAGTACCCATACCAGACACTGCTCTAGGTGCTTTGCCAACATTCTCTCACTTCATCACAAAACTCCAGAAGGTATATACAATTGTGCATTTTGGAGAGAGAAAAATCAAAGCTCAGAAAGGTTAGGTAACTTGTCCAAAGGCACACAAAGGAATAAAGTGGCAGAGCCAAGATTTGGACCCTTGTCTGGCCACAAAACTTGGGCTCTTTCGACTCTACCACACTGCCCCCTAGAGTACAATTTCAATAGTGCAACGGACATGCACTGTCTTCTCCCAATTGTCTTTCTCCACTGGCCTGTCACAGTGCCTAATTAATTGCACGTTATCTGGGCAAGGGCAAATTACACTCTCTTCAGCCTTTATACCGAATTGAGAGTATCAGAATGGCTTTGGTCTTCTAGTAGGTCCAAGCGATCAAGATTAGGCCCAGGAGCACGTGAACAATGTCTTTTATCTATGTTCAGACTTCTTAAATGTCCTTTACAGTGAGCTGAGAGTTGGCTTTTAAAAATGTGTCCTTTCTATTAATGCATCTGAGTGCTCTCTCTTCCCTGGCCCATCCCTCTGCCTCTTCTCCAGCCTGTATGTTGTTGTGGCCAGCAGTCAAGCTACTGACGTTCTGCCTTCTCTTTCTGCAAAAGCTAAAGCTTTATTGCTTGGTTTTGGGATGCCCTGCTTGTTCATTCCTAGGTACTTTAGCTTCTGGATTCCTCTCATCCCCTGCCAAGTCCATCTTCTTTACTTTCCCCCATCTCTTCTTCTTATGGCTGCTAATGCTGTTGTGGCGGCTGCCACTCCTTCTCCTCCTCTTACTGTTACACCAACACCATCACCACTACCACCACAAAAGGAATCTTAGTTGATCTCTCAGGTTACTTGGAGCTACTTTGGGGAGCAGAGGGTAGAATCTTGAGAGAATGAAAAGAGAAAGAAGAAAAAGATTTATGCTTGGGGCCACAAGCAGCCAAGGCCTCAGCCTCAGGCCTGATGCATATTAGATAAGTGTTAGACAAGTGCTAGCCTTCTGTCCCAGGTTAGGGCCTAGGCCTGAGGAAGATGTCAATATGTCCTTCCTTGTTCTCAGCCGCCTTATGGGTTGGGCTCTTCTCAGAAGCCTGTACTCCCCTCTCCTCCAAACTGACACCAAATTAAAACTCCCAGCAACATCCTTAGTCTGATGCTAAAGTCTACATTGAGTTTGGGGGACCAGTGGACCCAAGGCCAATGGGCTACAAAGTCCTATTTGTTTCAAAAATGGTGCCATAACAAAGACATGAAGAGAAATCTCACAGAGGAAGACATAGACATGGCCAACATGCACATGAGAAAATGCTCTGCATCACTTGCCATCAGGGAAATACAAATCAAAACCACAATGAGATACCACGTCACACCAGTGAGAATGGGGAAAATTAACAAGGCAGGAAACCACAAATGTTGGAGAGGATGCGGAGAAAAGGGAACCCTCTTACACTGTTGGTGGGAATGTGAACTGGTGCAGCCACTCTGGAAAACTGTGTGGAGGTTCCTCAAAGAGTTAAAAATAGACCTGCCCTACGACCCAGCAATTGCACTTCTGGGGATTTACCCCAAAGATACAGATGCAATGAAACGCCGGGACACCTGCACCCCAATGTTTATAGCAGCAATGTCCACAATAGCCAAACTGTGGAAGGAGCCTCGGTGTCCATCGAAAGATGAATGGATAAAGAAGATGTGGTTTATGTATACAATGGAATATTACTCAGCCATTAGAAACGACAAATACCCACCATTTGCTTCAACGTGGATGGAACTGGAGGGTATTATGCTGAATGAAGTAAGTCAATCGGAGAAGGACAAACATTATATGTTCTCATTCATTTGGGGAATATAAATAATAGTGAAAGGGAATATAAGGGAAGGGAGAAGAAATGTGTGGGAAATATCAGAAAGGGAGACAGAACATAAAGACTCCTAACTCTGGGAAACGAACTAGGGGTGGTGGAAGGGGAGGAGGGCGGGGGGTGGGGGTGAGTGGGTGGCAGGCACTGAGGGGGCACTTGACGGGATGAGCACTGGGTGTTATTCTGTATGTTGGTAAATTGAACACCAATAAAAAATAAATTTATTAAAAAAAACAAAAACAAAAATGGTGCCATAACAATTGGATATCCACAAGCAGAAATAAATAAGCCTTAATGCTTATCTCATATGCTATACAAAAATTAACATTGATCAGAGATTTAAATGTAGGAGCTGAAACTATAAAAGTCTTAGAAGAAAACATTGGAGCAAATCTTCATTGTCTTGAATTAGGCAAAAGTTCTGTAAATATGATAAAAGCATAACTAACAAAAGAAAAAACAGAAAAATTGAACATCATAAATATTTAAAGCTTTTGTACACCAACGAATCAGATAACTTAGATCAAATGGATGAATTCCTAGAAATACACAAATTACCAAAACTGACTCAAGAATAAATGGAAAATCTGAACATATTTATAACAGAAAGATTGAATCAGTAATAAAAAAATATCTATCAACAAAGAAAAGTCTGGGACCAGATGCCTTCATTGGTGAATTCTGCCACATGTGTACTTCTTTTAAATATTTTATTCATTTATTTGAGAGAGAGAGCGTAAGCATGAGCATGGGGGAGGAGACTGAGGGAGACAGAGAAGCAGACTCCCCACTGAGCAGGGAGCCCAATGTAGGGCTAGATCCCAGGACCCTGAGATCATTACCTGAGTTGAAGGCAGACGTTCAACCAACTCAGTCACGCAGTCACCACTCTACCAAACATTTAAAGAAAAATAAACACTGGGATCCCTGGGTGGCACAGCGGTTTAGTGCCTGCCTTTGGCCGCGGGCACGATCCTGGAGACTCGGGATCGAATCCCACGTCGGGCTCCCTGCATGGAGCCTGCTTCTCCCTCTGCCTGTGTCTCTGCCTCTCTCTCTCTCTCTGTGACTATCATGAATAAATAAATAAAATCTTTTTAAAAAAAGAAAAAGAAACACCAATCCTTCTCAAACTCTCCCCAGAAATAGGAGGGAACATACTCTTATTCTATAGGACAACTTTCCCCCATACTAAAGTCACACAAAGGTATCACAAGAAAACTACAGACAAATATCCTATAGGAATATAGATTCAAACATTCTTGACAAAATACTCGCAAATTGAATCTATCAGCATATTAAAAGGACCAGAGCAAGTAGGATTCATCCCAGGAAAAAAGTGTTGTTTAGCATAAGAACGTTAATCAATGTAGTACATCACAATAACAGAAAGAAGAAATAAAATCACATGATGAATTTAATTAAGGCAGAAAAAGCAATAGAATCCAACCACCTTTTCTTGATTGAAAATTTCAATAAAATAAGAATATAAGGTAACTTTCTTAGCATGATAATGGGCATTTATAAAAAGCCTACAGCTAATAGCATAATCATGAAAAGACTGAAAGTATTCCCCTAAGATTAGGAACAAGATGACTGTTTTCACTACTGCTATTTAAAATGTTGAATATACTAGAAGTTCAAGTCCAGCCAATTAGTCAAGAAAAGAAATTAAATGTACTTGGGATCCCTGGGTGGCTTAGCAGTTTGGCACCTGCCTTCGGCCCAGGGTGTGATCCTGGAGTCCTGGGATTGAGTCCTGCATCAGGCTCCCTGCATGGAGCCTGCTTCTCCCTCTCCCTGTGTCTCTGCCTCTCTCTCTCTCTCTCTCTCTCTCTCATGAATAAATAAATAAAATCTTTTAAAAAAAGAAATTAAATGTACCAAATGGCCTTGAGTTGTTCACTTTAAAACGGTCAATTTTATGTTCTGTGACTTTCATATCAACAAAAAATGTAAAACTTCTGTGCTTCAGAAGATACCAACAAAAAAAGGGAAAAAACAATCCACAGTATTGTAGACAATATTTGCAAATCATATATCTGACCAAGGACTTTTATCCTGAGTAATTATCTTTTACAATTCAACAATTGAAAGACAAATAACCTAAATAAAAATCCAATAAGCAAAGGATTTGAAAAGACATTTCCCCAAAGAAGATCTAGAAATGGCTAACAAGAACATGAAAAAGTGCTCAACATCACTAGTTTATTAGGGAAGTGCAAATCAAAGCTACAATGAGATACCACTTTACACCACTAGGATGGCTATAATTAAGAAAAATAGCAAGTGCTGGCAAGATGATGGAAATATAAAATGGTGCGGCCTCTTTGGAAAATAGTATGGCAAGTCCTCAAAAAGTTAAACATAGAATTTCCATATGATCTAACAATTCCACTCCTGGGTATAGGCTCAAGAGAAATTAAAATGTATGTTCACAAAAAAATATGTGTACAAGAATGTTCATAGCAGTGTTATTCATAATAGCCAAAAAAGTAGAAACAACCCAAAAGTCTATCAACTGATAAATGAGTAACAAAATGTGGTATATCCATGGAATATTCATCTTTTAAGAGACCGTTCAAGTTCATAACACTTTATTTGATTCCTGCCTATTCTGACTCCAGGGATCACTGAATCCTCCTTCATTTCTCACAGTACCTCGCACATGTGTCTATTATGCTTTTCCTTTTGAGAAGTGAACCCCTCTACCACCACACTCTTTGTTATGTACATCATCACCATTCCAGGAAATTCTTGCCTGGAAAGACAGAAGTTGCAAATAAACCTTATTGTACATTTCAGGAACTTACTGAGAAAACCATATACTCATCAATAGAAAACACCAACCAAGAGTTTATACCCAAAGACTCTTTGAACCCCCTCCTCAAAATCCTTACCTGCAAGATCCACCAATCTTAAACTCTTTTACCATGATTCTTATCCAATCATAACCAAGTCCCTTCTCCATTGAACGATCTACCGTAAACAAGGCTTCAAAATCTCATAAATATCCTGACTTCATCTTCACTGCTTACAGATGCTATGAAGTCTCTGAGCTAGTTCTCCCCTTTACTGTGGAGAGAATAAACTCAGCTTTGTCTCATCAACAGATTGCTTTGGTGATATTTTGGAGGAACCAGAATTCCTCATTTGTTTACAGATTCGTCTCTTTCTACTAGATTTTGAGTCCTTATAATGCATAGACTATGTCTGCTTCTCTTTTAATTCTCCATAGCTAGCATACTGTCTAGGATATGTCAGCATTTAACAAAGAATTTTATTCCAGTGATTGAAGGAAGGAAAGGTAAGCAAACCTGGAGCCTATTAAAACACTTACGAGGCTATTGAAATAACACGGGCTAAAAAAGACAGGAGGCATAAATGAGGGCAGTCCAAATGGAGAAGACAATGAGATAGATTAAGAAAGTAGATCCCATGAGACCACATGACATATTTTATGTAGTGAATAAAGGAGAGAATTAAAACTGACTTTGAGTCAGAATTAAAACTGACGTTGAGTTTCTGTCTTGGGTGACTGGGTAGATGCCATGCACCAATAGCTCTTCTATTCTTTTTAACATTTTTTAAAGATTTATTTATTTATTTTTAGAGAAAGAACGAGATGGGGGAGGGACAGAGGGAGAGGAACCCTTGTGTACTGTTGGTGGGAATGCAAACTGGTGAGCCACTGTGGAAAACAGTATGGAGGTTCCTCAAAAAACTAAAAATAGTAGTACTATAGGATCCAGAAATTCTACTTCTGGATATATATATGTGAAGAAAAAGAAAACACTAATTCAAAGCGATATCTACACCCTGTGTTCATTGCAGCATTATTTACAACAGCCAAGATATGGAAGCAACCAAAGTATCCATAGATGGATGAAAGGACAAAGATGTGTGTGTCCCACGCACAGTTGAAATACTACTCAGCTATAAAAGAGAATGAAACTTTGCAATTTGAGACAACATGGATGAACCTAGAGGGTATCATGCTAAGTGAAATAAGTCAGGCAGAGAACGACAAATACCACACAATTTCACTTATATATGAAATCTAAAAGAAAACACTAATTCACAATTTGTGCTAATTAACACAAAATGAACAAACAAAACAAAACCCATAGATGCAGAAAACAAACTGATCTTCGCCAGAGTGAGGGGCTTGGGGGTGGTAGTAGCGGGAACAGGGGATCAAGAGGTACAAACGTTCAGTCATAAAACAAGTAAGTCATGGGGATGTAATGTACAGTATGGTGACTATAGTAATAATATTGTTTTGCATAAATAGTGAATTTATATGGTGACAGGGGGAAACCAGACTTCTGGTGACCATTTCATAGTGTATACAAGTATCAAAGCACACTTGAAACTAACATAATGTTATATGTAAATTATACTTCAATTAAAAAGAAAAGATATATAAGAGAACAGCAGAGGGCATCATTATATAAAAGGTAGACTCAGGATAAAAAAAAGCAGTCTGAAGAGTGGATCAACATTTTCAGGCTATAATGGATTTTTAAAAATAACCTCAAACTTGCATAATATTTTATAAAATTAACAAAATAAATTTACATATGGCTGCTGAAATACATGATTTGTCCTCACCATAATCATGTGATGTGCACAGGGAAATAGATGATGCTATTTTATGGATGAGGAAATAAGCTTGAGGCCAGCAAGTTTTCCAGGCACTCAAAGCGAGTGAAAAGCCAAGATAAGACTAAAGCCAGATCTTTCAACTCATTTATTTCAATTCACTGGCTTGAAAGACCAAAAACCATAAAGAGGTTTGGATGGTTTCATGAAAAGTAATTATTTCATGTCCTCTTTTCTGTATGTGAATAATCATTATACTACATAAACAAGTATAAAAAATAAGGCCTCTTTATTTACTGTAGTTGGACTAATCTTGTTCAGGAGCTCTCCACCTCAATGGAATGTAGGTGATATAGGGAAAAGTTTACAGATGCTCCTAGAAAGTAGAATTTGGATAACCAATTGACAGTGGGATCACACTCTGCTTGTCTCTGCTTGTCTTTGCTGCAGGATGGCTGGTCTGGTCTTTCTGGACTGACATACACTGCATGCAAGTGGTTCCTGCCTTCAGTGGCTTTGTCCAACTTCCAAGCCTCTGTTGGTCCAGTGATCCTAGCAGTATCTCCATGACCCTTCAATGGAGCACATGATAGGTGGATCAATTTGGGTCTTTCAAGAAGCAGATACTAGTGTGGGTTTAGATGTGCAAGACACATTTCACCCCATTCTACCAGTCAAAGCAAGTTCCAGGGTCAGCCCATATTCAAGGAGGAGAAATAGACACCACCTCCTCATAGGAAGAACGACATGTACATACCATAATGGGAAGAATTGTTGGCCATCCCTTTATAATATTTGAAGTCATGCAATTAGAAGAGATCACCCAGGGACTGAGTATAGATAGATACAAGGTGAGGATTGAGGTCAGGGATACTCCAATGATGAAAAGAAACCTGCAAATGAGACAGACAATACTAATGCAAGAGATGTTGGAAAGCCAGGCAACAGACCTAGGTTCAAATCCCAGTGGTGGGAACTCCTGCCTACTGCTCAGGGCATGATCCTGGGGTCCTGGGATGGAGTTCCACATCAGGTTCCCTGTGGAGAGCCTGCTACTCCCTCTGCCTATGTTTCTGCCTTTCTCTCTGTGTCTCTTATGAATAAATAAATAAATTCTTTAAAAAAAAAATCCCAGTGGTGCCTTGGATACCTCCAGGACTCTGGGAAATTTCTTAACCTTGCTAGCCTTCATTTCTTCATCCATAAAATAAGGATAAGAATAGTATCTACTTTCCTATTCTTTTTCTTTATCACAAGCAGAGAAAGAATAAGTAAATACAATTGTCTTTTGGATCAAACACAAGGAAGCCATTGGTGACTTTGGAAAGTGGAATATTGGGAGCAGAAGAGAAATTGGCTGAGGGACGAAATGAAGCTTCTTTCAGGAGGCTTAGCTGTAAAGAAAAGGTAGGGGCTAGAGTGGAACAAAGCATCAACTGTGAAGGTTTGTTTGTTTGCTTTTTTAAAGATAGTAGGAAAGAAGGAAATTCTGCCATTTGCAAAGACATGGATGGATCTTGAAGTCATTATGCTAAAGTGAAGTAAGTCAGGCAGAGCAAGACAAATACAGTATGATTTCACTTCTATGTAGGACCTAAGAACAAGACAGGCTTATGGATACAGAGAACAGATTGGTGGTTGCCTGAACTGGTGGCCAGGGGTTGGGTGAAATGGGGAAGGGTGTCAAAAGGTACAAAGCTCTAGTTATAAAATAAATAAGTCATGGGGACATAATGTACAACAGGAAGACCATAGTCAATAATACCATATTGCATATCCAAGAGTTGCAAAGAGAGTAGATATTAAAAGTGCTCATCACCAGAAAAAAATATTTTAACTATGCGTGGTGACAGATGTTAACTAGACATCGTGACGATCATTTGGCAATACACACAAATACCAAATTGTTCTGTTGTATGCATGAAACTAATATAACTTCATATGTCAATGACATTGCCATTTTTGAAAAGAGGGTGGCTATTTGAACATGTTTAAAATGCTGATGAGAAGGAGTTAGTAGAAAGGGAGTGTTTGAAACAAGAGAAAAAGAGGATAAAAGATGGGATATGGTCCTCAGGTTTGAAATGGATGGGATCCACGTACAAGGGGGATGGTCAAGTTTGGATAAGAAGCAGGACTCCTCTTCTGCCAAATCTGGTTGCAAAGAGATAAAAGTGGAGTCCAGATACCAATTAACTTGTAGGCAGTATCTGTTTTCTTAGTGACTCAGAGAAGAGGTGCTCTGTGATGGAGAGAGGCTGGCAGTAAGGCAGAGACTAAGGGGTTGAAAGACTGTGGAGGCTGACAGATCAAAGGGTGGTCCCAGGTTGGGGAATCATTTGTAGATCTTGCAGCACCAAAGGACTTGCTGGTGTGGTTCAGTCCAGCAGAGCTCTCCCCTCTGGGGAAAAGAGCAGGGATGGCAGATGGGGTGGCCTGATCCAGGCTTGGGTTTTATAAGGCAGACATTTGGCTAATTTTGATGCAGCCTTTTAGAAAGATTGAGGCCCTAGAGGAAGGGGACCCTGAAGGCAAGTCACTGGGGTGACCCACAGGCAGGGCCAGTCATTAAACAGGTGCACTTCAGTGCCAGGCACTGAACTGGGCTCTTGACAAGCATCCTTTCATAATCCCCAGAACATCCTCAGAGTTCCACAGGGTCCATATCCTGGGCCATGAGTGAACTGAAGGACTGCCCCTTGCAGTTCCATGACTTTAAGGCTGTGGACCACCTGAAGGTCCATCCACACTACAAGGCTGTGCTAGCCCACTCTGAGGATGATGGCATCAGCATTGAAGAGCTGGATACTCTGCAGCTGGAGCTTGAGACCCTGCTTTCCTCTGCCAGCCAGCGGCTGCAGGTTCTCTAGGCTGAAACCCAGATCCTCACTGACTAGCAGGATAAGAAAGGTGATCGACGATTCCTGAAGCTGGGTGGAGACCATGAGCTCGGAGCTCCCCCCAAATATGAAAAGCTGAAGAAGCAGAAACTGGAAGGGAAGGTGGGACATGGGCCGGGCCTGGTCCCAGGTAGCCCAAATCCAAAACCCTTCAACCCAAGATCCAGGAATATGAATTCACTGATGACCGAACTGACGTTGTGCCCAAGATTGCGAATCCGAGAAACCACCAAGGAGCCGACACCGATGCAAACACACGAGGGTTTATTTACAAGCTCGAGCTTGGGTCCAAGTGCACCCGACACAGCGGAACAGGGACTTGGACCCCAAGGCTAAGAGGTGTAGCAGCTTTATAGGAGCCAGTGGCCAATGGGATTGTAACTTACGCAGAAAGTTGCACAGTCATGTAGGTCCACACGCAGGTAGCCAACTGAATAACATTTTACCCTATAGTATCCAGTTGAACTGGCCTATGACTTTGGTCAGAATTGACATGCAGTTTTGGCGGGCACAAGGCGGGGTTACATTGTTATGAGCGGATTTCTGGTAAGGGTGTGCCCAGAGGCTTGACTAGGGTGGGGCAGCGCCCTAAGCAATAAGCAAGTCATGTGGGGGTCATACAGGAGATGGCGGGTGTAGCACAAAACGGAGTTAGTCCTGCTCTGCTTGTCCAGGGGTAGGGGATTTTTGTTAAATTTCCTGGGTCCCACAACGTGCCACGGACCCCCAAGAATGATCAGGTTCTGGGCTTCTGTAGAGCCCTACTGTGCTGATATCACCAGTGAGAAAGTATGCACACTAGAGAAACTACTGAAACCCCCAGAAGATGAGGCTGAACATTACAAGCTCCCACCCCTGAGGAAGCACTACTCCCAACGCTGGGCGCAGCAGGACCTGCTGGAGGAACAGAAGGATGGGGCCTGGGCAGCAGCCGTGACTGACAAGAAAAAAGGCCTTATGGGGCCATTGAGCCAACTGCACACTAAAGATCTGGATGCCCTGCTGAAGAAGTCTGAGGCCCAGCATGAGCAGCCTGAAGATGGGTGCCCCTTTGGTGCTCTGATGCAGCGCCTCCTACAGGCCCTAGTAAAGGAAAATATCACTTCCCCTATGGAGGACTCTCCTATTCCTGACATGTCTGGGAAGGAATCAGGAGCCGATGGGGCAAGCACCTCTCCCCACAATCAGAACAAGCCCTTCAGTGTGCCACATACCAAGTCCCTGGAGAGCCGCATCAAGGAGGAGCTGATTGCCCAGGGCCTGCTGGAGTCTGAGGACCGCCCTGCAGAGGACTCAGAAGATGATATCCTTGCTGAGCTGGCAAACGGCAGGCCGAGCTGAAGGCACTCAGTGCCCATAACCGTGTGGAGAAGCACGACATGCTGAGGCTGGGAAAAGGGAGGTAAGCCGGCAGGAGCTGAGGCAGAGGGTCCGCATGGCAGACAGCAAGGTCACGGACACCTTCCGGAAGATCATGGCTGCCCGGCAGAAGAAGCGGACCCCAACCAAGAAGGAGAAGGACCAGGCCTGGAAGACTCGGAAGGAGCGTGAGAGCATCCTAAAGCTGCTGGATGGGTAGCCATCATCCCTGTCGCAAGCCGCCTTCCCCTGGCCTGGGGGAAGGAGGGGTGGGAAGCCCACTTCCTTCTTTGGGCTGCCTGAACCTCAGGTCTGTGGGTGCCTGTTAAATGTCAAATCGTGACAGTCTCTAGAGGACTGTGGCCGTTCCCTGAGGTCTTTTGGCCTAGCTCTGTACAGCCAGGACATGGGAGGCCCTGCTGGGCTGGGCTGGGGCCCACACTGGGCTTCCCCCTCTTCACTATCCCCCACCCCCACTCCTCTCTCCCTCAAGGGCTTCTCCCTTTCGGTTTTGTAAAGTGCAAAGCCAAAAGTAAAGTGACTGCTGTGTTTTTTTTTTAAAGTTAAAAAAAAAGTTAAAAAAAAAAAAAGACTGAGAATGAAAAGTTGGGTAGGAGGTCTGTGCTGAGCTTGAATTCTTATTTTTGGGAATAGCCAGTGACCTAGAAATGTCTAGGAAGTGAGGAAGAGGCAACTAAAGATTTCTGAGTCCCTACCATTCACCAGGGCCACAGGATACTTCGGTGCATTTTCTCATTTAAATCTCAAAACCACCTTGAAAGGTAGCTAACATCATCCTGGTTGTACAGATGAATATCATCAAAGCTCAGGGAGGCTAAGGAACTTGCCTGAGCCCGGTTTTCTTGTGCTTCCTTGGGAACATGAAGGCAGGACAGAATATTGATGGGGCAAAGGGTGCATCAGGGCGTGATTAACTTTATGACATTATTTTGAGTCTCCACACACACTGCATGTTTGGTATTCCTCTGGGAAATAACAGAGAGGAGGCCAATCAGCAGGCCTCTTTGTGCCTGGATGAGGAGGGAATGTGCTCATTTATAATTCTGTCTTTTAAGTTTACCAATATCTTCACTTAGAGACTCCATCTGGATTCTCTCATTACATTTTCTTGCAGAAGACTGTCTCTCTCTCTCTCTTTTGCCAGCCCTAGCCCCAGACCCTGCCATTATTTTTTTATTATATATTTCTTAACATTTTATTTATTTATTTGAGAGAGAGAGAGAGACAGACAGACAGACATAAAGAGAGGTGATGGAGATGGAGAAGCAAATCCCTAGGACTCCAGGTTCAAGACCTGAGTGGAAGGCAGATACTTAACTGACTGAACCACCCAGGCACCCTAGATCCTCTCTTTAAAAATCTCATTCACCTGGGTGGCTCAGTGGTTGAGCATCTGCGTTTGGCTCAGGTCATGATCCCAGGTCCTGGGAGCAAATCCCACATCAGGCTCCCTCAGGGAGCCTGCTGGTCCCTCTGCCTATGTCTCTGCCTCTCTTTCTATGTCTCTCATGAATAAATAAATAAAACTCTTAAAAAATCATTCAATGGCTTCTCCAAGTTCCCTTTTTAGAACAGTCTCTCTTAAATTTCCCTTTGACGTGGATCAGGATGTCATTCCTTGTCATTGTATCTTTATACCTGATTAATGACGTTACTGGTTCCCTTTCTTGCCAGCTTCCTGACTTTTTTTTTTTTTTGCTTCCTGACTTAATTGCAAGAAAACCTCTCACATTTTAGAGAGAAATGAAAATGTCAGGCATGACCAGGTTTGTGGGATGCTTGCTAATCCTAGGTCTCAGGTATATATGATCAAGTAATTGAAAAATCCTGAGTCCACTTCCTGCTGGCGCATCCCTTATCTTTAGCACAGGAGTGAGACTCAAAATAGGTTACCATCTGTATTGGCCTGCTCTAACCCATTAGGATGAACCATGGCTTAGCCCTGGAGCAGGGTCAGGCCTTAACCCTTTAGTTGCTAGATGATGGGGAGTATAGTGAAGGACAGGAGGGGATGGGCCAGCCAGGGTATAAGTAGGAGTTTCAGAACAGTAGCTACTTACCAAACACTATTAAAGGATTTTAAGGATTTCACAATTGGAAGAGTCTCATGGGGACTGACAAGCCTTGGTGAGCCATGTGGACCAGGGGAATACTCTAGGATCGGTTGAACCACAGGATAGTAAGAGTCTGGATCCCAAGACAACCTCATGCGGCAGAGTTGCCATGCAGCCTGGAATGCCACTCCAAACTATAACGTGAGGAGGAAACATCTATTTGCTTGAAGCCACTGTCAGTTTGGGTCTCTGTTACAAGTAGCTGAAATAACATCCCAAGTAGGAGGGGTTTGTGGGTTTATGTCTTTGCTACTTTTTTATTCATCTGAGCCATATATATGTATATGTATTCCTTTCTAACTACCAGGTTAAGGCGAAGTGATGCTAGAAAGGCACAGGTGCTGAGATCTGATATTGATTTAAGGTCTATTATACCTCCTATTGAATGATAAGACCAAGCTCTTTTTCACTCACTTCTGGGGTGTACGTTAGGCACTCTTAGAGGTTGTTGTGATCATTTAGATGATCCCATATGCCTCTTTTGGATTAGGAAACTGATATTAGTGGACTATCTGGGAAGTAGAATGGAATAGACCTTGATCTTTCTATAGTCTGTAGTTCAAGCAGGGACAGATTCATATTCCCCTTGAACCTTAACATTCCCACAAGATGAAGGTGATATAAAATAACACATGAAGCAATGGGAGAGGAAGGGGCCACCTGTTCAGCCAGCCTGGTCAAGCTAGCCCTGGGGTTCACTGGGATGAGAGATGACACAATTGGAATGGAATGACTGGCCAAATGAGAAGTAGGATCCTCTACATTAAATAGTAACCTGATACCTGGTAGAGTTAATACTTACTTCGCTGCAGACAAGCTGCTTTCTCCCTAAAATAATCTGTTAACTCAGAGTTAACAGAACTGAAAAACAGTGAGTTGGTAAAATACTATAAGAGCAAGATCTGTGCTCTCTGCTTATAGAATTTGAGTTGGAGTTCCAGAGCTGTTCATCAAGAGTTTATAGTAAAATTGCAGTCAGAAATTATGATTTCCCCCAAGCAACCACAACAAACATTTTCCCAATTCCCTTCACCTTTACTGAGTATTTGTATACATGTGATCTCATTGAATGCTCACAACAACCCTGTGAAGTAAATCCTGTTATTCCCATTTAATGGATAATGACATCAAGGCCTGGAATGGTTACACAACCTCAAAATGACTTTCAGCTAGTATTGGACGAGAGTCAAACCTTGAACCCACACCTGTCTTCCTTCAAAACACAAACTTATAGTTAAGTTCTGCATCTGAAGTTCACTTTGAAGGACATGTGATGGGGCAGACCCACATGCACAGGCCTGCTTTACCTCTTGAGCCCTGGAGTTTGGAGTTAAGCAGGTCATAGGAGACTTGTTTTCACAGAAATACACAATTTCTTATGATTTTTGAGTGGCAGTTGTCAAGGACAATATTTTTGCTTTAGTGATTGACCTGCTGTGAGGAGTCCACAAGCCCAGCAGCCTGGGGTGACTGGGGAGACACAAGGGGTGTGAAGGCTTCACAACTTGGATCATTAGCTATCCTGGAAAGAAAAATGATTGCATCTCCAGTTGACCAGAGCTCATCATGGGAAGACAGATACCTGATTAATGGAAAATCTTATTCCAGGAAACAGCTTTATTTCTAGGCACAGGGATGGCTTATAGGTTTTCCAGAAGGTTGTTCTTCTCCCTTCAAAGTAAGCTGCAGGGTCTTTTATAATCTTTTCAGCACTCCTTTGTAATTTCCCACACTCTCATCTGAGAATAAAGACAGGAAGCCCTATTTTAACATGAATTCTAGACATGAAGAGAGCAAGGGAAACAAGCCTGTCTGTTTTGGTTTTTTGGTTTGTTTTAAGGCAAGGACTTCTACCCATCCAATATGGAATCAGAACCTGGACCCGGGGAGCTTACACAGTGTATATTTTATTAATGATCTGGGGACTTGGGGGTCCAAGGTGAATGGACTTGGCTTCTTTCCTCTGGGACCTGATGAGAAAGATCTGTTGTTTGGGCACTAAGCTCAGCCTAGTGATTGAACAACAAATAACAGGGAAGGAGAAGGTCCCTTAGGGAAGCAAGAGAGCGTTTGGAAAAAAAGTCTAAGTTTATAAGATAAGCCTCTGGGGGAATAATCAAGTTCTATGCATATTCACTCTCAAACACACGTCAACCTAGAGTCTAGTGAAGAATATACAGCCCCCGAAGGTCAGTATGACAGAATCATTAAACTGGGGAGGAAATTATAAATACCAATAATCAAATTAAACAAAAAAAAATCATTCGTTCATTAACCAAATGTTAGAGTGTGATTCCAGTTGTTCTCTAACCATAATGTACATCAGAATTTCTTTTCCTTACCAGTCCCCTATTATGCAATGACTGCCTATTATCAAACTCCCTAAACATGGTTGCTGTGCAGTTAGAACTCACTGAAATCCTGGGATCAGCTATTCTATGGTTGATTTACCTGATGTACCAGTTAAGATGCTCCTGACTATAAATAACAGAAAAACTTTGCCCCTTTTTAAATCAGGCAATTTTTTTTATTGTTGAATTGGACTTAAAAAAAGATTTTATTTATTTGAGAGAGTGAGCATGAACAGGGGCAGGAGAGGGAGAAGTAGACTCCTTGCTGAGCAGGAAGCCCAACATGGGGCTTGATCTTAGGACCCCTGGATCATGACCTGAGCCAAAGGTGGACACTTAACCGACCGAGCCATCCAGCTGCCACTGTTGAGTTGTACTTGATGATACCTTTCAACTGCTGAATCAACCAACCCCAAGGGCTGCTCTGACTTAAACAATCAGGTAGTGGGGCACCTGGGTGGCTCAGTGATTGAGCATCTGCCTTTGGCTCAAGGTGTGATTCCAGGGTCCTAGGATCGAATCCCACATCAGGCTCCCT
Organism: Canis lupus familiaris; assembly: GCF_011100685.1. Taxonomy (NCBI): domain Eukaryota; kingdom Metazoa; phylum Chordata; class Mammalia; order Carnivora; family Canidae; genus Canis; species Canis lupus. The sequence continues at coordinate 85,224,805 of NC_049260.1, forward strand.
GCAGGAAGCCTACTTCTCCCTCTGCCTATGTCTCTACCTTTCTGTCTCTCATGAATAAATAAATAAAATTAAATTTTAAAAGTAAAAATAAAAAGCCCAATCAGGTAGTGTATTAGTTTCTCATAGCTGCTATAACAAATTACCCAATCAGGTAGTGTATTAGTTTCTCATAGCTGCTACAACAAATTACCATGAACACAATGGGCCATTATTCTGTTGACCACAAGTTGGTTTACAAGATTGCATAAGTAGGAGCAAAATGTCAGAGCAGGCTTCAAGGTTGGTTGAGTCAGCAGTTTAAAATATCATCAAGTACAATTCAACAATAAAAAACCAAACCACCTGATTTAAAAAGGGACAAAGGACTCGAATAGACATTTTTTCAAAGAAGGTATACAAATGGCCAATAAGTACATGAGAAGACGCTCAAATCGCTAGTCAGTAGGGAAATGCAAATTCAAACCATAGTGAGATACCACTTTACATCCATAAGGATGGCTATTATTGAAAAGAAAAACAAACAAAATAACCAGTGTTGGTGAGGAAGTGGAGAAAATGGAACCCTCATCTTTTGCTGGTGGGAATGTAAAATGGTGCAAAGGCTATAAAAATCGGTATGGTGATCCCTCAAAAAATTAAACGTAGAATTACCATATGATCCAGCAATTCCACGTCTGGGTATATACCCAAAGGGAATTGAAAGTAAGGACTCAGATATTTGTACACCTGTGTTCATAGCAACATTATTCACAATAGCCAGAAGTTGGAAACAACCCAAGTGTCCATAGACAGATAAATGCATAAACCATAAGTGGTATCAGCATACAATGGAATTTTATTCAGAATTAGCAATGGAGGACGTTTTTACATCTGCTACAACATGGTTGAACCTTGAAAACATTACGCTAAGTGAAATAAGCCAGTCACAAAAGGACAAATATTTATGATTTCTCTCATATGAGGTTCCTAGAGCAGTCGAATTCGTAGGTACAGAAAGCAGAATGGTGGTTGTCAAGGGCTGGTGGGGAGGGAGAAAGGGGAGTTATGGATAATGGATACAGTTTCAGTTGAGGAAGAGGAAGAAATGGTGTGAAGATGGTAAATCTTATGTTCTGTGTGTTTTACCACAAATTTTCAAAATGTTACCAACGACCCAGATTCTTTGAATCACTGTAGTCTGTTATCCAGAGATCTTCTGCTCTTATCATAAGGCTACATTCTCCCCCACAGTCATGAGAAAATTGTCAACAGCAATCAGAGCCATGTATTTTCTGGCTTACAACCTATCTCTCTTTCTCTTTTTGAAAAGATTTTATTTATTTACTCATAAGAGACACAGAGAGAGGCAGAGACATAGGCAGAGGAAGAAGCAGACTCCCCACAGGGAGCCTGATGCGGGACTCAATCCCAGGACCTTGGGACCACGACCCAGGCCAAAGACAGACACTCAACCACTGAGCCACCCAGATGCCCACAACGTATCTCTTGAAAGCAAGGACAATGTTTCCTAAAAGATTCCCAACAAATCTTTACTTGAATTTCAGGCAGGTAAAAGTGTCTGAACCATAACTGGCAAAAGGGAGAGGTTTGTACTCAGACCAATAGGGTTTACACATTAAGCTGAGAGCAATTTCCCAACTTGCCTTGCTGCAATTTGATAGGAAAAAGATGAAATGAGTACCAAAGAATGAGCCAGAATGATGACTACTGCCACTATATAATGTTTGCAGTGACCCTGACTCAAGTGCACAGATCAGGATGCAGAATCTCTGTGCAAAATTCAAGCCATCCTTCCAATTCCTCCCCAGCTGTCCTCTCCCAGTGCCATCAACACTCCCCTACATCACGGTTCTGATGCCCACCTCCCCCATGTCTTACTTTATGGGCAATAGGGGTCACACCTATGGACACAGGGGCATAGATGGAGAATGCATAGGAAAAAAAAGGCCATTTGTATCAATATCTCCTGGGAAGTGCCTTGAAACTAGGGATTCTGGGATCCAGCCCAAGGAATGCTGAATCAGAACCTTAAATAAAAATTAAATTTAAATTGTTATTTCTCTTTCACAAATTGGCATTTTAAGAGGTGCCCTAGGTGAGTGTGATGCTCAAAATGGAATATGCTTTGAGAAACACTCACTGGTCCTGTCTTTGCTAAGAAACATTCTGGGTGTTATGAGTAGAGAAATAAAGATGATATGGGTCATGTTTGGAGGAGTTCTCAGTCCACTGGGGAGAATAGATACTTCAATAATTATGACAAGACCTGATAGGTACTTTGGTAGAGATAGGAACAGAATCCCATGAAGCTGAATCACTATATTGTACACCTGAAATTAATATGATGCTGTATGTTAATTACACTGGGATTTAAAAAGAATTCTATGAGGCTGATACTGTCTAAGGAAGTCAGGAAAAGATTCACAGAATATTTGGCTATAGTGAGATAGCATTACAATGGTGAGTCTACATTGAAGGAAGAGGCAGAGAGAGAGAATTTGATCATTCAGGCTACCAGGAAGATTCAGTGAGTCCCAGAGTTAGGTGATCATGAGAAGACAGAAATATATTTGTGGTTTCCTCATGGGATCTCCCTTCCCCACTTCTCACAGCTTTAGCATTTTACTGCACTGCTCTGAATGTGATTCTGGTGTTTAATGATACATAGTTTTCACATACATATTTATGTACTAGACTGTATAAACAAAACCATGCAACATGTGCTTTGGGATGGTTCAGTAAATTTCGAGGGCAGTTTTGACTATATGCAGTTAAACCTGATATTGTTCCTTTAAACTGAATTTCCCATCTCCATCCACATTCTATCCCAGCACTTTATTTATTTATTTTTTTAATAAATTTATTTTTTATTGGTGTTCAATTTACCAACATACAGAATAACACCCAGTGCTCATCCCGTCAAGTGCCCCCCTCAGTGCCTGCCACCCACTCACCCCCACCCCCCGCCCTCCTCCCCTTCCACCACCCCTAGTTCGTTTCCCAGAGTTAGGAGTCTTTATGTTCTGTCTCCCTTTCTGATATTTCCCACACATTTCTTCTCCCTTCCCTTATATTCCCTTTCACTAATATTTATATTCCCCAAATGAATGAGAACATATAATGTTTGTCCTTCTCCGATTGACTTATTTCACTCAGCATAATACCCTCCAGTTCCATCCACGTTGAAGCAAATGGTGGGTATTTGTCGTTTCTAATGGCTGAGTAATATTCCATTGTATACATAAACTACATCTTCTTTATCCATTCATCTTTCGATGGACACCGAGGCTCCTTCCACAGTTTGGCTATTGTGGACATTGTTGCTATAAACATTGGGGTGCAGGTGTCCCGGCATTTCATTGCATCTGTATCTTTGGGGTAAATCCCCAGCAGTGCAATTGCTGGGTCGTAGGGCAGGTCTATTTTTAACTCTTTGAGGAACCTCCACACAGTTTTCCAGAGTGGCTGCACCAGTTCACATTCCCACCAACAGTGTAAGAGGGTTCCCTTTTCTCTGCATCCTCTCCAACATTTGTGGTTTCCTGCCTTGTTAATTTTCCCCATTCTCACTGGTGTGAGGTGGTATCTCATTGTGGTTTTGATTTGTATTTCCCTGATGGCAAGTGATGCAGAGCATTTTCTCATATGCATGTTGGCCATGTCTATGTCTTCCTCTGTGAGATTTCTGTTCATGTCTTTTGCCCATTTCATGATTGGATTGTTTGTTTCTTTGGTGTGGAGTTTAATAAGTTCTTTATAGATCTTGGATACTAACCCTTTATCTGATATGTCATTTGCAAATATCTTCTCCCATTCTGTAGGTTGTCTTTGAGTTTTGTTGACTGTATCCTTTGCTGTGCAAAAGTTTCTTATCTTGATGAAGTCCCAATAGTTCATTTTTGCTTTTGTTTCTTTTGCCTTCGTGGATGTATCTTGCAAGAAGTTACTGTGGCCGAGTTCAAAAAGGGTGTTGCCTGTGTTCTCCTCTAGGATTTTGATGGAATCTTGTCTCACATTTAGATCTTTCATCCATTTTGAGTTTATCTTTGTGTAAGATGCAAGAGAGTGGTCTAGTTTCATTCTTCTGCATGTGGATGTCCAATTTTCCCAGCACCATTTATTGAAGAGACTGTCTTTCTTCCAATGGATAGTCTTTCCTCCTTTATCAAATATTAGTTGACCATAAAGTTCAGGGTCCACTTCTGGGTTCTCTATTCTGTTCCATTGATCTATGTGTCTGTTTTTGTGCCAGTACCACACTGTCTTGATGACCACAGCTTTGTAGTACAACCTGAAATCTGGCATTGTGATGCCCTCAGATATGGTTTTCTTCCAGCACTTTAAACAGCTATTTTAGAGGAGGAATGGCAGTTATCCAGGTGGGGAAGTAGGGGGAGACATCCCAGGCAGAGGGACCAAAACTGTCAGCAGAGTTACCAAAGAGCATAACACACGGGGCGGGGGGGGGACAGCCAGTCCAAGTTTCGGCCAGGCTCGCAGAAGATGTGTGAAGTAAAGTAGCAGGAGATGTGATCAGGCAGGTCAGGTGAGTTGAGATTATTAAAGACAAGGATAAAGAATGCAGTCTTTAAATAGAAGAAATTAGAAGCCATCAAAGGAGTTTAAGCAATTGACAAGATCAGATCAGCATTCCAGAGAAATCATGTATCAGCCAGGTGGTGATTCTCCTCCAACACAGTAGAGGAAGAGCCTCTCAGAGGGCCAGGGAGGCTCAGGTTCATTTTATTAAGACTCTTGTTGTAATAAAACCAACAGAAATTACAGTAGAAGTCACCAAATGTGTAAATTATTCTAGATGATTATATTTAACCAATTAATGCCTTTAATGCACACACGAACTGGACTGCTATTTCCATAATCTCATCTGGAGATGTTGTGAATCGAAGCTGGAAGCCCAGGCCACCTCCCAGCCCCCACCTGGCCTTACTTGCAGACTCCTTTATATTCTAAAACCATGAACAAGCAATTTAATCTCTCTGAGCCACAATTTTCTCACTACGGGGATAAATAATGACTTTATAAGGACTGGGTGGGAGAACATGTGTCCAGTGTCTGGCGTACTTGGGTGGTCAGCAAGTGTTATGATTTTTTCATCATCTTGCAATATAATGAGTTTGTGCCCATGTGCACTCAAACAGGAGCACCCATGCACTTGCACCAATGTGCTGCCCTGGGGCCAATGTTGGAAGGAAAATAGGTCCCCCAGACCCTCCCAGTGCCTCTCCCTGCTTCCATGTTGAACAACCATCCCTGAAGAGACAGTAGAGCTTCCACCACAAATGCCTACCCATTAGAGCCCCCTGCCTACATGTTCACCTTGGTGCAGCTGAGTTATGCCATCACTCTAGTCCTCCTCCCAAGAGTGTTTGCAAACAATCTCTAGCCTTGGTTAGAGAATTAAAGAATTAAAGAATTCCCTTTTCCATGTTAGAGAGACTTCAGGTCTCCATTCATCTTTCCCAGAAATCCATCAGAAGTAAGGGGGGCTTTCTCACTGCTCCTGAGTTTACACTACTGAAGGTCCTCACCCGCAAGTGCTCTTGGGGTACTTGGTCTTTTTCCCCTGCTGAAAGATCACCACTCCCTTTGGGCTCAGTGTTTTCATCTGAGGCACAGAGCCCCGTACCTCACAGTAACAATTCCCCAGCTGAACGACAGCAATAACTTACAGTGGCTGCAACAGGCTTTCTGAGTTCCTATTAACTTTGCAGAGTCCAGTCATTGAGTTGGCATGAGATCCAATACTGAGAAGCTCTGCTTTATAATCAGGGTGATTTCGGAACATAGCATCAGCTAAATGGGTCCCTGGGCCTGAGCCAATCTCCCAGCGCTCCAGTTCCAAGACTCACCATTTGCAGGATTCTGTCACTTAGAAGTCCTTGGGGATGGTATATTTTAAGAGCTAGTAAAGGACTCATCTGAAAAGACACTTTGGAGGTTCATTCGTTGCACCAAGGTGAAAAAAGGAATCTCCATTTATCATCATTACATGCTGATGATAGATAATACTCGATGGTGCCCTGGTGATACCCAGATCTTTTACTAATGTACATGGCAGAAGATTGGAATGAAAACATAACCGGCTCACATTCCCATTCACTTCTAATTGCCCATTCTCCCTTTAAAAATATGTCACCATCATTATCTCCTGCTCCAACATGTTAGGAGTTTTTGGCTAAAAAAGATTGTGTGAGGTCATTTCATCTATCCCCCTACCTTTAAATAAATCTACACTGAAAATCACCCTACACCGCTGAGTATCTAATCCTTTCTTGGTGACCCACTTCCTGGTTTAACAAATTGCCCTCCAAGACTGTTTGCAATAGCTCCAGCCTAAATCCCTCCAGCTGCAATTTAATCTTCTGTTCTTTAGTTTTCAACTTCCCATTGAAATTCTTCCAGTTGTGACTGGTCATATGCCATTTCTGTGGGTTTTCTTCCCCACAGTCCTTTGAAATATCCCTAAACAAGCTCTGTGTGCCAGCCCTTTAATCGACTCTGTTAATCTTCATAAAAGCCTCTCCAAATCATCCATGTCTCTCATGGATTGAGTGAATATGACCAACAATAAAAAAGAAGGAAAATGAGAAAAGATGAGTCTACAGGAAGCTTTCCCCCATTTCCACTGTTTATATCTCTGATCTTCTGAATAATATTATTTAGTGCTATTTTTATAGAGAGCATGTAGTACATGTCCACAGTAGAACATGCTACAAAAAATAGAAGAATAAAAAGAAGGAAAAACAATCTCCTATTATCAGACCAAGTCCCACGGATTTCATATATGTGCATACGTATGTGTGTGTTTCCTCAAATTGAGATCAGACCATATTTGCTGCTCTGTATCTTGCTTTCTTCAGGTTGTATTTCACTGGCATTTTCTATATCACTACCCATTCTTCCAAAGTATGACTTTTTTTTAAAGTAGGCTCCACATCCAATGTGGAACCTAATGCAGGGCTTGAACTCACAACCCTGAGATCAAGACCTGAGCTAAGAGTTGGACATTTAACCAACTGAGCCACTCAAATGCTCCCATCCAAAGTATGACTTTTTAATGGCAGCCTAATTCATTGCCTCGTAGCTGTATCTTGGTTCATTTAATCATTCCCCTATCCCTGGGCATCGAAATGGTTTCTAGTTTTTCACCATTTATAAATAATGCTGTATCAATATCCTACATAAGTCTCTGTCCATGTTCCTGATCTTTCCAACAGACAGCACTGATGTGTCTGTGTATGTGTAAATATACTTGATTTCCTGACCCCCATAAACTGTCACTCAGACTTGCAGATCAGATCTCTGAATAATTTTCCATCAAATTCATATGTAGACTCTGAATAACAAATAATCCATGGCTTTCTATTCTTTTTTGTTTTGTGTTTTTTAAAATACTATTTATTTATTTATTTGAGAGAGAGAGAGACAGAGAGAACACAAGCAATGGGAAGGGGCAGAGGGAGAGGGAGAAGCAGACTCCTCACTAAGCAGGGAGCCTGACTTGGGACTCCACCTCAGGACCCCGAGATCATAACCTGAGCCAAAGGCAGATGCTCAACTGACAGAGCCACCCAGGCACCCCTGTGGCTTTCAATTCTTAAATATCTCCATCATAATTATAGGAGAAAGCTCCAATTCTTTAACAGACCTTCTAAGCTCTACCTTTTGCCATTTGTGCCTGCACCTCTACAGTATACTTCAATAATTCAGACTTCTAGTTGCTTGCACACTTCATGATGCTTACTACCTTTTTTTTAAAAAAAAAGATTTTATTTATTTATTCATGAGAGACACAGGGAGAGAGAGGCAGAGACACAGGGAGAGGGAGAAGCAGGCTCCATGCAGGGAGCCCGACGTGGGACTTGATCCTGAGACTCCAAGATCATGCCTTGGGTCAAAGGCAGGCACTAAACTGCTGAGCCACCCAAAGATCCCCGCTGAGCCACCCAGGGATCCCCGCTTACTACCTTTGATTACATCATTTACTCTGCATAGGCACCTTCTCCCATCTTCTTTTCTTTCCCTAGTCCTAAGTATTCCTTCAAGAATCAGTTCATATGTCATCTCCTTCAGGCAGTCTTCCTTGAATTTCCAGGTTGGGCTAAGCACCTCTAACCTGCACCTATGGTACCTCGTGTGTGTTGCTAACACATTATATTGAAATCCATTTTCATTTCTACTTTTGCCACTAAACCATGAACATCCTGAGGACAGAGGCCATGTCTAATTCATACCCTGGTGCTTAGTTGAGTATATAATATATAGTTATATATACCAGTTCTGCTGAACAGAATTGAGTACCTTTTGTGCCTGGTAACTCCAGAGGAATTAATGAATGAAATATCAAAATCATAATCTAGTAGAGGAGATTAGTTTCAGAATAAGGAATCTCAAAGGATCCCCATGATGCTTGATCAGTTGATATGTGTCTCCTTAAATACAATATCATTTTAATTTTAATGTGATGTCTACTGTTGTCCTTGACAAATTTTATAAGATTTATTTATTTGGGAGAGAGAGTGTGTGCACAGGAGCCAGTGGAGGAGGGGCAGATAGAGAAGGAGAGAGAGAATCTCAAGCAGATTCTCTGAGTGCAGAGCCTGAAACTGGGGTCGATCTCATGACTGTGAGATCATGACCTGAGCTGAAATCAATAGTCAGATGCTTAACCACTGGAGCCACCCAGGCACCCCATCCTTGAAATTTTCGTACCTATAGTCAGCCCAATCTGGCACCATTTCACCTCTCTGGAAATATACTTTGGAGGGTAAAACTAGCAGAAGAAAAAGGGAAACTGGACACAAGTATGTCCAGACAGAAGGAGTTACTTTAATGTTTCTGAGAAATACTCTACATCCCGTGTTTTTCTTCTGACTCACCCCCACCAGAAGGCGAATGGCTTCTCTACAAGACATAAGCCGTATGGACTGATGTTGCTTCCTCCTTCAGGAGTAGTGTGATCCCCAACATCAGTTAACTGCCTAAGATTAGCTCCTGGGTGGCAAGAAAGCTAATGTTGAAGAGGAAGGGCCTTGAGAGACCAGGGGTGCTTGCCAATTGACTAATTGACAAGGCAGGACTGTAGAAAATGGTGGGTTGCCAATCAGAAAACATTACAGAGCCATTCTGTACATCGAGGTATAGAGAGGTCTTGAAAGGGGTACTAAATGCCCATGATGCCCCCAGGCCTGCTGAATGGCAACTAAACCAAAGCACCCTTCTACCAACTGACTTTTCTTTGGAGAAGGGTAAGAGAGGTAAATACTGACCCATGGGCCTCCGCCTAGATGGGAGCCTAGAGGCAATGACTGAAGTAGCTGACACCTGTAACAGACTGAATCACGATCCCTTCAAGGGTTAATCAAGAGCAGTTGGACCAGCCACCAACCAGCTGATGAAGCTGATCCTGGAGCCTCCACATGGAGAACAGATGGGTTCCTATATGCTTTAAATACCATATAGCTTTTCAGAAAGGCTGAATCCAGTGGATCAGGATTCTTACTATTATTTTAATGCAAGCAGTCCCACAAATGAAATGTGTTCCAAAGGCTTAGTGGTTTGGAACTCAAAACACATTTTTCCTGTAGAATGAATGTTATACGCTAATTCTCAGGTTCCCATCCAGCCCATAAAAACCGTATTAAATCCTGCAATGTAGCTGAGCTATGATACTCCACTAGTAGTTGGAGTTCTGTATTATAATTCTGTATTAGTTGCTGGGGGCCATGTAATATAGGGAAATAAAGAGTTCCAGAAGAAGTTTTTCTCTTCAAACCTCTGCTTCTGTCTTGGGAACAGTCCTGCCCGCTTGAGGCACATTTTCCAATATGCCAAATTGTTTCTGAAAAACCCTCACCTTCCTTTCTGCACCTTCTCAAGGCAGGGCTCTAGTGCCTTTGAGGCTACCCTAAGCCCCTGACTTGACAGCTCCCTAAAACCACCTTAGCATCTTCTCCAGTTCCCCCATGGCTACCAAATCTCCTCTTCTCCCCAACTCTCCATGAAATTACTATTTCCTCACAGAAGTCCAAAATGTAGCTCCTCCACCCTTATGCCAGACCTGTTCTGCTCCTGACTTCCCAGGCTCAGTTAACAGCAACATAATTCTTACACAGTTAAGTTCAAAAGCCCAGGGTCCTCTTTGGTGTCTTTTTCCCTTGCTTCACGCAGCTCATCAAATGTCTCGTTGATTCAACTTCTGAAAAGTCTTTGGATATCACCACCCTTCTTTGGGATCTCATCAGTGTAAGGGATCCTTTGGCAGCTGCGGTTTTGGCATCAGTGTCTGTAATCTCTCACTTGAACTAAAGCTTGGCTTCCCTCTCCTGACAGATGAGACTTCCTAAAGTAGAGATCCTCCATCCTTCCCCCCCAAATCTACCACTGGTTCTCCTAACACATCACAGATACTCTTATTCCACTCACTACTCACAACCCAGGTGATGTAGCTATTTTCATTCCTTCTTTGAAAATGAGGAAAAATAGGGATGCCTGGGTGGCTTAGTGGTTGAGCATCAGCCTTCAGCTCAGGGCATGATTCCAGGGTCCTGGACCCTGGGCTCCCCACGGGGAGCCTCCTTCTCCCTCTGCCTATGTCTCTGCCTCTCTCTGTGTCTCTCATGAACAAATAAATAAAATCTTAAAAAAAAATAAAATCAGGAAAAATAATTTACTGAAAGTCACTGACCTGCTCAGTGATGCAGACAAGATTTGAACTCAGGTTTGTGTCCAAACCCATGGTCTTTTCACTCCACTCCACAGCCATCTATAACCCAAATACCTTAGGTTGGCGATCCAGGTCTTCCATGATATGGCTCCACCTTACCTTCCCATCTTCTCTCATGCCACCCCTCTTTATACCCACTCTATTCCTAACCAGACAACTTGCTGCTTTTCAAATCTGCCTTGGAATCGACCGCCTTTGGCTATGCTTTTTGCTGGGTAGTGAGAACTTTCCTTGGTAAGGCCCAATGCAAATGCTATTTCCTCCACAAAGCCTTCCCTTCTACCACCTCATCTACCTACAAATATTCTTGGATACTAGCCGAAAGTTCTCTTCTGGGCAGCCCGGGTGGCTCAGTGGTTTAGCGTCGCCTTCAGCCCAGGGCGTGATCCTGGAGACCCAGGATCTAGTCTCACGTCAGGCTCCCTGCATGGAGCCTGCTTCTCCCTCTGCCTGTGTCTCTGCATATCTCTCTCTCTCTCTCTCTGTCTCTCATGAATAAATAAATAAATATATATTTTTTTATCTAAAAAAAGAGAAAGTTCTCTTCCTTTACCACAACACTAATTGTAGCCTCATTTTAACTGTAGCCTACATAACTAATGGCAGTGATTTGAATGGGGTTTATAAACCCAACTGCCACTTTAAATCCTTGAGGACAGGTATACAAACTTTCCACCGTTGTGGAAGTATCCATGATAAGGATTCAGCCAAAGTTTAAGGTATGAATTATTACTGGAAATTAAAATTGCCAGGTAAAACAGGGCTGAGTGTCATGCTGAGGATTTTCTCTTTGATAAGAAAGCCTCCAGAGGATTTTGATCAGAGCAAGGCCATCACAAGAATTGTATTTTTAGAATAACTAATGAAGATTCAAAATACAGGTGAGAGACAGCTGTGCTGGATGAGTCTCAGCTCTGTTGTGCATTAACTCTGTGACTTTTGACAAGTCACTTTATTGAAATATAATTTACATGCCATAAAGATCACCCATTTAAAGTGCAAGATTCAATTGTTTTTTTAAATTTTGGGTGGCTGGGCACCTGAGTGGATCAGTCGATTAAGCGTCTGCCTTCGGCTCGGGTCACGATCCCAGGTTCTGGGATCGAGTCCTGCATCGGGTTTGTCTGCCTCTCCCTCTCCTTCTGCCCCTCTCCCCTGCTCGTGCCCTCTCTCACACACATGCTCTCTCTCTCTCAAATAAATAAATAAAATCTTTTTAAAAATAAAGTGCAAAATTCAATGTTTAACATATATTCACAGCATTATGCAACCATCACCACCAATTTCAGAATATTTTTATTACTCTGAATAAAAGCCCCATGCCCATTAGCAATGGCCCCCCATGTTCCCACAAACCTGCCAGCCCTTGGCAACCACTAAGGTATTTGCATGTTCTGGACATTTCATATATATGTAATCATACAATATGTGTTTTTTTGTGATTGGCTTTTTTCAGTTGGCATGTTTTGAAGGTTTGTCCATGTTGTAGCATCTATCATTCCTTTTTATTGCTGAATAATATTCCACTATATAGACATACTCGTTTTCTTTATCCATTCATCAATGGATGCATATTTGGGTTTTTCCCATTTTTTAGCTATTATAAATTATATTGCCATGAACTTTCATGTACAAGTATTTTTGTCAACATATGTTTTCTTTTTTTTTGCCCATAATCAAAACTTTATTGAAAAACTGACACCAAAATAGGAGATCACTGCTATAAACCTTACAAAATTAAACATAATTACATTATCTTGGTAGATTAACTGTAATTACTGAACTGATAAGGCTTTCTGCGATGTAACACAAATTCAAGAGGTTGTGTGGATCATTAGTGTTGCTTTCTTCTAAATGAACAGCCCTCTGTGAGTCTGGACTCTATTTCTGTTAGCTGGCACAACACAGTTGAACAGCCTACACAAAGAACCACCATCTGAGCATGGCTGAAAACTGTGGTCATCTTGTAGCAACCTGGACATTTTACATCCATAAAATAGGAATTTGGGCATTGAATTAGCCATTTCTTTTTGTTTTTTTCTTTTCCTCTTCCAAGGATGGATGTAGCAAATCTCTAGCCAGAGGTATGTTGATCCTTTCGCAATCCCAGCCAGTCCTGATCTCTCTGTTTTCTTTTTCAAAAAGTAGGCTTCACACCCAGCATGAAGCCCAATGTGGAGCTCAAACCCATGACCCTGAGACCAAGACCCAAGCCAAGATCAAGAGTCGGATGCTAAACCAACTGAGCCACCCATGTATCCTGTGAACATATGTTTTCAATTATCTTGGCTATATCCCTAGAAGTGCAATTACTGAGTCACATGGTAACTATAATGTTTAAGTTTTTCAGGAACCTATTCCCACCAGCAATGTGTTCAAATTTCATCAAGGGTTCAAATTTCTCCAAGTCCTCACCAGCGCTTGCCATTTTCTGGTTAAAAAAAAAAACAAACAAAACAAAAAAAAACCCTATACCTATAGGTATAGGTGTATAGGTATAGGACACTTATAAAGGTATCCTTCTGGTTGTGAAATGGTATCTTGTGGTTTTGATTTGCATTTCCCTAATGATTAATGTTGTTGAGCATCTTTTCACGTGCTTCTTGGCTATTTGTACAGCTTCTTTGGTGAAATTTCTATTCACATTCTTTGCCCATTTTAAAATTAGGTTATTTGTCTTTTTATTGTTGAATTGTAATTGTTCTTTATACATTCGGGATACAAGTTCCATATCAAATATATGATTTGCAAATATTTTCTCCCATTCCGTGGGTTGTCTTTCACTTTCTTGATGATATCCACTGAAGCACAAATGTTTTTAATTCTGACAAAATCCAATTTATCTATTTTTCCCCTGAGTTTCTTATGCTTTTGGTGTCATATCGAAGAAATTTCTAATCCAATATTATGAAGGCTTGCATCTCTGTTTTATTCTAAGAATTTTAGAGTTTTAGCCCTTACATTTAAGTATGTGAGCAATTTTGAATTAGTTTTGATATGGTGTGAGGTAGGGGCCCAACTTCATTCTTTTGCATGTGGATATCCAATTGTCCTAGAAACATTTGTTGAAAAGACCATTCTTTCCCAATGAATTATCTTGGCACTTTGTCAAAAATCAGTTAGCCACAAATGTAAGGCTTTATTTCTAGATTTTTAATTCTGTTTCATTGATTTATGTGTCTATATCTATATTCTAGGCCAGATCACACTGTCCTGATTATTGTTACTTTGTAGTATGTTTTAAAATCAAAACGTATGAGTGCTCCAACTTTTTTTTTAGGACTATTTTGGTTATTCTGGTTCTTTACATTTCCATATGAATTTTACAACTTGTTAACCTCTGAGGAAAAAAAGGCAACTAGGATTTTGATAGGGACTGTGTTAAATCTGTAAATCAGTTTAGGGAGTATTACCATCTTAACCATATTAAGTCTTCTGATCCATAAACATGAGATGCAAGTCACTTAACCTCCCTGGGCCTCATCTGCTTTATTTCTCAAGTGGGAATAATAATAGTCATTCTATTTCATAGGGTTGTTGTGAAAATGAGAAAATTCTTCTTAAAGGGATTATTTATGACAGCATTATATTATAGCATTATAAACTTCTAGACATGATAACTCTGAGGAACTCTAATAACATCAGTTCATGGTCATCTCAAAACCAGTTTAATTTCTTAACAGCAACATTTCCTATTTATAAAGTGCCTACTGTGTGGTTGGTGCTTAATAGGCTCCATGGTAGGAGCAGGCTCTAGAGCCAGACAACCTGTTTTCAATTCCCAGTGTATACCCCATTAGTAAAGTTACCTGCTTTTCTGGCACTCAGTCTTCTCTTTTGTAAAATGGGGATGATAATAGTATCTACTTCCTAGGGTTCTTGTAAGTATTGCATGAATTAATTCATGCTTGGAAGCATGCCTGACACGTAGCATCAATAAATACCAACCATCATTACAACATCATATAGAAGTGCTTTAAGGCCCTACACCCTAGGGGATCCCTGGGTGGCTCAGTGGTTTAGTGTCTGCCTTCAGCCGAGGACATGATCCTGGAGTCCCAGGATCAAGTCCCACATCAGGCTCCCTGCATGTAGCCTGCTTCTCCCTTTGCCTGTGTCTTTGCCTCTCTCTCTCTCTCTCTCTGTCTCTGTCTCTCATGAATAAATAAATAAATAAAATATTTTTTTTAAAAAAAGGCCCTATACCCACTGGCATTTACAACCAGATACTTATGACATGGCCTCCAGTCACTTGGTTTGCATGGTTTGAGTAAGTCAAGCATTTGCTTGGAGTTGGAGTGACTCCCCTTTGTAAGCTAGACTGGAATGGAAATTCTCACAAAGCAAGCTGGAGACTACAATTTCCCTGAGTGGGTATATGGATAAATAATGGCTTCTAAAATGCATTTGACATTGTGCAAAGTAAAGTCTTTCTTAGTTAAATAGGAAACATGCAGATTGCTTGGGATAATGGTTTCATAGAAAACCAGTGCGACAACATGGCATCATTTCCTTTCTTAGGAGTCTATTTCTCTCTGATTCTAGGTTTTAGCTTATTAGAAACAGCTAGGGGAGAGAGTCAGAGCTGTATTTGTACATCCATGCTGTGCCTGTCTCTGTGTCCTCAGACACAATTTGATCCCCGGTGGCATCTGGTTCTAGGGAGGTTGCATTGGATCGATTGCTGGTAAAGCATTCTGTCTGCTACCCTTCTTGAAGCTTGAGCTCAGGGAAATAATTTCTGAAATTGCTATAGTCGGGAGCAGACTGGGAATCGAGGCATCCAATCCCATAACAGCATGGAAAGGAATCAGAGAAATTTTTCTTACAACCAGAAGACTGAGGGGCTTGCAGGGGCCCTCAACAGGCTATCCGTATCCTAGTTCATTCCTTAGCTTCTAGGAAGGCCTATAGTAAACTCACTTAGAACAAACTGATGTATGGCCCCCACCTCTACACTCTCTACAACTTAGTCAATCTCTCAACTGAGGAAGGATGAACTTTAGGACACTTGAGCATTTAAATGAAATTGAAAGGATGAAGCCCTGCATAGGAAATCTTTCCTCCTCAAATCCCTCGATTCCCCAGCATGGAAAACCTAAGAGACAAAAGGACAAGAGAGGAAAAGCCAAATAGCAACATATCCCTTGTGCCGGCCAAGTGTTGCCTAGCAGAGCAACCTGGGTATTGGATGTGGGTATAGCCATGTGGAAGCAGTAGAGTTTGAGTAAGCCAAAGGCAGGGAAAACTAGCAGGAGCCTTGTAATCCAACTTTAGAGGGAGGCTCTGATGCTCTTACAAATATTTGAGACATTCTGATGAAATTATTTCCTCTGTTGACTGCTGACAATAATTAAAAATACTTTATGGAGTGAAAGGCTGGTAAGTGCTGATGAGAACTTAATGAGAGCCCTGAGAAGAGTTGCATTTGTTTCTTTTAAAACCTAAGATTGAAAAAAAAATAAATAAATAAATAAAACCTAAGATTGTGCTCTCAACCTCCTTGTTCTCTTCTCCCAAATTTTTTTCTATCTGTTTCAATATCTTTCCACCAAAAAGTTCTTCCATTCTCAACGTTTACAAATTAGGCTTCCCTTCCCCCTGATCATCATTAAAATTCCTGGGCTTTATAGTGCAAATATAACTAAATACAAGGTAGAAAGAAATCTGATTGAACTCATTCAATCTAAGGTAGAGATGATTGAAAACTTTCGAATGATCTCAGGACTGCATTTTATTTTTATATATTTTTTAATGATTTTATTCATTTATTCAAGACAAACACACAGTGAGAGGCAGAAACACAGGCAGAGGGAGAAGCAGGCTCCACGCAGGGAGCCTGACGCAGAACTCGATTCCGGGTCTCCAGGATCACACCCCAGGCTGAAGGTGGCGCTAAACCGCTGCGCCACCGGGGCTGCCCAAGGATTGCATTTTAAAAGAAGATCGGGTTCATCCAAATTAATTTCTAATCGCAGAAAAATTTGAAACTGTTTTTGATGAATTTTTCTAAAGGAGAGAAAAAGGAGTTTCTTGGTGACCTTCAGATCACACACAACTCTGCCCATACTGTGTTCACTACATTCTAATTGTAAACTCATCCATGGCAGGGAATATGGTTGCAACCTTAAGAAGCCCACAGACTCAGAACCATAAAGCCTTGAAGCATTAGATTTTAAAATGAAAGTGAGAATCAGAGCTTTGGAAGTTGTTTATTGAGTCCTGTAAAACTTTCCTGATGCTGTCTGCCTGGAGGAAGCCTCCTCTCTCTGTTTTATATCTACACAGCAAGCTGGCCAAGACTAATGGTTACCCTGTCTTGGAGTTTCCTTGAGGAGGGCAGTAGGTAAGAGATGAAAGAGAAGATAAGCATCAAAGTGGAGTTTAGAACTTGAGATGCTCTAAACTTAGGGGGAAAGGGAGAAAGCCCCTGGGTGTATACTGTGAGCCTCAGCCAACTGGGAAGATGGTGTCTGTCTTACCTTCTCAATCTGACGGTTGGTGAAATTCAGCTTTGGATTGACACACACAGTCATGAAATGGGCAAGGATTATTCACAGGCCAACTCGCTGCAGACAACAAGTGACAGATTCTGCAGTGAGGCTCCATCTGGCTGGCCTCTAACTGATTTGCAAGTGCCTGGCTGGGCTTGAGCTTTGGAAACACTCTACCCTAAGCTTTTTCCCTTGGAGTTTCCACCCAATCATTGGTACCACTCTCTTCCCCCCATACAGAGACACACTCTGTAGTTTGCAGGGGTGGTAACTACCTACAAGTAAGTATCACCATCACTCTGTATGACAGAACAGCCAAACAAGACCAGAGAGAAAGGGAAAGTTAATGAACTGAAAGATTGCAAAACTTCCAAAGCACACTGCCTGAAAACATTGTAAAGGTCTTTAATGCTGATGGATTTAGCTGCTTAGTATCTTTCATAGAAGCAGTGATATTTATTATTAATAATTGCTTTCTTAAATTTCTTCATTGACATCTACCCTGCTCTTTCACCTGTCCAAAATACATTATTGTGAATCAGAACTACTAAAGAAAAATTTTTTTAAGTCTCAGTGCAGGTGCCTGGGTAGTATACTAGGTTAAATGTCCAACTCTTGATTTCAGCTCTGGTCATGATCTCAGGGTTATAGGATCAAGCTCAGCGTGGTATCAGCTTGTCCCTCTCTCTGCTCCTCTCTCCACTTGTGCTCTCTCTCTCTCTCTCTCAATCTAAAATAAATAAATAAATAAATAAATAAATATCTTTTAAAAAATCTAGAGGAGTTAACCCCACCCCATAGTTACTGAATAAGAGTATTCACATTCAAAAGAAACTTTTCTAGGTGAGTTTTGAGGCACAGCCAAGGTTGCAGACCACTGCCTTAGCCTCACCTGGACTAATTTTATCTTTACAACAACTCTGTGAGGTATGTATTATCATCCCCACTTTGCAGACAAGGAAACTGAGGCTCACGCAAGTTTAATGATTGGCCAAAGTAACAGAAATAGAAATGCACTAAGCTAAGATTCAAAGCCCAGCCCATGACAAAAGAGGACATGCTCTTTCCACTCTATCACACTCATGAGCTGTGCATAATTTTTCTCACTACTCTGACATTGACCTCTTTTAAACCAGATGTCTTGCCCTTTGGAGTAGCTACATTCTCTAGTAGTTTCTATCCCTTTCTTGGTTTCTAATTGTATCATATTGATGTTTGTCTACTCTTAAATCTAACAGTCATTTTCCTTGACAGAAAAGATGGAAAATGAGCAATTCTATATTTTCCTTATATTTTTAGTATTATCCTATTACATTATTGATCTCAAGCCACAATCATATATTCTTCTTTGGCGGTATGGAGAAGTTGTTCCTAATAGTTTCTAAAATCATTGAGTTATTATGGGTTTTGGCTTTCTGGGCTCTGTCATTGCAGGATCATTCCACGCATTTATATTTGGGTTTGGATCAGTGTCCCTTCATTCATCTTTTTTCGGTGTATATTATAAATATTTGCACATGTATGGGTTATGTGTACATGTATGCATAGGTACTTCAATGTCATGAATCATGAAATACTTTTTTCTAGAAGGAATTTTTTTATATGAGAGAGAGAGAGAGAAAGAGAGAGAGAAGGGAGAAGGAAAGAGGGAGAGGAAGAGAGAATCCCAAGCAAGATCCAAGCTTAGTGTAGAGCCCAACATGGGGCTCAATCTCACAACCCTGAGACCATGACCTGAGTCCAACCAAGAGTCAGATGCTTAACCAACTGAGCCACCCAGGTGCCCCCTGGAAGGAATTTTAGAGATTTTACTTGTTCCAATAGTTTTTAAATTTTTCTAACCATAGAACTCTTTCTCCAAGCAAAACTTCAGTCAGAATCCCAATGTCTTAAACAAATATCAGTAGAACCTGGTAAAGCAAGAAAGGATCCATCTCTTTGGACCTTGAAGTGGCTACATAGCACAATATGAAAAAAGCAGTTATAGTCATCTCTGATGAGGAAATTAAGGCCCAGAGAAGTAATTCAATTTTCCCAAGGTCACATAGCATGTAATAAATCAAGATTTAAAAAATCAAATTTCCTATTTGAAGTCCGCTTTATAACACACTTGATATATAGTAAAGATGAAAACCAGCACCATATCCAGAAATTTCTGAAGAGCACTCCAGTTATAGGTGAGAAGAATAATATTAGGGTTAAGGCATTTTGAGCACTTATTATATGCCTAGCACTTTACACTGCTTTATTTCTGGCTGTCTTCTGTTTTAGAGTGCCTTCATCTGAATTATAGTACTGTGCCTGCTTCATTTACATGTCTCTGAATATCTTTTGAACACATCCACCATCTTAACCGTCTTATCCTCTCTATTCCCATCACTAGTGACTTAATTCAGCCCACATAATCTATGTTTAAAAAACAAACAGCTTTATCAGGATATAATTCACAAGTCCTAAAATTTACCCACTAATTATTACACAACACCATGGTTTCTAGTATATTCATAAGAATCATACAACCATCCCCACAATTTAATCTTAGAACATTTTTATTTCCCCAAAAAGAAGCCCCACACCCATTAGCAGTCACTCCCCATTCTCTCCTCCCTGAAGCCCTGGCCACCACTAATCTACTTTCTGTCTCTATGAATTAACCTATTTTGGACATTTCATATAAGGGGAATCATACAATACGTGAACTTTTGTAACAGACTTGTTTTTATATTTTATTTATTTATTCATGAGAGACAGAGAGAGAGAGAGAGAGGCAGAGACATAGGTAGAGGGAGAAGCAGGCTCCCTAAAGGGAGCCCAATGCAGGACTCGATCCCAGTACTCTGGGATCACAACCTGAGCTAAAGGCAGCTGCTCAACCACTGAGCTACCCAGGCATCCCTGTAACAGACATTTTTTTTTTACTAGGCATGAGTTTTTCGAGGCTCATTCATGTTGTAGCATGAATTAGCTTTTCATTCCTTTTTATAGCTGAATTGTATTTCATTATAAGGATATACCACAATCTGTTTATTCATTCATCAGTTGATAGACCCCTTATGTCTTGTTTGAACCACTGAAATACCATTCTTCTTTTTTAAAGATTTTATTTATTTACTTGACAGAGCTAGAGAGAGAGAGAGAGAGAGAGAGAGAGCAAACAAGTAGGGGGAGGACCAGAAGGAGAGGGAGAAGTAGACTCCCCACCGAGTAGGGAGCCCCACAAGAAGCTTGATCCCAGGACCCTGGGATCATGACCTGAGCCAAACGCAGACACCTAACCAACTGAGCCACTCAGGTGCCCCTGAAATAGGATTCTAACCAGTGTTCTTATCTACATTATCCCCTCCAATCTTCCTATTGCTATTAGAAATATTTTGGAAAAGTACCTATTTGCTGTTAGTACCTCAGTGGTTCCCCATTCTAAGCAGGAACTCATGAACCTACTGGCTCTGGGGGCAAGACAGGTCACGCAAAAATGTGAAGTTGTGAGATGCTAAGACAATTTTCAGTGGTAAGTTCAGTGGTCAATTGAGAGTGCAAGCCCTGCTTAAAGGCATTCAAAATTGAATTAAAAAAACAACAACAACAGACCATTCTGCTCATATAATAAATGATCATGCTGCAGACTTGTCTCCATGTCTGGTCTATAGAAGAAAAGCCAAACCACTCAGCAAGGCTCTTTATCATTACCTGACCCCAGTCATATTTCCAGGTTCCTCTCCTGTTTCTCTTCTTCCTCCTCCCTTCCTTTCACTCCTACTCCATGCTTCAGCCATGTAATGTTATTGGAAGGGTCCAAATTCATACCTTCAGGCCTTTATGGCTTAGAATGTCCTCTTCTAGAGAGTTACTTCCCCATCCTTTAAGATCCCACTTGAACTGAACGTCACCTGCTCCAGTACCCTTTGCAGTATACTTTTATTGTCATGCCTACCACATTGCAGTGAAATATCCTATGTGCAGGTCTCTCTGCTATCATACTGTGAGCCTCTCCAAGGCAAGGATATTGTTCTAGTCAATGTTGTCCTTTTAGAAACCTATCAAACCCCAGTGAAACTCTTGTAGTAGGTTGTTGGTTTTCTTATCCCACAGAGCATGTGTAACCAGCTACCAATGTTCTCCAGCTAGTTATTGTCTGGGTATAGATAATCTTCTCTGTCCAGTAGTCTGCAACAAGGAGGCTCCTATTACCATATTTGGCCAAGAAAGAAAGAGATGCTACCTTCTTTGCCTTTCCCTGGAGCAACTATTTGATGGACCCCAGGGAAGGTTTAAGCAGTTCTTGGTCCAAAACCATCTGAAGTTGGTTTGTCAGGGTCTGAAATTGGACACTGTGATCTCGGGCTGGCTACTTCAGTGTCTCATACATCACAGGGGGATGAGCCTATTGTCAAGGCCTGGGAAGTGGGATAGGCTGGTCCAAACTACATGATCCCTGGGACTCTGGAGAGTTTCCCACATGAACTTACCTCATTCTCCAGCTCACCTCCTTCCCTCTCCTTTCCCACAGTCCCCAGCCCAGTCTCTCTTTGTCCCAGCTTCCTCCACCCCACTTATCCCTTCTTTCAGTCACTTTTCCCAACAGCAATAATCAAGCCTCAAGACCCATCAACCCTCTCTCCAAATTGCAAATGGTGCGGCCTCAGAGGATGCACTGGATGTCAATATATTCTCTCCTTTTCTCACTTCCTATTGGTCTGCAGAGACCAGGGTAGGCTGTCTTAGAGATAAGTATTGGTCACAAAGGAGATTTTCTACTCAGGTCTGTAGGCTTGTTCACCCCTCAAAATGTTGGTAATTAAACAGACACTTCTTAGTTATGAGAAATTCACTTTCCTCTTTAACATAACTAGGACTCCATTTCTTATGAACTAGTACCCTTGTCCTATGCTAAGAAAACTTTTGCTATTTCCCAGTCTAGAGTCTCAATCTTTCTTTCTTTCTTCCTTTCTTTCTTTCTTTCTTTCTTTCTTTCTTTCTTTCTTTCTTTCTTTCTTTCTTTTTCTTTCTTCTTTCTTTCTTTCTTTCTTTCTCTCTTTTTCTTCCTTCCTTCCTTTCTTCGTCTCTCTCTCTCTCTTCTTCAAGAAGCAGTGGAAGGGAGATAACAAGAAGAGAGTTAAACATAGCTTGTTATATGTTTTATTTGTCCCAAGCAAAGGTTTCAACAAGGATAATTTCCATGAGTGAAATACAATTCCACACACTTTTATTGAATGACTTCTATGTGTCAAGCAGTGTCCTGATTGTGATTTGTTTCCATGAGCCAATATTATAAAATTCCTCCAGAACTGGCCAAATCCAGGGACTTTAGACTTGATGCCAAATCCCAGGATTTGCTCTAATGAATAAGTTTTTATACAAGGCAATTGCATTTAACACAGCCAAAAAATTTGGTTATTTTAATAGCAATCTAGAAGTACTGCTCCCAGTGTTTTCTGCACCGATGTTCATCCAATGAACCAGTATGGATTTATCGCCTACTATGTTTTAGACACTGTACTAATAATCATGACTACTGTGATGAAAAAGATGTCTCTGTGTCACAGAGAAGGCAAATACATATACTACTAAATGGACTGCAGTGTGTTGAGGGATATAATCAAAGTATGAACAAAGTGATGTAGTGCAGAGGTGTGCAAACTGCCCACCACCTGTTTTTGGGAATAAAATGTTATTGGCACACAGACACACCCATTCATTTACTTATTGTGAATGGCTATTTTTGTGCTACAATGGCAGAGTTGACACAATAGAGACCATGCCTACAAAGCCAAAAACATTTACCACCTCTATCTTTACAGAAAAATTTTGACCACTCCTACCCTAGAGAAACTAAGCCTGTTTAGAATAAAGGAAAAAAGCATCAAAGAGGTGGCATGTAAGTTGGAACTTTTAGAATTTGTCTTACATTTTTAGGTGGACAAGAGAGGAGAAAAGATTATGGACAGAAAAATCATAGGCAGAAAAAAGTTGAGCAGAGGTGTGGAGGTATAAAAAAAAAAAAAAAACATGGCCTTTACTAAAAACCATTGAATTCTCTATATTTTTTGGGCAGCCCGGGTGGCTCAGCAGTTTAGCGCCGCCTTCAGCCCAGGGCCTGATCCTGGAGTCCCGGGATCAAGTCCCACGTCAGGCTCCCAGCATGAAGCCTGCTTCTCCCTCTGTCTGTGTCTCTGCCTCTCTCTCTCTCTCTCTCTCTCTGTGTGTGTGTGTGTGTGTGTGTGTGTGTGTCTCATGGGTAGATAAATAAAATCTTTAAAAAAATAATTCTCTATATTTTTAAATTCTATATTTTAAGTGGGTGAATTGTAGAATATGTGAATTAGATGTGAATAAAGCCTTTTTTAAAAAAACATATTACCTTCTGGGCACCTGGGTGGCTCAGACAGTTGAGCATCCTATTCTTGATTTCAGCTCAGGTCGTGATCTCAGGGTCCTGGGATTGAGCCCCGTGTCAGGCTCTCTGTTCAGTGGAGAGTCTGCTAGAGTATTCTCTCTCTCTCTCTCTCTCTCCCTCTGCCAGCCCCCCTTGTGCTCACTCTTTCTCTCTCAAATAAATAAATAAATCTTTTTTTAAAAAATCCTTTTTTTAAGATTTTATTTATTTATTCATAGAGACACAGAGAGAGGCAGAGACACAGGCAGAGGGAGAAGCAGGCTCCATGCAGGGAGCCTGATATGGGACTTGATCCCAGGTCTCCAGGATCAAACCCTGGGCTGCAGGCAGTGCTAAACCGCTGCGCCACCGGGACTGCCCCTAAAAAAATCCTTTTAAACATATTACCCTCTTGGGAACTGGTCCAGTGTGTTTCAATGGAGCACTCCATTGAGCAGGACAGTACTGTGTTGTGCATTACAAGATGTTTAAACTCCCTGGTTCCCAGGCTCTATGACAACCAAAATCACTACCATACATTTCCAAACATCCTTAAGAAGGTTGTAACAGGCTCACTGAGGGCCACTGATAGCTCAGGGTGGCTTGAGCACAGGGTGTACGGGGAAGGGCAGCAGGAAGTGGCAGGCTAGGAATTTTTCATGTTATCTGGCAGTCATCCTCCTCTGCATGTATAGTTCACAGACTAAGATTTCTCCCTTGGAAAAAGCTGATCCCTCCTTCTAAAGAAGGCCTTTCTGTAATATCCCAAGATCAGCCTGGGACAGAAAGTCCAGAAAAATTAGATGGCTTCCATAATTCCATCTCCTGACATTGCTCATTCTGCAGAATGCTGATCATCCTACCAAACTATGGTCAACTGAAGTGGACAAATCGTCTATAATCATAGACACAGCTAAAATATGCAGCTCCATATTGAACAAACTGGATCATTAGGCAAGTATTACCAACCAGGATCCCTCCCTTTAAAACTGCTATTAACATATTGATAAGACATCTTAAACAATCAATAAAAGGCACCTTAAGAATGGTGTAAATGTATTCCTATGTTCCAAAGCCCCACAAAGTGACCATGATTTGTTTTCATCATTGCTTTTAATCCTTGCAACTCATTTATTCTCCACACTTATTCAACACTCATTTGAAAGAAGGCACAAAGAAACATTCTCAGGAGGAAGTGGGTTAACAGTATTCAAAGAACAAGCATTTCAACATGCTAAGGGTATTGGGAGGTAGAAATAAAGATCTCTCTTCTCCCTCTCAAGGTCAGCCAACTCTAAGCAGCAGTAATGTTTCCTGGACCCCAATGAGAAGGGAATATGTGGATTTTGAACAAAATGGCAGCCACACTGATACATTGGTTTGGTTTAATGTCCAAGAGCACTCAAGGACAAAGTTTGTTTTCCCAGTATATTGGTGAGGGAGGGCTAGGGAGGTTTGTAGCTGCTTCAACTTTAAAGACCCTTTCCTGAATATGTTGCAGATTAGAGTCCAATCAACCTAACTTCTCTTTGTGCCTCCATCTCATTCACAAATTAAAACAACATTTTATGGGGTCCAGTTTACTCAAAATTGTTGTAATTATTGCTTCATTGATTGCAAACTGGGAACCACCCACTTTTCCTAAGTACAGACAGCTGGACCATCTGTTCGCTATGAATCATGTAAACAGAGAAGACTTGAGAGAAGGATTTAAACACTTTCCAACCTGGTTCTGCCTTATTTCAAAAATGCAATCAACTGTCCAGAGACTTAACAGATGCAATGCTTAAGATTTGACCTGCCAATTTGATCCTCTTGTGTAACATAGAAAGTTCTGGTTAGAAAATGAGGTCAAAGCCTCCAACCTAGTCATATTTCTTTGCCCTGTTCATTTAATTAAGGGTTTTTTATTATATAGGAAAATACATGAACGTGAATTAAAAACTCAAGCAGCAAAAAACAAACAAACAAAAAACTCAAGCAGCATTGAATAGTATGAATGAAAAATAAAATGTTCCCTCTCTGTCCCTTGCTCCCAGGCAAATCCCTTCAGACCTTTTCTGCATTTGGTACTTTTGATGTTAATTCCATGACTCTAGTTCTTGATTTACCAACTTTAATCTGTATCTATTGAGGCTACCCACTAAGAAACATGATGCGTTTGGCTCCCTCATCTTCTCTCTTGATGCAGCCAAGAGCCTAACTCATTAATCCTACCTCTCCTTTTCCCTCCCTTGAACTTTCTGTTACAGTCTTTAGTTGTAGCTTTTATATAAGTGAATTTTAAAGTTTAAATAATACTTGAAAGCCTTAATTTCTTAATCCATTCACTTGGGTTTTATTTTATTATATTTTAATGCAGTCATATTTAATATTTTCCTTTTGAGGGTTTACATCATTTGTCTTGTTGAAAAAAATCCTTCCCTGCTACAAAGTCACAAAAATATTCTCCTATATTTTATTCTGAAGTTTTGTCTTTTACACTTAATTCCCTAAACCATCTGGAATTGATTGTTGTATACAGTGTGAAGTCGAGATCCAATTTCATTTTTTTCCATATGGATAATCATTTGTTTCAGCACCATTTATTAAATAGTCCAAGTTTGCCTCACTATTTTGTAATGCTATTTCTGTTATATATCAAGGGTTATGTGACACTTTCAGGATAAGTGTTGGTCTGTGTCTGGGATCTCTATTCTGTCCCATTAGTCAATTTGTCTGAATTGAATTGCATGCCTTGGAGTCACCAGGCTCTCTGGGCATTGGCTTCCTCATCGTTAAACAGGGAATAACAGTATTTTACCTTAACTACCTCAGAAAGTTGTTGGGAAATCAAATGGAATAATACAAAGACACTTTGACAAATAGTGTCATTCAAATTATGGAATAAAAACTTGCTGGCATCAAAGTGACTTTAGTTATCATTTAGTTAAACCCTTTATATTTAGAGAGGAGGAAAGTGGGATTTAGGGCAGACAAGCCATCTGCCCACATAGAAGGTATCTTTATAATGCTCCTAGAGTACACTTCCTAAGGTTTCAGCATAAAGCAAAGGGCATTGTACTTGATCCTCCAAAAAATCAAGTCAAGGACCTAATCTGCTAGGACTGTCTATTGGACATTGTTCATATTTTTCCCAAAATGTCATGTAATTTCTGAAGTTTGACATATTACTTCCGTAGGAGTCTGTGCCTTATGGCCAATTTCAAGGTTGAATGGCACAAATGCAATTTTTCATAGGCCACCTGTGATTTAGCAGCAGAGACTGATACACATCACAACCACTTAAAGAATGGCATCTATCCAGTTGGTGTCAGTCATGCCACTACTATGTGTTAAAATAAAAGGCACAGTTAGGTGATTTATATTGTTGCTTTATATAAAACAAGAACATTTATTTATAGAAACTGGCCCATTGGCAAATTGGCAGAAACACCTAAACAAGAAAAGTGTGATTTAAACATTAAATGGCAATAAAAATAATTAAAAACTATCATTTTCATTAAGTTAGAAAAAAGTGTGTCTTAGCCAAAGACTGCACTTGGGCAGATAGTCTATAAACAGGGAAAAACTATTATCATAGTTAAAGTGGGGTTATAAAAGCATTATTTTTCATTTTTATTGTGAAATATGTTATTCACACAAAATAGATTAGACACATCTACTGTTTAAAGATTAATAATAAAAAATAAAATAACTAATGAATGGGTCAACCACAAAATTAAAGAGAACATTTTAAGAATATAGAGAAAAATGAAAATACACTGGTCGAAAATCTTTGGGATGCAGCAAAAGCTGTTCTAAGAGATTATAGCAATAAGGCCTACCTCAAGAAACAAGAAAATTTTCAAATAAACAACTTAACGTTACACATAACGGAGCTAGAAAACGAACAAACAAAGCCCAAAGCCAGTGGAAGGAAGGAAATAATGAAGATTACAGCAGAAATAAATGAAACAGAAATTTAAAAAACCCAATAGAACAGATCAATGAAACCAGGTGCTGATTCTTGAAAAAGCTAAATAAAAATAATAAACTTTTAGCCAGACTCATCAAAGAAAAAAATAGAGATAATTCAAATAAAATCAGACATGAAGGAGGAGAAATAACCACTGACACCACTGAAATACAAAGGATTATGAGATATTATAAAAAATTATATGTCAAAAAATTGGACGACCTAAAAGAAATGGATAAATTCCTAGAAACTTTTCCTTCCAAAACTTAAAGACAAAACTTTGAACAGCCCATTTACTATCAATGAAATGAAATCAGTAATAAAAAAATAAACTCCCAATAAATGGAAGTGCAGGAACAGATGGCTTCATATGTGAATTCCACCACACATTTAAAGAAGAATGAGTATCTGTTCTCAAAATATTTCAAAAAATAGAAGAGGAAAGAAAGCTTCTATATCATTCTGAGGCCACCATCACCTGATACCAAAACCAGACAAAGACACTACAGAAAAAGAGAACTACTGGCCAATATCTCTCATAAACATAGATGCAGAGACATGGACAGAGGGAGAAGCAGGCTCCTCATAGGAAGTCCGATGTGGGACTTGATCCCTGGCCTGGGATCACTCCCTGAGCCAAAGGCAGACACTCAACAGCTGAGCCACCCAGGCATCCCCAGTCTGTCCAATCTTAAATAGCTTTCCTGGAAGTTCCTCCTAATAAGTTCCACATTGATCTCATTAACGACCCCTAGCTAAACTGGAAGCTAAGAAATCAAGTTTTTGAGAAGCATATGACCATCCAGGAAAAATCTCTATAACTAAGGAGGAATGGGAAAGTGGATATCGGGTAGACAATTAGTAGTCTTTGTCACTGATTTTTTCCTGTATACTGAATTAAGAATCTATCCCTGAATAAGATAGGATTCCATTGTGACTATTTTCAGAGGAAATGGTCTAAATTCTTATTCATTGCTATTTTGGTCATATTCATTCCAATTATATTAGCATGTTTGAAAAACAATGTATAAAAAAAAAAAAGAAAAACAATGTATAGTGGTGCCTGGCTAGCTCAATCCATACAGCCTGAGACTCTTTTTTTAAATGATTTTATTTATTTGAGAGAGAGTGAGAGCCAGAGAGATCACAGAGTGAGAGGCAGAGGGAGAAGCAGACTCAGTGCTGAGCAAAGAGCCTGATGTGGGGCTTGATCCCAGGACCCTGAGAGCATGACCTGAGTGGAAGGCAGATGCTTAACCAACTGGGCCACCCAGGTGCCCCTAGCCTGAGGCTCCTGATATCAAGGTTATTTAGTTTGAGCTCCACATTAGGTGTAGATATTAAAAATAAAATCTTAAAAAAAGAAAAACAGTGTATAAATCTGTCTACAAATTTGCCATAAACTTTCATCTAAACTACTACTACACTGCTATAAATAAATAAGCCCCTTCACTTAAATTCTTCATAAACAATATACTTTGTAACACTTAAGTATTAATAGTTGGTGCTAATGAAAACAGTCTATCCTTCTAAAGGAACACCAGCTTTATTAACAAATCTAACATCAATTTTTATACCATTAATCCACATTTAAAAGATCTTGCAAATAAGTCATGTACAATGAGAATCATCACGTTTCCTAAACACTCTGGAGGGTGATCAAAGACACACTACTGTGTGTGGCTCTGGTCTGGCACAAGTATGTATTGGATGCTACACCTCTCCCCTTTAATGTATCAGCAAACAATCATATCCAGTTTGTGGGTTTTCAGAGTCCTTGTTTCCCTTCTGGACCACCATTTGAAAGGCATAGGAGGGTGTAGTGTAAAAAAAAGGGAAACAAATGCATTTTTTTTGAGAAGTTACAGAAAAGTGGGGACACCTGGGTGGCTCGGTGGTTGAGCGTCTGCCTTAGGCTCAGGGCATGCCCCTGGGGTTCTGAGATCAAGTCCCACAGTGGGCTCCCCCGGGGGAGTCTGCTTCTCCCTCTGCCTATGTCTCTGCCTTCTCTCTGTGTCTCTCATTAATAAATAAATAAATAAATCTTTTAAAAAAAAAGAAGCTACAGAAAAGATCAGGTAAGGAAAGAGTATGAAATAAGGAGATAAAATGTAATTATAGAGCTATATATATATGCTATTTACTAATGATTTGCTTTATGATCAAGAGTTTATTTATGGCAAAACTCCACTGTGCTCTATAGAAGGCCTGCTGGCTCCCTAATCCTCAGCTTTTCCAAGTGTGAGAGCCAGTTCTAGGAACAGAAAGTGTCTTAGTCAGTTCGAGCTGCTATAACAGAATACAACATTTCATTGTACCTTCACATGATGGAGAGTAAAGACAGGAAGGAAGCTTTTCTCATGTTCTTATAAGGGGAGTCGGTACATTCATGAGGGCTCTACCCCCATGACCTCATTAGCTCCCAAAGGCCCCACCTCTTAATATCATCACATTACGGAGGTGAGGATTTCAATCTATGAATTGGGGGTAGGATGGGGAAGAAGCATTCAGTCCATAATAGAAGGGCTTCCAACTCTTCCATCACATTTTCCCCCACTAGCCTCCAAAGCCAGGTCCAGGAATTAGAGTGATGAATGTCACTGCAGTTCATCACTTGGCTCCCACTTCCAGACTCAGAATTACCAGCTTCCATAGATGGCTGTACACACTATGTGCTTGCACTACACAGTGATACAACTCACTATTGTCAAGAGGAAAGAAAGAAAACATGTTGTTTGCTTTCATGGGTTTGTGCCTTTGATCATAGGATTTCCTTAGCCTGATATATTGTTTCCTGCACCTTCTTTATCAAATCTTAATTTATTTTTCAAGGCCCAGGTCAAGGGCTAACTCTTCTGTGAAGCTATCCCTAATCTCCTTAGGCAAAACTAATTTAACCCTCCTCCATACTTTCAAGACTCTTTAGTTAGTATTGGTAATTCTGCCTAGCACGCAGTTCATTCTGCCTCGTATTAAGCAAAGCATATTGACCTGTTTGTCTCTGTCACAAGACTGTGAGCAACTTATGGTTTGGGAGCTGATGTGAGCTCATCTTTGCTCATGATATGAAATTTCCTGGTCCCCGTGGCTCTTCAACTCTTCATTTTCAAAGCGGTTGTCATCCCATCGTATTACTTGGGGAAAAGATAAACAGTCATTCTTTTTTTTATTCCCCATTGATGAAGCATGCATTGGACCAGAGCCACTAAGTTCTCTCAAGCAGAGAAGGCGACACTCTGCAGGATCCCGGGCTGGGCAGATAGCGGTGGGATAGAGGCCACCTTGCAGCAGCACTTGAAGGATACAATGAAGAATCCACCCATTGCTAGAGTCCTGTGCACAGATTCACAAGGACTTAATCTGGGCTGTTATGGGATCCTGTCTGATGAGCATGCTGGGGTGATATCTGTTCTAGCCCAGCAAGCAGCTAAGCTGACCCCAGACCCCACTGATATTCCAGTGGTATGTCTAGAATCAGATAATGGGAATATTATGATCCAGAAACATGACAGCATCACAGTGGCCATGCACAAAATGGCCTCTTAACGTCTCATCAGTCTCCAGCAGCCTGCCATAGGGGCTCCATCCTACCTATGTTAATTATCTTGTAGAACGACTTAAGTTCCAGTAGTTAGGCCATTTATTTAGTGTGCATTGGGCACTTTTCTATTAATTTTAGAGTAAGCTGCTTTTTCACACTCAATGGACTGACTTATCAGAATATTAGTAAGAAAGGATCATGTTTTGAAGCAGCACGTCCAGATCACTTTGTACATAGAATTTTCTTATGTTCAATAAATCTGATCAGAGGAAAAAAAGTTCTCTCAAGACATAATCTGCTATGAACTAGTATTATACTTAACAAAGAACTATCTTGTGCTCCATCCAGTGGAGTGTTTGTATGGCAAGCACAGCAAATCCACCTTAAGATGCACCCTTCAAACATGAGCCAGTCACCACTAAAATCTATGTCTGTGTCTATTACCTATTCCTCGACATCTGTTCTTTCCCCATGGAAAAGAATTTTTAAGAAATGTACAAAGCATAACTTTCCCTATCTTATCAGCCAGCTTCACAATCAATTGATGTCTAGCCTCAATCCCAGAGGTGAAGTTAGTTGAATAGCCACATATTTCCAACACACAGATGTCGGGAGGAGCACTATGCTGATCTGGCTCTTATTCTAGTCTAGTGGGACACTCAAGGGAGGAGTCATCTATCCACTCATCAGTTGGCTTTTCTGCTTTCCTTATTGCAGACACATTCATGCAAATACCAAACCTTTAACGTCAGCACTTTGAATCACAGTTTAATCTATAGTCTGGACCCAGTTTGAACTCTGAGAACATAACATTTCAAAATGAATATCAGGGTTTTTGTCACTGCAGTCCTCTTGGCTGGATAGGGCAAGAGATTGGCCAGGGAGGTGCAGTAATAAGACAAATGTTCAGAAGTCTCCCTGCATCTTCAGCCAGGCTACCAGACCAACCTCTGAATCCTCAAAGTGATTTGCACTCAGTGACACTGTGTTCTGAGAACAAAAACTCTGTAAACAAGGCATAATGAGAAAGAGCAGGGGATTTTAAATTAGATAAACCTGGGCTTATATCCTGGCTCCATCCATACGAACTGTGATTTGGGGATAAACCACTTAAATTTCTTGAAGTAAATACTCTTTTTTAAGCAGTAAACTGAAGTTAATGCCTACTGCATAGGATTAGTGGAATGCATAACTGAGATAGTGTAGGGCCCAGCACCCAGAAAGCATTCATTTAATAATGCCCACAATCTGTGATTGTGAGTTGTCAACAAAAGCTGGAGGGTGAAAAAAAAAAAAAAAGCTGGAGGGTAACGGGCAGTCTCTTCCATTGGTGCACAGTACTTTTGGATTTTTTTCATGTATTCACAGCTCATGTTTTTCTCACAATAACTGTGGAATACTAAATACTCAATAGGACCTATCAGCTTCAATCTGAAATCTGAAATTTCCTTTAGTTCCCGTTTACAGCCTGGCTAAGTTGCAAGGCCTCAAGGACAACTAAACTTTTAGGCAGCATTTTCAAAGGGCCTGAAAGCAGCTTTTGATAAAGATGAAAAAATGATAAAGATACTAGACTTTAGAAGATGGCTAACACCAGAGGTTAGGGGATATAAGCATGGCCTACATCAAGACTCTTGGAAAAAATAATATGTAATTACTAAACACTAACTATGCATCAGGCACTGCTTGAAGGCCTTTGCATGCAGGGTTTCATGTAATGCTTGCAAGAATCATCTGAGGTCATATCATTACTATCCCTATTTTGAAGACAGAAATACTGAAGCACAGAGAGTCTAAGTAATTTTGCAAAGTTATTTATTTGTAGAGCCAGAATTTGGAGGCAGGCCAACGAGATCTTGAGCCCATGATTTTATCATTGTATCATATACGATAGCAGCTGACATTTGGTAGAGTTTTCCAAGGCCAAAATGTGTGAGATATTTTTCTAAGCACTTCACATGAATTCCTTCATAACAATCCAACAACCCTTGATCACCAGTGCCATCATTAACCCCATTTGACCAATTAAGAAACTGTGGTTCAGGGTGCCTGAGTGGCTCAGTTGGTTAAGTGTCTGCCTTCAGCTCAGGTCATGATCTAGGGGTCCTGCGATCCAGCACCCAGTTGGGGGGTCTCTGCTCAGTGGGGAGCCTGCTTCTCCCTCTCCCTCTGCCCCTCCTCCTGCTCCTTCTCTCTCTCTCTCTCAAATAAATAAATAAATGAGAATTTAAAAAAATTATGCTTCAGAGAGTTATTTGCCCAAGGCCACATAGCAAATAAATGATAAATAAGCCAAGATTCGAACCTAACTAAGCACTTTGGTTCTGTGGCCTGTGCTCTTGGCAGCTGTCTTACATTGCCTGCCAGGTAGAAGAGGTACCATTAACCACATCTAACAGATGAAAAAGCTAAAGCCTCATAGCCACTCAGCAGGAACGGGACCTCAATTTAGGGTCCTTCAATCTTGGCTTCTACCAGGCCACCTGACCACTTTCCACGGAGACTCCCCTATGGCTTGGGACTGAGTCTGCCAAGCCTTCCCCAGTTCCTGCCTCTGTTCCTGCCTCTGTCAAATAGGTAGCTCAAAGGCAGCTTCTCAGGCTTTGGTTATGCCACAAAGGTTTGGTGGATTAGCTGCTGTTGTTTTGTGGTATTCTCAAGCTAAGAAGTCCTGAAGACCTGATCTAAGAAGACCATAAAGAATAAATAAGACTAGAATGTTCCCCCCTAATCTTCTCCCTCAGGCCTTACAGGAACTACATTGGCAATTATCACAAGAAAACCAATCATACAGCCGGTGCTATCTAACAAATCGCCTTGAAACTATTTTAGTAGTGACAGATGAGCACAAGGTCCTGGAAGGCACATGTTCTTGCTTTCTTAATTGCTGCCTGACTGAAAGCATGAGGCAAACAATATTGAGAATCTTATCTCGGAAATGCACTACCTCAGATGGCAGGAGATGCTGTACATGTACCTATTAAATGGGCCTACTGAAACTTTGTTTGCTCAATATTAATTAAGAGATGCTAATACAACCCAGCATCTGCGAATGAGCCAAGAAGACATCTGTGGAGTGCTGGGACAAGTACTTCATATTTTTATAACCCTTTCAATAGCTTAAGTAGCTCAAGGTACTTTTATAAACGCTGGAATTTAGCTTTCTAATACCACTAGGATATAAGAAAGAGGTGAAAGTTTAGTCCTTTCTATTTGATAGGAAAAAAAGAGAGAGAGATACTAAACAAGACAGGTCTCCAGACTTGTAATTCACTGTGATGTTTTTATTTATTTATTTATTTATTTATTTATTTATTTATTTGTTTGTTTTTGTGTGTGTGTGTGTGTGTGTTTAAACTAGAAATGCTACCCTAGCAACACTCATTCTAGGCAAAAATATTGCGGGGGAGGGGGCGATGTGATTTGTTTTTTGTGACCTTCTGCATTTTCCTTTATCCACTCAGCAATCTTCATGCCCTATCCTTGATTCTCCCTTCTCCTACTCAAATAGCCTAATGCTTAAAGTCTTTTATTATGGCTCCTGATATGGACCAGAACTATACCCCATGACTTGCTCTCCACATTCCTCACTAAAGAATTTACCTGGACCCCCTTCCAATACGGTTTCCTACAAAGTGCCATGTATAAAAGCAATCAGATGACCTGGAAGTCCCAGTTCTGGGAAAGTATGCGACAGAAATAGAAGTCCCAGTAAGTAAGAATAGATGTGGGGTGGTGTGAGCAACTGTCCCAGCTAGCCAGGACTGAAATTTCCTAGGATGTGGGACTTTCAGGGCTAAACCCAGAAAAATCCCAGGTAAATCGAAAGTTAGTGATCCAAGGAATATTGATTATAGTAAGCAAAAAACTGGGGTTAAAAAACATAAATGGGGATCCCTGGGTAGCGCAGCGGTTTAGCACCTGCCTTTGGCCCAGGGCACGATCCTGGAGACCCGGGATCGAATCCCACTTCGGGCTCCCGGTGCATGGAGCCTGCTTCTCCCTCTGCCTATGTCTCTGCCTCTCTCTCTCTCTGTGACTATCATAAATAAATAAAAATTAAAAAAAAAAACAAACATAAATGTTCATCAATAGGATAATGGTTGAGTAAAGTATGGGACATTATCTTGTAGAATATTTCCCAGCTATTAAAAAGAAGGAGGTAAATCTGTATGTATTCAATAGGAAGCATTACTACAAGGAATTATTAAATTAAGAATCAAAGTATGCACTAATATGTCTCATGAGGTACCATTTTTATGAAAGTTTAAGAAAAAGACTCCTAAAGTAGAAAAGTGACATGACCAGATTTGCATATTAGATCTAATCCTTAAAAAGAAGAGAAAACTACTTGATATTTTAAAAATTCAGCTTTGTGGGGTGCCTGGGTGGCTCAGTCAGTTAAGCATCTGCCTTCAGCTCAGGTCATGATACCAGGATCCTCGGATCGAACCCCACATCCTACATCGGGCTCCCTGCTCAGTGGGGAGCCTGGTCCTCCTCTCTCTGCCCTTTCCCCCTGCTCATGCACTCTCTCTCTTTCTCTCTCAAATAAATATATAAAATCTTTTTAAAAATTCAGTTTTTTACTGGATCACACAAGGATGATCCATACATTTGAAGAGCTTGTTGATAGCCATTACCACCTCAGGTCTAGGAATTTGGAAAAATGTATCTGACTACATGAAAGAATAGAGCAATCTGGAAGGATGTAGAATTACAGGGTCCTATTATACCAGAACACACGAGTGTTCAAAGAGAAATGAATAGAATAAAAAGAATAACAGAATGAAAGCCAGCAGACATTGCTTTCAGTTTCTTTAAACCTAAAAAGAAAAGCCTAATGGTGGTGATGGAAGGTGAAGAGAAAGAGTGAAACCATGTGAGATAGTGCTGAGCTGGTAAATAGAAATTTTAAGTAAGTCACGGTGTAGTAGAGCTGTTCAAATTTGATAATGGTGTAGATCTCTGAAATGAACTAGTTCACTGTATGATGTATATGAAAATAAATGTGATTAGATGGTGTTCTAGTAAGTGGACTACAGCACTGCATAAATTGTGCTTTGTGAGTAAAATATGTTATAGAGGAATTCAAGACTTTAGGGAAGTTGTCAATGTCTCAGGACATATTTCCCTTGAATGGCAAAGGTCATCAATGTACAAAAGTAAAGAAGAGTAGAAATTAACTACACCAAGTGGATAATTATGGTTCTTCTTGATTTATAGGCATACAAGAGGTCTTTACTTTTTCTTAACATTCTTTTCTCTCTCTTACATCTTTATCTACAAATGAAATACAGTATTTTATAATTAGAAACAAGAGACATTCATTATCACCACCTAGCCATCACTAGAGGTAGCATGTAGAGAAGGATTATACCAAAACAGTATGGATGGGACTATAAACTGGTGACTCCTTTTGGAAGGCAATTAGCTGTATCAATAAAATGTTTAAGCTGGAATATTTGTAACCCAACAATTCATTTTTCTGTGCTGAGATAGGTACATGTAAGGACAATCATTGCAATGTTGTTATAACAGCAAAACAACCTGATGTTCATCAATAGGATATTGGTTAGAAAATGAATGAAAATATCAGTGAGGGTGACAAAACATGAGAGACAACTAACTCTGGGAAACAAACAAGGGGTAGTGGAAAGGGAGGTGGGCAGGGTGATGGGGTGACCGGGTGATGGGCACTGAGGGGGGCACTTGGCGGGATGAGCACTGGGTGTTATGCTATATGTTGGCAAATTGAACTCCAATAAAAAAATAAAAATAATAATTTAAGTTACACAATAAGGAATGAAGGGAAGACTTTTAAATGAACAAGGTGAGGGGCACCTGGGTAGCTCAGTTGGTTAAACATCTAATTCTTGGTTTTGCCTGAGGTCATGATCTCATGCGTTGTGAGATTGAGCTCCACATCCAGCTCCATGGAGGCTGCTTGAGATTCTTTCTCTCCCTCTTCCTCTACCCCTCCACCGCTCTCTCTTTCTCTCTCTCTCCCAAATAAATAAATAAATCTTTAAAAAAAAACAAGGTGCAAAAAAAAAAACAAGGTGCATATGTAACTAATGACATGGAAGGCTGCCCATAGTCCATGGTCAAATGAAAACAAATTACAGAACAATATGTGTGTAATCTCATTCCTTATAGGTGTACACACACATAGACATGTACTCACAAGTGCATGGAAAAACTGGAGATACAGAAACTAAAGTGTTAAAGGTGAGGGGGTAGAGTGGAGAGAATTTTCACTTTATATATTGCTTAGAGTTCTTTTTTAAATAATAAATATGTATTGTCTTGAAAAAAAGGGTTTTACACCCAAAGTAAGCAATCTGACAGGAGAATGGATACATGTTGATGTATCTATACAAAAATACTTAGGTGGTAAAAACTAATCAATGTGGGTGAATCTCACAAACATAATACTGAGCAAAAAAAAAGTTTCAGAAAAATATACCCAGGGTGAGTCTATGTATGTGAAGATCCAAAACGTGCATACAACCTAAATAATATTGTTTAGAAATACATAAAGAAAAGCAAGGAGGTGGCAAACGCAAAATTCAGAACCATGGTTAATGCTGGAGAGGATGAAGGAGTACCCAAGGTACTTCAAAGATTTTGGTTATATCCTATTTCTTAGGCTGGGTAGTGAGTAGACAGGTGCTTATTTTATTCTTATTACTTAAATACCACACATATGTTATATACACTTTTCTACATACATGATAGATTTCATACATATAAATTACAGTATAGATGTAGAATAGAAATGTAGAATTAAAATTTTAAGCAGCAGAAAAAAAAGCATCAATAGCATCCTTTTTTTTAATTTTTTTTTATTTATTTATGATAGTCACAGAGAGAGAGAGAGAGAGAGAGGCAGAGACATAGGCAGAGGGAGAAGCAGGCTCCACGGACCGGGAGCCCGACGTGGGATTCGATCCCGGGTCTCCAGGATCGCGCCCTGGGCCAAAGGCAGGCGCTAAACCGCTGCGCCACCCAGGAATCCCATCAATAGCATCCTTAAAAAAAATCATTACACACACACACACACACATGCAATCGGATTAACTCATTCACATCGAAGGGTTAGAAGTTGAGTGGAGCCTTAAAAGTCTGACCTGAGGGGCAGATGCAATTTAGCGGACAGTCTCTAGAGACTTGAAATCCTACCGCCAAGGAACGAATGAATGGCATAGATTTGGGGCAGTAGAAAGAAGGAGGGGATCGTTTCGGGTGCATTGGAGGTGAGGAGTATTCCTGGTGTTCCTACATTACATCACAACACGTGGGGAGCAATTAATATCTTCTCCCAAAGAGTTCAGGGAGTCAACAACTATACTATAAAATTTATCTTCAGGGCTCATACCGGGAAACCTCTTTAAAGTCTTATGTACTGACGCCAGCCATGTCTATGAAGGGTTTCCAGAATGACCAGTGGAGTCTAATAACTTGACTAAAATAGTCACTGAATGGAACCCAAATATTTGAATTGATAGCCCTAGAACAACATGATTTTTGACATATTTATTCTTCATGGAACATTCTGCTCTGAGTTCCTATTAATTAAATTTAACCAAAACAACTCTAGTCACCCCATCACTTTCACTCTTCCCCACCAAATAAGATAAAAAGGAAAAGAAAAAAAGGTTTTCATTTGCTCAGACATCCTGGTTTTGTGGAAATGATTTTAAATCCTTTGTTTCTTAATTGATACTTTTCCCCTAGTAATTAAAGTATGGCAATAAATAAGGACAAAGCCTTTTATATTACTTGACAATGACAGGGTCAGGCTCTCAGTCTCATATTCATCAGCCTGAGATGGGAAGCAGCAGCACAGTGGGGGAAACCCATCTGTCTTTATTAAGACTTGGCACCAAAGGAGGACAGAACAGAGAAGAGCTCATTTAGTAAATGGCACTTCCCATTCTGCAAAGCGACAGAAAATATACTGCATTGTCAGCAAGAAAAAAATAATCCACTCAGAGGAAGTTGTTGTATTAGGGAGATTTAAAGAGAAAGAGCTTTTTAGTGATATTTAGAAAGGATAAAAATTTCTACCTAATAATACATAACCAACTAAGCAGGACAAAAAAAAAATCTGCTCCCAGCCATTGTTCACGTGGTCTCCTCTAAGGCCTTTCTATTCTAAACTGATTTCTATCTTTTTCATTCTTTATGGCCAGAAACAAGCCCCAGGACTACCTGAAGCCTTCCCAAATTTCCGTCTACACTGGTTTCATCTTCCTGCTTCCATTATTTCCTAGTGGGCAAAAATTAGCATCGAAACGATTCAGCATTTTACTATGCAATGTCGCTCCCTGATTTGTGGACTGGTTTGTTTCACCCAACTAGATTGTCAGTTTCTTATGGATTGAGACTGTCTTAAGTACTCTCAGAGCAGGTGCTGGGCACATAATAATTGTTCAACAAATGCTTGCTTTAAAAAAAAAGATTTTCTTTATTTATTTATTCATGAGAGAGAGAGAGAGAGAGGCAGAGACATAGGCAGAGGAAGAAGCAGGCTCCCTGCGGCGAGCCTGATGCAGGACTCAGAACTCGATCTTAGGACCCCAGGATCATGACCTGTGCCAAAGGCAGACACTCAACCACTAAGCCATCCAAGTGCCCCCAACAAGTACTTGTTAACTTATTTTTTTAAAGATTTTATTTATTTATTCATGAGAGACACAGAGAGACAGAGACAGAGACACAGAGAGAGGCAGAGACACAGGCAGAGGGAGAAGCAGCCTCCATGCAGGGAGCCTGACATGGGACTCGATTCCGGGTCTCCAGGATCATGCCCTGGGCTGAAGACGGGCGCTAAATGGCTGAGCCACCTGGGCTGCCCTGATTTTTTTTTTTCTGATATAAATCTCACTTGGCCGTGGTGACCATCTTCACTGAACAAAAACCTGAGAAAGATAGTGTAATTTCTTAAATAACTAAGAGGTATTTATCAAGGTAATACACAAACAGGATTAAAACCTAGTAGAATACAGGAGGGTCTCTGACACAAAGCAACAGGCTGCTTCTGCTCCACCACGCCATGTCCCATATTTACGCTCTCCAGGATAACTTCTTTCATCTACTTTGCTGTTTTTGCTTGTAGTTACCTCCTCCTACCTCTGCATAAAATGCCTATACCCCTCCGTCTCATTTATATCATTCTCTCTTCCCTCCCCCATTTGTGTAACATAGTTACATAATTGCTTTGAATTTTAAATATTATGGGTGTAGTGCTTTTATTTCATGTGCCTTCAGTTCTCTTCCTTTTACCTCCCGAATTTTTTCATCTATTACAGGCATTGCTCAGAGATATTGCAAGTTGGGTTCCAGGCCATGACAATAAAGCAAATACCACAATAAAGTAAGTCAAATTTTTTGGCTTTCCAGTGCATATAAAAGTTATGTTTAAGGTATACCATTGTCTAGTAAGTGTGCAACAGCATTAGGTCTAGGAAAAATGTTCATACCTTAATTTAAAAAATACTTTGTTGCTTAAAAATTCTAACCTTCATTGGAGCTTTCTTCTCTTTTTTTTTTCCCCAGAGAAGGGAAGGAGGGAGACGGGGAGGACAGAGGGAGAAGGACAATCTTAAGCGGGCTCTGTGCCCAGTGTAGAACCCATGTAGGACTCCATCTCACGACCCTGCGATCACAACCTGAGCTGAAATCAAGTCAGGTACTTAACAGACTGAGCCACCCAGGCACCGCATCATTGGAGCTTTCAGGGAGTCATGGTCATTTTGCTGGTTGGAGGATCTTGCCTCAAATCAGGATCTTGCCACTGATCAGAGTGGTGGTTGCTGAAGGTTGGGATAACCATGGCAATTTCCTTAAAAAAGACAACAATGAAATTTTCTGCATCGATT
Organism: Canis lupus familiaris; assembly: GCF_011100685.1. Lineage (NCBI taxonomy): Eukaryota > Metazoa > Chordata > Mammalia > Carnivora > Canidae > Canis > Canis lupus. Next base: position 85,265,805 of record NC_049260.1, read on the forward strand.
GACTCTTCCTTTCAGTTGAATATTTAGAGGGCATTGTAGTGTTATTAATTGGCTTAATTTTAATATTGTTGTGTCTCAGGGAATAGGGGGGCCCAAGGAAAGAGAGACTGGGGAACAGCCAGCTGGTCAGTGGAGCAGTCAGAATGCACACACATTTATCAGTTAAGTTCCCTGTCTTAAATGGGTGCAGTTCATGGTGGCCCAAACCAGCTATATTAGTAACATCAAAGATCACTGATCACAGAACACCATAACAACTATAATAATAATGAAAATATTTAAAATATTGTCAAGGGGCGACTGGGTGGCTCAGTTGGTTAAGTGCCTGACTCTTGATCTTGGCTCAGGTCACGATCTCAGGGTTGTGAGTTCAAGTCCCATGTTGGGCTCCATGTATTGTGAGAATTACAGTGTAAATATGCTAAATCCACATAACTAGATCCAGCATATTGAAAAGTTGGATGGCATTCATAAGATTTTACTAAGCAAGAGTTGTGCTCAAATTTGCACTTGTGGGGTGCCTGGGTGGTTCAGCAGTTAAAGCGTCTGCCTTTGGCTCAGGGTGTGATCCTGGAGTCCTGGGACCGAGTCCCATATCAGGCTCCCTGCATGGAGCCTGCATCTCCCTCCGCCTGTGTCTCTGCCTCTCTCTTTCTGTGCGTGTCTCTCATGAATAAATAAATAAAAATCTTTTAAAAAAATTTGCACTTCTTTTCCCATGCTTTAGCAATCTTCACTTAGCCATCATCCCAAGGCTGAAAAATAAAAATAATTTAAATTGAATTGTGCATATTTGTTTGGATTAAAGTTTTTCTGATGATTGTCATCAACTAAATTTTGTTTAAAGTTATTATTTTACTAAAATATAGTTTTCTTTGATATTAAAAAATATTGTGCGAATTACCAAAATGTGATATAGAGATGAGAGGTGAACAAATGCTGTTGGAAAAATGGTGCTGATAGAATTGTTCATCGCCGGGTGGCCACAAACCTTCAACTTGTTAAAAAAAAAAAGGCAATATTTGCAAAGCACAATAAAACAAGGTATGCCTGTATGTTTCTTCTGCACTCTTTCTATAATCATAATTAAGTCTTCTGTACTTTGGAGGCTAATCTGAAAGTTAAAACCAGTTATCAGTGTTTACATTATCGTGACTGTATACATAGTATTTACCTCAGGACCAAGAATTGGGTTATATTTCTTTTCATATCCAGCTTTTTCATTTTTCTGTAGTTTCTTTTTTTAAGATTTTATTTATTTATTCATGAGAGACACAGAGATAGAGAGAGGCAGAGACCCAGGCAGAGAGAGAAGCAGGCTCCATGCAGGGAGCCTGATGTGGAACTCGATCCTGGGACTCCAGGACTACCCCCTGGGCCGAAGGCAGGCACTAAACCGCTGAGCCATCCAGGAATCCCTTTTCTGTAGTTTCTTTCTTTCTTTTTTTAAGGATTTATTTATTTATGATAGACACAGAGAGAGAGAGAGAGAGGCGGAGACACAGGCAGAGGGAGAAGCAGGCCCCATGCCGGGATCCCGATGCGAGACTCGACCCCGAGACTCCAGGATCGTGCCCTGGGCCAAAGGCAGGCGCCAAACCGCTGTGCCACCCAGGGATCCCCTTTTCTGTAGTTTCTAATAGCTTTTTTTTCCCCACCTTATTTTATTTGCCTGTATCACATTCTCAGTTTGGTTGTTGATTTCTTTTCCAAGTCTCCATCACAAGCAATGAATGGAAAATTTTTCTGGAAACTTCCCTCCCACAGGCCTTCAACTATAGACTCCACTGTGAGCCAGTTTCTTTCTAGACTTACTTCACAGCTACCATCCTGGTAGCTGGTAGCAATGAAGTCATTGCTTCCTGAGTTGGAGCCACTTTTCAAGAATTGATGTCTTCCTCTTTCTTAGATTATTTCCTCTTTTTTGCTGGGCTGTTTCCTTTGAAAGTATTTGATACAGATTAATTCCAGAAGACATCTGTATCTAAAAGTGCTTTTATTCTGCTCACACTTGACTGATAATTTAACTGGTTATAGCATGCTGTGCTGAAGAAAGTGATTTTCTTTTTTTAAAGGATTTTATTTTTAAGTAATCTTTACACACAACGTGGGGCTCAAATTCACAACCCCAAGATCAAGAGTCACATGCTCTGCAGACTGAGCCAGCCAGTGCCCTGAAAGTCATTTTCTCTTTTTTTCTGTATTTTTTCATTGGAGTTCGATTTGCCAGCATATAGTATAACGCCCAGTGCTCATCCTGTCAAGTGCCCTACTCAGTGCCCATCACCTGGTCACCCCATTCCCATGCCCACCTCCTCTTCCACTACCCCTAGTTCATTTCCCATAGTTAGGAGTCCCTTACATTTTGTCACCCTCTCTGATTTTTCCCACTCATTTTCTCTCCTTTCCCCTATGATCTCTTTCACTATTTTTTATATTCCCCATATGAGTGAAACCATATGATGATTGTCCTTCTCTGATTGACTTACTTCACTAAGCATAATACCCTCCAGTTCCATCCACGTTGAAGCAAGTGGTAGGCATTCATCATTTCTAATAGCTGAGTAATATTCCATTGTATATATAGACCACAGCTTCTTTATCCATTCATCTCTCGATGGACACCGAGGCTCCTTCCACAGTTTGGCTACTGTGGACATTGCTGCTATAAACATTAGCATGCAGGTGTCTTGACTTTTCACTGCATCTGTATCTTTGGTGTAAATCCCCAGTAGTGCAATTGCTGGGTTGTAGGGTAGCTCTATTTTTAACTCTTTTAGGAACCTACACACAGTTTTCCAGAGTGGCTGTACCAGTTCACATTCCCATCAACGGTGCAAGAGGGTTCCCCTTCCTTCACATCCTCTCCAATCCTGTTTCCTGTCTTGTTAATTTTCACTATTCTCACTGGTGTGAGGTGGTATTTCATTCTGGTTTTGATTAGTATTTCCCTGGTGGCAAGTGATACGGAGCACTTTCTCATGTGCTTGTTGGCCATGTGTATGTCTTCTTTGGTGAAATTTCTGTTCATGTCTTGTGCCCATTTCATGATTGGATTGTTTGTTTCTTTGCTGTTGAGTTTAATAAGTTCTTTTTTTAAGATTTTATTTATTTATTCATGGCAGAGAGAGAGAGAGAGAGAGAGAGAGAGAGGCAGAGACACAGGCAGAGGGAGAAGCAGGCTCCATGCAGGGAGCCCAACTCTGGACTCGATCCTGGGTCTCCAGGATCAGGCCCTGGGCCAAAGGCGGTGCTAAACCGCTGAGCCACCCGGGCTGCCCCTAAGAAGTTCTTTATAGATCTTGGATACTAGCCCTTTATCTGATATGTCATTTGCAAATATCTTCTCCCACTCTGTAGGTTGTCTTTTAGTTTTGTTGACTGATTTTTTTTTGCTGTGCAGAAGCTTTTTATCTTGACTAAGTCCCAATAGTTCATTTTTGCTTTTGTTTCCCTTGCCTTCATAGATGTACCTTGCAAGAAGTTGCTGTGGCCAAGTTCAAAAAGGGTGTTGCCTGTGTTCTCCTCTAGGATTTTGATGGATTCTTGTCTCACATTTAGATCTTTCATCCATTTTGAGTTTATCTTTGTGTATGGTGGAAGAGAATGGTCCAATTTCATTCTTCTGCATGTGGCTGTCCAATTTTCCCAACACCATTTGTTGAAGAGACTTTTTTTCCAGTGGATAGTCTTTCCCTCTTTGTCAAATATTAGTTGACCATAGAGTTGAAGGCCCATTTCTGGGTTCTCTATTCTGTTCCATTGATCTATGTGCCTGTTTTTGTGCCACTACCACACTGCCTTGATGATTAGAGCTTTTCAACATAGTACCAGAAGTCCTAGCCTCAGCAATCAGACAACAAAAAGAAATAAAAGGCATTCAAATTGGCAAAAAGGAAGTCAAACTTTCCCTCTTTGCAGATGACATGATACTGTACGTAGAAAACCCAAAAGACTCCACCCCAAGATTGCTAGAACTCATACAGCAATTCGGCAATGTGGCAAGATATAAAATCAATGCCCAGAAATCAATGGCATTTCTATATACTAACAGTGAGACTGAAGAAAGAGAAATTAAGGAGTCAATCCCATTTACAATGACATCCAAAAACATAAGATACCTAGGAATAAACCTAACCAAAGAGGTAAAGGATCTATACCATAAAACTATAGAACACTTCTGAAAGAAATTGAGGAAGACACAAAGAGATGGAAAAATATTCCATGCTCATGGATTGGAAGAATTAATATTGTGAAGATGTCTGTGCTACCCAGGGCAATTTACGCATTCAATGCAATCCCTTTCAAAATACCATGGACTTTCTTCACAGAGTTGGAGCAAATAATCTTAAGATTTGTGTGGAATCAGAAAAGACTCGAATAGCCAGGGGAATATTAAAAAAGAAAACCAGAGCTGGGGGCATCACAGTACCAGATTTCAAGTTGTACTGAAAGTCATTTTCCTTTAGAACTTTGAAGGCAGGGGCACCTGGGTGGCTTAGTTGCTGAGCATCTGCCTTCTGCTCAGGTTGTGATCCGGGGGTCCTGGGATCAAGTCCCACATCAGGCTCCCTGCAGGGAGCCTGCTTCTCCCTCTGCCTATGTCTCTGCCTCTCTCTCTGTGTCTCCCATGAATAAATGAATAAAATCTTTTTTTAAAAAAAAAAGAACTTTGAAGGCATTGCTCTGATGTCTCATGTGTGAGATTGCTGATAAGAAATCCTAGGTTGGGATGCCTGGGTGTCTCAGTCATTTGATTTGTTGGTTTCAGCTCAAGTCACAATCTCTGATCTCCAGGTAAAAGGATTGAGCCCTATGTCAAGCTCCGTGGTCAGCACAGGGTCTGCTTGGCATTCTTTCCCCCTCCTTCTCCCTCCCTCTCTGCTCCTCCCCCACTCGCACTTTCTCTCCAAAATAAATAAATTAATTACTTTTTAAAAAGAAATCCAGGGACACCTGGGTGGCTCAGCGGTTGAGCATCTGCCTCCAGCTCAGGGCGTGATCCTGGAGTCTCGAGTCCCACATCGGGCTTCCTGCATGGAGCCTGCTTCTCCTCCCACTGCCTATGTTTCTCTGCCTCTGTGTCTCTCATGAATAACTAAATAAAATATTTTTTTAAAAAAGAAAAGAAATCCTATGTCAATATCATTCTCATTTCTTCCTAGGTTATCTGTTTTTCTTTCTCAAAGCTTGAGGATGTCTCTATACTTTGTGTTCTGAAATTCCACAAAAATATACTCTGAAAGTATCTCCTGTATTATTTCTCTGATCATTCTATTTCATTCTCTCTTGAATTCCTATTAGGCAAATGCTGGGTCTCTCAGGTTTACCCTCTATGAATCTTTTTTTTCCATCTTGTTTTGCTTCTTTTAGTCTTTTTTATGTTACTTTCTTTGATATTTCCTCAACTCTATCTTCCAGCTCTTCCCTTGAATTTTATCTCAGAAATGATACTTTTATTTCAAGAGATCTTTCTTTTCTATGATCATTCATTTTCAAATATCCTATTCCTCTGATATAAATGCAATGTTTTCTTGAATATCTCTGAGTATACTAATTAGAGTGTTTGCCTCACTTTACTTTTTTTCCTCTCTCAAGGATCATGTATTTCTTTTTTTCTCTATTTATCAAATTTCATGTTGAAAGCTTTCCTCAAATATCTGGTGGTCATTGTTTTTTGTTGTTGTTGTTGTTGTTTTTGTTCACATGGAAGTAATGAGACAATAAAAAAACAATTGGGAGTTTCATATACATGACTAGTGAGCTAGCCATTTTGTTGGGGGAACTCCTAAGTGCAAAAATGTTAAATACTTTTCTCTTGGACCTCTCAATATCTTTAAAGAATACACTCCATTTTTTGGAGCTCATGAAAGATAAAATCTGACTTCAGGGCATTCTGTCCACCAGAGTGGGGAGGGCATGGGAGAATCAACTCTATAAAAAATAGGACTAATTTATTCTCCCCACTTGTGCCTCATATCTCACTCATTCTCTTTTTCAAACCTAGCATTTATGCAGTCAAGAATGACTCTTTCTCACTGTCTCACCCCTTTGTAAGTATTCTAAACCATGGCTTCTTCCACACTGCTTTATCAGTTACCACTCCTCCATCTGCTTTCCAGCATTCATCCAACCTTTATCCACTGATGGCCTCTTTCCCATTCTCTTTTCATCATTACAAAATTATATCTTTTTTATTCCTTTGCCACTTTGGGATGTACAGGCAATATACACATGTAATCTGTCTGCCATCTTTAACTTATTGAAATACATAAACTTGTTTTGATTACAGTCTGAGCTCTCACCATGCACTAAAGAATATCATACTCATTACTGCAATAGCATCCACCTGATTTAGTACTAAAAGCCCATTATACAGAATAATGAAACATTACAACCATAAACTTCCATATACTCCCTTCTTAAGCAGAATTTCCTTATATTTTCCAGCTTTGTTATAATATAACTGCCATATAACATGTGTAAGTTTAAGGTGTACAACATGATGATTTGATAGGCATATATATTGCAAAATGATGACTATTTTAAGGTTAGTTAACATATCCATTACTTTATATAGTTACCACCTCACATAGTTACTTTTATTTTTATGGTGAGAACTTTTAAGAGGTACTCTTAGCAACTTTCAAGTATACAAACAGAGTGTTAATTATAGTCACCATGTTACACATTACATCCTCAGGACTAATTCATCTTATAACTGGAAGTTTGTGCCCTTTGAACACTTTCATTCATTTTCCTCACTGGCCCACTCTGGCAACCACCAAGTTATGTTTATATGAGTTCATAGTTTGTTTAGATTCTACATATAAGTGATATCATACAGTATCTGTCTTTCTCTGATTTATTTCACTTAGTATAATGGCCTCAGGGCCTATATATATATATATATATATATATATATATATACATACATATATATATATGTATGTTTAGGGCCATTATATTTTTGCAGATGGCAGGATTCTCTTCTTTTTATGGCTGAACAGTATTCTATTTCATATGTAGATATAGTTATGCATTCATCTGTCAGCAGAGGTCATTTCCACAAGTTTATTATTGTAAATAATGCTTCAATAAACATGGGGGTGCAAGTGAATATAGTTATTTCTTTTCATTTGAAATATATACCCAGAAGTGGAATGGCTGAATCATATGGTAGGTGTATTTTTAATTTTTTGAGGAACTGCTGTAGTGTTTCTGTGGTGGCTGCACCAGTTTAGATTGCCACCAACAATGCAAGAGGGTTTCCTTTTCTCCACATCCTCATTAGCACTTTTTTCTTGTCTTTTTGATAATAGCTGTTTGAACAGGTATGAGGTGATAGCTCATTGTCGTTTTGATTTGCATTTCCCTGATAATGAGTGCTTTGAGCACGTTTTCATGTACCTGTTGGTCATTTGTATATCTTCTGTGGAAAATGTCTATTCCAGCCCTTTGCCCATTTTTGATTGGATTACTCGTTTGTTTTTTCCAACGAGTTGTGTGAGTTCCATATATATTCTGGATATTAACCCTTTGTCAGATACATGGTTTGAAAAATATTTTCTCCTATCCTGTAGGTTGCCCTTTCATTCTGTTGGCCATTTCTTTTTCTGTGCAGAAGCTTTTTAGTTTGATGCAGTCCCATTTGTTCATTTCTGCTTTTATTTTATTGTTTGTGCACTTTGTGTCATACCCAAAAAGTCTTTGCCAAGACCAATGTCAAAGAGCTTTTTCTCTATGTTTCCTTCGAGGAGTTTTCAGATTTTACATATAAGTGTTTAGCCCATTTCAAGTTAATTTTGTGAATGGTGTATGAAAACGGTCCAGTTTTATTCTTTGGCATGTGAATTTCATTCTCCCAACACAATTTATTGAAGAGAGTATCTTTTCTCCATTGAGTATTTTACCTCCCATGTCAAATATAAGTTGACCACATATGTATGAGTTTATTTCTTTTTTTTTCTGGTATGGGTTTATTTCTAGCCTCTTGATTATGTTCCATTGGTCTATGTGCCTGCTTTTATGCCAGTACCAATTAATTACTATAGCTTCGTAATATAGTTTGAAATCAGGAAGAGTGATCCATCCAGCTTTGTTCTTCTTTCTCAAGACTGCTTGGTCTATTCATGGTATTTTGTGGTTCTATATTAATTGGAGGATTTTGGCTATTTTTGCTATTATTTTTTTGCTTAAAAAAATAAGCAGATTTTCTATGTATAGACCAAGGTATCTGATAAAGTTTTGGTAAAGTCAGTTCATCAGGCATCTACTTGTCTTTTCCCCCAGGGCAGTGGTTCTTAACCTGAGGAGCTTGTTAAAAATACATATTCTCAGGGTATCTGGGTGGCTCCATCAGATAAGCATCTGACTCTTGGTTTCAACTCAGGTCATGATCTTGGGGTCATAAGATTGAGCCCTAAATTGGGCTCCCCACTCAGTAGGAAGTCTGCTTACCCTCCCCCTCGCCTTTTGCCCCTCCCCCTGTTCATGCATTCTCACTCTCTTTAAAGTAAATAAATAAATAAATAAATAAATATTTTAGAAAAATGCATATTCTCAGTTCTTAGCCCTGCAGAACATCTGGGATAGCGCCAACATTCTGTATTTTGAAAGAGCTCCGTAGGTAATAAAGCACAGACCTGGTTAAGAACACTGACCACTGAAGGGTTAGCAACAGCAAGGTGGAGCCACTCCCATTATCATTCCTCCTCATTTAAACCCCTATTATTGCTGACTCTCAGATTACAGGAGAGGCTTTAAGGTGAGTATTTTCAGAGAATATTTGCTGCATGGCTACCTCAATAAAAACCCATCAGGCAATTAATACAAAATTGACAGATTTAATCTGTGCTGAGTAAATTTACTTGTCCAAGGTCATCAACATGAGCAATGAAGATAGGAGCAGTACTTGGGCCAATCACCATCCATAGTCCAAGCCAGATGGTATTATCCCTTCTAAGTGTCTAAATATGTAATAGGAAGGTAAGAAATTATATTATCACTATGCTAGAGCTTAGCTACCAGCAAAAAACAAACAAACAAACAAAAAAACCAATAAAACAAACAAACAAAAAACCCCCACAATAACCATCTTTCTGTAAGAATGAAATAAGCAAACTCTGAATTTAAGCAATATATACTAGGTTTTATTGGGTGGAAGTGTTATTTTTAAAAGGGAGAACTAGGGTTCTAATCAAGACAATCTGACATTATTGATTCACTGTCTTTTTAAGGCCTTCAAGCCCTTTGGGAACTTTGACATTTTCACCCCCAGGGGAATCAAGAGTGAACTAGACAGAGCTGCTGACTTGCAAATACTAAGAAGGAGATTGTAGACAGCTTCAGTACAGGGCAGGAGTATGATACATGGGTTTAGAGCTAAGGGCATGGGTTTAAAGTCAGACACAGCTGGGCTAAGAGATTAGGCTCCATCATTTACCAGCTGTGTGACCTGGAGCAAACTGTTTAACCTCTGCAAGACTCATTACTCCTAGGGTACCTGGGTGGCTCAGTGGTTGAGCATCTGCGTTCGGCTAAGGGCATGATCCCGAGGTCCTGGGATTGAGTCCTGAATTGGGCTCCCTGTAGGGAGCCTGCTTCTCCCTCTGCCCTTCTCTCTGTCTCTAATAAATAAATAAAATCCCTATAAAAAGACTCATTATTCCCTTCTGTAGTTTCTAAAGCAAACCAAACTCTGTCAAGCTTTGGTGTCTCTATATGGGCAGCTCCCTCTGCTTTGAATACCACTCACCTCCTTTTACCCTAACTCCTACTCATCCTTCAGGTCCCAAATCAACATCGCTGCTTTCTGGAAGTCCCAGTTCCCCAGTCAGAGTTATGCAATGCTCTTCTGTGTCTCCTCTCCAAGTGCACTAAACACAACTTCCATTATAATAAATGTATGGTAAGTAGTAGTTTTTAAGAATTTGTTTCTTCCTCACAGCAAGAACCAGCAAACTAGGGCCCATGTGCTAACTCTGACCCATGACCACTTTTTGTATAGCCCTCAAGAATGGTTTTGGCATTTTTACAGAATTGGTTCAAAAAAAAAAAAGGAATATGCAATAGAGACCTTACATGTCCCACAAAGCCTAAAATACTCACTATCTAGTTCTTTACAGAAAAAGTTTGCTTACCCTTGCCATAGACAATTAGCAATTTGAAGGTGAGGACTGATTTTCATTTCACTGTGTCTCCTACTCCTAACCCAATGCCTGCCACATAACAGGCATTCAGATGTTTGTCAAATTAAAGAATGAATTAACTAGTCTAACCAATATTTTTTAAAGTATAATTTATGATAGGATCAAAATACAGCTTTATTTTGTTTTGAATGTGCAAAGAAAACGTACTCCATTGGGGTACATTTTTTTCTGACTGTGGATAGGAATTTGGACAGACCACATGACTTTTCTGTTCATTTCTTCAAGAATCAATAATCATCAGATCACTCAAAGTCACAAAACATGAACTTGGTTCAGTAATCAGAGCATATTCAGTCCAAGATATTAATGAAATTCTTCGGGCTTACTCAGAGATAAGGTCCCTCTCCCACTCCATGCTAAGGCCTTTGGAGAAGGAAGGGGTGATAGGTTTTCTTCTTTTTCTCTCCACTTCCAACTCCTATTTGGACCCTCACCAGGACAGAGCAGGACTAGAAAAGCAAGTAAAGGGATTAGTCAAATCTTCCTTGGTAGAATGAATGGCTTCCCACTTTCTGGGTCTCTGGCTCTTCTTTGGGTTCTTTAAAGGCCCCCATCATTGGGGACCCCTCTGGCACAATTTGGGAGACTTGGGTTGATGCATTTATATTCGGGTTGGCAGTTTACAACTCTCTCCTCAGCCCCTAAGAAACCGACAGCTATCTCCAGCTATTTTGTGCTGGGGTCTCTCCATCCCTCTAGGTGGTTCTATTAGACAGGGTCCAGGGTGACCCCACCTTGGCTCTCTCTCTTTCTTGCATGGCCCCCATTTAATTCCCAGGAAACATTCAAACGTCCCTTGCCCTGACAAAACCTGGGAATGCCAGCCAATCCCAACATAGTCAACCCTGTCCTCCTGCCAAGGGCCATATTAGCTTTCTCAGAATGGAGAACAGCCCCAATCCTCTGCCTCTACTGCAGGGAACAAATGTCAAGCTCTCTGCATGTTCTAGTGAAACACCCTCTTGCTAGGGTTGAAATGAAGGAGGTAACATATCCCCCCTACTGCAGCACTGCTGTGGAAGGTGGCATGGAATCTAAGCCTGGCAAAAAATCTCTCTAAAGAAATGTTTTCACAAGTTTTCCTTCCCACTCCCCTCCCCAGTCTGACTTCCTTTTATTTCTTGGACTCTGTTCTGGAGCATTTCCTTTATAAATTCTGTATATGATGATCTGACTTCGGAATTTCCCATCCGTTGCAGGGGCAATTGATGGAAACTTGACTCCCTGGAAACTTGACTTTTAATAATATCATGTTACCTAGGGCTTATTTTGTTTTAATTAGGTAAGAAAAATTAGACTCCCCCTGGCAAAACCTTGTATTCAAGTAGCCTTATTCTCTTCTGACATCTAAAAATTTGAGATGGCAATATTAACTTTTACTGAGCATCATGTAGTGTATGCTTCAGAGGCATTTTCTCATATCACCCTTGTGATGATAGTCTTTCCCACTTTTTCAGATGAGAAAACTTAGTCTCAAAGAAGCTTTCTTTCTTAAGGTAGCCTGGAAAATATAGATCAAAGTCAAGGCTGAAACCCAGGTCTATCTGACCTCAAAATCCATGGTGTGTTTGTTACACTGTAACCTTCAATGTTTTCCACCAAAATATCCCAAATGTCAGAATAGAGTGAACATATATTTCTGCAGAAGACTGGGTAGCCGGCAGAGGTCCTGCCATGAGTACAAATTTTAAGTCTCACGCTTGATTGTAAAAATTCATACAAAATTTGCATTTTATTCTACAATATGTGTTTATTGTCATAGAAACTATATCAAAAAGTATCGCTCAAAAAAAAAAAGTATCGCTCAAATTACCTAGCCCCTCCCTACCTAGCCCCTCCCTACCTGAATTTTCAAGTAAAACTAATCCTATAGAAGAATGCATTATGTTTACTCTGTAGTTTCATGAGCCTTGAGCATACCACTCCAATTTGAGCAACCCCAGCTTATTCCAGAAGGTATTAAACTATGCCAGTAAAGTGTTAAGGATTTGAAGGAGAGCCTCCATCCATTGTAACCCCTAGAATGAGGAAAATATAGAAGATGCAAAGCTTGTTAAGAAGAATTGGGGGATAGAGGGAAGAGCACTACAGTCATTTATTAAAGATTGGCATTACATGGTTATTATTATATACTACCATTATTATACTATTATTATCATCATATACTATTATTTATCAATTCCGTAATAAAAATTGCTTGTGACCATGAGTTGTTGAATGAATGATGGACTAGTGATGTTATAATGTTGGAAAAGCAACGTGACGCCATCCAGCTGTTCTTAACCTGCCGGCCACAGAGCATGGCAATTCTACACCTGTTTTTGAAGGAGGGGAAGATCCACAGCTTTTATTAGGTTCTCAAAGGAATCCAAGACCCATAAAAGATTAAGAACCACTGCTCCGGAGAAAAGAGCAGAGAACTGGGGGCTCGAGCTGCCTTGTTTTCAAACACTTGCTCCAAGCTTACTAAATTGCATGAGATCCTTCCTCCTTGAGGCTAGTTTCCTAATTTGTACAATGAGGATAAGAATATCCATGTCATAGGGTCGTTGTGAGGGTTAAATGAAGTTCTCTATATTGATCATTTGAACAGAATAGGAACTCAAGAAATGTCAATCCCCTTCCTCCTGCCACACATAACAATATATATAACACAGTAGGGGCGTTGAAAGTACAGGTGGACATGCCATTTATAATGGAACATGTACCCTGGATACATACACTTTATTCAAAGACATTCTGCCTCATGCTTAGACTCCCCCAGTCAGAAACTCAGACCTAGATTTCAAAACTGATGTTAAATTTCCACAAAAAAATTAAAAATAAAGGTATTCAGTTGGTGGAAAAAAAGTTTCCCAAACCTGGGAACACATAATATGCATCCATTCTGTTTGTGAAGGTGAAATAATTTAAATACCACTGCATGCTGGCATGCATATATTACTCTAAGACCTCTTAATTTGAGCAATCGGATCCTCTTAAATGACACATGAAGCAGCATTTACAAAGACAGGGAGTCTTCGCTAATCCTACAGCTGCATGAGGGAGCCTCGAAGGGGTTAAAGTGGAGGCTTATACAAACTTTGCTTCTCAGCTTCTCTCTTATCTCCTCCCTCTTGGGCTGCACACCGCTAAGGCAGAGCTGAGCTGAATCACTACCTTTCCTGCATACTCTGTTGCCTGCGAAAGAGGACCTGGGGACTTAAGTGTTCAGACCGCTTGCATTCAAGTGTTCCAGATGGTATATGCACATCCAAACAGGCACTCCTCTTGGCTCTTTGGAGTTTTTAAGGAGCAGGCATCTGAAACTGCCCTCTGAAGCTGTAAGTGGCAACTAGCATTTTAAGTAACTAATACAAGGTGCCTTTCCAGATTTGCGCTGGAAAGGTCTGACTCTTTAGGAGGATGAAAGAGAAAGCATTCTTTGCGCGAATGTAGTCCTGCTTCTCTGGCAAAATGAGGCTTTCATTCTATTTTTCCAGATATGCCAGAGATGTTCCTGAACAAGTTGGCTGACGGTGCAAGCTTCAAAAGGGATACTTAAATGGCCAGCCCCATTCATCCCATAAGCCAGGAAAGGTAAGAGAGATTTGGAAATATTATGATGTTATTCACGGTGAAATGAGCGGTATTATCTTATTTATCGGCAGGTGTGACAAATAGGCACCATCTGCAGCAGAAGATACAGCAGCTCCCACTTGAGAAAGCTTATTACTTAATGGCTCTAGCCGTTGAAGAAGCACTTGCTGCTGGAATTGTTTTTTCGTGGGGCTGATGTGAAACTAGATACTCTAACAGTTTCTACCTCCCTTAGTTTTCTCGCCCCCACACTGAGCAGATAAATACAAACAGAAAGCCTGCCTTCACTCCTGCAAGCTGTTGCAATGGATAATTCTGGCTCTATCCTCTGAATTATTCCACTGATCGTTATCCTTACCTATCTGGTGGAATTGCGAGTGTCGTGCAGAAAAATGCAAAATTACCAGTGCATTGTTTTCAGAACATTATGTTAAATAAAAAAGCAAAAGTAACTCCTTGAGGACCAACACAGAGATTGGGGTACATTTCTCTGTATATCCTGAGCACTCAGCAGAGTGCCTGGTAGTTGGTGGGCACTCAAAGATTTGCTGAATAAATACCGATCTGATTTGGGTGGTCCAGGCAGAACTTTGTTGCTCTTAGTAGGAACAAGTTTCGCCCAAGGGTTTCCTTTCAGGATTGATGGATGGAGAAAGCTCCACATTCCTTTCATGATCTGGGTGGGTACATTATTATTTTACCTCTGTGAGGTTACATATGCTGTGCTGATGTCGAACATTACCGAAGACCTGGCATTTTGACGTTCATGCCAAAACACAACAATTTTTCTTTAATTACCAAGAGTTTTATTTACCAGGTTAGTGACAAAACATGCCATCAGAAAACCAAAGATGCCCTCACATCGCTTGTGAGTATTTTGATTTACATTAAAAGTGAAGAAAACCAGATGTTCAGGCTGATAGTGGAAATTGGACCATTATTAAATTAATCACTTTCCGTGGTTTCCCCAAACTTCCCTCCACCTCTCTCTTTCTTCTCCCTCCTTTCCCAGTGTTTTCCTGTGTCCCTATCTTTCTCTGCTTTTTATTCACCCATTCTCTCCCACCTCTTATTACACATCCCTCATCATCTTACTCCTCACATTTCCTTCCTTCCTCCCACTTTCTATCTCCCCTGTTTTTCCCTCTAATTCTTTACTCTTTTTCCTAGCCTCCACTCTCCTCCTTATCCCTCAACAGCTTCCCATCACTTTTACAAAGACTGGAGACTGATTATTATTTTATGAGCTGCCCAGAAAGGACTGCAGGCTACTAAAATTGTGTCAGGGTCTTTCCATGAAAATCAGATTCTTCAGAATCAATAGAATTTCAATTTTGTTTGAAATTGCATGGTGTTTTTTCTGCCCAAATGTTGCAGAGCTTTTCACAGAGCAATCACATTATCTGTGCAACCCATTAATTAGTTAGCAATGAGAGCTGTGGCAATCCTCTTTGGAAAGCTGTTATGAGAAGTTGTCACAGATACAGGACCAGAGTAACAAAGAGGATTCCCCAATACCTAACTCTTCATTTACTCATTTCAAAGCCCTTAATGGATTTCAGAAATAACATCAGTAGACATCTCTGAATTCACAGGGGTGTTTGGTCTCCTGCAGACTATAGAGGTTCTAAGAAATATGTGATTAGTTTTCCAAACCCTCAGACAGAACGTGTAAAGAAATTGACAACTGTACATGAGGTCACTGTTGTCTACAACTTCTCTAAGCTTCACAGAACTCTAATAAATATTTAATAAGTATTGAGAACTGAGGAAGATTCAGGGTCGATTGTGTAGGAGGCAGACAATGTACTATCAATTGTCACTGAAAAGCATCTATAGACACAATGAAACTTCCTAAAATTTAAGGCTGTAAACCCATCCAATGTAGTTTGTCCTTCAAGAGCAAAGTTTCTAACAAAGTGATTACTCCTTAGTTCCAGATTATAATCAGGAATCTAGTTTCCTTTGCACAGTAAGAGATGGGGAAGAGGAATAAAAAGAAAAAGGAGTTTCAGGCTCTTCCCCAAGGAATATTAGCAATTGGAACAGAAATAAGACTATGCTTCTCTTCAAATTGTCACTGCCAGGTGCATTTCTTCATATCCATGCCTTTATTCAACAATTACCCAACGGCTACTGTGGGCAAGGTTAAGGGATAGAATGTTGAGAAGAGATCCTCAAGGGTTTATAAATTACCACTTGAGGGAAAATGCATGAAATACATATTTATAATATTAGGCAAATGTAACTTCTCTGGGAATGTTACAGAGCATGTAGGAATTAGGACTTGGATGGGAAATTAAGTTCAGTTTCATGAGCCGAGCCTCAAAGAATGATAGCATTTCCCCAAACAGAGGTATGTCAAGAGGAAAGGAACTGGTCAAATAAAAATATGGAGGCCAGGAACTGGTGACAGTGAACATTCCAGCTTGCTGGGAATGGAGGGTAGTGGAAGGATATAGATCAGCCAGGACCAGAGCATTGCCAGCCTTGAATGCCAAGCTAAGGAGAATGAAGAGAAGTCCACAGGCAATATGTTGGCCTGCAAATTTTGACTCCATTTTTCATCCTATTTGAATAGTTGTAAAGAAATCATATGGTAATAGACCATAAAGTAAAAAGAGCAAGTCGAAGATGACATATAGCTTGACACTTTTTTATGAAGTTAAAAATGAATAAAACTAAACAACATATTGTTCAGGCATAGGTGTGTGTGTGTGCACATGCACCTATAAATAAAAGCAAGGTAATTATTAAAAAATTTGGAGTATTGATTATTTTGGGGGAGCCGTAGGTAGTAGGGCGAGATGGGGAGGAGCATAGGTAGATGTCCATCTAAGTGATTAATTGTTCTCAATCTTAAAGTTGGTGGGTGTTTGTTCACAGATGTTTGTCCGTGCATGTTAATTTTTTTCCATGAGTGCTATTAAGTAAACAAATAAAAGGGACCATGGATGCACCCATGATGACAATATCCCATAACCCAAGGAGTATGACTTATCCAAATATGTGCATGTGAGGCCCATAGTAGACTAAAAAGATACTCTAATGGTAAAGAGGCGTCTCCCACTTGGCTTGCACCAGCAGTGAGTGTTTATTTTCCTTCACCTCTCTACTGGAGGGCAAGTGAAGAAGTGCTGCCTCTGTGGGGGCTGCCTGAGACTATCAGAGTTCTGAATCTGAAGAGCCCTATTGTATCTGTAGAGTGGTGTTGCTCAGGCCTAGCTGCATATCAAAATCATCTGTGGAGCTTTAAGATTACAGATGTTCATGCCCCACTCAGACCTACTGAATCGAAGCGTCTGGTGGAAGGACCCGGGTACATAGATTTTCAGACAGCTTCATAACTGATCCTGAAGGCAGCAGGGACTAGAAACCATTCCTTGCAGAGCGTGCTTAGAAATTCGAAGTGGCTAACTTGTCACACAAATGTAGATATCGGGGTCCTATCCCTAGAGATTCTGATCTAAAAAACAAGGGACAGGACTTTGAAATCTGCATTTGTTTGTTTTTTTTTATTAAAGATTTTATTTATTTCTTCATGAGAGACACACAGAGAGAGAGAGAGAGAGGCAGAGACATAAGCAGAGGGAGAAGCAGGATCCCTGCGGGAAGCCTGATGTGGGACTCAATCCCAGGACCCTGGGACCATGACTTGAGCCAAAGGCAGATGCTCAACCACTGAGCCACCCAGGCGTCCCTGAAATCTGTATTTGTAATAAGCATCTCTAGGTGATTCTGATGAAGGGACTTCCTGGGACCAGGTTGAAAACCATTGCCCCAAAGGTTCCAAAACACTAGGGACTCTGGGTGATTATTCTGTATATTCGTTTCCTAGGGCTGCCGTAAACAAAGTACCACATACCGGGTGGCTTAAAATAACAGAAGTTTATTCTCTTAGGTCTGGAGGCTAGAAATCTGAAATCAAGGCTTCAGCAGGGCCATGTTCTCTCTGCAGTCTGTAGGGTAAAATCCTTCCTTGCCTCCTCTGACTTCTGGTGTTTGCTGGTGATCCTTGACATTCCTCGGCTTGTAGCTGGATCACTCCAATCTCTGTCTCTGTCATCCCTTTGATAAGGATACCACTCATATTGGATGAGGACTAACCTAATGACCTCATTTTAACTTGATTACATCTGCAAAGATTTTATTTCAAAGTGAGGTCACATTCACAGGTAGAAGGTGTTAGGACTTCAATATATGTTTTGGAGAGATACAATTCAACCCATAATGCTGTTTTAAATATTTTTTTAAAAGATTTATTTATTTATTTATTCATGATAGAAAGAATGAGAGAGAGAGAGAGAGAGGCAGAGATACACAGGTAGAGGGAGAAGCAGGCTCCATGCCGG
Source organism: Canis lupus familiaris (assembly GCF_011100685.1). Classification (NCBI taxonomy): domain Eukaryota; kingdom Metazoa; phylum Chordata; class Mammalia; order Carnivora; family Canidae; genus Canis; species Canis lupus. The sequence goes on from NC_049260.1 coordinate 85,283,947, forward strand.
GAGCCTGATGCGGGACTCGATCCTGGGACTCCAGGACCGCGCCCTGGGCCAAAGGCAGGTGCCAAACCACTGAGCCATAACTGACTTTAAAACAGGGATCCCGGGATCCCTGGGTGGCGCAGCGGTTTGGCGCCTGCCTTTGGCCCAGGGCGCGATCCTGGAGACCCGGGATCGAATCCCACGTCGGGCTCCCGGTGCATGGAGCCTGCTTCTCCCTCTGCCTGTGTCTCAGCCTCTCTCCTCTCTCTGTGTGACTATCATAAATAAATAAAAAAAAAATTAAAAAAAAAATAAAACAGGGATCCCCTGTTTTAAATATTTTTTAAGTAGGGCCCCAAACCCCCAATAAGGCTTATTAGCTATGTTCTTTGGCTGGGATATCTAGAGAGAAAGACCTACAGTTACCTTTCAGAGCTCTGTGTACAAAGAACCACTTGAAAAGCTTGGACTTAGGATGCATATTCCTGGGCCTTGATCCAAGATACTAGAATTCAGGAGGTCCAAAGTAGGGCCTAGGAATCTACATTTCAAATGACATAGGGGGTCCATGCATCATGTCCTTGAGAAAACCTGGTTTTAGGAGAACAAGCAATGTCAAGAACCAAGTGGTTTGGGGAGGAGGAGCTCCCAAGAACAGACCCTGAAATCTGCATTTGTAACAAGCTGCTCTGATAAACCATTGCCTTTGTGAGATGGTGTTTCGAGGGAACTAAAGGATATCTACTGTGATTGTCTTTTCTACTTAGTGAATCAGAAATCAAAATAAATGTACCTTTAAGTTTTGGAAAAATGTCTCCTAGACCATCCCTCCAAAGACAGTAAAAAGATAGCCTGTCTCTTTGCCCTTGTTTCTTGTGAACCAGGTGGCTCTACATGGGCAGTAGAGCAGTAGATAGGTAGACTAAGAATCATGCAGATTACAGAAAGTACAGAAAGTATAGTAATGTGGATGAGTGAATATAAACTTTAAGTGCTCCAGGGCTGGGGGCAAGATTCCAGGTTATTGGAAGAATAATGTGATCATTGGAGCTATTTCTCTTAACTTTCCTCAGGTATGTTAAACATTGGAGCTATTTCTCTTAACTTTCCTCAGGTATGTTAAACATTGGAGCTATTTCTATTAACTTTCCTCAGGTATGTTAAACAAGAGACAGAACTAGGCTACATTGTCACACCTCTGCTACTATTGCACATAGAAGTTTGACAGGTGATGGAGGCTTATATTGTTTATTTTAGTCACCAATATTCAAAATTCATGTTCAGAATGACAAGCTAAATCATTTTGTAAGATGCCAACAGTAAATAGTTGACCCTATTCACACACTGGAATGTTTTTGCCAATAAAGACAAGGTTTCTGTCTTTATTGCAAGATACAGTTATTTGCTCAGAGCAGAGTACCTTCTTAATTCCTTTCAATCTACAAATACTGGGGTGGGGAGTATATTCTCCCTCCACAGACCTAAATGAGAAAGAAAAACACAAAAATAAAATTAGGGAAAGGCTGCATTCTTAAAAATTCTATGATTTGTTAAAGTGACCCATGGCACTGGGACCTGGAATTTGAAAAATGAGTCCTTAGATTTAGGTCTTCCTTATTTTATTGTTTCTAAGTAGGCTCCAAGCCCAACATGGGGCTTGAACTCACAACCCTGAGATCAACAGTCACATGCTCTATCAACTGAGCCAGCCAGGCACCCCTAGGTCTTCTTTATTTAAGCACTAAGATCTCCTGGGTAAGTCAGAGCAGTGTTTCTCATCCTGGCCACACTTGAGAGTCACTTGGGAGCTTTTAAAAATACCAGGGTTAAAAAAAAATACCAGGGTTTGGACCCCACCCTAGACCAATAAAATCCAACTCTCTAGAGTGGTTTCCAGGCCCCTACTGTGGAGACTATGATTTAGAAAGTCTACTGCAGGACCCTTGATCTATATTTTATGAAGTACCTTGGGTAAATCTTATGACCAATTAGTCTGGAAAACTAATCTAGCTTAGTTCTTAGTTGCTGTTCAGTGATCTGAATTTTTCTTTTCTTTAATAGCCATTTACCACATAGAAAAAAGCATTCAGGATATCATTTTATATTATTTTTTTAATATTTATTTATTTATTATTTATGATAGACATAGAGAGAGAGAGAGGCAGAGACACAGGAGGAGGGAGAAGCAGGCTCCAAGCCAGGAGCCCGACACGGGACTCGATCCCGGGACTCCAGGATCACGCCCTGGGCCAAAGGCAGGCACTAAACCACTGAGCCACCCAGGGATCCCCCAGGATATCATTTTAAAACTAATTTGCCCTTAGCAAACATTTTGCAATATGTCAGTTAATTTGTATTTCAAAAGAAATTGCCATCTGTTTCTCTAAGATACCTGAATCTTCTATTTCTGTTTTTGATTTTCAGGAATATAAATCTGTTGAAGAATCTGAAGAGTCACATCTTCTGAGCCTAGACATACTGCTGTCAGCATCTCTGAGACTTCCTCCTTCTGAAAATTACCAGGTCTGACTTTGGCTCCAGCCTACGGCGAGGCACATCAACACACGTCCTCTAGACTTACAGCCCTCAAGCTGTGCCAGCTGGGCAGGAACCTTACCACCTCCATCCTTAGGGGAAATTCCGAGCAACACGAAGGGTGAAAACTCAGATATGCTGAGCCTGAAATGTACAAAAGTTTTTAGGAAGTCTCCTCACAGAAGAACCCAGTTAAATCCACATAATTAGCTCGCACACTTAGACGAGCTGTAGGTAGAACAGAGAGCCTTTTTCCCTATATCAAAACAGAGTAAAAAAGTCTGATTTAATACTCAGAGATTGTTGTTCCCATACCAGTATTATAAAACAGTTTCACCGTATTTGTTTTAATCAGTATAAGAGTAGAACTGTGGAACATAAGTTATCTATATATTATTTTTTTAATGATAAAGAGTTTCTGATAAAATCTATTTAGGACAGGGGTGCTGTGTTGGAGGACAGAGTGTGGCCATTGCCAAATTAGAACATTACCATTTTCTGGCTTGTGCACTACTGACTTTGTTCGGGTCGTGATTGCTTTGCATGAGATTGTTAGAATACTTCCAGTATATTTAGAGATAGTCTAAGTGACTGTGGAATGCCTCGAGGGCAATAGAAAGCAAACAGAATCAGGTACCATCTGATGTGTTGAGTGATGACGGAGGTGCATTTCAAGTACCATGGAAATCTCACTGGCCGGGCCCATTTCCCTACCCTGGCGACAGAGGTTGACAACACTTCGGATAAGTATTCCAACCTCTACATGTACGTGGGCTTATTCCTGAGCCTCCTGGCCATTCTCCTCATCCTGCTCTTCACGATGCTTCTTCGGCTTAAACATGTCATCTCACCCATCACTTCCGAGAGCACGGAAAGTGTTCCTCAATTCACAGATGTAGAGATGCAGAGTCGAATCCCCACTCCTTAAAGCCAGGATGAATATAAGCTTTCTTGGATCTCATTAAACCCTTGCATGTTGACGTCCAGGAAAGCTTATTTTGTTGCATGTGGCTTCCCATGTAAGGAATCAACAAGTTGTCTATTTAACAAGGTATTCATGATTTTTTTGTGTGTTCTTGATTCTGCTTGTGGGATATCTAAAAGGTTTAAGACTCATTCTTTGCCAGGAATAAAGGAAATGGCAGCTGGTTGGGAGGGCAGGTTTCCATAGTAACCAAAGAGAGCCTGGGCCTTGAGCAAACCTCAGACCACAGAAATTCATATGCAGCTATCGTAAAAAACATAGGATCCCTGGAAGCTTCAAGAACAAGAAAAATCTGCTTTTGAAGGGGCTGGTTGTTCAAAGAGGGTACCCCCAAGAAAAGGACAAGTCTTTTTTTTTTTTTTTTTTTTTTTTTTTTTTTTTGAAAAGGACAAGTCTTAATTTAGCACTTGGACTCCAAAGAATTGCCTCTGCTGATCTGAAGCTAAATCATGTCAAAGATTAATGGAAGGGACCACGAACCCTTTTCCAAAGGAGCAGTGATTTTATCATCTAAGGCCATTGGGTTTGTCCCAAACCAAAGATGAGATTTAAAAAAAAAAAAAAAAAAACTATTGCAGTTTAAAGAGCAAATTTGCAGAATGAAGTTTCTGGTCAACAAATTCATCTAGAGAGGGGGAAAAAGATAAAAAATGTGCATTTTATATCTGTTATTACTATTACTGGACTTTTAAAAATTCAGAATGGCAGATGTATTGCAAAAATCCAGAATGATGAGCTTCCCCCAAACCAAGGGAAAATTAAGTCAAAATGTGCTCATGACAATGAACCTTACATTATACGTGCAGCTTCTTTACCTTTTTCTTCCTCCCCGTCATGCTCCAGGATTGAGTTGAACATAAATATGAATCTTGTTTAAAGATGGCCCTGGCAGAAAAGGCACAACTATACTTTAAAGCATAAATGAAACGATCTTGGCATTCTGTCACTGTATGATTGTGGCTTTGGACAAATCATTCAAGTCTCTGGGTGCCAGGTTTTTCTTTCTGAAAAATGATCAGAGAGCTATTTAGTCACTGGGCTCCTTTTAGATCTGAGTGTGAGAAAAAGACAAAGGAGGAAAGGACTAAACACCACCCTCCTACAAATCCTTATTAAGATCAATGTCCTCAAATGTCACATTTGTCTTTCCCGGAAAATGTGTTTCCCTTCCTGATCCCTGCCAAAAGATGAAGTGTTTCACTTATTACCTAAAAGAGAAATATATTTTTAAAAATTCCATTCTCAGAAGGAAGCTTATATGCCAATAGTGGAGAAAGAATTGGAGTTTTTAAAAAATGAACGTTTCAAAAGGGAACCAAAGCAGATGAGAATTGTTTACAAATTAGAAATTTGAAGGCTGGTCATCTACTTGCCACCAAAGAACTAACACACATGTGTTCAATTCTACCTGCTTAAAATAATTCTATCTGCATCAAAAAAGAATTTGTTCTCTCTTGCACCTAAAAGGTGGCCATTAAATTTCACAGGATGCTCCCTCAGGAACTGCAGTGGTGGTGAGAGAGAAGTGGTATGGACGCCAGGTTAATGCCACCTCCACCAGACATGCAGCTCTCACTAGTCTGTTACCAATTTAGACTGTCCCCTTTACTCTGATCTAAATCTAGCTTGGTGGTGAAATTCCCAAAAGCTTTCTACTTTTATACACAGTCTTTTGCCAATACTCCTCTCTCCAAGGGGCTGCAAAGTATGAAATCCCCACATGCAGAGCTAAACTTAGCAGTAAGCCTGCCTCTGGTGCACCTGTTACAATAGCAGACCTCAAGATTTGTCAGCTGCATTCTGCGCCATTCAGAAGGGATCAGCAGGTAGGCTAAGCCTGGGATAGGGCATGTACTTCCCTTTTGGCATTACATTTTCCAAAACGCATAGTGACTCTTATATTATTACATTTGGTGTTTCAAGTTGTGTTTTCATTCAATGACCGGACTCTGTGCACCCTTCAAAATTTTAGTTCTTGGCAGCCTTACATGGACTTCATCACAGGCTGGCGGTGTATCCTACAACTTCTTAAGGACACACATATCCCCACACTCCAGGCTCTCCTGTTTGTGCTCACAGTATTTGAATGCACTTTACAGTTAAGAAGTCAGTGGCTGGATGCATGAAGGAACTGATTATACTTTCAACAGCAGTGAATGGCAAGATACTCAATGCTTTGTTGCCAGCGGTGATGAACAGACAGACTACAAATCTCTTCATGCCCACCTGACCTCCCCAACCCAAATTTCCAGAATTTTAAAACTGCTCTTTAATCACTGACTTGGAGGAAAGGTCCTGGTTTATGATTAGGTTACTTACCTAGAAAACAACCACCCTCTTTCATCACAACTGCCCCATGGGAGCCAGATCTTCACTGAGCATTAACCAAAACCCACAGCACAGCTGCACTAAAATAGTAGCATAACCCTCCCCCCTCACACACACATGCATAATTTCCAGTGATAACATAAATGGAGATGCATCTAAGCAGCTGTGTCATTATGGTGACCCACATGCTATTTAATCGTTAGGAAAACAGACGGAATGTTTTCATCATAGCAAACTTACTGTAAAGCCAAGAATGTTTCCATTTGTATTAAATTATATTCTGCCCCTCAATGTATTAATTAACATATATTACTGCTCAAAGAGGCAGCTAGGGCAATCAGTGGGCATAATTTGAATTTATCCATATATCCAAATGCTGAGTTGTCAATTCCTTCCCCCATCCCCATTCTCCAAAAGTTGCACAGTAGCCTAAATGCATATAAATAGGTTATTTATATGTAGATGTACTCTGTTTTAAGGTGAAAGAATGATTCTTCACTTTTTATTGTGCTGACCCATATGAAATTGCCATTTCTGTAGGTCAAAAGTGCTCAACTATCAGCAATTTCATGTAATTTAAGCTAAGAAAAAGGACTTACCACATGAATGTTCTAAATGGTAAACCCACCTAATATGTTTAAAAATAATTCAATTTCTAAAAATATACTTTGCATACACTTCAGAAACATGGGTTGTATAAGACAAGGTATATTGTAAAAGATTGATATATTATGTATGGGGCAGGAAATATTAAGGTTAATAAAGTAAGGATGGGTTCATCCAGCCTAACCTTTCCATCCATGCCAAATCTGAAGCTTTGGACTCATAACTGACTTGGACTGCTGCAGACCCCACCATACTTACTAAGTAGGTCAAAGGGGTCCACTCAATGCAATTAAATGGTTAGATTTAGTCATACATTTTATTCACCTGCATTTGTACTAAAAGGATCTTTTTTTTCTAACAAAATGAAGACCTGTGTGAAAGAAAAAAAAATGGGTTTCTTTTGTTTGAAATTGTCAATATTTGAAATAGATTCATATTGTATAAAAACAAATCTAATATTTCAATTACTATTTAGCATGTCATTTTGATCCCTGGAAAATAAACTGGTTTGCTGTTAACACATATCTGTTGTCTATAGAATGTAATGAACATTAGTCTCTTCATCTTGATATAAATTGGAACAGTTGCCAATTTGTGGTATTCATAATTTTTTTAATTTTTTTGTTTTTTTAGAGAGGGAGTGCGCACACAGGTGTGTGAGTTGGGGAGGGAGGGGCAGAAGGAGAAGAAGAGAGAAAATCTTAAGCAGGCTTCACACCCAGCATGGAGCCCAATGTAGGTCTCGATCTCACTACCCAGAGATCATGACCTGAGCTGAAATCAAGAGTCGGATGCATAACTGACTGAGCCACCCAGGCACCACTGTGGGATTCATAATTTTGAGGTGTCATTATTTCTTCTTATTCCCCGATTGCCCAGCCTTGATTGTCTTCTGACTTGCAAACTTATTGATGCATTTGTTTCTATAGTAGTAAGATGTGAAAAATGGATAATGCATGCCAGCTTCCAGTGAAGGTGATCTGAGGTAAAAGTGAGATAAGGCATCTAAAGTATCACTATCTATCAACACTTCCCACCCTTCATAGAATATTTTTTTTAATGTACCTTTCTTTTTGTGCTTTCTTTATTTGATTCTTACAGCGACCCTGTGAGTATCTGAGTGGAGGTATTATAGTCTGTGTTATGTGAGCACAGAGGTGAGGGAGGCATTCATGGTTACACACAGGCTGAGTCAAGACTACACTGCCAGTCTTTGGACTCCTAGTTTAGTACTCATCCCACCATGCTTTGCTCAGAAAGCAAAGATGCAAAGATGTTTCAAAGCTGTTCATTTTAGAATACTCCAAGTTCTGCCAGCAATAATTGAGCTCTATAGATGATTAACTCCCTGTGTCCAAGTTCAAAACAAATAAGAATTCCTCTGTCTCTTCAATTTTTTATAGTTGCAGCAATGCCTATTAACAGGCTGTAGGAAATTTTACACAAAGGCAGATCCTGTTGCTTTAATTTACATGAATGAAGGGAAGAGGCAGAAATATGGATGTGTTATCACCCACAAAACAAACCCCAATCCTCTGATCATTTGACTTAATGTCCACAGTCAATGCCAATCCCTCATATGCATGATTATCTCTCCCTTCACCCATAGAAATGAGAACACTTCCTCTTAGGTAAAAATAATGTACTTTTTAAAAAATAATATACTTTTAAAATATTGTATCATGTTCTAAATGTATGCAGCAGTTCTATTTGTGCTCTATAATAAATGCAATGGTATTAAAATGGAGAGAATTACTGGCTAAAGGAGCTCCCTCCAGTAACAACAAATGAATTGTTGTACCTTCAGGAAAAAGAGACAAAAATATGGAACATATATACAGTAAGAAAAGGAAGTGCAGCATTTACTCAGCACCTCCTGTGTGTGCCAGCAGTGAATACAAGGCAGTCTATGTCCTGGTAAAGATTATAGACTACTGGGATAGACAACACCAATCAGATCATTATAAGAATACTGTAGGGGGATCCCTGGGTGGCGCAGCGGTTTGGCACCTGCCTTTGGCCCAGGGCACGGTCCTGGAGACCCGGGATCGAATCCCATGTCGGGCTCCCGGTACATGGAGCCTGCTTCTCCCTCTGCCTATGTCTCTGCCTCTCTCTCTCTCTCTCTCTGTGTGTGTGTGACTATCATAAATAAATAAAAAATTTTTTAAAAAAGGAGAAGTACAGGGTGCTTGGGTATATATAAAATGGTGGGGATGCTGCCTGGCCAGGCAGAGTGTCAGGAAAGGCTTACTGAGGAGATACCATCCATGTAAACTAAAATCTAATGGATGGGTAAAAGGAAAGAAGAGGGCAAACCTTCCATAGAGAGAAGATCACATGAGAAGATTCTGAAATCAAAGAAACCTGTCACACCTAAAGAAGCACAGTAGTGAGGAGAAGTCTCCTGAAGGCTGAAATAGTTTACAGGGACAACATACAGGACCTTGTAGACAATGCTATAGGGTTTTTCTTTCATTTTCAGCACAGAGAAGATTGAAGAGTGGCAAGAGTGGATGCAGGGAGACCACTTGAGAGGCTATGGCAGTGGTTTGGGAGAAGGGTAGTAGGTAGGGATGAAGAGCAGAAGCAGATAGCTTTGAGATAGATTTAAGGGATAAAAGCAGCATTACTTGGTGATTAATTGCATAAGTGATGAGTGGGATGAGTAAAAAGGAAGAGTCTAGAATGACTGGTTTGAACAAGGGTCTGGTGGCTTTATCCACTGAGATACAGAACACTGGAGGGAAATTGGATCAAGGGCGATGTGAATTTGTTTTCGGACATGTTTAGTTTAATGTACTACGGAGATGTCCATATGCAGTATTGAATAGACAATTGAATATATGGATCTGGAGCTCACATGAGAGATTAGGGCTGAAGACAAATTTCAGAGGTGTAAATGGTTAAGATTGCCCAGGGAGGGGGCTGTAGAGTAGACCAAAGAAAGAATGACAATAATGTAACACAGAGTAGGCCCAAATATGCTCCTCCCTGCTTTGCGATGATTAGGTCAAGCAGGTTGGGAAAGAAGATTAGGCTTAAGGGTTTTCAAACTAGGACAGATTGCCCAGGGATACTTGGGAGCAGAAGAAGTAGAGAGTGAGTCAGAGCCAAAGTCCTTTAGGGAGAGGGAAGTCTTCAACCTGGGGAGACCAAAATCAAACATTAAGTGTAAAGGTTAGGAGCAGGACAATATATAAGAAGGAAATAGAGCCAATAATCAGAAGCCAGAAACCAATGGAGCAGTGTGGGTACCTATTCTATGCCTTAGCACAGTACAAAGAGGGTCCTGAGAGTTTGCGGTGACAAAGGGTGGGTTGTCAGACACAAGTATGCCATTGTGTTGGTCATGGTCCTGGCAGGAAGCAGATGGCATTCTCAAAAAGAAAGAGTAAAGAAACTTTAAAGAAGGGACTATTTATAAAGAGGTGGGTTGGATTAAGTGCCAATGACAGATGGAAGAGGACCCAAGGAAAAGAGCAGCAGAAAGCTACTGTGACCACTCCTAGGCTTGAAGAGGGAAGAGGAGGAAATTGTGATTGGAATCTGGCATGCCACGTAGCCATGAGGAAGAAACTAACAACCCATGGTTTTAGATAAAGAGAAAGCCAGTAGGGGGCTAGAGAGTTAAATATCCCACTTTGTCCTCCACCTTCCTTTTTTTTTTTTTTAAATTTTATTTATTTATTCATGAAAGACACACAGAGAGGAAGAGACATAGGCAGAGGGAGAAGCAGGCTCCCTGCAGGGAGCCTGATGCGGGACTCCTTCTGGGATCCAGGGATCATGACCTGAGCCAAAGGCAGAGGCTCAATCACTTGAGCCACCCAGGTGCTTCTCTTCTCTATTTTTGTTTTGTTTTGAATGAGATATATCACACATAGACAAGAGCACTAAATGTACTTATTTATTTTTTTTTAAGTTTTTATTTATTTATGATAGTCACAGAGAGAGAAAGAGAGGTAGAGACATAGGCAGAGGGAGAAGCAGGCTCCATGCACCGGGAGCCCGACTTGGGATTCGATCCCCGGTCTCCAGGATCGCGCCCTGGGCCAAAGGCAGGCGCCAAACCGCTGCGCCACCCAGGGATCCCTGTCCTCCACCTTCCATTCTGCTGTTAGAATCTACCTGGCTGCCACAAGCCCAGGTAATGCACTTTGTAGAAGTGAGCCCCCTAAACAAAGAGCAGAGTGGATGTAGAAGGCTTTTGTACGTGGATGTGGAGAAGGCAGGGAATCTCCAACACAGAAATAGCCACGTTGGGATGGCTTAAAGATCTGACTTGATGTTTACAGCATAGGATTTCACAGACAAGAGACAAAATATACTATAGATTTTGAAAGCTTTCCAAAGGAAGAAATTTAATGCAAGGGCTTGATGACACGTGATAAAAGAAAAATGAGAAGAGTGAAAGAGCCTACAGATTAGTAGGAGCAGAAAGCCTCCACCAATTCTAAAGTTTAAGAAACAATGGGAACTCTGAAGATGGGACCCTCTTTGGTCCCTAGAATCATGAGACTGCAGAGGACACTACCTGGTAAAATCTGGGACCTTAGCAGAAAGGGCTCTTTGGCAAGAGCTTCAACCATAGATGAGAAAGATTTTGAGCCATTTTTGGAAAAGCATGTTGTGGTTGATTAATGCGTTTTATGGCAGAAAGGATAGTGGAAACATGCATGCCATAGATCTTTCATTATGTACATGTCCTTATACCATGTCTGCATAGCATGGAGAGTAGAGTGTTACTGTAGGAGCTGACTGGGAGCAGAATTCCTCTTTGGAAGAAAACTGTCTTTATCTGGTCAAACACCTATAATAGGCCATTTTAATTGTGGAAAGATAATCCTCAGAGTATAGCTGGTTTGGGCTAGAAGCAAGAAGTTAATATGTATTTGGGGGGTTTTTTGTTGTTTTTTTTTTTAGATTTTATTTATCCATTCATGAGAGACACACACAGAGAGAGAGAGAGAGGCAGAGACATAGGCAGGGGGAGAAGCAGGCTCCATGAAGTGAGCCCGATGTGGGTCTTGATCCTGGGACTCCAGGATCATGCCCTGAGCCAAAGGCAGATGCTCAACTGCTGAGCCACCCAGGAGTCCCTGAATATGTATTCGAAAGGTTGTTGGGCATGAACTAGACACGATAGGTAAGAAAGTCCAAAGTAGACAGGGGACCTAGCAACATGGCAGGAGGGCTAGGGGCCAAGCAAGAGAGAGAGAACCAGTGAAGATTCTTCCTTAGAAGAACTTTGAAGAACAGCAATGGTTAACATCCAATCTTAAGGCTTTTGATGTGATGGCCTAAAATATAACCCTCCTCCATACCCCCAAACCTTCATTGAAGTCTGCAACCCATGCTGCCTGGAAATATCAGCATTTTGGTAAGTGAAGGGACCATGCCAACTTATGTGGTGGCATAAGGCGGAAAATGGACTACAAACACCAAAAGTAAAACATAGAGCAAAAATGGTGAATTTGGTAAAAGAAAAAACTTGGTTACAAAGGTTAATAAAAGAAATATAAGGCTTTCTTTTACCCCCAAACCTAAGATACTAAAACTCATTAGATGCCTACAGTCTAATCACACATCTATATCAAGCCCTTCAAAATTTAACATTTTAAGCAATGTCCACAATAGCCAAACTGTGGAAGGAGCCTTGGTGTCCATCGAAAGATGAATGGATAAAGAAGAGGTGGTCTATGTATACAATGGAATATTACTCAGCCATTAGAAATGACAAGTACCCACCATTTGCTTCGACGTGGAGGGACCTGGAGGGTATTATGCTGAGTGAAATAAGTCCATCGGAGAAGGACAAACATTATATGGTCTCATTCATATGGGGAATATAAAAAATAGTGAAAGGGAATAAAGGGGAAAGGAGAAAAAATGAGTGGGAAATATCAGAGAGGGAGACAGAACATGAGAAGAGACTCCTTACTCTGGGAAACGAGCAAGGGGTGGTGGAAAGGAAGGTGGGTGGAGGGTGGGGGTGACTGGGTGACGAGCACTGAGGGGGGCACTTGATGGGATGAGCACTGGGTGTTATGCTATATGTTGGCAAATTGAACTCCAATTTAAAAAATTAAAATTTCAAATTACCAGAATATCCAATAACTTGTTCACCAGTCTAATCAATAGGTAGGTGATGCTGAAATCTGCTAGCTAATTTTAACATTATTTATTCTCTAGAGTTCTGATTTGTGGGTAGAGATTGTTCTGGAGAATAGGAGACATTGATTTCAAACCTTTGAAGAATTTCCACATTGAAGTGGTAGAGACTTAATCTGTATGGTTTGATAGGAGCAACAAATAGAATTTAAAGGGAGTAGAGTTTAAAAGTAAAATAAAATTAGGGATCCCTGGGTGGCGCAGCGGTTTAGCGCCTGCCTTTGGCCCAGGGCGCGATCCTGGAGACCTGGGATTGAGTCCCACATCGGGCTCCCGGTGCATGGAGCCTGCTTCTCCCTCTGCCTGTGTCTCTGCCTCTCTCTCTCTCACTGTGTGCCTATCATAAATAAATTTAAAAAATAAAATAAAAGTAAAATAAAATTAAAAAATAAAGGGAACAGGGCTTACTGGCAAAGAATTTTAGTTTATTGTGTTTCTAGTAACGATTCCCCAAAATACAGCAGATTTCTGTTTGTTGGTTGGTTTTCTTTCTTTCTTCTTTTTCTGTAGAGTAGAATATTGTTGAAAGAGTTCAAGAAGTCTAATGACCATTATGTCCATGATAATGGACATTATGAAATGATGAATAAAATTATATATGTGAATGATTTTATAAGTTAAATACTTGAAACAATGGTTTGTAAGCCACTGGCCATTAGGGAGTAAAGGACACTTGTCTGTAGATGTGAGAAGCAAATGAAATGACTCCTATAATGGCCTTAGCTTTAGAGATTTTCAAAGCTGTAGCATAGGGAAAGGTATTGAGGCAAAGACCAGTGGACTTTCTCTATTGAAAATATAAAGCTGAGCGTCTAGGGAGACTAATGCAGTAAAAGTTAATAGGAAAGAAATGGAACCCCAGAGACCTTCAGAGATCTCCCCTCAAGTGTATCCAACCAATAAGATAAAATGGGATCATAAAAAATATTTGGTTAATGCAAAAGAACTCACAAAAAAAGGAAAAAGTGAACATAACACAAGATGGGACAAAAAGAAACAAGATGATGATAGACTCAAACCTAAACATAGAAATAATATAAATGCAAATGATTTAAACATCTAAATTAAGAGGCAGCATTTGTCACATAGAATAAAAAGTTAAGGGGGCACTTGGGTGGCACAGTCAGTTAAGCATCCAAATCTTGATTTGGGCTCAGGTCATGATCTCATGGTCATGAGATCCAACCCCATACCAGGGTTCATGCTCAGCATGGAGTCTGCTTGAGATTCTCTCTGCTTCTCCCTCTGCCCCTCCAGCTCATGTTCTCATTCTCTCTCAAATATATAAATACATCTTTAAAAAAAGAATAAAATATTGACTCAATTATTTGCTACTGGCAGGAAACACACTCTAAGTATAAAAAATGCAAATAGGTTACAACCAACACATAGAAAATATAGCATGAGAACATTAATCAAAAGTAAGTTGGAGTGGCTATATTAATATCAAAGTCAGTTTCAGAGCAAAATATTGTCAGAGATAAAGTATTTTCTTTTGTAATGATAATGGAGTCAATTAATCAAGAAGATATAACAATCATAAATGTTTATGTACTAAATAACAGGACTTCAAAATTCATGAAGCAAAAATGGATAGAACAGCAAAGGAAAAACAGATAAACCCACAATTATAATCTAGGAATCTCTATGCTCCTCCACAAATAATGAGTAAAACAAGTGGATGGAAAATGAGCAAAGATATAGTAGACTTGAACACCACTATCAACTAACTTGACCCGATTGCCATTTAGAGAACACATCACCCAACAACACCAGAATGTACTTCTCAAATGCTCAGGGAATATTTACCAAGACAGATCATATTCTAGACCATAAGACAAACGCCAGTAAATTCAGAAGGATTCAATTCATGCAAAGCTTGTCCTCTTACCACAATGGAATTAAATTAGAGATCAATAACAAAATGATCTTTTTCTTAAATTTTTATTTATTTATGATAGTCACAGAGAGAGAGAGAGAGGCAGAGACATAGGCAGAGGGAGAAGCAGGCTCCATGCACCGGGAGCCCAACATGGGATTCGATCCCGGATCTCCAGGATCACGCCGTGGACCAAAGGCAGGTGCCAAACCGCTGCGCCACCCAGGGATCCCACAAAATGATCTTTGAAAATTCCCATAACATTTGCAAATGAAACAATGCTTCTAAATAAGGCACATATCAAATCAAAAAGAAAATTAGATAATAATTATAACAAAGTGAAATTTAAACACAACTTATCAGAAATTATAGGATACTACTAAAACTATACTTAGGGAAAATTTATAACACAAAATGCCTATATTGAAAAAGAAAGGAAATAATGAGAATCAAAGCAGAAATCTATGAACTAGAACACATAAACAACAGAGAAAAATCAGTGAAACCAAAAGCTGGTTCTTTGAGAAGACCAATAAAATTGGAAAGTGAGGGAGGCCTGGGTGGCTCAGTGGTTGAGCATCTGCCTTTGACTCAGGTCGTGATCCCAGAGTTCTGGGATCAAGTCCTACATCAGGCTCCTGCAGGGAGCCTGCTTCTCCTTCTGCCTATGTCTCTGCCATTCTCTGTGTCTCTTATGAATGAATGAATGAATGAATGAATGAATCTTTAAAAAATTGGAAAACCAAAAAAAAAATTGGAAAACCACTAGTAAGATTAATCAGGAAAAAAAGAGAAAAGATAACAACTTGTAAATAGCTAGAATGAGAGAAGGGATATCATGATTCTACAGATATCAAAAGAATGATAAGAGAATAACTTAAATAACCCTATTCCCATTAATTTGATGAATTAGGCAAAATGGAAAAATTCACTAAAAGACACAAACTACCAAAGTTTACTCAAGATGAAGCAGATAAACTGGAATATATATATATATATATATATATCCTCCTACAAAGAAAACCCAGGCCCTTATGTCTTTACTGGTGAATTCAACCACACTTTTAAAAAATAAATAAGACCAATTTTATATAAATTCTTCCAAAAAATTTGAGAAGGGATACTTGAAATCATGCCCCAAGGTCATCATTACCCTGATAACAAAACCACACAAAAACATTACAAGAGAAGAAAACTATAAACTAATACCCTCATGAATATACAGTTAAAAGTTTATAAGAAATTTTAGGAATTGAATCCAGCAATGCATAAAGAATGTAACACATCATTACCAAGTGGGTTTTATCCCATGAATGCAAGATCAGATACACATTCAAAAACCAATGTAATTTGTCACATTATAAAACTAAAAGGAGAAAAATATGATCATCTCAATAGACACAGAAAAAGCATTTGACAAAGTTTTAACAGCATTTCATGATTAAAAAAACACTTGACAAACTAGGAATAGAAGGGAATTTCCTCAACCTGTTAAAGATCATCTCCAAAACCCTACTGCTAATCCATAGTTTTTTTACTCTTTTAATTTAAATTCAATTTGCCAACATATAGTATAATTCCTGGTGCTCATCCCATCAAGTGCCCTCCTAAGTGCCCCCCATATTTAATGGTGAAAATCGGAATGCTTCACTCTAAAGGTTAGGAACAAGATAGGAATGTTGGCTTTGCCACTTCTATTCAACACTCTAATTAGTGGGATCCCTGGGTGGCGCAGCGGTTTGGCGCCTGCCTTTGGCCCAGGGCATGATCCTGGAGACCCGGGATCAAATCCCACGTCGGGCTCTGGGTGCATGGAGCCTGCTTCTCCCTTTGCCTGTGTCTCTGCCTCTCTCTCTCTCTGTGTGACTATCATAAATTAAAAAAAAAGTATTAAAAAAAACCACTCTAATTAGTGCAATCAGGGAAGAAAAAAATAAACTGATTAAAAAGCATTCAGTTTGGGAAGGGAGAAATAAAACTGTATTTTCTGACAACATGATTGTTTATGTAGAAAATCCAATAGAATCAACCAAAAAAGCTATTAAGACTACTAAGTGAGTTTAGCAAAATGGCAGGATACAAGATTAATATGGATCTTATATATAATTAATATGGATTAGGGGCAGCCCGGGTGGCTCAGCGGTGGAGACCCAGGATCGAGTCCCACGTCGGGCTCCCTGCATGGAGCCTGCTTCTCCCTCTGCCTGTGTCTCTGCCTCTCTCTCTCTCTCTCTCTCTCTCTTTCTCATGAATAAATAAATAAAATATTTTTTAAAAATATAACCAATCATGTGAAAGACCTGTACACTAACATTGCTGAAAGAAATTATAGAAGACTGAAGTAAATAGAAAGATGCTTCCTGTTCATGATTTGGAGAACTCAATATTATTAAGATGTGACCTCCCCCAAAATTATTGATAAATTCAAAACTATTCCAATCAAAATTTCAGTAGCCTTTTTTTAAGAAATTGATGAGGAGATTCCAAAGTTCATGTTGTTGGAGAATTCTTCCTCTACTCTCAACCCCTTAATGTCTTCTAGCTGTACTAAGAATTCAATTGACATGAGACAGATTAAGAGGAAAAGAAATCAAAGTTTTATTACATATGCATGGAGTCCTAATAATGAAATGGGGACCTAAAGAAATGACTAGAACAGGCAGTCTGTATAGATTTTAGACAAAGAGATAATAGACTTGTGAGGAATTTACAGGGTAAGGAAAACAGGTGTTTGGGAAGTTTTTTTTTTTTAATTTTTGTTCTTAAAGATTTTATTTTTAATTAATCTCTATACCCAAGGTGGGGCTTAAACTCACAGCCCTGAGATCAAGAGTTGCACACTCTACCAACTAAGCCAGTCAGGCACCCTGGGAGTTTTAATTAGTAAGAAATTCTGAGTAGAATTTGGGTTGAGGGAGTAGATTAGTAAAAAGTAGCAAGGTTTATTTCTATAGCTTTCTCAACTTTAGAGTCCCTATATCTTGTGATAAGGATGCCTTCTTCCTTCTTTTTTCTAAAAGTTCTTATTTATTTATTCATGAGAGACACACAGAGAGAGGCAGAGACACAGGCAGAGGGAGGAGAAGCAGGCTCCATGCAAGGAGCCAGATGTGGGACTCGATCTGGGTACTCCAGGACCACACCCTGAGCCACCTAGGCAACCACCTTCTTCCTTCTTGAAATGGGGAGGTTATTTTTCTTTTTTAAAAGATTTTATTTAATTATTTGAGAGATATAGAGCACTAGAGAGACAGAATGAGCATGAGTTGGGGGCAGAGGGAGAGGGAGAAGCAGGCTCCTTGCTGAGCAGGGATGTAGAGCTGGATCCCAGGACCCTGGGATCATGACCTAAGCTGAATAACCAAGTGAGCCACCCAGGCACCTCTGAGGGAATTTTTGATATGGTGATTTGTTTCCTACTTTCAGGGAGACAGAGGAGAGTCTGAGTGTCTTTGCACTGCCTCCTTCCTGAGTAGCTTCAATTCAAAGTAATCAGTATGCCATGGTGGTGTATTTAGGGGTAGCCTGTTCTGGGCCCCAACAATATGGAAATGCAAAAGACCTAGAAGAGCCAAAATAATTCTGAACAGAATTAACTATAGGACAGAATCTTTGTGATCTTGGATTAGGTAAAGATTTCTTAGATTCAATAGTAAAAGCACAACCTGAAACAGAAGAGAATGATAAATTGGATTTCATCTAAATTAAAAACTTTGGCTCTTCAAAAGACAACAGTAAAAGAATGAAAAACAAGCCATTACTTTCTCTTTCATGATACCTTCCAGATCACATTCTGCTCCCTCTACCTGTAAAGCCCCTTCCACCTCTGTACCTTTAATGTACTGCCATTCATGCATCAAAATAGCTTGATTTAAGGATGCCTGGGTGCCTCAGCAGTTAAGTGTCTGCCTTCAGCCCAGTGCATGATCCTGGAGTCCCAGGATCTTGTCCCACATCAGGCTCCCTGTATGGAACCTGCTTCTCCCTCTGCCTCTGTCTCTGCCTTCTGTGTGTGTGTGAGTGTGTGTGTGTGTGTGTGTGTGTGTGTGTGTGTGTCTCATGAATAAATAAATACAATCTTTTAAAAAGTAGCTTTATTTATCCCTAATATCAAGGTATTATACTTTTCTTGATTCTCCCCCCCAAGAACATAGTTAATTACTATCACCTCTGTGTAACTTGGTGGATATAATTGCTTATATTCTTGCATTTAATCATTGCATTGTGATGTATTCGTTTGCAAAAAGGTGAGCTCCTTGATGAAAGACATTCATCTTGACATCTTCAGTGACTGATACAGAACCTGGAACTTAGTAGATGTTCAATAACACTGGATGGCTAACTACATGGCTAAATAACATATGTTGACTCTCATACTGCATTTTCTCTGGTGCATCTAGCTGAATTTGCTCAGGGAGCAGATCTGATTCCATAACCTGGCTCACCTACTCTGCTCCTACTAGATGCGATTCATCCTGGTTACCCTCAACTGGATCCTGAAAGACATGAAAGACCTACATGTACTGCAAACATTTTAGTTGTCATTACTGAGAGTGTATGCTAGTTTAACAATTGGGAGGTAACTTTTAGTAAACAAGTTGTTCACCTCCACCACCTAAATATGATAGTAACATTGTTCTTTATGTATTAATTTACTTACCAAATCTGTTCCTCACTATTCTTCACACGTAAAATTCTGAGAATTTCTGATTTGGTAGAGCCTAAATTAGTGAGATTTTACTTTACTTGAGGAAAATAGGGATAATTATAATAATTTTGGAATAAACAAGTGCTTCCTTCTAGCATATGTCTTTGGACCACTTTACAATCTTTTTCATTTGCTAGTAGGAATTTGGGTGTGAATACCTCAATTTCTTTTTTTAAAGATTGATTGATTGATTGAGAGTACGCATGCACACATGGGTGGGAGGAGGGACAGAGGGAGAGAAAATCTCAAGCTGACTTCCCAGTGAGTCTATGCCTCAAGGAGAGTGATATAGGGCTCTATCCCACAACCGTAAGATCATGACCTGAGCCAAAATCAAGAGTTGGATGCCCAACTGACTGAGCCAGCCAGGTGCCCCTCTATTTATTTTACATCAGGGTTTTTAATTTTGCTTGATCATTTATCAAATGGTATGCATGCTGTTGTGATCATAATAGGTTGGGATGGAAATATTGGTGATGTCATAAACGCATTCTTGTAGCACAAATTTGAAGATAAAAGAAATGACAATGGACATAACAAAGGAAAACTTGCTTCCATTCAAATACATGTGATAATTAGGGAAAGAACCATAGGAAATGTTTAAAAAGCAAAGTTTAAATATACTAATGACTGTTTCTTCAGAATGTAATGGAAAGAAATTTTTCCATGACAGCTGTGCTCATTTATATTGGATTCATGTATATGATCAATCTGAACAAGGTAGTTACACAGCAGTGACTAATGTGATGATGAGATTTGGAATCAGGGACAATTGAATATGCATCACTTGCTTTTCATATGTAAATCCCAACACTACCAGAGCATTACTGTTCCCTTGTATCTCTATATAACATTGTAGTTAATAGGAGGATCATGATAGAATAAGGGGAGAAAAGGTCCCTATGT
Organism: Canis lupus familiaris; assembly: GCF_011100685.1. Classification (NCBI taxonomy): domain Eukaryota; kingdom Metazoa; phylum Chordata; class Mammalia; order Carnivora; family Canidae; genus Canis; species Canis lupus. The sequence goes on from NC_049260.1 coordinate 85,304,047, forward strand.
TGCATTTGCAAATTCACAGGAAGCAATAAACTCTAGATTTAAATTATAGCAGATCTTTCCTATTCAGGTACTTAACAAATAGTTTAGGATGTGACCACAACCAACAGATTTGTATCTAATCTACAATTCAGCAATAATTCTCTGGTGGTTATTAATTTCTGTCCTTTCCCCCAGGAGCAAAATGTGCAATGTATTTTTTTTAAGATTTTAAAAAAATTTATTCATGACACACACACACACACACACACACACACAGAGAGAGAGAGAGGTAGAGACACAGGCAGAGGGAGAAACAGGCTCCATGCAGTGAGCCTGATGTGAGACTCCAGGATCAGGCCCTAGGCCGAAGGCGGTGCTAAAGGGCTGAACCACCTGGGCTGCCCTGCAATGTATTTTTTTTAACTCTAGATTCAACTGAATGTAAATACTTGCATTCTTTGAGATCTGGTGATAGCATCTAGCCAATTTGCCTAGAATGACATCAATAAACGGGTCAATTTATCCCCTGAAGGAAAATGTAGATTTGCTAACTGTTCTGCATTTCTTATATTCAAGTAGCAGGATTGGGGGGGCAGGCGGGGAAGAATAGAAGAGAAACACCTCAATCAGAAACTGCCTGGTGACCTAGCATCAAAAACTGTCCTTTTTTTTTTTCAATTTATTTAGCAGAATCCGTCAGAAATATCCCCTTAAGTTTGTCCTGAATATATAATCCTTTAGTAAGCACAGTGGAAGGAAAACTTGACTAAGCACCATCCTTACCCTCAAGTAGCATATGTCATCTGCATGGATAGACAAGATTTCATGAAGGAGCCTAAGGCATTCACAGACTTTTTCTTCATCTTAATCTTCATCTTGATGCAAATGGCATCATCATTTTCTCAAGTCAAGAAAATTGGAGATGTTCTTTTTTATTATTTTTTAAATATTTTATTTGTTTATTTGAGAGAGCATGAATAGGGGAAAGGGCAGACAGACAGGGACAAGCAGACTCTCCACTGAGCAGGGAGCCTGATGCAGGGCTCTATCTCAGGACCCCGAGATCATGACCTGAGCTGAAGTCAGCCATCTAAAGGAATGAGCCAAGGAGATGTTCTTGATCAATCTCTCTCACCCTGCATTCAACCTAACCAATGAATCCCAATGGTTCTACCTTCCAAACATGTACAGAATTCACTACTTCTCACCACTTCCATAGCTATTATCTGATTTAGGCCACTATCATCCACAGGGGAGGAAAAATTTCTTCTCCATCCACATAGAGTCTCCAGCTGGGGCTATGAATTAAACTGACATGAGACAGATTAACAGGAGAAAAGCATACAAGTTTTAATTTTTTTTTAATGTAGGTGGGAGTCCTCACAAGAAAAATGAGGAGCTAAAGAAATGGTTTCAGTTGAACACTTATATAGTGAATTGGACAAAGAGTAGTAAATTACAAAAATGTAACAAGGCAAAGAAGCTTAGACTGGGGTATTTAACTGGGTGGAAAACTAACTAGGAAGTTACAAGTTAGTTCAACAAGGTTTGTTTTGTTAAAAAACAAAGTTAACTAAGTACATTTAAAGGTCTAATTGGCTTTATTAGCAACTTCTTTGGAAGCACAAGAGACCTCAAACAAACAAAGCAATCTTCAGAATGCAGAACAAAGCTGGAGGTATCACAATCCCAGATTTCAAGATATACTACAAAGCTATAGTAATTAAAATACTGTGGTACTGGCATGAAAATAGACACATAGATCAACAAAGTAGGATAAAGACCCCAGAAATAAACCCACACCTATATGGTCAATTAATCTATTCCAAATGAGGCAAGAATATATGATGGGGAAAAGATAGTCTCTTCAATAAATGATGTTGGAAAAACTGGACAACCACATGTAAAACAAAGAAAGTGGACCGCTTTCTTACAACATATACAAAAAATAAACTCCAGTTGGATTAAAGACCTAAATGGGATACCTAAACTCATAAAACTCCTAAAAGAAAATATGGGCAGTGACCTCTTAGACATCAACCTTAGCAGCATATTTATGGATATATCTCCCAAGGCAAGGGAAACAAAAGCAAACATAAACTGGTGGGAGCAGACTAAAATAAAAAGTTTTTTCACAGCAAAGGAAACCATCAACAAAACAGAAAGGCAGTCTAGTGAATGGGAGAAGGTATTTGCAAATCATATACCTGAGAAGGGGCTATATCCAAAATACATACAACACAGTACTAAAACCACAAATAATCTGATTTAAAAATGGGCAGAGATCCTGAATACACATTTTTCCAAGAAGACATACAGATGGTCAACAGACGCATAAAAAGGTACTCAGCATCACTAATCATAGGGAAATGCAAATCAAAACCACAATGAGATACTACATCATGCCGGTCAGAATGGCTAGTATCAAAAAGACGAGAAATAACAAGTGTTGGTGAGGCTTTGGAGAAAAGGGAACTCTTGTGCACTGTTGGTAAGAATGTAAATTGGTGTAACCACTGTGGAAAACAATATAGTTTCCTCAAAAAATTAAAAATGGAAACACCATACTATCCAATAATTCCACTCCTGGATATTTGCTGAAAGAAAACAAAGACACTAATTCAAAAAGCACCCCTACATTTATTGCAGCATTATTTACAATAGAAAAGATACAGATGCAACCTGTGTCCATCAATAGATGAATGGATAAGGAAGTCTCACACACACACACACACACACACACACACAGGAATATTAGCCATAAGAAAAGGAGATCTTGTATTTGTGATAATATGGATGGACTCGGAGGATATTATACTAAACTGAAATAAGTCAGTCAAAGAAAGACAAATGCCATGTAATTAATTTATATGTGGAATCTAAAAAAAAAACCCCAAATGAACAAAATTTTTAAAATAGACTTTAAAAAGATTTATTTATTTGTTTGTTTGTTTATTTATTTATTAAGAGAGAGTTGAGGGGAGGGGCAGAGGGAGACAATCTTCATGCAGACTCTGTGCTGAGCAGGGCTCAAACTCACAACCCTGAGATCATGACCTAAGTCAAAACCAAGAATTGGATGCTTAACCCACTGAACCACCCAGGTGCCCCAAAATAGACTTTCAAGTACAGTGAACAAACTGATGGTTGCCAGAGGGCAAGTGGGTGGGAGGATAGATGAAATAGATAAGAGGGATTAAAAGGTACAAACTTTTATTTATAAAATAAATAAGTCACGGAGAAGAAAAGTACAGTATAGCAAATACAGTCAGTAATGTTGTAATAATGTTTTATGGTTACAGATGGTGACTATACCCATCATGATGAGCATCAAGTAATGTATAGAATTGTTGGATCAATATGTTGCATACCTGAAATAAATACAATATTGTATGTCAATTATACTTCAATAATAAATAATTTTTTAAAAATAAAAATCTGACCCACAATCTGCAAAGACCATCCCAAGAAACCAACTTACTTTCTGTAAGTCAGAATCGTAAGAAGTTATAATACTGGCTCTAGCAACTAGTCCAGGAAGCAAAGCCATACTCTGTAACAATCAGCCCAACACAGCCAGGACTTGATAACTGACAGCTTCCCTAACTTTATCCTGGCATCCAACTAAGGACCAATAAGAGGAAGCCAAATATCCGCATCTAACTCCCCCATGCCAATAGTCTCCAATCAGAGTATACCTGAAGCTAGCCCTTTTTCCCATGATAAATCTTTCCTGCTCCTTACCTGTCTTTGAGTCTCTGTCAAACACAAGTAATGGTGGCTATCTCCCTTGCTATAGCAATCTTTGAATAAACAGTCCTTTGCTTGTTCTCATTTGAGTGATCTCATTTATGTCCACATGCTCATCTTACCTCAATTTCTTGGCACTTTCTGTACCTTCTACCTGAAATATTTTTCAACTTTACATGGGTTGTTCACTTAATGAATTCAGGTCTTGGTTCCAAAATGACTTCCCTCAAAGAGATCTCTCCTGGTTGTTCTATCTAAAATACTCTTCTGGGGACTCCTGGTTGGCCCCATCAATTAAGCATCTGTCTTTGGCTCAGGTCATGATCCCAGGGTCCCGAGATTAAACCCTGCATTGGACTCCCTGCTTTTCCCTTTCCCTCTGCCCCTCCCCTCTGCTTATGCTCTCTCTCTCAAATAAATAAAATAAAATATTAAAAATAAAACAAGATAATCTTCTCAAAACAACTGATTCTGATCACTGATGTTCAAAAAAATATGTACAAACTAGAATTATTCCACAGGAAGGTCTACCCTTGCATAAAAAGGGATATAAATACCATGTGAACCCAGCAACCTGACACCTAAGGAGTGCCTATGACAATGCTGAAATTTATTTGAACACTGTGCTCCTGGAAAGCAATGTAGGGAAAAAAATTCCTTCAACCCTTCCAGGTTCATGGCTGGGTCTCTGTAACAAAAGACAGATTAATAAGAGAAAAGCATACACATTTATTTGTTTTAGAAAACATGAGAGACTTCATAAGGAAATGAAGATGCCCTCCCCCAACAAAAACACTTAAACCTGGGTGTTTTTATACTAGGCTTGATGAAGAATGGAAAATCATGGAAAAATATGATAGGACAAAAGGATTGACTTTAAAATTACAGCTGTCAGGGGTGCATGGCTGTCTCAGATAGTGGAGTATGTGACTCTTGATCTCAGGGTTGTAAGTTCAAGCCCCATGTTAGATGTAGAGATTACTTAAAAAATAAATTTTAGGGTTGGGACACGTTGGTTGCTCAGCAGTTGGGCACCTGCCTTCGGCTCAGGGTGTGATCCCAGGATCCGGGATCGAGTTCTGCATCAGGCTCCCTTCAAGGAGCCTGCTTTTCCCTCTGCCTGTGTCTCTGCCTCTCTCTCTCTCTCTCTCTCTCTCTCTCAGTCTGTGTCTCTCATGAATAAATAAATATTTTTTATTTTTTTATTTTTTTTAATTTTTATTTATTATTTATGATAGTCACACACACAGAGAGAGAGAGGCAGAGACATAGGCAGAGGGAGAAGCAGGCTCCATGCACTGGGAGCCCGATGTGGGATTCGATCCAGGGTCTCCAGAATCGCACCCTGGGCCAAAAGCAGGCGCCAAACAGCTGCGCCACCCAGGGATCCCAAATAAATATTTTTTAAATAAAATAATATAAAATTAAAGGGCACCTGGGTGGCACAGTTGGCAAAGTGTCCAACTCTTGATTTTGGCTCAGATCATGATCTCAGTGTTATGAGATCAAGGCCCATGTTGGGCTCCTCTCTCAGCAGGGAATTTGCTGGAGATTCTCTCTCTCCTGCTCCTTCTACCCCACCCCCATAAATAAAAATATAAAATCTTTTTAAAAAATTTGATGTAATGTAATTAAAAAAATAAAACTGTCAGTTATTTTATCAGCCAAAATGGGTTTATTCAGGACTAGGAGAGAATTACAATATAGGACAAGCAAGCTATGGCAAAACCATGGGCAAGTCTGAATTAAAAAGCAAAGAAGGACTTTTATAGAGTAAAGGGGGGAGTTGAGAGCAGCTGTTATATACAAAAAGCCTGTCAGAAAACCTGGGAGTTCAAAGTGTAGTGGCTTTTCACTGGCTGAGTTGTGGCAATCTCTCATTGGATGCATTGTTGCTGGGCAAGGAGAAAATCTCTTCCTCCTCCTGGGGTAGTGAAGTATAGACTTCCTCCTGTGGGAATGGGAGGTACATCTCTTCCTGTTGGGGTCTGTAATTGACAGGTCTGAATAGGTCATGAGGGCTCCACCTTCTAGCCTCCAGACTCCATTTTAAATTAGGTTTCCTCTTATTAATTTTCACAGAGCTGAGGATAGTAAGCTAGGGGATATTTAGCAAGGCCTATTTGGTCACATTCTCTCCATCTTCAGAGATAAGGATCTCACTTTTCCTTTGGGTATATGGCAAACCTTTCACATGATGGTCCTAGGACTTGCTTCAGGGAAAGGTCAGAGAGTCCTTCCTGACCTGCCATTTCTCAAATTCTTTCAGCTTAAAATATTCAATATGCAAAGGCACCATATTTTGTGGTCGTATGTTCTGAACTCTGTCTTTAGCAACAGTTAATAAACTACTTTATATTTCAGTTAACATCAAAGGACCACTCTGTTCTCATGTATTCTCAGGTAGGACCCATCTACATCCTTCCTTGTGATTCACATGCCTCATGGGTAACTCCCTTGTCCATCTGCCTCTGTAAAACTTCAGTCCTCATTCCCTTCCTTTGAGATGTTCCTCATGAATGAATATTCTCCCTATTGCCATAGACTGAATTAAATAACCTCTATCATTGTCAGGTGCATTTTGTCTTTCACAACTTACATCTGGAACTCCTTTTCTTTACATACTCTCTCTCTCTCTCTCTCTCACACACACACACACACAGACACACACATGTGCTAATAAAAAAGGATTTTGTTTTGTGACCCAAATAGATTAGCTAAACCTACTGTGAGAACATTTACTTTGGATTGAACCATTCATCCATGCTTGATAAAGTCCTCAAAAAGATGGGATGTGACTTTCCCAAGCTTATTGTCATGGCTGGGAAGACTTTCTTGTGCTTGTTTACTAATAAATGTATGTGTGAGATAAGTTAGTTTAAAACATCCATGGTTGTCATATACAGGGCAGTAGCAAAGCTGGGCACATGAAGAACTATAGTTTTCAACTTGTATATATTCAAACCTAAAAGTCCAATGGTGGACTGCTAGGTCCACAAATCTTAAAACTATTGTATCATGATTCTTAGTCATAATCAAGCCCTTTCCCCAACTGAAAGGCCCACCTTACAGTAGACTTTTAGAAGCTCATGAATCTCCTAACTTCACCCTCTCTACTTACAGATATAAAGTCTCTATTGAGGTGGTGCTCTCCCTTACTGCCAAGAAAGCAAGTTCAGCTTTGTTTCATCAGGCAGTGTGGTGATATTTGGGTAGCTAGTGTTTATCACAAGAACTGTCATGAATCATTTACAAGCTCAATTTCCTTAGCTTGATATTCCTCGTGAAGTCTTTGGTTATGCAACCAGGGATTGCCCTTTCAAGTTGTTTTTGGCAACTCAAGCTACACAGTTGGGGACTAGGATTTCACATTGTGGTTAGCTTTTCATATATCTCACTCTCACACATATCTCTAGTTATTCATTTGTAGACATGAATCTGAAAGGATCAGTTTGGAACCTATGTCAATAATCTAGGTAAGAGATGGTGATGACTTTGACCAATGTAGTTGCTATTAAGAATAGAGGGAAGGAATGTTTAAAAAACATTAAGATAAAATCCATAGCATTTTTTAATTAAGTAGATTTAAGAGTGATGGGGAAAAGCCAATAATTACACTGAGTTTTCTAATTTTCATGAATGCTAGAGTCATATGTCATTCAAAAGATCAAGATTACCTTGGGGCACCTGGCTGGCTCAGTAGGTAGAGTATATTACTCTTGATCTTGGAGTTGTAAGTTTGAGCTGCACATTGGGTATAGAGATTACTTTAAAAAATAAAATCTTTCGGGCAGCCTGGGTGGCTCAGCAGTTGAGCATCTGCCTTCGGCCTGGGGCATGATCCTGGAGACCCGGGATAGAGTCCCATGTCAGGCTCCTTGCATGGAGCCTGCTTCTCCCTCTGCCTGTGTCTCTGCCTCTCTGTGTGTGTCTCTCATGAATAAATAAATTGAATCTTAAAAAAAATAAAATCTTTCAAAAAATGATGAAGAATATTTCTATTTTAATTCAGATATTTATTGAGCAGCCACTATATATATATATATATATATCATGTAAGAAAGAAGAATGCAAGAGTGGAGGGGAGAATTATGTTAAATGGGAGGTTTCTGGAGGATATTCAAGTGGATACCATTAATGAGTAGTTGATAATATGGCTCTGAAATTCAAGGACAACACTGATATTGGAAAAAATGTTAGAACCATTAGCATGGAGTTTATTACTGAAGCTATGGAAAAACATAAAGTGAGGGGGGAAACTGAATAAAAATGTCTTGAGAGATAGGAAAAGAATGAGGAAAAAAAGTGATGTCACAAAAGCTGGAAAAGTAGAACACTTTTAAAAAGGAGAAATTGGTTAACAACGACAAATGTTGCCCAGAGGTCAGCTAGGGCTTGCATTCGGCAAATTAGGACATCATGGTAGTTCTACAAAAAACAATTTAGTAGAGCGGTGGAGGGATGAATAAATTATGCAGTCCTCATAATTAATCTATTTCAAAGGAAACCTAATAGATATCAATTACTTTATGTTATTGGCTGGTAAGTTTCCCTTTGAAAGATTAAGGGCATTTTGATTGGAACCTTTCAAGAAGACTCTCTTTAATGGAATGGATGGTCTTTGAAAATGTATTTATTCAACTTTGCATTAACCACAATCTTGGCTATAGAAGACATGGAATAAATGACTATGAAAATGAAGATAGCATCACTCATTTACATCTCTCTCACACACACATCTCTCTGTCATATATATGTGTGTATATGTGTGTATATATATGCTTTTGATTTTGAATAAAATATATTTCATATTTTAATATCTACACTTTTATTTGGAAATAATTACAGATTCATAAGAGTTTGCAAAAGAAATGCATAGTGAAGTTCCACATACACTTTCCCTAGCCTCCTTCAATGCTAACAACATCTTATACCTTGATAATATATGATCAAAACCCCAGAAAAATGACTTTGGCATAATCCATTGAGCTTATTCAAATTTTAAGTTATATATGCACTAATTTGGTATGTGTGTGTGGGGGTGAGGGAGCTCTGTGAAATATGATCACATACACAACCTTGTGTAACCACCACCACAGTTGAGATATTCAACTGTGTCATCACCACAAGACTCCCTCATGTTACCCCTTTAGAGTCCCACTACTCCCCCTCCTCCCCGTCCCCAGCACCTGGCAACTGCTGATAAGTTTTCTACCTCTATAATGATGCTATTTCTTAAATGTTAAGTAAGTGCAATTATGCACTATCTAACTTTTTTGAGACTAGCTTTTTTCCACTCAGCATAATTTTCTTCGGGTTCATTCAAATTGTGTGCTTCAATAATCTATTTTTCTAGATTGCTGAGTAGTACTCCATGGTATGTCTATACCACAGTTTGTTTAACTATTCACCCTTGGAAGGACATGTGGGCTGTTGTGAGTTTGGGGCAGTCCTACATAAAGCTGCAATAAGCATTCACACAAAGGTTTTTGTATGAACAGGTCTTCATTTCTCTGGGATAAATGCCCGGGAGTGTAATTACTAGGTTATAAGTTGCATGTTTAGTTTTGTTAGAAACTGTCATAGTGTTTTCTCAAATGGCTACACCATTTTCTCTTACCTTTGACAATATATACGAGATCCACTTTCTATGCGTCCTCACCAACATTTGGTGTGATCACTATATTTTTTTTTTTTCATTTGGCCATTCTGACAGTTGTGTAGTGATATTTCATTGTGGTTCTAATTTGTATTCTCTGATAGCTAAAAGATGGTGAAACATCTTTTCATGAGTTTATTTTCCACCTGTATATCTCTTCTCCAGTGAAATGTCTCTTCCTATCTTTTGTCTATGTTTTAACTGTTGAGGTTTTTTCTAAAGATTTTATTTATTTATTTGAGAGAGCACAAGTGGTGGGAGGGTGGGAGGGGCAGAGGGAGAGGAAGAAGCAGACTCCCAACTGAGCAGGGAGCTTGACAGGGTGAGGAGGGCGCTCTATTCCAGGACCCTGGGATCATGACCTCATCAGAAGGCAGACACTTAACTGACTGAGCCACCCAGATGCCCCTTAACTGTTGAGTTTTGAAAGTTCTTTTTTTTTAAGATTATTTATTTATTTATTCATCGAGACACAGACAGAGTGAGAGAGAGGCAGAGACAGAGGCAGAGGGTGAAGCAGGCTCCAAGCAGGGAGCCCGACATGGGACTAGATCCAGGGTCTCCAGGATCACGCCCTAGGCTGCAGGCGGCGCTAAACCGCTGCGCCACCCGGGCTGCCCTGAAAGTTCTTTGTATATTCTAAGTACTAGCTCTTTGTCAAATGTGTGGTTTGCAAATATTTTCTACCATGCTGTAGTTTATCTTTTTATCCCTCTCAACAGGGTCTTTTACAGAGCAAAAGTTTTCGACTTTAAGGAGCCAATTTATTCATTTTTTAAATACCTTTATGGATCATGCTTTTGGTTTCAAGTCTAAGATCTCTTTGCTTAGTGCTGGTCCCCAAAGATTTTCTACCATGTTTTTTCTAAAAGGTTTAAGTTTTACATTTTACATTTAAATCTGTAATCCATTTTGACCTGATTTTTGGATATGGTGTGAAATGTAGGTGAAAAATCTTTTTCTTTTTGCCTGTAGCTATCCAGTTGCTTTGGCACCATTTCTTAAATGGGCGATCCTTCCTCCATTGAACTGATTTTGCTCGGTTGTCAACAATTAATTGGGTATTCTTGTGTTTAGCTATTTCTGGGTTTTTATTCTGTTCCATTGATTTATATATGTATTCTTCTGCCAGTACCATACTGTCTTAATTACTGCTAATATTTTGTAAAGTTTAACATTGGGGTAAGGGATTTCTCCCACATACAGCATTGGACTAGGAATCAGGATACCTGGGTTTCCTATCTAGTTTGGACACAGATAAGCTATATTACTTTAAACATGCCTCTCTTAACCTGTAAAATGGGTTACATCTGTAAAATGGGTAGGAAGTAGATAGTCTCTAAGGTCTTTTCTAGAAAAATTAAAAATTCCTGAGTTGATTTAGTCTATATATTTTTTTTTTAAAGATTTTTTATTTATTCATGATAGTCACAGAGAGAGAGAGAGAGAGGCAGAGACACAGGCAGAGGGAGAAGCAGGCTCCATGCACCGGGAGCCCGACGTGGGATTCGATCCCGGGTCTCCAGGATCGCGCCCTGGGCCAAAGGCAGGCGCCAAACCGCTGCGCCACCCAGGGATCCCTGATTTAGTCTATATAAATTGTGTCCACAGCTAGCACATTGTATAACTACAGGAAGTACCATTTACACTGCATTCTCTGTCAAGGTTTGGAAATCTATGGGGGGGGGCAAATACAGATTACAACCATTTTTTTTGAAAATAAAATTTTATTGGAACACTGCCATGCTCATTCATTTACATACCAGCTGTGGCTGCTTTCCCCCCTACAGTTCCAGAGTTGACTAGTTGCAATAGAAACCCTATAGTCAGGAAAGCCAAAAATATTTACTTTACAAAAAACTTTGCCAACTTAATCCATATGAATGCTGCTTTCTGAAATTGTGTGACTATGGTTGACCTAATTATTTAAATGTCTATCTATGAGGGAGAAAGTGCTGATCTGGTAAGAATTAAAGTCCTCCTTTTCCATATTAATTTATCATCACAGTTAGAAAATAACCAGGGTGGGATAGGGTGGGCTCTGATTCGAGTGCCATCATTATCAAATTAATATATTGTAACTAAACCCTTTCAAATAGTAGCAGAAGTTTAGCCTGGGAGAAATAGGCCTTGATGTATTAATTTAGATAATTTTCTTTGCATCCAAGTACTTTTCAGTTCAAAAAATATTTGAGCACCAATGAGCACCATGAGATGTAATGTATGCTGTGAGGTCAGAAATGAGTGAGAGGAGATTCTTGCCTTCAAGGAACTCATACGCTAGTTTGGGGGTAAGGGGTTTAGCTAGAAAAAAAGCCAACATGATTAAGACACATCGTGATAAGATATGTCAAAGGTAATCAGTGGGGTCTGTTTTTCCTTCGTGTCTTAGCTTCAGTGGCTTGCTTCTGTGGTGACATGATAGGGAGGTAAAAGTTTTCCTCCACTGGCTTAGGGTCTCTGGCTGAGTCTGGAAGTTAAACTTACAGGGAAAGATTAACAGGAAGAAAAGGAAAGATCGACAGAAAAGCATTCAAGTTTTATTAATTTTTACATGTACATGGGAGCCCTCTCAAGAGAATGAAGACCCTAAGAAGTGACTGGAACAGGAAGCTTTGATACCTTTTATTTATTTATTTTCTTGGTACCTTTTAAACAAAGAAACAAATTTGTGAAGAGTTTGTGAAGACCAGACAAAGTGGTTTGGGCTAGGGTAATTAATGGTAAAGAAGTAACTAAGAAGATAAGGGTCAGTTTAACAAGGTTTGTTTATATGGATTTCTCTGCTGCCATCTCTGGGCACATTGGAATCTGTTCCCAGTAAAAGGAGAATGTACTTCTTGCCTTTACTCTAAAAAGGGGGAGTTGAAAAAACAGTGTTTACTGCTTCTTTTTTGGTTAAATGTTTACTGCTACTTGTGTTTATCGCATTCCGCTAAAAAAAAATTTCTTATGTCAAAGGGGCATACTTTAGGATAACATTTTTATTTCCTTCCACATTCTAGCATTCCCTGAGTGTTGTCACTTAGCTTACAGTAGAATGGCTCCTTTAATGTATGCTTTGTATGAGTCAATAGTATTAATAATAGTTACCTATTTGTGGCACTTTTGAATTCCAGAGTTTTTAGTTATCTAGAATGTTTGAACTGAATAAAGAAACATACATCTAGAATGTTTGAACTGAGTAAAGAAAATGTGGTGAATACACACACACACACACACACACACACACACACACACGAATACTATTCAGCCAGAGAAAAAGAAATAAATCCTGCCATTCATGACAAAATGGACAGACCTTGAGGGCATTATGCTAAGTGAAAGAAGTCAGGCAGGGATCCCTGGGTGGCGCAGTGGTTTAGCACCTGCCTTTGGCCAAGGGCGTGATCCTGGAGACCCAGGATCGAGTCCCACGTCGGGCTCCCGGTGCATGGAGCCTGCTTCTCCCTCTGCTTATGTCTCTGCCTCTCTCTCTCTCTGTGTGACTATGATAAATAAATAAAAATTTATAAAAAAAAAGAAAGAAAGAAAGAAGTCAGGCAGAGAAAGACAAATCCTTCATGAAAAAACCCCAAACTCATAGAAGAAGATGTCAGATTTGGGGTTACCAGAAGCGAGGGTGGAAGACTTGGATGGAGGTGGTCAAAAGATACAAACTCTCAGCTATAAGATAAATGTTGGGGATAAAATACTGGAGGTATAACACACAACACGATGACTATGGTTTACACTGCTGTATGGAACATTTGAAAGTGGTTAAGAGAATGAACATTAACAGTTTTCATCACAAGGAAAAAAATATATGAGGTCATGGGTGTTAACTACACATACTTTAGTAATCATTTCATGACATATGTATGTTAAGTCATGAGATACATCTTAAATTTACACAGGTCTGGGGACACCTGGGTGGCTCAGTGGGTTAAACATCTGCCTTTTAGCTCAGGTCATGATCTCAGGGTCCTGAGATGGAGATATGTGATGGGCTCTCTGCTCACCAGGGAGTCTGCTTCTCCCTCTCCCTCTGCCTGCCACTCCCCTTGCTCATGCTTTCTCTCCCTCCCCCTCTCTCTCAAATAAATAAGGGCTTTTTATTTTAAAAAACCAAAAACAGAAAAACTTAGTGCTGTACACTGATTATATCTCAATAAAACTGAAAGGATTAAAAAGGAAAGAAAGAGAAAAAGAAAGCAGAATGTCCGATCAGTACATATGTATATATATGGTTTTTCTCCTTCACTCAAATACTTCTGCTGATTTCTCTGTTGTGATTAGCAGCCGCAGCATTCTCCTAATCACAGGGGCTCAAACCCAAGGTGTTATATTTAATTCTTTGAAGTGGTATAGTCGAACAGTTAGGAGTTTGTAGCGTGCCTGCCTGGGTTTAAATCCCAACTCTCTGACCTTAGTCTGAACTTAGACTTGTGCTCTCATTTTGTTCATCTGCAAGACATCTAACTTGCAGGGTTTCTGTGAGGAATAAATGCATTAATATACACAAACTACCTAGAAGATGCCTGGCACATAATAAACCCTAAAGAGGTGATTGTTATAAATATCCTGCCTCCTCCCTTTGCTCCCTATCTTAATTTAGTTGTTGAGCATGCATCTGCTTTCTCTAGGATGCCCTCTCCAGCCCAACGTCTCCACTCTGTTCTCACACACTTTTTTTTTTTTTAACATTTTATTTATTTATCCATGAGAGACACCTAGAAAGAGAGGCAGAGACACAGGCAGAGGGAGAAGCAGGCCATGCCGTGGGCCGAAATGGCACTAAACCACTGGGCCACTGGGGCTGCCCTCTCACATGCTTTTTTTTAAAAAATATTTTTATTTATTTATGATAGACTATATATATATATATATATATATATATATATATATATATATAGAGAGAGAGAGAGAGAGAGAGGCAGAGACACAGGCAGAGGGAGAAGCAGGCTCCATGCAGGGAGCCCGATGTGGGACTCGATCCCAGGACTCCAGGATCACGCCCTGGGCCAAAGGCAGGTGCTAAACCGCTGAGCCACCCAGGGATCCCCTCACATGCTTTTAAACTACTTTTCACCTGGAGGATTTTCTCCCCCATTCAATTCATCACACATTCCAAGGTCAGATTAATCTTTCTAAAATGAAGCTCCAAAGATGTGAAACAGCGGCTTCCAGGCTGTAGACTCTGGACCTCTGGGATCCTAGGACACAACTAGAGGAGTGATTCTGGAATCCATATGCATATAAATGTTTTCTCAAATGACTAAATCTACAACAAACACAAGATGTGATTGCATTCCAGAGGCAGAATTCTGCTTGCCTTATAGTCTGCATCTGGCAATGAGAAATTCTCCAAATGCTGGACACTAAATCCCATTTAGATTTCAGTTCTGGTTTTCCTAATGATAAAGGTACCGACCTCCCTGGATTTTTTTTTTTTTTTTTTTTGTTTGTTTTTTTTTTTTTTTTTTTTTTTTTTTTTTTTTTTTCCTGGATTTTTTTTTTATCCTACTCATATAAGAATGAGGTGTGTATTCAAAATCTTTTAGCCAATCCATGAATTTTGAATATCCTGAATTTCAACAGTGAAAACTCACTTCTATCGTTTGATATGCTAATTAACCAGCCACACAATATTGAAATTTATGTAGAGAAAAATGCTCTATGAACCATTTGAATTGATGAGCCACAAAATATATATTTTGTTACAAGATTGAAATTTATTTAAAGAAAAATGCCGTAATTAACAAGCCACGGGGATCCCTGGATGGCGCAGCGGTTTGGCGCCTGCCTTTGGCCCAGGGCGCGATCCTGGAGACCCGGGATCGAATCCCATGTCGGGCTCCCGGTGCATGGAGCCTGCTTCTCCCTCTGCCTGTGTCTCTGCCTCTCTCTCTCTCTCTCTCTGTGACTATCATAAATAAATAAAAAATTAAAAAAAAAAAAACAAGCCACGAATTTCACCAATAAAAACCAGCCTCCAGAGCAGCCCCGGTGGCTTAGCGGTTTAGCGCCACCGTCAGCCCAGGGTATAATCCTGGAGACCCCAGATCGAGTCCCACATCGGGCTCCCTGCATGGAGCCTGCTTCTCCCTCTGCCTGTGTCTCTCTCCCTCTCTCTCTCTCAATCTGTGTCTCTCATGAATGAATAAATAAAATCTTAAAAATAAAAAAAAAAAAAAACAGCCTCCAAAAATCACAATTGCTAATTAGTAAAGCACCTGGTGTGGCTATAGATAGTGTTTCTATAAATAAAGGAAGCACTTGTAGTAGCAACTTTCCAGGTAGATAACACCTCATTAAAAAGATCTGGCTCTCTGGAATGTGAACTCCTAACTAGAATACTAGTTGCATCTTGGTTGTAACTCAGCTAATAAAAACAATGTCACACTGTTAAAGTACGCTGAAATGTTTTCTTTTTAAAAATAAATTTATTTATGAGAGACACAGAGAGAGAGGCAGAGACATAGACAGAGGGAGAAGCAGGCTCCATGCAGGGAGCCTGATGTGGGACTCAATCCCAGGACCCCAAGATCAAGGCCTGAGCCACTCAGGTGCTCCAGTATGCTGAAATGTTTTAATTTTTTAAAGATTTTTATTTATTTATTAATGAGAGACACACAGAGAGACAGGCAGAGACACAAGCAGGCCTCCATGCAGGGACCCCGGACCCCGGGGTCCTGAGCCTACAGCAGATGCTCAATGGCTGAGCCACCCAGGTGTCCCCCGCTGAGATGTTTTAAATCACAAGTAACCTAACCCTTGTGCTCAATTTTTTTAAAGGTAGGGTCCATGCTGGGTGGTGCTTGAACTCACAACTCTGAGATCAAGACCTGAGCTGGTATCAAGAGTTGGATGCTTAATGAACTGAGCCACCCAGGCACCCCAAGAAGCCCCAAGAAGCAGTATATTTTTTAAAGATTTTTTTAATTTGCTTGAGAGAGAGCAAGAGAGAGAGAGAGAGAAACAAGAAATAAAAAATCCCTAGGTTCCCGTTGGGCTATGGCAAGTTTCAGCTGTGGACAGGCACACTTGCCCTGACAATTCTCCAACAGAGAATGTGTATATAATTGGCTTCGGGCTTCATTCGTTCACAAAGCCTCTTTGCTCAAACCTCACCATTGGTCTTCCTAATTATACTATCAGTGGGCAAGGCTGATGTGGATGAGAGAAACAGGACATATCAACATTGCATAACCTAAGTGTGGTTCCACTGCTGGCATCCTATCCTAAATGTGTTAAATAACTATTGCTCTGCCCTAACGTCTTACTGTTAATGTTAAGTTGATTTAATAAATCATGTGATATGAGTGATCTGAGACTTATCTGAGTTTTCAGGAGCCCAAACACTCATTATTCCCCTATACTTTAGTTTGTTTTTTTTTTAACAGCCTGTTGAGATATAATTCACATACCATTACAATTCATACATGTAGTGTGTACAATTCATTATTTATTGGCATACTCCATTAAGTTTTTTAAATTATTTATTCATAAGAGACCCAGAGAGAGAGGCAGAGACACAGGCTGAAGAAGAAGCAGGCTCCCTGTAGGGAGCCCCATGAGGGACTCAATCCCAGATCCTGCGATCATGCCCTGAGCCGAAGGCAGACCCTCAACCACTGAGCCACCAAGGAGTCTCTCCATTAAGTTTTTAAAAATTGTGGTAAATACATAATCTGCAGTTTGCCATTTTAACCATTTTAATTGCACAAGTCAGTAGTATTAATTACATTCACCTGCTGTGCCATCGTCACTGTTTCCAAAACTTCTTTTCTTAAATTTTAATTTAAATTCCAGTTAACATACAGTGTAATACTAGTTTCAGGTGTACAATATAGTGATTCAGTACTTCCATACATCACCCATTGCTCATCACAACTAGTGCCCTCCTTAATCCCCATCACCTATTTAACCCATTCCCTAACCCATTCCCTCTGGTAATCCTCAGTTTGTTGTTTGTAGTTAAGAGTCTTGGGGTGCCTGGGTGGCACAGCTAGTTAAGCATCCAACTCTTGGTTTTAGCTCAGGTCAAGATCTCAGAGTCCTGAAATCAAGTCCTGCTTCAAGGTCCGTGCTCAGCAGGGAGTCTGCTTGTGACTTTCTCTCCCTCTGCCCCTCCCCCTCTCTAAAATAAAGAAATATTTATTTTTTAAAAGATATTATTTATTTATTTATTTTTGAAGATTTTATTTATTTATTTGAGAGAGAGTGTGCATGTGAAAAAGAGAGCATCATCTGGAGGACAGGCAGAAGCAGAGGGAGAGGCAGACTCCCCATGTCCCATTGGGGAGCCCAACGTGGAACTCCAGCCCCAGGACTCCAGGATCATGACCTGAGCCCAAGGCAGATGCTTAACTGACTGAGCCACCGAGGTACCCCATTACTTATTTATATTGAGAGAGAGAGTCCATGGATGAGCAAGGGGAAAGGGCAGAGGGAGAGGGAGATGCAAGCTAGCAGACTCCCCCCTGAGCAGGGAGCCTGATGGACAATGGACTCAATGCTCAATCCAAGGACCTGAGATCATGACCTGAGCTGAAGGCAGATGCTTAACCAACTGAACTGCCCAGGCGCACCTAAAATAAATCTTTTTTTTTTTTAAGAGTCTGTTTCTTAAAAGTGGGGGGGGGGGGCAAGAAAAAAACGTCTTGTTTCTTGGCTTGCCTCTCACTTTTTAAAATTACCCCAAAAAGAAATTCTATAACCATTAAGTAATAGCTCCCCTATCTCCCTTTGGCCCAGCCACCATAATGTCTAATCTACTTTCAGGTTCTATGAATTTGCCTAATCCAGGTATTTCATAAAAGTGGGATCACACATTTGTCTTTTGTGTCTGACTTCTCTCACTTGGCATAATGTTTTCAAGATTTATCCACGTTGTAGCATATGTCAGAATGTTGGGTTTTTTTTATTAATGGATGATTAATACTTCATATTTTGTTTCTTCATTCATTTGTGGATGAGCACTTGGATTATGTAAAGGAAAAAGCTCGGTCTTCCATCTTCTGTGTTTCTGTCCTGTATGTCTCCTTTACTACTCACACAGAATACTTCACTTCTGACACTTCAGGTCACCAAATGTGTGTGGGATTTTCTACCCATGACAGCTAGGTTTCCTATACTGGTTGGGTGTCCTACAATTGAACTCAATTCTAATGCTATCTATCTGAAGATCCTATGGGATCCCACAGGCTAAGGGCTGTCTCACAAGATTGCTACCTCCCTATTGCAGATGCCAATCACAAACGATAGGTCTTCACCTTACCCACAACTTCTGTCTGACTTGGCTCCGGATGAGAGTTCTCAGGATTCCTGCCTTAGGCTTGATTCATTGGCTATGGCAGCTCACAGACCTCAGGGAAACACTTATATTTGTTAGTTTCTTATTTTTATTTATTTATTCATGAGAGAGAGAGAGAGAGAGAGAGAGAGAGAGAGAGAAACAGGCAGAGGGAGAAGCAGGCTCCAGGCAGGGAGCCTGACGAGGGACTCGATCCCCGGTCTCCAGGATCACACCCTGGGCTGAAGGCGGCGTTAAACCGCTGAGCCACCCGGGCTGCCCTATTTGTTACTTTCCTAAGGATGAACAGCCAGATAAAAAGGATGTGTAAAGGCCACTCTACCGGCATGGCATGTCCAAGTATTCACCAACCTAGAAGCTCTCAATCCTATCAGTATATAGGCATGATTGATTAAATCATTGGCCAATAACAATTGACTCAACCTCCAGCTTCTCTCCCTCCCAGAGCGGGGGGGTGGGGTGAGGTGGGGGGTGGGGCAAGTACTGAAATTTCCAAGCCTGCAAGCACTTGGCTTGGTTCTCTTGGCTACCAGCCCCTAATTTAGGTTGCAGTCCAAAGGTCACGTCATTAACATAACAAAACATGCCTTTGTGATTCTCATTGCTTAGGAAATTCTAAGGATTTTAGAAGCCCTGTGCCTCTGGAAACCTGGAAGAAGACCAAATATATGCTGCTTCTAATAAATCACAACATCACATGTTGTGTCCACCTTTTGGCTATTGAATATAGTGCTGCATACAGATATCTGAGGTCCCTGCTTTCAGTTCCTTTGGGTATATACTTCAAAATTGAATTGCTGGTTTATATTGGTAATTCTTCGTTTAGGTTTTTGGGCTTTGTTTGTTTGTTTTTTTTTGTTTTGTTTTTTTTGTTTTGTTTTGTTTTGCGTTTAGTGTTTTTGAGGGACTACCAAACTGTTTTCCACAGCACTTGTACCATTTTACATTCCTACCAGCAATGTACTAAGGTCCCAGTTTCTCCACATTCTGACCAACATTTGTTATTTTCGTTTTTTCTTTTAATTGTAGCCCTTCTAGAATTTGTAAGGTAGTATCTCACTGTGGTTTTGATTCGTATTCCCCTAACATCCCCCTCTACCTTTGCTGAAACATACCCCCTAGAGCAAACTTGAAAATCTCTTTGTAAAGGGCAGATAGTAAATATTTCAGGCTTTGTGGGCCACAGTCTCTTTCACAACTACTCAATACTGCTATTGTAGCATGAAAGCAGCCATAGACAATATGCAGACAAATGAGCATGCCTATGTTCCAATAGAACTTTATTTACAGAAATGGGAAGTGGGCCAGATTTTTAACTCATAGTCCATAGTTTCCAGACCCTTTATCTAGAGCTATAGAGTCATTGTGACTAAATATGATCCATATGCAAAAAGTTAAATATGAGGGGTCACGTTTTTGTTTATTTAAAAATACTCAAATAGGAATGCCTGGGTGCCTCAGCGGTTGAGTGTCTGCCTTTGGCTCAGGGTATGATCCCAGGGTCCTGGGATTGAGTGCCACATCAGGCTCCCTGCAGGGAGCCTGATTCTCCCTCTGCTTATGTCTCTGCCTCTCTCTGTGTGTCTCTCATGAGTAAATAAAATCTTTTAAAAAATAAAATAAATAAAAATACTCAAACAATATTCACTGAGTCCCTACTATATTACCTCCGTGTGATAGGTGCTGGGTGTATAATAGTGAACAAGATGGGGTTCTTGCACTCAAGGAGCACTTTAGGAAGTCTGAGACATTTTGACTGAAATGGCTTTTTTTTTTATGCAATTGAACAGTTACCTTTGCTATGGAGATATTACAGTTTTATTACAACAGGGAACAAAACAAAATACCCCACAATTGAAGGTCTAAATTCCCCTGGGAAAGTCTTTGGCTCAATGCATTTGCTCCCCTATTTATTTTTTTTTCCAAAAAAAAAAAAAACATACTAAGTACTTACGGGAGTAAGAGATGCTCTAAGCCCATATGATTTCCATGACTACTTTTCTATTTAAATTCTAAGTTCAGTGTGTTAAAAATCCTAAGTATGTTTTAGGATATATAATTGATAATCTTTGCAAGTTTCCCATGTTTAATCCTCACCCTTACACCTTTCACACTCAGTGATAACACTGAGGTGAATAAGAACTGACTGTACAAAAGCAAATTGAAAGGGTGAAAAGGACAAAGATTAAGTCAAATATGAGTAAAGATAACCATATTTTAAATCTTATAATTTAAATTTAAATCTTATAATTAATTTAACATGTACAGTCCACAAAGAGATGCTGACAGCAATAGAACCTTCCTGGATTAAATCAAGAGAGTCCGGGGATTAGAAATGACATTTAATAGAATAATTGTAAGCATATCTTATTAAGATGAATGAAATTCGTGTTTTATCTGAGTTTCTGAACACACACTGAGCAATTACAAGAATGTTTAAATAAATAAATCATCAGAACCTTCCACCTAGGTTAATCCCTTTAATTAGACAAGAGCTTAATAGAAAAGATTAGTCTTTACAGAGCTATCAGTATTTGAAAACTAAATTCAATTGGACAAATGAAAGAGATTAAATTCAAGGCAGAAGATAGAGCAAGGGTCTAGCAATTGGGAGGTCTATTTGTGCATCTGATCCCTTGAATAAGCCTGTGAAGAGTACTTTAAATCCTCAGTTCTGGATTGATGGATGGATAGAGGGAGGGATGGATAGGTGAAGAGACATGTGATAAAGCAAGTAAAAGAAAATGTTAATTATAGAAAATGGGAGGTGGCAGTATGGGTGCTCACTGTCAAATTTTTCTATCTTTTCTGTATCTTTAAACATTTTCATCATAAAATATTGGAATTAAGAAAAATACTCAGTTCTGTATAATAAATGACAACAGCATCACAGTCCCACTCTGACCATAAAACACACGTGTCTGTGTATGTGTGTGTGTGTGTTTTACCTGACATGCTAACCAACTTGCAAAACCTGTACTACATTTTCCACATATTCCACTATTATAGCTCTAGTTTAGCATGTTAGACTACTGGAAGAGATAGTGGAGATGGTATTCCTTTATCATCTTTATTTATACCCACTTCCCTGGAGTTAGAAGAGCAGTCACAAGAACAATCAGAAGGGTGTGTTCTAGAAGCTCTATATCAACAATCTTTATGAAAATCCAGAGTTCTTGTTGTCAGTCCATCAAAGAAGAGCAATAGCAGAGTTTACCATCTGTGTGGATGACAGATGGGCCATATTTCTTAGGAGGGAGAGGATAATGAAGAAAGAAAAGGTTGCTTAACCAACAGCTTATCTCTTAGTATTTAGTTGACAAATTACCCAATACTGTGTTTGTACCATCGAGAGAAGAGGGCTTGTTTTCAAAAGGGCAACTCTTGTCTTTTCTTTTTCTTACCAGTTCCTGATCATCAAAGGGATTAATAGGGCCCTACTGAGAAGCAGGCTGGCTAGAGACACAGAAAAAAATGTTTAATGCAGGTTAGGTGGAGGAAGCAAACCAGGAGATGCAGCCAGGTATGAAAGCTCTGTGAGGCAGAGACTTTTTGGCTGTTTCTGTTTGCCACTATAGTCCCAGGTCCTAGAACAGAGCCTGGCACATAGTAGGTTTCGATAAATACTGAAAGAAGGGATTCTCCCCAATTGACTAGGTTGTAAACCCGCTCAGGGCATAGATCATGGCTTATCTCTGATCGTATTTTTAAAAACCAAATAGCCTCACCACAAACTAAATCACCATGGGTTAAAATTAGAATCCCAACAGGATGCAGCTTTTCTTATCATATACGTGCTATGATCACTCCCTCCCACTCTCAGCTTCCAAATTGTTCATTCAGTAACTTTAACAGCTTAACACTTTACACTAGATGAGTTGTGCATTTTGAAAAATGAGGAAAGAAAGGAAACTTCAACTTTTTGATGTTTAGAGGACTAATATTTCATATTTGTAATTTCAAGGCATTTTAGGCAGCCTCATGTATGTTCCAATTGACTATGTTCTGCAAAAATTGCCTACCTTTATGTGGCTCTGACTTTTGGATGACTGGCAGAGCTCTTTTGAATCGGGAAGCATCAGTCATTGCTATTCCTGAAGAAGAAAAGAGAACTGATAGATTTGCAAATTTTTCACTATTTGAGATAGAGCTTATAATTCATCACTTATTCATTCAATCATTCAACCGATGTTTTATGAATTGCTGTGATGCTTCAGGCACTAAGCTAGACCCTAAGGAAACAAAAATAATAAGATTTCATTTGTCTCCTAAAGGAAACTCACAGCCTCGTAGGAGAGAGATTATCAATTATTGTAGTGCAGTGTGATAGAAAAGTCCCCTGAAAGAAGAATGGAGGAATGGTAAACGTGGCCATGTTTCTGGCTTGCTTAACAGCTACCACTGATAATAGAATCATTTCAACCAAAAATGGAGTCATTTTCATATAGGAACAGTTATTGCAAAGCTATGAACCAACTACACGGTTTCATATTTTAAAAAAGAAGACACAGGGCAGCCCTGGTGGCCCAGCGGTTTAGCGCTGCCTTTGGCCCGGGTTGTGATCCTGGAGACCCGGGATCAAGTCCCACGTCGGGCTCCCTGCATGGAGCCTGCTTCTCCCTCTGCCTGTGTCTCTGCCTCTCTCTCTCTCTGTGCCTATCATGAATAAATAAAATCTAAAAAAAAGAAGACACTCTTTACATTATTATTTTGTTAGTTTATTAGTGCACCTGTTTTTTTTTAAAACCAAAAATGAAAAATAAATTATTTTAATTGAAGCACAAACCTAAATAAGTGGCATATTTTTTTAAAGGGGAGGCAGAGGGAGAGAGAGAGAGAGTCTTAAACAGGCTTCACACCCAGCATGGAGCCCGATGCAGGGCTCCATCTCACAACCATGAAATCATGACCTGAGCGGAAAGGAAGATTCAGTTGCTTAACTGGTAGAGCCATCCAGGTGCCTCAGTGGCATAATTTTTTAAACAATTCTTTGAAATGTAATTCATATACCATAAAGTTCACCTTTTAAAGTGTATAATTCAATACTTTTTAGGATATTCGCAAGATTGTGCAACCATCTAATTCCAGAATGGTTTTGTGTACTCTAATAAAAACCCCATAGTCATTTAGTAGCCACTCCCCATTTCTCTTCAAAACCTCTCTCCCTACTCTAAGCAACTACTGATCTACTTTTTGTTTTTATGGATTTGCCTATTAAGGACATTTCATATTAATGGAATCATATATATGGTCTTTTGTGTCTGGGTTCTTTCACTTAGGATACTGTTTTCAAGGTCCATTACTGTCATAGACTACATAGGGACATTATTCTTTTTTCACAGCTAAATAATATTCTATTTTAATAGCTATACCACCTTTGTCCCTTCCATTAGTTTATGGACATTTGGATTGTTTCCACTTATTAGTTCTCATTATTGCCAATATACTCACTTAAAGTAATTGCAGAATTGCTACCCCATTCCCCTGTAAAAATCAAATCAACCAATAAGAGTACAATATTTGTTTCCAATTCTACTTTAAGTTACATTATAGTAACCTCACCATGTTGTGGGAAAGCTCCCTCCCAAGGTTATTATGGTAGTCCTTAGGTATGAATAAAACAAACCTGTTTCATTTAAAAAGGTAAGGAAGACCTCAAGGCAAAAAGTAGGGTGGGTGGCTCTTTAGGAGAAAATCCAGAACTGAGAGAGAATGAATAGCATTGCACAGGCATTTATAAAAAGAAAGTCCCAGGGGCAACCCAGGTGGCTCAGCAGTTTAGTGCCGCCTTCAGCCCAGGGCCTGATCCTGGAGACCTGGGATCGAGTCCCACTTCAAGCTCCCAGCATGGAGTCTGCTTCTCCCTCTGCCTCTCTCCCTCTCTCTCTCTCTCTCTCTGTCATGAATAAATAAAATCTTTAAAAAAAAGTCCCACTGGCACAGACACACACACACACACACACACAGGCAGAGACACAGAGGAGAAGCAGGCTTCACTCAGGAAGCCCGATGAGGGACTCGATCCCGGGACCCCAGGATCACACCCTGGGCTGAAGGCAGGCGCCAAACCGCTGAGCCACCCACAGATCCCCTGGCACAAGATTTATTTTTTTTTATTTATTTTTTTTATTTATTTATGATAGTCACAGAGAGAGAGAGAGAGAGAGAGGCAGAGACACAGGCAGAGGGAGAAGCAGGCTCCATGCACAGGGAGCCCGATGTGGGATTCGATCCTGGGTCTCCAGGATCGCGCCCTGGGCCAAAGGCAGGCGCCAAACCGCTGCGCCACCCAGGGATCCCCCTGGCACAAGATTTAAAAGAGAATCCTGTACAATGTGAGATTTTAAAGAGGCAGCCAGAGGATGCATGATCTTATGGGATGTGTGAGGGTGAAGGGGCAAACCTTATCAGAATGCTGCAGGAGGTGACAGACGCAGGTAGAAAATAAAGCTTAGAGGGTGCTGGCTCAAAATCATGCATCATTGGGAACCCAGTTTTTTTTTTCCTGTGTTCTTCATGAAGTATATCATCAAAATCTTGTCATTTCAGTTACTTACGTTAAGTCTTAGATGACCCGTCTCCCATACAAACATGCAAACACTTTGATGTGCTCATGTTATTCATTTGAAATAAAGTTGGGTTCATTTGTTTCTATTTCTATTCCATTTTTCTTGTCTTGCCCATCCTTGCTGATTTTACTTATCTTTAGGTATGTGAAACATTAACCTGGTTCCAAAAGTCAGAAAATCCTTCACAGAAGGATCACTCATATTTCTTCTACCCTTTTTCCATATACCCTATTTTCTGCCTTGTTACTGCCCGACCACTGTAGGTAACTCAGCTCATTTGTTTCTAGTTTCTTTTCACAATTTTTTTGCATAAATAAGCTGGTACATTTATATTTTCTTATTTATCCCTTTTTTTCTTGTGTGAAAGGTAGCATACTGCTTTGCACTTTTCTTTTTTTCACTTAACATTGTATTCTGGAAGTCACTCCTTGTCAGTTCATAAAGGTCTTCCTCATTCTTTTTTGCATCTGCATAGAATTTCATCCTGTGATGTACCTTACTTCATTCAAGCACTCTCTTGCATGAGGATTTACATTGTTTCCAGTAATTTGAAATCACAATGTTATAATGAATCTTGTGTATGTGTATTTTGTATTGTTGTAGATCTGTTCTCAGGGTAAATTCCTGGGGACAGGATTGTTTTGTTGAAAGACAAATGCATATGTAGTTTTAGGTATTTCCAAACATCTCACCAAAAAGATTGTACTACTTTGTAGGACCACAAACAGTATATGATAGTGACTATTCCCCCACAGCCTTACTAATAGAAGGTGTTGGAATGCTTTTCATTTTCACCAGCAGATTGGAGATTTTAATCCATCTAAACACTTATTTTTTTGTTTATAAGAGACCACTGAAATAAAATAAAAATCAAAAAAGTTACACAAGGCAAATGCTATGAAAATAAAGTAGATATATCAATATTAATGTCATATAAAATAGAATTCAAGGTGAATAAATTTAACGGGACAAAGAGGAATACATCATGGTAGTTTTATCCACCAAGAAAATAAGAGTCATGAGCCTTTAGGCATCTAATAAGAGAGGTTTGAAATAAAGAAGTAAAATGCAATAGAAACGTAAGGAGAAATCACTATCATGCTAGGAGACTTTAGCATGTGTATATTAATTATCAAAAAATCAAGCAGACAAAAATAAGGTCTCTTAATTTGGATTACCCATAAAGCAGTCTTTGAAGCAAGGACTAGTATGGGTAGTTTATTTGGCAAGTGGTCCCAAGAATCACCTCCAAAGAAACAGAGTGCAACTGCTGTGAGCAACTAGAGCTCAATCCTGCTAGCAACTCTCTGAGCAGCTATATATAACAGGCTTCAGATGGTCTCACCAGAGAACAGAGAAGCTGGGACGTTCATCCATTGATTTTTGCCCTCCTTTGCTTCAGAGTTGTCCTCCATCCCTGGGACATTAACTCCACATACTTCTAGGTTGCACCTGTATGGTTGAGAAGCCTTCTGCAGCTTCCAAAAAAGCAATAGCAAAGAAATGCTATGACTCATGCTTGGTGCAGGAAATTGGCAGTGAAACACTGAGCTTCTTAGCATGCTGAGCTAAAATCAGATGGATTGGGCAATCTGGCATGGTGGACCATAAGCACCTGCCACAGTATGATTACTGAAGATTTGAATGATACTGGTCATCTTATATGGGGGCTCATTGTTGGTAAGGTATAATGAAGCTGTATCTAATGAACCTTGTATACAAGACTTAATAAGTAAACTTTATCACTTTGCAGTAGGGAGCCATTTCAAGTGGTAAGCCAGGGAATGGCACAAACTGTGTTTTCAGTATATAACTCTTGTAAAAGACAGGATGGTTTGGAGGAGGGCAGGCTGGCCAGGTTATTGTAACTGTTTAGAAAACTGAGATGAATTGGATCTGACCTGGTATAATGAGAGTGGAATAAAAAAGACATGAGATAATTATGAGCATAAAGGACAAGATTTGGGGAGGAGGGTTGAGTGAAGAGATGGTGGCTGTAATCAGTAATCATGGAACATATTGAGTTTGTCTTTACAGCATCCTAATGATGTAAATAGGACAGATATGATGATGCGACAGATTAAGAAAACTATTGTCCCTGTGTCAGGTTGTGACTTGTCCCAAATTACAGAGTTACTAGTTTAAGGCTGAAGACTAGAATCCACGCTTCCAACAGACTTCTAGTCTTGTGTTCTCTCATTCAAGTAACTGACACGGGTTATGAATGATACTAAGCTGCTCTTCTCACTACCGATTTGTAAAGCATATTTTCCCCGCTGCAGCACATGATTCCCTTAAAAATTGCTCTTTTGGGGCACCCAGCTGGTTCAGTCAGTTAAGCATCTGCCTTCGGCTCAGGTCATGATCCTAGGGTCCTGCCATCCAGCCCTGCATCAGGCTTTCTGCTCAGCAGAGAGCCTGTTTCTCCCTCTCCCTCTGCCTGCCACTCTGCCTACTTGGGCTCTTTCTGATAAGTAAGTAAGTAAATAAGTAAATGACATCTTTTAAAAATTGTTTTAAAAAACTCTGAATGTACAAAAGGTCTATATCCTATCATACTCTAAAAATCAAATGTGCTAAAAATGCTCACAGAAAATGAAGAGTCTAACAGCCACGTGGAAAGGGAGAATATCAACTGTGACTGCAGTATCACAACACCATTTTAACAAATAAGAATGTATACATCTATGTATTCTCCCAGGGGAAAGAAAAGACCATTTATTCCATGGATGCCATATCACTTGCAAACGTTTTACTCCTTTTTGAAATTGCTTCTGAGCCAGTTTATGAGTCATAGAAGGAAAATTAAAAAGAAAATTTATAGTCATACCTCATATACAACTGATGGGAAATTTTTAATTAGTATGCAGCTAACTACATACTACAGGCTACAGACATGGGAACTGATTCAATGAAAATGATTAAAGTGCACAATTAATTCTGAGTGAATTAGCAAACACCTAGTCTGGGTCAATGATAAATCGTGTTACAAGAAGTTGGCATAGAACCTGGCTGAATAATGTGCTTTAGCGAAACTTCATGGTATGATGGTGGGTGGAAAGGGCAACCATGCTATAAAAACCCTGCAGGTTGACCTTTTGTGAGTTGAAAAATTCTGCAAGTGACCACAAAGCAAGTAGACTAGGAATTATATCTCTATTTTGCTGAGCTTTCCCCCAATAGCATCACACCAGAGATGAGAGAACAATGAATGGAGTGTTGTACTTAGCCCTAGATTGTGATCTTAATGTTCTCGTTGTGATGAATTTGCCTTACCACCCACAGAGTTCAAAGCATTTTTGAGCTATAAATGAGTTATCACTCTGGATCTCCTTTGGCCACCATGAAAATGATTTGGAACTACAAAGAGGAGATGGTTTCACAACACTGTGAATGTACTATATGTCACTGAATTGTACACTTTCAAATGGTTAATTCTATGTGAACTTCATCTGGATTGAAAAAAAGGGACGGTTACCAATTCCTGAACATTTATGCTTCAGGCACTTTGCTTGAGCTTATCATACAGCATCTCACTCTTCAAACAACCCTGTGAGATGAACATTGTCATTTCCATTTTCAGAATGAGGACACTTAGGTAGAGTGTTTTACCCAATGTAGTTTAGTCGAAGAGTAGGGGTTCAAACTAAGTCTACCTGATTCCAATTTCCAGGTTTGAACACTAATAAAAGTCCATAAAGGGGGATGGCCAGCCACTTAGATGCAAATCCTTGAAGCAATTTAGCTCAATATGAAAAGAGGAATATACCTGTTGCAACTTTCTTCACCCACTATTGTGAAGAAAGAGAACTAGTTGTGAGGACTCCCCAGAAGAATTTTGTTACTGGAACTGGACTATAAAATAGAAACCTATTCACAAGGAGTAAGGTAAGAGCCCATCTAGTAGACTAGACTGTTAGATCAGAAAAGGACTTGGTAGGAAGATGAGCTTTATGCTTAGTGACTGAGCTATGAGTAGCATTTGTGTTTGCCATTTAAGGTTCAATTAATTCAATGTTGTTGGTATATTTAGAAGGTTGTACAACCATCACCACAACCTAATTTCAGAATATGTTTCTTTTCCCAAAAACCTGTACCCTCCAAAAAAAATAAAAATAAAAAATAAAACCTGTACCCATTAGCAGTCATTCCCCATTTCCCTCGACTCCTCACCCCAACCTCATGCAACCACTACTCTACTTTTTGTCTCTATAGATTTGCCAGTTCTGGACATTTCATATAGAATAATACAATATGCAGTCTTCTGTGACTGGCATCATGTTGTCAAGGTCCACCCAAGGTATAGTATGGCTTAGTGCTTCATTCCTCTTTATTGCCAAATAATATTTCATTTCGCTTTCCCTTTTGCCTGCTAATAGAGCCCTGATTTTGATCATGTATGGGACAGGCTTGTACCTCAAGATAGGTCACATCACAGATGGTCAATCTTAATGAATCCATCTAGGATTTTTCAAAACCAGGCTGTGACCCATTGAGTCATAAAACCAGTTTAGTAAGTCACAGTCAACATGTTTCTTATTTTGTAAAAAAACACATAATATAAAATTAGCCATTTTAGACATTTTTAGGTAAATAGCACTTTCATGTTAACAATATGTAACAGATCTCTAGAACTTTTTCATCTTGCAAAACTGAAACTCTGTACCTATTAAACAATAACTCTCCATTTTACCCCTTTCCCCACACCTGCAACCACCATTCTACCTTCTATTTCCATTAACTTGACTACTTTAGATACCTTATATCAGTAAAATGATGTAGTATTTGTCTTTTTAAAAGGTTTAGGGGGAGCGGGCGGGAGGGAGGTGCAGGCCCGGGTGGAGGGGGAGGGGGAGGGGAGGGGAGAGGGAGGAGGGAGGGGAGAGGGAGCAAAAAAAAAAAGGTTTAATTTATTTATTTTAGAGAGAGAGCATGGGGGAAGGGGCAGAGAGAAAGGGAATCTCAAGGAGAATGCACTGAGCACAGAACCTGATGCAGGGCTTGATCTCAAGACCCCGAGATCATGATGTGAGATGAAATCAAGAGTCAGTCACCAAACTGACTGAGCCATGCAGGCACCCCATATTTGTCTTTTTGTAACTGGTTTCTTTCATTTTGCATAATGCCTTCAAGGTTCTTCAATGTTGTAGCATATGAGAGGATTCTCTTCATTTTAAGGTTGAGCAATATTTCATTATGTATATACCATATTTCATTTTTTCATTCATCCTTAATGGTCATTTAGGCTTCTTCTATTTCTTGGCTGTTGTGAGTAATGCAATGGTCATGAGTGCAAAGATATCTCTTTGAGATCCAATTTTCAGTTCTTTGGGATGTATATCCAGAAGTCAATCTTCTATTTTTTTTTTTAATTTTTTATTTATTTATGATAGTCACACACACACACACAGAGAGAGAGGCAGAGACATAGGCAGAGGGAGAAGCAGGCTCCATGCACTGGGAGCCCGACGTGGGACTTGATCCTGGGTCTCCAGGATCGTGCCCTGGGCCAAAGGCAGGCGCTAAACCGCTGCGCCACCCAGGGATCCCCTTTAAATTTTTTGAAGAAACTTCACACTCTTTTCCACAGTGGCTGCACCATTTTACATTCCCATCAATAGTGTGGAAAGGTCCTAATTTTTCTGCATCCTTACAACACTTGTTATTTTCTATTTTTTTAATTGATTTATTTTTTATAGTGGCCACCCTAATGGGTAGAAAGGGATAGCTCATCATGTTTTTGGTTTGTATTTCCCTGATGATTACTGAAGTTGTGCATCTTCCCAATATATTTGTTGGCTAATGTATATATCTTCTTTGGAGCAATGTCTATTCAAATCTTTTGCCCATTTTCAAAGTCAGTGTGTTTGCTTTGTTGTGGTTATTGAGTTGTAGTGAATAAATAAAAATCTTTAAAAAAATTTTTTTAAAGAAATTTTTGCTAAATTCAATGCCATAAAGCTTTTCCACTATGTTTTCTTATGGAAGTTTTATAGTTTCAGGTCTTACATTTAGGTCTTTAATCTATTTTGAATTAATTTTTGAATATGGCATAAGGTAAGGGTCTAACTTCATTCATTTACATGTGGATATCAACTTTGCCCAGGACCACTTATTGAAGAGACTATTTTCCCATTGTGTATCCTTGGTGTTCTTATAAAAGTTCACTTAGCTATATATGTGAAGGTTTATTTCTGGGCACTCTATTCTGTTCCATCAGTCAGTATGTCTGTCTTTATGCCAGTCCCATAGTGTTTTGATTACCGTGGCTTTGTCATATGTTTTGAAATCAGAAAGTATAAGGCCTCCAGTTCTGCTCTGTTCTTTCTTTTCTTTTATTTATTTATTTGAGAGAAAGAAAGAGTAAGCACAAGCAGGGGAGAGGAGCAGAGGGAAAGGGAGAAGCAGAATCTCTACTGAGCAAAGAGCCCCACACAGGGCTCTATCCTAGGAACCCAAGATCATGACCCAAGCTGATGGCAGATGCCTAACAGGCTGAGCCACCCAGGCACCCCCAGTTTTGTTCTTTCTCAAGATTATTTGGGCTAGTCAGGGTCCTTTAAGATTACATATGAATTTTAGGCAGACTTTTTGTATTTCTGCAAAAAAAATGACATTGGGATTGATAAGGTTGACACTGAATCTGTAAATCGCTTTGGGTAGTATTGACATTTTAACAATATAAAGTCTTCTAATCCATAAATACAGATGTCTTTCCATTTATTTGTGTCTTCATTAATTTCTTTCAGCAACGTTTTGCAGCTTTCAGTATACAAGTGTTTTGTCTCCTTGGATAAGTTTACTCCTAAGTCTTTTATTCTTTTTTAAATTTTTTAAAAAGGATTTTATTTATTTATTCATGAGAGACACACACAGAGAGAAAGAGAGAGGCAGAGGGAGAAGCAGGCTCCATGCAGGGAGCCCGATGTGGGACTCGATTCCCCATCTCCAGGATCACGCCCTGGGCTGAAGGCGGTGCTAAACCGCTGAGCCACCCAGGCTGCCCTTTTAATCTTTCTAATGGTATTGTAAATAGGATTGTTTTCTTAATTTCCTATTCAGACTGTTCATTGTTAGTACATAGAAATGTAACTGATTTTTCTGTGTTGATTTTGTGTCTTGCAGCTTTACTGAATTTGTTCATTAGTTGTAACAGTTTGTGTGTGTCTGTGTAGTCTTTAGGATTTCTACATAAAAGATCATATAATCTGTGAACAGAAATCTTTTTAACTTCTTCCTTTCCAGTTTGGATGGCTTCTTTTTCTTTTTCTTGCCTAATTGCTCTAGTTAGGATTTTCAATACTTTAATAGAAGTGGCAAGAGTGGGCATCCTTCCCTTGTTCCTTATTTTTAAAAAAGAAAAGCATTCAGTTCTTTACCTTTGAGTAAGATATTAGCCTTAAAGTTTTCTTAGGGCCTTTTTTTGTGATAAAGTAGTTTCCTTCTGTTCCTGGTTTGGTGAACTTTTATCATGAAAATGTGCTGACTTTTGTCAAATGCTTTCTCTGCATCATTTGAGATTAACATGTGATTTTTATCTTTTGTTCTGTTAATGTAGTGTATTACATTGATTGCTTTTCATGTATTGGACCATCTTTGTATCACAGGAATAAATCCCACTTGATCATGAGCTATGATCCTTTTAATGTGCTTTTGAATTTGTTTAGCCAGTATTTTGTTGAAGATTTTTGCATCAATATTCATCAGGGATATTGATCTATAGTTTTCTTTTATTTATTTTTTTTAATTTTTATTTATTTATGATAGTCACACAGAGAGAGAGAGAGGCAGAGACACAGGCAGAGGGAGAAGCAGGCTCCAGGCACGGGAGCCTGATGTGGGATTCGATCCCGGGTCTCCAGGATCGTGCCCTGGGCCAAAGGCAGGTGCCAAACCGCTGTGCCACCCAGGGATCCCCTATAGTTTTCTTTTAGTATCTTTGCCTGCCTTTGGCATCAGGTTAAAGCTGGCCTCAAAAGTTAAGTTTGTCATTATATGGTCTCATTCATTTGGGGAATATAAAAAATAGTGAAAGGGAATAAAGGGGAAAGGAGAAAAAATGAGTGGGAAATATCAGAAAGGGAGACAGAACATGAGAGACTCCTAACTCTGGGAAACTAACTAGGGGTGGTAGAAAGGGAGGTGGGCGGGGGGGGGGGGGTGACTGGGTGACAGGCACTGAGGGGGGCACTTGATGGGATGAGCACTGGGTGTTATTCTATATGTTGGCAAATTGAACACCAATAAAAAATAAATTTATTAAAAAAATTAAGTTTGTAACTGTTCCCTCTTCTTCAACTTTTTTGGAAGGGTTACTATCAGCATTTTTAAATTAAAGAAATAGAATATCATAAATAACATCAAAGCACATTATGTGCCTTAAGGGTAAGAGTTATTTTGTAAAGCTTTATGTGTGTGTGCATGCATGTGCATGTTCGTGCATGTGTGTGTTATGTGATAATGTGTAAATTATTTTCTTACTGTGGGTTCTGGTTTTAAAAGTTTAAAATTCAGTGGTATAAGCCAGTCATGATAAAGTCATTTCCCTTGCCAGAGCTAGGCATAGTTTAGTGAAGCAGTCCTGGACAATGAGATATAGAGAAGTTATCTATTTTATATTTATGCTTATAAAAGGACATAGTGAACAGAGCATTCTTTTGCTCTCTTCCAGCCTGTAGGTATTTTTGGTGAATAGAAGATATCTGAGGCTGCTGCATGCATCTTGTGACTATGTGGGAAGTAACCAATTTACTAAGGATAGCAGATTGGAAAAACATGATGAACCTGAGTCCTAATAACATTATGGAGTCAAGCAATCACTCCTGAAACTGCCCCACCTTCCAGATTTCCTGTTATGTAATATGAAATAAATTTGTTTCTTTACTATTTAGCCACTTTTAATTAGATCTTCTGTAACATCTGTTTCATTTTATGATAAGTGCATCAAAGATGAAGATATTTTATTCTTCTTTACATTCCCTACATCACCTGTGCATATTTGGTGGTCAAGACATTTTTGACAATCTGATAATCTTATTATGATCCACAAGAGCAGAGTGCCAGAGTAGGATGTCTCTAGAATTTCACCACATCTGTTGCAGTGTTTCCAATAAAAAGCCATACTGTCGTGCTTATTTTTAGTAAAAGTCAGTCTCTAGTACAAATATTAGCTTTTGTCTATGCAGAAAGCTAAAACTGCATCAAAACAATTAATTGAGGATGTACCAAGTGCTAAGCATCATTGAATGCAAATATAAAATACCTATGACATTCTTTATCCTCAAAGTAATCTTAATCTCTTTGGCAAAACCAATGGGCTCAACTTTTAACTACTGTATACCTGGTGTCTAGAACAGCTCCTGGCACTAGTAGGTGCTCGATAATTGTTTGTTCAATCAATTAAACGAATATAATAAAGCTACTTAATACATGATTCAAGTAATCGTAGAGGTAAAGTCACAAAATGGTGCATGATAATTGTCAAATGAATAGTACAGTTAAGTGTATGCTCTTCCCATTCTTTCCTCTTTTCATCTTTGGATTTATATTTTTCTCTAAGTTACATTATGAGTTTTTCAATATGCACATTGATTTATTTGCTATTATGTGCTTAGCAGATTAAAAACAGGCAAGATTTTTTAAAGATTTATTTATTTGAGAGAGAGAGAGAGCACGTGCACATGTGTGGGTGAATGGAGGAGGGGCAGAGGGAAGGAATCTTAGTCTCACAACCCATTAGATCATGACTGAGCCAAAACCAAGAGTCAGACGCTCAAACTACTGAGCCACCCAAGTGCCCCCAGCAAGGTTTATAAGTTGAAAGTTATATAAATCATTAAGATAACCTTTCATTTTATAAAGAAAGAAATTAAGTCCTAGAGGGATTTAATGATTTTTTTCAGGGGACATGCTGATCTATTAATAGTTGAAATGGCTAAGATTTTAAGGGTATCCCCTTCATTTAACATTTTTTACATTACCAAAAAAGAATAGTTATAATTAATGGCAAAATTCTATAATTCTATAGGTAGTGCCAGATAATAAACCATGGCTATAAAACATTTAGACAATTATAGATCAATAGAACACATACAAAGTTCAATCTTGTTCATTTTAAGAGGCAATACATACTGAGTCCCTGCAGTCAGTGCCCAGACCCCAGTCTGCTCTTTGTCTGTCTAGGGTTTCTTTCTTTCTTTCTTTCTTTCTTTCTTTCTTTCTTTCTTTCTTTCTTTCTTTCTTTCTTTCTTTCTTTCTTTCTTTCTTCCTTCCTTCCTTCCTTCCTTCCTTCCTTCCTTCCTTCCTTCCTTTTTTTTTGTTTTAAGATTTTATTTATTTATTTAAGGTTTCTTTTTCTCCCTGAGGATTCTGTAATCTGGCTGTCTTTCTTTGCCCTAAACTACATCTGAACTACATTTAATCAGTCTGATTTTTTTTCTAGATTTTAGACCATTATTTTATCACGTGGTCCTCTTGCTTTATCATGGATTTCTTCTGATTCAATTGTTCTCTTAGAAGTGTGATTAAGAGCATGCAGTCTGAAAATCCTAAAACTTAACTTCATATGGTGATGGATAATAACATTTTTGTAATCATTTTACAATGTACACAAATATTGAATGGTTATGTTGCACACCTGAAACTAATATAATATTATATGTCAGTTATACTTCAATAAAACATTTTTCTAAGTACACTCTATGCTCAGTGCAGAGCCCAACATGGGGCTTGAACTCGTGTTCCTGAGATGAGGACCTGAGCTGAGATCAAGAGTCTGGTGTTTAACCAACTGAGCCGCTCAGGTGCCCCGCTCCCCAATTTTTTGTTAAAGAACATGTACTTTGTTCTTTTTAAAATCTTATTTATTTATTTATAAGAGACACAGAGAGAGAGAGAGGCAGAGACACAGGCAGAAGGAGAAGCAGGCTTCCCGCAGGGAACCCAATGTGGAACTCGATCCCCAGACCTGGGATCAATCACGTCCTGAGCCAAAGGCAGACGCTCAACCACTGAGCCACCTAGGTGTCCAAGAGGACAAAGAAGGGGTTCCCTCTCTTCTAGAGGAAAGGGAGGGGTTGGCAAAGACTGTTATAAAACAAATAGTCCATTGGAGTAAACTGGGAGTTTGAAGTATAATAGCTTTTCATTGGTTGAGTTGTGACAGTCTTTCATTGGCTAGGCTGTTGCCAGGGTAAAGGAAAAC
Organism: Canis lupus familiaris; assembly: GCF_011100685.1. Classification (NCBI taxonomy): domain Eukaryota; kingdom Metazoa; phylum Chordata; class Mammalia; order Carnivora; family Canidae; genus Canis; species Canis lupus. Next base: position 85,340,505 of record NC_049260.1, read on the forward strand.
TTTCTTCGTCCTCCTGGGGTAGTAAGGTAGTAGCTAAAGTAGTAATGACCTGCAAGGTATGTCTCATCCTATTTGAGTCTGCAATTGACCATCAGTGGTAGGATATGAGGGTTACCCCTGATGGCTTCCCAGCCCCATTCTAAATGAGGTTTCCTTTTATTAATGTTCACAGGTAAAATGGTATTTGTTCTATATAAATATTTACTGCTATTATATTCAGTACTACAGTAGAGCCTTAAGAACAGGGTTAGGGTGAGTGAGGGCTGCTGCTTCCCCACCCCAGTTGAAACTCTACATGTAACTTTTAGCTCCTCAAACCTTGACTACTGATAGACTACTATTGACTAGAAGTCTTACCGATAGTGTCAATAGTTGATTAACACATATTTTAGATGTTATATGTATCATACACTATATTCTTACAATTTAAATAAGAGAAAAGAAAATGTTATCGAGAAAATTATAAGGAAGAGAAAATACATTACAGTACTACAAAAAAAAATCTGTATAGAACAATGTGATGCTCAAGGAGCAGTGTGACTACCAAGCAGCCCAGGGACCTGTGGTGCCCTGCTCCTGCCAAGGCACTGAGGCCCCACTCCCTGCCTTTTGGGCCAGGCTGAGGGTGAAAGCCAGGTCACCTTAAGGCAACCCTCAGCAAACAAGTGAGGTAGTCTGTTGACAGAGGCCTAGGAGGCAGGCTGAATGAGCAGCCACTGTCAGAGCTTGTGCTACTCCCACTGCCACCACCTATACCATCTCTAGCAACCCTGACGCCTTTGGTGGCCAAACTGGATCTGAATGATGGGGGTGGGAATCTGAGAAGTGTTCCAGAAATGGCAGAGGCTCACTATTAAGGGTACCACCAAACTGCTGCTGGGCATCTTGGAATACCAGGCCCTGGTGAACCACATAGGAAGCTGCTACTATGGAGCAGTTCACTTTGCCATTTGGGCCTCAGAAGACGTGCGCATCTTCACAACTGCAGCATCTGCAAGAAGCAGAATAAAGACTTCATGGTCCTGGCTTCCCTCTTCAAGCTCCTGAAGGAAGCTGAGAGTACAACCACATACGCATACAACAAGAACAAAGCACAGCACAGTTTCTGTAAGAGATGTGGCATTCAGAGCTTCTACACTCCCCAGTCAAACCCTGGAGGCTTTGGAATCATTCCACACTGCCTAGAGTGTGGGCATGGAGAAATTCAATAGCAGAGATTGGGGAAAACCATGAAAGAGCACAAGACCATCAAGACTATATCTAAAGAGTAAGCTCCTCCTTCTCTCTTTCTGAAAAGGGGGAATGACTGGGGTTAGCAGCTTTGTTATCCCCATTCCTCCTCAGCGGTGCTTATGAAAGTGGCTGGCCCAGGCTGCTGGTTCCATTGGGCAGCAGCCATCTTGATCTCTGTAGTTTGCTCTCTGTTGCTTTATACACCTGCTGTTTCAGGTGTACAACATACTGGTTCAACATCTCTATGTGTCATGCTATGCTCACCACAAGCATTGCTACCGTCTGTCACCATCCAGTGCTATTACAATATCATTGACTATATTCCCAGTGATGCTGTGCTTTTTTTTCACGCGACTAATTTATTCTATTACTGGAAGCCTGTATCTCCCACTCCTTTACCCATTTTGCCCATTCCTCCACACCTCCCTGGCACCTGTCAGTTTGTTCTCTGTATTAATAGGTCTCATTCTGCTTCTGGTTTGTGTATTCATTTGCTTTGTTTTTTAGACTTCCCATGTGAGTGAAATAATACAGTATTTGTCTTTCTCAGTCTGACTTATTTTACATAGCAAAATACCCTCTAGGTCCATCCACATTGTCACAAATGGCAAAATCTCATTCTTGTTTATGGCTGAGTAATATTCCATTGCATATATGCATACCACATCTTCTTTACCCACTTATCTGTTGATGTACATTTGGGTTTTTTCCATATCTTAACTATTGTAAATCATGCTGCAATACACATAAGGGTACTTTTATCTTTTCAAGTTAGTGTTTTCATTTTCTTTGGGTAGATACTCAGTAGTGGAACTGTTGAATCATATGGTATTTCTATTTTTAATCTTTTGGAGAAAAACCCATACATTTTTCACAGTGGCTGTACCAACTTCCATTCCCACCAACAGTGCACAAGGATTCCTTTTCCTCTACATGCTCACCAACACTTGTTATTTCTTGTTCTTTTGACTCTAGCCACTCTTACAGGTGTAAGGTGATATCCCATAGTGGCCTTGATCTGCATTTCCCTGATGATTAGTGATTTTGAGCATCTTTTCTGTATCTGTTGGCCATCTGTATGCCTTCTCTGGAAAAATGTTTATTCAGGTCCTCTGCTCATTTTTTAATCGGATTATTTTTGTGTGTGTACATTGAGCTGTATTAGTTCTTTATGTATTTTGGATATTAACCCCTTAGTAGATATGTCATTTGCAAACTTTTATCCTCATTCATTGGGTTGCCTTTTCATTTTGTTGATGGTTACCTTCACTGTGCAAAAGCTTTTTATTTTCACTTAGTCCCAATAGTTTGTTTTTTGCTTTTATTTTCCTTGCCTGAAGAGACATATCTAGGAAAATATAGCTACAACTTATGTCAAGGAAATTACTGTCTACATTCTTTTCTAATAGTTTTATGATTTTAGGTCTCACATTTAGGTCTTTAATCCATTTTCAGTTTATTTTTGCTCATGGTGTTAGAAGGTGGTCCAGTTCATTCTTTTGCATGTAGCTGTCCAGTTTTCCCAGCACCATTTATCAAAGAGACTGTCTTTTCCCCATTGTACATTCTTGCCTTTTTTGTCATAAATTAACTGACCATATAAAGCATAGGTTTATTTCTGGCCTCTCTATTCTGTTGCTTGACTTATCAGTACTATGATGACATTATAGTCCCAGTGTTTATATTTTGGAACAAAGTAAGAGTCGTCCATAAACCTTATGTGTTAAGGATTCAAAGTGTAATTGGGGAAATATTCAAGGAATTGTTTCATGCTATATTGGCCCAAGTTTTCTGACCATTAAGGGAAAATCTTTCAGTGAATGAGTACAAAAAGGACATAAAAGGGACGCCTGGGTGGCTCAGCGGTTGAGCACCTGCCCCTGGCTCAGGGCATGATTCGCGGTCTCAGGATCGAGTCCCACATCAGACTGCCTGCCTGGAGCCTGCTTCTCCCTCTGCCTACATCTCTGCCTTTCTCTCTCTGTGTCTTTCATGAATAAATAAATAAAATATTTTTAAAAAGGACATAAATGACTAAATTATATTCATAAATTCCTAAGTATGTGATCATATCAACTAGCTTATAGTCTTATATTTTCTGGATTTTAAGTATGGGTAATTTATTTATATAACCTCAAATATATAGGAAAATGTAATTCAAAATCTGAGACCACTTATCCCCACCTTTCCAAAGTACCATATTTCAGGGCTCCCCAAAACAAGCTGTTCATAAATATTCCCTGCTTAAGAAATTAGAAAGCCACCCTTTGGAAGCTACTGAATACTGAAGGGCTGTGTGATGCGTTGCTTCAGCAAAATAATCACTTCTAGCACAGTGCAATAATTGGTAGGACAATCAATCATGAACTTTGTAACCTGGATAACCAGCCAGAAGTAGAATCATGACTAAAATGCTAAACCTGATATTGATAATGTTAGAATCAAAAAGAAAAGAAGTCAGAGGTAAGCATCCATGTTAAGTCCTACTAATTTGATATTCATTTGTTGGATAAAACATATTTTCTAGAATTATCCATTTGTGATCACAATTCTTTTCTTTGCTAGTAAGAAACCTATCCACGGAATAGCTTCCCTTCACCTCAGAGGAAAAGCTGTAACCCTTCCACACCTAGAAAGCTTACTTAAAATTACTGATTGGGAACATAGATTGGTATATGTCAAAATAACTTCATAACTGAGGGGTAGGGTGAAGATTACATTGACATCATATATGTGTGTTCTGATAAAAACCCTAATTTTAAGCATTCAGGATTAGGAATATTTTGCTTGATTTAACTGCATTAATGCCACCAGTAAACACATGAGATGTTCCAGCTAAAAATTCATTAATACTTATGGTTCTATGTTTAAAGGTCCGTAATTTATTGATTCTTCTATATGTTCAGCTATTCCAAGGAAGGGAGAAAATCACTTTGCCTTGTAATCAATAGATCATTTTATTTATTTATTTATTTTTTAAAGATTTTATTTATTTATTCATGACAGAGAGAGAGGCAGAGACACAAGCAGAGGGAGAAACAGGCTCCATACAAGGATCCTGATGTGGGACTCGATCCTAGGACTCCAGGATCACACCCTGAGCCAAAGGCAGACGCTCAACCGCTGAGCCACCCAGGCGCCCCGCAATAGATCATTTTAAAGTAAGAGTATTATTACTGCAGATGCCAATAAGGATGGTGAAGATAATAATACTTGTTTTCTCTTTGCTCAATTAGGTTTTTAAGAACAGCTTTACTGGGGCACCTAGACAACTCAGTAGATTAGGTGTCTGACTCTTGGTTTTGGCTCCAGTCATGATTGTGGGGTTTTGAGATTGAGCCCCTCATCATGTTTCGTGCTCGGAAGGGAGTCTGCTTGAGGCTCTCTCTCTATGTCTCTCTGCTCCTCCCTGCTGTGCTTTCCCTTTCTCTCTCTCTCTTTAAAAATAAATAAATAAATCTTTAAAAAAAAGAATAGCTTTACTGAAGAAAAGTAACATAAAACAAACTATGTCTCTTTAAAGTAAAAAATTTGTTAAGAGTTGACATATGTATACATGTGAACCCATCCCCATAATCAGGATGGTGAAGATATCCAAAAATCCCAAGTTTTCTCTTGTCCCTTGGTAATCTTTTTCTCTTAATCTTCTCTACTCTCCCCTTCCTCAAGCAGCCACTGATCTGCTTTCTGTCAATATAGACTAGTTTGAATTTTCTTAAAATCCGTATAAATGGAATCATGAGAACGTGCTCTTTTGGGGCTGGCTTCTTTCACTCAACAAAAGTATTTTGAGGTTCATCCATATTACTGTATCAACAGTTTATTTCTTTTTATTAATGAGTAGTATTCCATGGTATGGATGGGCATACACCATTTGTTTATCCAGTCACCTGTTGATGGATAGCTGGATTGTTTCCACTTTTTTGGCTACTACATATAGAGTTGCTATAAACATTCATGTACAAATTTTTATATGGATATTTTTATATGGACATATGCTTTTTTTTCTTGAGTATATATCTAGAGATGGAAATAGGTGGATCTAACTGGAGCTGTGCATTTAAATTTTTAAGAACCTGTACAACTCATGGTTGTATCATTTTACATTCCCACCAGTGTGAGAATCCCAGTTCCGTCACATCCTTATCAATACATACCATTTTAATAGATGCATAAGTGGTATTTCATTGTGGTTTCAATCTGCAATACCTTTAATGACTAATGATGTTAATCATCTTTTCATGTGATTATTTGTGATCCATGTATCTTCTTTGGTGAAATGTCTTCTTAAATCTTTGGCTTTTATTTTTATTGGCTTATTTATTGTTAAGTTTTAAGTGTTCTTTATGTATCCTGGATACAAGCCTTTTATGAAAAATATCCTTTGCAAATATTTTCTCCCAGTTTCTAGCTTGTCATTTCAGTCTCTTAATAGCATCTTTTGAAGAGCAAAAATTATTTTCCATGAAGTCTTTGATTATTTTTTAATGAGTTGAGTTTATGATGTTGTATCTAAGAAACTGTTCTCTAACCAAAGGTCACAGAGATTTTTCTCCTATGTTTTCTTCTAAAAGCTTTATATTTTTTGGGTTTACATTTAGGTCTATGATCCATTTTGAGTTAAATTTGTCTATGATATGAGGTTTAGATTGAAAGATTTTTTTTTTGCATATGGATAGCCACTTCTTTCAATCTTTTTTATTGAATTGTCTTTGTACTTTATCTAAAATTAGTTGTCCATACATGTGGCTTTTTAACTTTTTTAAAAAAAGATTTCATTTATTTATTCATGAGAGACACACAGAGGTGGAGACATAGGTAGAGAGAGAAACAGGCTCTCTGTGGGGAGCCCAATGTGCTACTCCAACCCAGGACCCTAGGATCACAACCTGAGCTGAAGGCAGACGCTCAACCACTAAGCCACCCACGTGTCCCCATACATGTGGCTTTTTAAAAAGACTTATGTATTTATTTGAGAGAGAGGGAAAGAGAGAGCAAGCAAGTGCAGGGCGAGGGCAGAGAGAGAAAGAGAGAGAGAGAATGTTGCAAGCAGATTCCTGGCTAAGTAAGAAACCTGACCCAGAACTCAATCTTACGACTCATGAGATCATGACCTGAGCCAAAAACCAAGAGTCTGATGCTCAACTGACTGAGCTACTCAGACACTCCCATATATATATGGCTTTGTTTTTAGACTCTCTTCTACTCTACTGATCTGTTTCTCTATCTTGATGCTAAGACCACATTGTCTTGATTACTATAGTTTCATAAAATTTGAAATCAGAGACTGTTATCTCCTACATTTGTTATTCTTTTTCAGAGTGGTTCTAACTATTATAGATCCTCTGCATTTCTATATACATTTTAGAATAAACCTGTCAATTTCTGCAGAAAAGAAACTGAGATTTTTTTTTAAGATTTTATTTATTTATTCATGAGAGACACACAGAGAGAGAGGCAGAGACACAGGCAGACGGAGAAGCAGGCTCCATGCAGGGAGCCCAACATGGGACTCGATCCCAGGTCTCCAGGATCAGGCCCTGGGCTGAAGGCAGCACTAAAACCGCTGAGCCACCCGGGCTGCCCAAGAAACTGAGATTTTAATTGTGATTGCATTGGATCTTAGATCAACTTGGGGAAAACTGACCTATTACCAATATTGAATATTCCAACTCATGCACTGGGTCTTTTAATTAAAGGATATCTTTAATTTGTCTCAGCAGTGTTTTGTAGTCTTCAGTCTTACACACCTTTTGACAGCTTTCTCCCTTCCTAAGTATTCATCCCTAACCATCTTGTTTTTGTGCCCTCAGTGCTATTACATATAGCATTGCTCTTTTTTTAAAAGATTTTATTTATTTATTCATGAAAGACACACAGAGAAAGAGAGGCAGAGACACAGGCAGAGGGAGAAGCAGGCTCCATGCAGGGAGCCTGATGTGGGACTTGATCTCGGGTCTCCAGGATCAGGCCCTGGGCTGAAGGCAGCGCTAAACCGCTGAGCCACCTGGGCTGCCCTATTACATATAGCATTGCTCTTTAAGTTTCAATCTCTGATTGTTCACTGCTAATACATAAAAATGCAAATCAATTTTTGTATATTGATCTTACAACCTGAAACTTGATAAACTCATGTATCAGTTCTTTTTCTAAAGATTTTATTTATTGGGGCATGTGGGTAGCTCAGTGGTTGACCATCTGCCTTCAGCTCAGGGCATGATCCCAGGGTCCTGGGATCAAGTCCTGCATCAGGCTCCCCGCAGGGAGCCTGATCCTCCCTCTGCCTATGTCTCTGCCTCTCTCTCTGTGTGTCTCTCATGAATAAATAAACAAAATCTTTTTAAAAAAAAGGATTTTGTTTATTTATTTGAGACAGCATAAACGGGGAGGAAAGTAAGAGAGGAAGGGAGAAGCAGACTTCCTGCTGAGCAGGGAGTCTAAAGTGGTGTTCCATTCCAGGACCCTGAGATGATGACCTGAACCAAAGGTAGACACTCAACTAACTGAGCCACCCAGGCGCCCCTCATATATTAGTTCTAGTAGCTTTCTTGTGGATTCCATCAGATTTTCTATATAGACTTTCATGTTGTCTGTGAATAAAGACAGTTTTACTTTTCCAACATGGACGTCTTTTGCTTATTTATTTATTTGGCCTGATTTCACTGTCCAGAACATCTAGTACCAATGTTGAAAATAAATGACAAGAGCAAATGCCTTTGTCTTAGTCTTGGCCTTAGGAAGAAATCATTTAGTCTTTCACCATTAAATATGATGTTACTAATATGTTTTCATTTTTTTCTCTTACTGTGATTGAGAAAGTTTCCTCTGATTGCTGTTTTACTGAGAGTTTGAATGAGGAATGGTTGTTGAACTGTGCCATATGACTTTTCTGCATCTACTGAGATCATAATATGTTTGTGTATGTATTAATTTGTTAATATGATGAGTTGCACCAATTGCTTTTGAATGATAAATCTACTCAGTATTCCTGGCATAAGCCCAGCTTTGTTGTGATGTATTACCCTCTTTATGGATTCACTTTGCTAAAACTTTGTTAAAAATGTTTGCCTCTAGGGACACCTGGGTGGGTCAGTGGTTGAGTGTCTTCCTTTGGCTCAGGTCATGATCCCAGGGTCTTGGGATCGAGTCTTGCATCGGGCTCCCCACCGGGACCCTGCTTCTCCCTCTGCCTATGTCTCTACCTCTCTCTGTGTCTCTCATGAATAAATACAATCTTTAAAAAAAAGTACAATCTTTAAAAAAAACATGTTTTCCTCTAGGTTCATAGGGATATTGATCATTAGTTTTTGGTTTTTGTTTTTAGAGAGGGGGGAGGGGCAGAGAGAAGGAGGGGAGAGAGAATCTTAAGCAGGCTCCACACCTAGTGTGGAGCCCAACTTGGGGCTTGATCTCACCACTCCGAGATAATGACCTGAGCTGAAATCAACAGTTAGCTGCTTAACTGACAGCCAGCCAGGTATCCCTTGATCAGTAGTTTTTTATTGTAATGTCTTTGGTTTTGGTATGAGAGTAATGCTCGCCTCATAAAATGACTTCTTAGAACCAGTAATGCTGGCCTCATAGAACTCTCCCTCCATTTTTGGGAGAGAGTTTTTGTATAATGTATATTATTTTTTCCTTGAACGTTTGATGGAATTCACCAGTAATCACGTTTTTTTCTTATAATTTTTTTAACATAAAAAATACAAGTAACAAACATAAAGACTTTTTGTGGTTTGGTTAATGTTTACATATAGTCATAGCTTTTCTAAAATGTGTACTTTAGGATCATTAGTTTTCTCTGTATTCAATGAGACAGAATTAAAATCCTACCCACCCAATACATTTTAATAACTGTATGGAAATTTTATATAAAATATATATAAATATTTATACAAATGTATATATTTATATATATAGCATGAAATTCACCTGCTTAAATTACACAATTCAGTATTCAGTATTTTTCAATATATTCACAGCTGTACAATCATAACCATAGTCTAATTTTATCTTGTTTCATTTCATTTTATTTTATTTATTTTTAGAGAGAGAGAGAGAATGTGAGCAGGGGCTGGGGCAGAAGGAGAGAGAGAACCTTAAGCAGGCTCCATGCCCAGCATGGAGCCCCACATGGGACTCAATCTCACAACCCTGAGAGCATGACCTAGCTGAAATCAAGAGTCAGATGCTTAACTGACTGAGCCACCCAGACACTCCATCATAATCTAATTTTAGAACATTTTTATCACCCCCAGAAGAAACCCTCTACCTATCAGCAGTCACTGCTTACATCCCTTTCCCAGTTTCTGACAAACGCTAATGTACTTTCTGTGTTTATGGATTTGCCTATCTGAACATTTCATATAAATGGATAAATGAAATTATACACTTGGTCTTTTATGGCTGGCTTTTGTCACTTATCATGATGTTTTCAAATTTCATTTATGTTGTGGCATATATCAGTACTTTATTCCTTTTTAGTGCCTAATCATATTTTATTGTAAGCACCATACAATTTTAAGGAAAACACTTTCAATTCATATTAGATACACTAATGCTATTAAAAAAAAAAAAGCTAAATTCTTCAGTAAAAGAAATCGGTAGTTTCCAGTCAAGAGAGTGAGTTCACAAGGATAACAGGAACCTAAAATATACTCTTTTTTAATTGAAAAAATAACAAAGACAAACCAAAAAAACAGACTCTTAAGTATAGAGAACAAACTGATGGCTACCACAGGGGAAGTGAGTAGGGGAATGGGTGAAATAGGCAAAGGGGATTAAGGGGATGTTTATTATGAACACTGAGTAATGTATAAAATTGCAGAATTACTATATTGTACACCTACAAATATTGTATCACTATATATCAACTATATTGGAATTAAAATAAAATATTTTAAAAAGCAAAAAAAAAGAAAAAACATAACAGATTATAGTGATGGTTGCACAACCCTGTTAATATACTAAAAGCCATTAAATTGTAGCTTTATTTTTTTAATTAGTTAATTTTATTTTATTATTTATTTTAAAGATTTTATTTACTTATTCATGAGAGACACAGAGGGAGAGGCAGACACACAGGCAGAGGGAGAAGTAGGCTCCATGCAGGGAGCCCAATATGGGACTCAATCCCAGGACTCCGGGATCATGCCCTGAGCCAAAGGCAGATGCTCAACCGCTGAGCCACCCAGGCATCCCAATTTATTTAAAGAGAGAGAGCAGGGGAAACAGCAGAGGGAGAGGGAGAGAGAGTTTCAAGCAGACTTTGTAGTGAGTGTGGAGCCCGATGTGGGGCTTGATGTCACGACCCTGGGATCACGACCTGAGCCAAAACCAAGAGTCAGATGCCTTATCTACTGTGCCACCCAGGTGCCTCTGAATTGTAACTTTAAATAGGTGAATTGTATGATATATGGATTAGATCGCCATAAGGCTGTTTTTTTTTTTTTTAACGATATAGCAGATATCACCAGAAAGGGAAGGGAGGTAGCAATTAGCAGGAAGCTGAAGCCACAGGCTTGTGTGAGTTGCTCTTAGGTTTTCTACTGCACACAGTATACTGTACAGCTCATTGCTTACTACTTTTTTAGGAGTTATATTAACCATATTTGATGTAGAGAGAATCGCAAGAATTAGGACTATAAAATATCCTTAACTAGTAATAAAAGATCTTGTTTATTCATCCTAGTTTTTCTACACACAATAAATATTATCTTAGAATCCACTGTGTACCAGGCACTATTCTAGGAACTCATGATCAGTCACAGGCACAGATGGATGATCGTGGTATGTGAAAAATATGCATACAAGCAAAACTGATATGGAAGCTTCCAAAAGGTAATGTGCCTTTCAAATTTTCTAAAATGAACATGTCTTCCTTTTGTATTCTCAAAAAAAATCATAAACAAGAAGAATAACATACATATATTCTCCAGAGATTATTTTTATTTGATTGGAGGCTTAACTGTTATTCAAAACATGCAGTTATCCTAACTAAGATCTCAAGTTATTCCTGTGGGTTTTTTTTTCTTGTTTTTGGTTTTGTTTTGTTTTGGCCTGCTTGCTTATTTAGTTATCTACATCCATGTATTTATTTGTTATCTACATACATCTATTTATTTTCACTCTTAGAAAGAAGTGAAAGTGTGTCTGTTTTCTTTTGCTGTGTACCAAAATACTACAAACTTGGCAGCTTACAAAAATACTACTATTTCAATGGGTCGGCAGCCTGAGCTGGTTTATCTCACCATCATCTTGCTAGGCTGAAATCAAGGTATTGACTAGGGCTGACAACTCACCTGAGGTTCTAGGCCCCCTCCAAGATCCCATGGTGTTGGAAAACTTTGTTTCCTTGCATCTGTTGAACTTACGGTGGCTGTGTATAAGGCTGGCAGGAGGCCCCCGGCTGTTTCTTCTCTCCTTTAAGGGCTAACCTAATGAAGTCAGTCCTACCCAGAATACCTCCATTTAGATCAACTCAAAAGCAACACCTGCAAAATCAGTTTGTCATCATACTCACAGAACCCCCCCACAATCAAGAGGAGGGTATTACAAGAGGTGTACATACCAGATGGTGGGAATCTTAGGGGCCACCTTAGAATTCCACCTACCACAGAAGGGTTCTTTAAAGGATTATAAGAAACTCTCCTAATTATTCTTCAATTCACTCACAAGAAGAACTGAAGCATGTTCTGTAACATAACTACACACACAAAATTAACTATAAAACTATGAATTACAATAGCAATATAAAGAATTATGTTTGATGAAGGGAAGCCTCAAATCATCTTAATGAAATTAACTATTTCTAGTATATACAAATTCTATTGTCAGGAAAAATTGTGAAGGATCAAAAAGGACAAGAAAGTGTTAGTGGTTGGGTGTCTTGTCGAGTTTACCCATCAGGGTTATCTCCACCTTTCATTGTCTTTCAATTATTTTACAATTTTAAGTTGTAGGCTACTAAAAGCACTACAAATGATTTTTCCACATGCAAATAAAATTGATTTCCCTCTCTCTCTGTGGACAAAGCCAGTTTTGAATCTTTGTAAATTCATTTCATAAGCTATTTCTACTCTTTGAATTAGCCTTGAACCATTAACATCTTTCTGGCTCTTTCATTGGTTAATGAGTTAAGTAAAATCTTTAACCCACATTCATTTTATATCTGTAAGATCTGATTGTCATGATTTTACCTTTAAAAAATTAGCCTTTATCACTACTTATCTTTCAAATTCCAAAGAATTATTGTAAATATTCAGTTTCAGCAATGATAATTAGTTATAGCATAGGATTTCTGTGTATGTCATGAGCCAGCTTTTGTGATTGATTATCTGTTTAGTGGCAAGTATTTTGCTACGTCCTTGCTTGATATGTTTAAAAACTGCCTGTTTCTGTTTTCAATTTTTGAATCATGCATACTTAAGTAAAGTCATGATGGTAAAGTAGTGACTGTATTAAAGCCTATAAGGCAGGTTTTTAAGCAATCAGAGAATTTGGTCCCCTTAGACTCTGTACCTTACTTCCTAACATCAGGATAATGGGGAAAATACGTTAATTCTCCTTCACAGTTCATTATTTAAATACTCCTTCAGTAATGAGTCTTTTTCTGATTCCATAATTCCACCTACCAGTTTGGTGTGGGGAATCTGGCTATTTAAATACAAGCACATTATGTATTTATTTATTTATTCATTTATTTTTGGCTGAAAGCTGAATTTCCAAAAGAAATAAATCAAATGCAGCTTTTTTTGAAAATTGGAGCTATTATGCTAAGCTGATGTATCCTAGCAAGGAAAAGAGCAAAGCACTTGGAACTAATAGAATTGGCTGAACACTGGGATTTTTAAAAGGTCCTGGCCAATTTCCTGGCTGACCTCTCACAGCATAATGTAGCAGTAAATTGGAGTGGCATCTGAGTAATACAGACTCACATATCCTTGACATGTACTAGTCACAATCTTAATGTCTTACATAGCATTTATTATTATTTTATTCAGCTTAAAATGTGTAGAACATGCACTCACAAGTAAATTTTAATATTGCATTATTTTCTTGAAATTGATTGGAATAGTAGGTGGTAACTATGTTCCCTAGCAACAATAACACTGCCTAATTTATGAACACTGACTGACATTAGCCAGCAGAATCAAAGCAGCCTTGAGAAAATTTAAGGTGACAGAAACGCCATATTGTTGAACTCCACCTTATTAGGACTAAGAACACAAAAGATTCACCCAATCATCCCTTTATCCTACATAGTTGTTATATAAGGCTTTTTTTGTTTTTGTTTTTTTCTTCATTAGCACTTACAACCTAAAAGAGAGAACTTAATTATCTCTTAGATTTCATCAATTGTCAAAGAAGTCTAACAATGCTTTGAACGCCATCCCTTATGTAGTCATTAACAGAAATTGCTAGAATGCATATATCTTTAGTTTATCACTATTAGACGAAACTGCCTGATGAAGTCTTAGATTATATTCACAAAGCTGGTTTGGTGTCCTGTGGATAGAGGTGCTTATGTGTATAGATAACAAATCATGGCCATGTCTCCTTGATTAATAAGCTAGGGACTGAGGTCAAAAAAAGTAATCACACCATGATTTCTGCTCTGCAGAAGTTTACAGTCTAGCAGGGAAGATAAATATATAAGAAATTAATCACCATATAAAGCATATAATGTGGATATACACAAAGTGTAATGGAAATACAAAGAGAGAAGTGATTATGATGAAATAAAGAGAGGGATAATAAAAGTGGAAGAAGTTGGTCCCAAGAGGAGACTTTTGGGGAGGGTCAAAGAATTACCAAGCAGGGAGAAGGGAAGGGTCATTTTCGTCAGAGGGAACAGCTTAAGTAAACTGTATGTAACACTGATGTTTACATCACAACAAAAAAAAGTACATTTTTTTTCATTAGCATTAAAAAAATACACATTTTCATCGGCCCCTTGAAGTGAGGTGATGGATTAGGTTTCCCACTTCAGCAGGTCCATAAGCAAGATGCTTTTATGTCTTGAATACAGAATTAAATAGGTTTGGGGTGCCTGAGTGGCTCAGTCTATTAAGCATCTGCCTTTGGCTCAGGTCATGATCCCAGGGTCCGGGAATGGAGCCCACATCAAGCTCCCTGCTCAGTGGGGAGCCTGCTTCTCTCTCTCCTTCTGTCCCTCCCTCACCACTTGTGCTCTCTGCTCCCTCTTATGCTCTCTCTCTCTCTCTCTCAAATAAATAGATAAGTAAATAAAATGTTTTTAAAAAGAATTAAATAGGTATGTATTCCAAACCAACACGAGCCATAGCTACTTTAGTTGACAAAAAGATGTTAATAGAACAAGTGTTGACCTTTTTAATTTTTGTATTCTCAATGTAAAAACCATATTAAAATCTCCCTGGTATATCAAAAGAACATTGAGTGAGATTAAGAAAGAAAAGATGACTTTATTTTCTGAATGTCTTATCTAGATATATTTGGTCTAAGTATTTTTGGTTTTGCTGACAGCCCTTCTAAAATGTAGCATTCGGGGATCCCTGGGTGGCGCAGCGGTTTGGCGCCTGCCTTTGGCCCAGGGCGCGATCCTGGAGACCCGGGATCGAGTCCCACATCGGGCTCCCGGTGCACGGAGCCTGCTTCTCCCTCTGCCTGTGTCTCTGCCTCTTTCTTTCTCTCTCTGTGACTATCATAAATAAGTAAAAATTAAAATAAAATGTAGCATGCTTAAATTTCATACCTGGGGTGCTTGTTACAAATCCTTACACTCCTGCCTAGTGAATCAGAATATATGGAGGTGAGACACAGGAATTTGTACTTTCCACGAATTCCTCAGGTTATGTTTAGATATTACTGCTTTATTTGGCCTAAAGGTGTAGCTAAGGCAGAATTGCTTCCTAGAGCACCACAGAACTGAGAAGCAATTGCAAATCAATAGCCTAGAAAATGTGTAGACAGAATGAACTATAGATATACCAACAAGTAAGAGAAGGGGTAAAAAGAAAAAGTTCAGACTTGTTTTATTTTCATTTCTTTCTTAGTAAGAGTACGAATTCACAGAACACATGTTTACCCAAAATGATTCTTAGAATTTTTTTTTTTGATTCTTAGAATTTTAAGGAAAATGCAGCAACACACAATAGTAGGTAACATTATGTTTCAATTTGCAAGCATAGGGGAAGAAAAACTTTTCCTCTAACCTCTTGGGTGCTGTCTCTTGGGATTTGTGAATTCAACTGACAAAAGACAGATTAGCAAGAGAAAAAACAATGTACATATACAAGGGAGCACTTTTTATTTAAAAAAGATTTTATCTCTTTACTCATGAGATACACAGAGAGAGGCTGAGAGATAGGGAGAGGGAGAGAAGCAGGCTCCATGCAGGGAGCCTGATGTGGGACTCGATCCTGGTACCCCAGGATCATGCCCTGAGCCAAAGGAAGATGCTCAACCACTGAGCTACCCAGGCATCTCTAACAAGGAAGTACTTATTGATAAGTAACTCAATAGGGTAGTTATAATTCGGAGCTTATATATCTAACTTAGAAAAGGGAGTGGTGGCAAAGGCTTCTATGGGAAGAACAAATAGGTTTCTTTAGGAAAGATAAATGAGTTTCTAAAAGAACAAATACTAGAGGAGAAAGTTTGTGATCATTTTGTTTATGAAGCTGTGAGTGGTCTTTCTGTCTTCTCCATGAGAGAAGGCATGAAACTCACCCTGAGAGGAGATTTATGGTAGGTTGACTATTGGTCTTCCTCCTGGCAGTAGAAGCTTCCCCCAAGAGGGAATTTATGGCAGTCTTCATTTCTCAGAAGTTTTTGCTTGTAAGGGAAGCAGGTAAGGGATGTTCTGAGAAAGGAGGCTTCGTTCTTCATCTGTTGAATTTCAAATGTCTTCAGCTTAAAATAATCTTTATACCAACTATGGGGTTCTTAGTGTGTCCCTACACACAGCAAAAAGCCATTTTGGAATGGACTGTGTTCCAGTATTTAAAGTTAGAGTATGTATTTTTGCTCTAAAACAAGGAAACAGAGCAAGGGTGTATACAAATAACTGCGCAAGGCACATTGGTTATCATATACTAGAGAGAACTGGAAACCAAGATAATTCCCCATCCCTATATTAAACAATTCTAAGAGTAGGCATATTATCTTGTCCCTCTGTTAAATAATACTAACAGCAGGCATACTTTCCTGTCCTTAAACTGGAACCAGGCATAAAAACGTAGCTTCTCACTGTAGGATATATTTGTTCTTAGGAGATAAGCTGATTAAAATAGCATGATCATCAAGATTCACTTCAAGATCCCCATCCTTAAAAAAAAAAAAAAAAAAAAAAAAGATCCCCATCCTTGCTATGCTCACCAACCGCAAGTTTTTTGTCATAAACTCTGCCCAATCTGTAGCAGATTCCTGTCTTCAAAATCACCTTAAAATCACCTTTTCCAGGCTCAAAAACCCTAAAACAACATATACACAACCTTCCTTAATTCCTCCACTTTGGAACAGTACTAAGACTGGCATGGTGTTTTTCTTTCATACCATAGCAATTCTTATAAACTTAGCATCACTTGATCAACCGGTTGCTCCGTAAAAACTGTGAAACACTAAAAAAATGGGCAAAATATTACTAGTTGTCCTTTCAATGGAACGTTAGGTGTTGCCTAGCAGACCTTTAGGGATTATCTGATTCTATTCAGGTCTATGCTTTGCACCTCTCTTTGAGCTATCTATCTATTCTATATGTGTAGTAAATTGATAATAATGCAAACTATTTTTATCCATAGAGATGTAAACAATTTTTTTCTGGTTGGGGATGCAGTAAATTAAAGAAGAGATGATTCCACACATTACATTTTACTTCCCTGTGAGTGTTGATCAGTTTTGCAATGCTTCAAAAATTCCTATGATTATATATGTGCCTATTCTTTGGATTCTTCTTTGAACCATTATGAACTTCTTCCTTGTTCAATCATTAATGAGTGAATTAAATAAACCCTTTGATGGGTGTTTATATTTGTATAAATCATGATGTTACCTTTTTGAAATTTATCCTTTAACACTGATGATCTTTTGGAGACTCAGGAGTCAACCCCAGGATGGAACAAAAAAAAGGAATGAGACTTGGCTGAAAATCTACCTGAGTGATATGCCAGAACTAAAGGGTAAAGAAAAAGAACAGATTTGAAATTTGGTACCTAAGACCATGATAAATGAAGCAGGCTGTATTAGGGTTCTCCAAGCAAACAGAAAGAGAGAGAGTCATTTGGCTCACATTATTGTGGGGCCTGGCAAGGCCAAAATTTATAGGGCAAGCAAGAAGACTGAAAATGCAGGTGACAGTTGATGTTGCAGTCTTGAGTCTGAAATCTGCAGTGCAGGCCAACAGGCAGGAAACTCATGCAAAGTTTTTTCTATGTTTCAGTCTTTTTTTTACAGTTTTTTAAATAAAGATTTTATTTATTTATTCATGAGAGAGACACACACACACAGAGAGACAAAGACACAGGCACGGGCACGGGCAGAGGGAGAAGCAGGCTCCATGCAGGGAGCCCGACCTGGGACTCGATCCTGGGTCTCCAGGATTATGCCCTGGGCTGAAGGCAGCACTAAACCACTGAGCCATCCAGGTTGCCCCTATGTTTCAGTCTTAAGGCAGAATGGCTTCTTCCTTGGAAAACCTCAGGTTTTCCCTTAAGGTTTTCAGTTGATTAAAATGTGGCCCACTCGCATTATATAGAGTAATCTGCTTTGCTCAAAGTCTATTGATTGTAAGTGTTAATCATATGTATAAAATAACTTCACAGAAGAGCCTGGGTGGCTCAGTCAGTTAAACATCGGACTCTTGGTTTCAGCTCAGGTCAAGATCTTAGGGTTGTGAGACTGAGCCGAGTTGGGTTCCATGCTCCACATGGAGTCTGCTTGAGATTCTTTCCCCTCCTTTTCCCTCCCCCTCTGCTCCTCCTCCTCTTCCTGCTCATGCTCTCTTTCTCTCTCTCTCTAAAATAAATAAAATCTTTATAAAAAAATACCTTCACAGAAGCATCTCAACTGATTCTTTTTAAGATTTTATTTATTTACTTATTTGAAAGAGAGAGAGGGATCCCTGGGTGGCGCAGCGGTTTGGCGCCTGCCTTTGGCCCAGGGCGCAATCCTGGAGACCCGGGATCGAATCCCACGTCGGGCTCCCTGTACATGGAGCCTGCTTCTCCCTCTGCCTGTGTCTCTGTGCCTCTCTCTCTCTCTGTGACTATCATAAATAAATAAAAATTAAAAAAAAAAAAAAGAAAGAGAGAGAGAGAGCAAGAGCATGAGCAGCAGGGAGGGGCAGAGGGAGAAACAGACTCCCTGCTGAGCTGGGAGCCTGATGCAGGGCTCAATCCCAGAACCGTGGAATCATGACCTGAGCCCAAGGCAGATGCTTAAGACTGAGCCACCCAGGTGCCCCTCAATTCATGTTTAACCAAACAGCTGTGGACCATAACCTAGTCGTGCTGATACATAAAATGAACCATTATACAGCCCACAACATTTTCATAGGCTTACAGTTGAGGCAAGAATCAGTCTTTTTGTGAGTGTCTACAACAGTGCTTCTTAAGCTTTAATTCACAAAGGAATCACCTATGGATCAAATTATATGCAGATTCTGATTCAGTATTTCTTTATTTTTTTTATTCAGTATTTCTGGGGTAAACCCTAACTAGCTCCCAGATGATGCTAATAATGCTGGTCCTTGGACTAAACTTTTTTTTTAAAGATTTTATTTACTTATTCATGAGACACAGAAAGAGAGAGAGGGGCAGAGAGACAAGCAGGCTCCATGCAGGGAGCCCGACTTGGGACCCGATCCCGGGTCTCTAGGATCACACCTCCAACCAAAGGCAGCCCTAAACCGCTGAGCCACCCAGGCTGCCCTTTGGACTATACTCTGAAAACAAGGGTTTAAACCAGCACTGCGCAATAGAAATATTATCCAAGCTACAAATGTGAGGCATACATGTAATTTTAAAACTTATAGTGGCTACATTAAAATGTAAAAAGAATGGGATGCCTGGATGGCTCAGTGGTTTAGTGCCTGCCTCTGGCCCAGGGTGTGATCCTGGAGTCCTAGGATCGAGTCCCACATTGGGCTCCCTGCATGGAGGCTGCTTCTCCCTCTGCCTATGTCTCTGCCTCTCTCTCTCTCTCTGTCTCTCATGAATAAATAAATTTTTTAAAATGTAAAAAAGAAATAGGTGAAATTAATTTTAATGACTTATATAACCCAAAATATTGAAAATATTATCTTATAACATCTAATTAATATAAAAATGGATAAGAGATTTTACATCCTTGTTTCATACAACATGTTTGAAATCAGTGTGTAATTTATACTTAAAGCACATCTCGATTTGTAGTAGCTATATTTCATGTATTTGATAGCCACATTACCTGTTTGCTATCATAGTGGGTAGTACAGGACTAACCCTTCCATATAGGAGCCATAAAGGAGCATTGGCTGAATATTTGAGATACTTCCTTTCTTCATCTTTTCATTTCTTCTTTCTTTTTTTTTTAAAGATTTTATTTATTTATTAGAGACACAGAAAGAGCGGCAGAGACATAAGCAGAGGGAGAAGCAAGTTCCCTCAATCCCTATATGGGACTCAATCCCAGGACCCTGGGATCATGACCTGAGCCAAAAGTAGATGCTCAACCACTGAGCCACCCAGGGACCCCTCATTTCTGCTTTCAAATAAGTCTTTATTAAATGAGATTAGTATTCTGGAATACAAGTGAATGGAGCATAGACATTAACAACATCCAAGCATGAGGCTGAACTATGTAGATCTAGTAGCCTTGATTTTTTTTCCTCTAGAGTACAGAAATAGAAATAATCTACATTCAGCAAGAGATAGTAAGAGATGTAAAATTATTGTATTGGTCCCTAATTGGTTGACTGCACAGATGACATTTGCCCAATTCTCTTTTGGTTCTGCCAGCTGAGTCTAGGGTCAATGCAAGGATTCTGGACCATGATGTTAGCATTTCAAAAAAGCTGATCAAGACAGCTGACCAAGGAAGATGTCCAAAGGCAACCCAATCCCATTCCAGTACCCCAATACTCCCCTGTACCCTAGTACTGATGCCTTTTAATATCATACTCTGCAGCTGAAAAAAGATCCCATCTCCTAGGAAAAGAAAATGGATCATAAAATGCTTTTGGTTGTATTATGTCTGGCACTTTATAGACTGGCAAAAATTTTGCAAGAAAAGTCAGAGGGAAATAACATTCCAGAAATAAGGAAAAATATTTTAAAAGGTATGTATAAGCTTAGAGGTAAAAAGGAAGGTCTTGAGTTTGAACCTTTGCTCTAAAACACTTTGCTCTAACACTTTCATCCCATTTACTTTTCAATGGGAAATCCTTGTCTTTTGTCTTCTAATTTTTTGATTCTCTGTCAGATAACCCTATCCCCATAGCACATGCTCAGTTAGTTGCTTATTTTCTTTTTTTTTTAATTTTTTAAAATTTTTATTTATTTATGATAGTCACAGAGAGAGAGAGAGAGAGAGAGGCAGAGACATAGGCAGAGGGAGAAGCAGGCTCCATGCACCGGGAGCCCGATGTGGGATTGGATCCCAGGTCTCCAGGATTGCACCCTGGGCCAAAGGCAGGCGCCAAACCGCTGTGCCACCCAGGGATCCCAGTTGCTTATTTTCTGTTTCTGTACTTCTCCCCTTTAGTGCACAGTTGAAGTTATCTATTAGGCAGCCATTTTATCTCACTCCTTGGTATACAGAGAAAGACAACTAGATTTGAATTTACAATAATTATGTTTACTCCTTTTTTTTACTATTTTGCCTTAGATAATTATTTAACCTCTTTGGACCATTTTCTTCATTTATATAATAG
Organism: Canis lupus familiaris; assembly: GCF_011100685.1. Lineage (NCBI taxonomy): Eukaryota > Metazoa > Chordata > Mammalia > Carnivora > Canidae > Canis > Canis lupus. Next base: position 85,361,629 of record NC_049260.1, read on the forward strand.
TAATAGTAAAGTTTTCCTTATAATTTTGGTAGCATTATATACAATACACGAGAATGACTACTAATTAGTAGATCTTCAATAAAGCATACAGTCATTCTTTAAAAAATGTGTGAGAAAGAATTTAGCAATTTTTGGAAGACAAGTTCTTAAAAAATGAATTTTAGACTCTTCTGAGATTAAGGATAAAAGGTATATTTCAATCTAGGCTTTCCTCAACTTTCTATCTTCTGAAAAGTTTGCTTACATGCATTACAGTTAGAAATTCAGTGCATAATTGTAAGTAATAAAAAGCATTAAAATATATTACACCTATCTAAAAATCAAAAATATTTGTGAGAGTAAATGAAATGGTATTCTTGTTGAATTTAAGCCTTAGCTGTGATTGGTATGAGATAGAATTGCAAAGTCTACTCTAAGGAACTTGTCCAGGGTTAAAATGCCAGTGGTGTACATATGTATAACAGCTTCATAGTTTATGTGCTCAAAGTGAAGTTGGGTATGACCCAGGCTAAAGGGATAATGTTGGGTCTTGTAACTCCAGGAAGACTCATAAACTAAAAGGAAAAAAGATAATAAAGGGCCAGGCACCTAGACTTTGGTCAGGATACATGTGGTTGAGCATAATTCTCCTGAATAGCAGTTACTTTCTTTATGGGCACAAAATTAATGTCTGACACACATACACTTACAATGATTATTTCTCTGCGTAAGTGAAATTGGCACAGCTCTCTGTTGAAAGAAATTAATTTCACAATATTTCCCTAATGAAATTATGTTTTTTTTAATTTTAAAGATGTTATATATTTATTTGAAAAGGAGAGAGCACAAGCAAGGGGAGCAGCCAAGGGAGAGAGAGAAGCAGGCTCCCTGCTGGGCAGAGACCCCACTCGGGGCTGGATCCCAGGACCCTGGGATCATGAACTGAGCCGAAGGCAGACACTTAACCAACTGAGTCACCCAGGTGTCCCTGGGATTATGTTTTTAATGAAATAATGTACTAGTCGCATATAGAATTCACATAGAAACTTTGAGTAGATGTTTATAAAATATATCTTCTAGCAGCTTTCAACAATGTTATATAGACTCATTTGGCAATTTGCAAGGTCCCATTCATAGCAATAAGAAAGGTTCAGTGTATGGGGCACCTGTGTGGCTCAGTGGTTTGAGTGTCTGCCTTTGGCTCAGGTCGTGATCCTGGGGTCCTGGGGTTGAGTACCACATTGGGCTCCCCACAGGGAGCCTGCTTCTCCCTCTGCCTGTGTCTCTGCCTCTCTCTCTGTGTCTCTCATGAACAAATAAATAAAATCTTAAAAAAAAAGAAAGGTTCAGTGTTAAAACATTGTAGCTGGACAGACCCAAAGGAAAATTAGTAATATAGATACTTTGAGAAGAATAGTACAATGCAATGTCAAATATTAGGATATACATATATATTCGAATATAGGAATTGAATATTTTGAGCAGCCACTAGAAAAATCATAAGTAAAAAGGTTGGTCATGCATTTACTATCCCTTGGGTCACATTCAATACCTTTGGCCAGAATAGCATTGATTATGATTAAAATTTTTTTTTCAAAAAAAAAAAAAAAACCCACACCAACTCTATTTGGGAAAATAGACACAAGAGGAAATGAAATGATGTCAATTGAGGTCCAAATCACTATTAAATTGAAGTTTTTCCTCCTTTATTTACTACTGGGCTCTCAATCATTAAGAGATGGGATTACGGGATCCCTGGGTGGCGCAGCGGTTTGGCACCTGCCTTTGGCCCAGGGCGCGATCCTGGAGACCCGGGATCCAATCCCACATCGGGCTCCCGGTGCATGGAGCCTGCTTCTCCCTCTGCCTGTGTCTCTGCCTCTCTCTCTCTCTCTCTCTCTCTCTCTCTCTGTGACTATCATAAATAAATAAAAATTAAAAAAAAAGAGATGGGATTACATTTTAAGTAATTGCAATTCAATACAGTATTATTTTCAGGATCACTGAGAAGTGCTATTAGACGAGACTTTCAAAGTGGATATGTACAAGATGATCTATGGGGCATGGGAGGGAAAATGAGAATTTTTATTTAGAATTTTAGTTTATCTTGTTTAAATTATTTTTTAAAATATTTTATTTACTTATTCATGAGAGACACAGAAAGAGAGGCAGAGACACAGGCAGAGGGAGGAGAAGCAGACTCCCTGTGGGGAGCCCAATGTGGGACTTGATCCCAGGAATCCAGGATCATGCTTTGAGCCAAAGGCAGGTGTTCAACTGCTGAGCCACCCAGGCATCCCTAAATTATTTTGTTTTACATATTTTATTGAGATCGAATTTACACACCATAAAATCCACCTGTTTAAAATGTTAAAGTCAATGGTTTTTGATATATTCAGATTTGTGCAACACTGCCAGAATCTCATTTTAGAACATTTTCAGTATTCTAAAAAGAAACCGCATTCCCATTAGCAGTCACCCTGATTCCGTCTTCACCCCATTTCCAGGCAACCATTAATCTACTGTCTCTATGGAGTTTCCTCACATAAATGGAATCATAAAATACGTGGTCTTTTATTATGGGTTCTGTATCAGCTCTTCATTGTTTTCAAAGCCAGAAAATAGTCCATTGTATGGATATGTCGTGTTTTATTTATCCATTTATCTGCTGATAAAAATTCGGATTGTTTCCACTTTGGGGCTAATACGAATAATGCCGCTCTTCATGTAGAAGTCCTTATGTGGACATAAGTTTTCAATTCTCTTGGGTATATTCCAGTAGTGAAATTATGGATCATATGATAACTCTATACTTGACATTTTGAGAAACTACCAGACTGTTTTCCATAGCGGCTGCCTCATTTTACACTTCTACCAGCAATGTATAAGGATTCCATTTTCTCCATATTCTCAACAACACTTGTTATTTTTTATTTATTTGATTACAGTCACCTAGTGAGTGTGCAGTGGTATCACACTGTGGTTTTGATTTTCATTTCCCTGATGACTGACAATGTTTAGCAGCTTTTCATGTATTTATTGGCTATTTTTTGCCTCTTTGGAGGAATATCTAATCAGATCCTTTGCCCATTTTAAAATTGGGCTATTTGTCTTTTTACTGTTGAGTTGTAAGAGTTCTTTATGTATTCTGATACCAATCCCTTCTATTTATATTTATTTTTATCATGTTTTACAACTTCTCGTTTTTGAGTTTGTTTTATAATGAACAAAGCAGCACAATAATAAGTGCAAATGAATTATAACTAAATTTGGGAGAGTACTCCAAGTATTTTTACTGTTAGGGATCTGCAATGAAAATTTTAGAGAACACTGCTGTTAGGCCAAAATCATTATTTTTCTCTCTTACCTATTTGCTGTTTGCAAGAAGGGGAAACTGAGTGTGCTAAAGACTAACTTCAACACTTATATCTTTTAGTCACTGGCCTATTGAGCTCTGCCTGATAAATACAAAGCATTTTTTTAAGAGATTTAATTTATTTGGCAGAGAGAGAGAGAGAGAGAGAGAGAGAGAATACAAGCAGGGGTGAGGGGCAGAGGGAGAAGCAGACTCCCTGCTGAGCTGGTATCCTAATGCAGGACCCTAGGATTATGACCTGAGCCAAAGGAAGATGCTTGACTTACTGAGCCACCCAGGTGCCCCAATACAAAACATTTTAGATTATGCTAGACAACTCTTAACACTTGTGCCTTAGGAAACCCTAAATATGAGAGTTGAGGAAGCATGACTAATACACAAGTGCTACCACATTGTGATTGCTTCAGTAAACAGCAGCCACAGTAAACATCATCATTTCAATTCTACAGATCAGGAGATGCAGAGCCATGTTAAGGAATAGGGAAAAGGTCATTTAGCTCATGAATGTTAAAGCTAGAATTTATTTTTTTTATTTTTATTTTTTAAAGCTAGAATTTAAATTCAAGCCTGACTCTGAAGCCCATTGTTTTCTATATGACACTGCCTATCGGTCCAATTACAGGTGAGATTTCTGCAATGAGTAAGAAATTGGACTAGATGACTTCCCTTCCAATTCTGAGACATTATGATGACACTTTGATGTAAAGAAGCATTCAGGTCTGTGTTGGTGGTGATTTTCCTACTAATAAACATCCAGGGTCATGAACCATTTTGTCTTACTGCCTATGAATAATACCCAGTACAGCAACATGTATAAGTGGAATTAATAGCTTTCTGTCATGGTAACATGCATTGACTTAAAGAGATATATGATAATTGCTATTTTGGAAATTTTTAATCATCATTTATATAGTAATCAATGAATTTTATTTATACTTACTGTATTCAGAATGTGACTTTGTATTTACAGTAGAAATTGTATTTGTACTAATTCTAAGTAGATTCAATAAAATAAATGTGACACACTTTCATCCTAATTGAGGAACTCATATTCTGTATCTATGTGAATAAGATGAATGGATTACAGCATGAAGGTCAATTCATTTCAGCCAACTTAATTCATTTTTACAAATCACCACATAAATAGTTAATATATTGTGATCAGTATGAATGAAATGGCCTTATTAATGTCTGGTTAAGTCATAATGTATAAGCCTAGCCAATAGTCTAGGGGCTTAGATTATGTTACTGCCCAAATTATATCATGAGTGATAAATCCATTTCTTATAGACATCAAACTAAAGGAGAATGAGCAATAGTCCAATGCATTTTATGAAATAGGGAAAGTTCATTGATTTTGCCCAACAGCCAAAAACAGATTTATTTTTTTATTTTTTTATTTTTTTTCAAAAACAGATTTAAAAACACTCCAAATTAGGGATGCAAAATCAAGATTATACAAAACCAAATGAGTTATTTTGTATACTTAATGCTTTACTTATTCCCAATGCAGTTATCTTTCCTTTAACCTCTATTATTTTATTTATTTTATTTTATTATTTTATTTTATTTTTTGTAAATTTATTTTTTATTGGTGTTCAATTTGCCAACATATAGAATAACACCCAGTGCTCATCCCATCAAGTGCCCCCTCAGTGCCTGTCACCCAGTCACCCCCACCCCCACCCCCCCACTCACCTTCCCTTCCCCCACCCCTAGTTCATTTCCCAGAGTTAGGAGTCTCTCATCTTCTGCCTCCCTTTCTGATATTTCCCACTCATTTTTTCTCCTTTCCCCTTTATTCCCTGTCACTATTTTTTATATTCCCCAAATGAATGAGACCATATAATGTTTGTCCTCCGATTGACTTATTTCACTCAGCATAACTCCCTCCAGCTCCATCCACGTCGAAGCAAATGGTGGGTATTTGTCATTTCTAATGGCTGAGTCATATTCCATTGTATACATAAACCACATCTTCTTTATCCATTCATCTTTCGATGGACACCGAGGCTCCTTCCACAGTTTGGCTATTGTGGACATTGCTGCTATAAACATCGGGGTGCAGGTGTCCTGGCGTTTCATTGCATCTGTATCTTTGGGGTAACCTCCATTATTTTAATGCATTGACTGGTACATAACTCCTTTGGCAAAGGTGTTGAGACAGGCATAATAATTAGTGTTCTATAATATATAAGATTTCTGTTGGGAATTATTTCTTTACAGATGAAGAGGTTTTTTTTTCCATCGAGGAATTTATACCATAATTAGAAAAATGATAGTCTAAATCCCAGTGTAGAGATCATACTTTAATTGGTATTCATTTGTGTTAGACAAGCCTATGGAGAAAACTAAGAGTCACTTTTTACGGAAGTTAAGTTATTAACTGTGAAATCAACCAAATCATATTCTCATTTAAATATCTGAAATAACTGGCCATTTTAATTGTTTTTTTTTAAAAAGGGCTAGTTCATGGTTGTGCCTGGCTGGCTCAGTTGGTAGAGCATATGACTCTTGCTCTCAGGGTCATTAGTTCAAGCCCCATGTTGGGTGTAGAGGTTACTTTAAAAAACGGGGGGCAAATGAGGCTGGATTAAAATATAAAAAAGCTAGTCATCTGACATTAACTGAACAATCACAACATAAAGTTTTAGAAAATATAAAGGCTTGGGTAAAGAGAGGCAGTACAATATTTTAAGTTTACTTAAATTTACTTTCCTTTAGAAAATTATACATTTTACAAATATCTCAAGATGAAATAGTATGTTTCATATTTTGAGGGTTTCTTTTTTTTTTTTTTTTTTATTTTTTTTTATTTTTTTTTTATTTTGAGGGTTTCTTAGCAGAAAGATTTAGCCTAATGTCAGATGAGCCAGGGTCAAGACAAAGGTTATACCTGAACTTCTCATATATAGGATAAAAATAATAGAATATGCTGCCTAACCATCTCCTAATCCTCCATGATAGAATAAAACCATATTTCAAGTTCAATTAGATGATATTTATTGAGTAGAGTACAATTTTCATGGTAACCTGAAATTTTTAGGGCAGTAAAGGTAACATTCAACCTGCTTATCTGCATAAACCATCCAAATGTCCCGGAAAACATCGTAATCTAAACTATTATCTTCTAGACTACATGTTACACATGAAAGTAACAAAAAACTCCTTTTGTCACAACATGTTTACTACATAAACATGGTTTTCAACAATTTTGCCACTCTAAATACTGTATAAACTTTTATTGACCAAATGTGTTAATTTCTAGTAAGAATAAATGCTAATAAAATGCAAGCTAGGAAAAAAGATGAAAGCTAGGTTTCAAATAATCAAATGATTGGAAAACTTTATTCATATCACACAGATGAAGACACTATGATACATTATAGATAAGGGATTATATCTTTCAAGATAAATTCAGAAGAATTTATAATATTTTGTATTTATATAATTTTACATAGGACTTCATTCACATGTCAGTTCCCCTTCCTTGTGGTACTTGTAAGCAATCCCAAGCTCCAGGCTTCCTTGAGCTTCACATTCACACTTTAGTCCTGATTCAATTCATCTCCACAAAGATTTACTGAATATCTACTGTTTGCAAGGCACTGTGCTAAGTGCAGATAGAAAGATGAATAAGATGATCTCAATAAACTTAAATCTAGTAAGGAAGATCCAATACCATGGTATAATATAATAAAAGAGATGCAAATAATATGTGAACACAAAAGAGGGAGAGAGCACTTCCACTATGGTAGAATCAGAGCAGTATCAGAAAAATTATCTGAAATTTAGGGGCACCTGGGTGGCTCAGTTGCTTAAGTGTCTGCTTTTGGCTCAGGTCTCAATTCTAGAGTCTTGGGATGTGGGGCTCCCTGCTCAGCAGGGAGTCTGCTTCTCTCACTTCCTCTGCCCCTACCCTCTTTGTGCTCTCTCTTTCACTCTATCTCTCAAATAAATGAATAAAATCTTTAAAAATTATCTGAAACTTAAAAATAATGCAAGAAGAGCAGGGCCATTAATTTTCAATGTCATAACAAAGTGAAGGTCACCCAAGGATTGTCTAAGGGAATTATCAGAAAATACCTTCTGTAAATGTCCATGTAGTATTTTTACTTTTGTGGGCCATATGGTCACATAAATACTCAACTCTGCTGTTGCAGCAGGAAAACAGCCATACATCATATGTAAGCAAAAGAGAGTGGCCAGATTTGGCCCACAAGTAATTTGCCAACCCCTAGTTTAGGGGACCTAGGATGATAACTCATTCAACTTACTGTTGATGGTTTAAGGTTTCAAATTTAGTAAAATTTCATGTTAACTTGTAGATTTTTGTCTGTCTAAATGCAAATAATTTTTTGTTTGTGGACGTATAACTCCCAAGTCGTATAGCTCTGTTGGACATTACCCAGATTCTATCTAATCCAGCAATCTTATCTTCCTACTAATATTTTTTTTAAATGGTCTTTGGCCCTGTCACGATGTCACAATGGTTCCTTCATTAATTAATGAGTTAATAAAATCTTTGATGTATGTTACTTTTATATTTACTTGAGTGTTATGATTTTACTTGTTTGAAAATTGTACTTTGACAGTTTTGGAGGTCCATTAAGAAGCTCAGATTGACCCACTTGATGGAGACAAGTAAATTGCATTGTGGTAGAAATGCCCCCTTGAAGCTTGTTTGAGCCCAAGTACATTTTTCTTGGCTATCACCATGAATCTCAAGCAGCAATAGAACTTGAACTTTGGGGATGCCTGGGTGGCTCAGCGGTTTAGCACCTGCCTTTGCCCCAGGGCATGAGCACCTGCCTGTGGCCCAGGATGTGATCCTGAAGTCCCAGGATTGAGTCCCACATCGGGCTCCCTGCATGGAGTCTGTTTCTCCCTCTGCCTGTGTCTCTGCCTCTCTCTCTCTCTCTCTCTCCCTCTTTCTCTCTCTCTGTGTATCATGAATAAATAAAATAAAATCTTAAAAAAAAGAACTTGAACTTTGTTTATTCTGTTCTTACAGGTTTTATTTTCTTCTCTCTAGATATTTTTGTGTTTTCATTTCTTGTTTGCATATGACAAAAAAGTTATTCTGCCTTGGTGGTAGCAATGATTGTAAATATGTATTTATTATCTGACCATTTGGTGAGATGGTCACCAATTTCTATTGGGTGGATGGTGAGGAGCTATTCTTTGTTGGTTGAGAAACAGAGAATCCTGTTTGTTTGGGCTTTGTGTTTGCCTATTTGTGAATTCAAGTCAATTAAGAGCTTTGTGCCCATTGTGAAAGAGAACAGCTCTTCCATATCCATACCTGTGAGTTTTTGTGTTTATGTGTTTACTCTTGATCTGGGGTAGAAGTTGCAGAACTGAAGCAGTAAGCTCTCCCTATATCTGTGTTTCTGTAAATCTAAGAATCTTTTCTCTCTCACATGGGCGTGAAATAATTTCCTACTTATGGTGGATAATAATAAATTAGGTTATAATATTTATTTAAGGAGGTCAACTATGGGGCATCAGTTAAGCCTCTGACTCCTGATTTCCATTCAGGTCATGATCTCAGGGTCCTTGAGTGTGAGCCCTGCATCTGGCTCCGACCTCAGCAGGGAGTCTGCTTGAGATTCTCTCTCTCCCTCTCTATTTGCCTCTCCCCTTGCCACGCATGCATGCATGCTCTCTCTCTCTCTAAAATAAATAAATCTTAGGGGAAAAAAGGTCAACTATGATCTATAGATAAATAAGCACTTGTATAAATCTAATATTTCTCTAAATGACAGAAAAATTTAAAATTAACTTCAAATATTTCAAATGTATTATACATTTATGAAACCCTTACACAGACGCCTGGATGGCTCAGTGGTTGAGCATCTGCCTTTGGCTCAAGGCGTGACCCTGGAGTTCCGGGATCGAGTCCCACATCGGGATCCCTTCATTTTTTTTTTTTTCCGGGCTCCCTTCATGGAGCCTGCTTCTCCCTCTGCCTATGTCTCTGCCTCTCTGTGTGTGTGTCTTTCATGAATAAATAGATAAAAATCTTTTAAAAAAATATGTTCTTACATGTGGGACCCAGGAAATTTAACAAAAATCCCCTACCCCTGGACAAGCAGAGCAGGACTGACTCCATTTTGTGCTGTACCCGCCTTGTGCCAACCTGCTTATTGCTTAGGGCACTGCCCCACCCTAGTCAAGCCCAGGGCACACCCTAATCAGAAATCAGCTCAGTGGGATCCCTGGGTGGCGCAGCAGTTTGGCACCTGCCTTTGGCCCAGGGCGCGATCCTGGAGACCCAGGATCGAATCCCACGTCGGGCTCCCGGTGCATGGAGCCTGCTTCTCCCTCTGCCTGTGTCTCTGCGCCTCTCTCTCTCTCTGTGACTATCATAAATAAATTAAAAAAAAAAAAAAGAAATCAGCTCAGTGATAGGCCAGTTCAAATAGGTACTTTAGGGTAAAATGTAATTCAATCCGCCACCTGAGAGTGGACCAGCATGACTGTGCAACTTTCTGCGTATCCCATTGGCCATTGGCCCCTATAAGGTTGCTAAGCCTCTTAGTCTCGGGGTCCAAGCCCCTGCTCCGCTGTGTTGGGTACACTTGGACCCAGGCTCGAGCTTGTAAATAAACCCTTGTGTGTTTGCATAGGTGTCGGCTCCTTGGTCGTTTCTCAGATTCGCAATCTTGGGCACATTACACAGCCCCGGTAGCTCAGCGGTTTGGCGCAGCCTTCCGCTCAGGGTGTGATCTTGGGGGATCGAGTCCCACGTCGGGCTCCCTGCATGGCGCCTGCTTCTCCCTCTGCCCGTGTCTCTGCCTCTCTCTCTCTGTGTGTCTCATGAATAAATAAATAAAATCTTTAAAAAACTGTTCTTACACTTAGGCAAAGCATTGATCAAACTCTTATGAAATCATTCCTTGCTGTGTGCAAATAGAGGATTTTACTCTCCTTCATTCTAATATTATTGGTGCTGTAATAGATTAACCATAGCCTCTCAGTCTCTTGTCAAACAGATTTCTGTTTCCTGATGCATGCCTGAAATCTTACTTGTAAGGTACTGGCTGGGGTTTGTGTCTACAACAAATGAGGGCTGTTGCAGAGGCTTGTGGATGGGACCTTATCAGACACTGAACTATTGCTACTTTAAGAATATACTCTTGCGAAAAAAAAAAAAAAAAAAAAAAGAATATACTCTTGCTTACAGGCTTCTGAGCTGACATTGCTTAGATGAATTTTAGACCGAATGAATGGAGTGAGTGAGTCAGAGTTTCTAGAACCCCCTTTTTTAAAAAAAGATTGTATTTACTTATTTATGAGAGAGAGAGACAGAGAGAGAGACAGAGACAGAGAGAGACAGAGAGAGAGGCAGAGACATAGGCAGAGGGAGAAGCAGGCTCCCCGCCAAGAGCCTGATGTGGGAACTGATTCTAGGACTTCAGGATCACACCCTGGGCGGAAGACAGGCGCTAAACCACTGAGCCACCCAGGCATCCCTCCAGGACCCTTTATAGTCCAGAAATAGATGTATTTCATGAAGGCAAACTGCTCATCCAAGATGCAATGGACACAAGTGGAACAAGAATTAATGACATAGGCATGAATGAACTGACGAGGGAATCTTACTACAGTTATTTCCTTGGAATTGGTGGACATTACTTTTTTTCTGATTTATTGAGTTATCATTTATATACTATAATATCAACCTATTGTGAGTGTATAACTCAATGATTTCTAGTTCTTTTAAAGAATTGTGCAAATATCACAAAATCTAGTTTTTTTTTTTATATTTCCATCACACTTAAAAATGTCCTCTGCTCCTCCTGCAGTCAATTTCTACTCCCAACTCCAAGCCCAGCAATCACTAATCTGCTTTATAAATTATCTATTCTAGACATTTTATATAAAGAGGATCATGTAATATGAAGTCTTTTGTGTCTGGATTCTTTCCCTTAGCATGTTTTTGAGGTTCATCCATGTTGTAGCATACATCATTATTTCACTCTTTTTATAGCTCAATAACATTCCACTGTATGAATATACCACATTGTGTTTATTCACTAACAATGCACAGTTGAAGTGCTTCCAGTTTTTGGCTATTATGAATAATGCTGCTATGAATATTGCATACAAGTCTTTGTGTGACACATATTTTCTTTTTTTTTTTTTTTTTTTTTTTTTTTTTTTTTTTTTTTTTTTTTTTTTTATTTTTTTTTTATTGGTGTTCAATTTACTAACATACAGAATAACACCCAGTGCCCATCACCCATTCACTCCCACCCCCCGCCCTCCTCCCCTTCCACCACCCCCAGTTCGTTTCCCAGAGTTAGCAGTCTTTACATTCTGTCTCCCTTTCTGATATTTCCCACACATTTCTTCTCCCTTCCCTTATTTTCCCTTTCACTATTATTTATATTCCCCAAATGAATGAGAACATATAATGTTTGTCCTTCTCCGACTGACTTACTTCACTCAGCATAATACCCTCCAGTTCCATCCACGTTGAAGCAAATGGTGGGTATTTGTCATTTCTAATAGCTGAGTAATATTCCATTGTATACATAAACCACATCTTCTTTATCCATTCATCTTTCGTTGGACACCGAGGCTCCTTCCACAGTTTGGCTATCGTGGCCATTGCTGCTAGAAACATCGGGGTGCAGGTGTCCCGGCGTTTCATTGCATTTGTATCTTTGGGGTAAATCCCCAACAGTGCAATTGCTGGGTCGTAGGGCAGGTATATTTTTAACTGTTTGAGGAACCTCCACACAGTTTTCCAGAGTGGCTGCACCAGTTCACATTCCCACCAACAGTGTAGGAGGGTTCCCTTTTCTCCGCATCCTCTCCAACATTTGTTGTTTCCTGCCTTGTTAATTTTCCCCATTCTCACTGGTGTGAGGTGGTATCTCATTGTAGTTTTGATTTGTATTTCCCTGATGGCAAGTGATGCAGAGCATTTTCTCATATGCATGTTGGCCATGTCTATGTCTTCCTCTGTGAGATTTCTGTTCATGTCTTTTGCCCATTTCATGATTGGATTGTTTGTTTCTTTGGTGTTGAGTTTAAGAAGTTCTTTATAGATCTTGGAAACTAGCCCTTTATCTGATATGTCATTTGCAAATATCTTCTCCCATTCTGTAGGTTGTCTTTGAGTTTTGTTGACTGTATCCTTTGCTGTGCAAAAGCTTCTTATCTTGATGAAGTCCCAATAGTTCATTTTTGCTTTTGTTTCTTTTGCCTTTGTGGATGTATCTTGCAAGAAGTTACTATGGCCGAGTTCAAAAAGGGTGTTGCCTGTGTTCTTCTCTAGGATTTTGATGGAATCTTGTCTCACATTTAGATCTTTCATCCATTTTGAGTTTATCTTTGTGTATGGTGAAAGAGAGTGGTCTAGTTTCATTCTTCTGCATGTGGATGTCCAATTTTCCCAGCACCATTTATTGAAGAGACTGTCTTTCTTCCAATGGATAGTCTTTCCTCCTTTATCGAATATTAGTTGCCCATAAAGTTCAGGGTCCACTTCTGGATTCTCTATTCTGTTCCACTGATCTATGTGTCTGTTTTTGTGCCAGTACCACACTGTCTTGATGACCACAGCTTTGTAGTACAACCTGAAATCTGGCATTGTGATGCCCCCAGATATGGTTTTCTTTTTTAAAATTCCCCTGGCTATTCGGGGTCTTTTCTGATTCCACACAAATCTTAAAATAATTTGTTCTAACTCTCTGAAGAAAGTCCATGGTATTTTGATAGGGATTGCATTAAACGTGTATATTGCCCTGGGTAACATTGACATTTTCACAATATTAATTCTGCCAATCCATGAGCATGGAATATTTTTCCATCTCTTTGTGTCTTCCTCAATTTCTTTCAGAAGTGTTCTATAGTTTTGAGGGTATAGATCCTTTACATCTTTGGTGAGGTTTATTCCTAGGTATCTTATGCTTTTGGGTGCAATTGTAAATGGGATTGACTCCTTAATTTCTCTTTCTTCAGTCTCATTGTTAGTGTATAGAAATGCCACTGACTTCTGGGCATTGATTTTGTATCCTGCCACGCTACCGAGTTGCTGTATGAGTTCTAGCAATCTTGGGGTGGAGACTTTTGGGTTTTCTATGTAGAGTATCATGTCATCGGCGAAGAGAGAGAGTTTGACTTCTTCTTTGCCAATTTGAATGCCTTTAATGTCTTTTTGTTGTCTGATTGCTGAGGCTAGGACTTCCAGTACTATGTTGAATAGCAGTGGTGAGAGTGGACATCCCTGTCTTGTTCCTGATCTTAGGGGAAAGGCTCCCAGTGCTTCCCCATTGAGAATGATATTTGCTGTGGGCTTTTCATAGATGGCTTTTAAGATGTCGAGGAATGTTCCCTCTATCCCTACACTCTGAAGAGTTTTAATCAGGAATGGATGCTGTATTTTGTCAAATGCTTTCTCTGCATCTAATGAGAGGATCATATGGTTCTTGGTTTTTCTCTTGCTGATATGATGAATCACATTGATTGTTTTACGGGTGTTGAACCAGCCTTGTGTCCCAGGGATAAATCCTACTTGGTCATGGTGAATAATTTTCTTAATGTACTGTTGGATCCTATTGGCCAGTATCTTGTTGAGAATTTTTGCATCCATGTTCATCAGGGATATTGGTCTGTAATTCTCCTTTTTGGCGGGGTCTTTGTCTGGCTTTGGAATTAAGGTGATGCTGGCTTCATAGAACGAATTTGGAAGTACTCCATCTCTTTCTATCTTTCCAAACAGCTTTAGGAGAATAGGTATGATTTCTTCTTTAAACGTTTGATAAAATTCTCCTGGGAAGCCATCTGGCCCTGGACTCTTGTGTCTTGGGAGGTTTTTGATGACTGCTTCAATTTCCTCCCTGGTTATTGGTCTGTTCAGGTTTTCTATTTCTTCCTGTTCCAGTTTTGGTAGTTTGTGGCTTTCCAGGAATGCATCCATTTCTTCTAGATTGCCTAATTTATTGGCGTATAGCTGTTCATAATATGTTTTTAAAATCGTTTGTATTTCCTTGGTGTTGGTAGTGATCTCTCCTTTCTCATTCATGATTTTATTAATTTGAGTCTTCTCTCTCTTCTTTTTAATAAGGCTGGCTAATGGTTTATCTATCTTATTAATTCTTTCAAAGAACCAACTCCTGGTTCTGTTGATCTGTTCCACAGTTCTTCTGGTCTCGATTTCGTTGAGTTCTGCTCGAATCTTTATTAACTCCCTTCTTCTCTTGGGTGTAGGATCTATTTGCTGTTTTTTCTCTAGCTCCTTTATGTGTAAGGTTAGCTTTTGTATTTGAGTTCTTTCCAGTTTTTGAATGGATGCTTGTATTGCGATGTATTTCCCCCTTAGGACTGCTTTTGCTGCATCCCAAAGATTTTGAACGGTTGTATCTTCATTCTCATTAGTTTCCATGAATCTTTTTAATTCTTCCTTAATTTCCTGGTTGACCCTTTTATCTTTTAGCAGGATGGTCCTTAACCTCCATGTGTTTGAGGTCCTTCCAAACTTCTTGTTGTGATTTAGTTCTAATTTCAGGGCATTATGGTCCGAGAATATGCAGGGGACAATCCCAGTCTTTTGGTATCGGTTCAGACCCGATTTGTGACCCAATATGTGGTCTATTCTGGAGAAAGTTCCATGTGCGCTTGAGAAGAATGTGTATTCAGTTGAGTTTGGATGTAAAGTTCTGTAGATATCTGTGAAATCCATCTGGTCCAGTGTATCATTTAAAGCTCTCGTTTCTTTGGAGATGTTTTGCTTAGAAGACCTATCGAGTATAGAAAGAGCTAGATTGAAGTCACCAAGTATAAGTGTATTATTATCTAAGTATTTCTTCACTTTGGTTAATAATTGATTTATATATTTGGCAGCTCCCACATTCGGAGCATATATATTGAGGATTGTTAAGTCCTCTTGTTGAATAGATCCTTTAAGTATGATATAGTGTCCCTCTTCATCTCTCACTACAGTCTTTGGGGTAAATTTTAGTTTATCTGATATAAGGATGGCTACCCCTGCTTTCTTTTGAGGACCATTCGAATGGTAAATGGTTCTCCAACCTTTTATTTTCAGGCTGTAGGTGTCCTTCTGTCTAAAATGAGTCTCTTGTAGACAGCAAATAGATGGGTCCTGCTTTTTTATCCAGTCTGAAACCCTGCGCCTTTTGATGGGGTCATTAAGCCCGTTCACATTCAGAGTTACTATTGAGAGATATGAGTTTAGTGTCATCATGATATCTATTCAGTCTTTGTTTTTGTGGACTGTTCCACTGAACTTCTTCTTAAAGGGGAATTTTAAGAGGCCCCCTTAAAATTTCTTGCAGAGCTGGTTTGGAGGTCACATATTCTTTTAGTTGCTGCCTGTCTTGGAAGCTCTTTATCTCTCCTTCCATTTTGAATGAGAGCCTTGCTGGATAAAGTATTCTTGGTTGCATGTTCTTCTCATTTAGGACCCTGAATATATCCTGCCAGCCCTTTCTGGCCTGCCAGGTCTCTGTGGAGAGGTCTGCTGTTACCCTAATACTCCTCCCCATAAAAGTCAGGGATTTCTTGTCTCTTGCTGCTTTAAGGATCTTCTCCTTATCTTTGGAATTTGCAAGCTTCACAATTAAATGTCGAGGTGTTGAACGGTTTTTATTGATTTTAGGGGGGGATCTCTCTATTTCCTGGATCTGAATGCCTGTTTCCCTTCCCAGATTAGGAAAGTTTTCAGCTAGAATTTGTTCAAATACATATTCTGGCCCTCTGTCCCTTTCGGCGCCCTCGGGAACCCCAATTAAACGTAGGTTTTTCTTCCTCAGGCTGTCGTTTATTTCCCTTAATCTATCTTCATGGTCTTTTAATTGTTTGTCTCTTTTTTCCTCAGTTTCCCTCTTTGCTATCAACTTGTCTTCTAGGTCACTCACTCGTTCTTCCACCTCGTTAACCCTCGTCGTTAGGACTTCTAGTTTGGATTGCATCTCATTCAATTGATTTTTAATTTCTGCCTGATTAGCTCTAAATTCTGCAGTCATGAAGTCTCTTGAGTCCTTTATACTTTTTTCTAGAGCCACCAGTAGCTGTATAATAGTGCTTCTGAATTGGCTTTCTGACATTGAATTGTAATCCAGATTTTGTAACTCTGTGGGAGAGAGGACTGTTTCTGATTCTTTCTTTTGAGGTGAGGTTTTCCTTCTAGTCATTTTGCTCAGTGCAGAGTGGCCAAAAGCAAGTTGTATTGGGAAAAAGAGAAAAAGAGAGGAGAGAAAGAAGGAAAGAAAAGAGAAAGAGAAAAAAAAAGGGAAGAAAAAGAAAAAAAAAAAACGAAAAAAAAAAAAAAGAAGAAGAAAAAGAGAAAGAAAAAGAAAGGAGAAAAAAAGAGGGTGGGGGAAGGAAACAAATCAAAAAGCAAAACAAAACAAAAACAAAAACAAAAACAAACAAACAAAAAAAGAACCACCGGGGAGTATCTTCTGATTCTGTGTACTTTAAGTCCCTTGGCTTCTCCTGGAAGTTGTCCGTCTAGCTGGTGTTCTGGGGGAGGGGCCTGCTGTGCTGATTTTCAGGTGTTAGCAGTTGGGGGAGCTGCTGTGCCCCCTCCTGGTGCAGGGCTCAGTGGGGGTTGTTTACCCCGTGAGGCCGCAGGAGGAACAGCCCCAGTGGCGGGGCAGCTCTGGAAACCTGGATTCAGCTCCGGCAGGAACTCCGTCTGCAGGGCCTGGAGGCTCCGGGCGGGGCCGCTGATCTGCTCAACTGGGGCAGGAGCGTCCTCGCTGTCCTGGGCCCTCCCGGCCTCTGCCTGTCCCGGGGGAGGCGGGATCCTGGGCTGTGTCCCGGCGCCCTGTGCTCCGGAGCCCGCGCTGTTGGATTCGCGCTCCCGGGCCGCGCAACCCCCTCCGCGGAGCCGCCGCCCGAGCCCCTCCGAGCTGCTCCTGGAACCGCGCAGCCCCCTCCGCACGGAGCCTCTTCCTCTGCCCGAGCCCCTCCGAGCTGCTCCTGGGGCCGCGCAGCCCCCTCCGCGGAGCCGCCGCCCGAGCCCCTTCAGCTGCTCCGGGTCCCGCCGTGCGCGCTGCAGCCCTTAGGGAGCTCGGCGCACTCTCCTGGGTGCGCAGTTGCTGTTACTGACCCGGGGAGCCCGAGGGCATCCCCTTCCTTCTGGGTCCTGCTCCAACTCCCTGCGAGCCCCTTTCCGCCCGGGAAGGTCGGTGCAGCTCCTGCTCCTCCGGGACGGGGCTCTCCTGTCCTGGGGACACTCGCCCCGGCCTCAGCCCGGCTCCTCGCGGGGCCCCTCCCCCTTGGAGGCCTTTGTTTCTTTATTTCTTTTTCCCCGTCTTCCTACCTTGATAGAAGCGCGAACTCTTCTCACTGTTGCATTCTAGCTGGTCTCTCTTTGAATCTCAGGCCGGATTCATAGATTTTCAGGATAATTTGAAGGTTTTCTAGGTAGTTTGGTGGAGACAGGTGATTTGGAGACCCTACTCTTCCGCCATCTTGCTCCTCCCCCCCATATTTTCATTTCTCTTGGGTAGACTCCCAAGAGCACAATCACTGGATCACATAGCTGTTTTTTTTTTGGGGGGGGGGATCATATACAAAGTTTATTGCAAGTTTTTATGAGATTGTCAAATTGTTTTCCAAAGAGATCATACCATTTTACCTCCCCACAAACAATGTATCAAAATTCTTATTTTTCCATATTCTCACCAATACTATTATTGGGGTATTTTTTTTTTGATATAGCCATTCTAGTGGGTATACATAGGCATCTCACTATGTTTTTAATTTGCATCTCTCTGATGGATAATTATGTTGAGCATTTTTTCATGTGCTCATTGGCCATTTGTATGGCTTTTTAAAAAAAAAGTCTATTCAGATATTTTGCCCATTTTTAAATTTGTGGTTTTGTTATTGAGTTGTAAGTTCTTTTTATATTCTAGATAAAGTCTCTTAACAGTTAAATGATTTGCAATATGTTCTCCCATTCTGCATGTTGTCTTTTCACTTTCTTAATGGTATCCTTTGAAACAATGAAGTTTTTTTTTTTTTTTGAAACAATGAAGTTTTTTATTTTTTATTTTATTTTTTTAAAGATTTTATTTATTCATAGAGACACACACACACACAGAGAGAGAGAGAGAGAGAGAGAGGCAGAGACACAGGCAGAGGGAGAAGCAGGCCCCATGCAGGGAGCCCAACGTGGGACTCAATCCCAAGTCTCCAGGTTCACACCCCGGGCTGCAAGCGGCACTAAACCGCTAAGCCACCAGGGCTGCCCGAAGTTTTTTATTTTGATGAAGTCTAATCTATTTACTTTTTTGTTATTTTTGCTGGTGCTTTTGGTATAATATCTAAGAAAGCTTTGTTTAACCAAAGGTTACAAATATTTTCTCCTAAAATTTTTATAGTGTTAGTTTCTACATTTAAGTCTATAAGTTAGATTTATTTTTTTTTGTTTGTAAGGCTCTAAATTGTTTTTTAGCATGATATATTCAATTAACATAGAATCATTTGTTGCAACGACTATCCTCCTCTCATTGAGTGGTCCTGGAGCCTTACTAAAAAAATCATTTGATCATAAACATATGGGCTTATTTCTGGACACTTAGTTCAATCCCATTGATCTACATGCCTATCCTTATGTCAATACCACACTGTCTTGATTACTGTAGGTTTTTTTTCTCCAAATTTTTATCTAAATTCAAGTTAGTTAACATACAGTGGGAAATGGGAAAAAGAAAGTCTCTTCTACAAATGGCATTGGAAAACTGGACTATGCAAAAGAATGAAGCTGGACTACTTTCTTACACCATACACAAATAAACTCAAAATGGGTTAAGGACCTCCAGTGCCTGGCTGGCTTAGGTGGGAGAGTATATGCCTCCTTGATCTGAGAGTTGTGAGTTCGAGACTCACATTTGGTGTAGAGGTTACTTAAAAATAAAATAAAAAGTTTTTAAAAATGGATTAAGCGCCTAAATGTGAGACCTGAAACCATAAAACTCCTAGAAGAAAACATAGGCAGTATTCTTTCTGACGTTGGCTACAGAAACATTGCTCTAGACATATCTCCTCTGGCAACCGAAACAAAAGCAAAGTTACACTACTGAGACCTAATCAAAATAAAAAGCTTTTACACAGCAAAGGAAATGATCAACAAAACAAAAAGGTAACCTACTGAATGGGAGAAGATATTTGCAAATGATGCATTTGATAAGGGGTTAATATGCAAAATACATAAAGAATTTATACAACTCAAACCAAAAAACCCAAATAATCCAATTTAAAAATGATCAGAAGATCTGAATAGACATTTTTCCAAAGAGGATATACACATGGCCAACAGACACATGAAAAGATGCTCAACATCACTAATCATTAGAGAAAATTCAAATCAAAATAATAATGAGATTCCTCACACCTGTCAGGATGGCTAAAAAAAAAGAGAAACTCATAAGAAATAACAAATGTTGACAAGGATATGGAGGAAAAGGAACCCTTGTGCACTGTTGGTGGGAATGCAAACTGCTATAGCCACTGTGGAAAACAGTATAGAGGAAAACAACTGGCTATTTATAGGAAAATAAAAATGCTAATTCAAAAAGATATGCACCCATATGTTTATCGCAGCTTTATTTACAACAGCCAAGACATGGAAGCAACCCAAGATGCTGATAAGTGAATGCATAAAGAATATTTGGTATATACAATGGAATATTTCTCAGCCATAAAAAGATGAAATCTTGCCAATTGCAACAACATTCATGGATCTAGAGGGTCTAATATTAAGTGAAATAAGTCAGTTAGAGAAAGACAAATACCATTGATTTCATTCATATGAGGAACATAAGAAACAAAACAAATGAACAAATAAAAAAAGAGACAAAAAACAGACTCTTAAATATAGAGAACAAATTGGAAGTTGACAGAAGTGAAGTTGGTGAGGGGAATGGGTAAAATAGATAAAGAGGATTAATAATACATTTATCATGATGGAAAGTATAGAATCGTTGAATCATTATATACATCATTTACACCTGAAACTAATATAAAACTGTATGTTAATTATACCTGAATATTGCGACTTCCAATTCATCAACATAGAATGTCTCTCCTATTTATTTAGATCTTTTAAAATTTATCTTAGCAACGTTTTGTAGCTTTCAATACACACATTTTGTAATTCTTTTGTTAAATTTGTTCCTAAGTATTTTATTATTTTTAATGTTATTAGAAATGTTTTACTAATGGTTTTCTTCATTGCATTTTTTTAAAGATTTTATTTTTAAGTAATCTCTACACCCAATATGGGGCTCAAACTCACAACCCTGAGATCAAGAGTCACATGTTCTTCTGAATGAGCCAGCCAGGTGCCTTCTTCATTGTATTTTTTTATTGTTCATTGCTAGTGTATAGAAATATAATTAATTTTTGTATATGCATCTTGTGGCTTGTGACCTGGCTAAATTCTTTTATTAATTTTACTAGTTATGTGTTTTTGTATATGCCTTAGAATTTTCTCAATATAAGATCACGTCATCTGCAAACTAAGTTTTTATGCCTTCCTTTCCTTTCTAATTTGAATGGTTTTAATTTTGTTGTTGCACTAGCTAGACTCACCATCACTTGTATTCAATTCAATATTGAATTGAATGATGCTCTAAATCAATATTGAACTGAATACAAGTGATGACAGTGGACACTCTTGTTTCTGATCTTAGAGGGAAAATACTCAGTTTTTCATGATTGCATAAGATATTTACTAAAGATTTTTTATAGATGCTCTTATCAGGTTAGGAAGGTTTCTTCCTTTCTTTTTTTTTAATATTTTATTTATTTATTCATGAAAGAGAGAGAGAGAGGCACAGAAACACAGGCAGAGGGAGAAGCAGGCTCCATGCACCGGGAGCCCGACATGGGATTCGATCCCGGGTCACCAGGATCGTGCCCTGGGCCAAAGGCAGGCACCAAACTGCTGCGCCACCCAAGGATCCCGGTTTCCTCCTTTCTAATTCTACTTTGTTGAATATTTTTTTCGTGATGGTGTTAAATTTTGTCAAATGCTTTTTTGTTGTCTATTGAGATGATTGTGTGCTTTTGTCCTTTATTCTATTAACATGGTGCATTTAATTGTTTTTTAATATTACGCCAACTTGCATTTCTGGAACAAATCTCACTTTGCCATGTTTTATAATCCTTTTAATATGTTACTGAATTTAGTGTGCTGATACATTTTAAGATTTTTTGCATGTGTATTCATGAGGGGTATCAGTGTATGGTTTTCTTTTTTCTGATGTCTTTGGTATCAGAGTAATGCTGGCCTCATAGATGTTGGGAAGCATTCCCTTTTCTACTTTTGAAAGTTGTTATAAAGGAATGGTGTGATTTTTCTTTCTTTAAATATTTGATCAAATTTACCACAGAATCCACATGGGCCTGGGCTGTTTTGGGGTGGGGTAGAATTTAAATTGCTGAATCAATTTCTTTACTTTTTGTCTATTTAATTTTCTGGTGAATATCAGGCATTTTAGATAATATATTGTAACAACTCTCCATTCTGATTTTGCCTCCTGATGCTTGTTACTATTTTTTATTGTTTGTTTGTTTGTTTACTAGCTTACGGAGCCAAGTTTATGACTTCTATCTCTACTACAATATGTGGCTACTGAGGCCTCTGCTCAGATTTTTTTCCTCTGCATTATTTAAAAAAAAAAAAAAACTAGCTTCCTAAGGGTGCATTTGTGTCTGCATAGCTTTCAGCTAAAGGTTGCCTCAAACACCTCCAGCCACTGTGTATCCATTATCTGCTGATGGATCTGTGTGCAAACTGAAGAACATATTCAAATTTCAAATTGCCGTCAAGTCTGTTCTAGCTGTTACTTTCTGTTGGTCTCACTTGCTTTTCCACTGTACATTCACACAGGTGGAGAAGGCCAGGGATGTGTGGACATGTGCACAAGGTATGTGGACAGTTTATCAAGTCCACTATGGATATCTTACTTCCTGGAATTCCCTGTTACATCCACTGCTAGTCCATTGCCTGCCCCAAACAGTACTGTAATCTCAGGCTAGCAGGCCTTATTTCCTTGCCACTGAGATCAATACTCTAACCATTGATGCTCTAAATCAAGTGAGTTCTTTACAGCAGCAGCAGCAGCAGCAGCAGCAGCAGCAAAGCTGCTGGGTTTTATTGCACAGCCTGCCTCACCTTCGTTGAACTACTATGCCAATACAGCTGGGGTGGGGGTGGCCATGGTAATGGTTAGTTAGGAAGTTGAATTAAACCCAGAGTATTAGTTAGGGTTCTCCAGAGAAACAGAATGAATAGGATATATAGAGATATAGGCCGCCAAATAAGCATCGTTAAAGTCTCCCCTCTCACCGCCGTCATTTCTAGGTCAGAGTCTCCCAAAGAGCCTGAGCAGCTGCGGAAGCTCTTCGTCGGAGGTTTGAGGTTTGAGATGAGAGTCTGAGGAGCCATTTTGAGCAATGGGGAACGCTTGTGGACTGTGTGGTAATGAGGGATCCAAACACCAAGTGCTCCAGAGGCTTTGGGTTTGTCACGTATGCCACCGAGGAGGAGGTAGATGCAGCCATGAATGCAAGGCCACATAAGGTGGATGGAAGAGTTGTGGAACCAAAGAGGGCTGTCTCAAGAGAAGATTCTCAAAAACATGGTGCCCACTTAACTGTGAAAAAGATTTTTGTTGATGACAGTAAAGAAGACACTGAAGAACATCATCTAAGAGATTATTTTGAACAGTATG
Source organism: Canis lupus familiaris (assembly GCF_011100685.1). Classification (NCBI taxonomy): domain Eukaryota; kingdom Metazoa; phylum Chordata; class Mammalia; order Carnivora; family Canidae; genus Canis; species Canis lupus. The sequence goes on from NC_049260.1 coordinate 85,384,714, forward strand.
GGAAAATTGGAGTGATTGAGATCATGACTGACCGAGGCAGTGACAAAAAGAGAGGTTTTGCTTTTGTGACATTTGATGACCATGACTCTGTAGACAAGATTGGCCTTCAAAAATACCATACTGTGAATGGCCACAACTGTGAAGTAAGGAAAGCCCTATCGAAGCAAGAGATGGCTAGTGGTTCATCCAGCCAAAGAGGCCTAAGTGGTTCTGGAAACTTTGGTGGTGGTCGTGGAGGTGGTTTTGGTGGGAATGACAACTTTGGTTGAGGAGGGAACTTCAGTGGTCAAGGTGGCTTTGGTGGCAGTCGAGGTGGTGGTGGATACGGTGGCAGTGGGGATGGCTATAACGGATTTGGTAATGATGGAAGCAACTTTGGAGGTGGCGGAAGCTATAACAATTTTGGCAATTACAACAATCAATCCTCAAATTTTGGACCCATGAAAGGAGGAAATTTTGGAGGCAGAGGCTCTGGCCCCTATGGTGGTGGAGGCCAATACTTTGCCAAACCATGAAACCAAGGTGGCTATAGTAGTTCCAGCAACAGCAGTAGCTATGACAGTGGCAGAAGGTTTTAATTACTGCCAGGAAACAAAGCTTAGCAGGAGAGGAGAGCCAGAGAAGTGACAGGGAAGCTACAGGTTACAACAAATTTGTGAACTCAGCCAAACACCGTGGTGGCAGGGCCTAGCTGCTACAAAGAAGACATGTTTTAGACAATACTCATGTGTATGGGCAAAAAACTCAAGGACTGTATTTGTGACGAATTGTATAACAGGTTATTTTAGTTTTTGTTCTGTGGAAAGTGTAAAGCATTCCAACAAAGGGTTTTAATGTAGATTTTTTTTGTACCCATGCTGTTGATTGCTAAATGTAATAGTCTGATTATGACGCTGAATAAATGTGTCTTTTTTAAAAAAAAAAAAAAAGAAAGATATATAGGAACTGATATGATAATGAGCAATTGCTCATACAACTATGATGGCTAAAAAAGTCCCACAATCTGCTGTCTGCAAGATGGAGGTCCAGGAAAACCAATGGTGTGGCTCTAGTCCAAACCTAAAGTCCTGGAAGCCAATAATGTAAATTCAAGTTTTAGTCTAAAGGACCAAGAACCAGAATCACTAGTATCTGAGGGAAGAAGATGGAAGGAAGTTCCAGCTCAAGCTGAGAAAATTTGCCCTTTTCTGCCTTTTTGGCCCTCAATGGATTGGATGATGTCTACCCACACTGGTGAGGGTGACCTTAGCATTCTTCTTTACTCAGTTTATTGATTCAAATGCTAATCTCTCCCAGAAACATCCTCACAGACCTGCCCAGAAATAATGCTATCTGGGCATCTTTTAGCTCAATCAAGTTGACACATAAAATTAACCAATCACATTCAAACAAGAATACCATATAGACTTGCTCTGTTCTTACTTAAAGTTCAGAATTTCTCATTTTGTTGTATCCTTGGGTCAATTTCAGTGTTAAAATGGTTGTTTTTGATATTTCATTAAGCTTTTTAGTTACTATGTACATAGGCATAAATTCCTCAAACTCAGAAATTTATTCAAATACGGAGCATTTCGTCCATCAAGATAAAAAAAACTCTTCCAACCGAGGGAGACATCAGTTCTTGGTGACCATCAATGCAAGAAACAATAGTAATATTAACCTGGAGATTTTTCTACTGTTTTACAATATAGCCTGTAACCCAAACATATGAAGAAGGGAACTAACATTTAATAGAAGGACGTCAGCTGTTTTTGTTTTTGTTGTTGGACATAAGCTTTTATGTACACTTTGCTTATGTGATTTGAACTTGGAGCCATGTGGGCAAATTTAGATGGCAGAATAAGAGAACAGAAAGCCATGTCTGGGGGGATGAGAAAGAAAAATTAGGATAGAAAGGGATAGAGGAGAATACAAATGGAGTTTAATGATCTTTCTGGAGGGCTCTTTATACCTAGATCAATTTTTTAATTACTTTTAAATCCTTAAGAGCAAGAACAGTCTTATATATCCTGTAAAATGTGTTAATATAACATGAGTATTGCACATGTGTAGCTAATAGTCACTAGCTCCAGTGGTCTGGGTTGTACTGAAGATGAGATTTGTTAGTATTATAGAACAATGAAGCCAAAATTCCAACTCTGTAATGTGATATAAGTATGTCCCTACCCAATCTAGAAAATGGGGCACTGAGACACTGATACTCACAAAACTTCAGACACACAAGAGTCAAATTTTCTGACTTTCATTTAAGTAAATAGTATCTAAAAGCAGGCATATTAGAAAGCAAAGATAGATCAGCTGCCAAAATGCAGAATACTTTGTCATGTAATAAGAAACTGCATCCTAGGTACAACTATACCATTTTAAAAATGCACAGGTAAAAATATACACAGGGAAGCTAAATTTGCTAAAAATCATTCAATTGTACACTTAAACTGGGTGAGTTAATGACATGTAAAATATGCCTCAGCAAAGTTATATTTTTAAAGATTTTATTTATTTATTCATGAGAGACACACAGAGAGAGAGGCAGAGACACAGGCAGAGGGCGAAGCAGGCTCCATGCAGGGAGCCTGACGCAGGACTCGATCCTGGGTCTCCAGGATCACACCCTGGGCGGAAGGCAGCGCTAAACTGCTGAGCCACCTGGACTGCCCCTCAGTCAAGTTATTAAATGTACCCAGGAAACTGAGAAAGAAGCATATTTTTCAAATATGTGTTTTGGAAATATACAGGTGCAAAATAAAGTCAATTATAATCACAAGAAAAAGGTAATCTGTTACATGGAATAGATATTGAATTCAAACAGATGTCTTACACAGCTGTACATTAATGTAGGTGAAATATGCCATTTTTGAAAAGGATTTATTAATGTAATGTCATTTGCAACTAGAATTTCTGTTATTCAGGACTAAAAATCTCAACAAATCACATTTTTTCCTTTTTCTAGTACAGCTACCATCACGCATATTTTCAGAGATTTGCAGCACATTTGCAACCCATCAATGACTTTCACCCTGGTCACAGATTTATTTGTATGGAAAAACACAACAGTATTTGGTAAGTATATGCAATATCTTCCATCTAATTAGTACCTCAGGGCAGGTTGTTGATAAACAGAAAACAATAAGGGACATGTTAAATATCCCCAGCAGTACTCTCTGCATACTATCAGATTTAGAAAGAAGAACGAAGGTTTGCATTTCAAGCAATAAACCAGCTAGCTACCGGATTGCCATTAAGTACAAAGATTCCAACTAGAATAACTTGTGATTCATGAAGAAATAATCCTGTCTGCAGCTTCATATTTTAGAGGGCACCATGGAAATAGATACTATTTTTTCAATATTAATAATAAAGGAATGTTATTAAAAGTATTTTACAGTTAATGCTAAATACATCCCAACTCTGCACATCCCCCACTGCCAAGTGACTACCCTAGTATCCATTTACTGGGATAGCTATAGAAATCAGCCATTAGTCTGGAAATATTTGGCTCAAGGGACTTGTAATGGGTTGCAGAGGATTGCACATCATGTTTCACATGCAGATGAGGTTGCCATCTGGTGGATATTCTCTAACTAAAAGCTAACAACATTTATACTTATATGCAGAGCAATCCTATTCTAGGTGGGGAAATGATGCTACTTTTTGAAATAATTCATTAAATGTCCATTTTATGATTTGTACTGAATGGATACCTGTTTTTTGTATACCCCATGGTTGAGTAAAAAAATGCCAGGAAAGGAAGTACACTAAAGCTTTGGATTTAAAAGGTAATAAATGGGGGATGCCTGGGTGGCTCAGTGGTTGAGCATCTGCCTTTGGCTTGGGGCATGATCCCAGGGTACTGGGATCGCGTCCCATATCGGACTTCCCGTGGGGAGCCTGCTTCTCCCTCTGCCTGTGTCTCTGTCTCTCTCTCTCTGTGTCTCTAATGAATAAATAAATAAAATACTTTTTAAAATAAAAGGTAATAAATGTGGGATAGAGAAAGATATTCCATGCAAATGATAACTAAAAGAGAGTAGAAGGGACTGTACTTACATCAGATAAAATAGACTTTTCAATCAAGGGCAGTCACAAGAGACAAGAAGGTCACTATATAGTGATGAAGACATCACTTCAGATATAGACAGCATTACAATAATAGCAGGGGACTTCAATATGCCACTTTCAACATTGGGCAGATCATTCAGGCAGAAGCTATTTAATAAACAAACAGTAGACATGATTAACACTATAAACCAAATGAGCTTACCAGACTTATACCAAACAATCCATCCAATAGCACCAGAATATACGTTCTTCTTAAGCATACACAGTATATTCTCCAGCATAGATCATATGTTGGGCCACAAAGCAAGCCTTAACAAATTTAAGAAGATTGAAAACATATCAAGTATCTTTTCTGACTACAAAGGTGTAAAACTAGAAATCAGTAACAGGAAGAAACTGAAAAATTCACAAGTACTTACTAAATAAACAACATATGCTTTCCTGAAAAACAAGTGGGTCAAAAAAGATATCAAAAGGGAAATCAGAAAGTGTTTTGAGATTAATGAAAACAAACCCAAAACATACCAAAACTTATGGGATTCAGCAGAAGCAATCATGAGAGGAAAGTTCATAGTAAAAAAAAAAAATGCCTATAGTAAGAAAAAAGAAAGATTCTGAATAAACAACCTAACTTTACACCTCAAGGAATTAGAAAAATAAGAACTACCTTAGTCCAATGTTAGCAGAAGGAAGGAAATAATAAAGATTAGAACATGAAATGGGACACCTGGATGGCACAGTTAAGCACCCAACTCTTGGTTTTAGTTCAGGTCATGATCTCAGGTTCATGATCTCAGGGTTGTGAGATGGCCTGAATTGTTGCTGCGGGCTCAGTGCAGAGTCTGCTTGAGAGTCTCTTTCCCTCTTCCTCTGCCCCTCCTGGCTGTGCTCTCCTTATTTCTCTCTCTCAAATAAATTAATCTTTTTAAAAAAGATTATAAATGAAATAGAAAAAAAATAAATGAAATAGAGACTAAAAACAGATAACACAAAAAAGTCAATGAAACCAAGAGTTTTTTGAAAACTAAATTTACATACCTTTAGCTAGACTAACCAAGAAAGAGAATTCAAAAGGTAATAACTTTTTTATTAAGCAAGTTCTTGTATTTTTGTTGTTTTTTTTTAAATAATTATTTTTTGCTTTATTCTGTTCATATGTGACCGCCCCAAACCCAACACTTGGTTTTTCTCTTTTGACTTTATTATTCTGCCACTACCCAGGTCAACAGAGTCTTCCTCCCAATAGTTTTGTTTTTTTTTAAGATTTTATTTTTTTATTTTTTATTTATTTATGATAGTCACAGAGAGAGAGAGAGAGAGAGAGAGAGAGAGGCAGAGACACAGGCAGAGGGAGAAGCAGGCTCCATGCACTGGGAGCCCGATGTGGGACTCCATCCCGGGTCTCCAGGATCGCGCCCTGGGCCAAAGGCAGGCGCCAAACCGCTGCGCCACCCAGGGATCCCTCTTCCTCCCAATAGTATATATGGTTTGATCCTCATCAAGTGGATAGAATGTAGGTCCTCAGAGATCATGGCTCTCCAGCTCCAGGACCTCCGTCCTCCACTTTGACTGTACTGCCTGTGTTGGGGCTATGCCCAGGTCCTGTCACCCCTGAGGTGTCCTTAGGCGAGAAACACCAAGCAGGCTACGTGCTTATGTGCCAACTCTGAACAAACGTGAGGACTGCTTAAAGCCTAGGGTTGAGGGTAGTGAGGCAGGCTGTGTCTGGGTCCATTACAAAGGGATGCTGTCTTTGATTAACAAAGTCTGCCATGGCAACACCCTCTAGACATGTCTGGAATGGGGACATTAGAGGGAGAGAGAGCATGCCGGCCACAGTCTCAGATAGGGAAAAGGTGTGTACTACATCCTTGCCTTAGGCTGTTGTTCTGCTTCCCAGGCTGCATTGTGTCACACACCAGGTGGCTGGGGAGGCATTCTGAAGGCCATGAAGGTTTAAGTGGCTTCCCTAGGTGAAGCAAGTCCCGTTAAACAAAATTTTGTTACGTAATTTGAAATATGTCTATGACATTACATGGGCTCTATTTTAAACATTAAAGTGACTTCTGGTGTCATGCATGTCTTTATCTAACAGCCTTACATAAGGATTCAGGGTCAGATACATGCCAGAATTATAAATAGTTCTATATCAAACCTACTCTAATACAAAATAACTATTTTTTTTAATTTTTATTTATTTATGATAGTCACAGAGAGAGAGAGAGAGGCAGAGACATAGGCAGAGGGAGAAGCAGGCTCCACGCACCAGGAACCCGATGTGGGATTCGATCCCGGGTCTCCAGGATTGCGCCCTGGGCCAAAGGCAGGCGCCAAACCGCTGCGCCACCCAGGGATCCCACAAAATAACTATTGATTCAGATATCACTACCCATCCACCTTTTCTAGGTTTACCTCTTTCTCTCCTTCTTTTCCCTAATAGAACTATCCAAAAGTCATCTCCCATATATTGAAATATGACATCTATCCCATAGAAGGCATGACAGTCGATGAAAACAGTGTGCTGTAAAACCAGTTACTCATTCCATTTTTACACATAGGCTAGTTATCTGAACACTGCATCATAGTCATTAGCCACCATCTCATAACTATATATTACTTGTGTTGAGTAAAGGAGAGCAGGTAAAAAAGGAAAATGGGCTTTCTTGTTGGACCTGGATTAAAATCATATCTCTATAGTGTTTCAGTTATTTCTCCTTCATAAAATAGTTCTCTGAGACTCAAAAGAAGTGGAGGAGCAGTGCCTGAGTGGCTCAGCGGTTGAGTGTCTGCCTTTGGCTCAGGGTATGATCCCAGAGTCCCGGGATCGAGTCCCACATGGGGCTTCCTGCATGGAGACTGCTTCTCCCTCTGCCTGTGTCTCTGCCTCTCTCTTTCTCTCTCTCATGAATAAATAAATAAGATATATTTAAAAAATTAAAAAACAAGAAGTGAAGGAAATAACACTGTGGGTATGATATTAGTGTTGTTATAAAGATGGAAGTGACAGTGTGCTTGGATGGTTCAGTTGGTAGTGGGTGGCTCAGTCAATTAAGCATATGATTCTTAATCTTAGCTCGGGTCTTGATCTCAGGATGGTTGAGTTCAAGCCCCATGTTGGTCTCCACATTAGGGACAGAATCTACTTAAAAAACAAATAAAAAATCGTTTAAAAAAGATGGAAGCACTTACCAAATAGTAGGTTTTTAACACATCTCAGTTAAATACACGAAGTCTCTTTTAAAAAAGTATATACATTGCTGCCTTTATATAGTCCTCATGGTGATCTATGAATTTTTTTAAACGGAGCCCTATCTACTATCCCACTTGAAAGGTTACAATTAACTCTACTATGTTTATATGAAATAACGTACATCAAAGCTAGTTTAAAAATAAATGAGCAAGCAAATATATACATTTATATGTACATAAAATATCAATACAAATTTAATACAAATATTAATTCAAATGTAGTGATTAGTCCTGAGAATATGACATCACAACTGCAAATGCAATGTTACATGAATCGGTATTTATGACTTTGGATAAAATTTCCTTCATAGTAAGATGATGCAAATAGATTCATATGTAGAAGTGAGGACACTGAGTTCTGGAAAACAGATGACAAGAATAGACTCCAGTAATGAGGCAGACACTAATGTTGAAAATGCATCTGGAAAATTAAAGCTATTTCATGAATATGAGGAGAAAAATCAATAAAGCTAAATTAACATATTTTTATAATGTAGCTGTAGTTATTTTACTGAAGTGAAATTTTAAGTGCTATAAGTAGATATTTGACTCATTCATCTGTATCCCTAAAATTTTTCATAATCCAGTTGACAAGAAAAACTTTTTGGGGGGTGCCTGGGTAGTTCAGTGATTGAGAGTCTGCCTTTGGCTCAGATCATGATCTGGGGTCCTGGGATCAAATATCACATGGTTCTCCCTGCAGGGAGCCTGCTTCTTCCTCTGCCTATATCTCTGCATTCTCTCTCTGTCTCTCAAAAACAAATAATTAAAATCTTAAAAAAAGAAAAGATTTTAATTATTTATTTGAGAGAGAGCACAAGAGCATGAGGGTGGGCCATGGGGAGGGACAAAGAGAGAGGGAGAAGCCAAGTCCTTGCTGAACAAGGAGCCCAATGTGGGTCTCTGTACCAGGACCCTGAGATCATGACCTGAGCCAAAGGCAGACCCTTCACCAACTGAGCCACCTAGGTGCCTCTATGAGAAAAACTTTTTAGTACTTTCTTATTGAGGTCTCCTCATATTTGAGGATATAGACATGCTGATGACTGCAAGATATGTATCTCTAGCCTCTTTCTCTTGAACTCCAGACTAAAACATCTAAATCTCAGATATCTCCACTAGCATGTGCCATAAGAGAGAGCAGAGACAAATGGTTTAGAGTGCAGATTATTAGTGAAACAGACTTGAGTTCAACTCCTGACTTCATCATTTACCAGTTATGTAACTTTGGACAAGTTACTTAGTTTCTCTGAGCCCATTTCTTCTTCTGAAAAACAAGGATAAAAATAGTACTGACATATAGTAAAAATTAATGAAATATATACCTAATGTACTCGGGTGAATGAAATCTAGTAAACAATAAAATATATATTCCATTAAAAGAAACACATACATATGTATCTCTTCAAAACCAGTAAATTCTTTTCTCACAGCCTGGGCTGCCCCTGAACCAGTTTTAATGATGTTTTAGAACTATTGTCAAAGGTCAGAAGCTATAAATAATACACAAGGAAACATATATTTGGAGTTCACTACATAATTAACTCCATTTATATTGCAATTTGGCAAAACAAAAAATCAAAATATTTTGAGTCATTCAAGTGGCATTTGTCACAGAACACCATATGCAGTAATTTTGCATATGTCTGGGCATCCCAGGTGGCTCAGCGGTTTGGCGCCTGCCTTCGGCCCAGGGTGTGATCCTGGGGACCCGGCTTGAGTCCCACGTTGGGCTCCCTGCATGGAGCCTGCTTCTCCCTCTGCCTGTGTCTCTGCCTCTCTCTCTCTGTGTCTCTCATGAATAAATAAAATCTTAAAAAATTTTTTTGCATATGTCTTATCTTGAACACTGAATTATGACCTTCTTGATAAAACAAATAGCATCTTAGACATTCTTATATCCTCTATTCCATAATGCCCATCACAATTTCTTGCATGGAGTAGGTACTCAATACATACCAATTAAGTAAAAAGGAAAGAAAGCTATCTTGTTCTTTTACAATAAAAAAATGCAAAATTTTCAGTGGCTGACTCAGTCAGTGGAGCATGTGACTCTTGATCTTGGGGTTGTGGGTTCAGTCCCTGCATTGGGTGTAGAGATTCCATAAAAAATAAAATCTTGGGATCCCTGGGTGGCTCAGCGGTTTAGCACTTGCCTTCAGCCCAGGGCGTGATCCTGGAGTCCTGGGATCGAGTCCCACGTCAGGCTCCCTGCATATGAGCCTGCTTCTCCCTCTGCCTGTGTCTCTGCCTTTCTCTGTGTGTGTGTCTCTCATGAATAAATAAATAAAATATTTTCTAAAAATCTTAAAAAGGCAAAATTTTCGATCTTAAATAATCTGCAGGCTCAAATATAACATTAGTCTTTGGGAGAATTAATTTTTTAAAAAGTAAGCTCTATGCCCAATGTGGGGCTTGAACTAACCATCCTGAGAAGAAGAGTCACACGCTATACTGACTGAGCCAGCCAGGCGACCAGGGAGAATTATTTAAATTCTCATTTCCTCTCTTTAGATTATTTCCTTTGATCCTAGACCAATTTTATACATATTCCAGACCTATGCATTCTTGGTAATTTGTTTGACTGAATGTATATTAAATCATCACAGGTTCCTATTATCTAGAAGTTTTCTAAAAATTTGATCACTTTTAAACATCAGCTGTATTACTTATAAAAACAGATTTAAAAGTTATAGCAATGCCTTGGCAGGTTACTCTTTCTTCTCTCATTTTATTTCATATCTTCTCTTTAAAAATATTTGATGGTATGTTTTGCAAAAAACAGTGAACTATTTAAATCAGAACTCCTGCTTGAAGTTCTAAATCATTACCTTTCAAATTCAAGTATCTAAGATAACCTATTTAATATTAACATAAAGAACCCCCAAAGGCCGGAATAGTATGCAAAATTATGCTATGAATATAAGTAAGTCTAGAGTATACTTGAGAAGGAGAGGGATGGGGAGAGACAAGAAATGAGAACATTATGGAATCTTTGGTGGCATTCTTTCCCTATCCTTCTTACCGATTTGTCCTTCCTTTGTAACTGTTTGAATTCATTTGTTAAATAATCACTAACAATTTACTATAAGATAATTCATGAGGAGTGCTTGGGTGGTTTAGGTGGTTCAGTGTCTGACTTCGGTTCAGGTCATAACCTCAGGGTCCTGAGATCGAGCCCCGTGCTGAGCTCCCCATCAGCGAGGAGTCTCCTCCTCCCCCTACTCATGCTCTCTTGGTCTCCCTTTCTCAAACAAATAAATAATTTTTTTTAAAAAAAAGATAATTCATGGGCACCTGGGTAGCTCAATGGTTGAGCATCTGCCTTTGGCTCAGGTCATGATTCCGGGGTCCTGGGATCAAGTCCTGCATAACGTTCCCCACAGGGAGTTTGCTTCTCCCTCTGCCTGTCTCTGCCTCTCTCTGTGTGTCACTCATGAATAAATAAAATTTTTTTAAAAAAGACAATTCATAAAAAGTGTTTACCATAGTTACCAGTACATAGTAAGCACTCAGTAAAGGTAAATAAATGTTAGTGATTATTATTTTTGTGTGCAACCCCTCATCTTTGCCTTTACTATGACCTCTTTTCCCAAATTTACATACAGGCAGGATGTGTGATCAGGGCTGGGATAAAGAAGGATCATGCACACACTTTTAAAAATATTTAAGATATGCCTGAATAATTTTCTTGGAATTTTGTCTTGAAATCACCCATTTCATGAAATCCACAACATTAAACTCCTAGTCACTAAATGGCATGCTTCTTAAAGTTCCTCAGTGAGGACAATTAATGTCTAATGGCAATTTTTTATAAAAAGGCATTCTGTATAAAAAAAATTCCAGACAAGCCCATATATCTTTTTCCCATTTTATTTTTTAAAAATATTTTATTTATGTATACATGAGAGGCACAGAGAGAGAGGTAGAGACATAGGCAGAGGGAGAAGCAGGCTCCCCACAGAGAGCCTGATGTGGGACTTGACCTGATGCAAAGGCAGACACTCAATCACTGAGCCACCCAGGTGTCCCTATTTTATTTTTAAAATTTATTATTATTAATTTAAAATGTTTTAAAATTTAAATTCAATTTAGTTAGCATACAGTGTATTAGTTTCAGGGGTAGAATTAGTGATTCATCAGTGGTATGTAACACTCACTGCTCATTGCATCACATGCCCTCATTAATGCCCATCACCCAGTTACCCCATCCCCCACCCTGCCTCCCCTCCAGCAACCCTATTTGTTTCCTATAGTTAAGAGTCTCTTATGGCTTGCCTCCCTCTCTGTATTTATTTTCCCTTCCCTTCCCCTATGTTCATCTGTTTGGTTTCTTAAATTCCACATATGGGTGAAATCATATGGTATTTCTCTTTCTCTGACTGACTTATTTCACTTAGCATAATACCTTTTAGTTCCATCCATGTCATTGCAAATGGCAAGATTTCATTATTTTTGATACCTGAGTAATATTCATATATAATACATAATAATATATAATATTCATATATAATATAATACATATAATATTCACATATAATTCATATATATAATTTCTTCTTTATCCATTTATCTGTCAATGGACATCTGGGCTCTTTCCATATTTTGGCTATTGTAGACATTGCTTCTATAAACATTGGGGTGCAAGTGCCCTTCGAATCACTATTTTTGTATTCTTTGGATAAATACCTAGTAGTGCAATTGCTGGGTCCTAGGGTAGTTCTATTATTAACTTTTACTAACAGTGTTAAGAGGGTTCCCATTTCTCTGCATCCTTACCAACATCTGTTGTTTCCTGAGTTGTTAATTTTAGCCATTCTGGCTGGTGTGAGGCGGTACCTCATCATGGTTTTGATTTGCCTAGACAAGTCCATGTATCTTATGTTTATGTATCATCTTAAATTATCTATAATTTTAAGTATTTGAAAGTTAGTATTTTCAGTAGCAATAGACCTTACTTTTTATTTTTTTTTTATTTTTTTTTTTATTTTATTTATTTATGATAGTCACACAGAGAGAGAGAGAGAGGCAGAGACATAGGCAGAGGGAGAAGCAGGCTCCATGCACCGGGAGCCCGACGTGGGACTCGATCCCTGGTCTCCAGGATCGCGCCCTGGGCCAAAGGCAGGCGCCAAACCGCTGCGCCACCCAGGGATCCCCTAGACCTTACTTTTTAATGGTGCAGTGAATATATATTCTAACAGTCAATTCTAATTCTAATATATATATATATTTCATATAACAATATATTTCAAATAATTCTTTTTTTGGTTTATGTTTCTTTCGTGTTTCTCTGAAACTGTTCTTCACTTTTTTGTTGCAAACTGGGCCTCTTAATCTCTCACCCTTAATGTTATTAACTTTGGGGAACCCTGGGTGGTGCAGCGGTTTGGGAACCCTGGGTGGCGCAGCGGTTTAGCGCCTGCCTTTGGCCCAGGGCGTGATCCTGGAGACGCGGGATCGAATCCCACGTCGGGCTCCCGGTGCATGGAGCCTGCTTCTCCCTCTGCCTATGTCTCTGCCTCTCTCTCTCTCTGATGACTATCATAAATAAATAAAAATTTAAAAAAATGTTATTAACTTTGAAGTGTCCTATTTGTCAATACAGAGTGTGCTGTAAGACTTTCAGTTAAACAAGGCAGATGAGGCACATGCATTTATCTCTGTCGCATCATGAAGCTCCACTAAAATGACAGTAAAGGACTTTTTTAAAGGCAAATATGGAGAAGGACAAAGAGGAGAGGAGATAACAGCAGATATATGTAAGTCAACAAAATTGTGGAAGTTTGAAAGCATTAGATGAGAGGAGTGCTAAGCTAATTTAAGAAACCAGAGAAAGCTGAAATCTAATGCTGGTGGTAATGTGTTCAGTGCTTAAAGTTCCTGGATATCTCTAGGTACAGGATGAAGGGAGGGCTTAAAAAGAGGAGGCTTAATAAGTAATTGAAAGTATATATTAGAGGTACGCCTGGATGGCTCAGCGGATGAGCACCTGCCTTCGGCCCAGGCTGTGATCCTGGGGTCCTGGGATCGAGTCCTCCATCGGACTCCCTGCACGGAGCCTGCTTCTCTATACGTCTATGTCTCTGCCTCTTTCTCTTTCTCTGTCTCTCATGAATAAATAAATAATATTTTTTAAAAAAGAAAGTATATATTAGAAAAAAATTAGATCCCCAAAGCCCCTTATCCATTCCAAGAAAAGATTCAAATTTTATTTTCTGGAGTAATTAAGACATTTTTCTAGAAAAAAAAAAAAGCTCTAGTCTTGGAAACAATAGGCATAGCTGAGGGCTGGGGTGTGAACCTTTTTTTGAAAAAAAAAAAGATTTTATTTATATGAGAGAGAGAGCATGAACAGGGAGAGAGGCAGAGGGAGAAACAGACTCCCTGCTGAGACAATTCAAGGATTCAGTAGTGGAGGGTCAAATTAGACCAACAGAAGTTTCAGAAAGACAAGACAGAAAAATATACAGGAGATAATTACTAAAGGAATATTACAAGAAAAATTCTTAGCACCACAATATATGTTATTCAGATTTAAAAGGTCTACCAAGTACCCAGAACAGTGAATGAGAAAATGGTTCTCAGTAACAAACATTATAGTGGAACTTCAGAAGATGGATTAAAGAGAAAATTTTAAAGCTTTTAGAGGGAAAAAAACAGGTCATACACAAAGGACCACAAATAATATTAGGAAGAAAAATTCTAAACTGTACCCCCAGAATCAAGAAGATAAGTTTTTAGGGAAAATAATTTCCAACTGAGGTAGCATAAATAATGCTTCCCCACAAAGATGTCCTTATCCGAATCCTTGGATCTGCAACTATATTACCTTACATGGTAAAACATGGTAAATGGAATTTTACAGATGTGATTAAGTGAAGGATCTTAAGATGGAGAGATTCTCCTGGATTCTGGGTGGGCCCAATATAATAAAAAAGGTCTTTATAAGAAGGAGTCAGGAAAATCAAAGTAAGAAAAAGAGATGTGAAAACCGAAGCAGAGGTTGGAGTAATATGCTCTGAGATAGAGGAACGAGCTATGAGCCAAGGAATGTAGGCAGCCTGTAGAAACTGGAAAAGGCAACTAAAAATATTCTCCTCTTATAGACTCTAAAAGGAACCAGCCTTGCCAATACCTTGATTTTAGCCCATTGAAACTGAATTCAGATTTCTGATCCAAAGAGAATAAATTTGTGTCGTTTTCAGCCATTGAGTTTGGGATAATTTGCTATAGCAGCAATAGGACACATAATATGTCAAGCTAGAACTCTTATCAGTTGATCTAACAATCTCATGAAAGATTAGAACAAGGTGTTTTCAGACATTCAAGATCTCAAAAAATGTATCATGTTTCTCAAGAAATTACTGGAGGATATCTGTCCATCAAAATGAGAGAGTTAAAGCAAAAGTGAGGGAAACATAACATCCATAAAATGTAATCCAACAGAAGAGAAGAGCAAAAGCAATTTTCAGGATAAAGGTGTGGGGATAACCCAGGAAGAGAGCTATTCAGAAAGACTAAACCAGTTCACATTGGAACAGAAGGACAAAAATCCCCATCACAGACATCTTTATTTTTTAATTTATTTAAATTCAACTTGCCAACATATAGTATAATACCCAGTGCTCATCACATCACGTTGACATCTTTAATTTAAAAAAATTAAAGTTATAAAAGTTATAGATAACCTCATGTATTTGAACACACAGAAAAGAGATGTGGAGATTTCTTGGAAAAATCTACTTGGGGATGAGTAAGTGATAGATACATAAAAAAATCCTAAGCAAATAAAATTTAATTAATTTGTCAAAACAAAAATTTTACAGGAAAGGAAATACAACATACTCAATACTTGGTTAAACTCTGAATAATGTTTACAAAGTCATAGTAACATAATCACCGAATACTGATTTCACCAAAAATTTTGGGAGGAGGGGAAGTATACGTTTATGGGTGCATAAGAGCCAACCTGCCACCTTTCAGAATATAGAATTAATATATTATCTAAAAAGCTGAAAAGTCAAGAAATAGCAACATTACATAAAAACATAGTAGTGAATACTATAGGGAACAGCTAAAATTGTTTAAGGTTATTGCTCTCCAAGAGTGAGAATCAGGAATGGAGAGGGATAGGACAGAGGACTGTTGTTTTTTACTGTGCTATTTCTTAAAAAATCTTTATGTACAAGATATCAATTTAGTAAAATTAAAATTTTAGTTTAAAGATGAGTTATTTTTACGAACAACGCATTTAGTGCTTAGCTAAATTCTTCATAGTTGCATTGTATGCGTGTTCTAATCTAAAAATCACAATTTTTAAGACAGGTAAAAATCCTCTTATATACAGTGGCACAGTTGCCACTTACTCAATTCTTGAGGAACAAAAGTAAAAATACTCACCATGACTGGTAGGGCTTGGTGAACTCTCTAATCTCATTGCATGCCACTGGTTCCTTTGCTTATTATGTTCTACATACACTGTCCTTTTTCATTTCTTTGTTCAAACAAGCAAACACCTTTCCTGATGACCTGCCCACAGTCTATTCATTTTGCTGGGAAGGTTATTCCCTCAATCTTCTCCAGGTTGGCTCCTTTCTTTCACGGCTCAGCTTAAATGTCACTTCTGCAGAGAAGCTTTCTCTGACCATTGAATTTAAAGGAGGTCTCCACGCCACCCCCCACTCTTCCTGCTATTTTCTTATGCATTGCTCTGTTTTTTACTGAGTTTTACCACAATTTGTAAAAACATATTTGCATAAATGTTTATGTGTTTTCACTAAATTCTAAGCTGTCTAGTGCATCTGTGTGTAGCAGAAGGACTTGGACATAGTAAGTGCTCAAAAAATATTTTTAAATGAATTTCTTATTAAGTGATATATCCAAGTTTCTGATATTTATAAACAATGACATGTTATATTCCATAGTTTTTGTTATATGTTAGCAGTAACTAGATACAGAGAATTATATAAAGACAAAATAATACAATTTAGACCTTTTGAAAACTTGAGTTCTTGAAAAACATTCAAATCTTAACACCTTTGGCTCATCTAAACTCTAGCCTCCTCTTATACAACGGATTCTAAGCAATGTCTGGAATTATGTTTTACTCAGTAGTCTCCTTTAATCAAGTACTATATCATTTGTAGTTAAGCTGATTATCATAATTTTATACAACAAGGGGTAATTAACATCACTGATCCACAGAGGAGGCATATACCCATATAATCAGGATCACATAAATGTCTTTTCCTTCTAAAAATACGTGGTAATGAGATGTATAACAGTCTTGTAGTCACTTAGTCTTGTAGTCTTGTAGCATTAATAGAATTAAATGCTTCATTTAGGTGACTTGTTCCACACTCAATTGGATTTTACTTAAAGAGAGCATTTCATGGTTTTTGATCTTTGTCTTTGTAGCCTGGGAAGGAATGTGAAGTGAAAATCACAAAGGTTCATTTTAATTATTCCAGTAATATTGTAGCTTAATATGATTTCTAGTGTAATTTTTATGAGTAGTAGTTTCATGTACAGATAGGATTTGTAAAAATCTTACAATTTAACCCTAATAAAAAGAGATCAGACATGCAATATGTCTACCACAGTGCTTGGCACACTATGAGCATTCAATAAAAATTAAGCTTTTTTTTCTCTGACTCTGATAATTCAAGTAGTAGTGCAGCCAACTCTCATTCATTACAGTCCATTTAAGCCCCAACTTTACACTTGTATAATGATTTTTTAAACGAAGCCTAAGATTTTGATCTATTTGAACTTACTGTTTCTGCTTATTTTCTTTCATATGTTTTTTTGTATATAATTGAATCCTGATTTTATCAGTTGTCTTGCACACCCTTGGATAAATGAAGTCCTTTCTTTTACTCACTAGGACCTTGAAGAAACTAGGCAGTCTAGTCTGAATTTTTTTAACATTATTAAAATAAAAATATTGATTAATAAACTGTAGAAGAGGGAAAAAACCTTTTTTGTTCTTCTTCCCTTCTAGATTCTCTACCTAAGGCCTCATAAATTAAACTGGCAAAAAACAGATTAACAAGAGAAAAACTAACAAAAGTTTATTAATATGTGCACCATGCACAGCACAATGGGGGGTAGTCAGTGAGAAGTAACTTGGTGGTTAGAACTTGAGTTTATATACCATTTAGAAGAACAATTTTTATAGAAGTGAGAAGACAAATGTAAAAGACGTATTTCCTGAGTGGCAAATTGTGGGAAGGTAAAGATCTGAGGGAACTAATGGGTCATAAGGGCTAGTTAGTAATTTGTTATGTAGATTCCTATAATGCTGACTCCAGGCCTATAAAGCTGTAGAATTGTCTCTGGTGGTTCATTTCAGTCCTTCTTGGTACACAGGGGACAGGGACACCTTTACAACTACTTTTAGGCATAAAGGGGAAGGCAGAGAGTTTTTCTTGTTTTTGCTCTGTCAATCAACAAAAAACAAAACTGCAAAATAAAATACGTGTTTATTTGGGGTTTTAGGAGTGCAATGTGGGAGGCACCTTAAGCATGCTCCAGAGAGACAAAAGAGGTTAGACTTTTTAAAGAGGAAACAGGGGATTTACATAAGTTGTTTTGAAGAAAAGGTGATTGGTGCTGGTTTCTCTCCAATTACACTAATCTGTGTGTGATTGGTGGCTAAGGCTAGTGTTAGGCAGAAAGTCCCATTAAGTCCATTTTAACATATAGCAGATGCCTCGGCTTTTAGCTGAGTTCAGCAAAAATTCTAAGAATTTGAGACAGAACATGTGCATAAGCCCCCTCTCAATGTCCTCCAGGCTCCATTTTAAATAACTTTTAGCAATGGTTATTCCATTTTTTTCTCTCTGCTGTCAGCTTCTTCTCAATTGCCATCAACTTGAAATAATTGATTTCAATTATAATAACTTGAAATAATTCTCAAGTCAAAGTGCATTTTTGGGGGTGGCGTATTCTACCCTTTAAAATTAAACAATTTTCTTTATAGTGCTCTGAAAATTGGCTCATTATAGTATAATTTTAATCCAAGATTTGATCAGTGTAGCCAAGAAAGAGTTATTTTGGTATCTCTAAAAGACAATTGTATCAAAAACATCTTAGAGGGGCAAAAAGAAAGGGAGAGTCAAATTTTGGCAACTTTTCAAAAACACAGTGGATCCACAGAGATTAAAAACAAATGTTTTATAACATGTGACTTCTCAGCTTTGATAAAATATTTACAATAATAAGGAAAAGATATATACAAACATTTCATGACTGATGAAAAATTAAAGAAATCTAAACACAAGTTAGGTGGCTCAAAGATTCTATGCTGTGCTGTGTTTGAAACGCATAAGAAGAAGCATTTCTGATTTATCTTCCTTTAAAAGTTATATTGCTCTTATTGCCTTATATTATAATGCATATGTCACTGCTGTAGGCTCATCATTAAAGGATAACTCAGCATAGTATAGGAGAGCACTTACCAGGCATCTGGAATGTTGGGTTTAACCCTTTACTCTGCTATTACAATACCAGGAAAAATCACAATCAGTTTGAACCTCTGTCTCTTGTCCATAAGATAAAAAGAATGGATTCCATGGTTTCTTAATTTTAAAAGTCCACAAACCATTGGTCAGCCAATGAACAAAACAAATACTCTATTATTAGAACAGAAAAGGAATTATGTTTTAATTATCTCTAATCCCCCCAGGGCCTAGGATGGTCCCTAATAATTTAACTCTTTTTAGTTCAATAAACATTTATTGAGGATCTTCTAAGTTCCAGGGATAGCACTGAATCCTGGGAATTCAGAGATGAGGTAGACATGCTCTCTACCTTTTAGGATTTTACAGTGCAGAGGAAGTAAAAGTATATAGGTAATTTAAACATCAAGAATTATGGCTGAGGCCAAGATGCAGATTTTCGTTAAGACCCTTACGGGGAAGACCATCACTCTCGAGGTTGAGCCCTCGGATACAATAGAAAATGAAAAGGCCAAGATTCTGGATAAGGAAGGAATCCCTCCTGATCAGCAGAGACTGATATTTGCGGGCAAGCAACTGGAGGATGGCCGTACTTTGTCTGACTACAACATTCAAAAGGAGTCCACTCCTCATCTTGTGTTGAGACTTCGTGGTGGTGCTAAGAAAAGGAAGAAGAAGTCTTACACCACTCCCAAGAAGAATAAGCATAAGAGAAAGAAGGTTAAGCTGGCCGTCCTGAAATACTACAAGGTGGACGAGAATGGCAAAATCAGTCGCCTTCGTCGAGAGTGCCCTTCAGATGAATGTGGTGCTGGAGTTTTTATGGCTAGCCACTTTGACAGACATTATTGTGGCAAATGTTGTCTGATCTATTGCTTCAACAAACCAGAAGACAAGTAATTGTATATGGATTGATAATAAAAGAAGTGAACTGATAACATTAAAAAAAAAAGAATTATGGCTGAGGTAGACAAAGAGTAGTATTTTACATAGTGAACGTAACTTACAAGGGCCAGAGAAAGGCTTCCTGGAGGAAATCATCCTCTGCTGAATCTTTTTTTTAAAATTTTTTTTTTATTGGAGTTCAATTTGCCAACATATAGCATAACACCCAGTGCTCATCCCGCCAAGTGCCCCCCTCAGTGCCCATCACCCAGTCACCCTAGCCCTCCACCCACCTCCCTTTCCACTACCCCTTGTCGTTTCCCAGAGTTAGGTGTCTCTCATATTTTGTCACCCTCACTGATATTTTCACTCATTTTCTCTCCTTTCCCCTTTATTTCCTTTCACTAATTTTTATATTCCCCAAATGAATGAGACCATATAATGTATGTCCTTCTCCGATTGACCTCTGCTGAATCTTGAAGGATTAGTTATCCATAATGATGGAGAGGCAGAGAAAATAGCAAGAGCAGAAACAAAACATATAAAAAGAATATGAATAAGTTAATATGGCATGCATTCATTACAGTCTCTTAAAAAATTAAATAGCTGGGATCCCTGGGTGGCTTAGTGGTTTAGCGCCTGCCTTCAGCCCAGGGCATGATCCTGGAGTCCCAGGATCAAGTCCCACATCGGGCTCCCTGCATGGAGCCTGCTTCTCCCTCTGCCTGTGTCTCTGCCTCTCTGTGTGTGTGTCTCTCATGAATAAATAAATAAAACCTTTAAAAAAATTATTTTTTTTTTATTTTTTATTTTTATTTATGATAGTCACACAGAGAGAGAGAGAGGCAGAAACACAGGCAGAGGGAGAAGCCGGCTCCATGCACCGGGAGCCCGACATGGGACTCGATCCCGGGTCTCCAGGATCACACCCTGGGCCAAAGGCAGGCGCCAAACCGCTGCCTTTAAAAAAATTAAATAGCTCCCTCCTCAGTTACATAAAATAATTAAGAAACCACACTTATCATAGGGATAACTAATGTTACTTTATTTTCCATATTTCCTTTAGATTCTTAGCAATAGCTTCATGTTTATTTTATCTGGGAAGGGACGTATGAGTTTTTTTTTTTTTTTTTTCTAAAATGCATGTCAGGATACCTGGGTTTCAGTGATGAATAACTCTGAAATATTTTGAAAGAGAAAAAAAAAGAAAAAAAGATTATTAGGCATCTTATGGAAGGTGAGGCATTGTTTAGCACATGCATCCTGGTTATCTGATGCTATGCTATCTGTGCCTTTCACTGGATTATAATGAGCCCTGGAAATCTTGCCTTAGTCCACTGGTATGGTCTGAAAGTCATCTAAGTGATGTCAGCTCAGAAGCCTGAACCTCAAAGTCTGTTCTTTGGAGTGGCAATCATGTGAGGTACCTCGAATGGTCCCTTTCCATGTGGCTCTGAGATTGTTCTTTGTTGAAGATGCAAATTCTGGCCTGTAGTTTATAGCAGAACCTTCAGGTACGCTTTAGAATAAAACAAGAACATTAAGAGATTTAATGGCTGTGGTTAATTTATTACTATTGTCAACTCTATATATTGCCAATCTTCAATAGATGCAAAACTCTATCAGAGTAGAGTATATATTTCATAAGACAGAGGCAGAGACACAGGCAGAGGGAAGCCCAATGTGGGACTCGATCCCAGGACCCCAGGATCAGGCTGAGTCAAAGGCAGACACTCAACCACTGAGCCACCCAGGCATCCTTATAATACTGTTTTACCTTCAGGGTTAGCCCTCATCAAAACTCTTATGAGATAGGTACGCCAGGGCGGCTTAGTGGTTGAACGTCTGCTTTTGACTCAGGGCCTGATCCCAGGGTCCTGGAATGGAGTCCCACATCAGTCTCCCTGCATGGGGCCTGCTTCTCCCTCTGCCTGTGTCACTGCCTGTGTCTCTCATGAATAAATAAATAAAATCTTAAAAAAAAACAGTATTAAAGACAGAAAGGGCACTAACAAATCACCAGGGACCTCCCATAAAGCATACAAAATCTAAAATGTTTATATTAATAATATTTTAACAGAAAATCTTACTTTAGGGACAGCTGTGTTTTATTTATTTTAATTTTTAAAATTTAATTTGAGAGAGAGAAGGAGAGACAGAGAACACACAGGAGCAGGAGCTGAGGGAGGGGCAGAGGTAGAGGGAAAAGCAGACTCCCCACTGAGTGGGGAGCCCCACAAGAGGCTTGATCCCCAGACCCCAGGATCATGACCTGAGCCGAAGGCAGATGCTTAACTGACTGAGCCACTCATGTGCCCCAAAAGTTTTAGTTTTAGGTATAAAAAAATATCCTGAAAATTTTATTTGTTTGATAATCAGGAACTGATTTTAGAAAGGCAAAATGAAGAATTGTCAGAGGACATCTGTGCACTTGACTGGATCTTTTTTTTTTTTTGACTGGATCATTAAGAAACTATACTTACCTACCTATTTAATCAAAGCACAGTAGTCTCCCCCTTATCCACAAGGAATGCACTCCAAGACCCCCAGGTGGATGCCTGAAACTGCAGATAGTACCACGTACCATGTTTTTCATACCTATACACACAAACCTATGATAAAGTTTAATTTATAAATTAGATTAATAATCATTAATAATAAAATACAATTATAACAATATACTGTAAGAAAAGTTATGCAAATGAGGTCTCTCTCTTTCAAAATATCTTATACTGTACCCACGCTTGTGATGATGTGAGATGATAAAATAACTGTGATAACATGAGGTGAGGTGACTGATAATAGGCACTGTGATACAGCTACGGTTAGGCTACTATTGATCTTCTGATGATAAGACAGAAGTCAGAAGGAGGATCTTCCATTTCCAGACTGCAGGTTGACTAGGGTAACTGAAATCCCCAAAAGAGAAACAGCTAATAAGGGTGTGGATGGGGTAGGGTGGTGGTGGGGTTCCTATACAAATAAAGCATTTGAAAAGAAACACAGAAGGTAACACATTAAGTGAAGAGCCTATGTTCTGTGGGGTTTTTCCCCCTTAAATAATCAAGTAGATAATAAAGGCAACTGAAATCATAGAAAATTATTCTTGTGAGACACAGAATACCTGCTATCTAGGCATTCTGCATGTAAAGAATAACCTTTTGTATTGTAGGTAGAAGATTTAATTACTAAAGAAATTAAGACCATCTAAACTGAGGGGGTGCTGTAAACATTTGAATACATTTCATAGCTTCATTTCAGACTTAGGTTTTTATAAGCCACAGCAAATAAAATCCACTTTCTATATTCTGTCATTTTTTAATACTCTTTTACATTCTTTTAGAGATCTGTGAGGTCAAAATGATTTTCATAACAATACTAAGATGTTATCTGTCTTTTTGACTCTCTTCCTCTCATGAGTGTACAGTGGAGTTTTCCAGAGGCTATGTGATGTGTGAAATGCAATGGATTAAAAGCAAAAGTTGATAACAAAGATCTGGCTTTCTTCTGTTAGCCCAGATAGTAAACAATGCTATTCTTTCTATGAAAGTTTTTGTTTGGCAAAAAAAGCTATTTTCATAAAAAATAGGTCATTTACATTAACATACAATGTGCTCATCATTGCTACTTTCAAATGAATCAACAAATATTTAAAATTTTCTCATTTTGGGACACCTGGGTGGCGTCTGCCTTTGGCTCAGGTTGTGATCCTGGCGTCCAGGAATTGAGTCCCACATCATTGGGCTCCCTGCATGGAGCCTCCTTCTCCCTCTGTCTGTGTCTCTCATGAATAAATAAATAAAATCTTCAAAAAATTTTTTTCTAATTTTTATCTCAAATATGGTAAATAATAGTTAATGCACATTATAATCCATATAAACAAAAGCTCTTTGAGGTTTTTGGTAATTTTTGATAGTATAAAAGGTCTGAAAACTAAAAAGCAGCTTTAGGCAAAAATTATCCTTTGTCCTTGAAAAAAGAAAACAGACACAGTATTGTAATTGTCACTGTTACTCTTTGAAGAGCCTCAACTACCATATTAATTATAACTTTGGACCAAAGTGACTAACTTCTATTGGTGGAAAATATAAGTATCTGGCATATACAAACATTTTTACAGACTAACAAGGCTTAAGAATACACATGACAAAACTTCTCACAGCCACACAAATCCTTTTTATAACTTCCTAAAGTGGCAAAAATAAGACATTATACAATTCCAAGACACGGCTTCTCTATAGCATCTCAAAATAGGATGCAAAATCATAAAAAAATCATATTGGAATTATGCTTAGTTTAAATCAATGTTTCAATAATCTGTTTTATTTATTAAGTTTCTAGTGATGCAACGATTATCCATTCATTGACCCAATTTAATGGGTCCAGATTCTAAGTTGTTTAAAGATCTTGGAAACTATCTTCAAGTTAGCATACTACAAAGTATATTTGCAGATGAAATAACATTAGTCAGAATATTTATTTAATGTAGTTGAAAATAAATTTACATTTTTCATAATCATAAACATTTTCACAGGTAATGTTAACTTCTTTGCTCAGTAAGCCTGTGTAAGTTTAGGAAAAACACACTTAAGTAAAATAAAATGCATTCTCGTATTGTACTTAACACTGACAAAACAGAGAAAAGACTTACTTGCGAAAATTTTACATTAATTATGTAATCTTGGGTCCTTAAAACATTTCTGGATCATTTTCTGCAAGAAGATGCTTTATTAAAGTCCAGCATATTTAAAATATTAGAAGTTCAATTTTCTGTTTTTCTGGGAATTTAAGAATATTCCATTTATACGTGCACTTTTCTTTCTGCTAATCAGAACAGTGCTCCTTTAATTAAGTATCTTCTAGATATAGAAAAAAAAGGTCACAGACATAACAAGAGATAAAGGTTTTTCTGAATTACAGAATATTTTGGAATATTTTCATATTTCAATAAATATTCAGTTTATTCCTCTTATTGGGCAGAAAACTTGTTATGCTTATTTTTTAACCATGATCTTTGTACATTTGCTGTTATGAGTCTGTAGTTTGTTTCATTCTATCATTAATTCGTGAATATTGTCATCAAGAGAAGCGAAGCTGCACATCGCTCCCCCAAAAAAGACAATTAACCAGGCTATGAGATTTAAAGGAACAGTCCAGGAGAAATATGCCTAAGAGGTTTTTTCCCCCACTTAAGTTCTAGGCTTAATTCACCTCTAATCCTTTTCCTTTTTAATTTCTTCTCGCAGCTTCCCTTCTGTACATAACCAGGCAGGGTAAAAGCAAATATGAATTAAAGAGAGATTTTAAGTAGGAAATACAGAAAACATTAGAATGATATTAAGCAGGCAATCATCCTAGTAATGGTGGTAGGAGAAAGAAGGGAGTTGGGAGAAATCACCTCCCGGGTACTTGACTACTTCAGTGTAAGGTATCTGTGGTATTTATTCATGCTAATGTATAACTTTACATTTTATAATTTAAATTTATCATAACTTTACGTTTTATTTATTTATTTATTATTTATTTATTTATTTAAATATTTTATTTATTTATTCATTCATTCATGAAAGACACACACAGAGAGAGGCAGAGACACAGGCAGAGGGAGAAGCAGGCTCCATGCAGGGAGCCCGACGTGGGACTCAATCCCAGGACTCCAAGATCATGCCCTGGGCCAAAGGCAGGGGCTAAACCGCTGAGCCACCCAGGGATCCCCTAACTTTACGTTTTAAAAGGCTCAATGGATGAGCAAGGAATTACAGATGCATGCTCCAGGCCCCTAGTGCCTCTATTTTACACAGAATGCTTGCTAAATGAAGGTAACTGACTCTGAAGCTTCCAAGAGACCCTGTAGGGCTCTGGCTTCCAGAAAAGTAGTCTGAAGAGCCTATGCTAATGAGTGATTTTGAAAAGGCACTTTTTTTTCACGTGCTCTCGAGACTTGAGGTGAAAACATAGCTCAAAAGGAAACTGGCAAAACAGGGTAGCAAATAAAGATTCCCAAAGTCCTGTAGCATTCAAAAGTTTTGTGGCACCCAAGCAATGACACAACCACAGCACTTAGGTGTGATGTTTCATCATTGTTTTTTAACTACGGCTTTTCAACTCCCCACTTCTCCATTGTGAGGGCTCGGTAAGCTCATACAAGTTTCAGGCACATAAGCGATTTGTACCCTTCGGTCCCCCGCCCCGCGCCACACTCTCGGGTCCCCATCGCCCCCTGGCGGCCATGGCCGACTTCCGCTTCCCCCGCTCAGCGCGGCCTCTGCAGCACACGTGGCGTCCTCTACGTCACATCCGGCCCTTGCAATTCGGGCTGGGAACCCGCGCGATGAAGTGCGTATTTGTTACAGTAGGGACCACCAGCTTTGACGACCTCGTTGCGTGTGTCTCGGCTCACGACACTCTGCAAGTGAGTGGGGGGGGTGCGCAGTCGGGTGCGCGGTGGCTCTGTTCGCAGCTCGCAGCCCGCCGCCGCCGCTGCCGCTAGCCTTACCACTAGCCTCGGTAACCTTTCCTGAACGCCGCGCTTCGGAAGAACCCCCAACAGCTCTACCTCAGGTGCCGCCGCCCCTTTACTGGCTCCTCCCCGCGCCCGGCTAGGCCCTCCTCCTGCTCTCAGTCGCCTCGGCGCCCTCCGCCTGCTCTTCCTGCTTTACCGCCGCCCTCCCGGACCCTCCTCCCCGTCCTTTCTCTGGCTCCTCCTTTCCCTGGCTTTTCCCTTCCGACTCTCCGCCTCCGCCTCTCCTTCCTCCGGCTTCGCCCCTCCTTCCCGCTGCTCCGCCTCTCCGAGTGGGGCTCCTGGGGTCCGGGCCAGCCTCTCGACGTACCTCAGGCTCGCTCGGGGTCGTGTAGTCAGCGCCGGGCGCCTCGACGAGCTCTGTCAGGCTCGGCCCGGCTCGACTCGATCCGGCCGGTTCCTCTCGGCAAGCGGTCCCCGCCCTGCCCCCGCTGCACTCGGGCGAGCCCGCGCCGCGCGGTCTCACCAGGCGTCCTCGCGGCTGGCGTCCTCCGGCGGCGGTTTGGCGGCTTGGCTTGGCGGCTCCTCCAAACGGGGGTTTGCACAGCTTCAGCCCTGAGGCGGATCGGGGTCGTTTCTTCGTCTCCTTTCCAGTTTTCAAACCTTTCTCAGGGTCTCTACCTGGTCGTCTGCTTGTGGCGTGGCCTGTCCTTTCGACGGCTTGGTGAGCACAGTCACATAGATCTTAACGTTAGGGCTTGTGAGGTACCCTGTCGGGGTCGGGTACGGTGTGTGTGTGGGGGGGGGGGTGCACAGCTTGGTTCTGGAAAAGTAAAATCGGCCACAGGTAGAAGATTTTGTGGCCCGCGCGCGGGTCTGAACACCGACTTTAGGGGTGGTGGTTGTCCTTTTTACGGAAGCCTGTTTAAAAGTCCCGCTTTTTTTTTTTTTTTTTCTTTTTTCCAGATCCTCAGGAGTCTGGGCTACAGCCGACTTGTCCTCCAGATAGGTAGAGGAAAGGTGGTACCTGAACCATTGAATACTGAGTCATTTGCTCTGGATGTTTACAGGTACAAGGATTCATTGGAAGAAGATCTTCAGAAAGCAGATCTTGTTATTAGTCACGCAGGTAAAATTCCTTAGAATCCCACGGTTTAGGTTTTGATAGTTAAGAACAGAAATTTAGGGATTTTTTTTTTTTTTGGATTTTTTTGCGGTAAAGTAAAATCAGTAGAGTAACTCACTGTAGCCTTTTTCAGTATGATACTTATTTGAATATACCTATTGAGAACATTTATTAGAGGTTACTATTTTGGGTAAGATAAAAGTTTTAAGACTTTTGGGGATAAAAGGATAAGAAATTAAGAACATGGACTAACTGTATAGTAAGAAACTATAAACGCAGGAGCAAAATAATTTCTCCGGTGTCATGCGTAAAGAGTTGTCTAATTTGAAATTAGCATTTGGGCTTAGATCTGCAGAAATGTTCAGCCAACTAATTGGGTTGCACATGAAGAAATTGGCTTTGAACAATTTTTTTCTTACATTTTACATGTGAGTATGAAAGACAGAGAAGCAGAGACAGAGGCAGAGAGAGAAGCAGGTTCCTTGCGGGGAGCCCAATGTGGGGGACTCCATACCAGGACTCCAGGATCACACCCTGGGCGGAAGGCAGACAGACGTTTAACCCCTGAACCACCCAGGCATCCCAAGAATGTATTTTTCAAGTCAAATTTTGTAGCATTTAATACAGAGCAACTGATCATTTGACTTTTGTTATTTTGAATGTATAATTAAGAGGCCTGGTTTGTAGTTCTGCCAGCTAAGTTTTTCTTTTTTTTTAATTAGTTAATTAATTGATTTTTATTTATTTATTTTTTGTATATTTTTTTATTGGAGTTCGATTTGCCAACATATAGCATAACACCCAGTGCTCATCCCATCAAGTGACCCTCTCAGTGCCCGTCACTGCCAGCTAAGTTTTTCATCTTCAGTTCTGTCTTAAAGCTTGGTGGAGCACATTAATTTTTTTTTAACTGTTAACAATTTTGATTTATTTTGTAGGTGCAGGAAGCTGTTTGGAGACTCTGGAAAAAAGAAAGCCACTTGTAGTAGTTGTAAACGAAAAGTTGATGAACAATCATCAGCTGGAATTGGCAAAGCAGCTACATAAAGACGGGCATCTCTTCTACTGTACCTGCAGGTATACTACAGACTGATAATTTGACCTCTTGCCTTAAATCCTCACTAGCTATTCTTATCCACCTACCTGACCTGTCGGTCTTTTTAAACCTCTTACCTTCTGCTTATCGAACGCTTTGATTTTCCTCACCTGTGAAACTGTTGTTTGTCTTCCGCTGTGTGTTTTCTGTTATATTTCTTTCTGTATCTGTGCCTATTTCATTTCATGTGATTATCTGAATGTATGTAGGCATGTATGTAAGTTTCATCTGGGCACTGAAGGCTCTGAGGATATGATTTTTGAGGATATGATTTTTGAGTTCGTTGGCTTTTCATTATACAAAGAAGGCATTTGCTTATTTTTTTTATAATTAAAGTTTTACCTTCCGTAAATCCATTGGGAAAGCCCCTGCTCTCATGGTACTAATGTTCTATTAGTGGGAGATAGTAAACAGTTTAAGAATAAGCGATCAAGATAATTTCACATTGTGAAATGTGGGTTTTTTTTTTTGGTGAAATGTGTTATGAAGAAAATAAGGGTGATAAGATAGCTGGGAGTAAAGATTAATTAGATTGATCAGGGAAGGCATGAATGAGTATATGACATTTGAGTTGAGATCTGAACAAGAGGTAGTCATGTGAATGAAACTCTAGAGGAAGAAGGAACAACAGCCATTGCAAAGGCCCTAAGTTAGGAATGAGCTTGGAGTTGAGGAACCAGAGGGAAGATTAAGTGTGGCAGGAGTATGGTAAGCAAGGCAGAAGATAGAAGATGAGATTGGGTGGAGATAGCTCACTTAAGAGTTCTGATTGTATTGTGTTTAGTGAGAAGCCATTAAAGTATTTTAAGCCTGAGGAATTACTATGGTAAGGAGTATTATTTTTTTAGAAGTATATTAAAATTCAACAAGAACTGATCAACACAGTAGAAGGATGAAGAAAATTGCTGGTTGGTTTTCTGTTAATTCTTGAGACACTAGAAGCTTGCCAAAGGGTCAGGTCATTAATTCCCAATTATTTGACTTTAAAAGTTATCGTAGTTTGATGTTTTAAAAAGTAAAGACCTCATAGAAGTATTATAAAATACGTATCTTTTATGTTATAATTGAAATTAATTTTAAAGTGAAAAATAAGTTTTAGGAGAAACTGGCTAGAACCTAAAGGCTTTTCTTTTAACTTCACTGCATCTCTTAGACACTCAGTAAATACTTGTTTATTTGTTTAATATTTATTGAGCACCTACTATGTGCTGGGCATTATTCTAGGTACTTGGGCGTATATTGGTGAACAAAACAGACAATTTCTGTTTTTATAGAGGAGACAAATTCATTGATTATTTCAGGAACAATTGACGTCTTAATCCCTATATGATGGGGGAGAGGGAATATCAGGGTGGCTGTGTAACATAGAAGCCATTATTGTAAGTATTCTGTGTTGGAAGAAGCTATATAATAATTATGTAGGCTTCTGATAGTAGGCATAGGTGTCCTTGGGTAGCAGAGATTGTTAGGGGCTAATATTTTTTTATTATTTTATTTTTTTAAAATTTTTATTTATTTATGATAGTCACACAGAGAGAGAGAGGCAGAGACATAGGCAGAGGGAGAAGCAGGCTCTATGCACCAGGAGCCCAACGTGGGACTTGATCCCAGGTCTCCAGGATCGTGCCCTGGGCCAAAGGCAGGTGCCAAACTGCTGCGCCACCTGGGGATCCCGCTAATATTTTTTTTTAAAGAATAAACTCCTAACTGGTTTATGCAAGTCAATTTTTCCAGACATTTCTAAGGAGTATTTTTATTCTAGATGTTAATCAGCTTTGATTTTATGTTAGTACATTTATTTTTATTTTTAATTTTTTAAAAAAGATTTTGTTTATTCATGAGAGACACAGAGAGAGAGGCAGAGGCAGAAGGAGGAACAGGCTTCATGCAGGGAGCCCGACTCCAGGATCACGCCCTGGATTATGCCATGGGCCGAAGGCAGGCGTTAAACATTTGAGCCACCCAGGGATCCCCTTATGTTAGTACATTTAAAAGGAGAAAGCATTGATACCCAAAACATCCTGATTCCTTATTCAAGCCGAAAAGGAAGCTGTGCAAGTCTCCAATTTATTTTTTACAGTTTGAGAAGTCTTATATTTTAAGACATGAATATGGTAAAAATAATTGGTTATATTTTCATTTTAGGTATATTATTTATTCTCCTGAGTCTAGGCTGGATGATTGTATGTCTGTTTTTTTTTAAGATTTTATTTAGTTATTCATGAGAGACAGAGAGAGAGAGAGGCAGAGACACAAGCAGAGGGAGAAGCAGGCTCCATGCAGGGAGCCTGACATGGGACTCGATCCTGGGTCGCCAGGACTACACCCTGGACTGAAGGTGGTGCTAAAACACTGAGCCACCCAGGCTGCCCCTGTATGTCTGTTCTAATTTAAGTGGCTGCTTTACTTAAATTTCTGAAGTAATACTTATGGCATGGTTTGGAATCTTACTTCCAACATGCATGGTGATTGTACATTACTTAATTATATGTGGATTTATGGTAGTACAATTACAAAAGAAAGTTATTTAGTCTTCATGCATGGTCCAGTAGTCTCCCCAGCTTATTGTTCTTGTCTGGCAGCTGTTACTTTTGTTTTCATTTATTCTGTTTTCATAAATGAATTTTGCCTTGGTTTATGTCTGCCCAGTCCTGAAAAATGTTCAAAAGTCCCGTGACTACATCTTTAATGAAATAACATTTCTTTAATATTTCAGTTGACAAAATATACAGTATCTGTTGAATTGGTATGGACAGGTACTACATAGAGCTCTTCATATTGCTTTCATTTTTGTATGTGTGGTTGACCCTCGAACAACACAGATTTGAATGACATGGGTTCACTTCTACACAGATTTTTTTCTTTTTTTTTTTTTTTACACAGATTTTTTTCAATACAGTACTATAAATGTGTTTTCTCTTACGATTTTCATAGTAACATTTTTTCTCTAGTTT
Source organism: Canis lupus familiaris (assembly GCF_011100685.1). Lineage (NCBI taxonomy): Eukaryota > Metazoa > Chordata > Mammalia > Carnivora > Canidae > Canis > Canis lupus. Next base: position 85,416,008 of record NC_049260.1, read on the forward strand.
ATTGTTAAGATTATAGTGTGTAACATCATGTACAAAATGTGTTTATAGACTCTGTTATTGGTAAGGCTTCCCATCAACAGTAGGGTATTTGTAGTTAAGGTGTGGGGGAGTCAGAAGGTGTACATGAATTTTCTTTTTTTTTAAGATTTTTATTTATTTGAGAGAGAGCAAGTGGGGGAGGGGCAGAGGGAGAGGAAAAAGCAGAATCCCTGCTGAACTTAGAGCCCAAGGGTATGGGGCTTGATCCCAGGACCCTAGATCATGACCTGAGTGGAAGTCAGATGCTTAACTGATGTAGTCACCCTGGTGCTCCTGGAAGTTGTACATGTATTTTCAATTGTTCAGGTGATCAGTTCCTTTAACTCTGTGTTGTTCAAGGGTCAACTATATATATAATAAAAGTATACTAAAATTCACATGTACAGTTTCAGAAGCATCACAGTATTCTTGGAAGTTAGATTCAGTCATCAAGTGGGCGGCAAATGAATTTTACAGAATTTTCTCCCTTGTTACCTAATATTTTTCTTCTTTTGTTTTAGCACGCTTCCGGGGCTGTTACAGTCAATGGACTTATCAACACTGAAATGTTTTCCTCCTGGCCAGCCAGAAAAATTTTCTGCATTTTTGGATAAAGTTGTTGGATTACAAAAATAAACACTAATCTCTGAACACTTTAAAAAACACCCCTCCCAAATTCAACCTATGGAATGTGGTTAAATCAAATTATAAATACATAGTATATATTTGCAGAATAATATAAATTAATAAACTTACACATCTATAGAATGTATAGAAGAATTCATGGAGTGAATGTTAGCATCTGGGTCCAAATCCTTATTGCTACTTAGTAGATTTTTTGCTTAATCTTTATATTTTACTTAAAATATGTAGTGAGCATTCATAGGTTTTATCCTAGAATCCCAAATTGATTTAGAAATCATGTCAAAAATAAATCTGAAAACTTTGACAAGAACCTCAAATGAAGTTATTAGTTTTGTGTTGCTTAGAGTAAAAAAAAAAAAATGAAGCAGTAACAAATTGGTAAAGGCATTTGAGAGTCAGTATCTTTAGCCATACAATTTAAGGAGCCAATTTTTTAAAAACAAGCTAAAATGATGAGTTGTGTTCTGTGAAATAAAAAGTTAAAAAATTACCTTAAAAAGATTAACAAGATTAAAGATCAAGTCAGTTGATTGGTGGTACTTGGAGAAACTACTTCAGTGGTGTAGATTCATTCTCTTCTCTAAAATACAAAGAGAAAATGACAAACTAATCTTGTTCAATATGGAAGCTTTATTGGTTTGAAAAGAGTAAATCAAAAAGGACTTCTTAGGCCAATAGAACTTGCTGTTAGGCCCCTTCTCATTAGTTTTGAAACATTTATTATAACATCATCGAGGAATTTATAATTTATGTACTTAAAACATTAGTTTTATAAGCAATTATGTGATCAGATGTATAGAATAGCCTAAATACATGACTTTTGGGTTCATGTAACTCAAGATTGATATGTCATGAAATTCTGATTAAGGAGTCTTGAGACCTATAAAATTAGATTATCTGTAGGTGTTCATAGCTTTCTGGTAGAAATTTTGTATACAGTTCATAAAATAGTATATACTATAAAGACATACTTTTCATAATATTCCAAGATGTTGGCTATTCTAAGCATTTTACCAGTGCTTTATGTAGTGTCTCTGTAGATTTGGTTTCCTGATTGTGTTTTACTTAGGTTAATATTAAAATAAATTCTTAATAATAGTAGAAGGTGGTGACTGAGAAATACTCTGGGTAGCAGGAGGAAGCCAACATGGATTAAAATTTGCTGAAAATAATCTAAAAAGTGAGTAATCTGCATCTACATAGTTTGAGAATTAACAGCACCATAATCATTATTATACATTAATCTTATATTAATGTTATATAGGAAAGGCCCTTTTCAAATACTTGGAGATAATTAGACTTTTCTGGGCTCTTTTAAATGTGGTTCTCTAATCGATAGAAATTATGGTTTAAAATGTATTTTGATCACTTGGTTTTTAGTTATTTTATGTCATGAAGGACTAACCATAGAGAATCAGAAACAAAGGGTCTACTCAAACATGACAACTGTAAAACAGTATGGACCCCAAATCCTGTTTTCTTTCCCACAAGAATATATAATCATGATTCCATTATTTCATTTAGCAGGGGGTTAAGCCAGGGGTGTTAAATTGTGTGTAGTGGTATCCTTTGACTATATACCTTTGTGAAATAGTTTATCAGTTGTTCAGCTTAAAAATCCAGGGATATTTTGATTTGGCAGGAATTTTTGAGATCATCTAGTCCAGTCCCATCAGAAGTTTACAACTTGTCTAGAATAACAGCCTTAGATAGAGCTGCCACTGGAAGCAGTTTCTTGACTCCTGGTCTTGTAACTCTTTTTATCATACCATAATATATATTTTGAGTTTTTTGATTCTGCATAATTGTTTGCCTGGTATTTAGTTACTTTACTCCCTTACAGGGAGAGTTTTGTTCATTTATTAGTTTATTTTAGTAGGAATTTCACACTTAATTGGATTTTTCTGTGGTGTATGATAAACTTACCTTGGACTTAGAAACCTGTGATTCTTGCGGTTTTAGAATCTTAACAAAATGCCATGGGTAGGATTGATACTAGTTGAATAAAGGAAGACTTTGAGACAAGGAATTGTAGATTTTTGGAGTTAGAAGAGAATATTAAACCTAGCTATTACAAACCACTTTATAGATGAGGAAGGAGGCTAAGGTAAATTAATTGTCAAATTTACCTGTTATTGGTCCTTATGGAAAATGAATGGTTAACCAAGATTCTATTTAGAATATTTACTCTAAGTGAAATTTGTGTGGTTTCATTGCATGGCTGGCAGGGTTTCAGATTCTTGAAGTCAGTGGGTAAGTGGAATGTAGTTTAATTAGCAGTGTTCTGTTAGAGGTGTTTAGATTTCCAGGGATAAGGAAGCAATTTATGTCAATGGCTAAGTTTAGAGATGGACAGGTATGAATAGTAGAAAGTTGATGGAGTAGATGAAAAGTGATGTGAGGTTATAAGATGACCCTGGGAAATAGGGAGTTTTGATGACTGCTTAGGATTTCGGAGGAAAGAGCTGGAAGGATTTGGTGGTAGCTAAGCTAGTGCAGCTGAACATTTAAAGGTATAGTTGACTCTTGAACAATGTGGAGGATTAGTGGTGCAAAACCCCAGCACAGTTGAAAATCCACATATAAATTTTGACTCCCAGAAGATTTGACTAATAACCTGCTGTTAACTAGAAGTCTTACTGATAAACTGTCCATTAACACATATTTTGTCTATTATGTGTATTATATATTGTATCCTTAACAATAAGAAGGGAATGTGAAGAAAATCAAGAAAAATACATGTATAATACTGTACTGTATTGAAAAAAGTCTATATAGGTAGACTTGTACAGTTCAAATCCGTGTTGTTCAAGGGTCAACTAGTTGTCATCTGAAAATTCTGTCAAGTCTCTGATTTTAGACACCTTAGAGTACTGCTGTGTATGCTTTTATTTTTTTTTTATTTTTTATTTTTATTTTTTTTCTGTGTATGCTTTTAAAGGTAAATCATGTTGATAAAAAAAGGCAATATAAAAATGTGTACCACCACTTTGATAGTTTGAGGAAGTTTTTTCTGAGACTGAAAAGTTAGTAATGACTAGAAGTAATGTAGACATTTTTCTTGGCCCTTTTTTATGGTATAAGCATTTAATCACTGATTTGTTCAAAATGTAAAATTTTCAGACATGACCAAAAATCTGTATATAACCTACGTAATGAGATGTATGGACAGACTATTTGAAACTGATTTTGGGGAAAGATTTGGAATCGGTGGTCCAGATAATAGTGTGGTAACCTGTTTTTCTGCTGTACAGCCAATACTATATTTTTGTGAAGGAGTGGGAAATGGAAAATAATAATAGTTAACACCTGTTGTGTGCTTAGTATGTATCAGATACTATTTAAAGTTGCTCAGGGGCTCCTGGGTGGCTCAGTTGGTTAAGTGTCTACCTTTGGCTCAGGTCATGATCTCAGGGTCCTAGGATTGAGCCCCACACCTGCTTCCCTGTTTAGTAGGGAGTCTGCTTCTCTTACTCTCTCCTTCTGCCCCTCCCCCCCAACTTGTGCTCACTGTTGCTCTCAAAAAATCTTAAGATTATAGGTACAAAGTTATTAAATCTTTACAATAACCATATGAAATAGCTATTAATTGCCCATTTTGCAGATGAGGAACCTAAGCTCAGAACATAATGCAAAAAGGAAGTTTTATGCTATGTAAGTGTCTGATGGACTGGGAATTGTAATTGTTGGAATGCTTATTTCCATTGTATTTCCATCATTTATGGTGACAGGACAGAGTATTTGAAGTTAGAGGACTATTCCAAGAAATTTTGGTTGTATGATCATCATAGATCTAGGAGTTATTTCAGTTTTAGTTATTGTTAGAAATATATTAGTTATTTCAGTTTTAGTTCTTGTTAAAAGCATACTGAAAGCTACTCAAAATCAATGCAGAGAAACTCTCCTGGGTGGTTTGCCTGGTTGCAAGTTACTTACTGGCTCTTTTGTTTTTTCTGAATACCATTTTAGGTTCTATTTTTGCTCGTTTTCTTTATATGTATTTTTCTTGATACTTTTCAACACTCCCAGAGCTGCTATTGATGCTCCTATTCTATATCCGCCACCTCTGATTTGAGCTCCTGAAGGGTATTTCCAGTTACTTACTGGTCATTTTTGTCTGTTAATTCTCTTAAGCATGGTAAACTTAATGCGCTCCAATCTAAATCCTATTTCTCCTATCCTTCTGAGATATTGGTAGTATTATGTTTAGTCTTACAGGCTTATATCTCTAACCCTTTATATCTGATTGATCACCAGGTTTTTTTTAGCTTTACTTTCTAAATGTCTCGAGCCCATTTATTTGCTCATTTAGTCTTTTAATTAATGTAAATGCATAATAAGAATCTACTTGTATAAGCACTCAAGACATGATTCCTGCTCTGGAGGAACTCTTGCTAGTTGAGGAGGAACTGTCTTACTCATTCTTGAATCCTCTGCCTGCAGCACAGTAGGCTTTCCATAAACGATAAATGCACTTCCTCATTGTCTTGATTAGGATTAGGTATTGACTTTAGGAAACACAATAATCTTACACACAATTATTTCATTATAGTCTATCTAGTATGTCTCTTATTCAGAAGAAAGGTGTGACCATCACATTGTATGGTGAAGTTTGTAAGATCAAACATTGACAGGACTGGCATTAAAACATAGCAGTACTGATCCTGTGTAATATCCAAATAGTATTGAAGGGTCTGTCAAATAATGGTACTTATTGTGGATTTTTGGTAAAACATGATGTTAAAAATCAAGGGATCCCTGGGTGGCGCAGCGGTTTGGCGCCTGCCTTTGGCCCAGGGCGCGATCCTGGAGACCCGGGATCGAATCCCACATCAGGCTCCCGGTGCATGGAGCCTGCTTCTCCCTCTGCCTATGTCTCTGCCTCTCTCTCTCTCTCTCTCTCTCTCTCTCTGTGACTATCATAAAAAAAAAAAACCATGATGTTAAAAATCAAGAGGTTTATTAAAGCAGTAGCTATAGTGTTTTCAAGTAAAAGATTACATGGAGAAAGGTTTAAGATAACCACCAAACATTTCATTCCTTGTTAGATGGTTAATTCCTTCATGAGTGCAATCTTTATATTGAATAGAAATTCTAATTTTTTTTAATTGAAATTCTAATTTTTGTGAGGGGCTAGACAGAAGGTAAACCTAGCTTGCTTCAAACAGGAATGAATATATGCTTCTTGGCCCTGATATTGATTCTCAAAATATTTTTAGGGTCTTTTACACTATTAAATGCCATCTGTTTTGTTATTTCACTTTATTATGTTCATGAATTTTTGCCACATCCTGGCCAGAATTATTTTAATTGAATCTGTCATTTTATTTTGATGGTTATAGTCCTGCTCTCTAAGGCTCAAGAGTGAGTATAAGCCTCTGGGTCTTGGAACCCTTCAGAATATTTAGAACTATTGTTTCTGTCAACTAACACGTTTTGCAGTGAATTTCAGGAAGTTTTCCCAGGTACCTTGAGGCTACAGGTTAAGAATCTCCAGAATGAGGCCAACTTAAGTATTTTCATTCCTCGTCCATTAGTACTCTGGTGGTAACTATTAGACTCCTTCATAATGAAGCCTACTGATTAAGTTTAGTAATTGCCAGTTTTACCACAAAACAAATTATAAGCTTACCAAGTTTAACACATACCAAGCACAATTTGAAATTAAATATTCAATTAACTGTAATCCATAATGTGTAGCACTGTTTTCTAATTGATAGAAGGAACTAAATGGAAAATTTTTCGTTTGTAGTCATTATTTTAGAGTATACTAGAATAGGCTATTTGGAAAAGCAATACAGATTTGTACCTTATTTACTATCAGGTGTGCTTCTAATGTATTTGCTGAACTGATAATCACTGTTGGAATGATGTCTGTGAGGCCATATACTGCATCTTTTTTACTATTCATTTCTCCTTTTGTATAGAACATTGGTTCTTTCTCCACTACCAGTGTGCAGTGGGTGGATAGTACATTCCCCAAATTTTAGGAATGAAAAACATTCTTAAATCCTCTGCCTAAGTAATTTTCTGGATCTCAGTTTTCCCATTTGTGAATTAGTAAAACTGAGTTTCTTCATAGGTGATTTCTAAGACATAAAACCAATTATGTGGCATGTTTGAAAATAAAAAATGTCATTGAAATAATACATTTTCCCAGTTAGAGTTTTTAAGAAGAGTAGACTTAGAGATATTTACGTGGAATTTACAGTATATACTCCTAAATGATACAGAAAGCAGTTTTCATAGAATTTCATATTTAAATTCATAGTCTCTAGTTAGGGTTATAGTTAGAGAATTAAGGATTATTTAGAGATTTAAGGGAGCTCCTCAAAACAAGAGTGTTCTGGTCATTATTCTCCTTTCCTTCAATCCCCTATATGTTGTTAGACTAGACACTGTAAGTATCTTGAATAAAAAAACAACCCCTGATATTTCTGTGCCATTATGATGCATTTTTAAACAAAATATTACTTTACTTTTTTCCCCTAATCTATATTAGAGTGCTTCTGATGGAAGTGGGGAAGAGAAGGAAATAAAAGCAAATGGCTCTTGGTAATATTTCTTTTATTTTGCATATCCTTAGGCTCACTGCTCTGGGAAATCAATTCTTTTTTGTCTCTCTGCTAAAGCTTGAGGAGAGAGGTTGAATAGGGTCCTTTGGCCAAATTTTGTTTTGGAAAGATTGTGTTCCCTTATGAATCCTGCTTTGTTCATCTTGTTTAAATATCTACTACGAAAAGTAGCAACAGGTTCTAGTACCAGGGTGCTGTTAAAAATGTTTTCAAAATGTTTACTATTTTATTTTTTTTAGTAATGAAAAACCTTAAAAGGGCCAGTAGAGTTATTTAATACCCCAGTTGTCTCCATGTTCTATTTTGCTACTAAAAATAAGTGAAATATGATTTTTAGTGCTAAAGATTTTTTTTTGGTACTGATTGCCTTGCAGCAGTTGCTCATAAGTTGTTACATACATGTGATTGTCATTTTAATTTTTTCCAGTTAAAGATAAAATTGACAACATTGTTTAAGGTTTAAGGTATATGATGTAATGATTGGGTGCATGTTTATATTGCAAAATGATTACCACAATAAGTTAGTATTCATTACCACACATGGTTATAAATTTTGATACCTTTAAAAATCTAGGTCTGTTTATTTCATTTGCAAGGTAAGATTAACTCATTTTTGTATGAGCCAGTCAACCCCACAATTTGCCAGTATAATAGGTTAATCCCTCTACAAGCTATTTTTATGGTTAATGTTGATCACAAATTTGCCCATCTAAAGGGAGGTCAAACAAATCAACAGATTTGTTATCCACCATTGAATCACAGTTCCTTAGACCAGAAAGAGAGCTTAGACATGCAGCACATCTTCACTTTATAAATGAGGAAACTGACTCAAAATGGCATAACCAAATTCATAATACTCTTCATGTTAGTTACCATGTTGCCTCTCAAAATAGTAACTCAGAAGCCTCATGTCCTATATACGTTTATAATTAAACCTTGTGTATCACAGATAATGTATGCTTTAAAATTTTTTTCAGGCAAGTACCTCATTTATTTTTTTTTTTAAGTACCTCATTTAATTAGTTGAAACTTGAAGGAGTGTTATCTTAGAACTAGTATTGTGTTGTACTATAGAGAATTTCCCTATTTGATTAGTGAAGAAATAAGAATTCTACAAATTAAAACAAGTCATATTTGCAGGTTAAATTACAATATAAAAAGTAGTAATTATAAAATTAAAGCACATCAGTTTCATAACAAGTCAAATAATGTTCATTATTTTAAGTTGATTTGATTTCTTAAATATGTTCTTTTAATCTGTACCAGAGTACAGTGCCTGAAAGTTTTTAAGGCAGTTACTTTTCTTTCCATTACTTTTGGAAGTGAAAGAAACTTAGGGTTGGGGAAAGCTGCTCTGGGGAGCTATATTTGACCTTTGACTTGATTTCCAGTAGAATTTAGGTGAAATTGTTCTGGTTCTTCCCTTTTGTTTGCTTTTGACCAAAGAGTTTCTTAGTGAATTGTTTTGTCAGGTAGCAGCTAACAGTAGTAAATAATAAATTAAGCACTTTTGCGCTAAGTGCTTAACATTCAGTACCTTATGTAATTATTCCAGCAACCGTAGGTATAGATGACAAAAAAATTTGTACAGCAACATTTTTCAAATTTTGAAACAATTTAAAAGCAGTAGCTATTATACATTAAAAACTATTGCTGGGTCACTTGGGTGGCTCAGTCAGTTAAGTGTCTTCAACTCAAGTAATGGTTCCAGGAGTCCTGGGATTGAGCCCCGCATGGGACTCCCTGCTCAGCAAGAAGTCTGCTTCTCTCCATCTGACTTCCCCCTTGCTCATGCTTGCTTGCTTGCTTTCTTTCTTTGAAATGAATAATAAAACCTTTAAAAAGAAAACCTGTTAATTTGAATGCTAAAGTTCCCTGCCTAACTTTGATGGCTTTTCCCAAATCTTCAGAAAGATTTGGAAAGTTTTTGTAAAAGATTCCCCTATGGAAAAGATCATTGCAAAAAAGGAAAAGATCATGTCAAAGTTAAGCAGGGAACTTTAGCATTCCTTACAGCCTTTAATACTGCTAATGGGCATTGTGAACTCAAGGACTGGGTTATAGTGTGCAGTGTTTGCTGAAATTTTCGCCTTGAAACTCTTCAGGGGTGATTATTAATAGTTTGTAAAACAACATTGTTGGAGAGCACTAGTTCCCAAAGTGGTCCTGGACCAGCAGCATCAGCATCACCTGAGAACTTGTTAGAAATTCTTGGGACCCAACCCAGACCTGAATCCGCGTCTTGGATGAGGTAATCTGTTTTAATGGAGCCCTTCTACTGTTCTAGAGGTTTACAGGATTGGAGTAGTTTAATGTAGAAGAATAGTAAGCCAATGGGGAATTTTAAGTGCAATAAGGTACTTTGAAGGACAGTATTAAATAATATGAAATGGCTTTTAAATACAGGATGAAGTCTACTATTGTCCTGCAGGTCTTTTTAAAAAGTCCTATTGTACTAATCTGGGGAATGTAACCTGTACTAACCACCTCTGAACCTTCATTCATCTTTTCTTTTTTGATAAGTGATTCCTCTTTATAATAATTGTATAAAAGTCAGACAATATATAGTCCTTGTACTGTTACTGATGGGATGTGAAAACCTGGACAAATTTCATAATTAATTGAAACTCCATCTGTAAAATAGGTCCCTTGTAGCTAAAAAATTCTATTTATTTTCCCATTTTATTATGCTATCGTATCTTTGCTTATTGAGTATGTTTAAAAATTTTTATTTAAAATTATACATGTAAATAGTATAAAATACTTAAATTCTATAAGAATACTTAATTCTATAAGATGTATAACAGCAGTTCTATGTCCCATTTTTCCCCATCTCTGATCCTGCTTTCTTTAGTCAGCCATATTACATTTTATGTTTTGTAAGCAAATATGTTCAGCCTAGTTTTCATCATTTTGATTTTTTTAAAAGATTCTACCCATTTATTTGACAGCACACAAGCAGGGGGAGCAGAAGCAGGCTCCCTGCTGAAGGAGCCTGATTTGAGGCTCGGAGCTGATTCCAGGGCCCAGAGATCATGACCTGAACTGAAGGCAGACACTTAACTGAATTGAGCCACCCAGGCACTCCTATTTTTTAAAATTTAAATGTATAGACTGGCTAGTATGGAGGAGGAGGTTTTATCTTCCTGTTCTCTTCCACATTAAGAAGTCTGTAGATGGTAAATAAAAAAGAAACATTTATTTTAATCAGTTCTTGTGAGTTTTGTTCTCAGTGTTAACATGATTAAGTACAATATTCACATTTGAGTCATGTAGTCCATGTTCATTGATTACATACCCTTTTCTATAAAACTGCTTTACCTTATTTTTTCTGTTTTCATTTGCTCGATTTTTAAAAAAGATTTTATTTATTCATGAGAGACAGAGAGAGAGAGAGAGGCAGAGACACAAGCAGAGAGAGAAGCAGGTTCCATGCAGGGAGCCTGACGTGGGACTAGATCTTGGGACTCCAGGATCACCACGCCCTGGGCTGAAGGCAGCACTAAACCGCTGAGCCACCCGGGCTGCCCTCATTTGCTTGATTTTCTATAATAAAAATATTCCCTAATGGTCCCAAAAGAGATACACATCTTTCCTAGTCTGTTTAAATAGATTACACAATCTATTTCTATCTGCAGCTTTGATTATTTATTTATTTATTATTATTTATTTTTGAAATGTCTGTGCTGGAGTTCTGTGCCCTTTTATGTGAACTGGTCGTTCTCTAGTCCTGAATATCTGTCCTCCAGGGATTTCCTCTTCACCCTTATCCTAGAAATTTCTTTTGCTTCTCTCTTGCATTGAATCTTCTGTTTTTAGGACTCTGTGCCCCCTTCCTTTGCGGTTTAACTTTGTTATTTTGGTTTCAAATATTCTTCATAGCTTTCTGAGAAAAGATGATACTTTTTAAAAAAATCTTTCGTATTTGGAAACACTTCTACTTCCATCTGATTGATAGCTTGGTATAGAGTTCAAAGTTGGAAATAGTTTTCCCTCACATTACTGAACTTTATTTTTTTTCTAGCTTCTAGTTATTCTTTTGAGAAGTTTATTGTTCATATGTGTGATCTTTTGTATATGACCCATTTTTCCTCTCTGCAAGCTTTAGAATCTTTATCCCTGACTTCAGAAGTAGTACGTGCATTACTGATCTTTTTTGCTTTTATTGTTCTGGCTACTTCATGGAGTTTTTCGATCTAAATATGGGTATTCATTCCTGCACTGCTAGTATTTTCCTTTCGTCATCATCATCACCATCATTTCTTTCCTTCCACTTTTTTTTTGGGGGGGGGGTACCTGTTGGTTAGATGTTGGTCATCCAGTAGTCTTCTAATTTTCTTCTTTTTTCTGTTCAATCTTCTCCATTCTGTGAACTCCTCAACTCTAAATTCGTTCTGCTACTTTTTGTTTTATTTAGTTTTCAATTTAAATACAGCAGAATCAGGGCACCTGAGTGGCTCAGTCAGTTGAGCGTCTGCCTTCGACTCTGGTCATGATCCCATGGTCCTGGAATCAAGTCCTTCATTGGGCTCCCTCCTCAGCATGGAGTCTCCTCCCTCTGCCCCCCCCCCCCACTTGTGTGCATGCACATGCTCTCTCTCAAATAATAAAAAATAAATACAGTAAAATTGGCATTTTTCTTGTATAGTTGTATAAATTTTGACAATTGTGTAATTGTGTAACCACTACCACAGTCAAGATACAGAATACTCATATCACCCCCGTACATCCCTTTCTAGTCCACTTTTTCCTACAGCCCTAACTACTGGCAGCAACTGATCCTGTTTTCCCTTTCTTGTAGTTTTGGTTTTTCCTGTATGTCATAAATGCCGTCATACAGCATGTAGCCGTTTGAATCTATCTACTTTTACTGAATATGGTTTGAGATTCATGCATGTACATTCATGCATGCATATTCATACATCATTTTTTATTACTGAAGAGTATTCTATTGTATGGATGTACCAGATTGACCATTTACCAATTGAAGGATGTTTGGATTGTTTCCAGTTTGCGGTGAATCATGATTATGAATAAAACTGCTATAAACATTCATGTACGGGTTTTTGTGTGAGCTGAAATTTTCATTTCTCTTGGGTAGATAATGAGAAGTGGAATTGCTGGGTTATGTGGCAACTCTTGTGTTTATAGAAAGTACTAAACAATTTTTTTAGAGTGGCTGTACTATTTTATATTCATACCAGCAACATATGAGAGTTCCAGTTGCTCTGCATCCTTGTCAACACTTGTTACCAGTTGAAAAAAAATTTCATTTTAAAATGTATGTAATGGTATCTCATTAGTGACATACAAATGGCCAATAGACCCATGAAAGGTTTTCAGCATTGTTAACCATCAGGAAAATACAAAACAAAACAATGAGGTACCACTTGATACCCACTAGAATGGCTATAGTCAAGAGATGGACAGTAATTATGGATAAAATGTGGAAAAATGGGAACCCTCATTTACTACTGAGGAGAATCTAAAATGGTGCAGCTGCTGTGCAAGACAGTCTTGACAGTTGCTCAAATGATTAATCATAGATCCAGCAACACCATTCCTAGGTGTTATCCAGGAGAATAGAAACCTGTCCAAACAAAAACTTGCACATGAATGGTTATAACAACATTAGTCATAAAAAGCCAAAAAGTGGGAACAACCTAAATGTCTACTAATTGATGACTGGATAGATAAAATATATTTTTGAAGATTTTATTTATTTATTCATGAGAGGCAGAGAGAGGGAAAGGGAGAAGCAGGCTCCATGCAGGGAGCCCAATTTGGGACTCGATCCTAGGACTCCCAAGATCACACCCTGAGCTGAAGGCAGACGCCCAACCACTGAGCCACCAAGGCATCCTGATTAAATGTAGTTTATAGGATTGAAATACTCATAAATGCTACAACATGGGTGAACTTATTTTTTTAAATTTATTTTGTTTTCAATGGAAAAAGGTTTTATTAAAGCATGGGGAGAAGACCAGTGGGCAGAAAGAGCTGCGCATGGGAGAACCTTTAAAACCTCCTGCTAAGTGAAAGAAGCCAGCTACACAGGAACATAAATTGTATGATTCTGTTTACTGAAATGTGTGGAATAGGCAAATACAGAGACACAGAAAGTAGATTGGTTGCCTAGAGTTGGTGGGCATGGGGGATTAGGTTGGTGGTTATGGGATGTGGTTTTATTTGAATGTAATGAGAATGCTTTCAAATAGACTGCTGATGGGTAACAACTCTGTAAATGTACTAAAAATTATTGAAGTGTGCACTTAGAGTGAATTGTATGGTATGTGAATTAAAAAGCTGTTAGAAATCGTCACTTTTAAGTGCATGATAATTTTTAGTGAATATACAGAAGTGTGTAAACATCATAAAACCGTCTTAGAACATTTTTTATCACACCAAAAAAGATCCTTTGTGCTTGTTTGCAATTAATGCTTATTCACACCCAACCCCAGGCAGCCACCAATCTGCTTTCTATCTCTATAGATTTGCCTTTTTGATGTATTTTCATATAAATTGAATCCTGTATCTTTTGGAATCAAACCCCTTTTACATCTAGCTTCTTTTACTTCGGTTTCAATTTCTCCACATCCTTGCTGACACTTTTTTGCCTGTATTATAGCCGTGCCAATAGGTGTGTTTTGATATTTCATAATGGTTTTAATTTGTACTTTCCTAATGACTAGTGATGTTGAACATCTTTTTAGCTTATTAGCCATTTCTATATTTTCATATGTAGTCATGTCATTTGGGCATTTATTTAATTGTGTTGTTACTGACTTGTGAATTCTTTTTATATATTTGATGCAAAGCTTTTTAGTCAGATATGGGATATGTTAATATTTTATTCCAATCTGTGGCTTGTATTTTCATTTTCCTAACCATGTCATTTGCAGATCAAAAGTTTTAAATTTTGATCAAGTCCAATTACTCATTTTCTTTTTATTATATTTTAAGAACTCTGCTTAACTCAAGGTCTTGAAGATTTTCTCCTATGTTTTCTTCCGAAAGTTTTGAAGTTTTGGTCTGCATTTAGGCCTTTGATCCATTTTAATTATATAAAATGTGAGGTATAGGTTAAAGATCATTGTTTTATATGAATGCCATTGTGTAGCACCATTTGATGAAAATACTGTCTGTTGAACTGCTCTTGCATCTTTGTCAAAAATCCATTAACCGTATTTGTGTGGGCCTTTCTGTGTGCCTTCTCTGTGTACTTTTGCTTTGTCTCCTTTTTGTTTCTTTCCCCTTTTTGTCTTATGGTCTCTAATTTCTCTTTGTTTCCTGCTCTTTCTTCTATTAGTTTTCTAGTTCTTTTTTCCTCTCACAGTTTTCCCTTCATCATAATGAAGTATGTGGATTAGTATTAATTGAAGTTTTATGTACCTTAATTTTAGTTTCAATAGCAATACATGTGAAGAATGCGAAGAATATATGTGAAGCATTTTTTCCTAGAAGTAATCTTTTTCATTATAACATTTAATTTTTCTCAATGAATTTGTGGCCTTAGAAAAAGTTGGTGATCCCTCTTCCCAAACCATGTTTCAGGACTTTTTCAAAAGGCGTAATTTCCTTAGTGTTCTGGTTTCTTTAAAAAAGAAATTAATTAAGATAACTTCAAATTGATACGCTAAAGGAAGTCAAAATTTTATTCTTTATTTAAACCATGTTTTTATTTAATTCTTAAATTATAGGATTATTGATGTGTTTCTATAGGCAGGGCAGTCATGAATACCACTGGATCCACAGATAGAAGAAAAGCAATTTTCAAAGCAGCTTAATTTTGCAATTTCCCCAAGCCAACATTTTTTAAATTTATTTTTTAACACTTAAGTAAAAGAAAGGGACTTGATTTGGTATTTAAATAAAAAGGAGACACTTGACAGTGGAATCAAGTAATGTAAATGATCAGTCCTATTTTTTGAGCCTTACAAATAAGCCGTATTTACTTTGGTTTTCTTAGAACCCAGAGTAGTTTTTCCAGAAAATTGCCCTAATAATACATGGAAATAGTCTTATGTTCAACACCTCTAATGCTGTGCCCCACAGCATTTTAAATGTATTCTGTTAGAAAGTTTGTGGGTAAGACATTCCTTTCATGCTGCTTCAGTTTAAACTTTGTTTCCAGTTTCTAAAAAACACTTTCTACGTTTTCTTTTTGTTAATGCTATACAGTAATTTGGGAATATTAGTCAAGAATTGTATCAGTGTTTCCTAATACAGTAAATGGATTTAGTTTCTGTGATCTTAGCAGAGGGTTATTATCCAGTAGAACCAAATGAGATTACTTAAACTTACTAGCTAGTGAGTTCTATCTTTTTTTCCTCTCATCTCCATGAAATTATGAGGGGAGCAGGGAACTTGGGCAGAGACTAGTTGGAAATTTGGGCAGAAATCTTAACGCGATATAATGTGGGCCAGGCTGCATCATATACACCTGAGCCTTGTTGCAGTCCTATTGCAGCCTCGTGCAGCAGTTGCCCTGAGTTAAGCTGCAAACTCGGCTTCCTTTTGGTCCCAAAGCTCAGCTGCTTGTGCATATTTCTCTCAACCTTGGGCTGATTGCATTAATCCAATCCTTCCTCAACAGGTATCTCCCCAAGTGCTTTCTCCCATGTCCTCTCAAGTCCCGTTCTCTATTCCTAGGAGCATCGGCTCTTTCTCTTCTTTTCACAGGGTCCCGACTTGTCCCAGGCAAGCCAGCCCTTTGCTTCTCCTGCTCCTGAGAAGTGCCAAGATTCTGCAGTGCTGACTTCAACTGCCTTCTCATCCCTAGACTTGGGCTGCTTTCCGGATACCTGCATAAGCAAGCCCTTGTCACTGCTACCTATTCCTACCTGCACCCTGCTTTTCCTTCTTGCCACATTTGTGTTTCTTCCTCCTCCCCCTGGCAAAATGCATAAAGGATGGAAAAAGTTCTGCGGCCAGAAGTCTCTGAATGAGGCATCAATGGATGACTACTTAGGCAGCTTAGGGCTGTTTCGAAAGCTGACTGCCAAGGATGCCTCTTGCCTCTTTCGGGCTATTTCGGAGCAGGTAAAAGGAAAACAAGTATATTTTCCCTATACTGAGTTTTCAGGGTTTGACACATGGCATGATACTGGAGCTAGAAGACCTGTAGCTCACCAAAAAAAAAAAAAAAATACCCTTTTCTCTTTCCTAGTAAAGACTTCCAGGCCTGTCTGCCACTTATTAGCTTGGTGTATGCCTTTGCTGATGTGCCCAAATATATTGCTGTGCCTCTGCTGTCTTTTCTGTTTTCTAAATGCCAGTTTGGAATGTAGGAGAGCTAAGAATAGAATTACAGAAAACTTTGAAATCCTGATCTTTTATAAGGATCTTTCTCTAAATTTTATGCCTAAGGAAAAATTTATAGGTTGTGCCATAAGGAGTAGAAAAAGGGTGGGGGTGGTAACCATCTCTCCCCAATCCCACTAAAGATGGCAAAAACATATTTTAGAAAGGTCAGTACTTAATTTCCCAATTTCCTACATATGTTTTGAACAAGGGGGACGTAGTGTCCAGTTCATTGTTTTAATTTAAAAGCTATTTCAAATGACTGTTGACAGTGAGCTGGTCTTTCTCTTCTTTTTAGTTGTTTTGCAGCCAGGTCCATCATTTGGAAATCAGGAAGGCTTGTGTGTCATATATGAGAGAAAATCAACAAACTTTTGAGTCTGTAAGTAGAATATATGTGCAAAGTAAAGATGTCAGTAGTGTGTGTAGCAAATAGGAAGTGAACTTTGAACCATCTATGTAATGAAAATTATGTCATGCAATCTCCTCACAAGAGCAAATACTTATTTTCAGCTGCCTTCCCCCTAGCTAGCATACTTCTGGACTGCCTCTAGAATTAAATTGTTCTGTACTCTATAAGTTAAGAAAAAAAAAGTCCATTTGTATCCTTTCTACTATTTTCTACTCCCCACATACTCCCCTATAATCTCCCAAGTCCTAAAAAGGCATATTTTGACTGCTATTCTGTATTATGCATACCACTGTTTTCTTGTCAATCATAGTTGACAAAAAGTGTGGCTGTGTTAACATTTTTTAATGTATGCTTCCAAGTATGTATAAATGGGAAACCCCTCTGTTAATTTTATGAAGAATCTTAACCTAATTGTAGGGAAGCAAACTAGTTCTTAACATTAATCTTTTCATGTGACAAACTGGTAATTGGTGCTCTGCTATTAATGATTGGCTTTAAAACAACTTTTAGAAGACATCTTTGTATACTTTGGAATATTTGAATTCTTGTTAACAGAATGAGGTTTTACCAAGGTCTTATTTGTAGTGTGCCCTTTTATGTGGCTTAAAAGAAACATTCTTAGCCCTTCCAGTACAATTTGTTTTCTTCTGACTGTAAGTTATGGGTATTTGCCTGCTGTTCGAGGTTTACTCTTAATTTTCCCCAACAGGTTTCAGTGAATTTTAAAACTATGTGAAGGCTTCTTGACTTTAAACTTATTACCTAGGAGTTAATTAGAGACTTTACCACACCTGGCAAAAGGATTATTCCTGAAATTACTTCAAATGCAAGACCATGGTGTAAAACAGTGCATCTCAAGTATTTTTGTGCATACAAATCACCTGGAGATCTTGTTAAGGTGCAGATTCTGATTCAGTAGTTCTGAGCTGGGGCCCGAGATTTTCTGCATTTTAACAAAACTGCCAAGTGATGCTTGCTTTTGTTTGTGATACAGTAATAGTAGCCATATTTTGAATAACAAGATTTGTGTAAAATTTTACAACTTACATGGATAAATCTCAATGATTATTCCAAGGGAAAGAAGGCAGATCCTCCCCAAAGTATATACTGTATGATTTCCTTTATATAAAACTCTAGAAAATGCAAACCAGTCTATAGTGATAGAAATCAGATCAGTAGTTGCTTGGGGGTCAGTGGAGTTTTAGAGGGACACAGGAAAACTTACGGGGGTGATCGATCTATTCACTACCTCAATTGTCATGATGGTTTCATGGGTACATACATATGTCAAAATGTATTTGATTCTGCCATTTAAATATGAGCAGTTTGTTATATGTCAGTTTATCTCAAGTTGTTTAAAAAGGGATTGAGCAAAATCAAAAAAATTGATCTTTAAGTCTAGTAATATATGTACACGGAAGTAGACATATATTCTATTCTTCGAGTTTATTGAGGTATATTTTACACACGATAAAATTCACCATTTTAAGTTTAACACTTTGCGATTTGGCAATAATATATAGTCCTGCAACTGCCACTGAAATCAAGATACCAAACATTTCTATTATCTCAAAAATTCCCTTGTGCCCTAGGTTTTTCTGAAACTAATAAAATTCCCTTTAAAGTTCCTCAGTTTAACTTTGCAAAAAAATGCATGTCTCCGATCAGATTTAAAATCCTTGTAATTATTGGGCTTGCATGATTTATGGAAATTGTCAAGTTATTTAAGTTGGCATTTCAAAAGAAACTAAAAGGTATTCTCATTTGCTGAAATGCACTGGTATGTGGATAAGCCAGGACCATTTCCTAAGATAGTTTTATACTCCAGCTTTTCTCCACTCCTAACTTTTGTGTATGTGCAAATCTTCTTGAGGTGCTGTGCAAAATAGTTATTTAATACCATAATTGTTGAGCTGAACAAAACCCCATTGGAGGATAATATTGCAGAATATAATCAGATTTTAGTAATGCTGTGTATTTGGTTAAGTCAAGTTTGTTTTATTTTTGAAGTATGTGGAGGGATCTTTTGAGAAATACCTGGAACGGTTGGGAGATCCCAAGGTAAGATCAAATACGGGAATTTAATCTTTTCAGAGTATTTGGAATAGTAAACCTAAATATTCATTCAGCTGTGTCGCGTTAGCTAGATGCAACCTATTTTCTTAAGTAGCCAGCTGTGTTGAATCAGATTTTGCAAAACCTAGAGCTGGCAATTGACTTACTGTTTTGTGTTGAATGTTGAGAATTGTGTGTCAACAACTTTATCATCCATAGATTTTTTGCATATAAGACAAGCCTAAGCCTTTTCACTTTAATGGGGGTGGAGGGATGGTAATGAATATTAGTAGGAAGTCATTAGTATTTTTTTATTAAAAAATTCCCCTGATTTGTAGCTATCCTTTTATGTAAAAGTAAATTCTGTACATATACTTAACTAAAGATAATTTTTGTGATTATTTCCATAGTTCTGGACTTAGCATTTATGAAGTACCCTGCTAACTTCTATTCTTAACACTAATTCAATTTTTATTGTGCCTTTTAAATTTCTCATATTAACTGTGCTTGTTACTTAATAGCTAACTGAGGTCTTTAGGACTATGTTTTTCAGAAAAGTTTATGTTCATGAGTAATACAGTATCCCAAACCTCAAAGCAAGTTATAGTGTGTTCTACAAATTCTTTATCTAAAACAGTGCTAAACATCTAAAATAACAATGTTGAACTTGCAAAAACTTTTATATTTTAGTTACAGAATGTTTTTAAAAAGTTTATGTACTATTTATATTTAGGAAAGTGCTGGCCAGCTGGAAATAAGAGCTCTTTCTCTAATTTATAAGTAAGTTAAATCTTTTTTTAAAGACTGAGTGTGTATATATGATTGTGTATAGTTTCTGTTCAAGTCTTTTGGGGATTTGGAAAATTTGGATTTAATGTAATGATACATAAAATGAAGAAGTCTAAGCACAGTTAATTGGTGTTAATTTTTGGATGGAGAGCCTCTTAGCATTTGTAACCGTTTGAATGAAATCAAGGACTTTAAGAACTGCTGGTATTCCTGTAGGAAATCAATGTGTTTCTTAGAATTCTTCTGTTTTTAACTTTGTACCTTGCATGCATCTTCACTGGGGCAGTATATACGCTTCCAAGAGGGTAGAAATTGGTTCTTCAAGACAAAAAGATATTAGATACTATAGTGGTTTGTGGTTCTTCAAAGGATTACATTACCTAAATAGATAGTATATCTGTGCTATTAAAATTTCAGAGGGAAAGTAAAAAGACTTTTTAAGGAGATGATAATGGAACAGTTTGAGAAATATTGCTCTATCACTTTGGTCATTAAAACAGCAAAAGTGGCATTTCTGGAAGCTGTGCAGTTTTGGAAAATAGTTATATTTATAGGGTAGAGGCTAGTAGAAATATTGTTCATTTGAGGAAGTTGATTTCTATACATAAGACTCCTTTGCAGTTTTTTACAATAGTGAGATGGCATATATTTTAGTAAAGGCCGAATCCTCCTATCATGAGTACTCATTCAAGTTCAGTGTTTTGCACCCTGTTCATTTCTCACTAAATCCATCCAGAAATGGTATAGAAGAGGCATTGGGCAGGTAGCTAATCAGTTGTTTCTTTTAAGTTAAGAGCTAGCTTCATTTTATTAAAGATTTTATTTATTCATGAGAGACACAGAGAGAGGCAGAGACCATAGACAGAAGGAGAAGCAGGCTCCTCCAGTGGAGCCTGACATGTGGGACTCGATCCTGGGTCTCCGGGACCATGTCCTGAGCTGAAGGCAGATGCTCAACCACTGAGCCACTCAGGCATTCCAAGAGCCAGGTTTCATTTTTATTTATTTTTTAAAGATTTTATTTATGAGAGAGAGAGAGAGAGAGAGAGACAGGCAGAGGGAGAAGCAGGCTCCATGCAGGGAACCTGACATGGGACTCGATCCTGGGTCTCCAGGATCACACACACCCTAGGCTGAAGGCGGCACTAAACTGCTGAGCCACCGGGCTGCCCCAAGAGCCAGCTTTTAAATTTGCCTTCTGTGTATGTATGCCCCTCAAGCTAAGAATTTTTTTAAAAGTTTTTAAATGGTTGAATCAAAACTAGAATAATGTTTCATGGGATGTGAAAATTGTATGAAATTCAAATTTCAGTGTCCATAAGTTAAATTTTACTGGAACAGTTGTGTACTGGTTTATCATGGTCTGTGGCTGCTTTAATGCTACAAAGTTATAGTTGAGTAAACCGTATGGCCTGCAAAAGCTGAAATGCTTATTCTCTGGTCTTTTACCAAGTAAAATTTGCTAGCCCATGCTTTAAATGAGTGGGGAGTCTCCAACACTCAGAAACATGCATACAGTTGGTAATCTAGTTTATTTACTCCTCCTTTCCCCAAATTAAGGTACATTTTAAAAATCCATAGAACTTTAAGGGCAGTTATAGCTGTCTACTTTGAATTACCATTATTTAGCCTCTTTTAAACATTTGGATTTTTTATATAAATAAGGTGGGCAGTTTGAAAGCCCAAATATTTGTTCTTATAACTATCTCTCGCATATGTTAAATTATCTCTTTTCAACCACCTATGTTTTCTACCCATGTAGTCGGGATTTTATTCTTTATCGCTATCCTGGAAAGCCTCCAACTTATGTCACAGATAATGGCTATGAAGACAAGGTAAGAAGATGAGTGAATGTTTACTAAAATAAAAGAAATTGAATGATGCTGCTGACTTACCAAGATAGTAAGAAATCATCTTTTATTACCTAATTAATGGGAAAACATAGTCTAAATGCCAAGCTTCTCTGCCACCAGCCTTTTTCTCTCCATTCAGTTTTCCTCAGTGTTGTTAGCCACTCTTCTGAACAGACCTGATCTTACTTACTGGATTATTTGAGTACAGACTATACAGTAATTGTGTTTTATAAGTCTTATTTCACACCATGGAGCATAATTCAGGAAACATTTTGATGATCATAAGATAAGACTAGACACTGGGAGAACTGTTAGGATGTTAAAGTAATCTAGACAAAAGACCTGAACCAGGCAAGTGGCATTGGGAATAGAGCAGAATGCAAGAGATAAATTAGAAAGTAAGTATAATAATAAAAAAATAATAAAAAGAAAGTAAGTATAAATTGGGACACCTTGTTTTATAATTGATACTGCCGTCTAATTTGTTTGGCAACATTAAGCCCCTGTAGTGTACCAAGCACTTCACTGGGCTTTGGGGACACCAAATTGAATACAACATAATACTTGTTTTCCAAGGGCTTAACAGATGAACACAGACATGCAAATAGTTAATTGTACAGTGAAATGATAAGTTTCACTTATTATATATAATAGAAGTATGTACAAAGAGCATAGAAGAAAAAGTTCCCTCTGCTTGAGGAAGTTTAGAGAGTTTCATGATGGTAATGATATTTAAATGGAATACCAAAAAATGAGTCAAATAAGTATGAAGGGCAGTCTATTCAGAGGACTTCTGCAAAGGCATGGAAGCAGCAGACCCTTTGGGACTCAAGTAGTTGGGTGGAGAAAGGTCAGTGCTGAAAAGTTAGGCTGGAATTACATAATGCGGGGACCATGCCAAGAATTTGGCTTTTCAGAATAGTCGATTGAAGCTTTTTTCCAATATTTTATTATAAGGATTTTAAAAAATACAGAAGAGCTAAAATAATTTTACAGTGGAAATTCTAATTCCCACCACTTGAATATCCTTATTTTATCACCTGTCTATCCATTTATCAATCTATCTTAATTTTTGGTATATTTCAAAGTAAATTTCAGAGCATTTACAATTGTTCCTAAACACTCATTCAGAGTTTTTAAGCAGGGGTGTGACATAATCAGAGTTCTTTGAGGAAGGAGGAGTGGTAGCTTTTGTATTTTTAGTAATTATATACAGCATTGCCAGAGATGAAATTTAGACATTTAGATCTTTACCAGGACTCTAAACTTGCACTTCAGTTTTTTCCCTTGACATTTATTTTGTGAAAATTTTCATATAGAGAACAATTAAAAGACTTGTAAAAAAAAAAAAAAAAAGACTTGTATAGTGAACATTCATATACCTAGTACCTAGTTCCTACAATTTTACAGCTCCATTTTTAAATGAGTCCTATACATTTTAGAGATATTATTGAGCTAATTAAAGGGAGAACATCACCCATTGGGAAGCAGAAGAATATAAAAGGTGTAAGACCTTTTGAGTATTTGCAACCATGAAAATATCATGTATAATTCTAATCTGTACATGCATACAAAACTAATACTTAGCAGTTGGGCATTTGCATGCACAACATAGTGTATATATGTCTGATTTGCAAATGTATAAAGATTGGGTAGGTATCCTCTATCATTCTCTTTGCATTTATTTATTTTTTATTTATTTTTTATTTTTATTTATTTTATTTATTTTATTTTTTTTATTTTTTATTTTTTTTTTTGCATTTATTTTTTTTAATGTAGATGGGCTCATACTGAACATGTTGTTACTTTTCTTCTCATTTACCCTCATCGGTAGTACAGATCTACCTCATTTTTTCACTAGTTTAATGCCATTACATCCCATCTACTTACCCACAGATATGTATCAGAGAACTATTATTTTATGTTGGGATACCACCAGGAACATAAAAGCCATTTCATGTTTAGTTTTACCTCTTCCAATCAAAATTTAACTTCTTGCCACATGAATAGAGAAATTACACCATTATCTCTGGGTTTTTTTTCCTGCTTGTTTTTTCAGTTCTGGTTAGCTGGATTGCTTTACTCCTTAACAACTGCCTCCAGTTATTGACCTTTCTTAGTTGGAGTTTCCATTTTTTTTTCCAGTCAGTTTTCGAAGTTAAGCTGGGTTTTTTGACTTCTGTTAGGATTTCTGTTAGATTTACCCAGTTTGTAAAAGTTCCCATCTATTTGGAAATTTGTAAATCAGTCCTTGTTTGGTGTATTAATGGGAATGTGACTTAGGCTCACAGTGTAGCCTTGGTAGTAAATCTTGGCATTTAAAAGTCACTTTGAAGAAAATCTAAGTTCTAGTTTGCACTTACCTGTATTTAAATTTTAAAACTCACTTTGCCTTAGTTTTATTGAGATACAATTGATACATTATGTTAAGTGAAATGAGTCAAAAGTAAGTACTGCATGATACTGCCTAATCTGTGGAATCTAAAAAAAATCATGTTTTTAAAAATTAGTTACCAATTTCTGATTAGCAACTTAATTTCAAGTATTTAATGGTTGTGAGATGTATAACATTCATTTAATTGTCCTGTGTGTTTTTCTTTTCAGGTTCTACTCTGCTATTCAAGTAATGGCCATTATGATTCAGTATATTCAAAACAGTTTCAGTCAAGTGCAGCTGTTTGCCAGGGTATGTGAAGGCTTTATCAATGCTTAGATGTGTTTTGGATCATTTTTTTGCCCATCTTTAAATTGAGGGACCCACCATAAGCAGCCGTTTTAAGACTTTGTTGGCACCTATTGAAATTGTGGTTTATGGCTGTTTTCACATTGTTATAAAGAGATCTTACTTTGACAGTTGAGAGTTTTGGCTTTTTTCCTTTAGCTGTATTGTATGAAATTCTCTATAAAGATGTGTTTTTTGTGGATGAAGAAGAGTTGAAGACTGCGGTTGAATTGTTTCGAAGTGGTTCCAAAAAGAACAGAAACAATGCTCTGACTGGCAGTGAAGATGTCCATATTGACTACAAGAGTTCAACTGAGGATAGGTAATAAAGGGAAAAGGGGATGTCAACTATAGGATCATGTTTCTGTGCATCATCATTTGAAAGTGGAAGGGGCTTGACAAGTTTATGCCTTAAACTACACACACCTATGTATATGAATATATATTTTTTAATTGGGGTTGAGAAATTTTACCATGAAGATAGGTTGTATTTTGATATGCTTAAGCTTTGGAGATTTTTTTTTTTAGATTTTTATTTATTTATGAGAGAGAGGCAGAGACACAGGCAGAGGGAGAAGCAGGCTCCATGCAGTGAGCCCGATGTGGGACTCGATTCTGGGTCTCCAGCAGTTGTATATGAGGGTATACTTACAGTGCTTGTTAGAAATGCAGATTCTTGGGCCTACTTTCACAAAATTTGGAATCAGAGTGGGGCCATGCATCTGCCTTTTTTTTTTTTTTGACAAGTACACCCCAGGTATTCTGATGTAAGTATTTGAGAAAAACTGGTTCTAAACCAGCACCATCATTTTGTTAGTTTGCTAACTGAGGTTCATAGTAGTTACTTGACACACATCCGACTAGTAGAAAAGAATCTCTCAGGCTAAGGGACATTTTAGGAGCTTTTGAGTGTCTGTCTTTGGTATTCACTAGGAGGGTAGATTGTGGCCTCTGAGGAAACCACTATTATTGAACAGATTTCATCAAAAACTTTGTGTTAGAGATAATAAAGTAGATGTTGTCTTGTATTTCTTGATTCCTATGTTTGTCTAGGAAATTTAGATAGGCTAGTTGCCAGTCAGATGTTACCTGGTCTTTTTGCCTTGCTTACAATTTTATTTCTTGGATATTAAATCCTTGCAAATTTTTTGGTAGAAGAGGGGTTTTTAAAACTTATTCAGGAATGCAGGGGGTGGCAGTCCTGTATGAGGGTAAAAATTGCTTCATTCTTCACTGATGACTTGTCCTAAGGATGGTAGGCACATGGAAACTATAGTAGTAAAAAGGCAAGATGTATTATTATTGCTCCAGGACCATAATACTACAGATTTTGCAACTTAACACACTTAATCTCACAATTATGTGGGTTGGGAATCTGGGCACAGCTTAACTGGGTCTTCTGCTTAGGGTTTCACTAGGACTGTGGTGAGGTTGGCCAGGATTGAGTTCTTTTTTTTTTTTTTCAGGGTTGAGTTCTTACCTGGAGTTTTGACTGAGGAAGGATCCACTTTTCCACCCAAATAGTTCTTAGCAGCATTTAGTTCCTTGAAGCTGTAGGAGTGAGAAATTTGTGGGGTTTTTTTCCTGGCTGTCAGCCAGAGGTAACCCTCAGCTCCTTGCCACGTGGGCTTGGTGAACATGATTGCTTGCTTCCTTATAGTCAGCAAGAGAGGCCAGCAATACAGGCCCTACATTCTTATGTACTACAATAACATGTCCTATCTATCGATGGGTTAGAAACAAACTTGAGATAGGGGAGTCATACATGGATGTGAACACCAGGAAGCAAGGATCATAGGGACCATCTTAAGAGATGGAGGTGTGAAATATAGGAAATCATCTTCTAAGTATATTGTAGTATATACTTATACAAAGGAAGCATAAATGTAAATGTTGGGGTAAAAAGTATTGGTCTCATTTTTAGACCTGAGCTACTTTACCACTAGGTGGTGGTATAGTCATTAGACTTAAAACAGCTACTGCATATATATAAAGTTCTTTGTTCTAAATATTTTCAATTAGGACTGAAGAGTTGGGTGCCTGCTGCAATGTTGAAAATACACCAGAGGGGTACAGTCAAGGAACAGAAGAAGCAAAGGTTTGAAATTTTCTAGGGCAAAGAATTTTCATAATTCTGGCTTGCAGCATCAGAACTTAAATGAGTTAAGATCATGTGGTCCATTCTAGTTATATGGGGTGAGGGAGGAGTTCATGTTTTACTTTCCTTAATCTGAAAATGTCCAAGGGGTGTTTAATGTCTGAATTTTTGTTTTTAATGGAATTATATAGATTGTTTCCAAGCAACACTTGAGAATTTTCAGAAGCTGTTTTTCAAGTTAAAATAATGTTACAAATCCAATAGATATTTCCTTTAATCACTCTTCTGATGCTGAGGGGTTTTTTTTGTCATTAAAAAATATATAGGTAGTAATTCTGTTTAGAGAAATGGGAGAAATTTTACCATTTTTATAGGCCTAAAATCAAGCAGACCTTTAGTTTGAGGCTAGCTACATAAGGCAAATACTGTTAAAATAATCTTTGTGTATGCCCCAAGTGCTGATATTTTGGGAACAGTAGCAGTATTGGATATGGTGAAATTCTAGGAAAGGGGAAGAAAAAGGTAATTTCTTTGGAAGTTGTAACAGATTTTGACAAATGAAATAGAATTTTCAGATTTTTTCAGTTGATTTTAGGGTACAGACACACTACACCTCTGTGTATATATCAAGATGAGATTTATTGAATAGCCTGACTGAATCTTTAATCTTTGTGTGTGTTGCATTGATTTATAGGAGATGAATCCTGAGTTGTTGGCTGCTTTAGGCAGTATTTCCCTCTGCCATCCAAAACCTGGTAGATTATTTGCATGTTGCTGCTTTAATCTCCTGATTTTTAAAATACACAATAAAACTTATTATGGCATTTATTTCTTTTTTAGCAAGAAAAGGGAGGCATATGTATATAGTTTAAAAAGACAGGAAGAACTTTTAATTCTTCTTTCTTCCCCTGAAGCTAAGGATGGTGAATTTGTAGCATGATTATTTTTGTTTTAGTCTCCAGAAAGTCCATCAAAGATGCTCTTCCCCTATAAGGTGCTAAAAGCCCTGGATCCAGAAATCTATCGTAATGTAGAATTTGATGTTTGGCTGGACAGCAGGAAAGGTAATGATACAACAGCATACTTTTGAATCCTGACAGATCAGGGAAAAAATATTGCAAATTGTTTCTGATTATGTGTTTTTAATGTATTGTTATAAAAAAATAGCCTGGTATCTTTTAGCTTACTAGATACATGATTTTATTTTATATTTTTAAAAGATTTTATCTGAAAGAGGGGGAGAGCATAAGCATGGGGAGGGGCAGAGGGAGAAGGAGAAGCAGGCTCCTTGCTGAGCAGGGAAGGCAGATAGACGCTTAACTGAGCCACCCAGGTGCTATGTACATCCTCATGATTTTAAATCCAAAGAAGAAACAAATATGTTTAGAAGTGGAAAGGGATCTTTTAGGATCTGATGTTTATCCAATACTTTTGGTTTTGCAAAGACTATGTGGAGATAAACTTCTGATAATTTTAAGAGTACCTAAAACTTGTAACTGCAAATAAGCCTGTCTTAAATTTAAAATGTTAAGACTACCCTCACTGATAAATGAATAGGTCAGATGTTCACAAACTATGGCCTATAGACCAAATCCATTCTGCTGGCTGTTTCTGTATGGTCCTGTGAGCTAAGAATGGTATTTATATTTTTAATGCTTCCTATTTGTCATCTTGGACCTTGGTGAAATTAGGTATAGTTAATAACCCAACAGTCTAGAATGAGGTTAAGCTCCTGTGGAACACAGTAAGTTGTTAAAAATAACAGTTGATTTGAAGAAGCTGTGTAAGTTTTTTTTTTTCTTTTAATTGAGGCGTGTTACTTCAAATTGTTATCTTACTGGTGTTTGACCAACTAAGATTATAACCTCCTGATTCCCACCTATCTGTGTTCTGTAGCACAAAACTGTTTTGGCAGGTCTCCTTAAATTGACCAGAGAAAGAACCGTATCAAGAGTAATATCAGAAAGGGAGACAGAACGTAAAGACTGCTAACTCTGGGAAACGAACTAGGGGTGGTAGAAGGGGAGAAGGGCGGGGGGTGGGAGTGAATGGGTGACGGCACTGGGGGTTATTCTATATGTTAGTAAATTGAACACCAATAAAAAATAAATTAAAAAAAAGAGTAATAGAATGACCCTTTAGGATCCTGTCTGCCCCTGATTTTACCTTAAGAGTGTCATTGTCAAAAACACTGGTAAAAGTAAATTAGAAAATTAAATGATGTAAAATGGGAAAGGGAGCAGTTTGAGCTTGAATCTTCATTTTCTTTTAATAGAACTTCAAAAATCTGATTACATGGAGTATGCTGGGAGACAGTACTATTTGGGAGACAAGTGTCAGGTTAGTTCATCTTTTAAAAACTCAGTAATTTGTTTTCCCAAGGTTGTGGTTTTAGTCACAGGTTCAACAGAGCTCATTTACAAAATGCTAGAAAATTTTAAAAATATTTTATTTACCTATTCATGAGAAACGGAGAGAGAGAGAGAGAGAGGCGCGCAGAGACAAAGGCAGAGGGAGAAGCAGGCTCCATGCAGGGAGCCCGATGTGGGACTCGATCCTGGGACTCCAGGATCACGTCCTGGGTTGAAGGCAGGCGCTAAACCACTGAGCCACCCGGGGATCCCGAAAATTTTTTTTAATGTTTGCGTTAAATTTTAATTACAAACTTTTGTGAGAAGATATAAGGATCTTTCAAAAAGATGTAAGGATCTTTCAGCATGTGCCACCTCTATTAAATGAGACTGGATGGCAACTTTAATAAGTTGACACTGAACTCCATTTGGAGAGAAATTGTATTTTTAGTTTTAGTTTTTTGGCAGAAGACCTATCTGTCAATAGATTTGAGATTAGATGTATTTTTACTGTCTCCTATCTCCTTTCAGGTTCGCTTGGAATCAGGTGGAAGATACTATAATGCTCATATTCAGGAAGTTGGAAATGAGAACAATTCAGTAACAGTCTTCATTGAAGAATTGGCAGAAAAGTAAGAATATAATTGTTTGTTAATTACTAAAATATTTGGCTCTTGATGCCTTTTTGTAATACTAAATTGAGAATTACCAGGATGCTAGTAAAAGATCCAAAGTTCCATCTGGTACCAGCTTAAGATGATTTAAAATTGTTAAAAGCACATGCTGAAGTATGAAATATTATTACCACTATATGAAAAGTTTCCAGATCCCTAGTCCGCAGCCAACTTACTAGGCATATTACATACAATAGAATTCTGGTATAAAACTGTTCTATTGGAAAGCTGATTTACCAATTGAACTTCTGCCTATACCACGATAAGCTAGCTCAGTCATTCTCAAACTTTAAAATGTCCCAGAATTACATAGCTTGTTAAAACAGCTCCATCCCCAGAGTTTCTGACTTCAGTAGGTCTGTGGTAGGGCCTAAGAATTTGAACTTCGGACAAGTTTCCAGGTGATACTGATGCTGTTGGTCCACTTACAGAACCATTAAACTTAGTTATGCTGCCCTTACAACCAAAAAAATCTCGGTAGCTTAAAACAATGAAGTTCATTTCTTGCTTATTTAGCAATCCATAGTGCATCAGCAAAGGGGACGCAGGCCAGCAGAGGCTTTATCTAGATACAGTCTTCCATGATCACAGGGTAAAAATGAACATGACCAACCATGTGCTGGTTCTTAAAGTGTCTGCTCACATTTTATTAGTCAAAGTGGGTTACACAGCTGAGGCTGAAGCCAGTGGAGTGGGAAAATACAATCTCCTTCCAAGGAAAGGCAACGATAGTTGTGTTTTTTTTTTTTTTAAGATTTTATTTATTCATGAGTGAGACGAGAGGCAGAGACATAGGTAGAGGGAGAAGCAGGCTCTTCTCAGGGAGCTTGATGTGGGACTAGATCCCTGGATCAAGGTGATGCTCTGAGCTGAAGGCAGACGCTCAACTGCTGAGTCACCAAGGCATCCCTAACATATTTGAAGACTAGTCTGTGACAGTCTTTTACTCTGGATCATAATATGTGCTACAAATAGCTGTGAAATTATATAAACTACTCTTAGGTTTTTCTAACCTTCAAAGAAAACCCCAGTAGGGTAGCTAGTGTCAACAAGTTTAAGTAGAATATACTTGAAAATGAAGTGGGATGGGTGAAGGTATATATATCCAGTGAGAATTAAGTCTGTTTTGCAGTGGCTTAATGGTGGTATCTTTAACTTTAAGGCATGTGGTTCCACTGGCTAACTTAAAACCAGTTACCCAAGTCACACCTGTTCCTGCCTGGAATGCTATGCCCAGTCGGAAAGGAAGAGGTTACCAGAAAATTTCTGGGGGCTATGTCCCAGAAATGGGTTTGTATGCTGAAGTTTTTTATTATTTCCCCCTTCTTGTACTTACATCTTATCTTTAAATAAAAGACAACATAGATAAGCCTTGTTCTCAGTTTCTCAACTTTGGTGTGTTACTGACATTTTAGGATGCATGGCAGCTTTGTCGTGGGCAGCTGTCTTGTGCATAATGTGCATTATAGGTTGCTTAGCATCTCTGGCCCCTATCCACTAGATGCCAGTAGCATCCTTTTCCCACGGTTGCAATAATAACCACAAATGTCTCCATACATTACCAAATGGTTCTAGGCATTTGGGGGAGGGGAGGACTGGATCTTTTGCTTTGGTTATGAAACTTATTTGATACTTCTTTGCCTGAAAGCGATGTCAGAGATGGACATGAAACAACGGAAGAAGATGTTCAAAAAAGTTAGAGGAAAAGAGGTTTTTATGACTATGGCTTACAGCAGGGGAGATGCCCTCCTCCCGCCCAGGCTTCAACACAGTATGCATTACGGGCATGACCCTCCAATGCACTATCCACAGACAGCCGGCAGTATTATGTCTAATGAGCATTTTCATCCTCAACATTCATCTCAGAGACAAGGTCGGGGATATGGGATGCCCAGGTAAGGCTTAACTGACTTGCAAGATAATGTACATTTCTGTTGAAATATGGTTAATAATTCCTGGACAGAATTACAGTAGAATTTAGAAATACCCTTTTTTAAAAGATTTTATTTATTTATTCATGAGAGATAGCGAGAGAGAGGCAGAGACACAGGCAAAGGGGCTCTCCCCACAAGGAGCCCGATGTGGGACTTGTTCCCAGACCCCAGGATCACGCCCTGAGTGGAAGGCAGATGCTCAACCACTGAGCCACCCAGTGTCCCAGAATTTAGAAATGTTTTAACAGTTTAGCTCC
The DNA here is from genome assembly GCF_011100685.1 of Canis lupus familiaris. Taxonomy (NCBI): domain Eukaryota; kingdom Metazoa; phylum Chordata; class Mammalia; order Carnivora; family Canidae; genus Canis; species Canis lupus. The sequence goes on from NC_049260.1 coordinate 85,447,694, forward strand.
CTTTTGTGATGTCTGCATAGAGGATGGGACTGATGTATACTTAAATTTTTGTCAAATGAATTTTTTTTTTGTCAAATGAATTTATTGGGAGAATTGTATTCCCACTATTTAAGGATATATGGAATGGTTGAAGACATGTGGGGCCATCAAGCACTGTATCCATTAATAATGGATAGGCCTAATGCCAGGAGTGAGGAGATCACAGCTCTATTAGGAGATTTTTAGAAAGATGTGTTAATTCTATTTAAGCGTAAAGATTGACAACTCAAGTACTATGAATAGAGTTGTTTTCTCCTTTCTCTTCATTTTTAGGGATTCATCTCGCTTTATAAACAGGCATAACATGGAGGGCCCTAAAGTTGGTTTTTACCCTGGCCCAGGTAAAAGGTGTTGCCAGAGCTATGATAACTTCTCCTATAGATCTCGGTAAGTGAATTTTAAATGTTGAAAATCACAAAATGGGTAAGTTTGGCTTCCTTGCTGAGCAACAAATGTGGATTAACTTTTTAAAAATGTCAACATTGAGAAGTGTGAACTGTTATTTAGAAATTAGAAACAAGTTACCACCTTATGTAATCATTTTCCCTCTTTTCTCTGAACTACTTAATACTCAAGTTCGTTTAGACGTAGTCACCGCCAGATGCACTGTATGAATAAGGAGTGCCAGTATAGCTTTTCCCCAGAGAGTGGACCAATGCCCAGGGGCTTGGAAGAAACCATTACCTTTTATGAAGTTGAAGAAGGGGATGAGACTGCTTATCCAACTTTATCTGTAAGTAGGTCGAAGCTTTATTCAAAAAGCTGTTTACTTTCTCTTTTCTTTTAAGTAAAGGCAATGTGGATAAATTTTTAGCTTTTTGACAAACCACCAAATAAAGCACTTCCGAAAAACATGAGTTTTTATCTTAGAGCTTTTAAAGATGGGAGAGGAGAACTTTTTTTCAGATATTTTTAGAGAGAAAGGGTAGAGGTGGACCAATAATCTTGGCTTACATAATATGGGAAAATATTTTCTGTTTTCTTGATAATTTTCTCATGTTTTTTTATTCTAAGTTACATTAAAATACTTGGAGCTGTTTTTTTCCTGAACAGCATGTGTATATGTGTGTGTCTTTGGTACAGAATCACAGAGGGCGCCCTACAGTGGTTCCTGCTGCTTCAAGATACTGTGTTTCAAGACGAGGACATAGCTCAGGCAAACAGACTTTGAATTCAGAGGAGGGCAGTGGCCAGAGTGACCATGGTGAGTCAGTTACAGTTAAATGTATCTTTGAAAGGTGATTCTTATGGCACATCAGGCCCACTGTTCTGGTAACTTGTTTTGAATGAGTTATCAGTTCTTGTCTCAGACCTTGCTAGGTGTTTGAAGATGTCTTGGTCTTTCTCAGAAGGACGGACTTCCAGTTCTATAGGCCACCACATTGTCACAACTTATTTTCAACTCTCTGCATAGGTCTTTACTGAGTTTTGATTTGATGTGATTTCAGTATGGAAAATATCTATTCCTTATTAGTAAGGCACCTCACAAATGGTGAGGACCATTTGTTTGTAGAACTACTTTGGGCTTTTCTGTAACTAGTTGCTATTTTATGAGATGGCTAGAAAATAATTTCTTTGCCCAAAGAAGTCTACTTAAAATGTTACTATTCATTGTATCCTATTGGTCATCCACTGTACTAAATAACTATAACTTAATACTTAACAGTGATCCTCTAAGGAATATGGTATCCTTGGTTATAAATGAGGAGATTGAGGCTCAAAGGGTAAATGACATGGCCAAAGTCATACCCTTGGTAAGTGGCAGAGATTGAAGTTTTTTATAATAGCTTTATTTAGATATAATCCACATATGGCATATTTCACCTACTTAAAAAGTATACAGTGATTTTAATACAGTCACAGAGTTGCATGACCATCTCCACAATCAATTTTAGAACATTTTTATGACCCCAAAAGAAATCTTGTACTCGTTAGCAGCCACTTCCCATTTCTCTCCACCAACCCCCACCCCCAGCCCTAGGCAACTACCAGTCTGCATTCTATCTTAATAGATTTGCCAATTCTGGACATTTCATATGAGTGGAGTCATGCAGTATATGCAATATATGATCCTTTGTGATTGTCAGGGATCGATTTTGAATTTGGGTTTGTCTGACACTAAAGACAACATCTGACACTAAGACACATCTGTCTGTATGTTCTTAACAGTTGCTATACTGCCTCTCACCATGAGGTGTGCTTGTTATTTTACCATTTTACTGTAAAATGACGTGAGTTACAGACAATTCTACTGAAACAATTCTGGAGGAATTGGGTGGATTAAGGAGGTATGAGGCAATCTCACTGACTTAACAGTCAAGTTCTTTATTGTGATGTTTTTCTTTCTATATGTGTAGAAGAAAATAGGTATTTCTAGGAATTAGGACAGAACATCTAGCAGAGGAATGATCTGTGAAGACTTTGTCCCCATGCATGTGCATGCATGTGCTTAAGGATGTATATTCTCTGCTCTTTTACTCAGCATGACCCTTTTGTCTTTTCCCTTTAGCTTGGTGGGCACCTTCAGATGTGTATTGCTTACCTGTAGTGGGATATTCAAAGTAACCAAATCTTTGTTCTCACCTTAAATCCTGATGTCTGGAGTGGTTGCATGTATGTGTTTGATAAGTGATGTGTTTGAGAATCAAATCCAGTTTTGACCTGTGGAGTTTATTTGGTGGAAAACTGTCCAATTGATCATTAACTTTCTCTGTGTTTTAATGGTATAGTAGTCTTAAAGTAAAATCCCTTTAGTACACTGAGCCATCCTCTGAGAACAAACCAATTTTAAATGTATTATTTACTTAAAACAGGCTGAGAAACAGATGGTTCATGATATGCCCTTTTAATGTCCATGTAAGCAAATGATAGGTTATACTCCAATTACTTAATAGACACCATTTACTATATATCAAGCACCATGCTGTGTTCTTTTCCCGCTCTATGATCTGGGTACTTTTATTCCCTGTTTTATAGTGCAGAAATTGAGGCACAAAAAAATAACTCCCCTAAAGTGATGTAAGTTAATCAGGATTCAAATGTAGACAGCCCTAAGTCTAGAGCCAGTGAACTCAGTCACCATACTTTACTGTTTGACTGAAAAAAATTAGATACATCTGGGTTTTCATCTCTGCCTGAACTCTTAAGAACTAAGGGAATTTTCAGAGGAGAAATTTGTCCTGTTTACAGTCAATATCTGACTTCAGTATCGGTTGACTAGTATCAAAGTTCACATCACTTGTTTCAAGGACCATATAAATTTTAGTTCTGAATATATATCCATAAAACTTAAGAAAAAGCAAGTGCTGGCCATCTGGCTCTGCTGAGCTAAAAAGCCCTACATAAACACTTCTTCTGTCTTTTTTTTGTAGGGAGATATCATGAAGAATATATTTATCCTTCAGGTCAGTGAGATCTAGATATAATCCGACATTCATCATTGTTTATACAATTTTAAGTTCTAAAATAATGCTCATTTTTTACTTTACTTTGGCTATATTCTCTAGAACCAGACTATGAAACTTCAGGTGTTTATAGCACAACTGAATCTACAGCAAACTTGGTAGGTATTTAATAATGGCAAGCACTTATACCTCCTATTGTGTATTGAGGGCACTATTTTAAGAGCAATAGATATAAATGTATTTAAATCAGAACAATCCTATGAGGTAGTTAGGGCCTCATTCCATCATTTTGTAGATGAAGAAATTAAGACCCTGAAATTAATTTATTTAGAGATCTTCTAACGTGTTGATACAAGAGAAAATTCAAACACTGGCAGTGATGATTTTTAAGAGGATTTTAGTATGATTTTTCTATAAGAATGGGCCATAAGTCTCAGTTACTTCATATAACAAAAGTTTGTTTCCTGGTTATGCTTCATGACCAGTGGAGGTCTACAGGAGGGCTCTGCTCAGGGACTGAGGCTGATAGAAGCTCCATTCATGGTTGCAAAGGCAGGAAACAAAAGGTACACTGGTTATAGCTGGTTATTCAGCTTACGGCTTCCATCTGGAGATGAGGACATGTGTCATTTTCATTTTCGTTAGCCAGAGTATGTTCCACTGAAGTATCTAACTTCTATGTGACTGAAAGTCAAAAAGTTGGAAGTTATTTTAACAGTGCTAAGGACAGCATGCAACTCAAACTCCCAACCACAGACAAAATACTTTCTTCCACAGGTGGAACTCACGGGAGATAATCCACAAATCTTAGTGTAATTAAACTCAGAGCCCAAAGTTTTGGGGAAATGTGTAGTACTCTGTATATTGGGTCCAGATGTGGCTCTTCTTCATCTGGAGGCCTAAAACCAAAGATACAAAGTTAACCACTATATACCCAACTTAAAATTGTGGAGCAGGGACTGAAAAATGTCAGTAAAAATTCCCATTCAGAAAAGAGGGGGAATGGGAGAAATATAGCTAATGGCCTGTAGCAATTCTGACATCATGGGTAGACATCGTGAGGGCCTTCAACCTAGGCACAGGGACTGTTCCGTGGAGGGGGGGGGGGCTCTCTGATTCATTGTTTTCTGGGGCCCTTGGTTGTCTTTGGTCATATTTGAAGTGTAGGCATTGGGGAATAATCCTTCTTGGCAGCTGAGCAGCTTTCTCAGCCTGCTTCTTAGAGAAAATTGGGAGCCCAAGGGTTGTTTTATCTCAGTTGGATGGTTTTAGTTCTGCTCATAGTTTCTTTGGCTGTGTGATTAATTTATTCTGCTTCTCTGTTTGATTCCTGTTAGTTTCATATGTCAATAGCCATACTGACAATTTTTTTTAAATAGACATCCTACTTAGAATTGCTGTAAGTTGTTTTCTTATCCCTATGTGTCTCTCTCTACTTGATTGCAAGTACCTTGAGCCTATTAGGGATGGAGGAGCCATACTTTTGGAGGCTTTTCCATGAGTCATTTTGTCCAATTGCAAGGATTCGATGGGTGTTGCATTCTTAGTTGGACTCTTGCTTTGAAATATCTTAATGCAGTCAGATTTTAACAATTTGATTTTGGTTTCAAAGCCAAGTTTTAACTGATCTTTGTTGTTCAAAGTGTTTATCAATTTTATATTTTACAGTTTGAAGTTCAAACAATTGCATCTTCAACCCTCTAAGTCCCCTGTATTCAAAGACTTACTCCCTGTATTCTCTTCCCTTTCATTCCTTCCTACAGACTACTTTTCTGTACACATCTGTCTTAAAATATGTTGCTAAACTCTGCCAACAGTAATCAAAACACAAAACTAACATTGTTTTCCAAACCTTCCCAAAGAACCACAAGTTCATTATCTCATTTTCAAGTTAGGTTTTTATTACAGTAGCACCCTACTTCTAATAACCAAATTACTGTTTCAGTCAAGCTAAGTTATGCCGCAATAACACCCCCCTTCCCAAATCTTAGCGGCTTAACACAGGACAATTATTTTTGCTCATGTTTTATGTGTAGTGTAGGTTGGTAGCAGGCTTTTGTTCATCATAGTCCCTCGGGGGACCCAGGCTGATGGACATGTGTGCTTTCACAGTCACTTTGCATGACTGAAGATAGGGTAATTGTACACTGGCTTTTAATATTTTTGCTCATATTGGCCAAATAAATTACGTGGGCACACCTAACTTTAAATGAGGCCAGGAAGAACAACTTTCCATGTAGCCAGGAGAACTGGAATATTTGTAAGAACTTGAATAACAACCCTCTGTTCTCTAACTATGTTTAATCTTAACTTCAGGGCAGCCCGAGTGGCTCAGCGTTTTAGCGCCGCCTTCAGCCCAGGGCGTGATCCTGGAGACCCAGAATTGAGTCCCACGTCAGGCTCCCTGCATGGAGCCTGCTTTTTCCTCTGCCTATGTGTCTGCCCCCCCCCCCATGAATAAATAAAGTCTTAAAAAAACAATCTTAACTTCATGTACTAAACTTTTGTTTTCTCTGTTTAGGTGATACATCTTAAGAAAGAAGAAAACTATGATATGTGGTTCTCTTCCTTATTACTTCTTCCCTTTCCTTGCCCCTTCTAGAGGAATAGGTTTTCCTTTCACTCTGCCATTACTATTCTCCTATCATATGCTTCTTGTGCCATTTCTTAAAATAGCCACCCCAGTGAGAAAAGCAAGTAAAAATCTCCCCATCAAGGATGACAAGTTTATCCCTTTAATTTCATTTGTCAACATATTCCTTTTTATTCTGAGCTTTATTGTATAGTCCCAGTAGCTTTTAGTCTCTTCAGGATGTGTTCCCCTCCCACACTCCAATCACCAAATCTATAGCAAGTTTCTAAGTAATTTTTTTCACAGCATGCTGTGGGGAAGAGGACCAATGTAGGACTTACAGATGTCCAGGCAGAGCCTTCTAAAAAAGAAACCCCCACAAACATTTATTGCTACTTATTTCTATGCCCAACTCTCAACAAAATCCTTCTGTAGAACTGTTTGGCATTCGCACTAGGCCTTTTGAGTCCAAGCCAAAGTTTGCTTTTTGGAAGGTGCTTTAGCTGTATTTGAACATAGACTTTAGAAATGTGCAATCCATGTTAAGTTGGGTTCATCTTTGTCACAGTATTACGATTCCTCTGTTTTCTGTGATTGCTTCCCTTGATTCCCTCTGTGTTCTTATCATTGTTAAACCAATTTCTGCTCCTAGGTTTTTTGTTTTTGTTTTTGTTACAATTTGTCATGCATAACTCTGAGCCTTTTAAAATCATTTTCATTTTCACAAATCCTTGAGCCAGAGGGGAGTGGTGTTCGGACTATACTCCATCCTGCTTAGCTAGGATATAGCTGAATAACCAGATACCCACCCTTGTCCTAAGCTACAGTTGTAGATGGAATGTTTTTGATGAGCAGAACTGTTGTTGGTCCTACTGATTTTAAGCTCTTAAGTCAAGAAAGTCCACTAAAAAAGTGTTTAAACTACAATCCTCCATTTTAGTTTCTGCATTGGACTAGAATTGGATATGATCAGGATCACTATAGATAGGAAACAGCACAGTCACCTGAATTATAATGAACATTATCTTAGTTGCTTCCAAATCTGAATACTTAAAGGACAGAGGACTTATCACTTAATTTTAGGAGATGTTGAAACAAAGCAGATATTTTATTGATGTGTTGTTTGGTTTCTTGATTTACCTTTACTTAACTGTACTTCTGTATTCATTAAAGTCTCTTCAGGACAGAAGACCATGTTCTATGTCTGCTCAGGACACGGTTACTTCATACAACTACCCCCAGAAGGTAATCTTAATTGTGTTATCGAGCAGTCAGATGGGTGGGAAATGACTTTTGTTTTCTTTTGGTTCTCCTTGTCTTTCATTATATTTAAAAGATGTTACTTGTGTTTCTAGCTTAAGTATTATTGTATTTTGTGGTGCCTGGCACAGTAATTAGTAAATTCATTGAACAAATTGATTATCTGCTGTGTTCCAGATACTATTCTATGTGTGGGCGTTAGACTACTTATAGTCCTGTCTCTTCTGAACCTCTTATATAATCTGTCATTTGCTGAAACTGAAGTGTAAAGAATAGATTCAGAGCTAGCGTCAAAAAGGTAGCTGAAACCATGGGAGTGAATAAGATAATCCTGGGGGAAGGAAGAGATTGAGAAGAACACCTAGAACAGAGCTTGTACATCACCGAATGTTAGCAAATGGGCAGAGAAGGAATAGTCAAGGGGACAGGAAAAGTAGGAGAGTATATGGCTATGGAAGCACCAGGAAGAGCATGTTTCAAGGAGTAGTCAAGTGTCAGTTGCTGCCAAGAGGTGAAGCACCATAAGGACTAGCAAGAGTCTACTAGGATTTGTTGCCATGAAGACCACTGGTGACTTTGAATACAGTTTCTGAGGACCGGAATGGGTAGCAGCCACATAGTAGTAGGTGTAAGAAAATAGAGACTGCATTGAGAAGTGTCTGTTACTATGTATTGGACATCTTTCTGTGCACAGTGCTGTGTTGGGTGCTGTGGCCTCATCAGAAAAATAAATTGCAGTCCCGTGAAGTTTTACACACACAAAGCATTTTTTCTCTTAAAAAGTATGTGTTAGTGTGGAGAAATGTAAATACATTTAAAAATAAACATTTAAATCTCTGGATAATATGTAGGAAACCCAGAGGTTACCTGTTTGGAAAATGGGGAACTGGGCAGATGGAGGATAAGGGGTTGGAAGGAAACATTTCATTATATGCAATTTTATATTTGATTTTTGAATCCTATTAATGTATTACTTTTTCAGAAAAATAATAAATTAAAATTAAGATCTTAAAGTTAATTGTGGTATTTTAAAAGAAATAACCTATATGTGGTTTACATAAAAATTGATTTCTCTGTGTTCTAGTTATCAAAATACTGTGTCTTGAAACTTAGGATCAAATAAGAGACTAATAATGTTTGAAAAATCACTAAACTTGATTTCTAAACTTTCTTCTACATTTACAGGTGATGGTAAATTCTGCAGCAGTTGCAGCTTCCTGTGCCAATAATATTCCAGCTCCAGTCTTACTTAACTGTGCAGCAGCTAATCAAGCTAGTAGTACCACTTCAGTTTCCTCACAGAATGCTATACAGCCTCTATTTGTATCTCCCCCTATACAAGGCAGACCAGGTAGGTTATTAGTGTTTGCTTACTTTGGGAAGCCTCTTTTCCTATTCATAAACATTCATACAACAGTTCTGGTGATTAGGTGGGATTACTTTAATTTCTAGTATTAAATTTATTTAACCTGCTTAATAAAGTATGTTCTGTATTTGGAGGATCCATGAGATTTGAGAGCCAGAGTCTCAAATTTTTTCTTGCAAATTTGGCTTTTTTTTTTTTTTTTTGCAAATTTGGTTTTGATATGATTTTGTACCTATTGTTTTGCTACCCTACTGAAAATTTAGAGGATTTTACTAGTTTCTTAAACTTTGAGTTAAGTTTTATTATACAGGAATTAAACTAGAGATGTTTCACACTTCACAGAATTTTCATTCCTAAAATGTCTGCTGTAAAATACATTTGTATTTAATGAATCATTTCCCCATGAATGTTGTAAGAAAGAATATAGGCACTAGAATTTAAGACATTTAGATTAGAATTTTGGTTTTACAACTCACTACCTATGTAATTTTGGACAAGGTATTGAGCCTTTCTTACCTATGAGCTTGGGGGTACTGGTAGTACCAATTTATGAACTGGTTGTGAAATTCCAGTGAGTTAATATAATTTAGAATTCTGGGAAGGTGGTAGCAATAACAACAGCTATTTAATCTGAGTCTTCAAATAAAAATGGAAATAGCAAAACCAAAACCCATACATAACATTTACAATAAAACGAGGTGACAAGGTATCCCTATGAACCCCAAAACTTAAGCAGGTAGGGGCAAACCAGCAGTCACAAGATCTGTATGCTATCAGGATCTTTGTGGGAGCCAGAACATGGAAGCATTGGGGATGTTGTCTGATGGACCTAAGAACAGAAGGCTCCCCAGAATTGCTAATAAGAATTCACTGGATGGGATCCCTCCGTGGCGCAGCGGTTTGGCGCCTGCCTTTGGCCCAAGGCGCGATCCTGGAGACCCGGGATCGAATCCCACATCAGGCTCCCTGTGCATGGAGCCTGCTTCTCCCTCTGCCTATGTCTCTGCTTCTCTCTCTCTCTCTTGTGACTATCATAAATAAATAAAAAAATTAAAAAAAAAAAAAGAATTCACTGGAAAGTGGGGCGGCCAGTTTGGAAGGAACAGCTAAGACTGGGAAGTGATTTGACTTCTCCCAGTACTAAGTAATTGCTTTGGGTACATGGTAAAAGGACTTGAAAAACTCTGGAGCAATCTGGCGCCTAAGAACCCTCAAAACTGACCTGCCAGGGCTAGGGCTCCCTTTTAGGATAGTATTCTTCACTGGGAGAAACTGCTAGGAGTGGAATGGGAAGTGATTGGGATAGGGGAAAAGAACATCTCCAGACCAAAGCTGAGAAGAACAGAGCCATGGAATCCTAGAAAGCAGTCATGTTTTTGAACATGACAGAAAAACAAAACTACTCTGTATCCACTTCGTTCTGAAGTTCATGAATAATAATTTCACATAGTAAAGAAAAAGCATCAAGGTGAAATCCTATACAAAGATGTTTAAAGAACAAAAAAAAATAATATCCCTATAGACAGTAAAAGTATGTTGGAAATACGTCCACCAAACTAAACCAACTAAACAGCTATTTCAGAATGAGCTAAAGATATAAATAATGTAATAAAACATTAAAGAATAACTGGAATTAAACTAAAATCTTAAGAATAGCATCAGAATTAGAAAAACTCAAATGAAGTGACAACTCTGGAAAGCATTAAAAATGGCAGTCATTTCAGTAATGAAGACTAAATGATAAAGAACATGATCAAGTATATACAACAGATAAGCCTTAAAAATGTAAGAAGGGGGTGGTATCTAGAATGAAGAAAAGGAAGATAAAGATTCAAAAGTGACTTAAAGTTGGGCAAAGGAGATCAAACAGTGATAGAAATCTCTGAAGAAGAAAACCAAAGTAAGAGAAAAGAACAGATACTGAAAACTAAAATTCAGAAAACTTTACCTGAAATTAAAAACTTTATAGAATGAAACAATACTCTGCACACCTGAAAATACCAACCCAGAACAGCCAACACCAAGCCAATTGTAGTAAAATAACTGGATGTTAAAGTCTTTTGATTATCCAGATAAAAGAGCCTATGGAATATAAAGGAAATAAAATGATAATCATCAAACTTTGACAGTATTGCTTCATACTAGAAGAAAATGGAGTAACATTTAAAATAAGGAATGTGTAAACCAAACATTTTATATCCAACCAAAACTGATTTTCAAGCCTAAAAAGGTAGTAGTATTTCAGAGAATATCATTTGCATGAACCCTTCCTGAAGATTCTACTAAAGCTATGATGTCAAGCAAGGTAATCACCAGCCACATGTGAAAACTTGTTTTAATTAAGTACAATGAAATAAAATCCTCACGCTCACTTGCACAAACCACAGCCAAATGCTCAAAGCCACATGTGGCCAGTAGCTAGTGTATCGGACAGCACAGATGAAGAAGATTTCTATTATCATGGAAAGTTGTATTAGATGAACTTCAGTGTACCAGAGAATTAGTTGACTTTTAGACTACCAAAACAATTAAAGAAATCAACACCTAAGATCTAATGGTAAGTATTAAATGTATAATGACCTAAAGAATTAAGAAAATGAGGCCGAGCTGTGGCCAGTGGTGCTGACATCGGCGGCTGGGCTGGTGACCTCATCGCACTGACGGAGGCTGGGCCAGGGGCGGGGAGATGCCCCCCACTGCCTGCCCTCTGTTGTGTGCGCCTCCACGTCACAGCCGGCCTCATCTCCCTGGAGACAGTGAAAGGCAAGATTCAGGCCCTGCAGCAGCAGGCGGACAAGGCAGGGCCGAGCTGCACACCAATTGCAAGCGGTGCAAGAAAGCTGAAGCAGATGTGGCAGCTCTCAGTTGACGCATCCAGCTTGTGGAGGAGGAGCTGGACAGGGCTCAGGAGTGACTAGCCACAGAAGCTGGAAGAGGCAGAAAAGGCTGCGTATGAGAGCAAGAGAGGAATGAAGGTGATAGAAAACTGGGCCATGAAAAAAAAAAAAACGGGCCATGAAAGATGAGAAGATGGAGATTCAGGAAATGCAGCTCAAAGAGGCCAAGCACATCGCTGAGGAGGCCGACCGAAAGTAGGAGGCGGTGGCTTATAAATTGGTCATCCTGGAGGACTAGCTGGAGAGGGTGGAGGAGCATGCTGAGGTGTCTGAACTAAAATGTAGTAACCTAGAAGAAGAACTCAAGAATGTCACTGACAATCTGAAGTCACTCGATGCTGCGTCTGAAGTTTCTGAAAAGGACGATAAATAAGAAGAAATCAAACTTTTGTCTGACAAACTGAAAGAGGCCGAGACCTGTGCTGAATTTGCAGAGAGAATGGTTGCAAAACTGGAAAAGACCATTGGTGACCTGGAAGAAAAGCTTGCCCAGGCCAAGGAAGAGAATATGGGCTTACATCAGACACTAAACGAACTTAACTGTATATAACCAAAACAGAAGAGTCTTGTTCCGACAGAAACTCCAGAGCTCCGTGTCTTTCTCTTCTCTTGTAAGAAGTTTCTTTTGCTAATGAATCTTTGCTTTGCTGGAAATGTCAAGCAAATTACAAATACATGACCAAATATTTTGTATCGGAGAAGCTTTGAGCACCAGTTAAATCTAATTCCTTCCGTTTTTTCAAATGGCACCAGCTTTTTCAGCTCTATTTTTATCCTTAAATGCATTTATTCATAAGATAGGCAGGGTATTTCATATTGAGCATAACTCTTTTAAGACTGAGGGCATTTGGTTCCTGGGAGAATAGACAACCCTACACTTTCAAAAACAACTCCAGTATCTAGTCATGGGTCAACTTAAAAGGCCAAGGAATATATAACCTTCTGGGCCACTGTTGGTCACATGACAGGTAGCCAGGGACCATCACATTATAATATGAGTAGGGATTTTCCATCCAGAGCAAATAAAGAAAACAAAACAAAACAAAGCCGGGGGAGGGGGGCTGGCTTTGTGGGAAGTCATAAACCATAGAAAGATTAACTTAATCATCTTGGCCCTTTCCCACACTCCAAAATACAGAACAAACATCCTCTGAGTAGTCAGCATGACAATACTTAGGAAATAATCATAATAATTACCCAAATATTTTCTAGATAGATCCTTGATGTTATGCTCTTCTACATGTTCCTTTCATTCTAAAGTTGGTCTCTGAGGAGCAGATAGCTTATTCCTTTTTTTTAAGATTTTATTTATTTATTCATGAGAGACACATGGGGTTGGGGGGCCAGAGACATAGGCAGAGGGAGAAGCAAGCTCCATGCAGGGAGCCCAATGGGGGACTCGATCCTGGGACTCCAGGATTATGCCCTGGGCCAAAGGCAGGCGCTCAACCACTGGTCCACCCAGGGATTCCGATAGCTTATTCCAATAATGACCCATGCTTGTCTGTTCTGATCTGAGACCATCTACTCAGCAGGAATAAGTGTGGTAGAATCCAGTCTTATTTAGAGAAGTTCTATCCAGAAGACCACTAGCCATCAATAACTGAGTAGTTCTTAACAAATAGTGGGCGGAAGGGGCCTCTCTGACAGCAAAGTAGAGATAAAGTAATTGGCCTAGTTTCATTTA